>NC_044327.1:88523366-89723366 GCF_007399415.2 Gopherus evgoodei | reverse complement strand
CTGAGGGACAATAGCCCTGAGATCTGTGGCAAGCATCACCATCCTGAAACTGAGGTGATGTATGTATTTGTTCTGTTTACTCAGGTCTAGGATAGGACAAAGACCACCTTTTCCTCTGCAGAAGAAGAACATATGGGGAGCTGAAGCCTTTTCCCCTGAACTCTTGTGATACCTCTTCTATGGGTTCTAGATGAAGCAACAAGGCCATTTGGTTGCAATGTTAATGTGACAAGGGTCCCATGCAACTTCCTTTCTGTCATCTTTCAGTTCTTTCTACTGTACTGTAGGAGCTTGGTTAGGAAGAACTTCATCCTTCATGTAATACAGTTATATTTTGTGAATAGGGCCTGGTAGTTCATGATATGGAGCTGTACTGAAACAGAGGAATAAGACTTGCGCCTGAAGAGATTCCATTTCTTAAAGTCTTCCTCTTTTGGGGTGCCCATTGCAGTTCTGGATTTGTGTATAATATCAGTTTCACCAGGAACCCTGGGTTATGTTAGCCATAAGAAATTCACAGCCTTGGCATGATGCTTGATACCTTTTCTCAATCCTCTTGAATGTACCAGGAAGAGCAGCCAAGGTCTGCCAAAGTCCCCTCACCAGCTAGTGTATATTGTTGTTAATGAGGAGGACAATCCTGGTAGAGGTTGAGAACTTCAGGATGTCAGAGTTTATGGGACTTTCCCCAGATTACTGAGGTTGTGATGTCCAGGGTCTGTGGGACTGGGGTTGAAAGGTCCTACAACACTTTAAAGTAGCCCATTGCTAATGCTGCAGCTAGTGTTACTGCTTCATCTAGTGACAATGACGACTTCTGATGGAGGAGGAGGTTGATGGGGTTCTTCCTGTGTAGCCTCAACCTGTTTGTGGAGGTTGTGTGTCTCTGGCATGGAAGGCCTGGACATTGCTGCCACTGGGAAGTGAGATCTCTTCTTTTGTGATACATGAGAAGAGGATCTGCTCTGAGACAGGCTTGCTGTACAGGTGTTGGCTGGGCTGAGGTTGATGAACACAGTGCCACTCACGTTTTGCCTATGACGGGGAGCCACCGGGAGCCTCCAGTACCTTCTGTGAGGCTCTCCCCCTTCTTGACATTGTGAATCAATGGCTCAAGGACAGCAACAATAAGTATATTTTCTCTGGTGGGGGTGCTGAAGTGTACGTGACATTGATGCCCGGGGAGGTGGTGTCAATAGTTGTCTGTGTGGAGGATGTCTCCGATGTGGCTATCTACTCCTCTACCACTATGTACGTCAGCAGTACGACGAGTTCAACAGTGTGTTTGTATGGCACGCAATGCCACCTCTGCCAAGATCAGTGCCAGGCCACTCCTTCCCTGTGCTACACTAGCGCCTCCCACGCTTGAAGCAACAGAGAACTTGGAGGATTTGTCTCTAGAGGGCTACTATTTTGGTCCTTCCTTCTGAGGCACTCGCTGGTTTCAGTCTTCCTACCACAGGTGGTAAGAGGGAACTGCAGGAGGGTGCGACTGCATGAGAGCTCAAGGTAGTAAAGGGTCCACACAGAGTCTGAAGGATGCTGCTATTCAAAGACTCCAACTGCACACGAGGCACACGGACTGCTACAGTGGGTTCTGCATCAGTTCACACAAAGGATAAAACTAGATTATTCTCTTAAAAGCATCCATTCTCAACTTTGGATATTAATTATGCTGATTAAAAAAAACAAACTAAAAAGAGTGCCAGTCAAAGTGCCCTAACACAAATTAACAATTAAAAAATGTCAGCAACTTAAAAATGATCAATTCAGTCTGGGCTCAGCCAGCCACCTACAAAAAACTTCACACCCATTTGTCTAGGAAGCATTCCCTACACCTACTTCAAAAGCCCTCATAAACAGATGTATTCTGCAGGAGGCCTGGAAGGTCATTGGACTTAGACTATTTCAGAAAAGGGAGGGAGCAAGTTCCGAGATCTCACAGAGGATGCCCTGCCAGATGCCCCCTACCACACCTCTTAAGAAGGAGGTTGCAGCTTGAGCACAATCTTCTGATTACAACTGTGGCAGCATGGGAGAGAGGCAATCCATTGGTTATAGTATTAGAAAACATATCTGACTATGTGTATTTGCAACCAACCAACCTTTTACCTTTTCAAAAAAGTTCGTCTCATGACAATAGCTGATGCAAATGAATATAGTTTCACATTAACTACACTAAATGGACAATACGAGCAAAGAATGGGGATTCTGATTTGGGTCAAGATGATTGGTTGCTACAAGTTTAACTCTTTACTGAGATAATGGAGAAAAGCACCCTCCTTTATGGTTTTTCATCATTGCTGCAGCTATTTTGTCTTATGTCAAAGGTATGTAAAGAAATCTTTTTTATGACTGCTATTTTTATTTGGTTTAACTTTTAAGCTCTGTAAAGATGAAAACCAATGATTACTCAAAACATTGTGCTTTGAAAAATGTATTTAATTTTAAATGGAAAAAAAGTAGCTTATTCTCTCGCATTAGCACCTGCCATTTGCGGTATATGTTTATCGATACCAATAAAAGAGCTACATAAAAATATCCATAGTATTGGAAATTGTCAGTTACTCTTCATCACTTGTGTAATGTGAATAGAGGAAAAGTGCACACCCTTGCACATTATTCAGCTCAAGCAATCATGTATTTGAGTATTTTAGCAACTAAATTTCCTCACTTATTTTGAGGGTCTAAATTTTTCTTTCAAACTGAGATGGAATCATTATTTGCATACTTTAAGTGACTCAGTTCGGTATTCTGTATGAGGATGTTTATCACATGTACATATGCATATGGTGAAAGGGTAGGTGCATTTTTAGAAAACTTAAAAAAACCCAGCACATTCCAATTACCTTAGCAATCTCATTAATGATTTCTTGGTACTTATTTGCTGAAGACACTAATCCAGCCTGTTCCAATGTGCGAAGATTTCTTTGTATTTTCCTTTTCTTTTGTTCTATTGGTAGTTGCCCATCTTCAAGCATAGACTGACTGTGCTTCATTTTCTCAGGAGTTTTGGAATCTAAGATGGCACGTTTCTCTACCACTTTTAAGTGCTCGGATTCCTGGACAAAATATGGAAAAAACAGTTGCTTACTTGTTCATAACGAATGAATATTACATATATATAAAAAGTGTACAGATGCTCTCACCTCTATGTGAGAGAGATAATGGAGAACTCAGAACAAGACTATGTAAAATAAATGCTATGTTTATATCCATGTTGACTAAACTCTTACCATACCTCTTGAAGGCACCTTACAGTAGGTCCATTATTAAGGCTACATTTTAATCACAGGTATTTTTAATTAAAAAAGTCATGGATAGGTCATAGGCAGTAAACAAAAATTCACAGCCGGTGACCTGCCCATGACTTGTACTATATACCCCTAACTAAAATGTGGGCAGGGCGTGCGTCCAGGGGTGTCATGGGAGTGGCCCAGGACCCCGCACTGGTTCTGGGGGAGGAGGGCTAGGTGGAAGTGCACAGCCCAGGACCCCCACTGGTGGTGAGGAAGGGGTGCCGGGTGGCAGCTCATGGTTCAGGACCCCTGCTGGTGCGGCGGGTGAGGGAGAAAGAGGATTAGCAGGGCTGATAGGCTCCCTACTCAGTTCTGCATGTCCCTGCGGCTCCTAGGGGGAGTGAAGGCCAAGGTGACTCCCCACATTGCCCCTGCCACAAGCTCTGGGTCTGCAGCTCCCATTGGCCAGGAACCACAGCCAGTAGGAACTACGAGGGTAGTGCCTGCAAACATGGGCAGAGACCCTGACCCCTCTACCTAGGAATTGCAGAGACATGCCAGCCGCTTCTAGGGAGCCCCCCCTCTGGTAAGCACCGCCTAGCACCCCAATGCCCTGCCCCAAGCCTTGAGCCCCTTCCCACACCCACGCTCTCCCAGCAGTGGCCAGTGCCGTTGGCCCAGGTACTGCCTGATCTGCTGGGACAGCCTCGGAACCAGCCACACCAGTTGCTGCAGAAGTCACGGAAAGTCATGGAATCTGTGATGGACACAGTGCATTATCCATTATTAATGAATTAGTACATTTGTTAGCTGGGAAATGGGAAATGTGTTTGAACCCATTCAAATCAGTGGAAAGACTTTTATGGACTTCAATAGGCTCTGTATCAGGGCCCACAGTCCTTAAAAACGCCCCCCCCCCATATTTTTTGTTTTGTTTTTGTTTTAAAAGCTAACACTTTGGCTTTTCTTGACATCACTGATATAGCTTGTGCATCCACTATATATTTCAAGCTGCAACAGTTGAGATAACTCTGCAGAAGACGAGATTCCCACGCAATTCCCATACCAAGGAAGGCAACAGGCAGTTTCCCACACAGTTGTTTGTTTATATTGCATAAACAAAGAAGCTAAATGGGAAAATGCTTGAAATTAAGATCCTAGATTTTTCTCATAAAATATGTAATAAGATAACTTACACTGGTGCATTTGGTGGTATAAAAATCAAAGACTACAGACACTTTAACAAACGATGTTAAAAAATGTCATGGACACATGACAGTACAACTTCAGTCTTATTCTAGGTGTTTTAGTACAAAGATCAACATTTTCAAGTAGGAATAAGTCCTGCGATCTCAATGGGACTTTTTACTAAGACTCCTGAAATAAAATACCTATCTCTGAAGTAGTTTTTAAAACTGCATATTAATTTCTGATTTTAATTCCAAGTTATCCACATGAAAGAAAAAAAAAAACAAAATAAAAAAACCTGATTTCCTGATAGATCTGAATAATTAAAAAAAATGTAAATGTAATGATTTATGATGTCAAAAAATAATATTTTTCTCTATTGTTAACGGTCAGAGAAATTTGTGACTTATCTATTTTAAATACAGGACAAGGTATTAAGATTATATGAAGAGGAGAGCAAAAATAACTGGACATTTACCTGTTGTGCAGAAGCTGGTATTTCTAAGATTTCTAAGAGTGTATCTCCCGGTTGCGTTCGTATCACATCAACTACAAGTCTTTTTGTCCTTTTCAGAGAAATAAACAATGGATATTATAAGACAGCTGTCCTAGGAAGCATTTAGTTTCCTCATTTGTGACTCAATTAAAAAATTAAAGATCACACACACAAAATGTTGGTATTTTTTCAAAGATATTTTAGATTTCAGAGCTTCTATTAACTGCACTATTAAACTAAATAATGGAGTTTTGATATATGCACATTTTTGTATCAACGTTTATATGCTTCTGTTCCTTTTATTATTTGGGAGATTCAATCATCATGGTGATAGATGCTATAATAAGAATCTAGATAGCTAAATACAGGTGCATTTGTATCACTTAGCTTAGAACTGACAAAGTGAGAGATTGAAATACAGATCTTTCCAAAGTCTGACATATGCATAAATCTTTTATGAGCCACCTGGATTTATACTGAATATTTAGAAACAAAGACATTTGCTGAACTTCAGAAGCAACATACAAATTAATAATGTGTATTACTGTGTACTGCTTAAAGAAAGAGGCATCTCTAGGAGCAGAGAACATGCAACATTTTCTTACTAGCAAAAAAAAAAAAAAATTCTAAACAAAAAGGAAATTGCTATGTCCTGATATTTAAAGTGGTGGGTTTTTGTGGTTGTGGTAAGAAGTTATCACAATTCCTGCTGTCTTTTCATTCCACAGTTATTCCAAGAACATCCTATTACACAGCTCTACTACAACACAATACATTGTTACACAAACTAGGTACATCTCTTTACAGGCTAATAGTATAAGTAATACATAGAGATTAATGGATAAAGAGTAATGTATAGTATATGCCCTGCTTCAAAGAAAGAAATGTAACAGGGTTTTTGAAAAAAATCATTTTGAAGTATGAGCAGTGAAACTTCTAAGTTAAGTCCTCAAATAACTGTTTATCTATGTAAACCACTGTCTTAATTTTCAAGACTAAACGTTTATATCCAACAAGAAATGGTGAGAAAAGATTTTACGGTCTTCTGTTCTATTACTTTCATTCTTACTTGACACAAAACATTTGAGTTTGGATCCATTTCTTTTTGATGTATTAGAAATTCTTACATAAGGAAAAAGGCAGCAGTGGCAATATCTCCAGAAATGTCAGTAAATCGAATTACCATATTCTGATGCATACATAGCTGGAGCAAGAAGTCTGCTCAACCTACTGGAGGCATGGTAGCAATGTTCTATTCCCTCTGTACATAGCTTCTCTTTACTGCATGTGATTTCTCAGACACACAGAATAGCTTCAGAGGGATTCATTCTGTCAGCTAGTGCTCCTGAATTCACTCCAATATGCCAGTGAAGCAGAAGCTCTCTCAAAATGAGTTTGTCCTAGTTATACTCAATTCAAATTTGTCTCCTTTAGCTGCCTTCTCCAACCTTTGGTGATCTCCCTAGAACTTATTTCAGCAGACAGAAATTTATTACAGCTATTTTATGCACTCATTCAGGAAAGGACTTAAGTACATGCTTAACATTGACTCAATGACTCTTGGGTATGTGCTTAAGTTCTTTTCTGAATCTAAATGCTTTTCTGCACTGGGGCTATAGTTAATGGACTCCAACTGCTCTTCAGGAGGAGAATGAGGTGCACACAGGGTACAGCTGTATACAGAACATATATTTTTCTCCTCAGTTACAAGCAGATGTGCTGTCCTGCAACCAGAATTGGGCAAAACAACCCACTGATGATGAAGTTCTCCTTGTGTACTGCTTTTTCATGCAAAAAGATATGCATACAAAACACTGGTACAAGACAGCACTAAATATCGTCCTTTGAAGAAATATATTTGTAATTTTTAAGCTTGAAAGTCCCAAAGGTTTCCTTGAATTTGAATATTCTAAAGATATTTTTAAAAACCTAAAATATTCTAATGAGTTTTGTAGAAGAGATGCATCATTGAATTTGTAGAATATCTAGAAACAGTTATTCATATACAGTATATCTGGTTGTATACCTAGATGCACACCATTTCAACATCAATTATTTATTTAAATAATGGCACAAGGTACACCTATAAAGTTTGCAAATGATACCAACTTGGGAGGGGATGCAAGTGCTTTGGAGGATAGGATTAAAATTCAAAATGATCTGGACAAACTGCAGAAATGGTCTGAAGTAAAATAGGGTGTAATTCATTAAGGACAAATGCAAAGTACTCCACTTAAGAAGAAACTATCAGTTTCACACATACAAAATGGGAAATGACTGCCTAGGAAGGAGTACTGCAGAAAGAGATCTTGGGGTCATAGTGGACTACAAGCTAAATACAAGTCAACTGTGTAACACTGTTGCAAAAAAAGGGCAAAAATTTTTCTGGGATATAATTAGCAGGAGTGTTGTAACAAGACACAAGAAGTAATTCTTCTGCTCTACTCCATGCTGATTAGGCCTCAACTGGGGTATTGTGTCCAATTCTGGGCACCACATTTCCAGAAAATGTGGACAAATTGAAGGAAGTCTAGAGAAGAGCAAAAAAATTATTAAAGGTCTAACAAACCATGACCTATGAGGGAAGATTGAAAAAACTGAGTTTATTTAGTCTGGAGAGGAGAAGATAGAGGGGACATGACAACAGTTTTCAAGTACATAAAAAGCTGCTACAAGGTGGAGGGAGAAAAATTATTCTTGTTAACCTCTGAGGATAGGACAAGAAGCAATGGGCTTAAATTGCAGTAACAGCAGTTTAGGTTGGACACCAGGAAAAACTTCCTGTCTGGGGTGGTTAAGCACTGGAATAAATTGCCTAGGGAGTTTGTGGAATCTCCATCGTTGGAGATTTTTAAGAGTAGGTTAGACCAATACCTGTCAGGGACCGTCTAGATAATACTTAATCCTGCCATGAGTGCAGGAAACTGGACTAGATGACCTTGTGAGGTTTCTTCCAGTCCTACGATTCTATGGCAGTAGAAAGTTTCTATGAATGTTCCTCTTAAGGCAGGAAAGCTAATTGTCAGCTAAGGCAAGTGTATTTTCATCTCCTGAACAAAAATACACTCGAAGTTTAATTCTACTTTTGGAAACCTGACCCCTTCCTTGGAAACTATTAACAAAACCCTCATGTGTCATGCCAGATAAGCTTTAAAACCACAATAGGTTCCTCAGATTCTTTAAGTTTCTGAAGGGAAATTAACAACATATATGTATATTAAAACTAAATGGAATGTGCAAGTCAGTATGAGAATCAGCAAGAAAATCTGTCATTTACGAACCCACATTGCCAGTCTGTCAGATATTTAAAAATGTGTTTTCTTTTGACCTAGTTTCTAGAAATACTTAAGCATTCATGCTCATGAAATTCCAGTATACTTCACAAAGGAAACAGGACAAGAGGCAAGTTAATTTTAACTGAGTTGAAGTTACAGTTAGAAATGATTAGCACTTTCTGAGAATCAGGCTCTCTTTCAGCATTGGATAAGAAACTGAATTCCAGGTGTACAAGGTATATTTTATAAAACTGTATATAAGTTTTAAGCTACTTATAAAAACAGATTTAAGAGCATAAGGCTGAAAGTACAAGATTGGGGGATCCAGTCTTTAATTTTCATGTAATTTTTAGTTGTGGAAATATTAAAAAATATGTTTTTCAAATCACTTAAAGTGAGTTAATGCTGATCAATATAGATACTTATTTTTACAGCTAGTTTACTTCCTTTCCTCTGCTTCAGTTACAACGAATGCGTTTTGCTTTTATTGACCATAAAGTCCTTTTGTATTTAACTAGTGAATGCAAGTTAGTTGAGGATTAGACCAAGTAAGAGAAAGGATGCTGGTAGGGAGGGTGAAGTCAATGGTCACCATGGCAGGTGTGATGTCCTCCCCCGTTACAGAAGTTGGTCTGGGAGTCACTGTAGATCACTGACATCACCATGTGGCATATTCAGTCTTGGTTTGGACACAGTTGCGTCTGGCAAAAAGTGATCCGTGACTTTGCAATCTCCTGATTGGATTATTGCAATTAAAAAAATACAGCATAGAATGCAGCTGCTAATTTCGTCCTGGTGGTTTTTAATGCACCCATTTTTAGTGGACATAAACTTAAAAGTGTTATTTATTATGGTAGCTACTAGAGGGCCCAGCCAGCTTGGGGCCCCGTTGTGCTAGGCACTGTACAAACAGACAGAAAAAACAGACTGGGTGAGAAAGCAAACAGCCAAAGACAAAATGATTTGGCCAAGGTCACAGCAGGTGAATGGCAAAGCTAGGGCTAGAACCCAGGCCTTCAGCTCTGTGCCTTATCCACCAGGTGACATTCCCTCAATGCAATGGAGAAACTAGTCTTGTTCAAGCAGAGCTTTAGTAATCAGAACTTCTTAAAGAGATTATACAAATGTATCATATTTCACACATTCATGACCTTTATCTTAGTTTTAAAAAAGCTACAGTTCACTAACTCCAAAAGAAGCTACTTCTAGAGAAATAAATTAGATCTTTTGGGAAATACATGCCCTAATTAGTGCATGAATATTGGAATATGAGACCCTCTAGCCTAGATTGGTGTAGGTAAGATGATTCTGAGCATTTTAGCAGCTCTTCTTTTCACTTGTGAGACGCGCAGTGTACTTCCACCATTGCAGAACTGTTGTGAGAAGCGTGCATGCCTGAGGAGTCATTTAAAAAAATATATTCCAAACTAGACGTTCCTGTAAACACTGTCCAATTATGCACATAAACTGGTGGGTTAATATCTGTGGCTATCACAAATACTATATACATGCGTAACTATTTTACAAAAGCACCAAACAGTTTCAAAATTTATATTGATTATCTCCCAATATGATTAATAAAACATACTTTTAAAGAGTGATGATTTAATATTCAGAACAGCTTGCAGACTGCCAGCTATCTAAACTCATTCGCTATTTAGATATAGAGCAGATACAGCATGAAAGTTGCTCTACACTGCCCAACAAATGTACAAAAATCCTGTTTTGCAGGAGCCACATTTAGTGAGATGTTTGAATGGGAATGAGGCAAAACGGTTCTTAGCACTGACTGATACCCTTATGGAGCGTTTCAACTGACACACCAACTGGATGGCCAGATTTTATAATTATGTCTATTCTAAAAAGTGCAAGAGTTATTGAACAAACATCCTAAGTCAGCTGCGATTATTTACAATTGAAACTGTAGTTCAACTCTGCATAAATCTATTTGAAAATCTCTTTAAAAATCAGATTAGCAGAAACTGAGAAAAACACTCTCTAACAAAGAGTATGAAGTATAATGAGAGATTGCAGGGAGAGAAAAACTTAAGCTTTAATTTAAACAATAGTTTCATGCCATCGATCCCAATTACAGAAGAAACTAGTTGTACAATACACCCAAGGCAATGAGCAAACAAAGAAAAAAAACTGAAATAAAATGGTGGCACTACTAAGCCATATAGTAAATATCACCACTCACTCCAATCCCTTTCCTCATCTTTCATCTCTACATTGTGGATGTAAGCTTTAAGTTGCTCAGGGCTGAGACCTTGTCATTCTGTCTGTAAGTTGCCTAGAGACGGATGTCATATAAATAATACAAACGTGTTGAGATGTTCCTATACTCTTGCCTAGTGTTTTGTTTTAGAAACTACAGAAGTCATCCAAGTAGCTACACATCAAACTACATATGCAAAGTTACCAAAAAGGACCCCAAAGTGTTTGAAAGTTATGTTTCAGATCAATGAGCATAAACAACTGCTGTACTGATAGCAAACCAATCCCTTTCCTTTAACTCCTGGACCATAAAACTGTATGATCAATGTGTGGGAAATTCTAGAGGAAGTTCTCTCTACCAGCTAAATTGTAAGATTTGTTTAGGGAAAACACCCTTAAGGTTAAGAATTGTCGAGTGTGCGCTTGCAATTGTAAACACTATGGTAAAATGACTTTCCTCCAAAGTAAAGCTTCAGTTGCCAATTAACAAAGCTAAATTACTTTTCAGATTCAGTAAGTACATTAAAAATACTGGTGTTCAGTATGAGTACTGCTGAGTGAGATTGTAGCTGCACTATAGGCCTGCACAGAACGAGGTTTAATTTAAAGAATGTCTAGCCAGACCACAGGTTGTAAAGAAAAGTGTAAGAATACCAGTTTTAGAAGGTTAGCACTTGCATCCATTTTCAATAGTGAAAAGAGATATTGAACTCCTCATAATTTGCAGGTAAGTTAAATGTGAATATATCCAATGAAATAGGGATGAGGTTAATTTAAAAATAAAAATAGCTATGCAGAACTTTTGATATAATGCACTTGCCTACAGGTTTTACCAATAGTATTTTTCAACCATCTGAAGAAAAAGGAAGCCAGTGAACATTATTCTCTCCCCCTGCGAAAATCATGCAATGTTTTTGAGCTGAGAGGACAGTAACATCCTGTACAAATACTGGTCAGACAAACATTTCCAAGTGTTTTCAATTTGGAGGAAGAAGGGCAGAATTGGATTTGCCTTCCAGTCTAGACAGCAACTCATCCTGAATTATGGAGAAAATCATGTGTTAGGACAGCATCTGTTTCACAGTGTGCAATAACGCAAGTAGCCATAACTTCGTAAGAGCTAAACTACTGATGTTTTACAAAGTTTGTTTCACACTTCGAAAGATTCTGGATGGGGTGGCGACTTGACTGGTCCATTTGATACAGATCCTTCTCGTTTCAGGTCAATAGTCTGAATCTGAGCTAGGTCCATATGACCTAAACTAATAACCATTTGATGGCCTATGTGAAATGTGCTGGTAGTTTTTCTGACACCCATATAATGAGCTTGCTAAGGAAATTTAATACATCAGAAACATGCTCATTTCTACATTTCTAATTGATAGGAGTTAAAATTCTTATTTCTTAATTAAAAGTTAGTTTAATTATCTGTTACAATGCTAAGGATATTACAAACTGGAAAAGAGCCCAAATCACTGAGGACAAAAGGCTTTTGTTACTCCTGAAAAACAAGTTAATCTTTGTGTGATGCACATCAGCAATATTATAAAACAGATCCTTCTTAATACAAGAAAACAACGTACACAGAACAAACTAAATTCTAATGAATGAGGAAAATCTGTCCTAATGTGTCAAACTTCAAAAGAACATTAAAGCTTTCAAATGTTTCTTTTCATGTAATGAAATCCAACAATATCAAATGGCATTTCATCACCTCTCCTCCCTAAAAAAAAAAAAAAAAAAAAAAAAAAAAGGTAAAAATCATAATGAATTAGAGGGACAATCTAACTATATACACATCTTACTGTTATATTCATGCTTTAAATTATTTTCTCACTGTTCCCCTCTTGCCAGGTCATACTTCACTCAAGTCTTGGTTATTATGTCATGAGCAACCTCTGTAGCCAGTGGCAAAGGGAGGAGAGACAGTCCAGATGTGGTTCACACTAAGTGAGTTTGTAATTCCCTGATCTAAAC
Source organism: Gopherus evgoodei (assembly GCF_007399415.2). Lineage (NCBI taxonomy): Eukaryota > Metazoa > Chordata > Testudines > Testudinidae > Gopherus > Gopherus evgoodei. Next base: position 89,710,974 of record NC_044327.1, on the reverse strand, counting down.
AAGTGTGTTGTATTTTTCAGAGCACCACTATTCCTATTAACATTAATAGAGGCTGTGGCTGCTTAGCACGTCTGAAAAATCAAGAAACTTATCTAGGTGCCCAAATAAGGATTTAGAGCTGGGATTTTCATATGTGCCTAAGTGACTCAGAAGCACCAATCTCATTCACTTCCAAGAGGTTTTGTGATCTTAAGTCATTTGGGTGTCTAAAGTAGATTTTTCAAAAGCACTGAAGTTTGAAATCAGCGGCTTAAGTCTTAACTAACCTTTGAGTTTTGCCAGAATTACATCCTAAACTCTTAGGCCTGGTCTACACTACGATTTTAGGTCGAATTTAGCAGCGTTACCTCGATTTAACTCTGCACCCGTCCACAGGAAGCCCTTTTTTCGACTTAAAGGGCCCTTAAAATTGATTTCTTTATTCCACCTCCGACAAGGGGATTAGTGCTGAAATTGGCCTTGCTGGGTCGAATTTGGGGTAGTGTGGATGCAATTCGACGGTACTGGCCTCCAGGAGCTATTCCAGAGTGCTCCATTGTGACCGCTCTGGACAGCGCTCTCAACTCAGATGCACTGGCCAGGTAGACAGGAAAAGTCCCACAAACTTTTGAATTTCATTTCTTGTTTGGACACCGTTGTGAGCTGATCAGCACAGGTAACGATGCAGAGCTCATCCGCAGAGGTGACCATGGAGTCCTAGAATTACAAAAGAGCTCCAGCATGGACCGAACGGGAGGTACGGGATCTGATTGCTGTATGGGGAGATGAATCCATGCTAGCTGAACTCCGTTCCAGTAAACAAAATGCCAAAACATTTTGGAAAAAAATCTCCAAAGGCATGAAGGACAGAAGCTATAGCAGGGACTTGTGGCAATGCCACATGAAAATTAAGGAGCTCAGGCAAGCCTACCAAAAAACCTGAGAGGCAAACGGCTGCTCCGGGTCACAGCCCCAAACATGCCACTTCTATGACAGCTGCATGCCATTCTAGGGGGTGCAGCCACCAGTACCCGAACCCTGTGTTTTGACTCTTCAATGGAGTAGGATGCAACACGGAAGCAGGTTTTGGGGATGAGGAAGATGATGAGATTGAAGATAGCTCAAGCAAGGAAGCGGAGAAACTGGTTTCCCCAACAGCCAGGATCTGTTTCTCATCTGGGATCTGGAGCCAGTACTCCCCGAACCCACCCAAGGCGGGCTCCCGGACCCTGAAGGCAGAGAAGGGACCTCTGGTGAGTGTACCTTTGTAAGCATACATGGTTTAAAATCAAGCGTGTTTAATGATTAATTTGCTCTGGCATTTGCAGTCAGTACAGTTACTGGAAAAGTCTGTTAACGTGTCCAGGGATAGAGTGGAAATCCTCCAGGGACATCTCCATAAAGCTCTCCTGAATGTACTCCCAAAGCCTTTGCAAAATGTTTCTCGGGAGAGCAGCCTTATTCCATCCTCCATGGTAGGACACTTTACCATGCCAGGCCAGTAGCATGTATGCGGGAATCATTGCAGAACAAAGCATTGCAGCGTATGGTCCTGGTGTTTGCTGACATTCATTCAAACAACATCTGTTCTTTATCTCTCTGTGTTATCCTCAGGAGAGCGATATCATTCATGGTCACCTGGTTGAAACAGAGTGCTTTTATTAAGTGGACATTCAGAGGTGCCTGTTCCTGCTGGGTTGTTTGCCTGTGGCTGAACAGAAATGTTCCCCACTGTTAGCCACGTGGTGGGGGGAAGGGTGAAGCCATCAAAATGTGACCTTGTAACATTACATAGCACACGTGCTTTCATTAATAGCAAGATTTACCATAAGAGTGCACCCATTGTTCTATAAAATGTCTTTAACTACCATTCTCCCTTTTTTCCCCTCTCCATCAGCTGCATATGTTTCTCCTTCCCAGAGGCTAGCAAAGATTAGAAAGCAAAAAAAAAAATGCACTTGGGATGAAATGCTCTCTGAGCTCATGCTGTCCTCCCACACTGACAGAGCATAGCAGAATGCGTGGAGGCAGACAAGGTCAGAGTGCAGGAAAGCACAAATGAACGCGAGGAAGGTGGCAGGCTGAACAGAGTAAGTGGCGGGTTGAAGATGATAGGTGGTGTCAGCTTGCTGACAGAAGGCAGGAGTCAATGCTCAGGCTGCTGGAGCACCAAACTCAGGAAAAGCAGCAGGAGCACAGACCGCCCTCCTCCCCAAGTGCCATTGCCTCCTCACCCAGATGCTCAAGAACACTGTGGGGGGGCCTCCAGCCACCCCGCCCCAGAGGATTGCCCAAGCAACAGAAGGCTAGCATTCAATAAGTTTTAAAGTGCAGTGTGGCCTTGTCCTTCCCTCCTCTCCAACTCCACCTAGTGCTTCCCTCCTCCCCAACCTCTCCCGGGCTACCTTGGCAGTTATCCCAATTGTGTGATGAATTAATAAAGAAGGCATGAATGTGAAGCAACAATGACTTTATTGCCCTGCAAGTGGTGATTGAAGAGGGGAAGAGAAGGTGGCTAGCTTACAGGGAAGTAGAGTGAACCAAGGGGGGCAGGGGTCATCAAGGAGAAACAAACAGAATTTTCATATTGTAGCCTGGCCAGTCATGAAACTGGTTTTCAAAGTTTCTCTGATGCACACCACCCTCTCCTCCTGTACTCTAACCATCCTGGTGTCTGGCTGCACATAATCAGCAGCCAGGCGATTTGCCTCAACCTCCCACCCCACCATAAACATCTCTCCCTTACTCTCACAGATATTGTGGAGCGCACAGCAAGCAGTAATAACAATGGGAATATTGGTTTCGCTGAGGTCTATTCAAGTCAGTAAACAGCACCAGTGCACTTTTAAATGTCCAAATGCACATTCTACCACCATTCTGCACTTGCTCACCCTATAGCTGAACAGCTCATGATACTGTCCAGGCTGCCTGTGTATGGCTTCATGAGCCATGGCATTAGGGTGTAGGCTGGGTCCCCAAAGATAACTATAGGCATTTCACCATCCCCAACGGTTATTTTCTGGTCTGGGAAGAAAGTCCCTTCCTGCAGCTTTTGAAACAGACCACAGTTCCTGAAGATGCGAGCGTCATGTACCTTTCCCGGCCATCCCACACTGATGTTGGTGAAACGTCCCTTGTGATCCATGAGTGCTTGCAGCAGCATTGGAAAGTACCCCTTTCGGTTTATGTACTTGCTGGCTTGGTGCTCCAGTGCCAAGATAGGGATAAGGGTTTCGTCTATAGCCCCACCACAGTTAGGGAATCCTATTGCAGCAAAGCCATCCACTATGGCCTGCACATTTCCCAGAGTCACTACCCTTGATATCAGCAGCTTTTTGATTGCATTGGCTACTTGGATCACAGCAGCCCCACAGTAGATTTGCCCACTCCAAATTGATGCCCGACTGACCGGTAGCTGTCGGGTGTTGGAAGCTTCCACAGAGCTATCGCCACTTGCTTCTCAACTGTGAGGGCTGCTCTCATCTTGGTATTCTGGCGCTTCAGGGCAGAGGAAAGCAAGTCACAAAGTTCCATGAAAGTGCCCTTACGTATCCCAAAGTTTCGCAGCCACTGGGAATCGTCCCAGACCTGCAACACTATGTGGTCCCGCCAGTTGGTGCTTGTTTCCTGGGCCCAGAATCGGCATTCCACAGCATGAGCCTGCCCCATTAACACCATAATGTGCACACTGCTGGGGCCTGTACTTTGTGAGAAGTCTACGTCCATGTCAAATGTTCTCATCACCGCACTGCCGTCACCTCCTCATCTGATTTCACTTTTGCAGGTTCTTCTTCAGCATATACTGCAGGATAATGCATGTGGTGTTTACACTGCTCATAATTGCAGCAGTGATCTGAGCGGGCTCCATGTTCCCAGTGCTATGGCATCTGCACTGAAAAAAGGTGTGAAACAACCATCTGCTCTGACGGAGGGAGGGGCCACTGACGACATGGCTTACAGGGAATTAATATCAACAAAGGGGGTGGCTTTGCATTAAGGAGAAACACAAACAACTGTCACACAGAATGGCCCTCTCAAGGATTGAACTCAAAACCCTGGGTTTAGCAGGCCTTTGATTTCACGGAGGGAGGGAGGGAGAGGGGAGCAAATGAATACAAAACAAATATGGTCTATTTCTCATTTTGATCCTCTCCATCTATCTTATACATCTTAGGCTGGAAGCAGACAGACAGTGCAGTACAACTGCTAGCCATCGTCATCTCCTGGGTGCTCGCCAGAAGATGGTGCTGTACGACTGGGGAATGACCTGGCAGAATAACTCCCATGTCTGCCCAGGTGCCCCTGACTGACCTCACTGAGGTCGGCTAGAGTACGACAACGATGGCTACCAGTGGTAATGCACCGTCTGCTGCCAAAAAGCAATGAGCTACTGCTGTGTAGCAATGCATTCCCCCGTCTGCCAGCACCCAGAAGACGTACAGTGATGATGAGCTGAGCGGGCACCATGCTTGCCATGGTATGACGTCTACACAGGTAACCCAGGAAAAAAGGTGCGAAATGATTGTCTGATGTTGCTTTCATGGAGGGAGGGAGGGAAGGAGAGGGGGGCCTGACGACATGTACCCAGAACAACCTGTGACACTGATTTTGCCCCATCAGGCATTGGGATCTCAACCCAGAATTCCAGTGGGCGGCGGAGACTGCGGGATAGCTACCCACAGTGCAACACTCCGGAAGTTGGCGCCAGCCTTGGTACTGTGGAAGCAGTCCGCCGAGTTCATGCGCTTAGAGCATTTTGTGTGGGGACACACACAATCGACTGTATAAAAATGATTTCTAAAAAACTGACTTCTATAAATTCAACCTAATTTCGTAGTGTAGACAAACCCATAGGGGGGAAATTTCATGCAGAATCTGGCCTTAAGTTTTGATTATAACACTATCTTTGACCGCATGCTGCGTTGCCAAGGAGGCTGCACAAGGTACGAGTAAGCACAGGATTTGGCTAGTAGCTGGCAAAGCATCGGACTGTCTTTATATCAACCAAAAGGCCCAAGCTATGGACTTAACTGTTTGTAGACCTCCAGTCAAATGAATTGTTGTGGAGGGCATGCAGTCTGAAAAACACTTTTTAAAAAAATTTCCAGTTAGAACACTATAGTAATTACAAACCTGAATAAAGTTATAGTTAGTTTACATTACTAGTATTGCTTGTTTTAACAAAAACATTGCCCAAGAGATATATATTTAATGAACAAACCGTACTTTATCATCAACCCTTTGAGATCTTGATCTTCACCTTCCTGTAACTCATATTTGCTGGTCAAAGAGAGTGAAATCTCTGTCTTTGCAAGCTGACTCAACGTATTTTCCTTGTTAGGATCATTGGGATCAACAGCTCCTTCCCCTGTAGGAAAAAATATGGCTCTTATTCTGCCAGTTCACCGACATGTGACAAGAACTGGAGCATGAACTGGGAAACATGTTAAAGGAAACAGAAAACTATTCAAAGATCTATCCACATGTACTATATCTAGACAAATAACTGTGTTTAATTCAAATTTTTTCTTTGGCCATAAAACAATGCCTTCCCTCCATTTAGAAACAGGAAAATTGTAGTATTTCGTATTTTCTGAAAATATCCATTAGAAGTTACCTATCTATATATCTGGCAAAGATTTTTGAAATACTAAAACCTGAGATTTTTGCCACATTGAATTGGATTTTTCTTTCAAGAGAGTTATCCAGATAGGGCTCAAATATGTGTGTCTCTTTACCAAAGAAGTTGTGCAGTTATTTTACGTCTATAATCAGGAAAAAAAAAATAGAACTGTGGCAGGGTAATCATTACTGGTAGTGTTCCAATTATTAACTTGCTTCTGAGGCACCCAAAATATGCTAGACATTTTTTAAACAAAGGTGGTGTGATCCCTGCACTAATATTAATAGTTCTATTCATCTTCTTGTAGCGTTAGTCCCATCTATTTTGGGTCAGCTCTGTGTGTCCTCCATTCCAGTCTGCTTTGAGGCAGTTCCTTGGAAACTCCACAGCTGATCAAATCCTTTTTATACAGCATCCATCCGTCTAGCATCCCAACCCTTTTCTTATCCTTCATTTTTAAGTTTAACACCCTGTTTCCTGTATATTCGTCTGATCTTTTTTTCATGTGATCAAACTATCTAAGCCTAGATTCCCTCAGCTTTCCTATAATTGGTCTCACCTTCACATTTTTCCTAATGTGTTTGGTTCTGATGGTCTACCCTTGTAAACTCCAAGCAACAATTTTAACATTTTAATTTTCATTGTATTCAAGATCCGCTCCTATCTCTTTTTTGGTGCTGAGCATTCAGAGCTATACAAAAAGCACAGGCCTAATAATTATTGTATAGATCTTTGCCTACCAAATAGAAAAGTTTCTCCTAACTTCTACTGCAGATCACTTCACTCACTTCTCTCCATGTAGTCCATGACATTCCTATTTTGCATTGTCACCAACTTCACCATTACCCTGTACTACTGAACCTAGGAACTAGAACATCTATACCTTTGCTAGTGGCTGGCCCCCCAGACTTACAGTCTCGTTGCCTTCCTGAAACTTATCATTGAATCTACAGACTTTCTGCTGATTTTCATGCCATTTGTTTCAAGTATGCACGTCATCTCACTAAATTTTCCACTTCCTCTCTGCTCTCTCCCACAAGTACATTATCATCTACAAAAAGCATGGATCAGCATGCCACTCTCAATGTTTTCTGTAACTGCATTAAGCACCATGATGAACAAAAAAAGGCTTGGTGCAGAGTCTCAATGCACTCTGATTCTTAACTGAAATGGTTCGATTACTTCACATGACTTTTTAACTGTGGTAGCAGCACCCGCATACATGTCCTGGATGAGTCTGATAACTTTCAGATGATATCTGTTCCATCCTTTAAACAACTATATGACTTTTTTTAGAACATGCTCTTAAGCCTTCAAGACCTCTTTTCTCTTTATTTTTCCACTAGCAATCATAATGTAAAGATAGCATCCATCATTGATTTCTTTGGCACAAACCAAACTCATTGTTGCTGACTTACTTCTCTTCATAGCCTCTTATCAATAATCAGACTGAGTTTGCCTGTTTCACTATTCACTACTTCTCAAAATTAAAGTCGGTTTACTTCTATGGAAATTTGGTTTGCACAGCCCCTTCCATACATTCAGTAAGGTTATTTAAATATGTGATAGTACTCTACTCAATTACAGAGAGCTAGATGTTTCTGCTGAAATTATTGATGTTGGAGAGTTAAATGATATCATTATGCTCCAGAATAAATACCCATTGTGAGTAGTTCATATCTCTCAGAGCTACTGTGCACTCTGGGAGACAGCTCTCCTTTGAGTCTCATTTTAGAATATCTTTTCAGTTATAATAGCTGCAAAAGTCATTTTAGGAACAAGTCTTAAATTCTGCAGATGCTGAAGAGGCCAAACAAGTACCCCCCCATATGCCAGTTTAGGGCCAGTCCCTGGATTACTATAACGAACAGACCAAACGGGGGGGGGGGGGGGGGGGGGGGGGGGGGGGAAGACAGAGAGAAAGAAAACTTACCAAGGAAAGACTCTACATCAGGAACAGCCCCTAGCCCCTCCAGCAATTCATTCAGTAGGTCATTCTGCTCAGGAGCAATGGCATCCTGGTGTTCTAACAGCAGCTATAAACAAGTGCAAACAAAATGATTTCCAGTGAAACTACTGAAAATACTCAATTTCTCCAAATGGTGCAATATACTCACAAATAGAACGCTCAAAATAAAGTCTTCAGAGCCACAGTGGGCTTACAACATGAATAAGGACTATGGAGGACCAAAGGAAAGAAAGTGCTTGCTTACAGGCTGTGGTTTTAAGACTGATAGTTCTATTTCCAAGTCTGATGGTTGGCTCACCCTTGGATCAATATTAGAATGCCAGCAAATATACACAGACCGAAGGGAGTGGGTTCTCAAAATATTAAAACATATGGGGAAAAGCTCCAATTTAGCAGCTGCTTAAACAATTAACAAAACAAATTAATCACTAAACAGAATCAGAATTGGCACTTCACTTGACAGTCTTAGAGATCAAGGAATAAGGCCTCTGATCAGCAAGACACTTAAGCATATGCTGAAATGCTTTGTTGGATCAGGACCTTAATGGACAAGGGGACTGAACTGTCTTCTTCATACCGGTGACCTCATCAGAGCAGGGTTAATTCACACCATGCTATGCAGAATGAGAAGGCTCATACTGCTGATGCTTATTGCTGTATTTTTTTTAAATACAGGGTTTCCTACTCCTGTGATATCAATTTACTACTTTTCCAATATGCTCTTAGTGCCAGTATCAGTGATTTTATTGGCACTAAGATAACAGGAAGTACAAACTATTAATAATACAACTTGTATTGCAGCTGTGCACACCTCCAAGGAGGAACAGTTTCGCAGTCCATAAGAAGCCTCTGAGAACAAACTTGTATATGCTGCATTATAAAAAATACACAAATGGTATGGGCCTGAAGAATGAGTTTCCTGTAATTAGACGGCTTGTTTCTGTACCTATCACTAGCATTTACTTGAGGAAGGAAGTGGCACTGTGCAGAGTATGATAACAGTTTGTGTTGGCTAGTTCTCAAGATCTTTTTCCACACAAACAGGATTCTTTCTACGAAGTCTGTTTTAAGGTTATGGTGCCCATAGCCACCAGTTTAAACTGAATTTAAATACAAGTGGAGTAAAACATGCGCTATATTTACAGATTTCAGAACTCTGATCGTTTAGAGAGTGAAAAGCCTATTCAAATCAAAAGCTGTGTTCACTGAAATACAGAGGCAGCTAAAAAACTTCGTATCTGGGAAATCAAAGGCACATTAAAGATTCTGGGGGAGACATTCAAAGAAAACAAATGGCAGTTTGGTGCATAACTAACATTTTGCTTTTGAAAATTTCCCTCAGTCTCACCTACATGAGTGCCTGGACGTTATATTTTATACAGTGTATGCTGTGCATGTATTCATGTGTACACTGAAATTGCAAATTTAAGACACAGAAATTTATGATCTTTAGATATAAAACTGCCTGGTTTCAAGTCTTAACTACGTCCTCCATACACATATGAACTACATGAAATCTTGGAAGAAAAGACTGTCCCCTTTGACTAGTGTTCTACCACATGACAAGTAATTTATATCAAAAAAGTGTTCAGTTAATCCTGATGAAGTACAGAACACACTAAACCAGATTACACACAAAGTGACAAATGAGAGGTTCCCCATAATCATTTGCACCATGTGAGATTCAGCCTCTAAGTCACAAACTTGACAACAGCATAGCAGGATTTGAATATCATGCTGGACACCTAAATGAAACAAGTTAAGTGTTGACAAACAGACAGGAAATGAAACAAATACATCCTCAATTCAAACCTGAAGTGGCAGTTGTCTTTAATCTAGCAAACACTATGTTTCCTGGCAGGCTTAGCCATTAGTACTTGCATGAGTAAGGCTAATTTTTAACTCACTTTCTTGGGAGTGAAGTATTCCATATTTAAAAAAAAAAATCCATGATTTAACATTTCTGAGTTTTGCACATTAGTGGATGAGTGGTAGTATACTAACGGTGGAAGGACCATATGGTATACATCTAAATTATGTCCTAGTGAATCACACTATAAACTACAGTTTCTGCATTTCATCTGTTCCTTATCCAGAATAAACATACTTGCAGGATACCACTGCCCCCTAAATCACACTCTTACATCTGCTTCCAGCCAAACACATGATGGAATATCAAAGTCATAAAATGTACAAGAATTTACTTTCATCTCAAAGTCACACTAACTCTTAAAAAAACAACAAGTCCCCTTTCTTACCAAGAGGAAGTTTGTAATTCAAATAAACTACAAATGGTTTATGACTACTATATACAAATAAGAAGTTCTGCAATTTTTTCCCTTTTTAGTTAAATGCTCTGAAAGAAAAATACTTTACATTTTATTGTCCGACTCTTATTTTGGTTAATGCTGTTTCCAAACTATTATTGTCTCTACCATTCCCATTGGGGCTAATGGGGTGGAAATACAATTCTCTCCTGCACCATACAGTACAAGTTACAATAAATGTTAAGAAAAGTTTGGTTCTAAGATTATTCCATACACTTGGACACTGAGATGATCTTCTACTTGGACAAGAGACTATCAGAAAAGGAAGAGTAAAGGAATTCCTTCATGGCATTTTAGGAAAGTCAATACAGAACACCACAGTTATTCTGTGATTCTGTGGAAAAGTTATCCTTCTCCCAAAAAGTGGTTTGAGAAATTTCCCACGAACAGATTAAACAGTAGTAGTTTAGCTAAAAATTCTTTCCATTCACTTACTGAATGGGTATTGATGATTTCTTCAATGGAGATGTATATGACAGGTTTGCTGAGGGTTACCATATCAGAGTACTCATCAATATTGAATTTCTCCTCTGGCTCAGGAACATCACATGCTATCTGAAAAAAATTCCTAAGAAAGTAGTAAGATGAGAAAGATAGGTTAAATAATTATACATAAGAAAAACATGTTTTAGCTAACTGTAGAGAATTGGAATAAGTTTCTTGTTTGAAATGCAAGCTATATGAAGATTTCTGCTACAGTCTATTAAAGCTGCAAAGGAATGCCAGGGTACAAATCGTAAGCAGCATGTCAATGTAAATAAGAGTGCTTATCTGTCTCTACAGAGACCAGCAGGTTTATTTCTTCAAAATAAGATTTTTCCCTTTCAGCTACAAAGTTGTGAGCAAGAATTATTTAGCACCTTTTTAAAATTGTTCTGAGGGATCTAGTCTAGAATCTGGATTAAAAATAATCCTCCAGAAGATATAAAGGAAAGATGCTTTGCATAAATGGTTACCCTCATTGTATGAAAGCAGCTCATAATTTTGACAAAGTTTAGGAGCAGTAATTAAATCTCATGCACACTAAAACAGGCTGTCTGAATGATACAGGGCTGAATGATACAGGGCAGTCAGATATATTAAATTTAAAACATTTAAAATCCCTGCATCACTCCACTGCAATGTTTAAACTCTTTTGTGCTCAGGAACACTGCGCAAAATATAAGGATATCTGGCAAGATTATGGGATTGTTACAGTGTAAGAATATTATGGGAAAATACACAAAAGGTGTTAACATAAAGTGTTACTATGACTATAACACTATCTATATCTAGACATACAGAAGCCATCCAGTGTTTCAGAAGCAGGAAACAGTTTCTCAGCATTTTTATTGATAACTAAGAAAAGTATTGCAGAGATAATGGAAAAATCTCTTCTCTCACACTTAGTAACAGAGCAGATTCTAAACCTCTCAGGTTAGCATCCTCCTTGGAGACATATCACCAATTTTCAGCAAAAAGTTAATTTAATGAGACATGGGATTCTTCTTTTTGTAAAGATCAGAGCCAAATTAAACACAACAAGCAAGTCTTCCTCCTCTTTGTTTTTGTTATTAATTAATAAAATGACTAACTGCTTTAGTCTCCTTGCTCACATATGGCCTCTAAATGAAGGTTATAAGAGTAGTCCTCGTTAAAAAGATGTTTTCTTTTTCATATAGAAGAGATGCTTCTAAAAGGAATAATTAATGTACATTTGAAATATTCTGCTGTCTCATGATAATTCCATGATCATAATCACTCAAAAAAGCTACAAAGTAAAGAGCATAAATTTCAAACAACTTCCTTGCAACACAGAAGGTCTGGATTTTCCCAAGACACTTTTTAGCAAAATATTTAAACTTTCATTTCCTACAATTGTTTCTCTCAGCTGAGATGGCTAAAGTTAAAAGACAGTTCTTCCTGGCTGGGAAATCATTTACATTTACAAAGGAGTAATCTCAGTCACCAGACTGAAAAACAATCAGCTGTTCTACTTACTTAAAGCAAGCATTAGTGTGTGTTATACAATGAAATGCTCCATTAGACTCGCATAGGAATTTTTCTTGCAAAATGAAGTATTTGAATGACTGAATACTGCTGAGCAATACTAAAATTACTTGCTAAACAATAGTACTGAACTGGAAATACAGCATATTATTTTCCCATTACAGAACAAGGCAGAGCGATTTCCATATGAAGGATTATTCATTGAATTATAGTCGGGTAAATAGAGTAGGTCTACCTTATCCACCCCCAAACAGTTTACACTGAATAAACATTTGCATGAGGTTTTCACACCTGAACTTCTGATACGTCTGTGACAGGTAAGTGTTCATAGATGAAAGATGCGCACTCTCTCCTTCAAAGAGTTTGTTAGAAGCAGCGTGCTGAAGGACTTTCGCCACACACCCTAAATTCCTCCTCTGGTCAGAGTGTATCTGGCCTCCAGCTGTCATGTCAATTATATCAAAACCATCAGGAGCAACAATGGCCGGATTCATGTAGCGATAGTATAGGAGGTTTCCAACAATCTATAGGAGAAACACTTTGAGAATTTTTTTCTTCCCTGATGTACACTTTAATCCATTCTTAGAAAGCCCACTAAAGACTACACTTTTCCTGGTTTAGATTGTAATAAATCATTAACTAAGAGGTGGTAGAGAGCAATCTGTGCAAACAACTTCTGAGTAACTATTATCTAGTTAGCTAACTGGAAAAGTCTAGTGATCCCACAGAGATAAAAAAAGATGTTATTTAGTAATGGGCACTTACACCAGGAGTATATTTATAACAACTGGTTTAAAAAACAAACAAACCAATCCCCCGCCCCTCCACCAAACAGGAAAAGAGTGCCATCTCCCTCCAAGATTACTCTTTTCATCAGAATTTTGGCCAGGTCTAATTTTTAAAAAAATCACATTTAAAAAAAATGTTTAAATATCTGAAAATCTGGATGCATATATCAAGTTATAATAAATCCTGTACTCATTCAAATAAGATTTCCATTACTGTCCTGTTTCAGCTGAATCAGAAATACTAAGGATAGACATTTGTAAAATTTGTACTTTGTATCCAACCTAAAAGCAGGAAGTGCAGAGAATTTTTTAAAAAGTTTACATATTATTTAACTTCAAAAATAAGAGGTTCCATTCTCTTTGAGCTGGCTGTAATGTTTATCCCGAACTTCTAACCCATCCCAAATATTTTAGTAACAATTTTTTTTAAAGTGGCCTATCTGATAAATTCTACATTTATCCATTAGAACTGGGCAGGAAACAGTTTTCCTATCCTGTGAATATTTGAGAATTCAGAAGATTTGCCCATTCAGCACTGTGATGAAACTGAACTTCCGTAGTTTTTTTTGAGGAAAAAACCAGGATGGGCAATAGAGACACATAAACCAGGCCCAAACCAGTCAATGACCCAAGGATCAGGGCACTCACATGGGATGTGGGAAATCTGGATTCATGTTCATACTCTGCCCAGTCTAGAATGGGTCTCCCAAAACCCAGGTGAATGCCTTAAACACTGGGCTTTGGCTGGTTTTCAGAAACTGCCTCTTCTCTTATATTAGAGGACCAGGTACTAAAGCTGACCCAAGAGCTGCATTTCTGTGAGTGAGAAGTGAAGTGAAGGACTCCTGACCTCTGGTACTTACTTCCTTTGCCCATTTGCCATAGTTCATGCCCCATCACTCAATGGAATGTTTGGCTTTTGAATTTAAGGGTTTTCAAATGATGAGTTGTGCTGGTCAGCTGGCAGGATAGAGGTGCCTTGTGGTGGAATCAGTTCACTACCCATTTAAGCATAGTTGTCAGAGAAGTTTTAAAATGATGTAAATTTATAGTGACCCCCAGGTACTGTGGTGATGGGCACCAAAGAAATTCTTGTAAACAATGTTTATTGTGAACAATATTAGCTAGATTGTTTATTATTACATAACTTCGCTGCGGAGATTAAAATTTTCAAAATGGCTCCAGACAAGAATTGTAACACAAAAATAATGTCTTTTGAAGGATACTAAAAAAAATCCTCCAAGTAATTCTGGATCCATTACAATTCAATTTTTTTAAATGCAACACGGATATTGGCAACTGTACTGAGATGTAAATATATCTAATTAAAGCAAGATGTAAGACCTGTAGTTATGTGGCAGGCACACAGAATGACTTCACATTGCCTTCTGCAGAATACAATGGTTCCGATAGATTAAGGGAAGGGCACTGTGCCAGGAACATTCTGCATCACTTGACGGCGCACACACTCCAGTCTAGACAAATGTCACATTCTCACAACATTTATAAGCATTTTAAACAAGTGTAGGGGATGGATTAATTCACTGTATGCTCTTATAACTCTGCCCAATTGTATTTATAGTATTAAAAAACATTTGAAGCAATTTGTGTTAAGTGTTCTAATTTCACCTTAGCAGAGTTAAAATTGCAAAACCAGAGTCATATTCTTCATGGAAGATCAGTATTGAAGCAAACTCATGCAGTCAATTATTCCTAGCTTCCTACAAAGTACCAGTGAGCTTATTTTCAATGGTGCTGGCCCGCTGACATCTATACATGCTACAGATGCTCTACAACATTGACTATATTTTCCAAGTCAGGCCATATTAACACATGGAATTCCTTTCATCTTCACCCCCAGAAGTTTCTGTAAATACAAGTGTTAACAATTCTGTAAAAAGCTTATGTGCAATAAATCTTGCTTTTGGCATAAGCAGAAAGAACAAGCTGCTAACAGATCACCTCACAAATCTACCTTTAATAGTTCATCTTCTGTTGCATCTGGGAATTTCTCATGGAGCGAATTCTTCAGAACTTTGGCTATATACCTCATTCCATAACTACATATAGAACAGATGAAAAAGGAAAAATAATGGAAAGACTTAGATGAAACAAACAGATCATTCCATTCAATCAAGATACTGCATTTTCACAGACTAACCACTTACACACAAAACAAGATGATGATGAAAAAAAAATAAGGATTTATATTACAGATCCTCACTAGGTTTTATATCATATTTTGAATATGTGATATGGAACAACTGTTCCCTCTGTTGGAGAATTGCTATTATAAAAGTCACGTACCACAGATAATATCAAGGCAGTACAGATGGCTGTTTATACTGAATCCTGCATCAAATGTTATTGTACAAATGAACTAAAGTTATGAGACTTATAATTTGGCACTTACGGCATCATACTGAGCGATGAGAATATGGACACAAGGACTTTATCAGTTACTGTTCTCAAGCTTTGAATGGAGGACTCCAGTCTATTTACCACTTCCGGATGTTCTAATGCTTGTTCTGTTGTTACATCGTATGGCAATTTACTGCAAACAAAAGAGAGGTATTTACTGGACTAAACTAAACTGTGCACTATGAAATTACAAACAACATTAATTAAAAACTAAATTTGTTTAATGCTATACAGTCTCAACTACTTATTTCATGTATATATCAGAGAACACATAAAATCAAGTGACTTAATAAAAAAATCATTTGAAGAATTGGTTTTTAACAGAAACAAAAACCCCACCAATATTATCAGTTCATTTTTTTAAAATGAAAAACAAACAAACAAACAAAAACCATGGAAGTGATATGAACTGTCTTCTTCCAGATACAAAGAGGAAAACATCTACAGTAACTCCTCACTTAACGTCGTAGTTGTGTTCCTGAAAAATGCAACTTTATGCAAAACAATGTTAAGTGAATCCAATTTCCCCATAAGAATCAATGTAAATGGGGCGGGGTGGTTAGGTTCCAGGGAATTTTTTTTTGGCCAGACAAGAGACATTTACATATACAGTATAAATTTTAAAGAATTTTAAACAGTTTAATATTGTACACAGCAATGAATAATTGTGAAGCCTGACTGAGGTGGGTGAAATATTTCCCAGGGAATGCCTTGCAGCTAAATGATGAACTAGCAATCGGCTGAGCCCTCAAGGGATAATACGCTGTGGTTAATATAGCCTCACGCTCTATAAGACAGCATGGACTGAGGCAGGAGGGAGGAAAGACAACGGATGCAAGGCAGTAGCTGCAAACTCTTCCCTACAAAAACTGAACATGATGAACCCACGCTATCCAGCTGGAGCGCACCACTCCCTCCTCCTGACAGCACATGCATGGCTGCACAGGTGCTGACTTTCCAAAGTGCATGACAGAGAGGGGGATGTACGTACGTACATTACCCCTTTAAGTATGCTGACCCCACTTCAAGTACGTTGCCCTTAAGCGGATCAGCCACTTCAGACAGGACGTAACAGCTTCCAGCAAGCTCCCTCCTTTCTGTCCCTCTCCTCCACTTTGTGGAGAGGGGACATGGCAGGTGGAGCAGAAGCAGGGGGAATTTAGGGGAGCTGATGGGGGGGCTTCTGCCCCCCCGGTTCTAATCCCCACAAGGAGGGGCTGCTCTTCCAGAGAATCCTGCAAACAGTGGACAAAGCAGGCAGCTGCCAAACACTGTTATAACGGAGCATTGCGCAACTTTAAACGAGCTTGTTCCCTAATAGATCAGCAACTTAACACTGTCCCAGTTAACGTTGTTTTGTTGTTAAGTGAGGAGTTACTGTATTATTATTCTAGTGTGAGGGTTCTTATGTACTAGTTCAGGGGTCGGCAACCTTTCAGAAATGGTGTGCTGAGTTTTCACTTATTCACCTTAACTTAAGGTTTCGTATGCCGGTAATACATTTTAACGTTTTTTAGAAGGTCTCTCTCTAAGTCTATATTATATAACTAAACTATTGTTGTATGTAAAGTAAACAAGGTTTTCAAAATGTTTAAAAAGCTTAATTTAAAATTAAATTAAAATGCTAATCTTACGCGGCTGGCCCACCTCATCCCGCTACCAGCCTGGGGTTCCGTTCACCTAGTTTGGCAGTGGGCTGAGCTGGGCTTGTGGGACCCCGGCTGGTAAGGGGCCAGCAGCTGGGACCCCAGACCAGCAGCGGACTGAATGGGGCTGGCAGCTGGGACCCCAGACCAGGGGTGCAGGTGGGAATGTGAAGGGGGGGTGAAGGAACTCCCGTTTGGTGCTCACGGTGGGAGTGGGGATGTGGGAGGGTGCAAGAGTCAAGGCATGGGGTGGGGGCTAGGCACAGGTGGGGGGTGCAGGAGTCAGAACGGGGGCTGGCAGTGTGAGAGGGGATGCAGGAGTCAGGGTGTGGGATGGCTGGGTGTGTGTGGGGGTGCAGAAGTCAGGGCTGGGTGTGTGGAAGGGGTGTAGGGGCAGGGCAGAGGGCTGAGTGTGTGCAAGATGTGCAGGGGGTCAAGGCAGAGGGTTGGGTGTGTGTGGGGGGTCTCAGAGGTCAGAGCAGAGGGTTGGGGTGCTCAGGAAGGCTGGGGTGCTCCCAGCACCCTGCCATGAGCGGCTCACAGCAGGGGGCTGGAGAGGATATGCCCGATTTCTCCCCCCTTTCCCCAGAGCCCCGTCTGTCCCCACCTCTTCTCTGCCTCCTCCCTGGAGCAGCGAGCATGCTGTGGCTCCACTCCCCCTACTCCTCCCCCTCACAAAGGCGATCAGCTGATTGGCGCAGGGAAGGAGGGGCAGGAAGGCACCACGCTGGGGGAAGAAGTGGGGGAGGGTGGAGCTTGGCTGCTGGCAAGACCAAGCTTCTGCCTTCTGCCCCCGCAGGAGAAAGCAGTGGGCGGAGGGGCTGAGTGGGGCCAGGATCCCAGCAGGTAGCAGCGTGCCATTAAAAATTGGCTCACGTGCCGTCTTTGGCATGCGTGCTGCAGGTTGCCAATCCCTGTACTAGCTTGTGTGCTGAGAGGAAGGATAGTCCAAAGGTTAGGGCATTAGCTTAGAAGTTGGGAGACCTGTTTCAGTTCCCTGCTCAGTCACAGATTTCCCTTGTGACCTTGGGCAAGTCAGTCTCTCTGTCCCTCAGTTCCCCATGTGTAAAATCCTCATGGGGTGTTGTGAGGTGCTCATATATTAAAGTGATGGGGTACTTTAGATAGAGAAGTGTTATAAGTTAGTCCATCATTGGGGTTCCAATCCTTCAGTCAGAACTGCAAGCACTGGCTCTTTGTACCATTGCAAAGCTCCATTGAAGTCAATGAGGCTCTGTAATGGTGCTGAGGTCCATGCCAGCAGATCTGAATGCAGGTTCTGGGAGTAAATTTATAAGCTACTTCATAGAGGAATCTACTATGCTATAAAATAACAGTACTAATAAGAATCACACCTCAGCAAAAAGAATCATTAAGTCTCATTATATTACAGTGAACTGGAGTATCACAAGCATACACCCCAGATGCATCTTCATGGTTGCTTGTAGAAGAGAAGAAAAAGCTTCACGCAATGACAAAAGGATCTGACATGAGGAATCACTCAAATATTAACTGAATGAAGATGAACTATTCTATTTTTCACTTACCTGGCCTCTCCAGTCTGTGTTTCCAACTGGTTTACCCATGCCTTGTACACTTCCACAGGGCTAGTGTTGATGAGGAGGGATTTGTCATCCATGATTTCCTTCACCACTGGGGACAACAGCTGACGCAGCGAGTTCTGTCCACGAGCACCTCGATTAAAGCTGACAACCATCTTAATGACAGTAGGGTTTCCAGTGACTATATCCTGTATCTGGTCTACTTTGGAACTGCATTAAAAACAAAACAGTCCTTAACTGTACTGTAACCAATTTTCAGGTTTTTTTTTTTTTAATATACAAGTTTCAAAGGTTAGAAAAATTGACAAGTTTCTAACTGGTTCTGTATTGATTAAAATCAACGTAACCCTCCAATTTATGGATATTTATATCAAAATAGAAATAGCTTTTATAGAAAAATCACTAATCCATGAAACGTAATAAAGATTAAAATATGGAAGTGGCAGGACTTCAAATAATTCCAATTAGTACCATATTTACTGTATATACTCGATCATAAGCCGGTTTGTTTATAAGCCGACCCCCTGCCCTGCTCAAGATGGATAAGTAAAAACAGAAATTTTTTTATGACCCATTCATAAACCGACCCTATAATTCAGGGGTTGGCAAACTTTGGCTCCCAGGCCATCAGGATAAGCCACTGGTGGGCTGAGATGGTTTGTTTACCTCGAGCGTCTGCAGGCATGGAGGTAAACCTAAGTAAAGAAAGTGTCCCGGCCTGCCAGAGGCTTAACCTGATGGGCCGGGACAGCAACTGGTGGGGAAATTTAGGGTTGGGAGAAGCTAGGGGTCAGGGGAGTAACCTCTGTGACACCCCCCAAATGACCCCATCCCTAGCCTGAGACCCCCAAACTCTCCCCATCCCATCCCTTCCCACCTTAGCTGGGGCAGGCAAGGGGAGGATGCCTCTGGCCTGGTTGGAGTTGCTCCAGCAGGCTGGGCGGCGCAGGCGCAGCTGCAGCCTGCCAGCCCTGGAGCTGCAGCTGCTTTGGAGGCTGTGGGGAGAGCAGTGTGGCAAGAAGCAGACACACTCTGACCCCACTTCTTCCATTCTGGCCTGCTGGTTGTGCTCCCTCTCCTTGCTCCCTCCGTTGGGGGGGAGGGGCTGCATCTCACCTCTCCCTCTCTATACCTGTTCATAAGCCGATCCCCTTCTCTGATGCTACCCTTTTTTACTAAAAAAAATTCAGCTTATGAACGAGTATACACGGTAAGTCCAGTTCTGGGAACAATTTAAGCACATGCCTTCAGTGTTTTGCTAATATGGGCCTTATTGATTACAATCTATCACAGGATGATCCCTCTGCTTATGACACATTTACAAATTACATTTGTGAAGAAAAATAAAAGCTCTGAAACTCAACTGCATATTCAAACAAAAAGCAGGAACAAAGAAGCCAAAATAATTGTACTTTTAGTACCCCTCTACCCTGATATAATGTGATCCGATATAACACGAATTCGGACATAACACGGTAAAGCAGCACTCGGGGTGGGGTGGGGTGCAGGGCTGCGCATTCCAGCGGATCAAAGCAAGTTCGATATAACGCAGTTTCACCTGTAACATGGTAAGCTTTTTTTGGCTCCCGAGGACAGCGTTATATTGGGGTAGAGGTGTACATGCAAGTATTTACCTTCAAGATTAAGTAAAAATTTAAGATTATGCAGACTTTGCATCTCTACCAGAGAGAGAGAGCCTCCCTGAATCTAAGGTATAAAACATTTATAACCTTCTCAGTCAATTTATTAAGTTCCACTGATATAAGACTTTAATTTCCCCACTGACAAATAAAAGTATGATTCGACATCAAATGAGAAGCAAGTTTAAGAATGCAGTTCAAAGAAAATGTCTAAGTCTAACAGATAGGATATCTTCAGAGGAATGTAGGGTTCTAGTCAATGTACATACTTTATCTCCTCTTCTAGAGCAGTTTTAAAGAGCTTGAGAAGTAGATATTCTTCTCGCTGATTGGAAGCATAGTTGTAGAGAGTAAAAATGACTGTATCCATGAACTTTGTTGACTTGTTCTGAGGCATCTGGAAAATCAGCTTAGCCAGATACATGGGATTAGTCTAGGAAAGAAACATTATGGAGGGTGATTTGTATATTGCTAAAATGATAAGTTGTCCCACTACCTGCACAAGCCTTAAGGAGTTTTCTTACCTTCGAATGGACACGCATAACTTTCATTAAACACCACTGAAAGTTATGTTTGCATGGTTAAGGCTATACCTTCTCATAGCTGTCACTATTAAAAGCTTCACATTTATGCTTTTGGCCTAACTTTAATGCAGCATTCACTATACTGAGCATTAGGCTATTGTAACACTAAACCTGGGGAATAATGTGAATGCCACAGTGGTAGTTGGTACTTGCAAATGACAATTGTAAGTATTTTAATGGCTACCTCCCTAAATTCTGTACCCCATGCACTACCTCCACAAACGGAAAGCCAAGTGAAGCCAGTACTAAATATTTATCACTAGTCCTTATTATGATACTTTTGTATTTAAAAAAAAAAAAATACAAGACAACCTACCTGAAAAATAACTTCCTTTGAGTTAAAAGGACACTGGGGAGGGGTTAGCCATACATCTCTCCCCTCCCCTCCCCCCACAAATGAAAGTGGGGTAGGGAAACAATCTTTCCCTGTACAAATAAGCCTTCTAAAGAAACTTACCCAAAGTCAGACGGAAGAAGACCAATACACAAAAATAGACACATTACATAATAAAATGTCAATCATGCAGTAGCTTTTTTCCCCTACATACAATACAGAAAGTAATTTCAGTATTTTTAAACTTGACAGATAATGTGGAAGAAAATGATTTTTCCTGCTCAGATTTGAACTATGCATCCAAAATGACTTGACAGGATGGAGGTGGAGGGAGAAAAGGAAAAGACATAAAACCGAGCAGGCCTAAAAGAGGTGGGAATTCAAAATAATTTCAAGTATGGGAACAGCAACCAATTATCTCTTGCACAATTTAAGGCCAACAGAGCTGTTTTCTATTGGGGAAACAAATGTAAACTATACAGTATTAATTGTCAAGCCTGTTTAAAATCAAGCATCCAGCGAACAAAACTTGCTGGCTGTGATCAGCTGTGGTCTGTAGTAACTGTATTTACTGTACACTACATCTGCAAAGAACTCTCTCCTCATTCTCATTAGAACAAGAAACAAACACACTTTAAAGTTTTCCTTAACACAAGCCATTTGGGGGCAAATTAATCCCTACATTAGGACTTACCTGCAAAAGGTAAAACAGGTGTTGATAGGCTTCCAGCTGTTTCCTCCTCTCTTTGCTCAAGCCTTTGATGCCCTGTTTGTCACCTGTCACCATCTCTTCCACCTGATTTTTGCTTTTTTTGTTTAGCTTCTTGCTGTGCAGTACCACATCCTACAGACACAAGTGAGCCATTATATATATTCACACAGAAATATAAAGCAATATGGTACACTGCCATTTCTCAATCATCTTAAATAGGATGTTTCTACATTGGTCTATTCATTAAAAGATGTTAATGTCAACCCCTTTTTATATTGAGGCCCAATATAGCACATTAACTAGACAATATTGTTCATGACTACATCATTTTACTCATGATGAGAGTTTTATTTAGATTTATAAGAAGGCAAAACATCAAGCTCTGAGTGCCATCTCACATCAGTTAAAATTCACAAGAAAAATATACTAGACTGTCTAAACACAGTCCCTACCCTTAACTCCTATGCTCAATCAAATCTGGCTCCAAAACATAAGTTTTGGCATGTCAACAACCACCCAGTGTAATCCTATCATCGCATCCCCTTCCCAAGCAGTGGGAAAAATTTACTGCTGGATAGAATTTCAGTGTGGACTAAATGATAATTGCCAGGGTACCTCAAGCTCACATACAGGCTTTTGACAACTAACAAGAGCAAACTCTTTACAATGAGTTTTAAAATTGGAAGTCAGATTTGTTCTATTCTTAGAAAGTTGCTTAAAAACCATAAAGAATGACCTCATGCTTTTGGGTAATACTGCTGCCCATGTCTATCATAATAAAAACACCTGGTATTCAGTGAGATGTGAAGTAATATAGTACAGGAACTAAACAACGTCTACTTCTGCTCCCCACTTCAGCACTGATACTTTAAGAAAAAAGCTAACTAGCAGGCAATAAAGTGGAAGAACAGAAGGAAGCGACCGTGTGCCATTAACTATTCCAAAGAACACCAGTCCTCAATGATTTAAGACCATTCCCAGGTCAATTCTCACCAAAAGCTCTTTCTACAGCACAGCTACTTCTTACATAGGTTTTATTGACCGTGGTTCATCTTGGCATACGCTAAACAAGAAAAAAGGCAACTGCTTCACTCCCCAAGAACATCCTAACTGATCCTGCATTCCTTCAGCACACAAACCTCCACTGCCTTTAGTGCATTCTATAGAAATAGTTTGAACAAAGCCTGCTGACCTGTAGAGAGATCCTGTTCTTCACCAGCAGCCCAATCTTTATATCCATCAAGTTCAAGTCTTTCTCCAGCTGTTGATTGGATCGGATTTTTGTAACCACCTCCTCTCTTAACCTTGTTACTTCTAGTTCTTCCTGAAAGTCTAAGTCACTTTGGTCCAGGAGGTAAGCAAATTTGCGCAAGACGTTCAAGGGTGGATTTTCAGCACCAACTGCAGTTAAAGGTAAATGAGCTCATATTAGATATTTTATTTGCTTGGTCTCACATGCACAGACACAGAATATCAGTGTTTAAAATTCTTTTGTACCTTTTGTACATAGTGACATCTATGGTCAGAATGCCAAACTGCAGAAAGGAGTGTGTCATTGAGAGCAAGAGCAGAATATTTTGTGTAACCAGAACTACACATAGTAGTTCTATATAAATGTATTAACCGTTTAACAAATGTTAGTATGCAAGACGCAGGTATGAGAAATCACAACCGAACACTTATTCTAAAAATGGTTTCCCCACCAGTTTACACTCAAATGTTTATCACCAGCACTTACTTAGTGTTCTGTAGTCATCCCTAGCTTTGTTTGCCCTAAGAAATGCTTGTATTTTCACAATTTCTTCATTCTGGAAAAAAGACCAAAGACTAAACACTTTAGAAAGCATTGAACAGGAAACCTCAAATAACAGGTCATGTTCTATGAAGAGAGATAATGAAGAATACTATAGACATCTACCAAACACTGGTCTAATTAGAAAAAAAGTTTTAATGTCTTTACAGTTATAATGTATTCTGTAAAGAGACATATGGGAGAACCTACAGTATCTGTAATTTCAAGAAATACATGCATTACTACTACATTAGTTCTCTTCTCAAAAGGGGATGGGGTAGAGAAATGCCTTACATGATCCTTGAAATACTGCAGCCGTTTCTTGTATGCCTTCCTCGCTAGCCACATTTTGACCCATGACTGAATCTAAAAGTCAAATAAAAACTTAAGAGGAATTGTAGGAGAACTAAGAAAAACTAATTTTATCTGGCTCTTTTAAAAAAGGTTAGATGCTTGACTGACCCATCAGTTGCATAGCACACAACTTCAGCGAAGTCAATGGAATCACATGCACACCTGATGGGATGATTGGGCTCTGTGATCTAATGGCCAGAACACTGGACTAGCCAGTGGGACTGGGACTCAGAAGACCTGGGTTTGATTCCGGGCTTTGCTGCCGGTCTGTTGGGTGACCTTGGCCAAGTCACATTCATCTCTCTCTGAGCCTTTGCTTCCCAGGGTATAAAATGGAGATAATGACATGACCTCCTTTTTGCAAATAATCATACTTGACAGCCTCTGGCTTTTAATGGAAGACTCACGGTATTAATCAAAAAGCAGATTTCTTGAATTACTAGCTGCTGTCAGAACTTTGAGCCTGCCACGTAATGCCCAGCGGAATAGGAATACTTGCAGTTTTACTGCAGCAGACCCTCTCCCTAGATTCCTTGGGCTTTCAAGTGTTTGGATTCCCCCAACAAGCAGGAAACGTCATTATCCACAGAGCAAACCCTAATTCCACTCATCATAGATGGAAGTTTACCTTGACGATAGCAGCAACATTGCCTTGAAGCACCCGCAACCTGTCAGTGTAGCTTTTCCTTTGTTTATATCCCTTCCAGGAAGCCTATTTTGAAAAGCAGGTTAGTAGTGTGACCATTAGTTTCACTATGCATATACCTGGAAAATCAAGTTTATAGATCTTGTTCCACAGAGAAATTGCTGTTCAATTTAAAGGCGATGAGAAAACGTGACTGAGGCACATCTGTACTTTACACCTTTTTACAAGCCCTCATCCACTCCTGTGGCATCAACATTCACCTCTAAGCTGATGACTCGTAAATCCATCACTCCATTCCTGACCCAGGACGTCAGCCTCGGTGTCACTCAGGCCTGAAGCCTCTCAGTCCAGTGCTCTGCATGCCATTTTTGATTGCAGACTCTAAGCCTGCACCTCTAGGCAGTTTCCAAATATTGTCTCCTCTTGTTCCATGGTGTCACAGAGCTGCCCTATTCTCTGTCTATACTAGTATAACTTTGTCCAGGCCCCCTTCATCACCAGTCTCGACTATGTGACCTCCTTCCCTTTCTGGCATCCATTGTCAGATTCTCAGGACCATTCAAAATCCAGTTAACACCTTCTTGCCTTTTCTGATCACACTACCCTCAAATTTTTTCATCTGGCTCCCAGTTCTCTATCCCATCAAACACCAGTGCTGGTCCCTGCTTTTAAAGACCCTGCCAATCTAGTTCCTCCCTCCTTACCCACTCATCTTATTGTGTTGCCCGTTTTACCAATGATGCCAACCTCTCTCATCAGCCTGTCTGCTTCTCTCACAAGCCATTTGGACTTCACTTCTCCTAACACTCCAATAGCCATTTTTATTGGGATGCCCACAGGAAGTTGACATCTGGCTAGGGATATAGCCGGGCGGGACTTGCAACATTTATCTTATGTTGCTTGTGTAAACGCATGTTTTATTACCACTTCCTACATCCTCCATCTAGTTTCTAAGGATAGTTACACATACTTGCTGAATCTGGTCTTGGAGGATTCCTTCTCAAAGAGCTTGCAATTTTTTGTATTGGTTCTGTAACACCACAAGGGAGTCCCAATCTTAATAAAGCCTTTGACATCACCATAACATATTTTACTAATAATCTGAAGTAGTAGCAAAAATAAGTTTTGATTCATTGCAGTATGCACCCATTCTAGAAAAAAACATTTTTTAAAAACTGAACTTTAATGCTAAAAAATTCAAGCTTATTGAGCAAGTCTACTATTATAGTATATGCAGGAATAGTGTAACAACACTGGTCTACAATTTTTGAGAAGTCGTCTGCTTCAAAGATAAAATGTGCTATTTATTATGTATTTTGATGTGCTGAATTCAAATATGACAATTAAAACAACTGATTGGCTACTGTTTCTAAGATATTTAAGTTTTTACATTTTATGTCTATGTCTATTGTGTAGATAGTAGAGTTTTAATCATAAATTGTAAACCTAGGTCTTTTCATGTGTTTATGGTTGCTTTACATTATAATAATATTTCACCTGTCTTGTTTATGTAACACTTTAAAAATCAGCAAAAGGGTTATATAACTAAAAATTATTATGAAACAAAAGGCAAAAAACTATTATGTACATAGTTTAGTCCTATTCAGTGTCTACTTGGCGCTTCTTGGCTTGTCTCTTGTATTCATTAAATGGAGCATCTCTTGTCACTGTCCAGCAATAGTCTGCAAGCATTGATGGGCTCCATTTGCCCTGATAGCCTGCCAGGAGATTCCACTGCTGTAGTCTGGAGCCCAACAGCTCTGCCTTACTCTTGGATAGTTCCAAATCCCTGACAAGGTCATACAGTTCACCTTGTGTTATGAGGTGTGGTTCAGAAGAGGAGGATGGGAGAAAATGTGGGTCCTGTGACACTGATGGTTTAGGACCAGAAGTTTCATCCTCTTCCTCGTCTGACTCAAGTGAGAATGATTCTGGTGCATCAGGAACCGGCAGTTCTTCTCCGTGGGGTACTGGGTGTATAGCTGATGGAATGTTTGGATAATGCACAGTCCACTTCTTCTCTGACACACCTTTCCCAACTGGAGGCACCATGCAGAAGTAACAATTGCTGGTATGATCTGTTGGCTCTCTCCGAATCATTGGCACTGCAAAAGGCATAGATTTCCTTTTCCTGTTCAACCACTGGAGAAGATTTGTTGCACAAGTGTTGCAGCATATGTGTGGGGCCCACCTCTTGTCCTGATCTCCAATTTTGCAGCCAAAATAAAGGTGATAGGCTTTCTTAACCATAGTGGTTATACTGCGCTTTTGTGATGCAAAAGTCACTTCACCACAAACATAGCAGAAGTTATCTGCACTGTTCACACAAGTACGAGACATCTCTGCTCACTTTGGCTAAACAGAAATGTGTCCCTTTGCAAAATCAAACACTGACCAATAAGAGAGCACGACACTGTATGATTTCTAGAGCTGATATAGGGCAATTTGTTCAGCAGAGTGATGTAAGCTTCGTTATGATTGCATCTTCTAGGAATAACATGATGCAATTCATATCATGTATGATGCAATACCAGCTTCAGATTGCATCATTCATTGTTTTGCCTAAAAAGCAAGTACTGTCCAAACCCAGTCAGATTTATTCATAGATCCAGTCAAAGATGTATTTTAATCATTTCTGGTTTAAATTGAGATCCCTCCCCTTTATAACTCACTTAGCCTCCGCCATTCCCAAGTCAAGGGTCGTATATACTGATCCAGTAGCATATCTTGAAAACTAGAGCCAATCAACAATTTTAAGCATAATTTTCGTCCTCAGTGACCCAGAATTAGTAAAGTTGGACTACATTTATTTCAGAAGCATTTTGGCTGTAGAGCAGTGTTATATGAGCATTCGCTTCGTAAAGCAGAAGCAAACTGCTTCTGACTGGGGGAGAGCAGAGAAAAGAATGCATTTCCTGAGTGAACCATGCCTTGGCAGAGAACTAGAGCTTCAATTACTTTCCATCCTCCTACTCTTTTCTCGCACCCCCATTTAAATATGCTCAGGAAGAAGCTAGTGGTAAGAATCACCAGGCTTCTCCAACTGGCCTGTTCTATACTACAGTTATACATGATCTATAGCCATTGTAAACTGGAGTTTTGTCAGTTTAAAACACAAAGCATTTCTGTCACTGAGCACACGGACCTGTGTTTGTACAACAAATCAGTTCTGTAAATAACAAATGCCACAAGAAGTCCTTTCTGCAAAAGAAGGTAGGAAGATAACACACACCCAAAAGGTCATACAGAGTGTCACATGTAAAAAAGCTACTAAACACCCAGAAGAAGTGACTGTGCCTTTATATTACACAGCAATACCTGTATTTTGATCACAGATGGTTCCTGTTTTTGGAGGAATCCTTTTCTCTCCTCATAACTTTTTCTGACTAGGAATCCCCTTGCTAGGGCTTGCAGCTGAAGAATCAGGTTTTCATTAGCGAACCACAGCTGCTCTCGATTGTAATCTGCTGTAACTTGCCCAACAATAGTCTGTAAGAGATCATGTAAAAAGTGTTTAACAAGCAATGAAGCAAAGCGGAAGGCAAACCATTTCACAATTTGGATTCCATTCTCTCCATCCATACCCATTATGAAAACCCCTTCAATTTACTCCACACATTTTTAACCACTCACAGAATTGAGAACCACAATGTTATTACCATCATTTGTTCAAAGGAGGACCGAACTCCCTTCAGACCACATCAACAATAAGCTGAAAGGACAGGTTTTAGCCATTACAAAGCTTTTCATACCAGGGGGCAGAGGTCTTTGCTTTTGCAATACTACCAATTCCTATTAACTCAAGAGCAAGAAGCCCGGAGTCTAAAAAGGGAACCCATACATCTGTGTGAAAATGCTTATTTTAGGATTTCTAAGTTTCAGAATGACATGAAAAAACATTCTTGTAGAGTACAATATGCAACACAGTACTATAACTGACCAAGCATGATTACATAGACTTGGAACATTATTCAAAAGCAGATTTAAGGGTACTTATGATTGTATGATATGGGCCAAAGTGAGATGCTTCTCAGTTGTCAGCTCCCTTCCAAGGGTTTGAATAAACTAAGATTAAGTTCTACTGTATTTGGGGAAATGAACAGCCTAAACCAAAGTCCAATTAGATAATTCTCTCTTTTCCTTTGTACTTTTAAGACCCTAAAAATCTTGACATAACCACTTTCTTTGTATTCAACAGTGTTAAACCACTCACTTCTGTGTTTATGTTGCAGTTGCAGCAACAAGGAGTCCTGTAGCACCTTACAGACTAACAGAGGTTTTGGAGCATGAGCTTTCATGGGTGAATACCCACTTCATCGGATGCATGTAGTGGAAATTTCCAGGGGCAGGTGTATATATATGCAAGCAAGAAGCAGGCTAGAGATAACGAGGTTAGTTCAATCAGGGAGGATGAGGCCCTCTTCTAGCAGTTGTATGCAGTCATTTTGAGCATGCTAGCACTCTACCTGTATTTCTTCACTGGTTAGCCAAGAAGTCTTTGGTATAAACCCTTCAGGCGGAACAAAGGTACTCTCTCCAGTTTCCACATTATAATAATAATCATATCTATTCTTCATTATAAGTTTGAGCCATGGACCTTCACTAGAATCTAAAAGCAATATATGTATACTGTTAGCTTACATTTAGGAGCCTTAATACATTTATAAAAAGTTGTCTCCCCTTCCCCTCCACCCTGCCAAAGAATGGCCCTGCCAAATTCTCCTCCCTGCCAAAGAATGTTTTCAATTATTTTACATATATGAAAAAGTCAGCACAATTATTGATCTACCCTAAACTAGGAAAATTTTGCAAAAATATCCTGTGTGACAAAGTTCCTCCTCTACCTTGGTGGGTCCTGTGCTTATTGGCAGATTGGCTCACCTCAGTGATCTTCCCCACAGTCTGGATCATCTCCTCCTGTGTCTGATCAGGAGTTGGGAGGTTTGGGGGGAACCCAGGCCCGCCCTCTACTCCGGGTTCCAGCCCAGGGCCCTGTGGATTGCAGCTGTCTATAGTGCCTCTTGTAACAGCTGCATGACAGTTACAACTCCCTGGGCCACTTCCCCATGGCCTCCTTCAAACACCTTCTTTATCCTCACCACAGGACCTTCCTCCTGGTGTCTGATACCGCTTGTACTCCTCAGTTCTCCAGCAGCACACCCTCTCACTCTCAGCTCCTTGTGCCTCTTGCTCCCAGCTCCTCACACGCACTTCCTCTCCTCTAGCTCCTCCCTCCCTGACTGGAGTGAGCTTCTTTTTAAACCCAGGTATCCTGATTAGCCTGCCAAGATTGGCTGCAGGTGTTCTAGCAGGTTCCTGATTACTCCAGTGCAGCTCCTGCTCTAGTCACTCAGGGAACAGAAAACTACTCAGCCAGTGACTAGTATATTTTCCCTCTACCAGACTCCTGTACCACACTGGCCTGGGTCTGTCACACCTGCTATATTAACAACGGCTCAGTTCCAATGGGGTGGACAACAGTGAGGAACATAGTAAAGACTAGCCACCGGCTGGAATGGGCATTTTCAAGAACTGTGTTATCCATCTCTACTCAGAGCTGACCTAGTCAACATAGTATTTAAAATGCTGGTAGCAGTCAGTCTATATACTAAGGCTTCTGCCATTGCTAGCACTGGTGGATATGACGCAGTGTTAGCAATGACTGGAAGCTTTTGCAGCATCTCAGGGATAGGTTGGACCCTATAGGCTCATAATATACGCCACAGGGCATGCAGGTTATTCTTCTGAGCACCATCAGTTTTGGTAAACACAAAAATAAGACTACATGCTGAGAGAGACAAGGAGAGCCTTGAGTAAGTTTCTCTATGGACTGTGCCAAGGTTACTCCCGGGAAAATTCTGTGCTACACCAGTGAACTCTGAACACCTGGAATCCCACCCCACGGTAAAGGTGATAGAACTAGGGGTGCTGGGATTGCCGCTGCACCCCCTGGCTTGAAGCAGTTTCCATCATATACAGGGGTTTTGAGTTTGCTTCATTGGCTCTTAGCACCCCCTCTATACAAATTATTTTAGCATCCCTGCCCCATGGCACCCCAACCAGCTGTACTTAGACACCCACCCCACCAAACCCCACTCCCCCAGCACCCTGCCCCCTCTACTCAGCCTCCTCACATCAAGAACTGCCCACCAACCCTTCATCTAGACCCCCCTGCAGAGTCTCATTGCCCCTACACACGTGCATCCAGATCTCCCACTGAGTTGCCCACACCCAGATTGTCTCACACAGAACCCTCTTGCCACACACCAGGATCCACCCCACACAAAGCCCCTCCACACTTGGATCTGGCCATATTAAGCCTGCCTGCTCCCATCTGGTGTGTCTGGCACAGAGGGGCAGGGCCTCAGGGTATTTATGGGTTAGGCTGTGTCAGGGTTGGGTGCAGCCTCACCACTGCATCCATGACCTGGACGGATGGTGGGGGGCTGCAGGGTGATATCTCACCTCCACACAGCCTGTGCTCCCCACTGCCATCCTGGAGCCTCCATGTTTATTTATTGATAAATAAAATTTGAAGAATCTGAAAATAGTGTGCGCAGAATTTTCATTTTTTTGGCATAAAATTCTCTCAGGAGTACAAGGGAAACATGAAGAGGAAGACAACTATACAAAATACCACCCATAAAGTGTCTTATATGGTAAAATAAGCATGTCTGTGCTGGAAAAAGGCATTGTTACACAACATGTTAAACTAGACTGTTTCTCATTTAAAACCATCAGCTGGTCATGGTTAACATGAATACCCAGGACTAGCCGACACTACTTTAAATGTTAGTCCTCCTTTACACTGAGGGCCAGATTCTGACCCCAGCTGCAGCTCCTGTACAGTGCTCTGGTATTGCAATGGCCTTAGGAATTCACCCAAACAGGAGCAGCATAGAACTGACCTCGCAGTTGCTGGTATAAGGTTGTGCTGGGAGTGGAAAAAGGAGTAGAGCTGGTGGGCTCCATACTGAGGCTATTTTGGGCTGTGGAGTAGCCTATAGGCAGCTACGGAGAAATTCAATACTAGAGATTGAGACAGCCTTTGACAAATCAGAGGGGGGAAAAATCTCATAAGTTTCCTCCAACTCTCCCTTAATTTACAGAGAGAATTAAAGTTACAGTATATAAACACAAACATTTATATACATTTGCACTATATATAAATACTTTGCACTAATCCTTCAATGCCTTTACAGTACTGCAGAGATCTGGTTTTACCTTCTTTGGTTTTTAAATTCTTGGCTTCTAAAAGGTTCTTGTAATAGGTTTCAGCACATTCCGGAACAACTCTTAAACCAAACTTAGGAGACTGCAATATATCCAGGACTGGTTGCGAATCATGCTTTTCCAAACAGTTGTTAATCATTGAGGTTCCAAGAGCCACTAAACAACAAAATTGCATTTCAACGTCAGACATTTTATATTTTACATACACACAGATACAGTTCTACATTTCAGTGATCTAGAGAATGCACTTTTGTGTTGACGTTCTTGGAGATTATATACATGACGTACCACCATCTCTTGTATCTTTTCACTATCTACTCTCTTAAGTGAGATATTTGTAAATGCAACTATTTCAGATAACAAACTCACCATGTACAATGCCAGTGCACCTTCTAGTCTGTACAATGTATACCACAATGCTGCAAAGATACCTTGCACAGCACTGGAAGTGTAGTTAGGAATAAGTAAATATTGATTGCGGAATCTGGGGACAAAGTCTGGCTGCTTTAGTGAAGACAGTCATGCAGCACCATATAAGCCTAGCAGCTGTGTGCAAGTGACTTTTTGCAAAATTTGTCATCTGAAATAAAATAAAATTTATACCCCATAAAGTGTCATTTTTCATGGAATTTCAGCTATAGCAAAGCCTATAAAGATGTGAAGAGGTAGATTCACACAAGCTTTCAAGTTTGAGACAGTTACAGACATAGCAGTCCATGCTTCAATGTTTATCATGGCATTCCTATGCTGACACTTACATTAATGGCCTCTGAAATTTGGGTCAACATAATCTAGAGGAGAAATGAGTGATTGACACCAACTCTGCTGTTGCCTTCCACAATTTGTGCATTAGACTGAAGTGGCATATGCAATTTTCTTAAGTCGCAAACATGTGCTGCTCAAAGCTGACAAAGGATATTCCCCTCCCCTGACCTCTTTTGCATACGTATTGCTATCCCCAATAAAGCTGATGCAGGAGGGACTTGCGGTGTCCAAGCAACAAACAGCCTACAGGATGGAGAAGATAATCCCCCAACAAGACATCTCCCCAAGTAAGCAAGTGAAAATTTGGTAAACTGAAAGACAACTTTTTTGTAAGCTTGATACTATTAACTAATGAAAGAGGTGGGTATAAACAAATTTAGGTTAGGAAGGAGACAGAGCTTCATTGTCACTCTGAAAAGAAATAAGAATTCAGTTGAGAGCAGGCAAACTGTATGCAAGACAACACAGAAACCCACAGCAAGATTAGACACACCCAACCTTTTCACCAAGTAGGATCCCACTGTTTGTCTGAACTTAAAAGAAAAAGACGGTTACTCACCTCTGTAACTGTTGTTGTTCGAGACGTGTTGCTCAAATCCATTCTGGTTAGGTGTGTGCGTGCCGCATGCACGTTCGTCGGAAGACTTTTTACCCTAGCAACACTTGGCTGGAGTGGCGCAGCTATGGCACCGGATATATATACCCCTGCCGACTCAGCCACCCCTCAGTTCCTTCTTGCTGGCTACTCCAATGGTGGGGAAGGAGGGTGGGTTTGGAATGGATAGGAGCAACACATCTCAAAGAACAACAGTTACAAAGGTGAGTAACCATCTTTTTTCGAGTGATTGCTCATATCCATTCCAGTTAGGTGATTCCCAAGCCTTACCTAGGCGGTGGGGTCGGAGTGAGATGTGGCAGAGTGCAGAACTGCTGAGCCAAAGGCTGCATCATCTCTAGACTGTTGGACCAAAGCATAATGAGAAGCAAAGGTGTGGACCAAGGACCAGGTAGCTGCACGACATATTTCCTGGATTGGTACATGAGCCAGGAAGGCAGCAGATGAAGCCTGAGCCCTGGTAGAATGTGCGGTGAGGTGGCCCGAGGGAGCACGAGCCAAGTCATAGCACGTACGGATGCATGCCATCATCCACGAGAAGATCCTCTTGGAGGAGACTGGTAGGCCCTTCATCTGGTCAGCCACTGCAACGAAGAGTTGGGGGGGGGATTTACGGAAGGGCTTCGTCTGATCGATATAAAATGCGAGTGCCCTATGGACATCTAGGGAATGTAATTGTTGTTCCCGTCGAGATGAATGCGGCTTTGGGAAGAAGACCAGAAGAAAGATGTCCTGATTGGTATGGAAGGCCGATACCACTTTAGGAAGGAACGCTGGATAGGGTCGCAATTGTACCTTGTCCTTGTGAAAGACATATACGGTGGGTCCACCGTGAGCGCTCGAAGCTCGGAGACTCGTCTGGCCGATGTAATGGCTATGAGGAAAAACTGTCTTCAAGGACAGGTATAGCAGTGAGCAAGTTGCCAACGGCTTGAATGGTGGAAGCATAAGTCTGTTTAGAACTAGGTTGAGGTCCCAGGTAGGGGCGGGGCGGTGTACTTGGGGGTATAGGTGCTCCAGACCCTTGAGAAATCTAGTAACTATAGGGTGCAAGAACACGGAGTGGCCATTCTCTCCTGGGTGGAATGTGGAGATGGCCGCCAAGTGCATCCTCAAAAAAGATACCGCCAGGCTCTGCTGCTTAAGAGACCAAAGGTAGTCCAGGATGGTAGGGATCGAGACCTCAGAGGGAGTAACATTCTGCGTTGTGCAACAGCAAGAGAAACGTTTCCACTTGGCCAGATACGTTGACCGAGTGGAAGGCTTCCTGCTACCCAGGAGTATTTGCTGTACTGCAGCAGAGCAGTGCAACTCTGACTGGTTCAGCCATGCAGCAGCCATGCTGTGAGGTGAAGGGCCTGCAGGTCTGGGTGGCGAAGACTGCCGTGGTCCTGGGTTATGAGGTCTGGGTGGAGTGGCAGGGTAATTGGGCTGGTTATTGACAGGTTGAGCAGCTTGGGCGACGCTGGCGCTATCATGATTAGGTGCGCTCTGTCCCCGTGGAGTTTTAACACGACCTTGTGAACCAGCGGGAACCGTGGGAAAGCATAAAGCAACCGGTGCTTCGACATTAGGAATGCATCCAAGATCGACCCTGGAAGGAGCAGAACATCTGGCATTTCCTGTTCACACAGGATGCGAACAGGTCTATGTGGGGAAATCCCCACTTCTGGACTCTAACTATAGTGGACTAACTATGCTATAAACAAATACGCTAATTATAACTATATAAAAAGGATTATAACTATATACATGATAAAAGAATCAGAAAACTATGAGTAACTAGGGAAGTGGAGGTCAGCTAAGCCGCGCTTCACTGTTCCAACGACCGACACGGGCGGTAAGAAGGAATTGAGGGGTGGCTGGGTTGGCAGGGGTATATATCCGGTGCCATAGCGGCGCCACTCCAGGGGGTGCCCAGCCGACCCACTGAGTGTTGCTGGGGTAAAAAGTCTTCCGACGAACATGCACGCAGCGCGCGCATGCCTAACTGGAATGGATATGAGCAATCACTCGAAGAAGAACTAACCTATGCATGGCACACAGACTCTTCCAAGGCTAGAGATGATCATGCCTAGTCTGCCATGCTGCCACTGACTGGCATTAGAATATCAACGAGAATACAGAAATCCAAACAGCAACAGCAGTAGCTTGGTACAGAAGGTTAGGTTACATTAACATTGTTCATTAGGAGTGCCTTGGTATGACAGGTAGCTGAGGCAGTTATATCATACTTTGCGACTGGCCCTTCTGCACCGAGCTCTAGCACACTGACAGTGGGGCTTCTTCTGAAGAAATGACTCTAAACATAAAGCTGCTGCTCCAACTCTTTTTTTGTTTCTCAAGAGTTCTCCTCTCAGGGACTGTGTTTTCATGGCAAGACTATACTAAACAGCAAAACTTACTAATTCAAGGACAGCAAAAAAGTAGGTTCCCAGGTATACCCCTCAGTTCTTGTAGTATTTAGAATCTCAAATACTGGACTAGTCACCACCAGTGTTTTCCCCTGACCCTTCAACTGCTCAGATACACAAAATGCAGCAGTCCTGTCACAGAATGAAACTGAACCTTTAAGAGGGCCAAAGATCAGCTCATTCCTGTGATGTGGACTCTCCCAAAACACAGGATTTCTGTGACTGCTAGCAATGCATGCAAGGTATAGAAGACCTGCTTTGCTAGTTCATGTCATAGGAGCAAAGTCAACTGTGATGCAAGTTTGCCCTGTGACTCCCCCACTCACAAAAATAGAATAAAATGGCTTAAACACAAGTCAAACCAAGCACCTGAAAAAGTATGGTGTGAATAGGAAAGCTCATTCCAACATTCTGCAAATGTGTCAATTTTTATTGCTATACAGATTTTTAAAAAAAGAGAATACATAAGTTCCACAAAGTTTTTTGTGAATGTGGAAAGTTTCACGTGAGATGTCATGTTTGTCAAAATTACACTATGAAATCAAAATATTTTTACTACTACTCTCTCATCTCTGTGGAAATCTTTAAACAAATCACAAAAATAAGCTTACAGGAAGCTCAAGACTTCCTAATGAAACCGGCACTTTTTAGTTTGTCACGTCACTCAATTCATTCTTTGATATTATGCGGTTATTGACATCCTCCTTCCACCTCCTCTTCAAAAATAGATTCCTTTTCTACATAAATCCCTTTTATTGAAATTGAGTCAAACACTTCAGTTAATTTTTGTTCAAAACAATGGCTAACATTACACTTGTAGTTTGCCCGTATTTTTGCACGCACTGTTCTTTAATTTGTTTGCCTTCTTAAGAAAGCCTCCCTGAGGTTTATGGGTCAAAATGAAATTCTCAATGTAATAAGAAAATAGAGTTCAAGTCTAGACCATTTGATCTTAGTGTGTGTTAGCATCTTTAAACAAAACACGCTTGCATATTCCTTGTGGGAAATTGGTAAACCCAACTTTTCTCATCTGAAAATTGATGACACTCATAGACTCTAGGACTGGAAGGGACCTCGAGAGGTCATCTAGTCCAGTCCCCTGCCCTCATGGCACGACCAAATACGGTCTAGACCATCCCTGATAGACATTTATCTAACCTACTCTTAAATATCTCCAGCGATGGAGATTCCACAACTTCCCTAGGCAATCTATTCCAGTGTTTAACTACCCTGACAGTTAGGAACTTTTTCCTAATGTCCAACCTAAATCTCCCTTGCTGCAGTTTAAGCCCATTGCTTCTTGTTCTATCATTTGAGGCTAAGGTGAACAAGTTTTCTCCCTCCTCCTGATGACACCCTTTTAGATACCTGAAAACTGCTATCATGTCCCCTCTCAGTCTTCTCTTTTCCAAACTAAACAAACCCAATTCCTTCAGCCTTCCTTCATAGGTCATGTTCTCAAGACCTTTAATCATTCTTGTTGCTCTTCTCTGGACCCTCTCCAATTTCTCCACATCTTTCTTGAAATGCGGTGCCCAGAACTGGACACAATACTCCAGTTGAAGCCTAACCAGCGCAGAGTAAAGCGGAAGAATGACTTCTCCTGTCTTGTTTACAACACACCTGTTAATGCATCCCAGAATCATGTTTGCTTTTTTTGCAACAGTATCACACTGTTGACTCATATTAAGCTTGTGGTCTACTATGACCCCTAGATCTCTTTCTGCCATACTCCTTCCTAGACAGTCTCTTCCCATTCTGTATGTGTGAAACTGATTGTTCCTTCCTAAGTGGAGCACTTTGCATTTATCTTTATTGAACTTCATCCTGTTTACCTCAGACCATTTCTCCAATTTTTCCAGATCATTTTGAATTTTGACCCTATCCTCCAGAGCAGTTGCAATCCCTCCCAGTTTGGTATCGTCCGCAAACTTAATAAGCGTACTTTCTATGCCAACATCTAAATCGTTGATGAAGATATTGAACAGAACCGGTCCCAAAACAGACCCCTGCGGAACCCCACTTGTTATACCTTTCCAGCAGGATTGGGAGCCATTAACAACTACTCTCTGAGTACGGTTATCCAGCCAGTTATGCACCCACCTTATAGTAGCCCCATCTAAATTGTACTTTCCTAGCTTATCTATAAGAATATCATGCGAGACCATATCAAATGCCTTACTAAAGTCTAGGTATATCACATCCACCGCTTCTCCCTTATCCACAAGGCTCGTTATCCTATCAAAGAACGCTATCAGATTAGTTTGACACGATTTGTTCTTTACAAATCCATGCTGGCTATTCCCTATCACCTTACCACCTTCCAAGTGTTTGCAGATGATTTCTTTGATTACCTGCTCCATTATCTTCCCTGGCACAGAAGTTAAACTAACTGGTCTGTAGTTTCCTGGGTTGTTTTTATTTCCCTTTTTATAGATGGGCACTATATTTGCCCCCTTCCAGTCTTCTAGAATCTCCCCCGTCTCCCATGATTTCCCAAAGATAATAGCTAGAGGCTCAGATACCTCTTCCATTAACTCCTTGAGTATTCTAGGATGCATTTCATCAGGCCCTGGTGACTTGCAGGCATCTAACTTTTCTAAGTGATTTTTTACTTGCTCTTTCCTTATTTTCTCTTCTAAACCTACCCTCTTCCCATAAGCATTCACTATACTAGACATTCCTTCAGACTTCTCAGTGAAGACCGAAACAAAGAAGTCATTAAGCATTTCTGCCATTTCCAAGTCTCCCGTTACTGTTACCCCCTCCTCATTGAGCAGTGGGCCTACCCTATCCTTAGTCTTCCTCTTGCTTCTAATGTATTGATAAAAAGTCTTCTTGTTTCCCTTTATTCCCATAGCTAGTTTGAGTTCATTTTGTGCCTTTGCTTTTCTAATCTTGCCTCTGCATTCCTGTGTTATTTGCCTATATTCATCCTTCGTGATCTGACCTAGTTTCCATTTTTTATATGACGCCTTTTTATTTTGTAGGTCACGCAAGATCTCAAGGGTAAGCCAAGGTGGTCTTTTGCCACATTTTCTATCTTTCCTAACCATCGGAATAACTTGCTTTTGGGCCCTTAATAGCGTCCCTTTGAAAAACTGCCAACTTTCCTCAGTTGTTTTTCCCCTCAGTCTTAATTCCCATGGGACCTTGCCTATCAGCTCTCTGAGCTTACCAAAATCCGCCTTCCTGAAATCCATTGTCTCTATTCTGCTGTACTCCCTACCACCTTTCCTTAGAATTGCAAATTCTATGATTTCATGATCACTTTCACCCAAGCTTCCTTCTACTTTCAAATTCTCAACAAGTTCTTCCCTATTGGTTAAAATCAAGTCTAGACCAGCTTCCCCCCTAGTAGCTTTTTCAACTTTCTGAAATAAAAAGTTGTCTGCAATGCAGTCCAGGAACTTATTAGATAGTCTGTGCCCTGTGGTGTTATTTTGCCTTGGCAGGATATGGATATTATTTGTTCCACTGACTTCCACTGTTCCATGTTGAGCAGTGGCCTTAATGACTTTTTTTTTTTTTAAAAAAAAAGGTTGTGTGTGTTTGTGACTTGCTTAAAAAAAAATTGTATGGCTTGAAAATCCTGCTTTTTCGAATGCTAAAGCTCATGAATAATCATAGTATGTATATAATACAAACAGGTGCCATAAAACAAAACAGACTATGAAAAAGTCTATTATTGCATCTTTTTACTGGTTCCCACATAGTCCCAGCCTTTCTTAGCCAGATTTCTTATTGCATGGTAATACCTCCTGTATTATCTAGCAACGTGATACAATGTTTGTGTGGAAATTAGCAGGGAACTAACTATATAACCTTTAGAATATCAATATTTATACTGTTCCTAAACAAGAAAAAACAATCTTGTCTATTGCAGTCTCATTCTCTAATTTTTGCTTATCTTTGTTTACAATTTTAAAAGATCCGTTTTTCTTTGTGCACAGTTTTTCCTTCATGTTTCTCATGCCTTTGCCTCACAGCTTCATTAAAAGTACTTATCCCCATCAAAGGAGGCATTAGAATTACCAAGTGCAAAAATGTTCAGTGTGGGTAAATACATGCATTTGAGCCATTCTCAAATGATAGCAGTCAGATGCTTTTCACAGATATTTGATCTGTTAAGGTTTCCCCCAAAGGTTTTAAGGACATCTGATTAACTGAACCTAGTGCCTTGATTTAATCAATCTTTAAAAACAATAGCAGCATCAAATTAAGCAACATTAAAGAGCTACGCATCTTTAGTAGCTAGCCATATATGTTCAATACTACAAAGGTTTGTTTTATTCTACGCTATCAACATCCAAGGAACATTTTAATTTAACACAGTAGGTTAATCTTTAGCAAACATAATACAACTACTGAAAGTGGAATCGAAAAAATGTAGTAATGGCAAAACATTTGATGACCACATATAAGCAGTAATTACAGTAAAAACTGTTTTATCTGGCATGTTGGGAGAACGGGTGGTGGGGGGGGTGCCTGAAAGTGAAAAATACCAGTTAACTAAAAGGGTGGAAGTGGGGGTGTGGGAGGGGATGCAGGGCTGGGGCATGGGAGGGGGTGTGGAGCATGGGCTCTGGAAGGTAGGTGTGTGTGTGCACACGCGCCTCAGGGCAGCAGGCTGGGTTGCAAAAGTGCCGGATCCAGGGGGTGCTCACTTTAGGTTGCTGCTTGCAGGGACCCACCTATCCCAGTTGCTCCTAGGCAGAGGCATGGCAGGTGGTGCCACGCACTGCCCTCCCCTGCTCGCTAGCTCCACAGCTCCCACTGGCTGGGAACCACGGCCAATGGAAGCTGTGGGAGCGGTGCCTACAGGAGCAGACAGCATACAGAACCACCTGCCGAGCCTCCGCTTAGGAGCCGCCCGAGGTGAGTGCCCCTCAGATCCAGCATCTCACACCCCAACCTGCTGCCCCATCTCTCCTCCTGCACCGAAACTCCCTCCAAGAACCCATGTGCCACATCCCCTCCCGCACCCCAACTCCCTGCCTGTCCTGCACCAACCACACTATAAACCGAAATTTCAATGAAGATCAGAAATGCCGGTTTATAGAGCTTTCTGGCAGGTGACGTGTTGGATAAAACAGCTTTTACCGTATATTGTTGCCAATTAAATTTACAGGATTCTTATTCTAAAACTTTTGCTGGTTGATCCTCTGCTTGGATTGGGAGCAAATTCCCAGCAATGGCCTGAAGGACTAGTTTAAAGCTCATTTTTTCCCTCGCAAGTAAGGAACAGTAGGTCAAGCTGGGGGCTTTGACTGCTAGGCCATGTCTACACTACCCACCGATCCGGATCAGCGGGTAGTAATTGATCTATTGGGGACTGATTTATTGCGTCTCATCTAGATAAATCGATCCCTAAATCAATGCCCGTACTCCACATTGGCAGGAGTAGTAAGTGGAGTCGACGGGGAAGCCGAGGCAGTTGACTTGCTGCCGTGAGGATGGCCAGGTAAGTTGAACTAAGATACTTTGACTTCGCGTAGCTGAAATTTCATATCTTAGATTGATTCCTCCCCCCTAGTGTAGACTAGCCCCTAGTGATATCATTTACCTTCAGCCTGTCTTGGGACCTGGAAAAGAAAGCTACTTTAGCATTTCAGATAAGGACAGGGTAATTTACAATTTTAGTTTGTAAATTCCTGTATATAAAAGGGTTTAGTAATCTGTTCTTTCTTGCTCAGCTCAATGCTCATTATTATATATAGTTGATCAGCATTGTATATGGTTTGATCTTTTTTGTTGCCTGGGGAAGGTTGCTTTATTTGAACAAGTAACAATATACAAGAGGTAGAGGAAAAACAGTTATCTACCTTTTCGTAACTGTTGTTCGAGATGTGTTGCTCATGTTCATTCCTTTTAGGTGTGTGCACACCCACGGCACAGTTGTTTGAATTTTTTGCCTCATTAGTATCCGTAGGGCTGGCAACTTCAGAGGGGTAGGAGGGCAGGTAATGGAATGGACATGAACAACACATCTTGAAGAACAACAGTTACGAAAAGGTAGGTAACAAGTGCTTGTTCGTGTCAATTCCATTCTAAGTGACTCACAAGCAGCATTCCTGGAGGTGGGCTTGGAGTTCCCAGTTGTGTGGCTTGCAGTACTGCTCTACCGAAGGCAGCATCGTCCTGGGCTTGCTGGGTGATTGCGTAATGGAACGCAAACATATGGATGGACGACCAGGTCATGGCCCTGCAGATATCTTGAATTGGCACATGGGCCAGGAAGGCAACCGACGAGGCTTGTGCCCTGGTTGAATGAGTGGTTTCAACTGCTGGCAGTTGCACTTTTGCCTATTCATAGCAAAAATGGATAAAGACAGTGATCCGTGATGAAATTCTCTGGGTGGACACAGGAAGGCCCTTCATTCTGTCTGCCACCACGATGAAGAGCTCTGTCAACTGCCACGTGCGGAGTAAAGGGGGAAGAAGAGGCATGGATGGGCTGAGGATTGAGTCACCCTCCACTGGTGCTTGCAGAGCAGGGGAAGCTGCCGCTGCACAATGTGCTTCTCCTAGACTCCAGAACCTTCAGCCTCCTTTCCCCCCCTCATTGTTTCCAGTGCCAGTGGGCTGTGCCTGTGTGGGGTAAGGTGGGGGCACCTCCCGACTATAGTACTGTATTGTACAGCAAAAAAAATTTTCCCCTGGAACCTAACCTTCCCTCCTCCACATCCCCCATTTACATTCATTCTTATGGGGAAACTGGATTAGCTTAACATAGTTTCACTTAAAATTGCATTTTTCAGGAACATAACTACAACATTAAGAGGAGTTACTGTAGTTATAAATCCTTCAGATTTGCCTGTACTCTGTCTTCTAAAAAGTTTTGACATTATACATACCCTAGGTTCAATAGGATAACCAACTTCTCTTACGCTACTATCTTCTTACAGATTCAAAGCAAACTGTTGCATTATGAATTGGAATAATCATCATTTTGCCACAAAAAAAAAAAGCTTTTTTTTTTCAGTACTTTGAAAAATTAAGGGCATGTGACTAAGTTGGAGTATTTACTGGCATTTCTTAAGAGTCGTTGTTATGAAATAAGAAATCTGACTAACCAAGCTGTAACCATGTAGGAATTCAGTCTTGCAACATAGGTCAGGACTTAGACTTGTACACGGGACTTCTTTCAAATGTTTTCTATTACCACACAGAAACTTGTCAAACAAGCAAAATCTCTTATATGAAATGCTTCACTTGTCATTCCCTCCTTGAATCTATTTTCATATCTATGCAAAGGAGATTTATTAATGTACTGTATTTCATCAGCTCTGTGAAAATGTATTAACATTTGAAATCTTTGCTCTTCTATTACCTTGGGTAATACTGATTTCCAAAATTACTAAGACAAAACAGTTGGCCTAGTGTCTAGGTAGATGTAATTACCCTTTACATTTAATTCTTATTTTAATCATACTCAGTCTTACTGTAATGAAAAAATGTATTTTTGTTTCCTAAAAATAATTAACTGTAACTTACCTAGCCAACATATCAAAGTGTACATGAATTAAAAAAAAAAGTTCAAAATCTCATCTTTCTTTACCCTGAAAAAAATGGTATTTCAATGTACATTCAGGTTGATACTTACAATTTGCTGCTTTTTCTATATTACTATTAGCATCATTGATTCCTTTTTGTATCTCATCTAGCCAGAGAACCGCTGACTCATCATGAGATTCCTGGGAGAGAGAGATGGAGAAATATTTATACATAAAATACAGTAAGTCAAACTCAGTCTGAAAACACACAATATTAAAGCTTCAGTAGACAGAAAGCCCTTCTGAAAGCCTGAGGACACTAAACCTCATTTGACTATATGAACCTAGCAATGAACAAATAAAAATCACAGATAAAAGCTAACGTTTAGATTATACACTTACTGTGCTGAAGAAAAGTATATTTTCACCAAAATGCAAAATTCCATTTAACATGTGAAAGCTTGGATAGTAGGTTTATTCTACTGAAGACAGATATAGATTTCTGAACAGAGTTAATTCAGCAACAATTCAATTTCCATAATTCACCAGTGAACAGAGGAAAAGGAGTATTCAGATAGCAATATGATTCCTCAAGGACATAGCATAAATCCAACAAAAGGTTACAAACAGTTAACTTTTCTTTCAAACCTCTTCATTGGAAATCATGCATATGTACAGACAAGTAAAAAGAGATCAAAAATATCAGTATGAGCTTTCACAGAGAAAGACAGCTCAGATTTAGTAATGCAAAGATTTCTTTAATTCTTGAATTTTTTGAATTATGAAGCACATACCAGGGCAGTTGTTATTTTTAATTGGA
This sequence comes from Gopherus evgoodei, assembly GCF_007399415.2. Taxonomy (NCBI): domain Eukaryota; kingdom Metazoa; phylum Chordata; order Testudines; family Testudinidae; genus Gopherus; species Gopherus evgoodei. Next base: position 89,667,264 of record NC_044327.1, on the reverse strand, counting down.
TAACTACTGATTATCGAATTTTACCTCATAGGCAATATAAGCCAAATTTTCAAAAACAGCTTCTTTTGTGTGCCCCCAATTTGCAGTCTAAAATAACGCATTTGGAGGTTTAAGTGCCTAAATATACAGACAAACTGAAGTAAATAACTGCAGGCATGATTTAATACACAGAATTGTGAGCACAAAAGAAGAGACCCTAGCAAGGTCAGATTCAAGTTAAGCTCAATTAAGGTGTTTCTAATGCATTCATCACTGAAATAACTCTGCACCAGAAATCTGGGGTTTTGTTTTCCACCCACAATCTCAAAGAATGGCACAATTTCTAGCATGCAAATCTTAAATAAATGCCTGGAATATCAGAGAAGTAGTAAAGCCAGAGGACACTGCCACCAAAAACAAACTTAAAAAATGCTAGATGCTATCGGAGGAAAGACTGATTTAGGAGGTACTTAAATGGTCTCATTCAGTGTTCAGGAATCAAAGTCCACACCCACTAACAACTAGCTGGAAAGCAATGTTACAGTGTCAGCAGTTGGTTGGGAGGACAGTCAACCTCTCACTGCAGAAGCAAATTGCTTCCATTGCTTAATGAAGATACAAATGGTAACTGCTAATAAGAAACTGAAAAAATTTCATGTAACACAGGGGGACTTTCTATAGAGAAAAAGACAAAAGTACAAGAGTTACATTAGATTATGAAACCCATAAATGTCACTTTAGCAAAGATACAAAATTGTATAAATATATGCCTACAAAAATGAAATTTAGGAAGATGTCACATAGGGGTGGAATGCTAAGATAGCCTGGTGTGTGGTGAACCAGCTTGATGGTGGATCTCAGTGTTTTAACTTATTTTATTTCAGGTCAAAACCCAAATGAATCTGTACTCTGCAGAGGTAATGGTAATGAGAGGAGAGAGGATGTGTAAAAGCTCTTTCATTAGAAAAGTGGAACAGATATTTGTGTGGTAAGTGTGACAAGAATGTATCTATCCATGCACAACATGTATATTTTTGATCAGCATTTACACATGTATTTTCTTATCGTAAACTGCATTTGATCTCGATTAGAACAGTGGGGGAAGAGTACAAACTGATGCAGAAAAAGCATTTGTGAACACAATTTGCATTTCCCAGGTCACTTTCCGCACACTTTTGAGCCTTAAACAGCAGAAACAAAAAGTCAACTCCTACTTTTAAGTTAGTGTAATTTTTCTCTTGCCCTCTCCTCCCCAAGTTTGCTACGAGGATTTACAGAGGAAACAACTGTAAGCTTGTAGAATGCATTACTGTTTGATTATTTTCTTATAAAACTACAATACAACAGTCTCACAGAATATTTTAATTCTGGCATCCGGTTCAAAGAACTTTTAATTAAAACTCAAAATACTCTTCACTTCCTACCAAACTGTCAAGTTGCACATAAGCTATGCATGAGCACAAAGATTTCAAAACAGAAATGCCTCACAAGCATGATCTGAATCAACTATATCTCAGAGACTCACTGTGAAGAGTAGCTGCAGCTATTACAAATCAAAATTACATTGTTCAGAGTATCATTAAAGGGTGAGTCATTAAACTTCAGCTAGAATCTTGGGGAGTGAGGTGTGAAATATTTTAACTCCAGAATCTCAGATTTTTTCAGAATTATTACAGTGCTTGTAAGCATACGGCTCCTGGGCCAGGTAATAATTTGTTATTTTAAGCTTATCAGTAAGTTGGAAGCCAGTGGTGTTGTCCAGCATTTTGAAGTTGCCTGCTGGAAGCTAGTCATTCATCATGTGACACATAGGAAGCTTTAAAAAAAATTGTGTAACATTTCCTAAAGATGTAGGCTGTTTAGGGATAGGAACTGTTTAAACAAAGCAGACGAGACAGGACAGCCTACAGACCACTGTCAATTGGTAACTGATAGGCAGGTGACAAGCTACAGCAGAGTCTAGCTAGTCTGTGTGAAACATGCTTGAATCATTGTTACCTCATCCTCCCTTCCCCATCCCCACCAACACCATGCATTTGTTTCCTCTTGTAATTTAATCAAGTTTGTAAGCCTTTAGGACATGGACTTCCTTTTAACTACAGATTTGTACATATTAGCACAACGGGGCTCTGATCTTTGATTGGGGACTCCAGGTGTCATACACTTTCTGTGAATATTCTATGCAGAAATATTTTCTTCTGAATATTTTATGTACAAATTCCAACAAAGTACAGAAAGACTAAAAAACTCTTCATGTTCATGGTAAATTAGGAGTTAAATTACAAAAGTTAAAGCAATTTAATCTCTTCCGTATCAGCCAGAGGTTGAAACTGAGTCATGTGTATTTACATATTCAGATGTCACACCCTATTGCTGTACTAGAGAAAGAACAAACTAGTTAGTTTCTATAAGTCCCGTACACACAGAATGCTTCTGGATGGCAGACCTAAAACCCCAAGGTTTTTTACACAAAAAATATGGATTTAAAAACCTTTTCAACTGAATCGAAGAGGCATTTTTCCAATTGGATTTAACTTGCAACAATGAAAACATTGGTCTTAATTATAATTGGATTGCTGTCTCTGTCCTCAAGTCTACGGCAAAGAGGTAAGCCCTCTGGTTCTAGGTGTATTTTAAATTATCTGTATATTTCAGCTGGTACCATGAGCACTGTGCTTATCTTTTAGATGCTTTTGTCAGCAGGTTGATATACCGCATACAAAGTCTCAGCTGAGGCAGATTTTGATTGCTCTATTTCAGTTATCTTGAATTTCTCCCCACAGCGGCCCTTGATAGTTTTGCTAATTGACAAACAAAATGCAATTGTTTTTTGTGTTTACTGAAATGTGATTTCCCTCATAACCCACTTCCCCTATAGTACTTGTTCCTACAGTGTTGTGATAGTACTGAATTTGTGGGATCACACCTTCTGTGTAGAAAGAGGGCATCATGAATACAGGATTAACACTTCACAGAAGGTACCACTGGAAGGAAAACTCAGTTGATGGAGGTAAATTTGTATCCTAAATACCTGGGGAAAGCCACCATTCCAAAACATTAGGCCCAGAGTCTCATTGGAGTTTGTGAGAAAAAACACAATGATTTCAGTGGGAGCAGAACTAGGCATTTTCTAAGAAGATTAATTGTTTTTGTATTTATTTATTTTAAAATGCTCTGATACACCAGTCTCTTTAAAGGGCAGTGAAGCCCAGAGATGTGACTAAAAATAGTATAGTCTTACTCAGATCTGCTTCCTATGCGTATTTTGTCATGGCTGTAATGCCTGGATCTAATTGTTATTTCCTGTATTTTTTTTTAATCCAGAAGAAATTAGTTATGTCACATTAGGACAAAAAGACTAGGATTCAAAGATTCAAATAGGACTGCTCTACATCTTACAGTTTGTTCAGAATTCTGGAGCTAGGATTCTAATTATATATTATACAAATAGCAAAAACTTTATTATGGCTACAAGAGTCAAGTGAAAGACATTACATAGGTGTAAAGTAGGATTATTATTGTTTTGCACACTTTTTGTTTTGAACACTTTTAATACTAGCACATCTTTACAAAATTCCATGCTAAGCCTTATCAGGATTGTTGACATTAGGAGAAGAGGCTAAATATATGCTCATTAATCTTTGTCTACATAGTAAGAGAATGTTTACTTCAGTGGCGTTTTCAGAGTTATCTGCAAAAGCGTAATGAATTGCAGACAAGTAAATTAATAGCTACCATCATAGCATTTTTCACATACATAATATTTTTTTCAAAGCACTTTGCAAAATAAAGATAACCACATGGTGGAACTGAGGCAGATAGATTTGCCAGCTGTAGAATCAGAAATAAAACACAGATGATCAGCCCCATGCTCAGTACTTAAGACTATAGCAGCCCTGCCCCAAAACAATGGAGAGTAGAAGCTATATCATTGCTTCTTCATGCTAACAGGAGGGAATCTGGTTTGCCTTCTGAGCCAAGAGATAAAGAGCCAGAGTGGCTAGTTTTTTATTTATTTTTTTTTAAAAAAAGGGTGGGGACAAGACTCTTGGGTGTTTGAATACCATATAAGGAAGATTTTTATATGTAAAGATAAAAGGGCAAACATTTCTACATTAGTTCTAATTTGAAAAATGGGTATGTAAAAATGGCACCATCTTATTCAACATATTTACCTTTTACACAGTCATATGTGCTTGCTTAAGTGACAAAAGTTTTACTGCTTATTATTCCTGTTTGCACTGCTGAACCAAAAGTTGAGGCATGTGAGTCAACATTATATTCTCTTTGTACATCAGCATGGTTTATCAATTTCAATAAGTTACACCTGTGAAAATCCACTAAAGATAATGATGTTGCACAGATGTCATAAGCATAATTCTACCATAAAAACTGATTATTCTTAAAACAGAAAGAATACAGCTTGATCAAGGCCAGCTGAGTATTCAGGGCTGAGAGTCCATTTATAAATACAATTATGAGGGGTTTGCTATACCACATGTGATACAGGAATCAGTGATAACACAGTACACCACAATGCCATTTTTATAGACTCATTCTTCAGATTAGAGCTGCACTAATTTATATCAGAAAAAAGGTATACATCATGATTCTGTCCAGAGTACATATCTTATGTTTTAGCTATTTTCTTTTTTTAAATCTTAGATTCTAAACATGGTGATAACAGCTCCGCAAGTCAAGATGTGCCCGATATTAAGACCTTTCGTGGAATGCCACAAGGCATTTATGATTATATTCCCCCTTCTGATATAGAAGGCTGGACAAAGACTGTTCACAACAAAGAACGCAAATGCTCTTCAGGAAAGTCAAATGGCTCAATACTGAAAGTTAACAATACCACAATGGAGTACCTTAGTAGTTCTTTGAGCACCAAACTAGTACCTGCAACGTATATTCTTGTAGTTTTATTAGGTGTGCCATCAAATGCCATCACTCTGTGGATGCTGTTTTTCAGAATCAGATCTGTTTGTACTGCCATCTTCTATACAAATTTAGCCATTTCAGATTTTCTATTCTGTATCATACTACCGTTCAAGATAGCATACCATCTCAATGGAAACAACTGGATATTTGGAGAAATAATGTGCCGAACTATGACTGCCATTTTCTATGGCAATATGTATTGCTCCATTCTACTCCTCATGTGCATCAGCATCAGTCGTTACGTGGCTATTGTTCATCCGTTCACCTACCGAAGTCTGCCAAAGCGTACCTATTCAACACTAGCATGTGGAATTGTGTGGACAATTGTTTTCCTGTACATGCTGCCATTCTGCATAATGAAGCAAAGCTACTACTTGGAACAATTAAATATCTCTACCTGCCACGATGTACATAATGCCTGTGAAACTTTATCACCATTCCAATTCTACTACTTCATCTCTTTAGCAATCTTTGGATTTGTAATACCACTGACCATTATTATTTTTTGTTACATCTCAATTATCCAAACGCTCAATACCTATGAGCGGAAGTGGTTTTGGTATGTTAAAATAAGTCTCTTGATCCTCATGATTTTTGCCATCTGCTTCACACCAAGCAACATCATACTTATTGTCCATCACGTTAATTACTACTACAACAAAACAGATGGCTTGTATTTTTTCTATCTTATTGCTTTGTCTCTAAGCAGTTTAAACAGTTGCCTTGATCCATTCCTTTACTATCTGATGTCCAAAATCAGAGAGCAATCCAATGTTTATCTCACAATGGTAAAAATATCCAGGGAAGAATGAGTTAAATTAAATGTCCAACATTTATTATTGTGACAGATATATAAATGTCTGATAATTAATCAAAAAAAAAAAACCATACTACTTAATTGACTATTGTTTTGTAAATTCTAATTGGTCTTTTTTAATGAAAAAAGAAAGCAGAAGTTCAAAGGTATCTTCTTAACATAAAATTTGGAAGCAAGTAAATCTTAATGACTTCTAAAAATACAGTCTTGCAATTTTATCACAAGTTTTGGTGCTGTTCTTGAAGCCACTACTCCTGATTCAAGTGAGAATCTGTTTTCATTTAAAAAAGAATATTAAGTTTCTAGCCCTCACTTCTATGGAGGAAGGTCCAAAAATGTGAATCCTAAAAGCTCCAACAACAGAGGGCAAATAAGACTCAAATGGTATTTTTAAGGCAATATCACTATTTTTGAAAACTTTGGGTTGGCTACCCTGAAAATACCTAATACCACTAACTTATGATCAGTGTGGATTTCTATTTTGCCCTCTTTTGAAGTGCAGTCAGACAAGCCATTTATAGGCTGCAGCTGTGCGCTAAATGGGCTGCAGGTGGTCCACGGGTTGAGAACCACTGCACTGGAGTAATGAAAATCAGGTACAGTCCAACCTAATACTTGCAAATCAGATACTTGCTTTTAACCTCCACACCTCATCCTTAAAACTATGACAATTAAATTGGAGGTAACATCTGCTTATATGAACAGGAGCTCTTCTGGGGGGCAGGGATGGTGAGTATGCTGGATTTTACTGAACTTTGGTTTAGCCAGTAAAAGGCCAAATAAAATAAAAAGTGGCTGAAGAAACTGAATATAGTCTTCGCTGTTTAAAAAGGAGACAACTTAAATCATATCTGTCTAAAAATGTTTACCTGCCACTGTTACAAGTAACACCCCAAATTACTGTAATCTATGAGACTGAATATACTGCGTTCTCAAATACGTACTTTTAAAAAAAAGTTTCACTCCTTCCTTTGCAGTAATCAGTTATTTGGGTTGCTTTTTTGAGAGATTTTCACAGAGCAAAAGGAGAGAAAAAGCATATTTAAAGTAGCAGAGAAAGGACCACAAGAAGCAAGAAGAAAATAAGGCTTGTCTATACTTACCGTGGATCAATGCTGCGGCAATCGATCCATCGGGGGATTGATTTAGTGGGCCCAGTGAAGACCTGCTAAATTGACCGCCGATTGCTCTCCCATCAACTCTGGTAGTCCACCAGAACAAGAAGCATAAGGTAAGTTGACAGGAGAGTTTCTCGCGTAGACACTGCAGTAAGTTGACCTAAGCTATGTCGACTCCAGCTATGTTATTCATGTAGCTAGAGTTGTGTAACTTAGGTCAACTTAACCCCCAGTGTCGACCTGTCCATAGAAGGTGGACAGGAGGGCAACTGTAAGTATGTGAAAACTACATTCAGTGCCTTTTTAAGCTTCTGAAAACTCTAAAATTTCTTGTCCTGAACTACGATGAAGTGTGTTTTTAATCAGAGTACCCCCATAATTTATAAGAATTGGGAAAAGTGAAGGTTTACTTCAAAAGCCAATACAGCTTCCATAAAATATTAAGACCTCCCCTCATTGTAGTTACTGCAGATGACTAGATAGAGTATTTATATATGCTGCTATAAACCAAGGACCATGCAGTGAAAGCTCCCATAATTTAGCTTAGGAATGGACAGCATGATTGTTAGACAGAATATTTGAGAATATATTTTAAACACTTTGCCAAAAGCTATAGTTAATCTTGTGTTCAATTACATTCTGAAAGCAGTTATGCTAATCTGTTTACAATTCCTAAAACTCTGATGCTAGCCAAGGCACAGCTTTATGTGGAAGCTGACATTGTATCCTGCTAAGATGGTTTACCCTAAGTAGCATATCAGGAAGACAATCAGCAAGCTTGTGACCAAACAACAAACAACAACAACAGGATGGTATCAAAGTTAAAGGGATCATAAAAGACCATCAATAACCCAAGTTTACTTTTAAGCAATGCGAGGGTTCAGGAAAGAGTAATTTCCAGGAATTTCTTTTGAAAACTGTCAATGCTTCAACCCTCCCATCGGTGACAAAAGCCCCAGCTTTCCATCTAGCTGTGAAATACCCATCCATCCCTAATCCCAGAAACAAGAGGCCAGATCTCCCGCTCAGCTCAGATAACCGCTTCAGCACAGTTCTGGCATAAATACTACATTCTTAAATATTTGACGTGACTATGACAGGATTTGATAAATTAGGAAACATCACATGCACAATGACAAGCATGCACAACTGATTTTATCCTCCCCAGCTCCCATTCACAATAAAAGTTTCAGAGGGAGGTGGAATTACTTAGTGCTCATATAACATTTTAATTGGCACAAGAGAGACAGACACCACAACCACTGCAAATATGGTGGTGGTGGACCAACATACAAAATATGGTGGTGGTGGTGGTGGTGGTGGAGGAGAGATGTGACAAACATACATTCAGGTTTGGCATTTAATAAACTGACAAGTATCAATGAGCCAATTGAGGTTCTACCTTGCATTTCTGCACTTTCGCATCGTGCAAAACATCTTGATAATGCCTTGCATTTGTTGGGTTCACATCATGCAATTTGACTGTAGGCAACAGCAGTGTTTCTAGAGTTTTCCCAGGATTGCCTTGGTCAATAGCTTCATTAATGTAGCTAACTGCAACAATTCCTAAGAAAGAAAAAAGGGAAATTAACATTTAAAGAGGTGATAATAGTAAAAGCCCAGGCACATATCAAGTTTATTCAAAAAAGGATAGTGTCAAAGATGAGTAAATGTGAACATCAAGTTACGGTAAGCAGCAGCAGCAGCAAATTCTAAAGTCTTTCTTCTCAGATATTGGCAGTTCATGCCAAGCCAGCCAGTGAGACCAGATTTTCCCTCCTCTGACAGCCAATTGTTTAACTGAATCTGATTTAAGAACAAAACAAAAAAACCCATATCCTTTTCTAAAAAGGAAGAAATTCCCCATTTTGTTCTACAACAGGATGATCCATGTACATCTCTTCAAACAGACTCAACAACAGCTTAGTGTAAAGGTTTGGGCTTGTTTACGTTGCAGTACTCAAATCATTCTAAAGTGATTTTCATATCTGACTATTCCAAATAATTTAACATATTAGTTTTCCTAATACACATACATATTCTGACCTCAATTTATGGAGATCATCATATCTTTTCAAATCATCAACATCACCACTTTAACATCACGGAACAATTGTATCTGGAACATTCATCTAAGTCAAAATTCTCAAACTTGGCTGCCTAAAGTACCTTAATTTTGAAAACTGCTGAACACTTACAGCTCCCACTGAATTCACTGAACTATGGGGTATGCAGCAGTTCTGAAAAAAAGTGGTCTGATTTTTTTTGGAAGTGTATTTAGATAGCTATCTTTAGACAACTCAGTTTAGAAATTATGACCCTACTTAATAGAAAGCACTGAAACACACTGTCCTGAGGGCTTTTCATAGAACCCTGCTACACCAAGTCTGAGAGGGAGTATAAATTCTTGCGGATTGCTTTGCCATCACCTGTGACAGTGTGCATTCCAGTTGGTGGCTGCCTGGGATCTGTTGAGGTTTTTCCATAGTGTGTATATAAAACTGAACTGGTGAGGTCATAGTTATGTGACCTCACAAGGCAATAACCTCTTAGGAGACTGGCTATTCCTCAGGTGGATGTAAGCTGGGTTTTTAATGACAACCATGGGGGCACCACCAGTGAGGAAAGGGAATTTCTATGCACTGGGAAGCAGGGCCTGATTTAGATGTAGCAAGTTTCAGAATGCCCTGCTGGTACTATGTACCCTTTCAAGCAGAGCTGCCCCCTGCCAGTGGGCAGTAGTAGACCAATGCAATCTGAAAACAGCTACTATTCATTAGGACTAAAGTTGCTAACATGAAGCCCAAGTTTGAGACACTGAGCACCTCAAGTTTTATGGACTTAAAACAGCACTGCATGTGCTTAACAGCTGCCCCCCCCATCGACCTGATTATGTAAAAAGGCAGACCATTTTAGTTATTGACAACTGCTCTGTTTGCTGAATACTACCCTTCTTTGCTGAAGTGTACACATCACAGCTTGATGTTTTGTCAAAAAGACCATGCTGAAAAGAGCATTTGTCTAGCAGCAAAGGGGTTACACCAACCAAAACTTAATTCCCTAACATTTTTAAAGCCCAAATGTTTGAAACCCACTGAAGAAACATGCACTATTTTCAACCTGGAAATGTTTTAAGGCATACACTGCTAGATAATAATTTAGGATAAGAAAAAATAAGCACAATGAGCTGCTCTCTATATTAAAAACCCATTTTACTTTTTAAAGGAGAGCAGGAAAAGAATTGGTTTTGACACAGTTATGTACTGACTGCCCCCAGTAAGGATTATGTGAGGGACAGTCAACACTGAAAGTGTGTAAAATGCCACCCACTACCACCTTTCTCCCTCCCATCTGAAAATCTTCTTGTACTTAACTTAATCAGTGTAGTCCCAAAATGAGATTAAGTACCAGAATTATTGGCCCAATATGAATGCAGATGGATAGAAGTCTTATTGCCTCCACTAGAACTATGGCATTTGTGATGTCAGAGAAGTGATGTAGTCAGGGACCCCTTCAGTGAATCAGGAAATACAAAGAGGATTTTAGAGAGGTGAAAAAGGATTCAAAGACAGAAGGAGTAATGCCAGTAACTACTGCATTGAATGCTCCCTTCTCTCCAGTCAACACGTAGGAGGGGCATTCAGCACAGAAGTCTTCGCTCAGTTTTGTTTAAAATAACTGTTTTAGTCATCCTCTCTAGAATTATCATCAAGATGCTATGCTGGGGAACAGGAATTACTAATTTCCAAATCTACTTAGGAAAAAAGAGCAAAAATCTTTGTTGTAAGACAAAATACCAATCTCCGTTGCCTACTACGAAATAGAAACTTTTTATAGCACCACATTTTATTATGGTGTCTGATACACATCTATTCTCATTTTTAATTGCAGCTACCACTATTTCATACTGAAAATATTAGGAAAGCAATTAGTGGTTTTTGTTTTTGGCTGTCTAATTGCAATTTTACTGCTAAAAATAAAAAGCATCATTATGTGGCAAGCCAGCACTCCATAAACCTTCAGCAAGTGCTCCACGAACCACAGTAACCTCTGCCTCAGACAAAGTTAAAATTACTTACTATCATTTTCTTCTTGAACTTGCATATTAACCATGTCAATACAATTCTGGACATCATTCCAGCTTAAATAATCTTGTCCTTGAGATGAAGCTTCTGATTTAATAGACAAGAGTGTGTCAGCATAACTGTAGGAAGATATAAAACATAAATCATCATAAAGAGTCATTAAATGTATTGTCCATCATTTACTGTATGTATTTCATTATTTTTTTTTCTTACTGGATGAATCTAGTGCACATGAAAGTGAAAAACTTGATTGTAAGTGTTTGCAGCCAGGCACCATGTAAGCAGACAGCATGCAAGCTGCTTTACTTGGCTTTACACATGCATTTCAGAGACTCAGATTCCAAGGGCAGAGAGGACCACTGTGATCATTGGTCTGATCTTCTGTATATCAGAGGCCACAAAAAACTTCCCCACAATAATTCCTAGAGCAGAGCTTTTCTAAAAACACACAATCTTGATGTAAAAACGGTCAGTGATGGAAAATCCATCACAACCCTTGGTAAATTGTTCCAATGGTTAATTACCCTCCCTGTCAAAATTTTATGCCTTATTTGCATTTTGAATTTGCTTAACTTCAACTTCCAGCCACTGGATTGTGGTATACCTCTTTCTGCTAGATTGAAGAGCCCATTATTAAATATTTGTTCCCTATGTAGATACTTTTAGACTATAATCAAGTCTCCCCATAATCTTGTCTTTGTTTAACTAACTAGACTGAGCTCTAAGTCTATCACTACAAAGCATGTTCTCTAATCCTTTAATTATTGTCCAGTCTGTTCTCTGACCCCTCTCCAGGTTCTCTCTGAACCCTCTCCAAATCCTTGAATCACAGGCACTAAAACTAGACACAGTATTCCAGCAGTGGTTGAACCAGTGGCATATACAGAAGTAAAATAACCTCTCAATCCCTGCTTGACATTCTCTTGTTTATACAGCCAAAGATTGCATTAGCTCTTTTGGCCACAGCACCACCTTGCAAGCTCATATTGTGATCTGAAATAATTCCATATCATGTCACCCCAAAACACTTTCCTTACAGTAGCTCCACACTACTAATAGATATAAAAACATTTCAAGGAGATGCAGCGTGTCAAGTAAATAATGATTTTAAGAGAAGATGGAAACATATTCCAAGAAATTACAGAGCTGTTCTTTGACACTAAAAGTTTATATTAATTCATGACAACAGCCACAATTCCTTTTGTTTGCTTGGTTTTTTTTTGTTTTTTTGTTTGTTTTTCTTTTAACAGCAGGAGGTGTAGTCTTTTTTTTTTAAAAATCACATCATAAAGTTAAATATCAGAGATGCACAATTTAACGTTTCCATAGTCACTCATCCCAAAGCACTTAGTCCAGTGGTCGGCAACCTGCGGCCCGTCAGGGTAACCCACTGGCAGGCCCCGAGACACTTCGTTTACGTTGACCGTTCACAGGCCCAGCTGCCCACAGCTCCCAGTGGCTGCGGTTTGCCGTTCCTGGCCAATGGGAGCTGTGGCAAGCAGCAAGATGCTGCAGGGACGTGCTGGCCTCCACTTCCTGCAGTTCCCATTGGCTGGGAACGGCAAACCATGGCCACTGGGAGCTGCGGGCAGCTGGGCCTGCGGACGGTCCATGTAAACAAACTGTCTCAGAGCCTGCCAGCAGATTACCCTGACAGGCCACAGGTTGCCCACCATTGACTTAGTCCATCAGTGAAATTCTTCCACTTGTTGAGTGTTTTAACAGCTTGTAGCAATGCTACGCATCTTAGAACTGGAAGTTAAGAACACCTCATCCAACTATGACTGCAAGAGGTATATAAAGGTAGGTAAAGTGTAATTATCAGAAGTGGAATTTGGCAAGAAGTTCAGGGATAACTCATTTAGTTTTGCCAAGGCTGTTAGGAGCACAACTAATGCTTCTCCATTAACCTGCTCACGTGGGGCTCTTAATTTCTCGTCCCCATTCTGCAGCATCCACTTAGGTAATTTTCCTCCCCTGCCCTCAAAACATTAATGTCTTGCTTTTAGCCACAGGGAGAGGAAGCCCTATTCTCTCCTACCTGTGCCAAGGAGAAAAAAGATCCTGGGGGCTTGGTGGGCTGCAAGGGAGGACATTCAACACAGATTCCATACCTCTCTCCTTTGGGTCATCCCTAATAGCCAATACAATAACAAGGAGGGGGAGGCAGCTGAGAGATTCAGGGACACCTTCAAAATTTCTGCCTGTAGTGTCATGCAACAGACAGACCCCTTAGGCTGATCTGCAACACACCAAGTCCAGGACAAAACTTTTATCTAACTACTGGCAGAAGCCCTGTCCATGAAGGAGAGAGCAGTGCTCTACTCATTGCTAGTAGGATTTATGCACAAATTGTTTTGCTACCCTGAGGTACCCCTTTCAACTCAAGGGTCCTTGCAAGTATAGGTTCTGTAGCCTGGAAGAACCATATCCCATTCTTGTTAAAAATGCCATGAAATTATAGATTTTTAGGGCCAAAATGGACCATTAGGATCCTTTAGTCTGATCTGCAAAACAGAGGCCACAGAATTTCAACCAGTAATTGTTTGAGCTATCTTCAATGGTCAGGATCTCTCTTTCATCTCATCTAGCAGCAGCATGTCCAGCTGCAGTGCCCAGGGAATTCCATCAAGCACAACTGTGGCGAAAAAAGTATTACCTAATGCCTCACCAACACTCCTGACTGTAGCACTGTTAGTGTTCATTAGAGGTCTCCCGTACAAGTACTGATTCAGCCTGACTGTCCTTTGCACGTGAGATATGACAGGATCAGAACACAACGTGGTATACAGCTGTGACAAAAATCAAACACAAAACAAAAGCTACTAATCTTGAATTTGAATTTACAACTTGAATGGAACATATATCTACACTACCACGTTGTGCCCAGCTATTTAGCAAATAGGGTTTTTACCACATAGGCTTCTACCATTCTTAAGCAAGACAGGTTCGTTAGGATAGCCTTACTTTACGTTACACACACAATATTCATTCTCGGGTCTGCTCTCAAAAATTCAGTAAGACACTAGTGACTAGCAGCTTCCAACTAAGTCCAGATATCCATTGCCACAACAGCAACTCCTCTCAGCTCATGACGTTTGGCTTCCAAGAACACTCCACTCCCCCGACCTCTGTATCCTCAAACATTCAATGATGTTTGATGGCCTAAGTATTTGCAGATGGGGCATTACAGCTGAGCATCCTTAATATTCTCTCCTGTTAATATTGTGCAAATGTTTAGCTTGTAGACTTTTTAACTTCACCTCACAACACAGGAAAATAGATGATAATTGCCCACTCATCCCTTTGCAGAAGTCTTTGTTGCTCATTTGGACAAGACAAAATGAACTTTTACCGTTGAAAGTTTTCATCTTCCACATTATTGAAGCCAACGGATGGATTTCTGAGATGATTCTTTATTGACAGGATGTCTTTGCTTCCCAAGGCCTGGTTTAGTAACACAACAGCTGACAACATTTCCACAGCAATAGACAGTTCATCATGTGCCAAATATCTCTATAGGAACATAGAATACATCAGTCATGAAGCTAAACAAGTAGGGGTAGCCAGTTTAATTAAAGTCTAGATGCCAAAAGGAGGGAGGCATAGATCTGATTTAAAAAAAATATTAAAAATAGGAGGAAAATGTCATAGCTATAGAAATGTCAGCTTACTGTATTGTGCGTAGTAGAACTAAATAACTAGGCTTTCGTTATATAGTCTCCCTTTCCTCAGCCTTTTCTTTGCTTGTCCCACATAATACAGTCCTTCCAATCAAGCCTAGTCTAACTTTAATCAGAATGTGGACTCCCCCTAGTTCGGCTGATCACTTTCCATAAAAAACAGTCAGTCAACCTTAAAATGAGAGAGATAGCATATGCAACAACAAAAGAAATTAAGGTCAGTCACCTTGTTGCAGTAGAAGAGTTAGCACGAGCCAAATCAGTCAAGAAAATATAATCTGAATAGGCAAGCACTTATATTAAAATCCAGGAATATTCATGCAATACACCTCAAGGCAGAAATTAGAATAATCTGGTATGATAAATGGTCTGATAGTTCTAAGTAACAAAACTGCATCAAATGACAATGTATCAGTAATTCCTGACCCTTTATGGCTTGACTGCACACTATTGAACAACAATTCATAAATTTTTCACTCTTACCACAGCATTCTGTTGCTGAAGGTTGAACAGTTCAGTCTGGTAGACAGCAGCAGCAAACGAGTGAACGACAGGCAACTGGGCCTCTGGTTTCATCAGTGCAACCAGTGTTTTATTAGCATCACAGTTACGAATTGCAGTATTGATATGGTCAACTGCTACAAGTTCTGGGGGAAAGTATAAAAAATTGATAGGATTTTTTCCATCTGCTTTTTTTTTTTAATGTTGTGTAGGCAAACAATATCCCAACATTACATCATATGCTGCCATTGCTCAAGAAAGCTATAGCTGTATACTTGCAAGAGATGCACTTTTAAACACACTGAAACTACTTTACATTCTTGCAAAAAATGATTTCTGTTAAAAAAGCATGTGGCAATCAACAGCTTAACATAAATCAATGATCAATGCATTAGACCACCTTATCCTGAAAGACGACTTGACTAGTCCAGGTATTGCCATGTCCTCTCTATTGAGTTTGACCAATAGGCTGAGTACGGAATGTCAACCTACGTTACTTTCTTTCTCTGTTTTATTTCTTCTATCTCCACTGTCATCCCATTTTCCCCCTTCTAGTAAGAGTCCAACACAGCAAGGAAGGACAAGTCTACACTTGCAGCACCAATGTGACCAACAAGATAAGCTAAAAGCAATTCCTTAATAGCCTGGTAAAAAGTTTGCCAAGTTCCATAGTGGCTCACTTGTTGTGACTGGAATTTTCCATCAGCTAAACTGTGCGTAAAACAGAAACAGAAGCTGCATCTTATCTTCTGCTATTCTCTTCTCTTTTATATGCACTTGTCTAATTTTTTTCATAAGAAACATGACTGAATTTCAATAGCCACTGCAAGCACTGCTAACTAAAATGATATTAAACTACTTTGGGGAAAGCCAATCTAAAAGACTGTTAAATAAGAAAAACTGTTAGTGACATTTACTGTATTCTTCCTCCTTCAATACAGGTGAAGTATATCCCTGAGTGAGCTCAGAAATGGCCTCTAAAATAACAAAACCTGTGGGTTAAAACACACACCAAGGACAACACAACAGATGATGCCCAAGAGTGCTAGATCTCATCTTTTAGGCCAAAGAAATTGCAATTACTGTAACTTACAGTCCCCCTAACTGCACCAGTTATGACTCTGAAGGAGTTGATGGTCACAAACCTGGCTGAGGCGATCTTATGGTCTTATGAGTGAGCTCAGAAATGGCCTCTAAAATAAAAAAACCTTTCTAGAAGGCAGTGGAGATAGAACACCTGCAGCCAATCAAGGCAGGCTAATCAGGGCACCTGGGTTTAAAAAGGAGCTCACTCCAGTCAGACAGGGAGGAGCCAGAGGAGAAGGATCGTGTGTCAGGAGCTGGGAGCAAGAGGGCAAGCAGCTGAGAGTGAGAGAATGTACTGCTGGAGGATTGAGGAGGACAAGCATTATCAGACACCAGGAGGAAGGTCCTGGGGTGAGGATAAAGAAGGTGTTTGGAGGAGGCCATAGGGAAGTAGCCCAGGGAGTTTCAGCTGTCATGCAGCTGTTACAGGAGGCACTATAGACAGCTGCGATCCACAGGGCCCTGGGCTGGAACCCAGAGTAGAAGGTGGGCCTGGGTTCCCCCCCCAAACCTTGCAACTCCTGATCAGACACAGGAGGAGCTGACTCAGACTGTGGGTTCCACAAGAGGGGAAGATCACTGAGGTGAGCAAATCCACCAATAGGCGTAGGACCCACCAAGGTAAAGGAGGAACTTTGTCACAACTGGTGTCAGAGGTGGGATATTTGGTGTGCACAGCGCGGCGGAAAAAAGGAGGGCGATTTAAAAAAAAAATAAGGAGAGGATTTATTTTTTTGTCACCACAATGGATGACGTAGTGTGGGCACTGATACAAGCCACAGCAGCGCAGCAGGAGGCTACCCGTGTCCAGGCAGCCGCCCAACAGGAGGCAGTGCGGCTGCAGCAAGAGACTAATCGCCTGCTAATGGACCAGATTCTCAAGACCAGGCTATGTTGTGGGAACTGGTAAACCAGGTAAAGACTTTTACAGAGCTGAACCATGGCCATGATGGGATGCGACTCATACAGGCCAGCCATTGGCTGCAGAAAATGACGTGGGAGGATGATGTAGAGGCATACCTACTGGCCTTTGAGAGGACAGCCCTACGGGAGGCCTGACCTAGAGATCAGTGGTCTGGCATCCTTGCCCCATTTCTGTGTGGGGAAGCCCAGAAGGCCTACCATGATCTGCCTGAAGAGGCTGCAGCAGACTACCCCCAGCTGAAAGCAGAGATCCTGGCCAGATATGGGGTAATGATTGCAGTGCGGGCCCAGCGGTATCACGATTGGAGGTACCAAGAAGACAAAACCCCACGGTCCCAACTGTGTGATCTCATCCATCTTGCACGAAAGTGGTTGCAAACAGAGTCCCGGAGTCTGGAAGAGATACTAGAGGTTCTGGTCATCGACCAATACATGAGGGCACTGCCCCCAGATCTCTGCAAATGGGTAGGCCAGAACGATGCGTCCACCTATGATGAGATGATCATGCTGGTAGAAAGACGCAGGACAGCAAGGGAATTGACCCAACTACCCAAGGAAAGCCCCTTTCATAGCAAACACCCAACCCCAACCCTGGAAGGTGGGGTAGCCAAACCCGTGGGGAGTCCTAGGTGGAGGAAGAGGGGGGCCGAAAACCAGCAGAGACCCCAGAAGGAAGGGATTGGCCTGAGTGGGGGAAACCCTGAGACTAAACCCCCTAACCCACATGATAGGGGAATGATTAGAAACAATTATAGATGTTATGCATGTGGGGAATGGGGACACATAGCAGCACAGTGTCCCAGCACCGAGGAGCCTATGTAATGCAATTTGGGGAATTGGGAAGTCCCATGCTCCCTTATCCACCTTGCGGCATTGCATTAGCCCCGCATAACTACACCAGGCCGGTGAAGATAAATGGAGTAGAGACTACAGCGCTTGTGGACTCGGAGTGCTATCACCCTTATATCGGGTAACCTGGTAAGAAGTAGCCAGCTGCTACAAGCCAAACACGTAGCAGTGACATGCGTGCATGGGGCTGCGAGCCATTACCCCACCATCCCAGTGGAGACAGAGGTTCAGGGGAACCCCATTGAGGTGACAGTGGGCGTAGTTCCTAAACTCCCATATCCTGTAGTCATTGGGAGGGACAATCTAGAGTTTGATAATTTACTCCCCACAGAGAGGCTGGAGGGAGATGGGGACCCTCTTGGCAGCGACTCATCGTTGGGGGAATGTCAACCCCCAATGTTTTCAGAGTTTTCTCAGGATCTATTCAGCCCCCCAAAAGGCCCGGAAGACAAAGAAAGGAAGGCCGCGAAGGCCTTGGGAATCCGGACCTGACCCAAGGCCAGAAGACCGCGCTAGTAGGCAGATGGACATGAGCAGCCATCAGAGAAACTACCAACATGGAAGGTGAGCCGGAGGCTGGCCCCAGCCACGATGGTGATGAGCTGTTGGAAGAAACAGAAGCTGGCCCCTGGGAGCTCAGGCAGGTTAGTCGTGGGAGAGACTTTCGGGAGGGACCAGGCAGAGGACCCTAGATATAACAACGTCAGGAAAGAGGTGGCTGAGATAGATGGGACATCAGTGGAGGGTAAGGTCCGGAGCCAGGACCCTACTTTATAGTGAAGAAAGATCTCCTGTACTGTGTGGTGCAAATTCAGGAGCAGGAGATACATCAACTTCTGGTGCAACAAAAACATCAAAAAGCCATACTGAGCCTCACCCACAGTCACCTGTTTGGAGGACACCTAGGGGTAGAGAAAACCCAGGCCAGGATCCTGGGGAGGTTCTTCTGGCCAGGAGTACATGAAGATGTCAGGCAATACTGCACCTCTTGTCTAGAGTGTCAGCTACACAGCCCTCGCCCACACTTGCAGGCCCCTTTGATACCTCTTCCAATAATAGAGGTACCATTTGAACGCATAGCCATGGATCTGATTGGGCCCCTAGAGAAGACAGCTCGGGGCCACCAACATGTTCTGGTTGTACTAGACTATGCAACCTGGTACCCAGAAGCCGTTCCCCTACGCAACACAGCTTCCAAGACAATAGCTAAGGAGCTACTACAGATCTTTTCCCGGGTTGGGCTACCCAAGGAGATACTGACTGATCAAGGGACACCTTTCGTGTCCAAGTTGATGAAAGATCTCTGTTCATTGCTCCATGTACAAGCCCTATGGACCTCTGTATACCACCCACAAACAGACGGCCTTGTGGAAAGGTTCAATAGGACCCTCGAGGCCATGATCAGGAAAGTGGTGAGCTGGGATGGGAAAGATTGGGACACCCTATTGCCTTACCTCATGTTTGCCATCCAGGAAGTCCCACAAGCCTCCACAGGTTTCTCTCCATTCGAACTACTAGATGGGCACTACCCCCGAGGCATATTGGATATAGCCAGAGAAGCCTGGGAAAAGGAGCCAAATCCCAGAAGGAACATAGTCGAGCATGTACTACAGAGGAGGGATCGGATAGCTCGAGTTACACCCATTGTACGGAAACACTTGGAGAAAACATAGGAGACCCAACGAACCCATTATAACCACCAAGCAAAGCTTCACCGGTTCCAACCAGGGGATCGAGTAATGGTCCTGGTGCCCACAGCAGAAAGCAAGCTGTTGGCCCAGTGGCAGGTGTCATAAACAGATAGCTAAGGGTTAATGTCTCTTTCACCTGGAAAGGAGTAACCTGAAACACCTGACCAGAGGACCAATCAAGAAACAAGACTTTTTCAAATCTGGGTGGAGGGAAGTTTGTGTCTGAGTTTTGTTCTTTGTTTTCTGCCTGTACTCTCTTGGCTATGAGAGGATTTTTCTGCCTCCTGTTTTTCTAATCTTCTGTTTCCCAGTTGTAAGTACAAAAGATAAGATAGTGATTTATATGGTTTTTATTTTGTATTTACATGTGTGTAAATTAAGATAAAGGTAAAGGTAAAGGAGGAACCTTGTCACAACTGGTGTTAGAGGTGGGATATTTGGTGTGCACAGCGCGGCGGAAAAAAGGAGGGTGATTTAAAAAAAAAATGAAAGGATTTATTTTTTTGTCACCACAATGGATGACGTAGTGCGGGCACTGATACATGTGTGTAGTTACTGGAGTGTTTTGAAGTGTGTTTTTTGAATAAGGCTGTTTATTCATATTTCTTAAGCAATTGACCCTGTATTTGTCACCTTAATACAGAGAGACCATTTTTATGTATTCTTTCTTTTTACATAAAGCTTTCTTTTTAAGACCTGTTGGAGTTTTTCTTTAGTGGGGAACTCCAGGGAATTGAGTCTGTGCTCACCAGGGAATTGGTGGGAGGAAGAAGTCAGGGGGAAATCTGTGTGTGTTAGATTTACTAGCCTGACTTTGCATTCCCTCTGGGTGAGGGGGGAAGAGAGATTAGCTCTCGGTACTTCTGTTTTCCAGGACTGGAAACGGGGAGCGTGGAGTCCCTCTGTTTAGATTCACAGAGCTTGCTTCTGTGTATCTCTCCAGGAACACAGGGAGGGAACACCTGGAAGAAGGAGGGGGAAGGGAAATGGTTTATTCCCCTTTGTTGTGAGACTCAAGGAATTTGGGTCTTGGGGTCCCCAGGGAAGGTTATTGGGGGGACCAGAGTGCCCCAAAACACTCTAATTTTTTGGGTGGTGGCAGCTTTACCAGGTCCAAGCTGGTAACTAAGCTTGGAGGTTTTCATGCTAACCCCCATATTTTGGACGCTAAGGTCCAAATCTGGGAAATATGTTATGACAGCAGGGACCCTATGAAGTGATTGAAGCCGTGGGAGAGGTAAACTATAAGGTGCGGCAACCAGGCTGCAGGAAACACTGGCATGATAAAGAGGCATGCTTAGTCACCCAGGAGACCCTTCCCCAGAAGGATAACTTACACGAGCAAGTGAGGATATCACTCGACTTGACGCCAAATCAAAAGGTTGAGACAGCCGACATGATTAATTGCAATCGAGATGTGTTCTCTACAAAACCGGGGCGGACGACTGAGACCTATCACCATATCTGCACGATCCCCGGAGCCAAGGTAACACTGAGACCCTACCGAATCTCAGCAGCCAAAAGAGAGGAAATCAAGGCTGAAGTAAAGAAAATGTTAGAATTAGGCGTTATTGAAGAATCCTACAGTCAGTGGTGCAGTCCAATAGTTCCAGTGCCTAAACCTGACGGTACCATGATATTCTGTAATGACTTTTGCCGACTGAATGAAGTATCCCAACTCGATGCATACCCCATACCACGCATCGATGAACTGGTAGACCGACTGGGTAGTGCCCAATTCTTGACTACACTGGATCTGAAAAGGTATTGGCAGATTCCCCTGACCAAAGAAGCTAAAGAAAAGACAGTGTTCTCCACCGCGGATGGGCTATTCCAGTACACAGTCCTCCCTTTTGGGCTACATGGGGACCCAGCCACATTCCAGCGCCTCATGGATAAGCTGCTGCGCCCCCATACTAGTTATGCAGCCACACACCTAGATGCTATCATCCATACGCCAGACTGGGGAACCCACTTGGAGAAGGTTGAGGCCGTACTACACACCTTAAGGCGGGCTGGCCTCACCACTAATCCCGCTAAATGTGCTATAGGACTAGCAGAGGCTAAGTACCTGGGATATATTGTAGGAAGGGGTATAGTGAAGCCCAAACTAATAAGCTAGAGGCGATTCAAAACTGGCCCCGGCCGACCTGAAAGAAGCAGGTCCATGCGTTCCTAGTTGTGGTAGGCTACTACCGACGATTTATTCCCCACTTCGCCAGTAGGGCAAGTCCTCTAACGGACTTGGTGAAGGCCCGAGGTCCAGACGTGGTGAAGTGGACCGACGCAGCAGAGAGGGCATTCATAGACCTTCAGACAGCTCTCTGTAATGACCCCATACTCATAGCCCCAAGGAATTTATTTTGCAAACAGATGCTTCCGAGGTGGGGTTGGGGACAGTTCTGTCGCAAATGATTGGAGAACATCCCCCGATCCTCTATCTAAGCAGAAAGCTGCTCCTAAGAGAACAGGAGTATGCAGTAGTCGAGAGAGAATGCCTTGCTGTTAAATGGGCCATGGAGACACTGCGTTATTACCTCTTAGGCCGGCAACTTACTCGTGACAGACCAAGCACCCCTTCAGTGGATGAAGAGAAATAAGGAAAAGAATGCAAGGGTCACCAGGTGGTTCTTATCCCTCCAACCATTCCAGTTCCGCTTACGGCACAGGGCTGGATGCCACCACGGCAACGCTGATGGCCTTTCATGAGCACACTGCCTGGCGTCCCAAGTTGCCCAACGCTACGGTGTTGAGCAGAGGGGGGGAATATGTGATGGGGCAAGGCCAGATGGCTACAGTAAAGTACTGAGAAACAGGTATGTTAGCCCCAGGCTAAACAAATCCCTAGGACCCTGGTAACCAAATGGCAGTTGCTCCAGGTTAATCAAGGCACCTGGGGCCAATTAAGATCTTTCTAGAAGGCAGTGGCGATAGCTACTTTAATTAGAACACCTGCAGCCAATCAAGGCAGGCTAATCAGGGCACCTGGGTTTAAAAAGGAGCTCACTCCAGTCAGGCAGGGAGGAGCCAGAGGAGGAGGATTGTGTGTGAGGAGCTGGGAGCAAGAGAGCAAGGAGCTGAGAGTGAGTGTGTGTGCTGCTGGAGGATTGAGGAGGACAAGCATTAATCAGACACCAGGAGGAAGGTCCTGGGATGAGGATAAAGAAGGTGTTTGGAGGAGGCCATGGGGAAGTAGCCCAGGGAGTTGTAGCTGTCATTCAGCTGTTACAGGAGGCACTATAGACAGCTGCGATCTACAGGGCCCTGGGCTGGAACCTGGAGTAGAGAGCGGGCCTGGGTTCTCCCCCAAACCTTGCAACTCCTGATCAGACACAGGAGGAGCTGACCCAGACTGTGGGTTCCACAAGAGGGGAAGATCACTGAGGTGAGCAAATCCGCCAAAAAGTGCAGGACCCACCGAGGCAGAGGAGGAACTTTGTCACAATGGCCAAAATCCCAGAGAGGAAAAAAAAAACTTGTGAAGTCATTGTTTGAGTACAATAATCAGCTCTGGTTTAAAAAAAAAAAATAGGATGCCTATTCCAAGGAAGGCAAGATAGGGCACTTGGGATGTGCTGCTGGTGGGAGGGATGGGGTAAGAGAGAATCACAGCCATTCTTCCATCTTCAACCAAGCCACACTCTTCTGACTCATCCATTGCTTACTTTGGGTGAGAGAGCTGGAAAAGAAACTGGCAGGGGAGGCTGTGATGTCGGAGAATAGGGTAGTAACAGTCAATTTCTATTATATGGCTTTTCAAGTGAGTGAGTACACACCCTAAATACTGGAGAGCTTCTCTAGGCTTTTTGGATAGCGGCAATGGCAGCTTCCAGAATAGTAGGGGGAGGATTCAGATTTTGCCTATGCTTTCCACCAGCTTTCAGTTTGGCTTGCGAGTTCTTCAAGTAGCCAGTCTACAAGTCCTTACAAAAAAAGGACCACTTGAAGAACAAAAACCAGAGACACCAGGGCAGAGCCAAAAAAGGACATTTCACTGACAGACGGTCACCCAGAGATTTGAAAGGTTGAGACTTCCGGGGATTTCTCTCTGCATCTTAAGACTCTTTCCAACATGACAGACATTGGAATTTTAGGCATAGCTTCAGCATGGATCTTACACACATACCTAAATATAAACACAGTAATCCCACTGGTTTCAGTGGGACTCCTCTTACACTTAAAATTAGATGTTACTTATGGTCCTTGTTGAATTAGAGCCAGGAGGAGGAAAGGTGAGATGCCAGGTTCTTGATCTTCAAGTTTTTCTTACTATTTTAGGTACTATGACTATTTGATCTTAGGAGAGCAGAGCTGTAAGTGGCAGCTAGACTTCCGATTCAGCAGTGTCCTTCACAGGTGGCGGGCTATCAACCTTACAGGAATGATCTTTATATTTAAGGGGCTTATCCCTTTTTAGTGCTTCTCAATGAAGGAGTGACTTATTTCTTAGTTTAGTCTGTGAGTACCAGGGACAGACGGGATTTAACTATGAATTCTCTGTAGATCTCATCATTCACCAACGCTATGATGAGAGCAGTCATGCTGGGACAGGCATTGTCAATGTCAGATGCAGTTTAAAATTAGTCACATGTCCTCCCCAACTCAGCTACTCTTCAGGCCCACCCTCCACCTGGATCTGTGTCTAATCAGGGCCTGTTTCCACCACCACCAACTCTGGTCTATGCCAGCGATGGGCTCTGTCCACCCAGTTCAGGTAGAAAGCTCATAGTGGAGATCTCCAGTTGCACAATAGGGAGAACCTGAATGATTATAAGACTCAGAGCAGTTCAAACCCACAGAGCCTGAGTACATTGGCGCCAGGACACGAGAAATAAATGAGGAGGAGTCCTACTGGGCATTTTGTTCTGTATAATAAATATTTTAGCCGTTCTTGAGGTTAAAAAAAATATAAAGGCGCTTGCCTTTCAGACAGCATACAGCCGCCTCAAGATAAAAGAGTTCCAGGAGCCAGCAACAAAATAGCGTCATAATCTGCAGCCATCAACTGTCTTCTACGACTTCCATGCTTAGGAATGGAGCATGCAACTCTGTTATTATGAATCTATGTCCACAGTGCACAACTGCATTTACCAAGTTCTTGGGTATTTATCATGCATATGATAGCTTCAGTGGTACTGTCACATTTAGTTTGAGGGCTTGGCTACACTGACACTTTATACCACAATAAAGCCTCCCAGAACACTCTACCTTACTCCCCGTCCACACTGGCAAGGCACGTAGAGCGCTCTGACTCCCTGGCTAGAGCGCTCTTGGTACTCCACCTCCAAGAGAGGGACAACGGCTGTTGCATATTGGCTGAGACGCCCCAGGGCCAGTGTGAATGAGGATTTACATTACAGCGCTCTGACTGACCTCTGGAAACATCCCATAATCCCCTTAAGTTAAGTGGCCTCTCATTTTTGTTGTGAAATTGGCTGAGGAATGTAGAAGTGCCTTTTCAGAGCTCTGTTTCAGACAGCTGGCTGCTTATTTGCAGCAGGCAAAGCAAACGTTTACTGAGTGAGAGAGAAAAGCAGGGGGGCTAGGGGGATCTGAGCACGCTGTCTTGTAAGTTGACACACTCTCAGCACTCCAAAAAAACCCACTCTCTCTCTCTCTCCCCCCACATACAAACAAACACACTCCACCCCACCTCCCTCATTTGAAAAGCATGTGGCAGCCACTTGAATGCTGGGATAGCCGTCCATAATTCACTGTTCCCAATGCTGCTGCAAATGTGGCCATCCCAGTGGGCTTGCAGCTGTCAGTGTGGACAGACTGCAGTGCTTTCCCTAGTGTGCTCTCCGAAGGCTGGTTTAACCCAAAGCACTCTACAGCTGCAAGTGTAGCCAAGCCCTTAGTTTGTACCTTGGTCAGCTTGCCTCTACTCTCTGACTTCTTTAATAGGTACCCTCAACTGGCTCCTCTTGAAGCTCCTAGTTTTATTTGTTTACCTGCCTTCCCCTAATGAAAACTGATCAATATGGGTTAGAAGTAAAACTGAATTGAAATTCTCCATGCCACATGAAATCGTGTGGGTAGCACAATATCGTGACTTTTATTTATTTATTTAAAAGTCACAGAGGAAACAACCCCATTTTTCCTACTCCAGAACACTGATGGAGCTATACTAATAGCACTACTTTCCTCAGTTTTCCATTACCCAAGAGCAATCGTCCTCTAGAAGGAAATACTATTCACCATGTCTGGATAATTCTAAAATGCAAATCACTAGCTATACAAGAGACTTGGATGCTGTATAAAATATGCATGTCTACATATTATAGCATAGCAAACTAGGCTTATAATGACCTTTTTGCACAGCATCAGAAGAATTAGATGGACTGAATTAAAAATATTAAATGACACAGAAGACAAAACAGCCCCTAACACATGCCACAGACAACATATGACAGCAGTTTATTCGAAGCTGAAGCTCCTAGCAGATAAAGGATGCCAGAGAAGCAATTGCCAATAGATGTGCTGCTGAAAATTTAGAAACCCCTTAACTATAATTTTTTCAAAAATAAAACATTAGTCAACATATTGTAGATCCATTGTGCCATACATAAACTCTACTAAAACATTAAATGGGCTGACAGACTAGATTTTTAAAAAGTGTAAATATTTTAAGATGAGAAATAATCTAGTTTCCTCTGCTGCATAAGACTGCAAGCTATTCTTCAATTTGATCATTATATTTTTAACTCAGAGAAGATGTAAATAAATTTCCTTTTGATAGAGATTAAGACTATTCAGAAAAAGTCTATTTACACAAGCCATGAATTATGTTCCGTTTTAGCCATGTATGTCCACTAGCAGCTGAAAATATTCAGCCAAGAAAAGCGTTAGCTACTTCAGATAAAATAATGTGTCTCTAAAGTGGCACAGATTGGTGACTTGGCAATTGTGACATTGAAAAGAGCAGTAGCAAAAATAAAATGCAATGTGGTTTCAATTTATAAAGAAACCTTGTTTACATGCAAAAAAGGTGAATTTAGTTCTTCAGTTTGATTAAGAGTAATGAAATGGTGATTATGAAAATAAGTATTAAAATATTTACTCACTAAGCTTGAGAGCCTCAGCTTCCTCATTGGCAACACTAACTTCTTTCTGTATCTCACTTTTGTTGAGCAAAATTGGAATCCCTGCTAGCTAACAGATCAGACAAAAAAAGACGTCATTGTGCTTTTTAAATTTGCAGGGGAAGGGAAAATCTTCCACTATGAATTGACCATGATGTTGGCTGAATACCAAATACAATGGCACACTGAAGAATAGTGTTTGTTTTTCCATAAACTTCTGACTCACTTAAAATTACAGATTTTCGCCTTAATCCAGATGTTCTCTATAATGGTCTTTATTCACCATTGTTTATGTCAACATTACCTTTCTGCTATATAAAACTCGTAAGAAGTTTAGTTCCCAAAATGAGCTTTGTATTAAGGGATTTATATATACATATACATTCCCTTTATCTGTCATTTAGCAGCTTTTTACCAATGCATCATGCTTTTTACAGCAAATGCATCTAGTTTTGTATTGTTTAGGAAAATATGCATTTAAAATACTTTACGAAATCCCTTACTGTTTCATAAAACAGAAGAGTTCAGGCTACAGACTTCAGGATGATGTCACTTCTATTTTAAGCAGAGAAAAATGCAAACTCAAGTGTCATACTAGCATACATTCCATTCAATTACCTGCATTCTCTGCTCTTTACAGTCACACAATTGTGCTAGGTACCATGAGGAATTTTGCTGCAGAACTCCAGACAAGCTCAAAGCAGGACGGTTCAAACCTGCCATCAATGTCACTTCATCTTGCCTGTCAATAGCCTCATTCACTTGGACTAAAGCTACGTGAACTGAAAGGAAAACAACGCTTACAAATGGCAAAAACATTTTTTGCGCAAAAAATAAAAATAAAAATGAATTGCTGCTTGTATCTACCTCTCTTCCTACAAGCCAGTTAATTACAGTTTTTATCCAGCGGAGGGTTACATTTTAAGGTTCCAATCCTACAAGAGCCTCAGAGTCCACAGGGACTCCATGCAGGCATAAGGGTTCTTCCACACTCATCCATTTGCAGGGTCAGAGCCTAAGTCTGAATCTCAAGTCTATCTAAAAAGAGGGCTCAAAATGTACAGTATTCTGCAGCTAGTGGGAACTGACAGAAACATAAGGAAATAAAGCAGGCGAAACCAACTGGCTTCTGAACTGAGGAGTCTGATATCAGCAACAAGAACAAAAAAAAGATATTATCCCAAAAGATTAATAATGGAAAAAAAGCAGCAAGATGCCCCACAACACTGAAAGTAACCATTGTAACACTCAAATATTTGCCACCTTTAAAAGCTATTTCTATTAAAGAAGTAATTTTACATCTTTGCCTGGAATTTGACACAAATACATACATAACTGGTAGGTACAATGTGCCCACTTCCATAAGAAATTAGAATTACTTACTGTTGATCTTATTGATATTGCCTTGAATCTCTGCTTGTGTCAGCAATTCTTCATACACATCTCTTTCCTCTTCTGAAATTGAGCCATTCTAAAAACAAAATCCTTACTGGTTCACAAAGTTGAACACAAAAGATACTTCAATGGCTATTCTACCGTCTGAAAATATGAGTGGTTAAAACTTGATCAACTATAATAGGAAGATTTGCACTTAGATTAGGACAAGAGTTATATTTAAAGCATCCTCTGCTGATTGTAAAGCATTGTGTATATTTTGATCAAAGCCTTTCTCAAATTGAAACTATTACTGTGACATGAATGATGCAAGTGCAATTTTGTATTAACGGAAAATTCTATCAATAGAATGTTATACTTAATTATGTTCTACTCCCAGAAAAAGGTACCTTAAAACATTACGTTTTTATATAAACTTTTGGTTAACAAACTTTGTTTCTACACAGTACATAAAGGAGAAAAATGAGCATCTTTTGGATTCTACATAGAATTTTATAATCCTTACACATCTCAAATACATTCATGTGTTATGTGTACAAACACAAAACACCTCTACACATTTGCCTCCAGCCTGTTTATTTCAGATTCCAAGACCAAAGGGACCATTGTGATTAATTTTCTATAGTGACAATCATTCATCTAGTTTATCTTGACTGCACTAGCTTATTAACACAACCCTAGAAGAATCCTTTTTAAAATTTTGCACGCACACTTTTTATACAATACCAAACTTCTTAAGAATGTTAATAAAATCCAAATATGTTTCAGTACCTTCAGTCTTGCATTCTCCTCTTTTCTCCTTTTAGCTTCCAGGAGTTCTTTCTGATATTCCTGTGCAAGGTCCTCATCCACATTCATCAGCATTGCATTTGGGTTTCTCAGAGTTGTAAGTGTTTGATCTGCTACTCCCTTCTCAATAGCTTCATTAATTGCAATGACTGCAGCATGCACTGAAAGAGATGGATAAGATACAAAACTTTAAAAAGGAGAGCCAATGAGAAAAGTACTTTTGGATCACACAAATTAGTGTTACCAATTGTCTGTTCTCAGGGCTTCATTTATTGCTTTTAAGAATATTATACAGTAAAACCCCATTTAGACTGTCAGCCTCGGGTGGTGGGGCTGGAGCCCCCACCACCCATTCTCCAGTTCATTTGGATTTTTGGTTACCCAATCTGGTCCCAGTCTCAACTAGATTGGATAATCGGGGTTCCACTGTATTTGATCACGCTTCACCACAGTTTAACTTTTTGGGACTCTCCAATGTACAGAAAAGTCAGAATGTAGCTGTAATCACCAGTATAGGACAGGATAGTGTCTAAATTTGTAGAGGTTTGAAGAGTATTTTGTCATATTATTTCAACAACAGAAACAGCACTTAAAAAAAGTTCTCTGGTCACAATGGAAGTCCTGGATTTAAACTTTCCTCAAATTACATAGCCTTGTGAAAAAGGTCTGCGTAGAAGTTCCAATGCTTATTTTTTGTTTTGTGGCCACAGACTGTTCAAGATAGCAGAAAGATAAACAAGTAAGAGATTGGGAAAAAAGTTACAGGATAGTCGTAACTAAAACTAGTTCAAAGAAGAAAGACCAAAATAAATCATTCCTAATTCTCCTCTCACACTTGTTTTACAGTGGTGTAACCACTGATTTTAGCAGAGCTACACTTGTTATGAGTGGTGAAAGTCACTCAGTATGCCATATGATCCACTAGAAGTTCCTCCCAACCCCAAATTATTCTGAAATGAAACCTATACCAGCAAATACCAAGGTACAATGCCTCCTGTATCATGGATTGATTACATCCATCTATCTCCCACCAATACCACTATTTAGGTAAAGCAAGGGTGTAATACAAACATACTGAACAAATCTAGCTCTATGCATAAACTGTCATGGGTTGAGATGGGGGGGGGGCAGAATCGTAACAGAATGTACCCATGTCCACACCCTACACACTATTGTAATAATACTTGTAGAAACTATGCCTTGTGAGATATTTAAAAACAATTTGTTAATCAATATGGCAAAATGCACACACTAGCATTATTTGTGAAGTTATAAACAGAACAGATCATGACTAAAAGTACATTTTCCAGAAAAGTCTGGCAAGTGGCCAAACCAGTTCCTCAGAGACAAAGGGCAAGCTGATGCCTCAGCCAGGTGTAAACAACTCTGATGAACCACTACCTGCTACATGGTCTTCTTTGGGAGGAGTAAAAAATATCTACATCTTAGCAAAGAAACAGCATGGAGTTCCCTTCCACACAGCTGCCTGTTGCCTTGCTCCCAGCTGGAAATGCTCCTTGAAGGGGAAACAGGCAGGGGTGAGCTGGAGCCCATTTGCAGGAACCGGTTGTTAACAAGCAGTTCTAAAACCACTTCTAAAATTTAACTGGCTTCCCTGCAAGCGAAGCTTTGATGGGCTTGACCTGGGAAGCATGTAATTCCTCCTCCCGGCCACCGGGGGGGGGGGGGGGCGCTGCGTTGTGCTGCAGGGGCCATGTGGGCTGCCTCCTGGCCCTGTTGCTGCTGCTGCTCCTTGGACCTCTGGCACAGGGGCTCCTGCTGCTGCCTGGTGAGTTCCCGGTACGTCCTGCTGCTTGGACTGCTCCCAGCCACTCTCCCCGTGTGAGTACCTGCCCGCAGCCAGCCCGTGTCACACTCCCTCCCTCCAGCTAGCCCTGCCCCAGGCCCCTGTCTGCAGCCAGCTCCATGTCCACTGGTGCCCTGCAGTTCTCAGGGCAGTAACCCTGCACACCTGCTTCAATGAGGGGGGCAGGGAGCAGCTGGGACCCACACATGTGCACGCCCTAGGGTGACCAGACAGCAAGTTGAAAAATCGGGACAGGGGGTGAATGATAATAGGAGCCTATATAATAAAAAGACCTAAAAATTGAGACTGTCCCTATAAAATTGGGACATCTGGTCACCCAAGCACACCCCAAGAGAGTGGCAGGGACCCACACATGTGAAACGGAGCTCATTTCTAGTGCAGGCCCATCTTTTTTAAAAAGAATTTTAGGAAGGGTTAACATACATCCGTATTTTCCTGGATGTCAGGCTTTTCGGTTCTTAAATCGCTATCTGGGCAGAATTTTTAAAATTTAAAAATTCCTCCCGGGAAAATACGGATGTATGGCAACTCTATTGGTACAAAAAATACATGCTGTGGCACATCCCTTAAATCAGAACTTTTTATAGGGAACCCATTGTTAAGATTTTAGCAGCTCATCACTGGAGACAGGACTATACAAAAAAAGGGGAAGACACTCCAAGGCACCTGTCTCTCTTCCCCTCCCTGCCCATCAGTTCACTGCACCAGAAGGAACAAAGGAAATAACCATTGAACTGGAGAAGTTTGGTCAGACTGCTGAGAGCATTTGGTGAAAATACTTTCCTTTGAATTTACCACAGTATAAGTTAGGCACGAGCTACATTTTATCTTTTATTTTTCTTACAACCATTTCTGGCTTCTGTGCCTCTTAAAACCTCTCTTTGTAGTTAATAAACTTGTTTGATCTAATCCAGTGTGTTTAAATTGAAGTGTTTGGAGAACTCCATTTGGGGTAACAAGACATGTGCATATCATTTCCACTAATAAAAGGATGGACTTTATATACGCTTGTATTGTCCAGGAGAGGGTTGGGCAGTACGTGACATGTTTCTGGGGGGGGAAATCTAGGACTGTGGGGGGAGGTATTGGGGTCACCTCGCAACCAAGTCTGGTAAGAGCCCAAGTGTGGCTGGCTGACTTCAGCACACACCCAGACATAACTGGGAGTGACTTGTATGCTGGTGGCTGTAGTGTGTGAGCAGTCCAGACTGGAGGCTACAGCAACAAAGCAGTACAGAAGGCACCCTGGGGTAGAGGGCAGGGGTGACAGCTACTCATTAGTCTGGATTGTACCCTGGGCACATAACAGAATAAAAAACTGCTAAAAACAGGTAACAGTTGGGGCATATGTTATAGTCATAAGTGACAGCTCCCTTATACTACTGTATTTTTCAGAAATACACCATACAAGCATGAAATAAGGACGTATGAGCGCACATGCTCTCTCCTGAACAGAATTGCACTCATATGGAAAACACCCAGCCAGCACAGGAAAGCAGTGTTATAGACAGCAAGCTCCGGCTCTCAGGACACGGGACAAACTGCAGCCCCCACCCCAGAAAACTGAGAAGTGTGACTATGTCTATAATATGCTTATTATGCGGCTATGTCTATAATGGCCATCAGCCCAGGCATTCACAAAAGGCAGGCTTAGAACTTGGGTTAGGATGAAAAAGGCAGAGAAATATTCTTTTGGGCTCCCACTGGGAGGAAAGGAAAAAAGTTCAGCCCCAAACTACAGTAGTCCAGAACTGCATCACTGTAGCGTGAGCATTCCTTTTTTACTCTTCCATTATTTTCTTGAATAAATATTTGGTAAGAGGCAAACTGAAAAAGTACAGTATAGAAGTCTGTTAAACATTAATCTCATTGTTTGGGAACGAAACAAGTATAATCAAATTTCTGTTGCATCTTACATACCAAAAAGCTATATTTACTAAAATAAATAGGTGTGACCAAAAACCTAAGCAAAAGAAACTCAGTTAAGGAAACTTCACACGCCTCCCCACAATCCTCCTTGCACAATAGCAAAAAGGTTCATTTGGGAAAATCTTAGGGTTTTGTTTTGTTGGGGGGGGGGAGGGGGAAGAGGAAGAGAAGAAATGTTCTCCAGAGTTCCTATTTCTATGGGCTCCACTTGAGCTCCTAGGGAGTGGTTTTGTGCCACATCCACACAAAAATTCAGGGCCTTACACTAATATTCCGGATTCTCAATCTATTTAGCTTATTAAAGCAACAGCAAATAGGAGGCTTGACCTGATCTGTAAGTACCTACATAGGGAGAAGTTTTCTGATGACAGAGGGCTCTATAATCTAAGACAAAGGACAGCATGATTAGACTATTGAACATAGGCAAATTCAGACTTGAAACAAGGCACAAAACTTTTAACAGTGAGGTTAATCATGCACTGAACAACAACTTCCGACAGATACTGCAATTGCTTGCAATATTTTTGGTGACCATATTGGATTAAATCTGTGAATGGCTTATGTACAGGTTTGTACTACTTCACAGGGAAGGGTTAGCACAGTTCGTACAGACACGAACAATAGTGGGAGGTGATTAAGGTGAATCACCGAGGGCACATCTACACAGCAATTAAAGACCTGCTAGCACGGAGTCTCAAAGCCCAGGTCAGCTGCAGGGGTCAGGCTGCAGATTTTTATTTTAAATTGCTGTATACAAGTACCATGAAACTAAAACAACTGTAGAGTGGTTTCACCCCCTGGGGTAGCTTGCATATACTGGTTCAAGCTGAGTTTCCCAGAGACTATGAGACAAAGGAAAGGGCTTTTGGTATAAAAGGAGGAGCCTGAACTGGCACCTGGCTCTTTCTGATTCAGCAAACAGGACCTTCTGTCCAAGAGGAGGCCCCAACCCTTGTGGAAGAGTTGGATGGACTTTGACCTAGTAGGGCCCCATAGGACTGATGGGTGATCTCTGGTAAGCTTTTAGCATGAGTACAGGAACTATTATTTTGATAAGGTATAAGTGTTACAGAGAAAACCTAAGAATAAACGTGCTTAGAAAGAGCTATGTGGTAATTTGTAATTGCTGGCAGTGCACTGCTCATAGCCCTCAGAGAGAAAGCAAAGCACAGACTTGGGCCTTGAGGAAAATTAGCTGGCTGGGGATATCGCAGAATAAAGCAGGGACCTGTGCAGCCTTAAAAAGCTTTGATCAGAAGAAAGCAGGACAAGGGTCCCAACTTGGAGACAGGTGACAGCTAGAGACCTGAGACCTGACTAGGACTTCTGGAGTGGGCCATGGAGGCTGGAAGAAAGAAGATACACGTGCAGTTTCCCTGAACACAGCTTACCTAGGGACATGGTGGATTCTCCATCACTTAAAATCTTTAAACGCAGATTGGATATCTTTCTGAAAAAATATGCTCTAGCTCAAACAGACGTTATGGGCAGAATGCGGGAAGCCCAGGACAAAGTTCTATGGGCAGTGTTGTGCAGTCTGATTAGATGCTCACGACAGTCCCTACCTCTCAGACCACCTAAACCAACTTTAGAAGTTGTCAAGGAGAGATTGGGACTCATAAGGAAAGGAAAGAGCTAAAATTTGCATCATTCATTTGAGAGGATAGGAGGGAAAACATGTATTTGAAGGGCGTATACACAAAGTGGAAGATTTAAAGTGGTTCAATTGCATACAAGTTAACGTTAATAAGAAATTACAGAAAAAGCTAGGCTCAATATTAGCAAGAGAGAGTGTATGTGTTCATTTGTGAACTAGTTCCCAAGCAAAGAAGTAGAAGCCCCATTTAACTTTAAAATAGTCTGGATAAAAGAAATACTAGAAAAATCTTCTTCAGTGAAATAATCCAGCATTAACAGGAAAGAGACTTAATTGGTCTTTTCAGTCTCTAACATTTATGATCTTCCAATAGCATAAGAGCCGTCACCATCCAGGTCTGAGCCCTGAATATCTGTCCATTTCCCTCCCCCCTCTTTTGCATACAAAACCTTGGAGCACATTAGCCACTCTCCTCTTCCTGTATCAGAGGGGTAGCCGTGTTAATCTGGATCTGTAAAAGCAGCAAAGAATCCTGTGGCACCTTATAGACTAACAGACGTTTTGGAGCATGAGCTTTCGTGGGTGAATATCCACTTCATCAGATGCAAGTGGGGGTCACCCACGAAAGCTCATGCTCCAAAACGTCTGTTAGTCTATAAGGTGCCACAGGATTCTTTGCTGCTTCTCCTCTTCCTGAGAACGCAACTAAATTCCGAACTCAACTTTGCAAGAAAGTCTATAAGGTGCCACAGGACTCTGTCGCTTTTTACAGATCCAGACTAACAGACATATTGGAGCATCTGTTAGTCTATAAAGGTGCCACAGGACTCTAACAGATGCTCCAATACGTCTGTTAGTCTGGATCTGTAAAAAGCGACAGTTCTGTGGCACCTTATAGACTAACAGATGTTTTGGAGCAGAGCTTTCGTGGGTGACACCCACTTGCATCTGACGAAGTGGGTATTCACCCACGAAAGCTCATGCTCCAAAACGTCTGTTAGTCTATAAGGTGCCACAGGACTCTGTTGCTTTTTACAGGTCCAGAATAACATGGCTACCCCCTGATACTTGACACTTAACTTTGTTAATAGACTTAATTTGTCAGAGATTTCCACTGAACAGCAACCAGTTCCTCTTCTTGGCCAGAATGGACTGCTCTGCAGCCCATTCTCAGCGTAGGGAACAGAAGCCAGCATCAGGAAAGATTACTTCATGGAATTTAAGAAATATGCCTCAGAATTAAGAGGAAAAAGAATACACTTTATAAAAATTTGGGAAAGGAAGTTATGGCCCTTTTATCTCCAGGGGAGGAAGGAAATTTACTGTCACTACAAAAATTAAAAAAAAACAAAAAACACAACGAACAGAATTGACAGTAACTAAACCTCAGAAAATGCATAAGGCTGATAGACTGATATACCCAGATTTTTCTTCTTCCCTATAGATTATATTTTAAAAGCTACATTTGCAGAATCATGCGCAAAGTGTAGTCACAATATGTACTGTGTATTTTGGTACACGCCAATATGAATGTAGGAAAGGGTGTTTTAAATTAGGGTCTGAAAGTTTTAAAATTTAAGCTCGTCATATTACATTGCACTTAAATAATCTAAAATTTTTTCAGTGCTTTACAAATAACTAAGCTTCATCTTAGCTAGCCAAAATTTTCTACCTTGTGTGTGAGAACTTAAATGAAGGTTACTTACCTGTAAGAAGAGTTCTTAAAGACGGCCCTGCATATTCACACTTATGGGTAATTGCACCACCTTGTGGTGCCTTGAGGTAGAATAATCTTCTACCAAGGTCAGCTAGAGCACTCAGGGCAGGTCAACCCTACAAATTTACATCTGCGCAGCTGCACCAATGCTAGATGCAGAGCCAAAGGTAAATGACATGATAAAATACACCAATTCCACAGCCTTGTATCTTTGCACACAGTAGGGTGGAGTGAGAGTGAATACTGCAAACCCCCACTCCTGGCAGCTTCTCAGTGGAATGCGTTACTGATGTATTGTCTGTAATCACTTGCACAACCCTCCTCTGCAGGTGGGGGAGTAACAACTTGAGAGCCAGATGAACATCTCTTAATTCCAATACATTGAGATGCAGGGTTTTCTCCAAGCAGAGCGGCGCCCTCTAATTGTCATAATTCCAGTGCACTGCGCCCACCCCTCAGCCCTTGGTTGATGCATCTGAAGTCATTGACTGGGATGGTCCCAGAGGATTTAACTGTATGCCCTTGAACAGTCACTTTGACTCACCACAATCTATGGAGGTTATGATAGTCTAAGGCATGGTGATCAACAACCGACTTGTTCTGTGGAACTGAGACATCCAGTGGTACACACATCTCATTCTCAGACAGGCAAATGGGGTCATGCAGGCTACCATAAGACCACAAAAAGAATTTCACTCAAAAAACTTTAAAATTCTCAGACCCTAATTTTAAAATACTAAAGTTAATTATAGAACAACTTGTCATGATGTTACTTTGCAGTTAAATACCTGGAAATCTTTTTAGTGCCTTACAAATAACTAAGTTTCACCTATAAAAGGAAACCTCTGTGAAGGGCAGAAGTTCAACTTTGGACAATTGAGAAAGAGCTCTAGCTCTGAAAAGAGGTTGGTCGCAAAGACAATATGGTTTAACAGACCCTCGTGCACACAAGTCTTCAGTAGCCCATCGTTTAACTAGGTGTAAACAAAAATAACCTGATTCCTCAGATGAGCCGCTACTGCAAAGAGGCATTTTGTAAAATTTCTGGGAGCCATGGAAAGGCCAAACAGGAACACCCGATACTGGAAGCAGCATCTGGCCAACCACGAATCAAAGGCACTTGCGATGATTTCGATGAATTTAAGTATAAAAATACATGTCTTAGAGAGCCAATAATCAATTCATGACCAACAACAAGGGGATTATGGTAGCTGGAGCCAATTTATGGAACCAATATTTCCAAATGTACTTGTTTAATGCCTTTAAGTCTAGTATCTGCTGAAACCACCCATCTTTCTTCCATACCAGAAAACCAAGGGAATAAAAACCCTGACCCTTCAAGAATTCATGAACCTCAACTACTCCTATCAGAAGCTATTTTTCCACTTCTACTATAAGAATTGCCTCAAATGAAACAATAAGATAGGTGGGAGTGAGTGAGGCAATCTTTCAAATCGTATGGCATAACCCCTTTTGATGATCTGTAAGGCCATTGGTCGAAGGCAATTTGCCTCCAAGGACTGATGAACTGGGCTACCCTGTCTCCAAATGCAGGGATAGGTCGGTCCTGGTTGACTGGTTCTTGACTGTGCTTCATCTCATCAAAACCAGGGCTTGAGGCTGCATGAAGAGGACGCAAGTTGTTTAGGTTTAGACCTGCGTGTGAAAGGCCTTTTTCTGTACTGACTGAGAATTTGCCTGCTGCTGCTGTGTCTGATCGGTTGAAAAATAGGATGAGGAAGGACTGCATCTGCTACCAGAAAGGAGGGAGTGGAGGCTCACTTTATTGTGGAGGAAATTAGGCCCAGAGAACGAAGTGTCAATCTCATGACCTTCACATTTTTCCAAAAATTTGTCTGCTTTTTCACTAAACAGACCTTCAACTTTAAAGTAGATGTCCTCTGCTTCAATCTGGTGTCATAGCTAGGGATGAGGAAGGAGACCATGCACGTCTCCTAACGGCATAGTAGATGCCAATGCTCTTGCATAGGAGTTTGAAGCATCACACGAGGCTCAGAGGGATGTTTAGCCAACCTTCTCCTGTTATCCAGACACTTGATAATTTGCCCCTATAATACCAAGGGATGAAAACAACACCTTTCTACCCAGCAAGTTGATTTTTGCTTTCTTTATCAGCTGGTGTGAAGTGTTTTTGTCCAGGTTTTGCCCTATTACTGTAGCAGCCATCACCAGGGAATTAGGCACAGGATGGTTTGAAAGCAAGAAAAATTGTCAGAGGGTATCTGGTACAGTTTGTCCATCTTCTCTGGAGTTGACCAAATGCAGAAGGGCACAAACTGATCTAGCAGGCTGTAACAGTACATCCAAGATGGGTAAGGATATCCTACTCTTAACTGTAGCACCAAGGATAAGTGAATACTGAATGGGTAGTCTCTTTCACAGGCACTTCAAGCAGATTTAAGGTGGAAAGTATGTGGTACCCCAGACTGTGGAACTACAGAGTGTCCTCAGGTGGAGGGGGATGCTGAAGCCACATGTTCTTTGGGTGACAGATCTGGCTCATAATCCATACCCATCTGCTCCTGTTCAAAAAGCAGAGCTACTCCACCTTCTCCCTCGGACAAAACTTTAGGCAGAATTGCCTGAAAAGTCAGCAGATCAGGAAGAACCAATTTCAAGGAACTCTAGGCTGCCAAATCCTTAGTAGTTGAGACATCACCCCTCTATCTATGCAAAAGGTTGCTGAAAAGTTCCTGAGGTGGCCCCCAATAAAATCACAGGCCCCAGGACTGCCAATCTCCCCAGTAACTAGAATTTGGGAAAATGTTGGGCATAGGAGGGCCAAAGGGAGGTCCAAAGTGTGCTATCAGTCTCTGCATTCTTCCTCTTATTTTTCTTGCTAGAAATCCAGATCAGAGATAGAACGGACCAGGAACAAGAGGCTCAGTGGGAGATATGGGGAAAAACCAGCTCTTTGTGGAAACCCTGCAGGGGTCCTAAGAGGAGAGATCATAGAAGGATCCATAAAGAGAGACTCGATATCTTCTAGCCTCTTCTTCCTAGCAGATGAAAAAGAGGATCTTGGAATCAGAGAAACATGCCATGTCTTAGAGCTCTTGCGTTTCACACTCTGCTCCAATATGTCGGGAGGTAAACCTGGGCTGCCATGGTGATAGAACTTTCTGGAACCAATGATGTAGCTGGATCTGAAATGGAAGCCAAAGCAGGAACCAACAGTGGAACTGACAATTGAGATAATACTGGATCCAGTGTTATATGCAAGTCAAGCTCCCTCACTACTGATGCTGAGGACAGACTGACGGTGCCTCCCATAAGGCTTATGAATATGCTTATGAAGGCATATATGATATAATTGGAACATGTTTTATGCTACATATGCCATGCAACATATCTATGTAAAGGTTATGATCTACTGAATACACATCCTATTTGTATGCATGTATCATTTTGTTACTTGACATTAGGAATACTGGCTGTATACTTGCTTGTATTTCCAAGTATCCTTAGGCCATGTCTACATCTAAAATTTTGCAGCGCTGGTTGTTACAGCTGTATTAGTACAGCTGTATAGGGCCAGCGCTGCAGAGTGGCCACACTTACAGCAACCAGCGCTGCAAGTGGTGTTAGATGTGGCCACACTGCAGCGCTGTTGGGCGGCTTCAAGGGGGGTTCGGGGAACGCGAGAGCAAACCGGGAAAGGAGACCAGCTTCGCTGCGGTTTGCTCTTGCGTTCCCCGAACCACCCTGCAAACCGCAGGGAAGGAGAACCGCTTGCTCGGCGGTTCGGGGAACGAGAGAGCAAACCGGGAAAGGAGACCAGCTTCGCTGCGGTTTGCTCTCGCGTTCCCCGAACCACCCTGCAAACCGCAGGGAAGGAGAACCGCTTGCTCGGCGGTTCGGGGAACGAGAGAGCAAACCGGAAAAGGAGACCAGCTTCGCTGCGGTTTGCTCTCGCGTTCCCCGAACCACCCTGCAAGCCGCAGGGAAGGAGAACCACTTGCTCGGCGGTTCGGGGAACGCGAGAGCAAACCGGGAAAGGAGACCAGCTTCGCTGCGGTTTGCTCTCGCGTTCCCCGAACCACCCTGCAAGCCGCAGGGAAGGAGAACCGCTTGCTCGGCGGTTCGGGGAACGAGAGAGCAAACCGGGAAAGGAGACCAGCTTGATTACCAGAGGCTTCCTCAGGTATGCTGGGATACCTGCTTATTCCACGGAGGTCAAGAAAAGCGCTGGTAAGTGTCTATACTTGATTACCAGCGCTGGATCACCAGCGCTGGATCCTCTACACCCGAGACAAAACGGGAGTACGGCCAGCGCTGCAAACAGGGAGTTGCAGCGCTGGTGGTGCCCTGCAGATGTGTACACCTCCTAAGTTGCAGCGCTGTAACTCCCTCACCAGCGCTGCAACTTTCTGATGTAGACAAGCCCTTAGTAAAGCATTTGGTCAGCTTCTTGAGAAAGGAATGTGCAAATTAAGTGCCCAATCAAGAATCACTTAAGCCAACAATGAACTCGAAGACACTAATCCACATCGGAGCTTTCCCAGGAATGTGGCTTGGCTGGTAAGAAACTCAATGATGCATGGACATGTGACTTGCCTATGTGACTCCAAAACTCTATCTTGGAGCTGGACTTTGCATAGGAGTGAGGTCTCCACCCAAAAGAGAAAGTCTACTTAAACCCCTGGGAAACCCCTCCATTTGATCTTCAGCTGACTAAAGAGATAGCCTCTCCACCCCCAAAGATACCTGAAAGAAACTGGAACAAAGAACAGTAACTACAGGGGTGTGAGTGATTACTGGACCCAGGCTAGAAGGAGACTAGCCTGTAAAAGGAAGCTTACTGGAATTCCTCTAAGTGTGAGGTTTTTATCTGTACTCAGTTTTCTTACTGAGTTAGGCTCAGACTTGCGTGTTTTATTTTATTTTACTGAGTAATTCACTTTGGTCTGTCTGCTATTACTTGGAACCACTTAAATCCTACTTTCTGTATTTAATAAAAATCACTTTTTACTTATTAACCCAGAGTACATATTAATACCTGGGGGGAGGCAAACAGCTGTGCATCTCTCTCTATCAGTGTTATAGAGGGCGAACAATTTATGGAGTTTACCCTGTGTAAGCTTTATACATGGTAAAACGGATTTATTTGGGGGTTTGGACTCCATTGGAAGTTGGGCATCTGTGTGATAAAGAAAGACAGGATCACTTCTTAAATTGCTTTTAGTTAAGTCTGCAGCTTTGGGGCATGTGGTTCAGACCCTGGGTCTGTGTTGGAGCAGACAGGCGTGTCTGGCTGAACAAGACAAAGTGCTGAAGTCCCAAGCTGGCAGGGAAAGCAGGGGCAGAAATAGTCTTGGCACATCAGTTGGCAGCCCCAAGGGGGTTTCTGTGATCCAACCCATCACAGAGACCAAGTCTGTATTTCAGTACTGTAGACACCTTGTCTGAATCAGATAGCTGTAATGCATGGGAACTAGCACTATTAACAGGCCCTTTGTCCTTATGCCTCTCTTTTCAGTGCTAAATGTCACAACACCAAAAGGCACTGATGACCTCAGTTCTGGTGCATCGATGGAATCTATCTTCCTAGATCTGGAAGGGGATCCTGAAACTCATCCTGGTCCTGAAGCTTCAGGGGTTCCACCAGGATCAGAGAACTGTGAGGCATGAGGCACAGCACCAGTGAAGATAG
This sequence comes from Gopherus evgoodei, assembly GCF_007399415.2. Taxonomy (NCBI): domain Eukaryota; kingdom Metazoa; phylum Chordata; order Testudines; family Testudinidae; genus Gopherus; species Gopherus evgoodei. The sequence goes on along the minus strand of NC_044327.1, from coordinate 89,625,573 downwards.
CTGGACCGTCTCTCTTCCAGAACTGGGGCAGTGGTCTCTGACCATGTGGTCCTTGGTTCAGCCATGTGCACCCTCAGAGGCTTAACTGAGGGATTAGCAGGGATCAGATCCAGTCCTGGATGTGGGTGTGGCCTCTTGCAACCTGTTGGCACTTTGTTGGTGCCAACTGGTGGAGAGACTGTCTTTTTCAACCCTGGACTGGAGAGTTGCTCAGAATCAGAGGGTCTGGCCTAGGCTCAAGGGCTTCCTTCAGGAGATGGAGCTGTAAATGAGTCTCCATATCCTTTCTGGATCTGGGAGTACAGGTCCTACAGATCAAAACAACCAGAAGGCAAACATCTTTCTCCTTGGCATTTGATGCACTGCCCGGGCAGGAAATGCACCTCTTAAAATCCAGCCTTTTCTGCTTTTGAAGTTCCACCATAACACAGGCCTAAAAAGAGATCACTAACAGCTAATGATAACTATCTAAGAAGAAAGAGGCTCTGGTTCCAAAGAAACTAAAGGTTCACATCTGGTCATGGCACTCAGTAGGAAGGAACTGCAGAATGAAGGCACTCTGTCCCCTATACAGCCTCACTTTCAGAACAATGTAATGCTGAGGGGAGGAGAAGCACTTCAGCTGAGACAGCTAGAAGACAGTTCCATCGCAAGGCAGCATAAGGCGGAGCAGCACCCAGATATAGAATTATGCAGAGCCATTTGAAGAATCTCTAGCTCTATTATTCATTCTGTCATTAGTTCACTTATATGGCTTGAGCAAGACAATTAACTTCTCTGTTCTCCATTTTGTATCTCTGAAATGGTATAGGCCAAATTCTTCTAACAAGTGCCTGAAGTTAAATATACGCTTATGTTATAGTCCACATTTTTACCTTTAGGAATTTGTTAGAAGATTTTGGCCTATACCATTTCACACAAAAGCTGAAATGCAGAGAGGTTAGCCAATTTGCCCAAGGCTAGATATCTGTATTGTTAATAAAAAAGTTATAAACTTTTATTTTTGCCAGATATAAAAAAAGGTATAATTCTCTGCTCCAAAGAGCTCTAAGACAAAAAGCAAAAAACCCTCCTGACAATAACCTAACAGTTACTCAGTAAAGACGTGCACATCCTGACAGTTATTAAAGGTAGAAAATATGGGAAAAGTGGTAATTTAGACAAGGAATCAAAAATATTACAAACTACAATAGTTACTTTCAAGTAATATTTTAAATGAAATGACTCAAAATCATGAACAGCTTATGCAAAAATGGTCAATTCAGATATTAGGTGGAAAACATGGTAAAGATGACTTACATGCAGCTTCATCCACTGATAACTCACTGGCCAGAATACCACCAATTTTGCTAAAAGCCGGCATCTGTATACCATACTTCTCCAACTCCTTTCGCATGTTACTGATTTCCTCCTCTATTTATATATTAAAAAAGGAAAGTTGGAAACGATTAACAGAATGAAGTTCTCAGGACTTTGAGCACTCTGAGCTAAAATTTATATAATGTAAAAAGCTAAGGCTTGGTTAACTTAGTAGTTTTTTCATTTTGCTAGAAACTGAGTTTCTAAGCCGTAACAAAGGTGCCATGTAAATTCCCTTCCCACCATTTTTCAAAGGCTGACATTCATTAAAAATAGCAGTCTTCCAATCATTTCAATTAGGATGTGTGCAGAATGTTGGGGGAAGAGAGGGAAACACTCCCATTAGAGAGAGTAGGTTGTTAGAAACACTAATATTAGCAGGTTTCATTGATACAATAGATTATCTACAATATGACTAATTAAAAACAGACTTACCTGTAAAGTCCACTTTTCCCAGTAAATCCTGGATCTGTGGTGCTATACCAAGTTTGAACAGATATAAACTGCAAAGAAAAATACTAAAGTCACAATGCCAGAGACTTGCATGTTCAATAAAATGCCTGCTTGTTGTAGAACCAAATCAAAGCTTATATGATGATCAACGTAATTAGAATGTTACTACATTAAACTCCTCTTTAACTACTGACTTCTGTGGACAGATATAGGATAAATTTTACTATCAGACTATTTTCTATGGTGCATTGTAAACTGTTTGAGTGTAGAAAGGGAGAAGTAATCTTCAAAAGATGACGATATTCCAAGGTGCTCTCCTAGATGGGGACAGGACACAGATGAAATGCAAGACTTGTTGCCTGTGCTGAAATATTTGAGTATATGGAAAGGAAAAAGTGTACAAAAGATAAATCCTTGATGCTGGATTCATACAAAACAGTCCTTTAAAATACAGAATTAGTAAAGTGAAACTCAAAAGCTAGTCTATCAGGAATCCCATAACATGAAAATTAAGTGAAAGTTTTTATAACTAATAATTATAATTTGGCATCAGTCTATTGTCTGGTTTATGTATTGCAACAGGAAATTTAGATATTATTGGATCCATATAAATAGTAACAGGTGAGGGGAATGTTCCAGATAAGCTGGAACTAGCAAATATTGGATGGTATTCCAACATTCAGCTTCAAATCCAAGTCTGGACTCTCTGCATTGAAGACATAGTAGTCCTTTTCACATGCTCTATTCAAACTTAGGAATACCATTTGCAGAATCCACATGTTTTTACTTAAAGAAAAAGTTTCATCTCAATTTTCCTAAGACTAAGCATATTTAATGTTGAGAGCGCACATTCAGTATTTCAACCTCAAATAGCCCCTCAAAGAGCCCAACCAAACTCTTCAGCTTACTCAGTGCTCTCATGCTTTTAGAGAACTAAAATGAGTTCAGTGCAATTGAGTGCTCTCTGGAAACCATTATTTTCATTTTGGTGTAGCAAGAAAACCCATATTAATTATTCTTAAAGCTGTACAGTGCCATCTGGATAACAGCCGAGTAAATACACATCTTCTGACCATGTGCAAGGCCTTTAATTGTAAAAAGTCAGGAGCTTCCGGAATTTATTTTGGCAACGGAATTAATGGAGGTGATTATTTTTTTGTGGGGTGAATCTCAAATTTCAAACAAGGCACTTTAATTCTAAATATTTATAACAGGGGGAGGCTATTTTGCCTTTAAAAAAAAACGCACCTCCGCCCCAACTCCCACATCATCTCTACACATTGCAGCAAAAGTATATTTTGTCTTTGTTCAGCTGCCCATTAATTGCAGCAGGAGACTTTACTAAGTGTATTTGTTAATAGTTGCCACAGACATTTTCTGTTCTAATTACAAGGGGCACCAGGCACCACTGGTTCTATCTCCTCTCTTCACCACCACCATGGGAACAGAGGAAGCAGATTCTTCTGCAGGCAGTAGGTCACTGCAGCATCCAATCCCATCATATCTCATCACATGAAAGTCTTCAGATTGCTTCAACACTCTGAATCATTCCATCTGCCATCCTCAACTTACAAGAAGGCATTAAATAAACTAACAGAACAATTAATGAAAAAAAGTTAAAAAATTCACCTAAAAACAAGCCCCAAACTACCAAAGTCTCTTTGCATTAACAGTCCTCCCAAACTGCTTCTTTGTTAGTTTTCCCTTGCAATGTTTTGAAAGGCTTTTACTGTAACTCTTTAAGGCCTGGACTACGGGCTTGTACATGCTATCACTTACTTAGGTATCATTTAAGTTGCTTGGTGTGTGGAAAAGCCAAGTGACATAAGTGAAAGTGATCTAAGCACCCGTGTGGACAGCCCTACAGCAATGGGAGAAGTTCTTCCCCGTCGGCATTGAGCGCCTGCACTAGCAGTATTACAGCTGTGCCGCTGTAGAAATCCTGGTATAGACTAGCCCTCAGTCTCGTCTGAAGTGTCCAATAAAAAAAAAATGGCATTGATGTTAGCCTGGGAAATGCTCGCTTTTTAGCAGCAGGGCCGCCCATAGGATTCAGAGGGCCTGGGGCAGGAGCGGGTCTTTGGCAGCAATTCAGCAGCGGGTCCCTCTCGGAGGGAAAAGACCTGCTGCCAAATTGCCGCCAAAGAATGAAGCGGCTGCAGTAAAGCAGCCTAAGTGCCACCAATCGCGGCTCCCTGCCCCCGCCACTCGCGGCGCTTATACTCACTGGGCTGCACTCCAAGGCTTGGGCAGCACTTCAGTGGCGGGTCCTTCACGCGCTCCGAGTCGTCAGCTGCACAGAAGGACCCGCCACCAAAGACCTGGAGCAAGTGAAGGGCCTGCCACTGAAGTGCCACCAAAAACCTGGAGCGGCTCGCAAATTGCCCCACTTTCTTCCCTCCCCCCCACCCCCGGGTGGCTCTGTTTAACAGTCACCACTGTATAATATTTAATACTGCAAAAGAGCAGAAGTGGTTTGGAATGTGGCCAATAAATGTAAGATTTCACTCTCTTGTGTAAACTACAGTTATACTGTACATGGTTGAGTAATGTGGTCTATGTTCTATTCTCCTTGGCGTGGAGGAGTTTACCACAAGGTGGTGCTGGGAGCTTGCTTCTCTCTCTCTCTCTTTTTTTTTTTTTTTAAACACACATAAAAATGTAAAGGTAGTCAGGAATGCAACTGCCTTCTTTTGTATTAAGGAATATATTCACTGGAAAACATGCATATCTAATGCATGCTCTTTGTAATAAGACTTAATTTTTTAATGTGAATATTAACAAACTTGCATCTGGACACTGATTTAAACTAACTGGCTTTAAAAGAACATTTTACTGTGTGGGAGTGACTCAGTTTAATAGATTACTCATGGGGCAAATGTTTACTGGGAACCTTACTAGTGAGTACTCCTACCAAGCATCAGGAATCGATACTCATAGCATTTAATTTAAGTGAGGCCGTTTGGAACTTGAAGTGGTCACAACCAACTACTGCTATCAGTTACTCCATTACCTCAAGTGGCAGAGGCATGTGCTATGGATCTAAAGGTTCAAACCCAGCTCATTAGCCAGAAGTGTATCAACATAAACAAACCTGGAAAAAAATTCCATCACTGGACTTCAATTTTTAAAGTTAGGAATTTATAGAGACTAAAAGTTATGTTAAAAGAACATTATTAAGGTTGCAAAGTCAACTGCTCAAAAGTTAAGAAGTGCCAGAGTAAGATTGCACAAGCATCCTTAATTCAGCCTTCTTCTGCATATGGTACACAGTCTTTAATTACATGATCACATCCCATCCCCAGAATGCCTTCCTTATTCTATGCACTAGTTGGATGCACTTGATGAGCAGCTGGTCAATATTTTGTTCTCTCCTTATTGTTCAAAATGGGGCCACAGACCTTATCCACTGGGCATCATTCAAACCCTGCTCCAAATACAGAATTCAGAGTTCCTTCATGGGCTTTTTCATAGTGCTCATCATTACAGTATGACTGCACCACAAATATTTTATTTTCACAACATTTTGTGAGGCAGTATTAATCCCATTTTACAGATGGGGTACCGAGGCAGGGAGAGATTTATGTCAGGACCGTCTATTTATTTGGGTGCTCAATTTGAAGTGACCAGAGCCTGATTTACTTAGCATTATTCTTTTAAAGCACAGCTCCCATCGACTTCAGGAGTAGCTGAGAGTGCTCAGTATTTCTGCAAATCCAACACCAGGATCTCACATTGTTGCTTGTTTTGTGAGAATCCACAGTTAGTGGCCAAGTCTGAAATGTTTAGTTTAAGCAACTTGACTAGCATCACATAGGAGGACTGTAGTACAGGCAGAGATAGAATGCAGTTCTACTCCAGAGCAATGGTCAGTTGACTTAGGCAGAAGTTCATCCTCTCCTGTAATCCCCTGCCTCATTCACAACATGCCTTTCAACTTCTGAAACAAATGGCTATAGGGTTCTTCAGAACATAGCCTCTTTCACTGTACAACCATGAGTAAGGATACAATTTAATCACGGATTTCGGCCTGTGCCATGCATGCATGCACGCACGCACACACCCACTCGCACACCCACCCTTCCAGTGAGGCTCAAGCTGTCAGTCCCCCACCATAGGGCTCCAGTTGACATTTCTATCTCTGCCCCCAAGTCCACCCCCTCCCAGTTTTTAAAAAAAAAACCAAACACTAAAAGACAGACAAGTCACAGGGTCCCATGATTTTTTGTTTGTTGCCTGCAACCTGCTGGTTATTTTTAGTAAAAGTCACAGTGATAAAATCTTAATCTTAACCATGATTTACCCCCAGAGCACCATCCACCTTTTCTATTGAATCCATCAGGGGTTCTGCAGAAAAATATATCACCATGTAATTAAAGACTATCATAATGCACATACACAAGGAGGATGAATTAAGAGTACATAGCTAATCTTAATTCTGGCATTTCTTAACTTTAATGCTGCAAATTCAAGCATTTAAAATGTTATTTTAATGCAGCTGTGTGTGTAATGCAAGACAGATGTTGGGGCTTAAGCTGCAAGACAATCACAATTGAGAAATGTATCACATGGTCCCAGTGCATTTTAGAAGAGGTCAGAGAAAATGTGGACAGAGTGCAGTGACTGTATGCCTGTGTCTTACACAAAAAGTCAAAGCAGCACAGGGTTAAATGCTGTTAAAAGGAAGGGTGGTCAATTCATAGCACAGACTCACTGGTCAATAGTACCGTTTTGATTTTTGTTTGTTTTTAAGATTTGAGTGCTTTAACTTTGTGCTGATATGTACCATAGCAAGAAGAATTTAAGTGAAATGAAAACAAATTGAGAATAAAGGCCAAGAAACTACACAGATCAGCTCTGATGGATTGGCATGCGTCCTGACCAAGGTCAGGCTGCAGAAGGGAAAATGAATATCTCAAGAATCAAACCATTGCAAAACAGTTCAAGAAGAAGATACTAATTGATACACTGTTACTGCAAACATGCAAAGCTGAAGCAAATGTATTAAAAAATATGGGTAAGGAGTATTAGTCAATACCACCAATCGCTTAAGTCTTCAGTTTCAGCAAATATAACCATTTCAAAGTCTGGTTCTATTCCCCTTTCTGGAGAACATCTGACATCTGAATAAAGAGTGTGACATCACCGGAATGGAACTTAGCCCACCATTTCTTTATAAGCTGCTTAATATTAAGAGCCCCATGTGTCCACTTCAGGAAATCATTTCAAGCTTACACAAGACACTCACTGACAGAAAGACCAGCTACATAGTTTTTGACTACCCTCCTGTATTTATGTAATCATTGTGATGCCGTCTAGTTAATATTACACCAAATGCATTAATTTAAATGGCAACACATTGCAAAAGAAGTGATATGACTGCTAAGGCCAAACTCCCAGCATTTTGAAAGAAAAATATTAAAAACTTTGAATGTATATCTTATTTACTGGTATTAGGTACACTTCTTACACAAGATTGCAGGAGCAGCAGCAGCAGCAGCATTTCAACGATTATGATACAAGTAAAACATTTCACCTATGGCACATTCAGTAGTTCCTAGGGCTACTGACGTGGCAAATGGCTCAGCTATGAGTGCTGACAAAACAGAATAGTTAAATTATGCCCCAAACTCATCTTTACAATCGTGATACTGTAACAAAAATTATTAAAGAAAAAGGCTTCCTTATACGGCAAGAGAGCTTAACAGAACTAGGAAGGAGTCTAGGTCTGCAAATACCCAGGACCGGCGCTAGGGTTTCTCGCGCCCTAGGCGCACGGTCATTTCGCGCCCCCCGCACTGATCCAGTGGCTCCGGTGGAGCTGCCACAGTCATTCCTGTGGAGGGTCCGTTGGTCCATGGCTCCGGTGGAGCTGCCACAATCATGCCTGCGGGAGGTCCACCGGAGCCGCGCGAGCAGCCGACCATCCGCAGGCATGACTGCGGCACCTCCACTGGAGCCGCGGACCAACGGACCCTCCACAGGCACGACTGCAGCAGGTGAACTGGAGCCGCCCGCCGCCCCCCCGCGGCAAAATGCCGCCCCTGAATAATCCTGGCGCCCTAGGCGATTGCCTAGGCTGCCTAAATGGTAGCGCTGGCCCTGCAAATACCACCACCACCAGGAACAAAACATCAGAGACAGAGGTTCTAGACCAGGCGTAGGCAACCTATGGCACAGGTGCCGAAGGTGGCACGCGAGCTGATTTTCAGTGGCACTCACTGCCCAGGTCCTGGCCACCGGTCCGGGGGGGGGGGGTCCTGCATTTTAATTTAATTTTAAATAAAGCTTCTTAAACATTTTAAAAACTTTATTTACTTTACATACAACAGTTTAGTTATATATTATAGGCTTATAGAAAGAGACCTTCTAAAAACATTAAAATGTATTACTCGCACCTGAAACCTTAAATTAGAGTGAATAAGTGAAGACTCGGCACACCACTTCTGAAAGGTTGCTGACCCCTATTCTAGACTTTTACACTTTAAATCTCAAGAGGAAGAATTTTTAAGGCAGAAAATGCTTTTAGCTCCACTATAGTGGTGTAACCAAAAATTCCCTGGCTCTGTACTGAATTACGACTAAACTAGCTAGAGATCTATAAGAAATTTGCCCAACACATGTAAAACCTGAGGCAAAATAATTTGGGGGGATGAATGATTAAGAATGTATATACTGGTCAGTCTTCACTTTGGAAGGCAATAGTTGTAATTTGGTGTCAAGGCACAGCCTCATTTTCATTCTTCTGGACAACACATTTCTACTGGCATTGTATTAACGTGGAAGCTTAATTAAGTGTACCAGCACTTATTTGTAGAAATGGGAAATCAATACAGTGAGATAGTTTCAAGTGGTTTGGCGTAGGCTATAATTTTAATCAGGTTCTGGAGGAAGTTACCATCACTCTAAAAAGGTGATTTTTGCTTAGTGTCTCGAGATTGAGAGGCGTCTAAAAAAGCTTTTTTATTTTACACAAATGCTTCAAATTTCCAAATGACGTGTTTGGGGGAGATTCATGCAAACAACCCTCCTATGTATTTCAGTAGTTTTTTTTTTTTTAAATGTCTACTTCAGAAGTATTTGCCCAATAGTGCTGTAATAAAAATTCATTTAGGCTTATGTTGTATTCAAAAACCCATGGCCCAGAACAAAGTCAATAAACTTAACAGACAATGACACACTAAAGTTTTGAAGTACGACCTTTTGTTAAGAACACCAGTTACCTGAAGCCGGTTTGAAACTACAGGCCTGAAAGTTGGTCACCAAATCTAAACTTCCTCCCACCCCATCACTAGTTACCTTAGTGCATGAATGCAGTATATCATTTTAGGTATGTTTTTCCTATCATAGACATCTGTAGTCTCTGGATAAAAGATCTAAAAAAATAAAGAATAGAATTGTTATTCTGACTAGCAATATATATTCTCTCATTAGTCCAACTGGACCCTCTAGAGAACAGTGATGCTGCACTACAATAGCTTTAAATGGTCATTACTAGACAAATTAGCTATCTAGAACTGCAAGCACTGTCAAGGTGCTGTACTAGAGGGTTGGGGTGTGCCTAGTAACCTGTAGAGAGCAGCAGGCCTGCAAGGCCTAGAGTGGGGTGCTTATGTTGCCCATGTTCAGTGGAGTTGCGGAGCTGTCCTCCCCATCAGATACAGACAAAGCTTCCTCATGCTAAGGGCAGGTGATAACGAGGTGCCTCACAACCCAGAGTACCCACAGGAAGAGTCATAGGCAACACTCCATATCATTGTATCACAACACTTGTGGCAGATTCAGCAAGCTCTTGGCCCCTTCTAGTACATGACCCTCCCTGGCACAGAGGGAACATGACATGAGTGAAACCTTTCAGGGAGGGAGACAGAGTGGAAGAAAGAGAAGTTAGATATCTGTTGAACTGACATAGCCAGCCACCAAATAAACTGAACAAGCTTAAAGCAAGCAATAAGGTCTGAAATAAGAGTTAATGTTCTACAGATATGAAGTAGTAAAACAGCTTTTAAAGAAACACTGCTGGCTAACAAGCTACCTCAGCAAATGCATTAAGGCGCAGAAGTGCCATTGGTTCCGTGACTGAGAGGCACCAAGCACTGTTCAGAGAGTAGCCACAGCAAAAGCTTCCACCCAGCTTTGTATTAAATATCTTTGATCAGGAGAAACTGTTGATGGGCAACACAGAGAGGGAGAGAAAAGCAAAGGGAATGTGTAAGATGGGGGCAAAGAGAGAAGGGGAGGAGGACAGGAAATAACATGAAAGGAAACCCAGAGAAATCATTACGAGGGAATCAGATGGAAGGACAGCATGGGATCTACTAAAGATTCAGGATAGACTAAAAACAAAGTCACTGGAAATAAATAGGAAGAAAATAGGACAAAATAATGGAACTATGGAGTAGCAGATGGAAAGTGACAAGATACAAAAGACACTAAAAGCAAACAAACATTTCTAAGCTTTAGATTTATTTCCTGAACTAGGTCTTCCCAGTACTGAAGCTTTCAACAATATTTTATTTAAGCAAATTAAGGGGAAAATAATCTCACTGTTTTAGTCAACTTTGTCCATGGGCAGTTATTGTGTCATGTCATTTAAATACTTACTTTAGGTAGACCAATGGATTCCATTGCCCTTAGCCACTGCACAGTATTATCCGTGTGCCGAAAATGAAGGCCCGATCTCTAATATGGAAGAGGGAAGACAAGATTATTATTTTGAGTGATTATCTTCTTTTGCCAATTACCTTCCTTTGCTTAACAATTTTACACTTCTCCTGTAAATAAAATTCTAGGTTTTCAATATGTGACCCTAAAGACAGAATGTTTCAACTGCTTGTCAAATCATAAGGCAGTTGCATGCTATGTAACTCATCCTCTTAGGTGGACTTTGTAATCCCAATGCCTGTGCCCCAAATCCTGTTTCCAAGCAAGTTTGTTCAAAGAGTCTCATTGTTAAGAGGTGAAGAAGCATTCTATAGACGCCTTCTTGCTTATTAGGCTACTGTTCTGGTTGGGCAAGGCAAGCCTGAATACAAATATGAGAGAGAGACAGAGCTGTTACAGAAAAGAGATGTTTAGTCATTAAAGTCTCCTGGAGATCGAGGGAGTTCAAGTGATTTGTAATTAGAGGTGTGTGCAACGTAGAAAAGAGCACATGAAAAATCATTTTTGCCAAGAATTTGAGAAGTGGAACCACTTAACTGAAATATCACACTAATTTTTCCAGTAAAAGAAAAAGCCTTTTTCCACTGAAAATTCACTCATTTCTGTTTTTTGTTTGTTTTTTTTTAAGTCCATTCTGACCACAAGCAGTCTTCAAATTTTAAGTTGGAAATTTGAAGTATCCATTATTTTAACGAAAAATATTTAAGTTTTGTAGAAAAGCAATATTTGAAGAAGGCAGAATTTCCTGAAATGTTGAAAAATTCTGCATGAAATTGTGGAAGTTCTTCCACCAGTTTTTCACAGGTCTCTATATAAAAATTAAGCATTTCAGATGCAAACAGTTTTCAAGAGGATTGGAAGAAGCATTTCAGTATTTGGCCAGCTTGCCAGGTGTGGATTCAGAAATCCCTCCCTTTTCATGGGACAAGACTATGGACAAATCTCTGCTTTCTTCTGAGTTTGATCTAGGTCTTTTGGGGCTCTTGGTTCTTTTTTCTAAACCGTCTCCAGAAAAAGAGGCTGGGAAAAAAGGTGGAGTTACCTTGAAAAGAGACCAGAAAAGCACTTGAGAGCTGTGAACATGTTTAGGTCTATTCTATAAAGTGCCATTTAATCACAGCTGGTCAAAAATTCACAGAAAAATTAAGTTATTTAATTTCACAGGATTAAAGCAGACCATTTAAAAAGAAGTTTCCCATAAAAAGCCAGACATTTTTTTTTAAACATGTTTTTCAGTATAAGTTCTCATTTTGAAAAAAGCAGTTTCCAAAACTGACAGTCCTAGAAGCAAATCTTTTGAGGCATAATTTCCCAGTGAAGGCTTCAAATGAACATATGAATGTGCAAAACTCACATCCTCTTCTCATAGTTCACTTAAAAAGCGACAGAAAAAAAAGCCTCCCTAAGCACCATTCATCCCTCCACCCAATTTCAACAGGCAACATCTGAGAACCTGTTCTGCACGCAAGTAAGAAACTAACTATTCCAAAATTAGTTCACAGAAACTGTGAATTTGAAACCTACGTCCCCAAAACCAAGCAGGGACATGCCATGGTGGAGTCACAGAACCACTCAGGTTTGGCCTGTCCACCTCTCTGTAGGTTACATCAATCAGAATCTACTGCCTATGTAAAGCTGGAGGTGTGCTGGCTGCTCCGAGCTTCAGTCTGAAGATAACTTCCCACTAGCACATTCCTTTGAATGAAAGGTCTTATGAGTCATAATGGCTTGGAATAAAAGAGCTTTTCAGATCCAGTCTAGGTCAACTGTGACTAAAAAATACCATTTGCTTGTTGTCCAATGATCTATGCAAGTTGAGTCTGGTTGTCTCAGTTTCCTACTGGGCACATGGCCACATCACAAAAATTTTGGCACCAACTGGCACTGGTTTTGTAGTCTCAGCAGTGGCACTAAGGAAAGCATGATTGTAAGCATAGGGAATGAACTACTTTCTCCTTCACGGGAGAGGCCCCTTTAGGTCAGAGTTGACTCAGTGCTGAAGCAGTATGGAGAATTTTGCTTTGTTGTTGTTCTTGGGCTTCCCAAAAACCTTGCAATTCTCTACTCATGTGGCAAGAGGATTTCACACTCAGGGCCTGTCAATTCAAGTAAAAAAAAAATCACACTAAATTCAGATAAAAAAGTTATGATGAAAATAGGCACAAACATGCCAGTTTGTGAATTATACTAGTGAACAGTTATCTTTCTAATTTCAGCCACACAGCTGCTGAAAATAAGGCTTTTTTGTTTGATAAGAGAGCTTGAACTGGCAGTTTTCAACATTTTTGGCTTTGAATACGTCACTTCAGTTACCACACAACAGTGTATCTTTGTACAGAGAAGATAGGACACATGAGAATATTTGTACCGTAAAAGCAGCAGAGAGTCCTGTGGCACCTTATAGACTAACAGACGTTTTGGAGCATGAGCTTTCGTGAGTGAATACCCACTTCGTCAGATGCATCTGACGAAGTGGGTATTCACCCACGAAAGCTCATGCTCCAAAACGTCTGTTAGTCTATAAGGTGCCACAGGACTCTCTGCTGCTTTTATAGATCCAGACTAACACAGCTACCCAACCCCTCTGATACTTTGTACCGTAGACTTTCTGTACTAACCATCAAAATTTAAGATGAGGCATTTCTAAAGGTCAATCGACATTAAGGTTATATACTATTGCTTGTCGTAGTGGTATCTGGAGTTCTTTCCACCTTAAGATCAATAGCAATGACAAATTTTCTAGTGGACTTCATATTTGGCAGTATTACTTAGTTTTTATTGAGATGAAACTAAAGACAAAAAACATCATGTCTAAACTTCTATATAGACTTCTTTTGAAAGATTGCAGTTTTTCATAAATTATTTTGTTATGTCTTCCAAAATCCACATACAGATTTGCAATGCTGTATGATAAACTGTTCAAGATTCCAACTCAGTAACAGGGCATGCGTATAACTTGGGGCACATCTACACAAAGCATGTACATCGCAGCACGCTGTGGTGTACATCTACAGCATTCCTGCAGGCTGCACATTGACTGACTGCGTGGAGCCTGCTGCTATGCACTAAAAGTTCCCAGGGTCTTTTTTTTTTTTTTTTTTTCAAATTGTGCAGCAACAAAGTCCACAGAGTCAGCATGCAGCACACTAGAAAGCTATAAATTTACACCACAGCTCGTCACGCCATACATGTTCATGTAGACAAGCTTGTAAGTCACAAATATTTACAATCTAAAATATATTTATATAATCTATAAAATCAGTCTGATCACCACTACATTTCAAGGCTCAAATTCAGGACTCAAGGGCCATTTTCCCCTAACAGTTGACAAGACCACCACTTAAAAAACAGAACAAAAAAAAGGGAAGAACAATGCTCCTGTTTTAGGGGCCACTTGAGAGACAGAAGCCTGAACTGCAGATGTGGCAGGTAAGCAAGTAGGTAAGCATATGCATAATTTTTAAAGTTATATACACTTTTTTTAATCACATGAGATCCTGAACAAATTTTGGCCCTGCACAGAAAACACCCCAAAAACAGATGTACTTTTAAAATTTGCATTCTCCAGCTGTCCTCTTATGCAAACTGAAGTAAAGCAGCTCTTAAAGGAGGTCCCCAAATATAAACTAATGTATATACATGCATTCTCCATTATCACCAAGTAACTATGCAGCTTGTGATTGTAATAACAGAGCTTGATTTGTTTGGCTGATTTTTGTTCCTCCATGATACAGAGTTTGATATTAAAACTAAAAACATGCAGATCTCACAAGGAGGATATTTGCTAACAAATTATACAGCAGTTTATGTAAGAACTTGGTAACTTTTTTTAAATAAATAGTCTCATAGTGCTTTAGGCCCCTATTTCCTAATGGATTGTAATTTTACAAATGGTAATGCTTTGTGTCCTTACCAAAAAGTTTTCCCTGGAGCTGAAAGCACTTTTTTTGGTCTTTAAAAACCTTAAGTACAGCTATCATGGTTTTTCTGTATAATAGTTATTTTATCATATTGCCTCCCTGCTCTTCAGGGCTAAAAGTTCATGTCCCAGCTGGTGACCACAGTCAGTCCTTCATTGGTCTACGGGGAGTTATACTGTAATGTGTGTGCGCAACTGGTGAGAGAAAGAAAGGTGAGAGAAAGAAAGGTAAGAGTAATGTTCCTAACTAAAGATACAACAGATCTTAAAAAGTGAAACGAGGAGTAGAATTCCATATGTATTAGGACACAACACAGTCTACTGATGCAGAAAATATTAACCTGATAGAAACAAGTACTCATTAGCTTTCTGCAAAGCCCAGTGCTAAAACAACGAATGGAAAAGATGGAGCAACAAATATTTAACTCTTGGTTTTAATCAACAGCCAATAAAACCTGTTACCTTATATCGTATCTGTTCCACATCATAGATTTTCTTCTCAGAGACCATTTTAGGGGCAAAGAACTTTGCAAGTTTGGCCAGGTAAACTCCATTTCTTAACCCTTCTTCCAATTCAGTAGTGGGTGGCAGTTCTTCAGCCAAACAGACCTCCATCCATCTACAAAACACACGATCAAGAATTACATATTTCTGTTGGTTGCAATTTTAACATGATACAGTATATTAGAACTGTGATCCCATTATATGTTCGCACACTTGGTTACAACCATAACCACTACTACCAAACAACAACTCCACACCCCTTAGGTGTTAGTAAAAGCACCGACGCACGCACAGAGCAACAGAAGAAGAGCTCCCCATGTGCTCATTAGATGGTAGATCAAAACTACTACAAAAGGAGTCACGACAGTTTTTGCATCAGGGATACTTTGGTAATGGAGTCAGTTTCTGAACTATGCCTTCTGACTCAGAAGAAGATACTTTAAATGTTGTACCAATGGGTCTCAGTGCACTTCAATGTATCCTCAGATCTTGAGCAATGTCAGACATTTAAAAGAGATTAGTCCCATTCAGACTTGTTTCTAAAATAGAAAGAGGAGTGCACAAGTCATTAAGACCCCAAATCAGGAATGCACTTAAGCACATAGTTAAATCTCATGACCTTCAATGGGACGTAAGCAAGTGATTAAGTGCTGTTCTGAATAGGGATGCTTTCCTGAATCAGAATCTAACAGCACAAAAATAAGGAGTTTGGAAAAAATCAAGATAATTCACATCCACTATCACACGAAACAGTTATGCAGCTTTTATCCTCCACCTACTATAGTACTGCGGTTCTTTATTAATGTTAATGAAATATTTGGTACCACTTATTACAGTAAAGCCATTATTGACTAAACAGCAAGTATTTTCTTGCTGTTTCCACTCAAGTTATAACATTATGCCTGACAAATATACACAGACACACCCACACAGACAGCCATGTAAATGTCATGTTCCCAAAGAACTTCAACTGTAGTGGCTAAATAGTTCAGTGGTAAACAGTGTGAAAGTCCCTCCTCTAAAGGAGATGATAATATTAAATTAGTAGGCTTGGAAGGATTTGATTTTTTAATCCGTAAATGTTTATCTGTCAGTTTCACCACTTATGCAAGCTGACAAATACTTCCATTGATAAAAATAAAAGTTTACAGATAGACTAAGTAAGAAAATCATGTGCAACATCATCCTGGTAATGTATTAGGAAACAATCAACTTGAGAGGAACAAGCAGTTTTAGACCACTGAGATCACAGGCAGACCATACTGTTAGAAATACTATAAAACAAAGCAGAATAACTCATGATAAATTTTATAGATTTCATGAAGGCTTTTGAGAGCATACCCAGGCAGTCTCTGGAAAATTATAGCACTCAATGGACCACCACCAAAAACAATTAAAGTCACCAAGGATGTATAGGATAATGCTGAATGCGCAGTCAGAAACTGACAGTATCAGCTAATGGTTTGCAGTGACAACTAGAGTAAGGCAAGGATGCATTATGTCCCCACTATTGTTTTGCACTATCATGAGGAAAGTAACCGCAGAAGGCAATCAGGGAATTTTATGGACAAATGAAGCACAATTGGATGGCCTCGTTTTTGTTGTTGATATTGTCTGTTTAGTCAAACTTGGAGGTTCTCAAACTGTGGTCAGTGGACCACCTGTGGTCTGCGAGCTCCATTCAGATGGTCCATGGATAGTTCTCTCTAAGGTGCACACATAGGGGGCCACACACGAGAGAATTAAGGGCCACTCACCTAAATAGCGGAGCTGCACAGGTGTGGCTCCACTAATTAGGTGCTTGGCCCCTGTAAGGTGAGGTGGCAGTCTTGGGGGAATAGGAGGTAGGTGGGAGGGGGCAGTGGGGTGAGAAGGGGGGGGGATTTGAGACATGCAGGGCTGCGGCAGCCAGAGAAAGAGGTGACTTTCCCACAATTCCAGGGCTGCAGCTGCTGGAGAGAGACCCCCTTCCTTCCCAGCCCCAGCTTGAGGTCTGCCACTGCAGGGAGAGAGAGCACGTCCATCGCATTAGAAAGGCAAGCCCACTGATATTAAAATATGAATCGTGTGCTTTTATTTACAGAATAAAAAAAATTAAGTTTTTTTTTTAAATATAGCTCCTTAATCAAAAGCGCTTTACAATAGTTAGCTAATGGTACAAACAACATTTGGATAGATCACTAAGTGGTCCGCCAAGCCCCTCAGCAATTTTCAAGTGGTCCGCAAAAAAAAAAAAAAAAAAAAAAAAAGGGAGAACCACTGATCTAAACTTACTGCTTAATGGAAGACAAGATGGCTTTTGGCAGACAGCAGAACAAGTGGGTTTTTTCATCAACAAGGGAGAAGACAAACTATATTGATAGCAATGTCCCAAAAGTAACCATTAGAGTGGATGAAGAAACACTAGAAATAGTAAGTCATTTCTAGAGAAGTGATAAGTGCAAGGCTGGTGATGCCATGATAGATGTCAAACAACTAATATCAAAAGCAGCAAGCAACTTTCATAAACCTGAAAAGATTTCAAAACTGGCATTGACATAAAAACCTTTTAAAAAAATTATTAGCAGTTTATGGAGCAGAGTCATTGAAATAGATGAAAGAAATTGAGAAGATCAACTAATTCCAAAGTAAATGCCTGAGGAAGCTCTTACCAGTCCGCTGGAAAGAACTTCTTGCAATATTAGAAATTCAAAAAGGAGAGCAAACCAATCTACAGAAATATGGAAAGAGAACAATGGACCTATTTTAAGACACGTTTAAAAGACGTCACCAAAATGACTTCTGTGGCAAGTTATAATACAGACAGCACTTGGAAAGGGAAAAAGAGGAAGACCAAGAGAAACATTATGTAGAACAACACACAAAGCAGCCAGATCTATTAACATGACATGCAGAAGCCTGAACAGATCAGTAGAAGAGCAGAATAAATGGTGGAAACTGGTGAACACCTTATACAACTGAGGATGGGAGAAGATAAAGAAAAGAAAAATGATGCTAGAGTTTAAGAATATTTACTTTGTATATTTTGGTGTGATATTTGACAATTTGTGTTTTAAGTTATGAAGCTTTCACTCTGAATCTCAATGTCTACTGCTATTAAATAGTTATCTGACACCCCCTCAATTTCCTGTGAAAATGTAAAAAATGAATAATAGAAAATCTGAGAAACAAAAACATGGATATTATCAAAAAGTATATAAAAATCAATTTTTGCCCTAATCAGTTATTGCTCTACACTTAGTTTATATTAAATCTAAAATGTTAGAAGAAAAGACGGTTATTCATCTTTGTAACTGTTATTCTTCGAGATGTGTTGCTCATATCCATTCCAATTAGGTGTGCGCGCGCCGCGTGCACGTTCGTCGGAGACTTTTTACCCTAGCAAAACTCGGTGGGCCAGCAGGTCACCCCCTGGAGTGGCGCCGGTATGGCGCCTGATATATACCCCTGCTGGCCTGTCCGTTCCTCAGTTCCTTCTTGCCGGCTACTCCGACAGTGGGGAAGGAGGGCGGGTGTGGAATGGATATGAGCAACACATCTCGAAGAACAACAGTTACAAAGGTAAGTAACTGTCTTTTCTTCTTCGAGTGCTTGCTCATATCCATTCCAATTAGGTGATTCCCAAGCCTTACCTAGGCGGTGGGGTCGGAGCGAGACGTTGCGGAATGTAAAACTGCTGTGCCGAAGGCGGCATTGTCTCTAGCCTGCTGGACCAGTGCATAGTGTGATGCAAAGGTGTGTACAGAAGACCAGCTGGCCGCGCGGCAGATTTCCTGTATGGGGACATGGGCCAAAAACGCGGCAGATGAAGCTTGAGCCCGGGTAGAATGGGCGGTAAGAGGACCCGTCGGAACATGGGCCAAGTCGTAACATGCCCGAATGCAGGATGTCACCCAGGATGCGATACGCTGCCAGGAGATTGCCATGCCCTTCATGCGTTCCGCCACTGCCACAAACAATTGAGGTGAACGGCGGAAGGGTTTGGTCCTCTCAATGTAGAAAGCGAGCGCCCTTCGGACATCTAAAGAATGGAGCTGTTGCTCCCGTCTGGAGGAATGCGGCTTTGGGCAAAAGACTGGCAGGAAGATGTCCTGGTTAACATGAAAGGCGGAGACGACCTTAGGGAGGAATGCCGGGTGTGGTCGCAGCTGTACCTTGTCCTTATGGAATACAGTATATGGAGGGTCCACAGACAGTGCCCGAAGCTCCAAGACTCGTCTAGCTGAGGTGATAGCGACTAGGAAGGCCACTTTCCAGGACAGGTACAGCAGCGAGCATGTGGCTAAAGGTTCGAAGGGGGGCGCCATGAGCCTGGTTAAGACAAGGTTCAGGTCCCAAGTAGGGGTAGGCCATTTGACCTGAGGGTATAGTCGCTCCAAGCCCTTGATGAATCTTGACACCATAGGGTGGGAAAAAACTGACTTGCCAGCCTCGCCTGGATGGAAGGTGGATATAGCCGCGAGATGTACCTGTAGAGAGGGAATCGCCAATCCCTGCTGCTTGAGAGACCACACGTGGTCCAGAATAGTGGGGACTACTACGGAATGTGGAGAATGGCTGTGCTGGTTGCACCAGTGGCAGAAGTGCTTCCATTTCGCGAGGTAGGTTGAACGCGTGGAAGGCTTCCTGCTGCCCAGCAACACTTGTTGTACTCCTGCGGAACAGCGCAACTCTGACTGGCTTAACCAGCCAGGCGCCATGCAGTCAGATAGAGGGACTGTAGGTCCAGATGGCGCATCCTGCCGAAGTCTTGCGTGATCAGATCTGGCCAAAGAGGCAGGGGAATTGGGTCTACCAGAGACAGGTCGAGCAGCATGGTGTACCAGGGCTGCCGCGGCCAAGCCGGAGCGATCAGGATGAGGTAGGCTCTGTCTCTCCGGATCTTGATCAGGACTCTGTGGACGAGAGGAAAGGCGTAACAAAGACGTCCCGTCCACGGGATCAGGAACACGTCCAACAGGGAGCCCGGGGAGCGACCCTGTAGAGAGCAGAACACCTGGCATTTCCTGTTCGATCTGGAGGCGAACAGGTCTATTCGGGAAAACCCCCACCTCCAGAAAATCGAATAAAGGACGTCCGGATAGATGGACCATTCGTGGGATAGAAAGGATCTGCTCAGGTGATCCGCGAGGGTGTTCCGTACTCCCAGGAGAAAGGAGGCCACTAGATGTATAGAGTGGGTTATACAAAAGTCCCACAGGCGTATTGCTTCCTGACACAGCAGGGAGGACCGAGTCCCGCCCCGCTTGTTGATGTAATACATGGCCGTTGTGTTGTCTGTGAACACCGCAACACAACGGCAGTGTAAATGGCGTTGAAACGTTTGGCATGCCAATCGGACTGCCCGCAGCTCGCGCACATTGATGTGGAGCGTTAGCTCCCTTGGCGACCAGAGACTCTGTGTGCACAGGGTCCCCAGGTGGGCACCCCAGCCCAGTGATGACGCGTCCGTTGTCAGGGACACATAGGGCTGGGGGGTGTGAAATGGTAGGCCCGCACACACTTGGGAGGACGTCGTCCACCAGCCGAGGGAGCCTAGAACATTCGGTGGAATCGTTATGATTGTGTCTATGGTGTCCCTGCCTGGCCGACAGACCGACGCGAGCCAGGTCTGCAGCGGGCGCATATGCAGTCTTGCATGCCTCGTGACGAAGGTGCATGCCGCCATGTGCCCCAGGAGAGCGAGGCAAGTTCGAGCAGAAGTGGTCGGAAAGGTTTGTAGACCTTTGACCAGGGAAATTATGGCTTGGAACCGGTGCAGGGGTAAACTGGCTGTCGCAAGGTTGGAGTCCAGTATTGCCCCGATGAACTCTATCCTCTGTGTAGGCACCAGAGTGGACTTGTCTGGGTTGATGGTCAAGCCTAGACTCACAAACAGCTCCCTGATGATGGCGACGTGGCCGATCACCTGCGCCTCTGAAGTGCCTCGGATAAGCCAGTCGTCGAGGTAAGGGAAGACGTGAATACGACGATGGCGCAGGGAAGCAGCGACGACCGCCATACATTTGGTGAATACCCGAGGGGCCGAGTAGAGACCAAAGGGGAGGACAGTAAATTGGTAGTGATCCTGGTTTACCACAAAGCGCAGATACCTCCTGTGCGGAGGAAAAATTGCAATGTGGAAGTATGCATCCTTCATGTCGAGAGCGGCGTACCAATCTCCTGGATCCAGGGAAGGAATGATGGTTCCTAAGGATACCATGCGGAACTTGAACTTTTTGATGAATTTGTTCAGTCCTCGCAGGTCCAGGATGGGTCGGAGGCCCCCTTTTGACTTGGGGATTAAGAAATACCGGGAATAAAACTCCTTGCCCCTTAACTCCTCCGGCACCTCCTCTATAGCTCTGATGAATAGGAGCTTGCGAACCTCCTGGATGATAAGTTGCTCGTGAGAGGGGTCCCTGAAGAGGGACGAGGAGGGAGGATGGAAGGGGGGTGGAGAAATAAACTGAAGACAGTATCCAAACTCCACCGTGCGCATGACCCAACGATCCGAGGTCAGTTGGGACCACGCCGGCAGGAAGGGGTGGAGGCGGTTGAGAAAATGAAGAGGATCCAGGGAGGGGATTGGTATACTGCTCTCGGGCGCACCCTCAAAAGTTTGCTTTGGGTCCCTGCGGACCCAGAATTGTTACCCCCTTGAGGACTCGACTGACGTCTGCGGTTCGGGCAGCCTCGTCTCCGGGTAAGATCCTGTCTGGGTCGAGGCGGGGGGTAAGAGTGCTGAGGTTGTGGGCGAAATGGCCGTCTCTAAGTCTGGGGTGTGTGCATTCCCAGTGAACGCATGATAACCCGGTTATCCTTCAGACTCTGTAATCTGGGATCTGTTTTCTCAGAGAAAAGACCCTGCCCGTCGAATGGCAGGTCTTGGATCGTATACTGCAACTCGGGCGGTAGTCTGGAAGCCTGAAGCCATGATATTCGACGCATGGCTACACCAGATGCCAGCGTTCTGGCTGCCGAATCTGCAGCATCTAAGGACGCTTGCAGTGTGGTCCTGGTGACCCTCTTCCCCTCTTCCAGGAGAGCTGAAAATTCCTGGCATGAGTCCTGGGGAACTAATTTAGTGAACTTGCCGACAGCCTCCTAGGTGTTGTAGCTGTATTGGCTCAAGAGGGCCTGCTGGTTCGCCACACGGAGCTGAAGGCCTCCTGCAGAGTAAATCTTGCGGCCCAGCAAGTCCATGCGCCTGGCTTTTCTGGATTTTGGCACAGGAGCTTGCTGGCCGTGGCGCTCCTGCTCGTTGACTGATTGTACCACCAACAAGCAGGGGGCGGGGTGTATGTAGAGGTACTCATACCCCTTGGATGGCACCATATATTTTCTTTCCACTCGGCGGGCTGTGGGTGGGATGGAGGCCGGAGACTGCTATATGGTGTCCGCCTTTGCTTGGATGGATTTGATGAAGGGGAGGGCCACCCTGGTCGGCGCTTCTGCAGAAAGTATGCTGACCACCGGGTCTTCCACTTCAGGAACTTCCTCTACAGGAAGGTTTATATTTTGGGCAACGCGCCGCAGAAGGTCCTGATGTGCCCAGAGATCAATCGGCGGGCGCCCCGATGATGATGTGCCCGCTACCGCCTCATCCGGGGAAGAGGAAGAAGATAACCCAGGGAGGAGTGGTTCTTCTATGGAAGCCTTGTCCTGAGGGACTTCCGTCTCTGGGACATCTTGCTGTGCCAGGGGATGCGCAGGGTCTTCCTCCGTACCCGAGGGGGGAGGCCGGCTGACTGTGGCCTCTGGTGCACAGTGCTCCGAATGGCTGGAGCGTGCTGGGCCCAATGGCTAGCCCTGGGCTTGGCTAGGGAGGTGGAGAACAGCTAGCCGTGCTCCACAGTTCCAACGACCGACACGGGCGGTAAGAAGGAACTGAGGAGCGGGCAGGCCAGCAGGGGTATATATCAGGCGCCATACCGGCGCCACTCCAGGGGTGCGACCTGCCGGCCCACCGAGTATTGCTAGGGTAAAAAGTCTCCGACGAACATGCACGCGGCGCGCGCACACCTAATCGGAATGGATATGAGCAAGCACTCAAAGAAGAATGAAAACTTCATGAAGTTTTCAAACTAATCTTTTAGCTAATTTCTACTAGAATAATTAAAATATACAAGTTACGGTTGACATGTAGTACCACTCAGAACATTTATACTGAAAGATTAAAAAGAACAACAACTTAGCACAGAGTCTTGAAAGTCAGTACTCAGATTAGACCAGAGGTTCTCAAAACAGTGTTCCATACAGCACTGTTGTCTGCAGCAAGCTGGCCGGCCCTGAGATCCTGGGTTCCCTGTTAAGTCACATTAAAATGAGCTACAAACACATTCAGTACTTTCTCCGATATTATTTTTCCACCTAAGCAATTCCTGTTGCCATAGGGATGTTAACATGGTTACAGATGAGAGGAGAGGATACTTTAGACATTGGTTTGTCTCACTTTCTGATCACTAAGGCAGTCAGAGACCAGTTCACACATACTGTACAACAGCCTGTCCACCAGAGGTTTATATGTTCAGAAAACTAAGGTTGGAATCTAAAATTCAAAAACAATCAGCCAATTTCTCACCCCAGAATGGAAAAAGCACACTTCGTCATTATGTCTTAGGTTAGAAAGACTCATGAACTGATGACATATTCTGTTGCATTTTGATTCATTACAGGATAGATGAAAGTGGTTTCACTGAGACAAAGACTATCCAAAACAGTTCTTCAGGAAACAACCAGCAATAGATCTTGGACAGTATCAGACAAAACCATACGGAACCAGTGTCATTAAGAAGCACTGCAGCCTGCAGTGCCAAAACTAAGTGGAAAGTATGGTCTCACTGACATGCTTCCCCATTCCACCCAATATATTTAAACTGTATGGATACATGCCAAGGTTTTTTTGAGTTATCACTTTTTAATGACCATAGAAAAATATACATGCAAGAGCAAAGTGTCATACTATTTGCCTTCTCCAAAGCACGAGAAGACAATAAGAAAAGCTACATTTGCCTCAGAGTTAGTGTGAATACAGACTCTGCTGAGGCCAATTACTTCCATGGATCATTTTTGCTATTCCTGACTTATGGCTTCTAAAATACTTGTATAAGCAGCAGCTAGAGCTGGACAACTGATGAATTGGAATTAACCAAAGGTCAAATTTGAACTTTTACTCTAGTCAGTCAGCACTCAGGAAGTGACTAGTCCAAAACATAGCATGCTTCCTCAGCAGTATGAAAGAATTCGATTTTCATCAGTAAATGTCAGTCCACCATTTTACCATGCACCACAAACAAAACAAAAAGTGTTTCCATAGACAATCAGTTTACAGCCAGGAAAAGAAAAATGCTACTTGAGAACTTGGAGTTTGATTTAAGGATAATTATTTTGTATATTCTGACATGTGACGTGGACAATTGGTATTTTAACAGTTATAAGGCTTTAACTTTTTGAATCTCAGTATCTACATAGTCATTAAATAATTATTGTCTAACCCCATACATTCGATTTCCTGTGAAACTGGAAATTAAAATCAATAAAAATAAAAAATGCTTAAGAACAAACATTGATATCTGTCAAAATTATAGAACAAAAATTGAATTCTGCAGAGTCTAAATATGGGTTACTAAGAGTTCATCAAATGTATCCTCTGTTCCTTATACTGAGTCCCTATAGAATATCACATCAAGTTCCAGGACTCAATCCTTCTCTTCAAGTCATTTAATGATCGGGACCCAGGACACCTAAAAGGTCAACTTGGATTTTTAACACAAGGATCACATGTGACAACTCCCCTCCTCAGGCACAACAGAATTGCCTATTCAAAGTTAACAATGGTTATTTGGGTGCGCAGCAGGGCTTTCTTGGGGGAGTGGCTCAAAACTGGAAAAACTCCTACAGGATTCAAGAATTGCCACAAACCTCACCACTTTCCATTCCAAGGGCAAGATGCACTTTTAGCTTCCCTTCATTAATACATCAGGTTGAAAACGGCATGGAAGAGAAAAAGCTCACTTGAGTAGGTTGCAATACACATTGCTTAATGCACTAGCGGAAGGGACTCTGCTACGGGTGCAGCATGAGAATTTGAATAGAATATTAAAGACTGCACCACCCAAGCCAGATTAAAGAATTTTGGGACCCTGGGCACTATGGAAATTGGGAACCTACCACCTCCCATAAACTTAGAGCATGTGACAGCAGTAATAGAGGGCCACAAAATCCACTAAAACCCTTTGGAGGGCCAAAGGCCTTTCTATTCTCTCCACCCCAAAGTGGCTACATACTCATCCATGGGGTAACAACAAGCAGCACCAGCTCTCAAGATGGTTAGTCAGCAGCAGTAGCCCAAGCATGCTTGCTTCTAAGGAAGCAGCTCCTGGGGCAGCTATGCAACGCCATCCCCTACCGGAGCAATAGAACACACACGCAGCAGCAGCATACCTTTTATGGCCAGCAGTAGATCCACACAAAGAATGCAGGAGTAACACAGTGGGGGAAGCAAACTTTTCCCTGCGCACCTTCCAGCATGTTGGCTGATCTGATGGGCTGGTGCGGTCCCCAAGCCACCAGCTGCCCATTCCTTTTCTTTTCTTTCGGTGGTTGAGGGACCCACCCTGAGAGCTGTGCAAGTACACATTGGTTAACTGGGTCTGGAGCCACTTCTATAGAAATATAAAGCCAGCCTTTGAGTAGGAATAGGTAATTATTGATATTCTTCATGAAGACTCTACTCTTCTGACTTAGAGGTAATAGCAGCCATGGGGAAATAGGGCTAGAAGTTATTAATGGATAGAGAGTGGGTAAGCCTGGACATCCCAAGACTTGCTAAACCAGGGACATCAGGAAAGTAGTGTTTAACCTCTTCCCTCTCCCCACATGCTCTTCCCATTCCTTACTTAGTTCCCAATATTCAACAAGGACCAAATATTTCTGGCTCTCATCTACTGCCCTATGTAGTGAGATGAGACCCCACAGTGATCTGGGAGCCACCCTGTTGTTTCTGGGGAGTCCCTCTAGCAATGATAATGGGGCAGAAAGGAGCACCAGGAAGAGCACGAGAGGAAAGGGGCTGAGGATAAATGGAAAAGATCTTTAGAACAAAGAGTAGCAGGGCGACAGAGGGAACACACACTGAGAAAGATAACATTTGAATACTAAACAAAACTGTCATTGTAATCTGGCAGGCAGCAAAAAAGTGTGCAAGGTGTCTCAGATCAATAAAATGAGCATGGCAGTTGCTCAGAAGAACTTACAATATCAGTGAAAAGAAGGAAATTGGTAGGGAAGGGAGGGAGAAGAAAAAGGTCATGGGATCAATAGGGAAGAGGATACAAACATGACTGCATGTGTCCTGGCATTTCTTATTTTAAAGTATTTGTAAAATGGAAAAAAGTAGCAAAAGGAGAGAACCAGGGGCCAGGACTCAGCTGGTTTAAAGCGGTCACAGCTCCATCATGGAGTTTCAACAATAGTTGCAGCTGATGATCTGTGCCAGTTTCAAGGTGGATGCCAAGAGTTTTTTTTTTTTTGTTCAACCACATAGGCAGAAATACATATACAATATCTAGACATATTTAGAGTCTTATCTGTAGCTAGTACTGCCACAGAAATGTCAGCCTGGCATTTTATAGTATCTTAACATGTTCTCAATTTGTCTGAAAGCAAAAAGCATGAACTGATATGTATGCAAGAGTTTGTGGTCCATCTAGGTACCTACATCTCTGCTCATCAACATTAGTACCTTGTCTGATACCTATGTAAATAATTGTAACATTTCTCAACAAAATACATTCAGTACATTCAAATACAATAATTTCACAGCTTTAGTTACAGGGAAATTATGTGATATAACAGAAGGAAATACCAGATATATCGTTTTTAAGATGTTCCTCCCCAAAGCCAAAGACTAATATACAATGGCCTTTTCATGTCATCTCAGTAAGTTTCCTGAGGACACAAGTGCCCTACACTTTACTACTTTAGTATTCTTTACCCATTGCTGTAAACTGAACAGACCTCTGGCTATTTGCTTCCAAATGTCAGTCTCTCTTGCAATCCTGGAGACCATTAAGGCTTATTGGATGCTTGCTTCTACACCAAATCCAAGGACCTGAAAATCCTGCTTTGAGGCCATGTGCTTATTCAACCACCATCTTTTCCTCTCTCCTTTGTTATGGTCTTCCAAATAAAGTTAGATGCATAAACATCTTTAAAATAATGGTAGTGTTAAAGACCAAGTATGCATAATCAGGGCACTTGGGAAAGAACATGTTATGGGTCAGACCCATCAAAGCGATGCTGCCCATGTACATGGTGGCACATTTGTAGCCTTGTCAGAGTGCAGTGAGCTGCATGGTAGGAAACTCTAATGTTCAGAGTTCAGTCTTGCATTCTTATTCCCCATATGATCATTCCGAAGCGGCTGCTTATCCTGTCCTTTATGTAGCTACTAGAGAGCATAGTTGTATGCGCATCTGATTGTCATTAAATGCAAGAGAGTTGTAGCATATAGAGATGAGATACACATTTGACAGTGCCAATTTCTGTAGATAACTTTGAAGTTTTAAAGGTAATTTTATTCTTGCAGTTGAGAAATCAAGGTTGTCTTGGTGGAGAGCTCCCAAAATGTTTTTCTTGAGCACTCAATGGTGAACATACATTTTTATTTTTGGAGGCTGACTACTGCATGAGTTACAGACACAAAAAGGCTAAGTGAGGACAGATTATAATGGAACATTGGACAGGACAAAAAAGCAGTTTTTCTTCAAACACAAAGACAGCAGAATACAATTCTGGCTATCAACAAACATCATAAAGTGTTTGCCAATTTGGGCAGTCAGCAAGACCAGAATTTCTGCACATGGGTTTCAGAACACATTTTCCTTATTTCTGCTATACCGCATCATAATCCAGTCTAACATTATGGCTTTAACAGATCTGAAACTATTGCTAGTATAGGTTCCGTGGATATGGGAAAAGTGGTGGACATGATATACCTTGACTTTGGCAAAGCTTTTGATATGGTCTCCCATGGTATTCTTGCCAGCAAGTAAATAATTATGGATTGGAGGGACAGACGGACTATAAGGTGGATAGAAAGCTGGCTAGAACATCTGGCTCAAATGGGTAGTGATCAATGGCTCTATGTCTAGTTGGCATCTAGTCTGGTATCAAGTGGAGTGCCCCGGGGTCAGTCCTGGGGCTGGTTTTGTTCAACATCTTCACTAATGAACTGGATGACTGGATTGATTGCACCCTCAGCAAGTTCACTTGATGACACTGCACTGGGTGGAGAGGTAGATACACTGGACAGTAGGGATAGGGTCCAAAGTGACCTTGACAAATTGGAGGATTGGGCCAAAAGACATTGGATGAGGTTCAAACAAGGTCACTTGCAGAGTCCTGCACTTAGGGTGGAAGAATCCCATGTATTGCTACAGGCTGGCGATCGACTGGCTAAGCGGTAGTGCTGCAGA
This sequence comes from Gopherus evgoodei, assembly GCF_007399415.2. Taxonomy (NCBI): domain Eukaryota; kingdom Metazoa; phylum Chordata; order Testudines; family Testudinidae; genus Gopherus; species Gopherus evgoodei. Next base: position 89,597,214 of record NC_044327.1, on the reverse strand, counting down.
AAAGGACTTGGGGATTACAGAGGATGAGAAGCTAGATATGAGTCAGTGTGCCCTTGCTGCCAAAAAAGGCTAATGGCATACTGGGTTGTATTAGGAGGACTACTGCCAGGAGATCGAGGGAAGTGATTATTCCCCTCTATGTGGCACAGGTGAGGCCACATCTGGAGTACTGCATCCAGTTTTGGGCTCCCTACTACAGAAAAGTTGTGGACAAATTGGAGAGAGTCCCCAGAGGAGGGCAACGAAAATTATTAGGGGGCTAGGGCACATGACTGATGAGGAGAGGTGGAGGGAACAAGGGTTATTTAGTCTGCAGAAGAGAAGAGTGAGGGGGGATTTGATAGCAGTCTTCAACTACCTGAAGGGGGGGGGCAGGTTCCAAAGGAGATAGAGCTAGGCTTTTCAGTTGTGGCAGATGACAGAACAAGGAGCAATGATCTCAAATTGTAGTTGGGGAGGTCTAGGTTGGATATTAGGAAAAATTATTTCACTAGGAGGGTGGTGAAGCACTGGAATGGGTAAATTAGGGAGGTGGTGGAATCTCGATCCTCAGAGGTTTTTAAGGCCCAGTGTGGTCCTGCTTTGAGCAGGAAGCTGGACTAGATGACCTCCTGAGGTCTCTTCCAACCCTAATCTTCTATGAAAGGCAGAGTCAGTCAAACATCCTGTATTGCACTGTATTTGTATGTCTCTGACTACAGTAAGAGAAACACAGCCCAAACAGAGATTGGCTTGGAGCCCCTATACTTTTCTTAAAAATCAGGGCTTAATTTGTGCCAAGGCTTGCCAGGGCTGAGCCCTGGCACCTCTAGGCTTGGTGGTTTATAGCCTGAGGGCCTCTGGGGTTGCCACGTCAGTTAAAGTAAAAAATTGCTTGAGCCACAGCACTTTTCATTACAAATTAAGCACTGCCTAAAATCAAGGGTACAATACACAATATGGTCCAACAAGAGTAAATGAATGAAATTTAAAGCTAAACAAATTCAGTCCAGAAATAAGGCATACATTTTTAACAGTGAGGAACAATTTACCAAGGGTTATGGTGGCAATTTTAAAATTATGATTGTATGTTTTTCTAGAATATTTGCTCTAGTTCAAAATGGAATAACTCAGGGAAGTTCTCTGGCATAGGTTATGCAGGAAGTCGGACTAAATGATCACTGTGGACTCTTCTGGTCTTAGAATCTATGGTCATCCTAGTTCCAAATCTGAAATAAGTGACCACAGTAAGGACATCTAGCAAAAAGGAGAAGGGAGTTTGAAGGCAGGATTCTCAACTCCTGTATGTCAAGTAAAGCGGCTGGCATAGCAGAAGAGGCTCTACAAGCTCCAACACCGGCAAGGGCTGGTATAAGGGGTGTACCATAGCAGGAGGCACAGTATCTCACCCTGCAAGCGTATGTGTAGCCATCATTAAGGTAACCATCAGCTATAGCTCAAGAGATTAAACAAAATGGTACATAGAAAGCCTATTTCTCTGACAAGATCAGAGTTCAAGGATGTTTTGCTTCCAGACAGTCGATGACATTAACATCTAACACACAGGAAGAGCTGTTATCTTTACACTACCTGAGGGAATCAGTGATTCCATCAGCTGTAACAGGAAACAATCTTAAGGGCTTGAACTCTGAGCTTGGTAGGTAAGGGGGGGGGGGGTGTTTCAGTTCTCGCAAGTTAGAAATATACTCAAAATAAGTCTAGATATATTCAATTAATACAGCTTAATACTGATTTAAATGAAATCATTTTGGTTCATCTTTAAAATCTGCTGAGGCATGGCACTGAAATTATTCCTTCTTGAATATCTAAACCAGGTGTGGAAAAGATGAACGAGGTTTTTATTAACCTTGTATGTTGGACTTTGATAGAATCAAGCGTATCTGATTTAAAAAAAAAAAGGAATGTAATCATATATTTCCCATACAATATATGTTTTAATAAACAGAAAGCTATCCTTAGAATACAAAAGTTACTTTATGTTCTGCATACTACAGTACTTATCAGCTTAGAGACAGAGGAATTTGCCTTTTTAGATACACTACCTAATCCTCAAGGGGAAAGACTCCAAAAATGTAGCTGATACAAAGCCACTGACAGACAGCCAGGACTGAGTGCTGAGCTTCTATCTACAGTACAATGCTTTTTATTCTTGGCACCATAAATCAGAAGACATCAAAAAGTTAGTGAATTCCTGCCATAGCAACAGTGATTACTTCTATGCCAGACCTTAAGTGCCACACAGCAAAAGATTCCGGTTTCTAGGTTTTACTGTGCAATATAGAACTAACGTGAGAGGTCATGCTTACACATGGAAAAGTTTTTAAGAAAGTCATAACAGACAAGAGGAGAGTTGGTGGAGTAACTAGAAGTATTAAGCCATGACCATAAACTTAACAGATTACGAAAACATACTGTTCTTAATTTGTGTATAACTGCATTTTAATTGTTACATCTAATGGTCAGCACAGGGCACCAAGACAAATGCTGGATGCAAGCTCAAAGCAATAAAGATGTTTGTGGCAAATATTAAATATTGCAACATTATCTGAACTGCTTTGTACTTTAAAAACAAAATGTATTTTGAGTTATTTTTTAATATGTGTAATCAAGACCATAAATATTTTCATGTGTTTTAGTAGGCAGCTTCAATGAAGCACGAAGATTAGTAGCTAAATAAATACTGAGTTGTTACTTAGAAGAGTTACTAAAATATAAAAGATTACCACCCCTGTTCCTTTTTAGAATGTTCATAGCTGACCACCATCATCTTTTTGGTCTGTTTTCTGATGAGGCCAGCACACATACTGTGATGAAGTGAAATGTGTCTGACCTTGAGATAAAACTTAGTGATCTCACTCTAAAATCAAGGATGAAAAGAGAGTCCCTCGCTATTTTATTTGGAGTTCACAGTCTACTTAAAAATCCTCCTCTTGGAGGACAAATAGTAGCAGAGGTTAGCATGCAAAGCTATTTTGTTGTTTTCCCCTTTTAAAATGCATATGGATTTCCACAGATGTGTCAACTATATACAGACTGGGTATTCAGTCTGGACTCCAATCAGTTGCATATCTGGCAACTGAATGTTGTTCTATTAATAAGGAGAAGAGGAAGGAGGTGACTAAAACAGGGTATGCAGATGACACTTCACCTCTTCATTATACCTGTCCTCCCACTATTCCAGAAACACAACCAAAAGTACCTAACCCTTCAGAATTTAATTCCTATAGCATCCCCATATTGGCTAGTGCATGTTTATTTTAAATAATCTGAAGACATGACTTTAGGACAAGGGCACAACTGTGCTGCATTTTCAGCATTACCGAATCTATCAGAACTCCTTAACTCCAGTTCTTCAACACAGGACACAGAATAGGGCCTTAAGCAAGGCACAGTTGAAACTTCATGCCTAGGCAGTGGAGCAGAGAATGCTATGACTTATTACACTCCCAAAAATCTTGTTTTAATACTGGGCAAGTTTAGATCTTTAATCTCTACAACACCTATCTGAGTGTTCCTAAGAAAAGTTATAATACTTATAATTTTCTTCTTGCTGAAGTACCCTAACTTGTACTAGTAAGAATGCTTTGCATTTCAACCTTGATACAATAGTTTAAAACTATATTTAAGGAATCTATTAGTAGTGCATATACACACATTGTGCACATGAAAGCACTGACTATTATGGGCTGTATTCTCCATTACCCGACATCTTGTTTAGCCAATATTAGCATAACAGGATGGTTCTCTTGAGATAGCATTTTTTATGCACTGTGTTCACCTTGCACAGGTATAAGGTGACTAGATAAGATGCAAGACAGTGAAGAATTAGGTCCTATGTGCAGTATATTAAAAGTAAGTGACAACTTATATACATTATATTTTCATGCAAGGCTTTTGCTGCCACATCTACAAATTGAATCTTGAGGATACTGTGACAAAATCCAAGTTCACAAGGTGGCAGCACAGAAACTATTTGCTATTTTAATCTGTTTTATCCCACTGTGCTTCTATGTGGGTTAATTAGTGATTAGAGTTCAGAATGTAAACTGCCACTCAGAATACTGTTCTAAAGTTTAGGATGGCCCATCCAGGCCTGTGTTTGCAGTCTCAGTCAGCAAGTCATCTGATGAAGCCAAGCCTTGTTTACTCAGCATTTCTAATGGCTAAAAGGTACAGAGCCTTCTAGCATCTGCAGTCACCATTCCAGTTTATAACAATATGCACTTGCACATGTCACTGCACTCGGACCTCATTATCCAATCTCTATAATTAAACAAGTATTTTCATGCAACTCTTGTAAAAGGTTTCATTTTGCTACCTTTTTAGATATGCAGTGACATTAAAATTTAGTGTTTCATATCACACCCATCAAATTCAGCAACAGTTCTCAAAGATAATATATTGAACAGGGTTCAACACTAACAAACCATGAGTCTGCATCATCATGAGGAAGGCCCCTTTTACTTTCCTGTTCGTGGCTTGACTCCAAGCAGCCAAGGGCTGCGAAGAAATGCTGGCAAGGCAGCAAAGACCATGGGGAGGAAGCAAAGAAAGAAGGGAGGGGGAATGGAGTAGTGTTCGCAGTGCAGTAGTAGATAAAGAAACCACAATGAGTAGCTCCAGAGGAAGCCTTATCTAGTTCTTCCAAGCTGCAAGAATGGCAGTCAGCAGGCCAGCTGATGGATTTAGGAGTATCAATGAAATTATGTTAAGATGCCACAACAACATTTTGGGAGGGGAGTTAGGCAACTTATTTTCAAAATCTTAAAAATCTGGGGTGGTTTCTTGGGGGAAACTTGGGAAATTGTTATAATTTCTTGTTTGTATTACTGTAGTGAGTAAGAGCCCTCATTAAGGACCAGAACCCCACTGTGCTAAGCACTTATAGAAACAACAACGAAGACGGTTCCCATGTCAAGCAACTGAGAATCAAACGTATAAGACAGTAGATGGATACAGACAGGGGACAACGAAAACAGTGAGACAGCATTGGCCAGCATGATAGGCAGTGGTATCAGCACACCACCAACCTAACTGGTGTCAAGTTCTTTGTAGGCATCATGGGAGAGTTTCAAGAAGGGATGTGAGGAGGATAGTTTGGAGTGAGGGAGAGAAACAGGACCTACTTAAGATCAGCATGGAAGAAAGCATGAAGATGCCTGTTTGATAGAGGTTGGAGGCATGAGTTAGTCACAGTGGGAAGTTGACATTTTGATAGCAGTTAAGAGACTATACATACAATGAGATTAAGCCAAAGAAGGGCCTTGAGAGTGACAAACAGTTTTTGTTTGATATAATAAAGAAGGGAGAACCTGTGGAGGGATGCAAAGAGAAGGGTGACATAGTCAAAGCAATGGGCTGGGAAAGTGATCTCTGCAGCAAGACTCTGAATGGATTAGAGTGAAACAAGATTGTAAATTGTCAAGGCCAAAGAAGAGTATTTACAGTAATATAGATGTGTAATCATGAAACCTTGGATGAGAGTTTTAGGTATGGGGATGAGTAGGAAAGCCCATATCTTATTTCTTATGCAGAAAGAATCTGCAAGATTTATACACAGACTTCATGTAGAGAGGCCCAGGGCAAAAAGTGATCCCAAGTTTTGGGCTCGAATGACAGGAAAGATGGTGATATCACAGTAACCAAGAAAGGAGGTAGCAGGGAGGACTTGGGCCTGAAGATTAAGAGTTCTGTTTTAGTCATTTTGAGTTTGAGCTGACAGCTAGACATCTAGACGATGTCAGAGGGGGGTGGAGATTTTAGTTTGGACAGAAGATAGATATGGAGTAGAGAGGCAGATCTGTGAGTGTTCAGCACACAGATGGTAATTGAATTTTGTTTGCATATAAGATTACCCAGACTTAAGGTGTAGACCGAAACAAGGAGACCAAGGACAGAGCCAAGTTGATTATATCTCAAGTAGCTAGAAAGGTAGGGTGCATGTAACAGAGTTAGCAAGACTCAGTGGTTGCAATGCATGTTTTATCATGAGTCTTCATTCAGGGTCAAAGTTTGTTTTTAGGGAGTATTTACGAACAACATGGACTGAAGCCAAAGAGTGGCAGCAGAAGCTCAAGCCTTTCCTTCACTGTGTTGGCACTGGATGGTGAGTGATCTCCAGAAGGCCTTCTGTGCAAGATGACTGACAGCACCAAAATTTGATCTAACAGCTTTCTAATTAAACAGCAGCACCCACATAAATCACATAGCATCCTCATGTGAAAATTTGAAAGTTAGCTTAATCTGAAAGGGAAAAAGCCACCTTAAATTTGGTTTGGAGAGAAGCTTTGTCTTAGTCTATATTTAAAAGGTTTTGTTGGTGTAGTTATACTAGGTCAACGAGCAAAAACAAACTATACCAACAAAAGCACTTTAATGCTGGTATAAATGCATCTGTACCAGTGCTTTCACCAGTATAGAAATGCTGCATTTGGCTATATGGGTAAAAAGTTTCTTGCACAGACCTGGCCTAAGAGACAGATCCAGTGTGGGCAAAGAATCCAGTACCACAGCACTTTGATCTGTCTCTCATGCCCCTTTTACAGGTGCTACTGCAGTTTGAAATTTTTATAAAAAACTGACTTCTGCAGCTACAAGCTCGGCTTGTATAATGTGGTTCACATCCCCAGGAAAAAAGAGAGTTAGCATTTCACGTTAATCTACACTAGGTAGATTTGCCAGGCCACAACCCACTTGCCTTCTAAAAAAAATAAAAAGACACAACACCACCACAGCTTCTTCAGTGTCAACTAAGTAGCAGAAAAAGAGTTAATTTTTTAACAAGCTATTAGCATGTCCATATTCCATAAATGGAAAATGATCTTATAACTAACCCTTATGCCATTCTCACTCAAGTTCCCTTATTGTTAACACTCATATCAGACCTAAAGTTAAATGGTACGTTTGTGTCTTTTTGTTCTGCAGAGTATCCAATTGCACTGGACACTCCATAGGTAATAAATAATTACTAACAGAATCTGCTGAAAATAAAGTTTTAGAGAAGGCTGTTAGGAGGTCCCAAATAACATGTATATTGATGAAACCCACTGGAGAAACCAAACCTGCCAATCAGGAAACGTGCTATTCAGAAGACCCAAAATAGCTTTTTGCACTTGGAGTGTACTAACACTTGGAGTGTACAGTCTACATAGAAGAAGCAGAGCTGTTTGAGCTGAAACATTATAACCAGACATGGGAGACCAAAGTGTTCACTGACAAGGTTTTTGCTTTAAATTTCAAAAGAATTACTTAAAAGATCTATGCATGCAGGTATAAAGTAAAGAGGTACATGTTTAATGTATTACTAGTTGTCCGTATTTCTCAGGTTGCTGAAGGTGTTTGGTCTCCAGCCTGTCTCAATATACCCATAAGCATGTACAATTACTGTTGAGAAATATTGTTTAAGACAGACTAAGACTTAAAGGTCATAAGGAACCATCATGGTCATCTTCTAGTCTGACCACCTGCACATTGCAGTCCACAAAACCTCACCCACCCACTCCTGTAATAGACCTCTAACCTCTGGCTGAGTTACTGAAGTCCTCAAACTATGACTTAAAGACTTCAAGTTACAGAGAACATACCATTTATACTAATTTAAACCTGCAAGTGACCTGTGCCCCAGGCTGCAGAGGAAAGTGAAGGGGGAAAAAAGTGCCTCTGACAATCTATCCGGGGTGGATTCCTTACCAAACCCAAATATGGTGATCAATTAGACCCTGAGCATGTCAGCAAGACCCGCCAGCCAGACACCTGGGACAGAATTCGCTGTAGTTACTCAGAGCCCTCCCATCTAGTGTCTCATCACCAGCCTTTGGAGATATTTGCTGCTTGTTGTCACATATCCTCTATGTGCCATTGTAGGCAGTCTCATCATACCCTCCCCTCCATAAATTTACAAGTTTAATTTTCCTTCAGATGACATCACCTTCTGGGGAAATTTGGCAATGAGGGATCAGAATTTATATATTACTGCTCAGAAGAGAAACTGTATCTCCTACTGTTCATGGTAGACCGGACAGGCTGTATTCTTAAAATGATCCACAAGAGAAAACTCTGGTAGCCATTTGATGTTTTAAAGACCCTTTACAGAATTTTTGATCTGCAGAAGCAGCTTTGTCATTCCAATTTTCTTGTCTTATTTAAATATTGCTGTATATAATGTTTTGAAGTAGCCAGATAACATTCTTATGGAGTCGCAGTAGTAATTTCTCAGGTTCTGTATAAATCTTTATGGTGGCCTGAAAATCTCTTTGCTAGCACAAATTTAGTCTGTGCTTCAATATAGTTAGAAGTCCTGAATAACTGCTAATCCTAAGTAGATTTCATATATTTTACAGACCACATTTAAAAGTTTTGAATAATAGAAACACCCCAATTCAGCTAAGGAAACAAATACAGAAAACCAAATTAGAACATAGGAATGTATCTGACTTATGTCATACCATGCAAGTCTCAAAATCACTTACTGTGCCAAACAACTGGAATGAAGCAAATATAATGTACTTCTAAATCCTGGAACTTACAGACTGGGGAACCCTGTTTTACCACCAGGTAAACAGATTGTGAAAATAAGGTTGTGAAGAGGGTTAAGATACCTACACAAACATCTCTTTTATAAAAGGAAATCAAACCTCACCAGCCTACTAGTCTCTCAAGTGTTAACAAAAAGTATGGAGAATAGATTTATTTACGCTTTGAAAAAGGCCCCCGTCAAAGTCCCTCATAAGAGGTTATTAAAGAAACTAGAGTAGTCATGGAGTGATGTTTGAAAACACTGTCATGGTTCAGAAGCTAGGTTAAAATACAAAATTATAAAAAAAGGCAGAAAATAAATGGCCAATTTTCAATATGTCACAAGTTAACAGTGAAGTACCCAATAATTCCTAATGGTGCCAGCAGTTAATACATTTGTTTTAGGATAGCACCTCAATCTCTTATTTGGGGCCTCCAGATCCATGGTGCTAAATACCGTACACACAACAAAAGAAAATTCTGCCCCAGGGAGAGACTGTGATCTAAATTCATATATTTGTCAATATTAGTGGGTGAATAAGGAGGTGGTAAAAGCTGCTGAGTTCACAGTATTATTTAGGTTACTCAAGGAATTCCAGAAGGACTTAAACCAACTCTGCCAGGCCAGAACTTCAGTGTTTACAAATACAAAGTAGCTCACATGGGGGGGCGGGGAACCAATCTGAGCTACTCATACTTTGCTACATTCTAAGATGAACAGTAGCCATTTAGGGAAAAATATCCAAGCGTTATTGTGGATAGCTCAATGGAAGCACTCTGTTAGTGTTCCACAACAGTAAACAAAAGGTTAGGATATGTAAAAGAATCATACAGATACACAATTGTCGTATGTAACGGCACATTCATTTATGGTCATCTGATCTGGTAAAAAAGGTATAGCAGAAACAAATTAAAAAACACCCAGAGTCTCGACATAAGTTATAGGCATGAAAACACTCCCAGTGAAGTTTGAAGAGATTCAGACTGCTTGGAGGAAGGAAAAGACGGTTACTCACCTTTGTAACTGTTGTTCTTCGAGATGTGTTGCTCATATCCATTCCAGTTAGGTGTACGCGCCGCGCGTGCACATTCGTCGGAAAACTTTTACCCTAGCAACTCAGTGGGCCGGCAGGTCGCCCCCTAGAGTGGCGCCACCATGGCGCTCCATATATACTCCTGCCGGCCCACCCGCTCCTCAGTTCCTTCTTGCCGGCTACTCCGACAGTGGGGAAGGAGGGCGGGTGCGGAATGGATATGAGCAACACATCTCGAAGAACAACAGTTACAAAGGTGAGTAACCGTCTTTTCTTCTTCGAGTGATTGCTCATATCCATTCCAGTTAGGTGAATCCCAAGCCTTACAAAGGCGGTGGGGTCGGAGTGAAATGTGGCAGAATAAAACTGCCGAGCCAGAGGCTACAGCCTCTCTTGACTGCTGAACCAGGGCATACTGCGAAGCAAAGGTAAGGACCGAGGACCAATGGAGCTTCGTGACAGGTCTCGTGGGTAGAAACACGAGCCAGCAAGGCGGCAGATGAAGCCTGAGCCCTGGTAGAATGCACGGTGATGTGGCTTGGGGAAATATGAGCCAAATCAGAACAAGTGGGGATGTCCGCCATCACCCAAGATGAGATCCTCTGAGAGGAAAACAAGCAAGCCCTCCCTTTGGCCCGCTACCGGGGCAGAGCTGGGGCACCTTAGGAAATGATTCTGTCAGCACAACATAATGCGAGCACTCCACAGATGTCCAAGGAGTGCAACGGTTATGCCCATTGCGTTGAGCTGTGGGTAACATGAAAGGCCAAACACCTTAGGGAGGAAAGCCGGGTGCGGTCACAACTGCACCTTGTCTTTGTGGAACCTTCGTAAGAGCTCTGATCTCAGAGACCCGTCTGGCCAAGACTAGGTTGAGGCCCCAGGGCGGGGCTGGGCGGCGCACCCGAGGGTGCAAGCGCTCCAAGCCCTTGAGGGACCTCGAACCCATAGAGCGTGGGACACTGAACGTCCATCTTAGCCTGCTGGAAGGTAGGGACGGCTGCTGAGAGTATCCTCAGCGATGATACCGCCAGATCCTGCCGCTGAAGGCCAGAGGCAGGCCAAATAGAGGGGATCGAGACCTCAGCAGGAGCAAGATCGAGCGTACTGCAGCTGTAAAGGAAACGCTTCCACCTGGCTCGGTACGTTGACCAGGTGGAAGGCTGCCTGTCACCCCAACTCAGGTACGCAGGAGCCACCGTGAGGCGAAGAGGCTGCAGGTCCGAGTGACGAAGCCTGTCATTGCCCTGAGTGATGAGGTCTGGGCTGACAGGCCGAGCAACGTGGTATGTCAGTGCTGCCTGGACCACTCTGGAGTGATCATGATGACGCACGCTCCGCCCCTGCGGAATTTGAGCAGGACGTAACGAACCAGTGGGAACAGCGGGAAGGCATAATGCAGTTGGCCGTTCCACGGTATCAGGAATGCGTCCAAGATCGATTCCGAGGAGAGACCTTGGAAGGAGCAGAACACCTGGCATTTCCTGCACTCGCGGTGAGCGAACAGGTCTGTGTGAGGAACCATTTCCACCTCCGGAAAGCGGGACGCCTCACATGGGGCAGAGTGATGACTCGTAAGACAGGAAAGACCTGCTGAGTCAAAGAGATAAGACGTTCCGAACGCCTGGGAGAAAGGACGTCTCCAGCTCCATCGAGCGGGCCATGCAAAAGACCCGGAAATGGATGGCCTCCTGACAAAAAAGGGGGGAGGACTATGTCCCCCCTGAATGCTTATGAAGCACCTGGCCATTGTGTTGGCTGTAAACACCGAGATACAACGGCCTCGCAGCTGCCGCTGGAACCCCTGGCATGCCAGGCGGACTACTCTGATTTTTGGGGCATTAATGAGGAATGCCAGCTCCCTAGAAGACCGAAGGCCTTAAGCTCGGAGGTGACCATGAGCACTCGAGCAGAGAGATGATGCGTCCGCCGTCAGGGGCAGTGAGGGCTGGGGCGGATGAAACCGCATCCTGTCCACACCAAGGAGGGGGTTAGCCACCACTCTAGGGAGCCTAAGGCGTTCGAGGGAACGGTGACTACCATGACCATTGGCTCCCTGTCCAAGCGGTACGCCGAGGTGGGCCGGACTTGGAGAGGACGGAGGCGGAGCTTGGCGTGCTTGGTTACAAACTTGCGGGCAACCATGGACCCAGGAGACTGAGACAAGAACGAGCTGAGGTCGTTGGGAAAGCCTTCAGACCTCAGATGATTGATGCCATCGCCTAAAACCGCAGTTGCGATAAGCAGGCTCCGGCTAGGTAGGAGACCAAGATAGCCCCTAGGAAGCCCAACCTCTGCGTGGGAACCAGAGTGGATTGCTCTATAGTAATCATCAGGCCTTGATCTGTGAATAAGACCGTGACGATGCCCACGGCTGAGTGGGTTGTGCGTCAGAGTCTCCTCGGATAAGCGAATCGTCCCAATACGGAAAAACGCATATCCGACATAGCTACGGTAGGCGGCGACTATGGCCGTAAACCGGGAGTATTCACCGCTGGCTATAAAGCGGAGGCATCTCCCGTGCGGAGGGAAGATGGCATTGCGAAAGTACGCGTCCTTCCTATCCAGGGCGGCATAGTAGCCCCCAGGAGGCAAGGATGGAATAATGGTTCCCAGGGATACCATGCAGAACTTTAACCTTATCCCAAACCGGTTGAGTCCATGCAGGACCAGGGAGGTCTGAGACCTGTGTTCGAGTGGGGAACTAGGGCATAACGGGAGTAAAACCCCTAGCCCCTTTCGTCCGCTGAAGGGGGACAGGGCTGGAGCAATTTAAAGGTGGTACCTATGCTCCATCGTGCGCAGGACCCAGCGATCTAAAAGTAACTGGGGCCATGCCAGGAGAAAGCGGGATCAGGACCCCGTCCTGCGACTGGTACACCGCCCTCCGACGAACCTTGGAAGGTCCGTCTTTGGTCCCAGTGGTAATTGCGAGGGACCTCGACTCTGGCTTTTTAGGGGGCCTGACGTTTGTCTGCGACCACCTTGGCCTTGCCGTTTTCCAGAGTTCTGCCTCTGGCTAGGCACAGAGTATGGCGGCTGGGGCCATAAAGGCCTGCGTTTGGTCGCAAGCGTATACACGCTGAGACGCATTAGGACCATATTGTCCAGCAGGCTTCGCAGTCTGGGGCTGTCTCTGCCGCGAAGATGCCTTTACCAACAAAGGGTAAATTCTTTCCCCCGTCCTCCAAGACGGCAGCGAACTCTAGGTGGGAGGTTCGAGGGAGAAACTCCTCCACCCAGGTGCTATAATTATCGCAGCTAAGCAAGGCTTGTTGCTTTGCTACCCAGAGGCGTAGGGCCCCTGCAGAGTACACCTTGCATTCGCCAAGGCTCTTTCTGCTTCGGGGCTGGCGCCCGCTGGCCATGATATCAGGATCGTGGTCCTGAGCATAAAATCTGCGCATATGGGATGACACGGATGCGTGTCCGGATGGCCATGGAGGTACTAAAAGAAGGCACGGGCCGAGTCTCTGACTCACTCGGACCTTGCCCAACTCGGCACCGGGGACCGGCATCGGGAGGCGTATCGGTACCTGGAACGAGATCCAGACCCGCAACCAGAACGGTGTCGGGAGGTCGACCGAGATCTCGAGGCTCGGAGAAGAGCTACAGGAGTCAAGGTACCTGCCCCGGTGCCAGATGTCGGAACGGTGCCGATAGCGGGTCGGCGAACGGGATACCGACCGGTGCAGCGAGTGTGACCAGTACCGAGGAAAACAGTACCGGGACTGCCAGTGGTGTCCGGCGTGCCGACAGGACTTGGAGTGTCTGCGGGACCGTGATCATGGACGGTGCCGCTCTGCTGTACTGACAGGGGACAGTCCCTTGAAGAGACTGTATTACCCGTACCGGCGGTGCCCGGGTCAGGCAGCACTGACTCTGTCATGGCACTGAGAGCCCTCGCCGTTGGTAACATCTCCGGCGTGCAGGGAACAGCAGGCTCAACCACAGTGCGTACTGGGGAGCTGTCAGGCACCGGATTCGACGGCCCTCGTGGGGCCGGGATCCACGGTACCGAGGTCATTAGAGCTTCGGTAGGTGCCGGTGCCGGGCGAACCGAGTTAGATAAGCTGTCTGGCTGCGGTGCCGTCAGCACTGAAGCAGCGGGAGTAATACGCTCAACCACGGCGCGTGCCGGGGAGCCGTCGGGCACCGGATTCGATAGCCCTTGTGGGACTGGAATCGACGGTGCCGATAGAAGCAGCCGGAACAGGAGCTCAACCACGGCGCGTGCCTGGGAGCCGTCAGGCACCGGATTCTACGGCCCTTGCGGGACCGGGATCGACGGTGCCGACGTCATCGGTGCCGCAGCAGGTGTCGGTGCCGGGCGATCCGACTTAGACTAGCTCTCTGACCGCGGTGCCGTTGGCACGGAAGCAGCCGGAGCATTAGCTCGACCACGGCGCGTGCCGGGGAGCCGTCAGGCACCGGATACTACGGCCCTTGCGGGACCGGGATCGACGGTGCCGACGTCATCGGTGCCGCAGCAGGTGTCGGTGCCGGGCGATCCGACGTAGACGAGCTCTCTGGCTGCGGTGCCGTTGGCACGGAAGCAGCAGGAGCAATACGCTCAACCACGGCGCGTGCCGGGGAGCCGTCAGGCACCGGATTCTACGGCCCGTGTGGGACCGGGATCGACGGTGCCGACGCCATCGGTGCCGCAGCAGGTGTCGGTGCCGGGCGATCCGACGTAGACGAGCCCTCTGGCTGCGGTGCCGCTGGCACGGAAGCAGCAGGAGCAATACGCTCAACCACGGCGCGTGCCGGGGAGCCGTCAGGCACCGGATTCTACGGCCCGTGCGGGACCGGGATCGACGGTGCCGACGCCATCGGTGCCGCAGCAGGTGCCGGTGCTGGGCGATCCGACGTAGACGAGCCCTCTGGCTGCGGTGCCGCTGGCACGGAAGCAGCAGGAGCAATACGCTCAACCACGGCGCGTGCCGGGGAGCCGTCAGGCACCGGATTCTACGGCCCTTGTGGGACCGGGATCGACGGTGACGACGTCATCGGTGCCGTAGCAGGTGTCAGCGCCGGGCGATCCGACTAGACGAGCTCTCTGGCTGCGGTGCCGCTGGCACGGAAGCAGCAGGAGCAATACGCTCAACCACGGCGCGTGCCGGGGAGCCGTCAGGCACCGGATTCTACGGCCCTTATGGGACCGGGATCGACGGTGACGACGTCATCGGTGTCGTAGCAGGTGTCAGCGCCGGGCGATCCGAGTAGACGAGCTCTCTGGCTGCGGTGCCGCTGGCACGGAAGCAGCAGGAGCAATACGCTCAACCACGGCGCGTGCCGGGGAGCCGTCAGGCACCGGATTCTACGGCCCTCGTGGGACCGGGATCGACGGTGCCGACGTCGTCGGTGCCGGGCGAGCCATCTTAGACGAGCTGTCTAGCTGTGGTGCAGCTGGCACAGAAGCAGCAGGAGCAGTAAGCTCTACCACGGCGCGAGCCGGGGAGCTGCCAGGCAGCGGATTCCCTGGTCCTGGGGGACTGGAATCGACGGAGCCGAAGTCATCGGTGCCTCTGCAGGTGACGGTGCCGGATAACGCAACTGAGGCGAGCTCTCTGGCTGCGATGCAGGTGGCACGGAAGTAGCGGGAGCAGGGGGCTCAACCACGGCGCGTGCCGGGGAGCCGCCAGGCACCAGCAGGAATCGTAGACTCTCTCGACCTCGGAAGAAGGGAGCGGTGCCGAGTCGACATCGGTGCCAGCGACGGTCGGTGCCGAAAGGCCTTGGTGGTACCGGCGGGGTCCGGTGCCGAGGAGGCGCTTCTGCCCGCCGCTTGAACATCGCTCCGCGCCCAAGGTGGAGGGGCAAGTGAAAGTCCCGCACCTTTTTGTTCTCGGCTTAAAAGCCTTGCAAATGGGGCACTTATCTGTCAAGTGTGATTCCCTGAGGCACTTCAACAGGAGTCATGTAGATCTCTCTTCGGCCGCGGCTTCTGGCAAGCCGGGCCCCTTTTTAAAACCCGGTGAGCCATGCATGGCTCCGGCACTGGGCTCATGGAAGGGGCTACTTCCTGAACCCCGCTAACTAAACTAACCATACAAATATATATATAAAAGTGTTATAACTGCATAATTATATACGAGAAAACGAGTAGCTAGGGAAGTGGAGGTCAGCTAAGCCGCGCTCCACTGTTCCAACGACCGACACGGGCGGTAAGAAGGAACTGAGGAGCGGGTGGGCCGGCAGGAGTATATATGGAGCGCCATGGTGGCGCCACTCTAGGGGGCGACCTGCCGGCCCACTGAGTTGCTAGGGTAAAAGTTTTCCGACGAATGTGCACGCGCGGCGCGTACACCTAACTGGAATGGATATGAGCAATCACTCGAAGAAGAAACATTAGTGGTATACATAAAGTAATGAATAATGCGATAAAGTCAAAGTCAAGCACTCTGCCCCCCTTCTCATAATTGAAGAGCAAGAGAACATCTAATTAAACTGAAAGCAATTTAAACCTGAAAAAAGATGCTTCCTTCCTAATCAGTGACTATATATTTTCTTTGTCATATTTTTATGAATGACAGATTAGTAACAAGCATTTTTATGGGGAAAATATCTGAACTGCTTTGTAGCCTATGCATCTACATCCATAAACATCAAGATTGCAGTCCTGGATTCCAGAAAGGTCCAAAAGCTTTCCTAACTTCCAGCGCCGCCAATTCTCAAAGGTTAGGAGCCGCAAAGAAAGAAGTTAACATTAAAAACAGAACTGCTGCCAATTGTTTCAACCAATACAGTCTATCTTAGTGGCATGCTAAGGAATAATACTCTTACAGTTTCTCCTCAGGATCTCAAATCACTTTACAAACACAAAAGTTAATTTCACAGTGTCCATTAGAAATAGGTAAATATTATTTCTCTTCATTTTATAATGGAGAGATGGAAGCACACAGGTAAATTGCCTTACCTGAGGTCACACAGCAAACCTGTGGCAGACCCAAGACTGGATCTTAGATATCCCAACTACCAGTACCGCATTTTAATCATAAGATCAACTTCCTTCTTTAGGAGAATAGACTCAGTATTTGGCAGTTTAATAAACCTCATTATAATCCACACAAAGTCACTCTCCACCAACAATACTGAAGATGCTCCAATAATAAATTACATAAAAAAGAGTCACATTTTACTAGTATATTGTAAGTGGAAAAAACAAAATTAGAGTATTTTAAATTGTTGGTTTTCCCACTGCTATTTTGCAAAAAACAATCAAAAGGGGTACGCACAAAGGGAGGGGGGCAAACAGAGGCATGAGCCCCTCAATAATCAGTAGCGTCACAGACATCCCTCAACTCCAGAAGCTGTCTCCCACCCAGGGCCGGCGCTTGCATTTAGGCGGCCTAGGGCACCAGGATTATTGGTGGGCGGCGTTTTGCCAGAGGGGGCGGCAGGCGGCTCCAGTGGAGCTGCCGCAGTCGTGGCTGCAGGCAGGCGGGCGGTCGGCTGCTCGTGCGGCTCCGGTGGACCTCCCGCAGGCACGACTGCGGCAGCTCCACCACAGCTGCAGGAGCAGCCGACCATGCGCAGCCATGACTGCGGCAGCTCCACCAGAGCCGCGGGACCAGCACGTGGGACGGCGAAATTGCAGTGCGCCTAGGGTGCTAAAACCCCTAGTGCCGGTCCTGCTCCTGCCCTGTCTTTTGCTATAACGAACCCCTGACTATAATTGCTAAATGGCTTGGATCTCCAGGGTTTTGTTATAGCAAGGGTTTACTGTAAATCCTCATAACATCATGTGTTTAACATGGCCCTTCAAAAGCAGTCAAATTTAAATTCCTGCACATATCCCAAATAGTCACTTAACTAATTATATTGTAGATCACCACCAGTCTGACATCATTTAAAGTCCTCTCAAAAACAAAAATAACCTGAAAAAAATCTACTTCTGTGAACCTGAAGCAAAAATATTCTACTAAGTCAATTTATATCACAGCCAACCCTATTATTAACCACCTGTACACATTGTGTTAATTAGTGAAACATCAGAGCTTGTTAACTTCTATCACTATACAAAGGCTTAAGTGACTTAAGTTGCTATTTTGATGAGAGAATCTGCTCTTCCCTGTCTCCATATCAGTTCACTGAAGAATGTAAGAACTTAAGAATGGCCATACTGGGTCAGCTCAAGGGCCCATCTAGCTCAGTATTTTATATTTCAACAGTGGCCAATGCTGAGTGCCCAGAGGGAATGAACAGAACAGGTAATCAAGTGATCCATCCTGTCACCCATTCCCAGCTTCTGGCAAACAGAGGCTAGGGACACCATCCCTGCCCATCCTGGCTAACAGCCACTGATGGAACAATCCTCCATGAATTTATCTAGTTCTTTTTTGAACCCTGTTATGGTCTTGGCCTTCACAATATCCTCTGGCAAGGAGTTCCACAGGCTGATTGTGCACTGTG
Source organism: Gopherus evgoodei (assembly GCF_007399415.2). Taxonomy (NCBI): domain Eukaryota; kingdom Metazoa; phylum Chordata; order Testudines; family Testudinidae; genus Gopherus; species Gopherus evgoodei. The sequence goes on along the minus strand of NC_044327.1, from coordinate 89,579,251 downwards.
TGAAAAAAATACTTCCTTTTGTTTGTTTTAAATCTGCTGCCTATTGATTTCATTTGGTGGCCCCTAGTTGTTGTGTTATGAGGAGGAAATAACACTTTATTTACTTTCTCCACACAGTCATGATTTTATAGACCTTTATCGTAGCCCCCCTTAGTCGTCTCTTTTCCATTTAAATGGTGACGTCTTTGGTGACAGAGGCTGTTTCTTATTATACGTCTGTATGGGATCTAGCAGAATGAAGCTAGAATCTGCTACCATAATACTTAGAAGATATAACTTTAAAAACACCACAAAAGCGGTAATCCACTTTCCTGTATTTTTCATGAGTCGGACCCTCATCAATATAATTGCAGCCTGAAGAAACTGACTGGTACCCAATCAGCTTTAGGGCTTTGTAGAAGAGAGGTTGAGAGCACCATCCGGCTGTTTCAAACCATAAGAGTTAGTAACAAGGGTACGTGTACACAGCAGCGTAAGCCCAGGGTCAGTAGAACTCAAGTTAGCAGTCCCTGGGTTTGTTAACCTATGGCTTGAGCATCTGCACTCACTTGTAACACCTGGTTAGGAAATGTTGAACCCTGGGTCTTAACATGGGGCTTCTATATCTAAACTGCATTATGAAGGTACAAGTCCAACAGCCCATATCATAGACTTCCCAAAACATGGCTGCTCTAGCCTTTTGTTCATGGTGGAAACAGAAGACAAAGTCAGCCTGCTTGTGGGATACTTTTGAAGGACTCCCAGAACATGAGTCCAGCATGACTATGTCTACACTGCAAACCAACAGGGCTTGAACCCTGGATCCTAGCTTAATTCAGGCTCAGAACCTCCATCCCTGTGAGCCTGCATCTGAGTTCTGGGTTAGCATGATTTGTGTGTAGACAAAAGAAGGTTTAGGCTCTAGCCTGAGTTTGAACTCTAGGCTTACACTGCAGTGTAGGCATACCTAAAAGGGAAGGGTGCCTCTGCTGGAACCAGAGTTGCTAGCTTTGTTATGAGTGACCTGCTAGATGCTAAATCAATCCAATCAATTTCAAAGAGCATGAAACATTATATGCAAAGAGGTGACAGAGGTAGCATGGAGATGCTCACACCTCCACTGGTGCTGGGGAGAAGTAACAGGCTGCAAGAACCATCTGTTATTGCCAAAAGGAAGAAGAGTCTAACTACCACCACTCCTGTCAACAAAGAGGGGGAGCAGGAAAAGTCAACCACAGCAGCAGATAGATAAGGGGAAACCAGGAGATGAACTGTCAGAAGGATATGAATTATATTGGGCAACGTGAAGCCTTACCACTACCCTCAGGAGTTTGAAGGCGGCCTCAGCAAAGGACAGGAACAAGGTGGGCCAGTGTGCTGGACTTGAGAGGAAGGGAGGGAGGAATCCTTGTACCACTGGCATGGAAGCACAGTCTCTTTACTAAAAACAGCCTCAGCAATGCCAGCTAGCAAAGAGTGACTGTAATTACTGACAGGAGTCTCAGCTTGCATATCTAAACAGACTATTTGTCTTAAGTCCAAGCAGATTTTTCTGAAGTAGTTTTGGAAAGTAGAACAATATCTTTAAAAAGAGGCAAGAAACTGAAATCAGAGCACCCGTTAGCAGAGTGCACACAGCTATACCAAGTCAACAATTAACTCAAAAGCTGAAGAATACATTGTTAATGCTTTCATAAATTGGCTGGATTGCTCAACATTTGCCTTGTCTGAAAGGTTAAAAAAACTAAGCCTCACACACTTCAGATGCAACTTGATCACTCATTTCTTTATAGGCCACGTCAGCTCATGATCTTTTATTTAAAAAAAATCTTACATCCTGTTCATATGGTAAACTGAAACAATCCAAATGGGTTGCTTTCTTTAATAGCTTTATTTGGATATATATCTTAGTTGTAATAATTCAGTATCTCCTAATTTTGAGCACACAAGAAATTTTTTATATTTAGATTTAACTATAGTAGATTTTAGGAGTACTGTACTGTAATCATCATGATTTTGTTGTGGTTACTTTATGCTGTTTTCTATACTATGAAAGAAACTATTCAAATGGGGGGGGGAGCAGCGCAAGGGAAGAGCATGCCTATCCAAAGTTCGTGTCTTCAAAAGGTACACGTGTCCAATATAGAAAGTGCTTAACGTAATCCATTACCAATTACTTTGCCCTTTTCACAGAGAGCCCAACAAACACAAAAAAATTTCCCTACTCCAAGCAGAGAAAAGGGAACATTAAAGGACTTTTCTTCCACTGGCTCTGCTACAACTCAGAGTCAGAGCAGAGTCTCCAAAGCACTGGATCCTGCCTGCAACTACTGGAGGCAGCACAAACAGATGGTGTAAGGGTATGGCCATTCCCAGTCTGCCTCAAGGGTCTTGTTTCTGCCTCCAATAAGCCGTAAGGAGGGGAAGGGGAGATGCTCTGTGACTGGGGCCTATTTCCATTACATATCCCATCAGAGTTTCTCTGGGCAGCATCTGCTGGATCTCTAGACACCTTTAAGCAGCAGTGGATGCTGTCTGGGGTTCTCTGCTCTGTGTCCCTCTCAGAATCCCTGCTTATGGCCCTGTAACCCTCACTCCTGTTTAATCATTTGTTGTCCCCCAAAATTAATTGAACTCTGGCTTTAGTGGCTCCTCCCCTTAGGCTGGGTGAAGGGCCTTCTGATATGTGTGGGCTTCCCAGAATTCAATAGGGGTAAGGAGAAGAAACTTACTGAAATGGATCAGTGAGCTTTCTCCTGTGCAGAAGAAATTAAGATACTCATCTGCGTATAGACCCAGCCCTTACCAAAAAGCCATTCAGATCACCAAGCCTTCCACAACTACCACCACAGGCAGGTGATATCAGTATTTAAGTTCATGAGCCAACTGAAGCTTCTGCAGCAGTGTAAAAAAAAACAAGGCAGTTTTTAAACAAACATTTAAGTGGTACATTTTTGTAATGGTTACTACAATCAAAATCATTTCCCCCATTAATCATACACTGCTACAGAAATTTAGCATTGGTATACTGCAGCAATCCATCCATCTTACCACAGATTTTAAACCTCATTTGCTACCATACATGGGGCTCAGAGTATAGTGGTATACTAAGAGGTATGTATTTTGAAAGTACATGAAATATTTCATTTATACATGTACAGATAGCCCAATCTAATGTATACATACAGCACACCAGGCATTCTCCCCTTAAATCAAAGAAAATAATGCAAAGTTAGATACAGTTCTTAAGCCAACCTAAAAATCTGAAATGTGAAAAATAATTTGATATTCAAAATGCCTCAATGTATAAGACAAACATCATGGAGAGTCTTCCTCATGGCCATTGCCTGTAGCAAATCCTTGGGTAAGGGTTGAATAGCTACAAGCAAGCCTTACATTTTGGCTGTAATTTAATATTCATATTGTAGTTAATACCTAAAACCCACAACCAAGTTGGGCCTCACTGCACTAAGCACTATACTAACAAAAAACCAAACAGTCTCTGGCCCACAGCACTTATATAGTCAAAAAAGTCAAAAACTTAACAGGTGTATGAGCTAAACAAGTGGACTGGGATGGGGTAACTGGATAACATAAAAGACCAGTAAATCGTTCAGTGTTTAATGAACTGGCTTGACAGCTACTGGAAATGCTAAAGTCATAGTATTTAACAGTACTTACTTTTTCCATCAGTACTTCTAAGCTTCTGTCACTATTCAACAAATGTAATCAAGTTTATATGCAGGAATACAGCAGACCTACATCAAAAGAATTCCCAGACAGCAAAGCCTTTTTGTCTGTAAACTGCTTGCTACAAGAATATCATCACCATTATTTCTTCCAGTTCCAGTATAAGAATGTATCCTATAGATGCATAATACCCTTACACAAAGATACCCCTCTCACACAGGCATGAAGAGCCTGAAATATTTTTTTCTGAATGTCTGCACAGAAGTGCTTTGTGTATTGATGGTGGCAGGAGAGAGCTCAAGTACTTATTCTACACAAAATCAGTTACTCCTTTCCCTCCCAGCCCTCCATTGATCTCTTTGCAAACACAGTACAGAAAACAGCTTATCTTTTACTTAACAGTGCTGCAGTAACTGAATCCAATCTTAAAAACAAAAACAGAAATAAGCTGAATTTGTCCAGGGAAATCCTGACACTTACTGTGTATATGAATATGAAATATGTATATTACATTGTGGCATTCTCCCTTTGCTTAGCTTATTGGCTTTCCAGGGTAGGATCTGTACTTTCAAATATTTATCAGCAACTAGCATATTGTGGGCATTTTCAGACACTAATAAAAAAATGTAAGTAACACTTCCTCTCTGATCCTACAGAGCCCTCCATTCCTATCCAAACACTGTATAAACAGCACCCTACATACAAAACTAGGGGAAATCATTCCAGATACTGCAGTGTAACAAACAAGTCTCGTAACTGCAGGTGGCAGTGAACACATTCATACTGAAGTTCAAGCACTGCATTTACAAGCTTTCAGTTAGTTCAATGACTGCAAAGCATGTTTCGATTCACTGCTCTGTATGTGTATTTCATCATGAGACACTATGCTTTGTATAATAAAAATAGTTTGCTGGCATAATTTTCAGGCAATAATGCAATATAAACCTTTACTCAAGAATTATTCAAGTGTCTGGTAATACAGTATGATCAACTAGATCCAGATGTTGTTCAGAACCTCATGGGACTGCTCCTGAATGAACACATTAGGCTTCAGGAATGTATAAAGAACATAAATGCTATTTCTTCTGAATTAAAATTAGGAAGAGATAGCTGCCTGCTGAACCCAATGGGCAGCATCATGCATTAGTATAATCTATTAAAACTGTTATAATGCAGTAACCTCAGAATAATGGCTGACATCTCAGCAGAAGCTCAGGTGCTGCCTTTACGCTGATAGAATTGTGATAACCATCTCAACGATTTATACTTAATAACCATTTTATATGTTGTAGTGAAACTAAACTTTTAGAGTTGATATAATAGGAGAGCATAGTTACATTAGTTTGAGTTTTCCTTAATATTTTTCTTCTAGTTCCCAACAGGAGGCCACTTTGTTGTAGTTTATGACAGAAGTGAGCTTCCTTACTACAGAAATCATGCAATAGGAAACAATCAGCACACAGTCTTCATTTTTAATTTGCCTTTAAAAAATTTTCAGCTGAATCTTTGTGTTGCAACACCAGGCTCTTCAGATCCTTGAAATAAAAGTTAAACAAGTAATTCTAGTCCAGGGGTCGGCAACCTTTCAGAAGTGGTGTGCCAAGTCTTCATTTATTCACTCTAAGGTTTCGCGTGCCAGTAATACATTTTAACGTTTTTAGAAGGTCTCTTTCTATAAGTCTATAATATATAACTAAACTATTGTTGTATATAAAGTAAATAAGGTTTTTAAAATGTTTAAGAAGCTTAATTTAAAATTAAATTAAATGCAGAGCTCCCTGGACCAGTGGCCCAGGATCCAATGAAAATCAACTCGCGTGCCGCCTTCGGCACACGTGCCATAGGTTGCCTACCCCTGTTCTAGCCCCTACCCCAACATGAGATCCCCCCCCTTCTATAAAGCACATGTATAGAGCTACATAGTGATTATTTTATTTGGTTTTGCAGTCTGCCTGTTGATCTTGTCAGTCAGACTCCAATCGGACAGTATTAATGATGACGACCTGTTATTTCAGTTTTGCTAACATACATGGAATAATATTGCTGGGGATTTCAGTGGTTGTAGGGATAAACAAGTCATTCTTTAGCATGCAGACTATGTGGGTCAAAGGAAAGGAATATTGCACAATAGCAGCAGTTTATCCTCCTAAAAACTAGTTTTGTGCTATTGGGGGGGTTGGCTTTAATAGCAAAAGAGACTCTCCCATGGCAGCAGATGGAAGGGGATCAGTCCAAAGGTCACGAGCCTCAAAATTTATTGACTATCCCAAAACAAGTCAGAAAAAGTTTTCAAAAATTTAGCAGAACATACAAGTAACGTGGGACAGGATTTGGAGCAAAAAATGTCCCACAATTGAATGAGGACATATATTTTAATTCAACATATTTGTCAAAGACCAGGTCAGATGGCTAGAGTTCACTCCCATACAACTGACTTGAACCTCTTCAAATGCTCTTACTTATATACTTCATGTGTGTGTTTGCACCAATGATTCTGACTATTAAAATTCAAAACAGTATTAATATAGTTCCCATAGATATTACCATTCTGATTGGGAGAGGACACGTACTGGATGCTGAATTATTTGTCCCCGCCACCATCACCTATACCTAATACTACTAACTCTTATATAAAATGCTTTTACATCTGTAGATCTCAAAACGCTTCACAATCTTTAGTGCATTTCTCCCCACAACCACCACCACCCTGTGAAGTAGGGAAGTACTCTCATTTTAGAGATGGGGAACAGACACAGAGACTGAGTGACTTGCCTGAGGTCAGACAGAAAGTATGTTGTGGAGCAGGGAACTGAACCCCAGTCCCCCAAGTCATAGGCTAGTCCAACTACTGGAACCTGCCCCAAGAAGCAGTTAGTGAGATGTTTTCAGTCATGTGGATGTTTGTCCTCTAGGAAGCACCAGAAATGGCTCACTTCTAAAAGCTAAAATAGATGGCAAATGATCTTCAGCTACTATTAACGTTGGCTAATAAACAAAGTGTCACATGTGACCTGTGTTAGGGACATTCAGTGACAAAGACTCCAAGACACTTCTACAATTTGTATACACAGTTTTTTTTAAATAAGTAAGGTCAAGATGTTTTAGCGGATTTTGTCTGATGCTCAATTCAGAGATCTGCAAATAGATCATTTTCTTCATACAGATGTCTCTGCCATTATATAGCATGCCAAATAAAGTAATTTTGGCTAGTTAAAAAAAAAGTTAACTATCTTACCCAGGGTGCAAATAGCATTCTGAATTATTTGTACTGCAACAGAAGGGTGGGTGGGAGGCACCTTCAGAAAGCAAAGTAATTCCACCAGTGCCTGAGAGTACAGAGATAGGTCTAGACCAGGGTGGATATTTTCATTTAAGTTTGTTAACTCCCTCTCAGATACCATTTGGTTGTTTATTTGTCTTTATTCCAAGTGAGCTAGTGTGTATACACGGATATGACCAAAAGTATGATTTTTATGCAGAACACATGACAGAACCGAAGGAACAGAGATGCAGACTGTTTAATTCATTTGTTACCTTAGGAATACGCTGTACATTGTGTTTCCAAGTAAGGAGCAGACAACTGAAAACTAGGTAGCTAGCTATTGAAACTCCATGTTCATGTCTATTCCAGAGGAAGCAAAAACAGGATATGAACAAAAAGAAAAGAAGGTATGAGAACAAATGATGATCTGTTGGTTTTCTGCTTACTTGCCTACCAACCTTTGATTAGTAAAACCTCTCTGCCTCCATATTCTGTATGAATAAATCCAATCAGTCGTGTTTTTAATCCCAATATCTAACCATACCTATGTGCAATAATTTGAAGACTCGTTAGGACTGAAAGCTCTAAAAACAAAAAGGCAATATCAATAGAGTTTCAGTTCTGGGAATATTACAACCAGCTCATCATTAAGATTTACACCCCAGCCTTGCCATTTACTGTGCATAAGTACACTGTTGCATCAGCATCCAGTGAATTACAGGACTGGAGTTACGGATGCTCAGCCAGAACTAGTGCCACACGTTCATGTTGGTGAAGGAAGGCATTTGAGTAAGTGAAGAAGAGCAAGGTCTCTAAAGGGGCAGAAGTCAAGCTACTTTTCTTGCAGTGCCTTACTTTGGTCACCCACATTTGAAAGCATTTGTTATATCATACAAACAACAACTGTACACATGACTATGTTACAAAATATAACTTTGTATTTTCTTAACACAAACCACTACCACCCACTAAATATACAGATTGAGAAATGTGGTTATAAGGATGTTCAAAATAACATATACCTCAATTTTATCTGATGTAACAACTTTGCCTTTTGTCCATCTCAGCCTGATAGTTTTATACATGGTTTATATAGCAAAGGGCAAAGTATCACACTTATCCAAATTAGATCATTTTCTGGCAACTAACTATATGACCAGCATAGCCTGTGAGTCACTTTCCAAAACTAGGGAGAACATAATTACACCAAGAAAGAATGTGTGACTCAAAGATTTCTATTGTTCAAATGGACAACTGGGTCCTCTAAATTTCAGTCTGCTTCGCTGTATAGAAGAGTTACTAAAATGTCAATAGCAACTTACAAAAACAAAAGGGGGTTATGTAGCAGCAAGCAGAAGCTAATGAGATAAGATGAAGTCACAGATTATGACATTGTAAAGGCAGGCCACTATGATGAAACTGGTATGTTTGACTCATGACAACAGCCGAATTAACTGCTACCACCATTAATAACTATTTCAACTGCATTTGTTATCTGAGTAGACTGGAAGTCTACGTATTGAAAGTAGTTCCATTAATCTGGTGCACAAGCCAGGACCGAACACCATTATATTGCTACAAGCAGTCTTTATACAGTCCCTTTCCAGTACTTTAGAGATATTGGGGGCATCTAGCTGGCAAAGATCACAGAAGCAACCGCTCGTTACAGATTGTTTACTCCTGGAGGAATTCTGCTCCACTGCACATGCACAGAATGTGTGTCCCTGTCAGAAAGTCATTTTTCTGCTAGGAAGAAAAGGGAAGCCACAAAAATGGTTCTGCAACTCTCCCTAGCAGTATTTTTCAGGGGCTCAGTGCAGCCGGTAGAGAGGTAAATCACTGTGGGGTAGGAGGCGGGGGTAGGAGGCAGGACTGAGGAAGACCTGGCTGGTGTCAGATCCACTCCCAGATTTCCCTCCCAGCTGAAGGAAGCTCTGCAAACTCTTTCTTCCCCACTCCCCTGCTTCCTGCACCCATCGCTCCTCACCTGCAGGGGGAGGAAACACTGTGCAGGGAGCTGCTCCCCCATCTTCCCAATTGCTGTGCATCCAGACCCCTTCATATCCAGACCCTCCTGCCAAGCTTCACACTCCTGCACTGAGACACCCCACCCAATAAGCCCGACTCCCCTGCACCACTCCGATGAGCTACCTGCACCCAGATCCTCACCCCACTGAGCCCCAACCAGCTGTATCTGGACCCTCCCCTTAACCCACCCACACCTCCCTGCCGAGTTCTATTCATCCCACAGCCCCAATCACCTTCACCTGGACCCCCTGCAGAGTCCCATTACCATTGCACCCAGACCCCTGCCTCCAACAAGCCCCTGTGCATCCAGATCCCCCAATGAGCTGCCCACACCCAGATTGCCCCACACAGAACCCTCTCAACCCACACCTGGATCCCCACACTAAGTCCCTCCAAGCTTGGATTCTGCCTTGCTGAGTCTGCCTGCCCACACCTGGTGCACCTGGCATGGAGGGGCAGGGCCCTGGGGTGTTTCTGGGGCAGGCCCTGTCCTTGAGCTGTATCAGGGTCGGAGGCAGCCTCACCTTTGAGGTGAGCTGCACAGTGATCTCCCACCTCTGTGCAGCCAGTGGCCTGTGCTCCCCAATGCCATCCTGAAGCCTCCATATTTATTTGAGAAATAACATTTGCCGAAGTTTGCACAATTTTAAAATATTGTGCACAGAATTATTTATGGCGCAGAATGCCCTCAGGAGAAATTGTTTTCGGAATATTAAGGTCTCAACTGTTTCCTTGCCATCTCTGAGCCAAAGAAGTCTGTACGAAGAATATTCCCTAGTTAAATCAGGGCCTACACCTTGGATGAGAATCCACTTGTATATGAAGTAGAACTTGATTGTGAAACAGAGCCTCCTACACACTGGGGGACTCTGAGCACTGTCGATTGGTCCATGGATGGAGACAAAGCACTGGATAGGTGGTTTAAAAGACTAATTTTTATGTCAGAGTTTCCACATGCAAAATGGGGTGGAGACTTTACTCAAGCTTGCTTCCTTTTCATTTTTACTTGGTAGTTTACATAAGACGCAGTACCAATGCTCGTCCAGAGATGATAGAACCACCTAATCCTGCAATGATACACAGCCCTTATTTCCTTATAGCTGGCCCGGAAGAGCTAGCCACATAAAGTCAGTCAAACAGCCATCTTTATACACACTATGTTACAAGTGGGATTTATCAGTTGCCAAGGTTTCACAGATATTCTTGAAGAAAACTCGTTAGGTTTTCTAGCTCTAGTTAAATTGGTAAGAGGAAAATTTTTCAACTGAGTAGAGTTCTTTCCCTCAAAATAAGAAGCAGAGAACATACTATGGTTCAATTCATGGCCACTATAGCATGAGTTTCAGTGGTGAGAGAAAGCAATAACTAACTATTCATTCAACCAACCAACTTGCTACTTTTCGTGGTAAGGTATTTATACTGAAGTTTTTCCCACTCTTGGCACCCCAGCCCAACTTCTATTCCACTTGTATTTTCAGATCACCAGTTTACTGTTAAAGTGAGCCACTCTGCCATGCTACAGCAACAATAAGCTAAGAGTTTCTTCTATCTACAGAAGCTGTAATCCACTGTTACCAAGGCAGTAAGAAGAAAGTTAAAAAAAACAACAACCTCAGATCAGGTGATTTATGTCTCATTCTTACAAGGACATATTAACCTGGTAAAGCAAAGAAAAATGAATACGTTGACCATTAAAAGCAAGAACTCCCTTTATTATAGTATTCTACAGATTTCTTTATACTTACAATATACTTACCTGCTTGCCTCATGTTTCTGACCTTTAGTCAAAACGAGACCAAACAAAAACGACTCCATCCTTTCAACTCCAGAACACTGCACAGCATGCTAAAGTGTTTTGGACTACAGCCACACAGCATCTGGATTTCTCCCAAGCAGAAAGTCTCCCAAGCAGAAACATTACATTAGAAATAGTCAGTTTAAGATACATTGGCCAGATTCTGTGTCTGTCTGAGATGCATTCAGTACAGATCTGGAACAGGACAATGGTGGCTTTAAGCCACTGTATATTCTCACTGCCCCATCAATCCTGTGCCATCTCTGCTGTGGTTTAAGTTGGAGCAACCTGAAAAATACACCAATTTATACCCATCCACTCACAGCTGCTAGAGGCTACTTTGGCAGCAAGGAATTGCTGGAGTAGAAGAAATGCCTCAGCCATGCCCCCTCTCCCATAGGAATGCCCTTCACACTAGGACTGCAGAGCTGCTGTAGCAGCTGTGCCACCCGGAGATTCTCCTTATATGAAGATCCATCATGCTGATTATGACTATGTCCTGGAGAGGTGCAAAGCTGTCGGATCACAACTGAATCCAGCCTGAACATACCTTGCTTGGGTAACGAGTAACACCTTCAATTACTACAACAGAGTTAAGCAAGCCTCTTAAAATGAAACTTGAGCTATTTTAGTGCCACCAACCCCTGCACATGAAGTATTTAAAAAAAAATATTAGTTTCCTTCTAATGCCTTCTGGGCAAAAAAGTAGGAAATTCAGAACTTATGTTCCAATATCAACCTTAATTTTGATGTGCACTTCTGCCTACTTTCCATATATGGGCTGGATACCCCTGCCTATGGCTACACAACCTTCACTTGGCCATGTAATTCATTCACTGAAGTTAATTCTATAATATAACCTGCAGCAGTACTGGATGGTGGGGGTAGGGGGAGGGAGAGAATAGGAGAGAAGAAGAGGCCCCACTCCATTTCCGTAAGTCAGACAGGCAGTAGAGGATAATATATGATCCCCAACAGGCAAATGGGGAAGTCTGTCTCCGCAGTCTGTTTCATTGGGCCTGGATGATGCAATCAATTGGTTTCAATGCCTAACAGATTAGGTCTTTGATGAGCGCTTCTGGAACCGAAGATCAGCCCTGGTGAGAGAATGCAACTCCCACAACCTTGAGAGCGGGGAGAAGTCTAGTGAGAAAAACAGTTAGTGTCTCCTTTAAGGATCCACACTCAAAGTGTTCGATGCCTTCCCTTCCTGCTCTCATCACCTGAGCTGGTTGGGGTTCAGTAAGCCACTGCAGTCCGCACATCTGATTTAGGGTCTATAACCCCTGATGTTAGCCTGACCCCCCACTCTCCTGCACAGATTAACAGGTGGACATGGACACAAGATGAGTAAATCAGATGGTGGCTGAATTAAGTGAGTGTCCATCACGAAACTGCACAGGGCTTGCAGCAGAGAGGCAATCAGTCACTGACATTCAAATCAGGGCCGGCTCTAGCCATTTCACCACCCCAAGCACAGCGACACGCTGCAGGGAGCGCTCTGTGCCCGCGGCTCTGGTGGACCTCCCACAGGCGTCCCTGCGGGGGGTCCACTGGTCCCGCTGCTCCGGTGGAGCATCCGCAGGCACGCCTGCGGGAGGTCCACTGGAGCCGCGGGACCAGCGGACCCTCCGCAGGGACACCTGCAGGAGGTCCACCGGAGCCGGCTGCTGCCCTCTGACAACCAGCAGAGCGCCCCTCGCGGCATGCTGCCCCAAGCACACACTTGGCGCGCTGGAACCTGGAGCCGGTCATGATTCAAATACATACCAGATGTGAGGGTCACGGCTGAGAGTGAGACTACAATGGTGCCAATGTGATAATTTTGCTGTTTAATCCAATTTTCAGGAACTAGGGATTGGATCATGAGAGCTGGTATTTGGATCTATGGGCACTGTATTTTGCACTGGTACCACAGTTTCCCTGGAGGTTCACAGCTCAGTCTCACTGGTGAGATGATTCTCAGTTGGTGTGGCCAGGGGCATGAACTAGGACCAGCTGGTACCCCCTCATTCTTTGGCAGCCAGGAAACAGCTACCTGAAGTTATTATACACTTGGATGAAAACATCTGGGATTTTGTAAGGGGGCTGAAGAGAATTTGAGCTTATCCAGGACCTTTTCCCAGGGGTGACTAAGCTGGACAAAAATGCTGCAGCAGAGGAGAGAATCACCAAGCCTCCATGGGTTGATAAGGCCAGAAGATGCATGAATCATTTAGGAAATTTATTTGGTACCTGAATTCTTCCTATATGTCCTGGATAATGCTCACTGGCAGAAGGAAATAATCTACTCAATCAGTGTTAAAAAAGACACTTAAGTGACATTAGAGGAAACTATGTAATGAGCATGAGGAAGGGTAATAACAAACTACAGTAAACTACAAAGTTAGAACAAACATGTCTTAAACCTAGAAATAACTTAATGTTTCAAGTTGGTGACCTGCAGCAATCCTGAATAAAGTTTTATGGCCCAGGATGAAGCAGTGTACAGTTTGGTAAATATGGTTATTTTGCTCAAGCTTCATGAGAAAGTTTCTGCCTTTGGCAGTAAGCTAACCAGACTAGCCAGATCATTGGTCTGCTGCAGCAACTCCAATGGAGACCCTCAGACTAAATGAGATAATGTCTAATTGCATCAATTACTATACTATATTTAGGGCTAGAGTATGATCTTCCTCAGATTGATTAATACATTGGCAGTCCCCATGAAGTCATTAAGACTATCTGTGGAATAAGGTGCTATTTAACATGAACAAGGGCACCCAAATCTGACCCTCACTCAGAATTTGAAAAACAAATCCAACTAGCCCTCACAGCTGATGGCTCAAAAGTATTCCATCTTGCAATGGCACTGAAGTACAAAACCTATGTATCACTTCACATCCAAAGTTAGTTAATACTGGAACTCTGATATGTTTAGACAGAGTATTCCTGGAGGACTGTAGAGTGAGTGAGTGATGGAGGCTGGAAAAAAAAAGAAAGAAAAGAAAAATCTATTCATCCTGGGGTTTGCAGAAATGTTCATGAATTTTACCACTACTCATTTTACTACCAAAGTCTATTTGTCCATAGCCATAAAAATCGGATTCTCTCTTAAGGAGGGATACAGAGCTTACCTAGTTATCTGATTCTGAGACCATGTTGTCCATACTTCTCTCAAAGTTAGTCAAAAGAGGCAAATGGAGACGTATTTGCTCCTGAAGCCTTGATAAGGACAACATATTACAACAGAAAAATAATATTCTAAGGGCATTGGGGGCAGGGGTGACTTTATTTGACTGCTACTGTTTTGGAAAGAGTGATTTGCATATACCCAGAAGTCTGTGGAAGTGACTGGGTCTGGTAAATGAAAAAAAAATAGTGGTGATAGAATCTTCTGACATTTCTTTACTTGTGCAAGAGTGCTCTCAAAGTATACGTAGTGGACAGACACCACCAGCTGTGCACCTGTGTAATCTAAGCCTTTGAGAGCTCATTCCACTTTATCAAAGGCATTTAAAGGTAGTAGTACTCATTACTGGTAAGGAGGATTTGCAGGGTTTGCTAGATAAGCTTTCAGAGAAGTTGCCCATTAGAGATTACTTCTCTTGGAGACACTACACATTTGAAAAATGATACTTAAGACAGGGGTTTCCTCACGTTAACTAAAATGATGGTGCATTGTATATGGATTAAGAAGCATTTTCAGGCCCTGGGTATTTTTCGAGCTAAATTTCTAGGACTGAAGGGTGGAAGAATAGATTTTTTTTTTGCCACTTGAGTTGTGAAAGGTTCTCCCCTATTTTTTTTTAAGATACTTGGGGCTCTCATGGATATGCTATAGAAGCTTTTCCCTTCCGCAAGAGGGAATGAATCCTCCACTGAAGAGAGAGTACTAGCCATGTGTCACACCAAAACCAGTTATGCCTCAAACTGGTTCCTGCAATAGATCTAACCAATTATGGTTGGAGGCAAACCTGAAGATTACTGAGCTACCCTTACTCTCCATAAATAGTCTGTCACAATGGCTGTAAAAACAGAAGTACAGTTTTTGGAGTAGATCCAAAAAACTAAGGCTTACCTAAAGTCATCTTTATTGCAGTTTATGTTTTATGATCAGTCCTTCTCATATTGTACCACTCTTCAGACTAGTGTTAGTAATTCCAGTTTAATTCCCATTGCACAGGATTAGAGGAAAAGGAGAGAAGGGTTCCCCTAAGAGGGGGGAAGCTAAACAACTCTTATTATAATCTGAGAACAGGCCAGGGTAAAACCTGGCAGCCAGCAAATATTAAGAATTCAGACATTTTCTACTGTGTTACTGAGCTCTAACAATTTATTGGCAAAGTGGTGCTTTGCTTGCATATAATATGTTCTGGGAAGAAGAGGGGGAAATAAGACCCTAAAAAGCAACAATTCATTTTCAGAAATCAAGTTGATCTTGATGAGGCATGAAAGTCATGAGTAGAGCTATATTAGAGAGTGGATACACTAGAGATCACCCATCGCTCTTACTTCAGATGCTAAGCAGAAAATACCAAGTGAACTGAAATAGCTTCCAAATTCAACACCACACATTCACTGTTCTAACACCTGAAAAGTGTGGGATGAAGATGAACAATACCCAAACATCTGTCTGCCATTAAGTTGTCGTCATGTAGGAATCACAACAGAACATTGAACGAAGCAAAAAGGATTTGCTATTTCTCCCTAGGAACTCAGTGATCAAAGCAGCACTAGCTAAATTTTTCCCTCTAATAGGAAGAAGCTTGCGCACAAGGAGTAATAATCCACAGGCTACATACAGTCTCTAGATCTTCCCTTTTGAAAAAAAGGGTTTCTAATCAACAGAAGGGAAGAAAGAGCACTTCTGCTCTGTCACTGGAGTCTCATGCAGGGACAATTTCAAAAAATTAAAAGCCAGTTCAGGGTAGCTAATGACAGATTCCTAAGCCCATCTCAAAGAGTGATTCATGTTGAGTAGAAAAGCACTAAAAATGAGGGGATAAGATATAAATGGCATCCATGAGCTAATGAATCTCTGCCAGAAGCAAATGTAGGACACATACCTTTATTTCTTGGTTAACAATTGATTCATTTGCCTGAATCAATTGCAACAGCAGCAATAGTATCTGCTCTACAGAAAATAATGAACAACTGTACTGATGCCAAATTGATTCTCTTCCTTTTCAGGGGTAAACAATGTCAGTCAGCTGTGAGTATAGCACCCGCGCTGCAGCAATGCCATAGAAACCATTTAATTCCACAGGATCTTGTAGTGCAAAGTTTCAATAAGGGGCTTGGGAAAAGAACGTTTCTCCCAGGTTACATCACAACTGCGGAAGTACAACTTTGAAAGGAAAGGAAAGCTATTCATGACAGAGAGGCTTACTTAGACAGTATCCTCAGATTTGCATTAAAAAGACCACATGCAAAAACCTACAAGAAGGTGTCAGGGCTGTTAGAGTGATGTTAATCTGAAAGTCTAGATCATTCATACAAGTACATTTTGCAACTTACTTGTGTTCAATGCACAAGAAACACAGTAACTTCAGGTTGAAGTTAGCACTTAGCAGTGAGAATAGACTCAAATAAATATAGGTAGATTAGTTGTTCCTTTTTATGGCTCTATGTTCTCTAAAATGTCCTCATCCTGTAGCTGAGGCGTAGGTGGGGTGTCTTGGAGACAAGCACTGAATGGTGATTCGTCAAGGCCTGCTTACTGGCAAGCCGGTAGTGGGCCGACATTAATTTAAACAGAATTTAAACTCAAAAAAAAAAAAAAAAAAAAAAAAAAAAAAAAAAAAAAAAAAGATATTTCTAGGCCATAGGGTTGCAAAGATACCCTTCCAAACATGAATCAAACATAAACCAACATACTGCCATCCTGGGTGACCAGACAGCAAATGTGAAAAATAGGTACAGGGGGCGGGGGGGGTAATAGGAGCTTATATAAGAAAAAAAAAAACAAACCCAAAATCTGGACTGTTCCTATAAAAACCAGGACATCTAATCACCCTAGTGCCATCATCTTGAATCTGCAATCACATTTTGACAGAACATAAAGAGCTACTTATCTATACTGAAATGAACACTCATAAGCACAAGTACCGAGGGAGTTTGTTGATGTTCAGAGTTTGATTTTCAGAACTGCAATAATCTAGCAATTCAGAAGCTGATAAACTGTGAATAAAAGTGCTTATCAGTAATGAAGGATAACGGATTCCTCATATCTTATAATTTATGTTTATCCACAAACTGCTGTCAAGTAGAAAAATAGCATGAATAAAACTAAGATTCCAGATAAGACTTCACTGCAATGCTCCCATGGTGCCATATGCCTCCGGGGAAAGTCCCATGACCACATTGACTTCCTTCAGCACAAAGCTAGTTCTGTCCTCCTTTGCTTCTGCCATCTTCTTCAGGTAGTATTACTCTCCTCTCCCTTACTGATTACCATATTATTACTCCTGCTCTGGCTGGAACTGCCATCAGTACTGTCTCACCACTTTTGACTATCATCAAATCCTTCCTCTCATCCCCAACCACCACCCATGCTCTCCCTTTCCTCTGCATACAAGATCAGGTCAATTTTTCCCCCCCTCTTTTTTAAAGGTTCACCAAGATCAGCACCATCTTCAATCCAGCTTCCTCCCTCTCCGCTGAAAGGCTGTTCTCAAAGTCTCCAATCATTTCCTCTTGGCCAAATCTCAGGGTCCCTACTCCGTTGCCATTCTCTGATCTCTTGGTTAACTTCTGACAGATAAGTGCATACCATCTCTCACAAATCTGGTCTTCCTTTGGCTCTGGCAACTGTTCTCCCCTGGTTCTCCTCTAACCCCTCCAACTGCTCCTTCAGTGTCTCATTTGGCAAGTCCCCTTCACTTCCACTGTGGGTCTCACATGGCTCCATCCTTGGCCTTCTCTCCAAAGGTGATTTTATCTATACACAACTTGAGCTACTATCTTTATGACAAAAATTTAAGAATTTACTGTTATTCTTGACCAGTTTACTCCCACTCAATCCCATATATAACCTCATTTAACATCTCCTTGTGTAGCTTCTGCCATCAACTACATGAAGGTCACTGGGGACTTTCCTATTGCTAACTGATTTTTAAGTGAAAGGTGCTCTACTACTATGGTGATGGGTGGCAGTACAAATCCCTGAGACATGATCATCATATGTTCAAAACAATACTCATCTTCCCCATCATGCTGTAGTCACTTAAGATTAGAACCTATGTATCTTACCAAATTCCATCATGCCCCTTCCCTCCCAAAATACGTTTGTTTCCTCCTCTAAAGTTTTACGTAGAGAGAGAAAGCAATTCACATGTATGAGGGCATGAACAGTCACCAGCAAGGGTAAGGAAAAATATCTAATTTCCCCTCCATATAGCATGTTACATGCATTATTATGGTTCTTCAACTTCTTCTGAAGCGTCTTGCATTGGCAAGAGACAGGATACTTTATTAGATTAATCATTGATTTATTCTATTATGCCAGTCTTAAATTCAAAATGCTACATGCTCTACAGTCACCATTAAGAAGTTGGTATACACTACAGTCACTACACAGTGGTGGCTGGAATACTGCACATTCTCCAATGTTTAGAACAGGAAATAAACATAATGCTAGAACTCACTACATGCACTGTAGGTAAAAAGCAACCTCTTCAATGGCCACCACTGTCACAAGTTTAACATGTGGCCTTATGATCTTAGCCTCAACATTGAGGTAATAGAATTTTAAAGTGAGACTTATGAATTAGAGTGCATTTTATTCACCAGTCACATCCTGGAAAAGGACTACACTTGGATTCCATTAACTTCATGAGAAACCCACACAGCTAAGTTACCTGATCCCTTCTCCACTTTTGTCCCTTCCCATAAAAGGATGGAGGGTGCAGGGAATACATTATATAAATTTACATTCAGCAAGTATTCTACAAACACCATGAAGTTTAATAGAAGGTAAAAACGTGTATATGATAATCCCTACAGAACAGAAAATGTTTCAAGTGCAGCTCTCTGAATTGACTAAAAATAGCACTGTGGGGTTCCATGTCTGTGTCCAATTCCATATCAAATGCATCTTTACTTATAAGCCAAGCTTGGATCTCAGCCTAGGTTCTCAGAATCAAGATGGGATCTTTCCTTTTCACTCACCACTGCCAATTGTCAAAAGGCTCCTCAGACTAAGTTAGACCCTTAGTGATATCTGGGGCCCTACCAAATTCACCACCATAAAAAGTTGGGGGCCCTGCCCAAAGGTTTTGTGGGGGAGGGGAGGTGTCACAAGGTTATTGGGGGGGGTAATGGCCACCCTTCTGCACTGCCTTCAGAGATCGGCAGTTGGAGAGCAGAGACTGCTGACTGGGTGCCCAGCTCTGAAGGCAGCATCCTACCAGCAGCAGCATAGAAGTAAGGGTGGCAATACCATACCATTTCTTACTTCTGCACTGTTGCTGGCAGTGTCTCTGCCTTCAGAGCTGGGCTCCCGTTCAACAGCTGCCGCTCACCAGCTGCCCAGCTCTGAAGGCAGTGCCGCCACCAGCAGCAGCGCAGAAGTAAGAGTAGCAGTACCACAATCCCCTCTACAATAACCTTTTGATCCCCCTACAACTCCTTTTTGGGCCAGGACCCCTACAATTACAACCATGAAATTTCAGATTCAAAATAGCTGAAATATTAAATTTACCATTTTTAAAATCCTATGACCGTGAAATTGACCAACACAGATCATGAATTTAGTAGGGCTCTAGCGATATCTGTGTAACTCCACTGCCCTTGATGTGTTTGTACAGGTGTAATTATTAAAATATAGTATAAAACTGCCTGATACATAGAGACTCCGGCTCACTCTTCTTAGGTGTGCTGGCTCTGCTGTGTTAACAGCAATGAAATGCAGCAATTTTTTTTTTTATCATTAGCACTAGTATTTGAAACTGTACACATGCAGCAGATCTGTTGAGTGAAGAGATGCTTTTGCTTCTCTGCTGAATCACAGGTTTGTTTTTTAAGCTTTAACCATCTTAAGAGAAGGTACAAAATTAGGATGCTACATAAAATCCTATGCATGCTGTGAAAGCACAACTGAACATTCTAACTAATGCACTGGAGGAATAAATGCCCAAGATTAGTAGATTCTTTGGCTCCTTGGTCAAAGACTCAGAGTAATATGTTCATCTTGAAAATATTCTATGAAGACTGACTCAATGGTATTTTAATGTAAGTGACAGACTAGAATAAAGGCAGTATTGTGTAGAGAACAATGATTTTATACATGTGTTATCAGATATTACCAGAGTTGTTCTGCTAAACAATGAAGCAGTTTTAGTATATTTACTTGCATATTTTAATACACTCCAGGTCAAAAGAGAGGAGAAACTCAAGGTATAAGAATTCAGTTTAAGCTGAAGGTCATTTTCAAACTTTGCCATCTGCTTTCCTGAATGTTCAACACAGCAGGACACAGCATTTGGTTAGAGTATAACTAACTATTGAAGCACCCTACATTTCCGGAGATCCATGCTCACCCATCTTGAAATCAGCAGAAGCTTCCCTTCCATCATGGGAGAAGGGAAAGCCCAGCTGCAACTCTCCCTTCTCCTCACCCCTACAGATGCAGCCAATTTATTAATGCCCAAAGGAGACCAGAAGCACTCCTGAAATGAGCACATTTGTGGGGTAAACAATGTACTGCCTGGGTCTGAGCATACTTCCCACTGGGCTGCAAATACCACATTTTAAATTAAATTAAAAAAAAAACCAAATTACAGACTAATTAAAGCCAGAAATACACAAACTAGAAAAACCCAGGGCCACCAGAGAATTCAGGGGGCCAGGGGCAAAGCGGGCGAGCTGTGGCACTTGTACTCACCCAGTGGCATCTGGGTCTTCGGTGGCATTTCTGCAGTGGGGAGGCCCTTCAGTCGCTCGGTGTCTTTGGCAGCACTGAAGGGCCCCCTGCCTCCAAAATGCCAGCTAAAGTCTTGGACCACCACCAGGCCAGGGCTCGCAGGGCCCAGGGCAAATTGCCCCACTTGCGCCCCCCCCCTCCCCAGGTGTCCCTTAAAAAACCATACCCTAGACTGGAAGCTTAACATGACAGTCAAACCCTTAATTCCAATGCACCATTAATTACCATCTACTGCTCAAAACATATTATAGCCTCACCAGAGCACAGAAACCCTCAGACTACTTACAGCTGGCTTTGCAGTTACTCCTGCTCACATCTCCACCTCCCTCACTTCTCAAACTCTTCACATCCTTCCACAACACTGGCAGCACCCAGCTGCCTCTCACTATTGAAATATATTGGGCAGCAGAGCTGAAGTTGTCTTTGGCCAACTAACATCTGCCAAATAAAGGCTGGCAAGCCAGCTCAGAAACTCAACCACCACAGCTTACTGCTTACCTGCTCTGGGCCTCCCAGCTGCCTTCCTGTCATGTTCTGGGGTGCAACCCAGCCCAGTAAGAGGTAGTGCCACTGCCTGCTCTGCAATTCTGGGTACCTTAAATGCTCTGCTGCTGCGGCCTACAGCCTAGACACCAACAGCCCACAGAGAAGCATGCAATTCCATGAGTGGGATGCACAGCATACATTAGTTCAGTTTTCTGACCTCAGCAGCCTGCCTACAACATAACAGCCTCACCGTGGCTTCCACCAGCCTGGGTTACTACTCACAAGGTGACTCCAACACATCCCCAGACCTGCATATCCACAAAACTGTCCGCCCTGAAGTGTCCTGCCCTCTCCTGGAAATTCAGAGGAGTAATAAGGTGTGTTGCTACTTTAAAGAGACAAACAGCAGCTTGCTGCTTAACTGGCTTTAACAATCACTTCAATTCATACACTGTACCGGGATGGTTTAAACTAAAAAGACTGCATTTGAACTCACTTAAAATAGAAAGATAAAGACCAAATGGATAGAAGCAAATAAAAGTAAAATACTCTAAGACTTAACAAGCTACAGCCTTGGTTCAGGATAGATTTCTTACCAATCTTTTTCTTTCCAACCATGGCTGATGTTCTCACTCAGGACCTTCCACAGAAGTACAAAGTGCTGGTTTCCCTCTAATTTCTGGCGATTGGGAGGGGGAAAAAAAAATAATCTTTTCCCGCAGGAAAATAAATTCCCTCCCCCACCCTACTCCTTTTCTGCTGAAGCATCTAGTACTAGCAACTGCCAGCAACAGGATACTGGATTAGATAGGCCAACAGTCTGACAATTTGGCAATTCCTACATTTCCTACTCTAACATCTCTACTTTTGTTTCTCCCATAGGAGCTGAAAAATTATGTTTGGCTTTTCCTACTCCCTGGCTCTCTTGGGAAGGGCTGATGTTACTGTACAACATGCTTCGTTTTTTCTAGCCCATTGTATCCATCCAGATGAGCGATTAACTAATTCTACTGCAAATGCAGAAATTTCATGCCAATTTTAACTGCTGGGGGAGAAGATTCCAAATGATCAGAAAGAAACTCAGCAGCCACATGAGAGGCTGGTAAGAAACTTGAGACTATGTGGCTCATGCATACACACATACCTATCTACTGAAAAGTTATCTGGAAGTCCAAAACATGAAGGCAGATCTACCAAACCTAAAAAGTTCGATGCACATTTTCCTCCCCAAACTGCTCTATTATAACAACTGAAAGGTTCTTATAAGTAGTATGTGAGATGCCTTTGTAATCATCAATTATCTACTTGTTAACAGCCTTCTGAGTTACGTAAATGGCACTACAGCATGCACCTAACCAGCTATTAATAATTAACAGTCTTCTAGTAATTAGGTTACAAAAGCACCAGCAATGCCATCATAAAAGCTTTAAGGTTCTTCTGGAGAGAGACTGTTCCTGTACAGCCTTGAAGTAAGCTCGAGTAAGTTATACATGTGCCACCTTCAGAAAATTCTGTTTCAAATGAAACTTGGCGATATCTCTTTGACATTAACAAGGGTGGAAAGTATTGAATGCCGTTTGTCTAGCAGTTAAATATTAATGGCTTTGAAGTTTAGAGGTATATCTTCAAAAAAATTTACGAACTTATCCCTGACTTGTCAGAAACCAACTGCTGTCAATGGAAAAACTAAACAAAAAATCCTAAACTGCAGTGCAAAGTCTATCAAAATTTCTTCAAGACACTTTAAAGCAATGCCTTTGAGCAATGGCAGCCCTCTGTATTCTTTTGAGCACACAGTTGCTGGAGTGAGACTTCAAAATATAGGATCATCCCTGGAGCTTGACAACTCATCCCTGATCAAACATTGCATTAAGTGGAAAAACTTTTAGTTACTGGAGATAACCGGATTTCTTTCTGCACTGAATAGATTTACAACCACCAAAAAAACTAACAGTTAAATATCTAGATTTTCACCCCAATTCAGCAAAGATTTTAAACATGTGAGTAGCCTCACTGCAGTCTACGGGACTACTCCTATACGTAAGCAAGTCCTCATTCATGAAATCAAAACCAGTCATGTCACTCTGCAATACCCACTATTAAACACCTACACATCTTAATTTATATATCTTCCACATCCTCCCAACTCCTATCTTCCATGCACCCCAAGGGAGCACGCCCCAGACTTCAGAAAACTGCTGTAGATATCTGCAATAGTACATTCCTCTCCCAGCCCATGCTTTGATGATCAGCAAAATAAATTAATGTTGACACTTAAAATAATGTGGGCATCTGAGTTAAGATCCATTGAAATGAAAGGGCAATTCAGGATTTAGAGCTGCTGTTTCAAGCTGTGGGCAAATGCAGGAAGACATCACTGCATCAGTTACTTATAATCATAACATACTTAACTATACCACCCTTTTTTAAATTAGAACCAAGACTCTGGAGAACAAATGAGAGGTCTGTCCATATCCCCTGGCTAATCCTTCACACTAAGTGGGTGCACCCCACTCTTTGGAAAACACTGGCTTAAAGCTAGGCACATGCATATGAATCAGGGCCTTGAACATGTATGAAGAGCATGCTCTGTGCTGTACAATATAGAAGACAACCCAAAGCCCAGGGAGTTTACAATCTTCAGCCCATACCAAGTCTATCAGCCCAAACTGAGGCTTGCTTCTGGAGGCTGTATAGACATACCTACAGGAAGCTATTTGTAAAAACGTTAACTGCACTGTAGTAGAATTCTCTCACTCACAACTGATGAACCTATATTTGGAATACAAGAAACTAGTGGTTCTAAACATCTTCTATAGGGAAGTAAAATCTTGATACCTATCTAGAAAAGACTTCCATTATTTTATTTAAAAGGTAATGCGCAATGTTTACCTACATGCCATCTGAGGGCAGTATAGAGACTTAAAAAAATGTGTTTGTACTAGTTAGTGTGCAACTTACCTCTTAACCAATCAATACTTTGATAAAAACCTCATCATGTGATACCACTTTGACCTCGGAGTTCGGAATAAATATTGAAATGAAATGTCACATACACAAGTATATTTATTTAGTGACAGCAGATCAAAGTCGGTTTTCTGAGGACTCAAAGCAACAAGTGTGTTGTTGTTTTTTTCCCCAAATCAATTTGCTAGTGAGATACTGAACATATCAGAAATGCAGACACTATACAACAACATTTTACTTCAGATCATCAAAGCTGCAGCAAATGTAGGTCTCCCAGATAAGTGTCATTACCTTTTCATTTCAGTGCTTGATATCAGACTAATAATAAAGTTGAGACTGAATACTACTGTAGTTTCATCTCAGCAGCACAGGAAAGAGGAGAAGTGTAAGTGCCATGAAAAAAGTTTCATTACTTAAATTTCATATAATTTGTAGGGGTGGGCCTTTTTTAAAAAGGATCAAACATTTTCTCCCATGAGATGTCATACGTATTTTTCTTATCCAACTGCAGAAATTCAGAAAATATGAAGTTTCACATCTCTTTTCACATTCTCTGCTTTAGAAGTGGACAAAGCTGAAACAAGTGCAAAACTCAGATTAATGACTGCCTGAAAATGCTTCCTTATACTGGAGACTTCCTGTTTTCAGGTATATGGCTAAAATCCACAAACCCCAGTCACGAATCTAGTCACATTTATCTAGACACACAGTTGTCAGACTAGGAAGAACACAATAGAGGCTGACAACTGAAGTTCTCTCCCACCAAAAGCAGCAAAGTGTCCTGTGGCACCGTATAGACTAACAGACCTATTGGAGCATGAGCTTTCGTGGGTGAATACGACGAAGTGGGTATTCACCCACGAAAGCTCATGCTCCAATAGGTCTGTCAGTCTATAAGGTGCCACAGGACACTTTGCTGCTTTTACAGATCCAGACTAACACGGCTACCCCTCTGATACTCTCCCACCAAACATGCTCCAAATAAACATATATTAACATTATAGAATCTTTACACCATGTAAGCACAAGCACATTTATTTAAGTAAGTTTAAAATTTCAGAACTAAGATCTCCACCATGAAGATGAGAGGGAAAATGAGTTAAGCCAGGAAGGCCAGGGGGAGGGAGATGTACAGCAAGCAAGAGATGCAGTACTTTACACTTAGAAAGTCGACAGTTTTTCACCTAACTACAGTGCCCATTAAACCAGGAGCGAACAAACTATTGCCCACAGTCAGGATCCAGCCTATGAGGGCTTTGGATCCTGCCTGCGGGATTGCTACCCCTGTGGTGCCGCAAGGGTGAAGGCAGGCTCCCTGTCTGCCCTGGCCCCACTCCACTCCTCCCAGAGGCCCTCGGTGAAGGGGGGACAGAGTGCTCCGCACGTTGCCCTCGCCTGCAGGTACCTCCTCCAAAGCTCCCATTGGCCACGGTTCCATGTTCATGGCCAATGGGAGCTGCAGGGGGTGGTGCCTGATGGATTCTCTATCATTTGCAATTTTTAAATCAAGATTTAATTAAAGGATATCTTTGTTTTGTTTTTCCCCCCTAAAGACCGAAATTAGTTCAGGGAAATTCTATAGTCTGAGATTCTGCATAACAAGCCAGATAATCACACCATTAGCTTACATCTGAACCAGTTAAGCACTTCAGTGCTTGACCTTTTAAGCATATTAAGCGGTGTACATTTTTACACTGCTGCTTTGCTGACTGTGATCCAGCCAATGTCATAAATGACCATTTCATACCCAACTTAAAGTTATACTGTGCATGAGAGTTTGGAGAGTTACACTTGTGAATCTGGGTTCCTTCTAACAGGAGAGAAGGCAAAAACCCTAAAAGCCAAAAGCCTCATTTATCTTGAATAGAAACACTTAAAAAAAAAAACTAACTAACTATTTTCCTACATTTGCAAAACTCCAGGAAAAAAAAAAAAGTCTGCCTGTCCCATAGTGGACAATATCTCATAGGAATATCTTGCTCCTATTAAAATGGGAAGAGAAGGAGGCAGCAAAAACAAGGCTTAAAGTTGCAACCAGAGATCCATTTTAACTATGTAATTACAACAGATACCTCCATAAATGAAGTACATCAGTTTGACAGGGAAGGAGAAATGGTAATGAAACAGAGATACTGTGGGATTAAATTCAGCCCTAGCATAAGTGGGTGTAACTTCCATCAAGTCAATTGGAGCTGTGCCAGTTTATTCCATAGACGAGTTCATTTCCACAGCCAACCATGTTAGATTACACACTCAATGTATGCAACTAGCACACCACAATTCCAAGTGACAGCTACCAGAACTCAAATCTATGTTATTGTCCAGAATGAGACAGTTATTGCACACTGCTCTGTGGAAAGACAAGCAAAAATGAAAGCCAAGTTGATGGGAGTGTCTATGAAATTCTAGGTATTACAAGGATAATACCATTTAAACCTGTTAGGAAGAGTTCCTTTCACTATTTCAATTAACTTCACCCAATTAAAAAAAATGTGTACAGAACAATTTCTTAAGAAACTTTGCAGGACAAGACTAGCATGTTTACTGATAAATCTTATGGTACAGATACGGCTCTTTTTATTTATAGTAACTTAATACTAATCTTAAGAAGCCTGCAGTATTTTACTGTAGGATTTGTAAAACTCACTAAGGAAACCCTTCTGCTTCCTGTCACATGTGCTTCCATTCTACACACCCACGCTATACTGCTTAGAGGAGGAAGAGAAAGATGAAGATGGAAGTCTGGCAGCTTTAATCTCAATTTTATTGCTTTGATAAATTTTAGACACTTGAGAATATTAATTTTTCAACAGCGTGGAAAAACATTTTCCTTAGATCATTTCCATGCTGTTGACATTTTGAGGACAAATGGTTCAATTCACAACTTTTACGATTTACATTTGCCATCAGCAGGCAGTAGCTTTTTTTAGTAGTGTAACATAATGGAACAAACATGTTTGAAAATCAAATATAACACCCTATACAAACACCGCTGATCTCTGTAGATATTCCAAGTCTGCTGATTATATTTAAAAATCAATTTCCTATTTTGTTACTCATGTAGCATAGGGACACTGTACCCAATACAGAAGGCCCTATTTACAGAAGTACAGAAACCAACAAGAGATTCCTCTTTCAGGTTCAATACAGGAGGATTTCTCAAAGCTGCGCTAGAGAAAGTAATTGTGCAAACCATTATTTTTACAAGTGTCTGACAGTACACATTCTTCACCTTTTAATTAACTCTGGCATTTTGAAACAGCTGTTATAATATTTTGATTATAAGCAGTGCAAAAAAAAAGACTGGCCCACATTGCTAGTAAAGAAAAAAATACCGCTACAGTACTGTATAACTCCTCAATATATCAATATCCATATTGTGGCCCAAATCTTATAGGCACTTGACACTTTTACTAAGCCTTTCAGAACAGGCCAAAATAGTCTAGGTTATATTTGCACAATACCACTCCTTAATTGCAGCACAGTATTTGCTCTTGTTTCTGGAGCTGAAAAATACTAGCATTCAAGTTTTTTCCCTCTCGTGAAAATAAAAGCAAAGTTTGTAACGGAAAACATGGACTAAAGATCCAGAGCAGAGAGATCTCATACATTAGGTAAGGGAAAAAAAGCAATTTCCCCCCGCTTTTATGGTAATTTCTGGATCATTTACTTTGCAGGACTTTGAGAACTGGCTCTGGGCTCCATAACAGCAGCGAAGACTTTACTGAAGATGTGATGGGTGCATGCAAGCATACAGCCCAGACTGGAAACACCCTGTTTGAGTTAAGACTTGAATTCTGTTGCCACTGCATATGCTGCTCTTCCACTGTTTTGTTGTCAGAGGGCTGGAGCCTTACCAGTTTCTCTGGTAATGAGCTGTCTGTCACAGGCATTTCAAAAGGTAGCTCTACACTTACAGCAGCTTACAGCATACAGACACTGCACGTCCAGCTAACACAGATATAGACAAGAGAGTGTAGCTAGTGAGGCACAGCTGTGGTGAATAAAGTACAGACATGCCAGAACCCTAGTGGATATACCCCATATGGCTCGCTACATGCCCAAGCAGTGCTTTCTACATCTACACTGCTACTTCTAGCAGTGTAATGTTCTGCTGCCAGAACCCTTCCCCACTGCAGTGAATAACTTGGGCAGTAGTGAAAGACTCCAGCAGGGAGTGAGGGAAAGGAAAGGCTCCCCACTGCTGGAGCCTTTCCTCACTGTCTCCTCCCGCCACAGCCTCTCACTGCCACCTGCAGCTATACACTGCAGTGTGAGCACAGCCTGCCTATCACTGCAGTATGTAGCAGTGGTGTGCAGGGTATGCATAGCAAGGTTAGAAAAGGCCAGAGACTGCTGTCCTGCATCTTGTGAGGCAGAAGTCACACTGTCCTGTTTGCTGTGGTTCAGACTCTTATTTTCTGCTAGAGGCTGCTATCTTGTGCTCCAGAATCTAAGGTTCCATTTCAGCCTTATTCTTGCAAGGAGAATCTCAAAAACGTGAGCTGAGCATGAACAGATGCAGACACGTCACCACTATTTCATTACGTATTTTAAGCTAAAAATAGAAAAGAAACAACTCTGTCTCAAAGAGAGGGAAGTGAGGAATGAGACAGGTAGAGTGCACTACAGTAAGTGCAGCAGCGTAACAAATGGGACGTTGAATGAGAAAGGGCAGGAGCCTTTAGGACAATGTAAGTCATCATGATAATGTCTCTGGTGCAAGATAATCGGCAACTGTATGCAGTGTCATAGCCTTGTTGGTACCAGGATATTGGAGAGACAAGGTGATTAAGTAAGATCTCTTATTAGAGCAACCTGAAGAATAGTTCTGTGTAAAATCAAACTTCTCTCCCCCCCAACAGCTGGTCCAATAAAGAGATTACCCCATCCACTTTGTCTCTAATTGGCAGTTGACTCCTGTGCATAGTGACTGTTGGCAAAAAAAAGAGATACATACAAGTACAAAAGTGTCAGTTAAGGTTAGAGGGAGGGGGACATTTCAGGAGACAAACTTCTTAAAAAGATTAAAGTTTTAAAAATAGTTTCCAGGGAGAAACACTGAATCTCTTAGTCTCAATCTGCCATATGCGTATAATATTATTTTTAAAATCTTGGGAAAAAAATCAGACAAAAGTTTAAGTTATCTAGAAATCTTTTTTGTATACAGGAGAAGGAGTAGTATTTAAATAAAAACATCCAAGAGAACTCTCCTTTCCACACACAGATGATTCTATCTTCCGAAAAGCACAAAGAGCAAACAGGCCCTGATGGAGTTATTGGAAAGACAACATAGAAGCAGAATGAGCCTCTTAGATATCATTTTTTACATGAAGAGTAGTCATTAGCTGTAAAAATGCTTGGTATACGTGACATTAAGTACCACATCATGCTACTCCATCAGCGGGTGATTTTGCCACCTCCCCCACCACCAAGTCCAATAATGATGAAAGAGTGGTCTACTGCTGGTTTAAGAAACCAGCACATACTGCACTCTGTGTTTGCATCTAGTTCATAAAACCCTTTGCCCTATGCAGGCAGTACTCCATGGTTAGACTTTAGTGCCCATTGCTTGTTTTAATTTAAAATGACCATTAGTTTCTGAAGATTATTATTTCTCTCTACTTCATAAAAAGCTACTGTTACCTGGCTGAATTATAAAAGCCAAAACCCATCACCACAAGATTCTTGGTATTCTTTAAGAGTCTATAAATTTTCATAAATAAGACTGAGTCACTCAGGACATTTTTTCATAGCCATATAGTCTTGAGATTGCAACACATTAAAATTTAGTATTGGATTTTTTGTGGGGTATATTTTTATTTATTTACCTTTTTGCTTCCTCTAGATGGCATAAATACTCATAAGCAATGTTCTGACGCCTCCGCTCATCCATTTCTTCTGCTGAAAGCCTTTCATCATCCACAATAGCTGTAAACAGAAAAACTATGTCAAATTACACATGATTAGAGGTAACCCTCAGAGCAATTTTACTAAAAAACAAAACAAAACTGCTGCAGCTGAGAAAATGCTCTTTATAGGACTTCACTGAGAAACATTTGCCAAATACAGAAGTACTCTTACCACACCAAGTAAAAGAAAAAGGATTAACAGTGCTAAAACCACAACATTTAAATTTTATAAAAAAGTATTGGGGAAATTTCCTCCAACACTCTCCTCCATGCACCACATTCAATATCCTAACATTCACACTTCCCCCTCTTTGATTTTAGAGTCTTCATACTATTTATCTGAGGGGACATGCAGAGTTCAATTATTCCCCCCCCCCTACATCTTTTTTAATATGTGGAGGGAAGACAAACTCCCCAGCAACCACTTTTTCAGGCAAATACTAAGATATCAGGTAGTAGGCCTTCTAACTGGAATTCTTCTTACTCCATTATATACAATCCTCATCACCAATCTCCCTTTCATGTAAAAATTCAAGTCCTTACCCTCAAAGGATAACTTCTCCAGTATACGTGGGTACAGTTACCAAGATTGCACATATAATTTCCTGCATAATCTTCTGAAAATGTAGGCCAACAGCTTCTATGGCACAAACTTGGCCAAACTGTAAGCCCTGCAATTACATTCGGCCTACTAAAAACCAAAAACCTAAACACCACCACCCATAACTAATAAAACTGTGCCAGTCACCATGCTTATCTGTTTGCACGTAGTTCCTCATCACCAGCCTTTGATCTATCTTTATCTTTTGGATTGTAAGGCTGCTAGAGTGGGGACTTGCGTTTGTACAGCACCCAGCATAACATGTCTTCATTACCTTGGCATAAGTAATTAATTCCCCCTGTGCAGTCTCCACCGGATAAAGTAACCTCTATTTTCAGTTCTAAAAACTGTTGTGGGGATAGTATTGCTATGTGCTGTCAAGAAGTTAGGTTGCACCCCAGAGATGGTTGCATTTCTGTATGGGTAAAATTATCTCTATAGTTTGCAAGAGCACTTAGGATGAAACACACTACATACAATAGTGGATAGAAAATTCTGTATTTGTACAATTTCACTTCTCGATCAGCCATCAGTGCAGCAAACACACTGCCAAAGCCAGAGAAATAAGAAAATTAAACCATAGTAAATAGGGCTGTCAAGCAATTTTAAAAAAAATGAATCATGATTAATTGTGCAATTAATCGCACTGTTAAACAATAGAATACCATTTATTTTAAATATTTTGGGATGTTTTCTACATTTTCAAATATATTGATTTCAGTTACAAGAAACAAAGTGTACAGTGTTCAATTTATATTACAAATATTTGCAAAAAAACCACAATAGTATTTTTCAATTCACCTGATACAAGTAGTGCAATCTCTTTATTGTCAAAGTTGAACTTACAAATGTAGAATTATATAACTACACTCAAAACTAAAACCGTGTCGAAGTTTAGAGCCCACAAGTCCACTCAGTCCTATTTCTTGTTCAGACAATTGCTGACAACCAAGGTTTGTTTACATTTAATGGGGGATATTGCTGCTCGCTTTTTGTTTTCAATGTCACCTGAAGTGAGAACAGGCGTTGCAAGGTATTTAGATGCCAAATGCGCTAAACACTCATATGTCCCTTCATGCTTCAATCACCATTCCAGAGGACATGTATCCATGCTGATGACTGGTTCTGCTCAATAACAATCGAGAGCAGAGCGGACAGATGTATGTTCATTTTCATTATCTGAGTCAGATGCCCCAGCAGAAGGTTGATTTTCTTTTTTGGTGGTTCGAGTTCTGTAGTTTCTGCATCAGAGTGTTTCTCTTTTAAGACTTCTGAAAGCATGCTCCACACCTCGTCCCACTCAGATTTTGGATGGCACTTAAGATTCTTAAATCTTGGGTCGAGTTCTGTAGCTATTCTTAAGCAATCTCACATTTCTTTACATTTTATCAAATCTGCTGTGAAAGCGTTCTTAAAACGAACATGTGCTGGGTCATCATCGGAGACTGCTAGAACATGAAATATATGGCAGAATGTGGGTAAAACAGAACAGAAAACATACAATTCTCCTCCAAGGAGTTCAATCACAAATTTGATTAACACTTCTTTTTAATGATCATTATCAGCATGGAAGTACGTCATCTGGAATGGTGGCCGAAGCATGGAGGGGCATATGAATATTTTGCATATCTGGCATGTATATACCTTGCAACACTGGCTACAAAAGTGTTATGCGAATGCCTGTTCTCACTTTCAGGTGACATTGTAAATAAGAAGCAGGAAGCAGTATGCCCTGTAAACGTAGACAAACTTGTTTGTCTTAGCAATTGGCTGAACAAGAAGTAGGACTGAATGGACTTGTAGGCTCTAAAATTTTACATTGTTTTGTTTTTCAGTGCAGTTATGTAACAAAAAAAATCTATATTTGTAAGTTACACTTTCACGATAAAGAGATTACACTACAGTACCTGTATGAGATTAAATTGAAAAATGTTTTTTACAGTGCAAATATTTGTAATCAGAAATATAAAATGAACACTGTACACTTCACATTTTGTGTTGTAATAGATATCAATATATTTGAAAACACAGAAAAACAAAAATATTTAATAAATTTCAATTGGTAGTCTAATAAGAACAGCCATACTGGGTCAGACCAAAGGTCCAGCCAGCCCTGTATCCTGTCTACTGACAGTGGCCAATGCCAGGTGCCCCAGAGGGACTGTACCTAATAGGTAATGATCAAGTGATCTCTTTCCTGCCGTCCATCTCCACCCTCTGACAAAACAGACTAGAGACACCTTCCCTTACTCATCATGGTTAACAGCCATTAATAGACTTAACCTCCATGAATTTATCCAGTTCTCTTTTAAACCCTGTTGTAGTCCTAGCCTTCACAACCTCCTCAGGCAATGAGTTCCACAGCTTGGCTGTGCACTGTGTGAAGAAGAAACTCCTTTTATTTGTTTTAAACCTGCTGCCCATTAATTTCATTTGGTGGCCCCTAGTTCTTATATTATGGGAACAACTAAATAATTTCCTTATTCACTTTCTACACCTCACTCATGATTTTATATACCTATATCATATCCCCCTTAGTCTCCTCTTTTCCAAGCTGAAAAGTCCTAGCCTCTAATCTCTCCTCATATGGGACCCGTTCCAAATACCTAATCATTTTAGTTGCCCTTCTCTGAACCTTTTCTAATGCCAGCATCTCTTTTTTGATATGAGACCACATCTGTATGCAGTATTGAAGATGTGGGCGTACCATGGATTTATATAAGGAAAATAAGATACTCAGTCTTATTCGCAATCTTTTTTTTTTTTTAAATGATTCCTAACATCCTGTTTGCTTTTTTGACTGCCACTGCACAATGCGTGGATGTCTTCAGAGAACTATCCACAATGACTCCAAGATCTTTTTCCTGATTAGTTGTAGCTAAATTAGCCCCCATCATATTGTTATGTATAGTTGGGGTTATTTTTCCGCCAACGTGCATTACTTTACATTTATCCACATCACATTTCATTTGCCATTTTGTTTCCCAGTCACTTAGTTTTGAGAGATCTTTTTGAAGTTCTTCACAGGCCGCTTTGGTCTTAACTATCTTGAGCAGTTTAGTACCATCTGTAAACTTTGCCACCTCACTGTTTATCTATTTCTCCAGATCAGGAGCAGCTCTAGACATTTCACCACCCCAAGCACAGTGGCATGCCATGGGGGACGCCCTGCTGGTCACTGGTCCCGCGGCTTCAGTGGAGCCGCGGGACCAGCGGACCCTCCGCAGGCATGCCTGCGGGAGGTCCACTGGAGCCGTGGGACCAGAGGACTCGCCGAAGGCAGCCTGCTTGTTGCCCTCCCAGCGACCGGCAGAGCGCCCCCCGTGGCATGCCGCCCCAAGCACATGCTTGGTGTGCTGGGCCTGGAGCCGCCCCTGCTCCAGATCATTTATGAATAAGTTGAATAGGATTGGTCCTAGGACTGACCCTTGGGGAACACCACTAGTTACCCCTCTCCATTCTGAAAATTTACCGTTTATTCCAACCCTTTGCACTCTGTCTTTTAACCAGTTCTCAACCCATGAAAGGACCTTCCCTTTTATCCCATGTCAGCTTAATTTACTGAAGAGCCCTTGGTGAGGGACCTTGTCAAAAGCTTTCTGGAAATCTAAGTACACTATGTCCACTGGATCCCCTTGTCCACATGTTTGTTGACCCCTTCAAAGAACTCTAACAGATTAGTAAGAATTTCCCTTTACAGAAACCATGTTGACTTTTGCCCAACAATTTATATATTCTTCTATGTGTCTGACAATTTTATTCTTTACTATTGTTTCAACTAATTTGTCCAGTAGGGATG
Source organism: Gopherus evgoodei (assembly GCF_007399415.2). Classification (NCBI taxonomy): domain Eukaryota; kingdom Metazoa; phylum Chordata; order Testudines; family Testudinidae; genus Gopherus; species Gopherus evgoodei. The sequence goes on along the minus strand of NC_044327.1, from coordinate 89,544,828 downwards.
TTAGACTTCGTAATCGCTGAGATCACCTCTAGAGCCCTTTTTAAATATTGGCATTACATTAGCTATTTTCCAGTCATTGGGTACAGAAGCTGATTTATGGACAGGTTACAAACCATAGTTAGTAGTTTATGTTTAATAGTGTGATTAATCATGATTAATCGCGTGAGTTAACTGTGATTAATCAACAGCCTTAATAGTAAATAAATTTCACATCATCCCAATTCTATGATAAGCCATTTACAACTGTTAAAATAAACGAAACAGGCTAGCTCCTCCAAATGAAAAATATATGTGGGACAGATGCTTCTGTGCCCACAATTGATAGCAACACGCACTATACAGCAGCATTTCCCTGATGAATCATAGAACTCTTACATAATGTCCTTACTAAGCACATGTGCAGTTAGAACAAGCTGAAGTCCCTTGCCTAAAATTCTGACCTAGAGTTACTACTTTGTACGATACATTCAACTAGATTACACTGAAACTTCAAGCTTAGCAGTTTCAGTCACTTCTGTGCATCTATCCTTCTCAGCATTTCTCCTCTTCTTGCAACTTTTAAGATAGTACCTTTAGCCACCACTAAAAGTTTCATCCACTGATAAATCAAATTCATGCTTTATTCTTACTTTTTTCAGTCCATTAACTCCAGCAAGCATGACACACTAATTTACAGACTGCAAAATAAACTCAAGTCAATTTTTCCACTGCAATAAGCCATCAAATCTAAAAAAAAGATTATGTAGTCTGTTGCTAAACCTAATGGTATGGAATATTATAAGTATGTTTATACTGTTTTAGGATTCCTTCCATTTGTCAATATAAATAGTTTGTGCTTTTTCTATACTGAGATATTTTCTATTGTCTGATGTCTATTGAGCTGAAGGGACTGTTAGTTTGAAGCACTGACAGCTCCATCAGAGTATTACTAAGAGAAAACTAGATGTTTGAGAGGGTTATTAGCACAAAGCAAGTCGCTTGTTAAAATTACTCACCATGAGCCAGCCAGTGCAATATCAGTATCCCAGACTAACTGTGGATGACATGGTATTGATTCTCTAGTTCAGGTTGGTGAAGTTTCCATTATAAGCCTGAAATTTTCTCCAGGCACAGACCAGCTGCTACAGCATCCAAAAAGAAGCATCTATAATGTCTCTTATAATACGAATCCCTGAAGTGGAAGGAATTTAAATGAGCTGGTGGAGTTGTCTTTATGAGCTATTGAAGTCACAAAGAATGACAAGTTCCATAGGGTGTGGATATTTAACAAGTGCCAAATCCTCATTTTAGGGCTCCAGAAAGCTTGTCGGCTCCACTCAGAAGACACACAAGTTTATAATTTATGTAACTCTTAAATGTTCTTAACAGTCTGCCCTGCGATTAGTGCTAATACTCTTAAGCCACTGCAGGACAACAGGGAAAGTAATTCTGAGAGATTCACAGATTACAAGGCCAGAAGGGACCATTGTGATCATCTAGTCCAACCTCCTCTATGACACAGGGCATAAAGCTTCCTCAAGATATTTCTTAGAGCAGATCTTTTAGAAAAACATCCAATCTTGATTTTAATTTTTAACGTAGAATCTACTACAAGTCCTTGGTAAATTGTTCCAATGGTCAGTTAGTCTCACTATTAAAAAAAAAGTTTGACTTATTTCCAGTCTGAATTTGCTTAGCTTCAGCTTCCAGCCCTTAGACTGTGGTATACCTTTCTCTAACAGACTAATCAAGTCACCCCTTAAATCTTCTCTTTGTTAAGATAAGCAGATTGAGCTCTATGAGCCTATCACTGTAAGACACTTTTTCTAACCCTTTAATCTTTCTCGTGGCTCTTCTCCGAGTCCTCTCCAATTTATCAACATCTTTCTTGAACTGTGGGCACAAGAACTGCACATCATAGTCTGGCAACTGTTGCACCAGTGCAAAATGCAGAGGTAAAATAACCTTTCTACTCCTACTAGAGATGCATAAACAAGGGGACCTAAGGATTGCATTAGCCCTTTTAGCCACAGCGTCACACAGAGCTCACGTTCACCCGAGTATCCACCATGACACCCAAATGTTTTTCAGAGTCACTGCTTCCCAGGAGAGTCCCGCCCCCTCCCCCCATCATGTAAGTATGGCCTGCATTCTTCATTACTAGATGCCAACATTTACATTTAGCCATATTAAACACATTGTATGATTACACCCAGATTACCAAGCAACCCAGATCACTCCATCAGATACCTCACTTGCCCTCTTATTTACCATTTCCCCCAATTTTTGGGTCATCTGCAAATTCTCAGTGATTTTATTTTTCTTCCAGGTCAGTGCTAAATGTTGAATAGCATATGGCCAAGAACCTAACCCTGCAGGATCCCACTAGAAATATACCTATAAAATGATTTCCCATTTACAATTGCCTTTTGACCTACCAGTTAGCCAGCTTTTAATCCATTTTGTGTACATCACGTTCATCTTTATATCTGTCTAGCTTTTTAATCAAAATGTTATGTAATACCAAGTCAAATGCCTTACAGAAGTCCAAGTAGATTAGATCAACACTATTGCATTTACAAACCAAACTTGTAGTCTCATTTAAAATATATATCAAGTTAGTTTGATAGGATCTATTTTCCATAAATCTATGTTGATTTACATTAATTACATTATCCTCATTTAATTCTTTATTAATTGAGTCCTGTATCTGCTATCTTGCCCAGTATTTATGAGAAACTGACAGGCCTATAACCCAGGTCAACCCATTTGCCCTTTTAACAGACTGGCACAACATTAGCTCTCTTCCAGTCTTCTGGAACTTCACCAGTGTCCCAACACTTATTGAAAATCAACATTAATAGTCCAGTGAGCTCCTTGGTCAGCTATTTTCAAACTCTTATCCAGTTATCCAGTATCCAGACCTGCTGATTTAAAGAAGTCTAACTTTAGTAGCTGCTGCTGCTGAACTGCCTCCTGAGCTTCTAGCTGAACAGTGACCAAGAGCTCAAAGGGGGTTCCACAAGGCCCATAAGAACTACATTAACATCCCAAGATTCTTCCAAATGGGAGAACAGGGATGAACCAGTCCTTTTAGTAGTTTTAAAATAATGGGATGAGACACTGCTGTATACCTTTGATCGAGAAGGTGGCAAGCTGAAATGGTAGCTAAATGGAACCGAATAAAGCTGATGACCTGGAGGATGTAATTCACGATCTGAGAAACACAGGCTTGTCAAGATCTTGTGAAGTCCAGATGGAAAAATCTCTTCCACTTTGATCTGCAAACTGACCCTGTAGAGAGGGTTTCCTGTTCAGTATTGGGATCTCTGATTTCTGTGGCACAATCCAGGCCTGCTTTATTCAGCCAGACAACTTTCAAGAAATCAGGTATAGCGAGGTGGGGTCTGGGTAGAAAATAGGTCCTTAACTCCAAGAGTAAGTCTGGCGAACAGACGAGAGATCAGCTGTTCTGTGGACAGACTGAGTAGGTCTGTGAGCCAATACTCTATCACCCTTTACTGGGTTACACAAGTAACACTGTCATTGCATCCTGCCTGACCTTTCTTATGGACCTAGGTGTCAAACAGATAAGAAAAGTTAGTAGCACAGAAGTACTTTATATCTCTTTGACTGTAAAGGGATAACAAGTTCAGTAAGCCTGGCTGTCACCTGACCAGAGAACCAATCAGAGGACAGGATACTTTCAAATCTTGAGAGAGGGAAGTTTTTGTGCTGTGCTGTTAGTTTTGGTTGTTGTTCACTCCGGGGGCTCAGAGGGAGCAGATGTGCAACCAGGTTTCTCTCCAATCTCTCCAATACAGGCTCTTAAGTTCAGACTAGTGAGTACTAGGTAGATAAAGCGAGTTAGGCTTATGGTTGTTTTCTTTATTTGCAAATGTGCATTTGGCTGAAAGGAGTTCAAACTGGTATTTTGCTGAAAAGATTTTAATTTGTACTTGTATACTTAGGCTGGGAGAGTATTCCCAGTGTCTATAGCTAAAAGACCCTGTACCTATTCCATTTTAAATTTACAAAGATAATTTTTACTGTTTATCTCTTTCTTTTATTAAAAGCTTTTTCTTGTTTAAGAACCTGATTGTTTTTTATTCTGGTGAGACCCCAGGGGACTGGGTCTGGATCCACCAGGGAATTGGTGGGGAGAAAGGAGGGAAGGGGGAGAGAAAGGTTAATTTCTCTCTGTGTCAGGATTACTTTCTCTCTCAGGGAGAATGTGGGAGGGAGAGAGAAGGAGGGGGAAAGGTGCATTTTCCTCTCTGTTTAAGATTCAAGGAGTTTGAATCACAGTGATCTTCCAGGGTAACCCAGGGAGGGGAAGGCTGGGAGAGGCAACGGTGAGGGAAAGGGTTTACTTTCCTTGTGTTAAGATCCAGAGGGACTGGGTCTTGGGGGTCCCTGGGCAAGGTTTTGGGGGGACCAGAGTGTACCAGGCACTGGAATTCCTGGTTGGAGGCAGCGCTACAAATACTAAGCTGGTAACTGAGCTTAGAGGAATTCATGCTGGTACCCCATCTTTTGGACACTAAGGTTCAGAGTGGGGAATTGTACCATGACACTAGGGTTTCAGGGGGATGGGAGGAAAAAGCAGCAAGATCTTCAGATCAGGAATGATTAAAGCATCTGGGCTATTATCTACTCTAGAGCAGAAGAGAGGGCCTTTGCTTATCTTGGTGGCAAACAGGTCTGCTACAGGTCCTCTCCAATCCCCACCCCATCTGTGGAAGAAAGGCTTGAGAAAGAGTCCTTCAGCAACCATTTGTGCTTGGCTGAGTACTGCCTGCAGAGATAACCTGTCATACTTGTCTGTTACAGCTATCCCCCTATTCCATTTTGTTTCTTACAGCTGTCCCCATACTCCATTTTGTTTTTGTTCTCCTCCTGTGGCCACCCTTCCCTGGCTGTTAAGTTGTTTACCAGGGCCACTGCCCTTCTCAAAGGGAGGGCACCTTAAGTTGTTTACCACGAGCCACTGCCCTTCTCAAAGGGATGGCCACTTGTGCTGCGTGCTAAGTGGGACCACTGCCCTGTTCAAAGGGTTAGTCCTGTTATCACCTTGTTGAACCTGGGCTTGGTGTAGGCCAGGCAATGTCCAGAGCTGCAAGACCTATTGTGTTTTTAAGATCCTGGGCATGAGTCATAGGCCTCATGTGCTTTTGAGTCACCCACCTATTGCACAAGACTCTGCCCAGGCATGTCTCTGTGCTCACCTGCAGTTTTTCCCTGTGCCTCCTCCCCTGTGACAGAGGGAGCCTATCAGATCACTGGCGGGAAACTGCCTAAGTTTGCCTTTAAAAACAGACATTTTTTAAACAAACATCAGAAAGGTTCCTGCATTGCTGCCTGGTCTGATCAGCCAGGAGTTTGGCGGGGGAGAGGGGGAGAGTCCTTTCTCCGCTCTCGTTTTATTTTTGAGGGTACCCCCGGTTTTTAACACCCCCCTCGAAGAACGAATTGCTGCCTGAGAGATCTCCTGATTATCAAGACCGTACCGAGCCCTCCTTGCTTCTGATGTTACTGCTGCTTCTGCCTTTGGTGCTGCCTTGGGGACTGGTAAGAATCCCTCTGTAAAACTTTCCATACTTTTGTTTTATTACTTTAGCTGCTGGCTCTGTTTCCCTAGCACACAGACTCAAGCTAAACCTTGGTCTGTGTCTTAAAACCTCTCAAACTCCAGCGGTGCTTTGCTGCTAAAAATAAGCTTGTGCCGCTGCTAAGCTCTGCTTCCTGCTTTCAGCTGTATCCACTGCTGCAGCCACCATCCCTTGGCTTCCTTGGGGGCTGCCTTGGGAGCTGTATCCTGGGCACATACCACTCTGCCCTCTGTGACTTCCCCATAGCATAAAGTGCACTGTAGCTTTTGCTTTTTAGTTTAATAAGTCATAGTTTGCTAAGATTGTAGAGCTTGTAAATTTCACCGGCCTTGTTATAGTTTGCTGTTTTGTTGCTCTGTATAGTTACTTGTTATAGTTTGCTTAGAATTGTGATATTTGTTGTTTTGTGATATTTGGTTGATTAAGATAGATTTTAAAAAGCCATTGCCTGGTTGTATTCTGTAGCGGTTTTATTACTTTGTATAAGCTGCTTGTAATTTATATAAGTTTGATTAAGTTAGAGGATAGATAAGGTTTTTACTGCTTGAATTCGTCTTCCCGCTGTCCCAATCTCTCCCTGAACTTTCCAGTGTCTGTTTTTCCCCCCGCTCCAATCTCCCCCTCTGTGTACTTCTCCGTGTCTCCCTGTTGTAACCCTTTGCTGCTTCCCCCCACCCCGTGTAACTTCCCAAACCCTTTGCCACGTCTTTCCTTTTTTGGGGGGGGGGGTGTCCCTCTAGCCCTTCTTTACACCTCTCTGCTGCCTCTCCCTGTATCCCGTGTTCGTGCCCCTGCTCCTCCGCTGCCCCTCCCCTACCGAAGATCACCATCACACTGCTCCGTATGTCTTCACCCTGCTGCTCCGCAACTTCCCTGAAGTACTCTCCGCTGCTGCAGCCTGTTTCTTCCCTCAGCCATCTCCCTCATTCTCCATGTGCCTTCCCATCGCTTACACGTTCAGCGCCCTCCTCTCGTGCTGCTCCCAGACTCCCCTTAAGTGCACTCCAGCTGCTCTTGTCTCCCGTACCTCCAGCCCGCAGGCTCCTGAAGACTGCTCTGGGCTTCACCCCGCAGGGCTTCAGAGTCTCTCACTGCTTGCAGCTGCACTCTCCTCTCATTAGTTACCACTAAATCACTCACTCCCCTCCCCTCTCCTGCTTCTTGACCCAGCTTTTAGGTATACTCTTGCTATCATAGCCTTTTAGGTATACTCTTGCTATCATAGCCTCACAAATTAAGTCAGTAATTTTCTACATATCACCCATATTGTATTATTGCACTGTGACTCACATTTTACTTGTGGTTATAACACCCCATTAGTTGCCTCCATTTTTCTAATACACTTTGTATACCATTTTTATATAGAAGCTACTATTTTATTTTGCATTCCACACTGTATCTAGAGTTGTTCCTATATAAAGTTGAGTTGCTTATTGACTGTACTGTGTCCCATTGTGCTGAACCCCACTTACTGTACCCCACTGTTAAAACTCCCTACACTGTTCAGTAAGAACCCCCCCATCATTGTCTATTGTAAACACCTTATACACCCCCATCCCATCGCATTTCATTGTTAAATTCCCACCACTTCCTTTTTCCTTTAATAAAGAAATTAATTGGCACCCCACCTGTATGGTAATTGCTCCTCAAGATCCCATATACCTGCAGGCAGGGACAATACTGTATTTTCTTCATAGGTGAAGAGCCATGGGAGTTGTCCTGTAATTACAAGAGTTGCACTGCCTGGGGAATCCCTAGGAAGGATGCCTGGAGGAGGATCTCTGCTTGATTCTAGGGAGAGACTGGGTGAGCAAAGGGGAGCAGCAGCAAATCTGTTCTAGAGTTGGTGCTGCCCTCAGTGATAGAATACTATCAGTAATGAGGGTTTAATTCCTTTCTGGAACCAGGGAGATTGGCACTTAGGCCACCAATACCAAGCCCAGTGCCAGGAACTCGGTGCTGAGAAGTCAAGGACAGGTCTGCCTGTATAGGTAGATCTGGTACTGTGGGTGCTGATGCCAGGGAATAGTCTGCCAGTAATGGACTTCAGTTCCACTCACAGCCAGGTGAAGTACAAATTTGGACCTGCTAGCCTGTCCAGGTCCATCAGGCCTCTGGACTCCATGTTCAGAGGGCCCATGACTCAATTTCTTTGCTCACAGAAAAAAAGTTCTGTATGTAGACTCTTCCCTCACAGCACTGGAGCAGCAAGCAGGGGGGAGGGAGGGAGAAGAGAGAAGAAACTGCTGGAAGGAGCATCCCTTTTTGAAGCTGAAGGAACCACTGTCCAGGTCAGATGCTTCCCTCACGGGCTGTTCCAGTAGGTAGTTTTAGCAGAGTATCTCTCTGGAGCAGTAAGTTCAGGTGGAGAAGGGCTGACACACAAAGCATAGGCCCAGAACGTGTGTGTGCGTTTTGAGACGGACACAAAATGAAAAACAAAAAACAAAACAAAAAAAAAAAAAACACACCAGCTATTTCTATCAATTTAAGGAAAAATGTCCACATCACAACGGACACAGCTTGAAGCCAGAGTGGCTAAGCTTAGCTCTTAGGCACTGTGCAGTAGTCAGGCTACCAAGCAGTAGTCAGAAGAAAGGATATTTAAAGACAACATATGGGGCTGCCAACAGGGCAAAAATTTCTTATGGAGCTGATCTAATCTAAATAGTCACAAACTGGTTTGTTGGAAGAGCCATTTGAGGTGGTAGGCAGGCACCCTACAGCTCCTTCTCACTGCCATGGAATGGTAAGGGGGAACAGACAGGTTTGGGGCAGCTCTGCCCATTATGCCATCAGGTGGGGGCATGAGCCTACACATCCTCACTGGTCAAAAGGTTCCAATCTCACATGCATGTGGAAACTACACAGACTAAAATCCCTTAAAATATGGTTTTGTGAGCAAGTCTGTTTTAGCTGCCAGGTTGTGGGTTTTGTTAGGATTCTAAAAGATATCCCAAAATGCTATGAATAGAATTGTAAAAGCAGCAAAGAATCCTGTGGCACCGTATAGACTAACAGACGTTTTGGAGCATGAGCTTTCGTGGGTGAATGTGGGTGCATGTCATCTGAGGAAGTGGGTATTCACCCACGAAAGCTCATGCTCCAAAACGTCTGTTAGTCTATAAGGTGCCACAGGATTCTTTGCTGCTTTTACAGATCCAGACTAACACGGCTACCCTCTGATACATGAATAGAACTGTACAAAAACTCTACTTGTAAATGAAGACTGTTGACACGTAATCCAAGTAAAAAAAGTTGGAGTGTCCTATAGATTATACCATAAAGTTACTCACTCCATCAATTATATACACCTCTACCCCAATAGAACGCGACCTGATATAACACGAATTTGGATATAATGCGGTAAAGCAGTGCTCTGGGGGGGCAAGGTTGCGCATTCTGGCGGATCAAAGCAAGTTCGATATGACCCGGTTTCACCTGTAACGTGGTAACATTGTTTGGCTCCCAAGGACAGTGTTATATCGGGGTAGAGGTGTAGTTACATATACTAACTTTATGGTCAAGAAGTTGGAGACAATGGAATTTGTAAGTAGTAAAATGTGCAAAAAGTAACAAAACATGAAATGAACTAAAAGTGGCATTAAAATTTCAAAGTTTAAAATCCTATACTGAAATTTCAATATGCTAAATTACTTGTGGCATCACATATGTCAGAATAGCCTACCTAAATCCACCATATGCTTGACACACACACACACACACACACACTCTTCTTGTGACCTAAATTCTCCCCTGAAAGTGAGCATTCGTGAATTGTAACAGTTTAGCATCATGTCTCAACTGAAACAGAAAGACCCTAGACTACCCTTGTCTGTTTTCTGGAAAGAAAACAAAACAAAACAAAACAAACAAACAAACAAAACCACACACTCTGGCCATGGCACCTGTGATAACAACTACAAGAGCACTAGTACAGACAAGATGGTACAGGGAGAGTTTAAAGCGAATAGTTAATTTACGAGACGCTCACTGCAAAGATCTGCACTCCAAACATTGGCAGTTGCCTGCAGCTTTGTCTACATTAGCACTCTGACCATCACTACAACGCATACAACTGAACTAATGGAACCCTCATCAGAGCCATGCAGTAGAGAGCCTACAATGTGGTTGAGAGTTCAAGTACGAGTCAACCTGGCGGAAAACAATCATTTAACCCTAGAAGATGATGCAGAAAGAATACTGATGGTCATAAAATTGCAGTAAGATTAGGTAGAATAACTACACCTTGTCCGAACAAAGATTTTCAGAGGTTTGTAAAAAACAAAAATCTGCAGCCAAAGTAGTACTTGATTTAACACTTCTTTAGAGCATAGTTACATAGTTAAGAATCACAAACTATGTGGAGGATTACGATCAATCCTCTGGATTAAACACTAGTAGAACATCAGAATCTGACCCAGAAAGAAGACTCCATGCATACACCTGCTATAAAATATCAGATTATCTAAATCTTAAATTCTCCATTAGTTCACATAAAAGTCATTTTCCCCATGCTGTGGTCCTCCTGTCAAGACAAAAGTCAATTTTAATTTGATATTTGAAATCTGCTTGACTGAATTTATATTAAGAGCCTTTTAAAATGCTGTCCCAACCCGACTATATAGCATGGGGGACAGAGGGAAGTTAACAGTACAGGAAACATACCTGATAATAAACAGGAACTTAGTAACAAAATATTTGAAGTATTGGTTTCTATTCTGAAAAGTGATTCTAAAAAACAAAAAACCACCACCAACTTGAACACATTTTGATATGGAATACCATGTTACATGACTTAAAATCAATTTATTTACATCTTTAGTTAAGTACCAGACCTGTAAACTCAGCCTAGGCCCAGAGTTAAGCCAATACTTTCCTTTTCACATATCACCACAGAGATTCTTCAAGTCAAGTGATATTGCACATGGGTAGCTGACAGCATTACTGGATGTGCAGAATCTTTACTGGTGGGAACGTGCAGTAAGCTGCTCAGTGCCCAGGTTGACTTTGTGGGGATAGCAGTGAAGAAAAGAAGTATTTTTACTTGAAAGCAGAGTGAATTTGATACAGAAGCAGTGACTTTCAAAACAGAGAACCCCATGGCCCCGTTTTTGTAGTTATTTTCAGTGCAATTAAACCTAAATTCCTACAATGAGAAATAACTAGAGGACTGCATGAAAAACTAAGTCAAGTTTATTTCATGTGTGTTTCAGGTTTTATGGGACTATTTAAGAAGGTACAGTGTCAAGTCATCTGGTGTAAAACAAAATTCACAATACAGCCTGCATACAATTTAAAACCATTTATGCTTTAAAACCTACTGCAGCACATACAGTAATGAAAGCCTTCTTACAATCCTGATGTGTGAACAGGCACATGGATTACATGTGATTGCAAGAACTGAGCCTCTGCCTGCTGGAAGCAGCTTATACTGAATTTCAGGTCTTGAACTCTTCTGGCAGCTACCCGGTTGTGTTGAGAGCTGGGTAGGGCAAAGAGGGGAAAGAGAGCAAGTAACCATTTGGCAGAGCACCTTCCCTCACAGCTCCTTCTGTTGTTGAAGATTTTTGTCTGGCACTGAGGAGAGCGTGGAAGAGAAAGAGAAGAGGTTTGTAGGGAACTTATACCTTAATATGTATGAATCTGGATCCAGGTTGTGTGTTTGGGAAGGAGGGGAATGATGAGCTGTAATGCTAGTGCTTCAGTGGGAAAGTGAAAACTTGGCAGCTAGGGATTTGGGAAGGAGGTGAACAGGGGAAGGGCATAGACAGTATGGCCAGGGTATTATTGGCCATCCAACATCTTGACAGATGAAAGGAGATGTGACAAAAAGTCAGTCAGTGATGGATCGCAATGGTATGGGGGGGGGGGGGGGGGAGAGCCTGATGCACAAGCAGCAAACCTTCCCACAGTGGCTATAGGTGCACTTGCCAGATGGAGGTTGAGACATACTCTGCTTCCTGGCTCGACTGCAGGCCTCAGCCTGGGTTCTCTCATGGCGCTTCATGGTGACTCCCCCAGCCTTAACCTAGTTTCTCCAAACTGAGTGATTGTGGACAGGATTCTCCCAGCTGACAGTGGGAATGCTCAATTTCTTGAGAGAGAGAGATTGTTTGACCCTTCACTGTATTGGAGCTTTGGCCTTCCTCTGCATTGTGGGCGGTTCTTAAGTGTGAACATCCAGCATAGTCTGCATAGACTGTAGACTGGTTATCTCAAGGATCTCGTTATTGGTGATCCATTGGTCCCAAGTAATTCCAAAGATTTTTTTAAGACAGCAAAAGATGGAAATTGTTCAATCTCTGATCCTGCTTGGAATACATAACCCAGCTCTCACGATCATAAAGGAAGATGCTAAAGACATAAACCTGATAGACAGAAACCTGTGTGTTCAGGGTTAGCAACTGTTATTCCAAAAACGTGAGGTAAGTTTGCAGATCCTAGCATCAAGTTCCCTAACAAAGTTAAGTGAGCTGCTAAGAATTGAACCAAAATAGTATATCCAGAGCTTCATTATTGACAGATTTTAAGTGGAATCTTGGTACCTTGTGATGTAACAACTGTTTTCTTGATGGTGATCACCATGCCAAATTTGGTGCATGCATCAGATTAGTTCACCTGATGAATTGAGACGAATGCAGCAGCATGTGGGAAAAGCAGATCCTGAATAGCAAGCTGGGTGACATGCCTTCTGCTCTGGAATCATCTGATGTTAAACAAGCTGCTATCCAGCCTCGATTCAATTACTATGCCAGATTAGCATCTTCTCAAGTACACCTTTGGAAATTATCGAAGCCCGTGGGCACAAAGATGCAGCGTTCCTTCATACCAGTATGAATATGAATCTTGGATGATGTTCATTTTATACTGGATCCACTGCTTGTGGAACTCCTTGACTAGGGAGAGCACCTTTTGTGGACAAGGAGTCCGGTGGCACCTTTTGTGGACAGAATTCTCAACAGGCTCTTACAGATGCCATTCCTCCTAATCATGTTGAAGCCATTTTGTAGGTCAATGAATTCTACATAGAGAAGTGTCAGTTTATGACTTTTTTCTTGCAATGAGCTCAAGGTGTTATCAACATAACTAATAAGGGGAATAAACAGGAAAATCTGGGAGTATTAGTATTAAACTAAATTATGACTTAACTGGCACTGAGATATGGTGAGATAAATCTCAGACTGGAATATTTCTATAGAGGGGTATAGCTTGTTCAAGAAGAATAGGGAGTGGGGGGAAAAGGAAGGAGATGTACAAGAATATATATACTCATTTTGAAGCCTAGAAGGAGATGAGAGGCAGACCAGTTGAAAATTTTTGGATGTACACAGAAGGGGAAAAAATTGGGGTGACATCCACCAAATCAGGAAAAGGCAGTGGATGAGGCATTTCTAGAACACAGAGAACTATCCAAACCATGAGAACTGGTAGCAATGAGAGACTTAAACTACCCAGACATCAGTTGGAAAAGTAATATAGCAGAGCACAACATTTCCAATAATTCTTGGAATGTTTTGGGGACAATTTGTTTCAGAAAGTGGAGGGAGTAAGTAGGAGGACAGCCATTTAAACTTGATTCTGCCTAACAGGGAGGAACTGGTTGTGAATCTGAAAGTGGAAGGTAATTTGGGTGCAAGGGATCATGAAATGATGTCACGATTCTAAGGAAAGGAAGCAGTAATGGCAACAGAATAAGGAAAATGGACTTCAAAAATGCAGACTAACAAACCCAGAAAACAGGTAGATATGGTCCCTTGGGAAGAAAAATCAAAGCGGTAAAGGACAATCAGAACTAGGAGAGATGGCAATTTCTCAAGGAGACAATATTAAAGGAGGCACAACAACAAGCCATCCAATGTGAAGGAAATATAAGAAGAATATTAAGAGGCCAATACAGCTCCAGCAGGAGCTCTTTAATTACCTGAAAAATTAAAAAACAAAATCCTATGAAAAAAGAGAAACATGAAGAAATGGGTAAGGAGAAGTACAAAAGAATAGCACAAACATGCAAGGACCAAAACAACGCCCCCCCCCCCAAACCAAAAACAGTGGTATAAAAGGAGTTAAACCTAACAATGAACATTAAAGGCTATATGAAGAGGTTATTTAAATACAATAGGAGCAACAGAAAGATGAAGGAAAGTGTTGGTCCTCTACTTAGTGGGGAAGGTGTGCTAATAACTGAGGACATTAACAAGGCTCAGGTGTTTAGTGCCTATGTTGCTACAATTTTCACTAAAATAGGTTAATGATGACCAAATACTCAACACGATTAATATTAACAAAGAGGACAGAACACAAAAGCCAAAATAGGGAAAGAACAAGTTAAAGAATATTTTGAAAGAGATGGATGTATTCAACTTGGCAGGCCCTGATTAAATTCATCCTAGTATACCTCAGGAACTAGCTGAAGCAATCTTGGAACAGTTAGCAATTATCTTTGAGGAGTCAGAGGATGGGTGAGGTCCCAGGAGACTAGAAAAGAACAAACATAGTACCTATCTTTAAAAAGGGGAACAGAGGATCTGGGGAATTACACACACACAGAGCCCAACTTCGATACCTGGAAAGATTCTGGAACAAGCCATTAGACAATTAATTTGTAAGCAACTAAAGGAAAACAGGGTTATAAGGAATAGCCAGTATGGATTTGTCAAAAATAAATCATGACAAACCAACCTACATTTCTCTTTGACATGGTTACTGGCCAAGTAGAGGGGGGAAGCAATAGACATCTATAAATAGAGATATACCTCTTGATTTTACTAAGACAGTCCCCCATTACATTCGCCTAAGCAAGCTACAGAAATGTGATCTAGAGGAAATTATTATAAGGTGGGTGCAAAAGTGATTGATTGATTACTAGTCTTTGAAAGACTAGCAATCAATGGTTCGCTGTCAAATTGAGGGTGCATATTTAGTGGGGTCCTGCAGAAGTCAGTCACCTTTTCCATAACTGGTGTTCGAGTTGTGTTGCTCAAGTCCATTCCATATTAGGTGTGTGCGCTCACCACATGCACCGATGCTGGAAGTTTTTCCCCACAGCAGTATCTGTAGGGGACTGGATCAGGCACCCCCTGGAGCAGCACATACAATTCGCAGTATAAGGTGCACCACTGGCTTCCCCCACCCTCAGTTCCTTCTTGCTGGAAACTGACACTGGGGAGGGAGGGTGGGTTATGGAATGGACATGAGCAACATATCTTGAACACCAGTTACGGAAAAGCTAACTAACTGTCTTTTCTTCAAGTGCTTGCTCATGTCCATTCTATATTAGGCAACTCCCAAGCAGTACCCTTGGAGGTGAGTAGTTCAGACATGTATATCGCAACACAGTTCTGTCAAACCCAGTATCGTCTCTGGTGTGCTGAGTGATGGCATAGTGCACCGTGAACGTGTGGCTCTGCAAATGTCCTGAATAGGGATGTGTGCTAGGAAGCCTGCCAAGGACAACTGAACTGTGGTTGAGTGGGCCCTCACAATCAGCGGGACCTGTACCAGCTTGTAATGGGTCCGGATGCAGGAGGTGATCCGGTTGGAAATCCTCTGCGAGGACACCAGAAGGCCCTATATCCTGTCCGCTGTCATGGTGAAGAGCTGAGTCGACCTGCAGAAGGGCTTGGTATGCTCCAGGTAAAACACCAGGGTGCATCTGACGTCCAGGGCATGCAGCCTCCTCAGTGGTGTGAAGCTTGGGACAAAAAACAGGCAAGATGTCCTGGTTAACGTGGAAGGAAGACACCACCTTTGGCAGAAAAACTGGATGGGGTCACAGCTGAACTTTGTCCTTTTAGAACACCGTATACGGTGACTCCAATGTCAGGACTTTAAGCTCCAACACTCATCTCGTGGATATTATCACCACAAGGAATGTGACCTTCCATGTCAGGTGGGAGAGGGAGAAGGAGCCCATAGTCTCAAAGGGTGGGCTCATGAGCCTAGAAAGAACCAAGTTAAGGTTCCACTGTGGGACAGGAGCCCAGGCCAGCAGGATGAGCCTCTCAAGGTCTCTCAGGAATTGGACCGACATGTCATATGAAAACACTATCTGACCTTGAATCAGCAGGTGAAAAGTTGAGACAGCTGCAAGGTGTACTTTGATGGAAGAGAGAGGGCCAGCCCCTGGTTCTTAAAATGGAGCAGGTAAGGAAAGAAAGACTGTAAAGAGGAGCGTGTTGGAGAGATGCTATGCTCAAGAGGCCCAGTGGGAAAACCTCGTCCATTTGGCCAGGTAGGTTGCTCGAGTGGAAGGCTTCCTGCTTTCCAATGGGATTTGCTAGATTTAGTTAGAGCAGGCCTGCTCCTCCAAATTCAACCATGCAACATCCACACCATGAACTGGAGGTGAGACTGGGGTGTAGGAGACACCTGTGAGGGCAGAACCAGTTGGTTGGGAAGGGGCCAGGGAGCAGCCACAGCCAGGTCCATCAGTGTGCTAAAACAAACAATCTTGGCACGGCCACACAAGGGTGACCATGACGACTTGGGCTTTGTCACTTTTGACCTTTGACAGAACTCTGCTGACGGGCAGGATCAGTGGGAACGCATACATCAGCCCCCCCAACCATGACAGGGGAAAAGGTATCAGAGAAGGTGCCCAGACCTTGTAGGGAACAGAAGCAATGCTATTTCCTCTTCTGTCTAATGGTGACCAGGTCCACTTGGGGAGTTCCCCACCTCTGGAGGAGGGGCCAGGCTACCTCTGGATGTAGAAACCACTTGTGGTGAGAGGAAAAGGATCTGCTGAGGCGATCTGCCATAGTGTTCCTGATGCCAGGGAGGTGACAGAAGTCCCAGTGGATCATGTGGTCAATGTAGAAATCCCACAGTCGGAGTGCCTCTTGGCAGAGGGTCTACGAGCATGCCCCCCTGCCTGTTGACGTAGAACATCGAGGCAGTATTGTCAGTCACTCTCACCACCTTGCCTTCCATGTGCAGTACAAAGACTTCACAGGCCAAGCATACTGCTCTGAGCTCCTTGACATTTATGTGCAACATCATCTCCTGAAGGGACCACATGCCCTGGGTCTGGAGGCCGCCATGATGCACTCCCCAGCAGAGGTCCAAGGCATCAGATGTCACTCAATCACCCTGGGGTCAGTCCACCATTGTAGTGAGGAAAGTATCATCAGCGGGATGGTGACCACCTTTTCCAGGTGATCTCTGGACTGCGATAGACCATTACCAGCCACTGCTGTAAGGGCCGCATCCTGAGCCTGGCATGGCAGATGACATACATACATACTGCCATGAGGCCCAGCAGTTGCAGGCAATCCCTGCCTATGGTCAGGAGGAACATGGAGACTCGTCTGGAACCTCTCCTGTGGTAGAAACACTCTGGAGCAAGGTGAGACAAGCACTGCTTCAATGAACTATCCTCTGCACTAGAACTAACATCGACTTTGTCATTTATCAGCAGGCCCAGGGATTGGCACATGGCCTGCAGCACCGCGACGTTGTCATAAACAGATAGTTAAGGGTTAATGTCTCTCTTACCTGTAAAGGGTTAACAAACGGACCCCAAACACCTGACCAGAGGACCAATCAGAAGACAAGATACTTTCAAACCTCATGGGAGGGAAGTCTTTGTTTGTGGGTTTTGGGTTTGGTTTTGTTCTCTCTGGGTCCTGGATGGGACTAGAGGTACAACCAGGTTTCTGCCAATCTCCCTGCTACAATCTCTTATCTATTCAGAATTGTGAGTAAGAAAAGGCGGTCATAGTCTTTTAAATTTGTTTTTTTAAAATTTACATATGTGTATTTGCTGGAAGTAGCTTAAATTGCGTTTCTGCTGGAGAAAGTTTTTCTATTGCTTATAGTTGAAAGACCCTGTAATTTTTTACCAGTGCAGAGATAAACCTTTTACTTTTTCTCTTTCTTTCTTATTAAAAGTTTTGCTTTTAAGACTTGTTTAATTTTTTTCTCCTAGTTAAGGATCAAGGGAATTGGTGGGGAGAAGGGAAGGATAAATTTTCTCTTTGTGTTTATGTTCACACAGCTTGTATTGCCTCTAGGTGAGGGGGAAGGTAACACTCCTCTTGGTGTGGTGATTCAAAAAGTTGAATCAGGCGATCTCTTAGTGTTCCCAGGGCAGGAAGGAGCTGGGAGGAAGAAGGGAGAGGGGAGGGAATGGCTTATTTCCCTTTGTTGTGAGACTCAAGGAATCTGGGTCCTGGGGTCCCCTGGGAAGGTTTTGGGGGGGACCAGAGGGTATCAGGCCCTAAAAATTCCTGATTGGTGGCAGCCTATCAGATCTAAGCTGGTAATTAAGCTTAGGGGAATTCATGCTAGTATTTTGGACGCTAAGGTCCATATTTGGGACGCTAAGGTCCAGATTTGGGAATTAAACTTGACATGGTGTGCAGCATGTGGGAAAGAATAGAATCCAAAAGCAAGTAAAATTATTAATTTTCTTTTCTCTGTTAGCTGCTTGTAAGCAGAGAGAAGGGTTTGTTTTTTTTAAACCTACAGCCAGAGAATTTTTTTTTCCTTGCTCCGTCTGGCTGTGCATAGAAATGGCCTCAGGCAAGGGCCATTAAGATTAACAGGGGTCTTTTGTTAGACAATAGAACTCCAGCTGTGAATCAACTACACCAGCAGAACACACATACAAATGAAGGTTTTCCTTTTATTCTAGTTTTATTCGGGAAGGCTTGTTAGAAACACTCTGTTGCTTAGCAACAGAGCAAGCAGCAGAGGAACAGTAATTCAGACAGCAAACCAGCAGAGGGCACCCCAACACAAGAAAACAGGAACCATGACTTCCAAGGCAAAAATGGAGCCAGAGAAACAAATCACAGACGCAGAGCACAAGCGAGATATGGAAAAAAAATACAAGAATTAGAAATAAAACAAAAAGAGATGGAGCTAAGGGAAAGAGAAAAAGAGGCTACCCACAGGAGAGAGTTGGAACTCCTGAGGGAAACCCACCAGCACGCCCTGGAATTAGAAAAGGCTAAGCAACAGGATCCAGCCAATCCTAACAACCCTTCGCCAATAATGGTTCCACAGCACAAGAAATTTCCCACCTACAAGGCAGGTGATGACACTGAGGCCTTCTTAGAAAATTTTGAAAGAGCCTGCCTTGGGTACAGCATCTCTGAAGACCAGTACATGGTAGAATTGAGGCCACTGCTCAGTGGACCCTTAGCAGAGGTGGCAGCTGAAATGCCTAAGGAGAACATGAACGATTATAAACTTTTTCAAACCAAGGCCAGATACAGAATGGGGATAACACCTGAACATGCCCATCGGCGGTTCAGAGCCCTAAAATGGAAATCAGATGTGTCATTCCCCCGACACGCCTACCACATTGCAAAGAATTATGAAGCCTGGATATCAGGAACAAAAGGTTAACAATCTGGACGAGCTGCACCTCCTGATACAAATGGAGCAGTTCTTAGATGGTGTTCCTGAGGAACTAGAAAGGTACATCCTAGATGGAAAGCCCAAAACGGTAATCGAGGCGGGGGGAGATTGGAGCCAAATGGATGGAAATGGCAGAAAAGAAAAAACCTACTGTCAAGGGGAGCGAATACCCCAGGGGGCACACCGACAATAAACCCTACAACCGAGGGCAGCACAAGACCCCACCGACAACCCAAGGAAAGCCACAGATGCCCTATTCTTCCACCTCACCAGTCTTCAGTAACCCACCTTGACCCAGTGACCAGTCAGCTGGAAGATGCTTCAAGTGTAATGAACTGGGACATATAAAGGCCAACTGCCCAAAGAACCCCAACCGAGTGCAGTTCATTACACCACCATCACACCAAAGATCCCCAGGCCCAGATGCCTCTCAAATACCTTGGAGCGAAGGGAAATTTTGAGAGTGGGCTGAAAGAAGGTTACTGCGTGGAGAGACATGGGGGCACAAGTGTCAGCTATCCACCAATCCTTCGTCGACCCCAAATTCATCAACCCAAAGGCCCAAGTGACAATTTACCCCTTCATGTCACAAGCTGTAGATTTGCCTACAGCTGAACTGCCTGTCCAGTACAAAGGTTGGTCAGGAATGTGGCCTTTTGCAGTCTATGACAATTATTCCATCCCCATGCTACTGGGGGAAGATTTGGCCAACCAGGTGAAGTGGGCCAAGAGAGTGGGAATGGTTACACGTAGCCAAACTAGGCAAGCTTCCAGACCCATTCCTCTTCCTGAGCCGTCCACAGGGACCCCGTCTATGTTACCAGAGACCCAGACAGAGGTAGTGGACCCGGATCCCATGCCAACAACGGAAACAGCCACAGTGCTTCCAGTCCCAGACCAGGAACTGGAAAAGCAACCAGCACCAGAACCGTTGCCAACACTGACACCAGCGCTTGCAAATCCATCTTCAACCCCAACGCCGGAGGGCGCGAGCGAGCCTGAACTGGCAGAAGCAGCAGACAACCACACCCAAGAGGCTCAGCCAGAGCCTGAAATACCCGCTGGTGCACCAGCGGAGAGTGGTTCACCAGCAAGGGAAACAACTCCATCACCTACATCGCTTCCAGAGGGACCAAGCCCAAGTCCACAGTCTAAGGAAGAACTGGTGTCTGCAGCTTCAAGGGAACAGTTCCAGACTGAGCAGGAAGCAGATGACAGCCTTTAGAAAGCTTGGGTGGTGGCACGGAGCACCCCACCGCCTCTCAGCTCTTCTAATCGATCCCGGTTTGTTGTAGAACAAGGACTTTTATACAAGGAGACTCTTTCTGGTGGACACCAGGAAGACTGGCATCCACAAAAACAGTTGGTGGTTCCAACTAAGTACTGGGAAAAGCTCTTAAGCTTAGCCCATGATCATCCCAGTGGCCATGCTGGGGTAAACAGAACCAAGGACCGGTTGGGGAAGTCCTTCCACTGGGAGGGGATGGGCAAGGATGTTGCCAAGTACGTCCAGTCTTGTGGGGTGTGCCAAAGAGTGGGAAAACCCCAAGACCAGGTCAAGGCCCCTCTCCAGCCACTCCCCATAATTGAGGTCCCATTTCAGCGAGTAGCTGTGGATATTCTGGGTCCTTTCCCAAAAAAGACACCCAGAGGAAAGCAGTACATACTGACTTTTGTGGACTTTGCTACCCGATGGCCGGAAGCAGTAGCTCTAGGCAACACCAGGGCTAACGCTGTGTGCCAGGCCCTAACAGACATTTTTGCCAGGGTAGGTTGGCCCTCAGACATCCTTACAGATTCAGGATCTAACTTCCTGGCAGGGACCATGAAAAAACTGTGGAAAACTCACGGGGTGAACCACTTGCTTGCCACCCCGTACCACCATCAAACCAATGGCCGGTGGAAAGGTTTAATGGAACTTTGGGGGCCATGATACGTAAATTTGTCAATGAACACTCCAATAATTGGGACCTAGTGTTGCAGCAGTTACTTTTTGCCTACAGGGCTGTACCACATCCCAGTTTAGGGTTTTCATCGTTTGAACTTGTGTATGGCCACAAGGTTAAGGGGCCATTACAGTTGGTAAAGCAGCAATGGGAGGGGTTTATGCCTTCTCCAGGGACTAATATTCTGGACTTTGTAAGCAACCTACAAAGCACGCTCCGACACTCTTCAGCCCTTGCTAAAGAAAACCTAAAGGATGCTCAAAAAGAGCAAAAGGCCTGGTATGACAGACATACCAGACAGCATTCCTTCAAGGTAGGAGACCAGGTTATGGTCTTGAAGGCACAACAGGCCCATAAGATGGAAGCATCATGGGAAGGGCCATTCACGGTCCAAGAGCGCCTGGGAGCTGTTAACTACCTCATAGCCTTTCCCAATTCCTCCCTAAAGCCCAGAGTGTACCATGTTAATTCTCTCAAGCCCTTTTATTACAGAGACTTACAGGTTTGTCAATTTACAGTCCAGGGAGGAGATGACGCTGAGTGGCCTGACGGTGTCTACTACGAAGGGAAAAAAAGACGGTGGCGTGGAAGAGGTGAACCTCTCAACCACACTAGAATGTCTGCAGCGGCAACAAATCAAGGAGCTGTGCACTAGCTTCACCCCATTGTTCTCAGCCACCCCAGGACGGACTGAACGGGCATACCACTCCATTGACACAGGTAATGCTCACCCCATTAGACCACCACCCTACCGAGTGTCTCCTGATGCCCAAGCTGCTATAAAACGGGAGATCCAGAACATGCTACAGATGGGTATAATACGCTCATCTACCAGTGCATGGGCATCTCCAGTGGTTCTGGTACCCAAACCAGATGGGGAAATACATTTTTGCGTGGACTACCGTAAGCTAAATGCGGTAACTCATCCAGACAACTATCCAATGCCACACACCGATGAGCTATTGGAAAAGTTGGGACGTGCCCAATTCATATCTACAATAGACTTAATCAAGGGGTACTGGCAAGTACCGCTAGATGAACCTGCCAAGGAAAGGTCCGCATTCATAACCCATGTGGGGGTGTATGAATTTAATGTACTTCCTTTCGGGCTGCGAAATGCACCCGCCACCTTCCAGAGGCTGGTAGATGGTCTACTAGCAGGACTGGGCGAATATGCAGTTGCCTACCTCGATGATGTGGCCATTTTTCCTGACTCCTGGCCCGAACATCTAGAACACCTGGAAAAGGTCTTTGAGCGCATCAGGCAGGCTGGACTAACTGTTAAGGCCAAAAAGTGTCAAATAGTCCAAAACAGAGTAACTTACCTGGGACACCAGGTGGGTCGAGGAACCATAAACCCCCTACAGGCTAAGGTGGATGCTATCCAAAAGTGGCCTGTCCCAAAGTCAAAGAAACAGGTCCAATCCTTCTTAGGCTTGGCCGGGTATTACAGGCGATTTGTACCACACTACAGCCAAATCGCTGCCCCACTGACCGATCTGACCAAAAAGACCCAGCCGAATGCAGTCAAGTGGACTAATGAGTGTCAAAAGGCCTTTACCCAGCTTAAGACAATGCTCATGTCGGACCCTGTGCTAAGGGCCCCGGACTTTGACAAGCCATTCCTAGTAACCATGGATGCATCTGAGTGTGGTATAGGAGCAGTTCTCATGCAGGAAGGACCGGATCACAACTTCCATCCTGTCGTGTTTCTCAGCAAGAAACTGTGAGAGGGAAAGTCACTGGTCAGCCAGTGAAAAGGAATGCTATGCCATTGTGTACGCCCTGGAAAAGCTATGCCCATATGTTTGGGGACGGCGGTTCCAGCTACAAACTGACCATGCTGCGCTAAAGTGGCTTCATACTGCCAAGGGAAACAACAAAAAATTGCTTCGATGGAGTTTAGCTCTCCAAGATTTTGATTTTCAAATTCAACACTTTTCAGGAGCTTCTAACAAAGTAGCTGATGCACTCTCGTGAAAGTTTCCCAGAATCCACTGGTTTAAATTTGTCCTTAAAATGTAGAAAGTCTTGTAGTTTACATACTTAGTAGTATATGTAAAGGTACATGTGTTGTATTAATCTGTTTATTCTAAAGTTATAGGAAGAAATCACCGCCAGTGAGGTTCCCCACTGTCTGCGATTTGGGGGGGCGTGTCATAATAGATAGTTAAGGGTTAATGTCTCTCTTACCTGTAAAGGGTTAACAAACAGGGACCCCAAACACTTGACAGACGTCCCTCTGAACTTGGGACCTGGAGCGGCCTTTGACGAACCAGGTACAGATAGATCTGGATACCGCGACATCTGAGGCAAGCAGCTGCTACCAACATACACTTGGTGAATACCCTCGGTGCTGTCGTGAGGCTGAATGGGAGGACCGTGAACTGAAAGTGGTTGGGACCCACCGTGAAATGTAGGAAGCATCAGTGATCTTTCAAGGTCACAATGTGAAAATATGAGTCCTTCAAGTCAAGGGCAACATACCAGTCTCTCGGATCCAGGGAGGGGATAACGGAGGCCAGGGAGACCAACTTCTTTAGGTATTTGTTGAGGTCTCACAGATCCAGGATGGGCTGTAGACCACCCTTGGCCTTTGGGATTAAAAAGTACCGGGAATAGAACCCCTTGTCCCTGAACCTTTTTCACTGCACCCAGCTGCAGCAACCTTTCTACCTCCTGTGCGAGAAGACTCTCATGAGAGGGGTATGTGACGGGCTGGACCCCTTGGGAAGCCACCTGATGTGCTGTGATACCACTGAATCTACTTGTTCTGTAGCATGGGCCCCCTTTAACCTGTCCTGCTGAGGCAGACTATTAAAGCCTTCTCTAACACACACACACACACACACACACACACACACGGCCACATCCAGCTGAATATCTGCTCTAGGAAAACTCAGTTCAAGGGACTTGCTCCAGCACTCAGATGTCCACCTCCGTTAGAGTGCAGACCCAAAGATATATTATGAAATTTGCCCCCTCCCTCAATGTGGAGAGGGGTGTGTACACTTCTCTCCCCCCCCCCCACCCAGTTAGAAATTATTTTATTATTAAACCCAGTTTCTATAAACAAATTTTATTGACTATAAAAGGAAGATTTTAAGTGGCAAAAAGGGTAACAAACAGAACAAAGCACATTACTAAGCAAATGAAAACAAACACGCAAACTAGGCTAGTTTCACTAAAGAAATTGGTTACAAATTGTATTTCTTACCCTAGATATTGTTGCAGGCAGGTTGCAAAGTTTCTGTTATATTCCTTATCAGACTGGACCCCGTCTCAGTCTGAAAGCAAGGGGGGGATTCCAGTCTTTCTTGGGCAGACCAGCCATGGAGAGGAGTCGTCCTGTTTGCTTTTCTCCCCACCCTTAAATAGGATTTACATAAGGCAGGAATCCTTTGTTTCCCAACCTTGACCCCCCCCCCTTCCAGTAGAAAAAAGTTACGAGAAGTCCCAGGTAATGTTTTAGTATCAGGTGACAAGACCACCTGATTCTTTAAGATCACAGTGTCCATGAGTCAGTTGCAGTATGGAGTGTTCACAGGAAGGCCAAGCTTTTCACAGTCCATTATCCTTGCTGATGGGCCATCCGTCCTGTCTGGCTTTTCCATTGTTGTACCTGAAGCATTAGCAGTGGACATCACACAAAGTAGCATAGTTGAAATACAGATACAGGAGTCAATATACTTAGCTTCAGATACAAAAATGATACAGCCATACAAATCGGATAATCACCTTCAGTAAGTCACAACCTTCCCAATGATCTCAAATGAGCCATCTTGCATAAAGTATCTCTCAGTTATGTCATTCATATCATAATCAAATTTTCATGAAGAATATGGAATGACACATTACAGGGTCCCTGAAGAGGAACAAGAAGGGGGATGAGAGGAGGGCAGAAAGAAACTGGAGGGTGTAACTCCATGCCACAGTACTGAGGACCCAGCGATCCAAATTATAGTGGCCTGTGCAGGGAGGAAAAAAGGAAAGGTGGTTGGAAAACAAGAAAGATGGATCTGTGGTATAGTCTGATAGGTCACCCTCGAGCACACCCTCAAAACGCTCACCTTGCCCCTTTGCTTATTGCAGGTCAAGCCCAATTGGGCAGAGGGTGAAGGTGAGTGGCTTGGACAGCACCTGTAGCCCCTACTCTTTTTATTGTGCAGCTCCTCCCAGGATTGGCTCCCTTGACCCCGAGATGGCTGCCGTTTGAACTGCTTATGGGCTGGATCTGGGATATACAACCCTAAAATTTTCAGGGTAGTGCAGGATTCTCAGTCCATGCAGCTTACTGTCCATCTGTTCTGCAAACGGGGCCTGGCCATCGAAGGGGAGATCCTGCATTGACTGCTGAGCCTCAGTCGACAGACCCAAGAGAAGCAGCCAGGATGCCCTCCACATGGAAATGGCCAAGGCCATGATGCAAGCTGCAGAGTCAGCTGTGTCCGAAGCTGCTTGGAAGGCCATTCTGGCCGCTGCCGTGCCCTCTTCGAGGATTGCCCGGAATTCCTTATTGGACCCTTCAGGCAGCGAGACCTCAAATTTGGCCATAGTCTGCCACATGTTGTAGTCATAGCAGCCAATGAGGGCTTGGTGATTGGCCACTCTCATGAAGGCTGGAAGATTAATAAATTTTTGCCCAAACAGATCCAGTCTGAGTATTCATTCTCAGGTGTAGCCCTGGGTTGACCCTGACTTTCCCTCTGATTAACAGCCTCAGCTATGAGGGAGATTGTTTCAGCTAAAGGCCATGAGTATCTTTATATTCACCTGGCCCCAAAGTATTTGTGCTCAGCCCTTTTTGAAATGGGTGGTAGGGAGGAGAGGGTTTACCATAGCGCATTAACAATTTTCAATACCTCCTCATATAGGGGTAAAGCCACCCTGCCAGGCACTGTGGAGCAAAGAACATCAAACAGCAAGTCCAGTGGCTCCTCAAGTGCCTCTACCTGGAGCCCCAGGTTAGAGGCGACCCTCTTCAAAAGCTCCTAATGAGCCTTGGCACCATCCTGTGGAACCAGGTGAGGGGGACCCGTAATAGCTTTGTCTGGTGATGAGGACAGAGCCAATGCCAAGGAATCTACCACATCCCCTGGTGATCCAGCTGACTGCTCCCCTGGGTCCTCATGGGCCTGGGGTGGGGGTATCTTCCCCTGTAGGGCCTCCTCTACCTCCGGAGAAGGGTGTGAAGCTGTGGCTGATAGCCTGAGGTCCCCACCACTGACCAGGCAACCAGAAAAGGCTGGGTAAACCCCTAAAGGTTCCAGGGGTACCACATCATCAGCCATTGGCCAGGGGGGTCGGTTGTGGTTCCAATGACAATGGTACTGCAAGTGCCAGGGCTTGTCCCGCTGACAAGGACTCCTACTCAGCCAGAGTCATAAATGGAGTGGTCGCTGCAGAGTGACCATTACCAGTTGTACCAGCAGACCTCCTCTGTGTGGTGCCAGCCGCTGTGCCTTGATGTCAACCTGTCTGATCAAGACAAGTCCCTCTTGCAGGACCTCTGGGATCTTTGACATTTAGCGGATTGGTGTCAGTAGACCAGCGATCTACGCCTCACACTGCTCGACCAGTACTGGGACCTAGAGAGGGACCAGGAGCTTGAGTGGGCCAGTCATTGGGATGACCTCCCCGACCATGGGGACTTATGTCTCGGCTACAGGTGCCAATGGTGACTTCATTCAACTGATTGCCTCGGCACCGATCCCATGACCAATGGACACATGAAGGGTCGGTCTCTACAGTCATGCCAGGGACTCGTGACTCCGCAGATCTGCATCAGTTTACTGGCAAGCCATGCCTCAAATCCAGCTGTTGGTGCCCAGGGTTCAGAGACTGAATAAGGCTTCTCTGAGCCTGCCTCCCTACTTCTGAGGCATGATGGCTCCATGCAGGCGAGCACTGGCAGGATGTCCCCTGTGATGGGGAGCAGTACCGCTGAGGCGGGGACATGAGGAACAGTCCCAAGGTGGGTTTACCCCTGGACTTGGGTACCATCAGAACCAGTGTGGGCGGCACTGGTAGTGTCAGGATTTCCTGCGCTGCCCTACAGGGCCTTGGGTATCGACGGGACTTCTAGTCGTTGGAAACCCTCATGGCTGTCCTGCGTGGCGGGCATAGTATGGGAGGAGTTAGTCTGCTAGATTTGAGCTGGGGCTCGATTCCCTTACAGAGGTGTTGAGCCACCCAGCATGAGTTTTGTCTCTCCTCTAGCCCTCTCCTTCCCTTACAGAGAGTGGGAGATCTTCCCCTCATGGTCCTCTTGGGCTTCTTGGTCGGTGGATCGAGGCCAAGTCAGACCTCTGCTCCGGTGCTGAGGTCAGCGCTGACTCCATCAGGAATGCCCTGAGACAGATGTGTGTCTCCTTTTTTGTTTGGGGTTTGAATGATTTATAGATGTGACACCTTTTGCTTATGTGTCCTTCACCTAGACACCTTAAACAACTAATGTGCAGGTCGCTGATGGGCACAGGCCACTTACAACAATCCATGGCTTAAAGCCTGGGGACCGGGGCATTCCCTGACCCTAGGCTGAGTCCCATCTGAGACCAACTAACTAGAACTAACACTAACTATATACAACTATTTTACAGGAAGACTTGTTCGTGAAACACAGTGAACAAAAGGGAAAGTATCGGAAGCAGGAAATGTTCCAGCACTGTCACTGGTGGCAAGAAGGAACTGAGGATGGAGGGAGCTGTCAGCGCCCCATATACTGCGGCATGTGTCCAGGGGGCGGCAGAGCCAATCCCCTACTAATACCACTGAGGAAAAAAAGCTTCCGGCACTGGTGCATGTGGTAAGCACATACACCGAATATGGAATGGACATGAGCAAGCATTCTAAAAAGAATTCGATATTTTCATTTACAACTTAGTGGAGTGGAGAGTATGCTTATCTCCACACACCACCAAGCTAGGAGGACTGCAAGCACTTTGGAGGACAAGTCTAGAATTCAAAATGACTGAAAATTAGAGAACTAGTCTGAAAAAAGTTAACATGATGAAATTCAGTAGAGACAAGTGCAAAGCATTTCACTTAAGAAGGAAAACACAATTAAAAAAAAAAATGGTGAACTACTAGCTAGGCAGTAATATTGCCAAAAGGGTCTGGGTGTTATAGTGGATCACAAACAGAATGAATCAGTGTGCTGCAGTTGCGCCAAAAAAAGAAACTATAATTCCTGGGAGTATTAACAGGAGTGTTGTACATAAGAAACAGGAGGTAATTGTTTGGCATTGGTAATTGTGAGGCCTCATGGAGTAGTGTGTTCAATTCTGCATGCCACACTTTAGGAAAGATATGGACAAATTGGAGAGAATCCAGAGAAGAGCAGCAAAAGTGACAAAAGGTTTAGAAAATCTGACCTATGAGGAAAGGTTAAAAAAACCTGGGTATGTTTAGTTTTGAGAAAAAAAGACTGGGGGGGGGGCAAAGGGTAGGAAGACCAGAAAATAATTTTTAAAATATATTAAGGGCTGTTAAAGAAAGAGGATAGTGATCAATTGTTCTCCATGTCCACTGAAGGGAGAACAAGCAGTAAGGGCTTAATCAAGGTTAGATATTAAGAAAAAACTTTCTAACTATAAGGGTAGTTAAATTCTGGATTAGGCCTCCAAGGCAGGTTGTAGAATCCCCATCATTGGAGGTAAAGGACAGCTGGGACAAAAGCCTGTCAGGGATGGTTTAGGTTTAATTATTACCTAGACAGAACCAAGTTATTTTCATTTATGTCAGTGAATTTATGAGCTTGCATGAAAAAAAGTTATTAGAAGCTGTTCTGGATCACTCTGTTCTGTAAAATGGTTTATTTGTATGCTGCAAAAAAGGCTACTTTGGGAGAAAGTTCTCATTCACTGATCCTGTAGGCCTTCTACAGAATTCCATACTCAGAGCACAGCGGCAAAGTAAGTAGGACATGGCCCTGGATAATAAAAAAACAGCTAGCCCAGCAGAGTTTTGTTTTGTTTTTTGAAATGGCTCCAATCTATGCCCCAAAAGTTCCCTACACCAGCAGACACACAGCAAGCTTTCAAAGCTTATCACTGCTGAGAAAATACAGGCCAAAAACAGACACTGGAATTTTTTTTTTTAAGTGTGATTTGAATAAGTAACTAACATATCTAAACCTGCTCTTTCCAAATCTTGCTCTAAAAAATAAAATAAAATAAATAAAATACATACATATATATGCAAAGAAATAAGTTGCCGTCATCAAGTAACTATGTCTGACTGTCAGCTTGACAGCTCTTGGAAGACTAGCACAACAGAAGTATACACATTTCTCTTCTGACTAGAAGATGAAGTCTAGAGTATGTCTACACTATGGGATTATTCTGATTTTACATAAACTGGTTTTGTAAAACAGATTTTATAAAGTCGAGTGCACGCGGCCACACTAAGCACATTAATTCGGCAGTAGGCATCCATGTACCGAGGCTAGTGTCGATTTATGGAGCGTTGCACTGTGGGTAGCTATCCCATAGTTCCCGCAGTCTCCCCCACCCCTTGGAATTCTGGGTTGAGATCCCAATGCATGATGGTGCAAAAACAGTGTCGCAGGTGATTCTGGGTAAATGTCGTCACTCATTCCTTCCTCCGTGAAAGCAATAGACGACAATCATTTTGCGCCCTTTTTCCCTGGATTGCACTGGCAGACGCCATAGCATGGCAACCATGGAGCCCGTTTTGCCTTTTGTCACTGTCACCGTATGTGTACTGGATGCCGCTGACAGAGGTGGTATTGCGGTGCTACACAGCAGCATTCATTTGCCATTGCAAGGTAGCAGAGATGGTTATCAGTCGTTCTGTACCGTCTGCTGCTGTCATGGGTGCTCCTGGAAGACCTTAGCTGAGGTCGGCTGGGGGCACAAAGACAAAAATGGGAATGACTCCGAGTCAATCCCTCCTTTAAGGTTTATCTAAAAATAGAGTCAGTCTTGCCTAGAATATGGGGCAAGTGTACTAGAGAACCAATGTATCAGAGAACCAGAGAGCACAGCTGCTCTGTGTCAGATCCCGCAGAAATGAGGGGCTGCATGCCATTCACGGGGGGGGGGGGGGGGGGGTCTGCAACAACCCCAGCTGTTGATTCCCTTCTTCCCCAACCTTTCTGGGCTACAGTGGCAGTGTCCCTCATTTGTGTGATGAAGTAATAACGAATGCAGGAATAAGAAACACTGACTTCTTAGTGAGATAAAATGAGCAGGAGGTAGCCTCCAGCTGCTATGATAGTCCAGGTAGTACAGAATGTTTTCTTTAGACATGAAGGGGCGGGGGGGAGGGGGCTGATGGAACTCAGTCCCCAGTTGCTATGATGAGGACGGTTACCAGCCGTTCTGTACCATCTACCGGGAATCATTTCTATTTTTACCCAGGAGCCCCCGGCCGACCTCACCTGAGGCCAGCCAGGAGCACTCACAGGCTGATGACGATGACGGATAGCAGTCATATTGTACCGTCTGCCACCGCGGAAGGGAGGGGCGAGGATGCTGCTATTCATTGCCGCAGCACCGCGTCTACCAGCAGCATGCAGTAGACGTAGGGTGACAAAAAAAAAAAAAAAAGTCAAGAAACGATTTTTTCCCTTTTCTTTCACGGGGGGGCAGAGGAGGGGGTGGTAAATTGACAACATATAACCTGAAACACCCCGGACAATGTGTTTGACCCTACAGGCACTGGGAGCTCAGCCAAGAATGCAAATGCTTTGCGGGGACTGTGGGATAGCTGGAGTTCTCAGTACCCCCTCCCTCCCTCCCTGAGCATCCATTTGCTTCTTTGGCTTTCCGTTACGCTTGTCACACAGCACTGTGCTGTGGCCTCTGTCTATCATAGCCTGGAGATTTTTTTAAATGCTTTTCTCATTTTGTCTTCTGTAACGGAGCTGTGATAGAACAGATTTGTCTCCCCATACAGCGATCAGATCCAGTATCTCCCGTACAGTCCATGCTGGAGCTCTTTTTGGATTTGGGACTGCATCGCCACCCGTGCTGATCAGAGCTCCACGCTGGGCAAACAGGAAATGAAATTCAAAAGTTTGCGGGGCTTTTCCTGTTTACCTGGCCAGTGCATCCGAGTTTGTGACTGCTCTGGACAGCAATCCAATGGTGCACTGTGGGATACCGCCCAGAGGCCAATACCATTGATTTGTGGCCACACTAACCCTAATGCGATATGGTAATACCGATTTCAGCGCTACCCTTTTCGTCGGGAAGGAGTACAGAAAGCGGTTTAAAGAGCCCTTTATATCGATAAAGGGCCTCATGTGGACGGGTGCAGCGTTAAATAAATTTAATGCTGCTAAAAATCAGTTTAAACGCGTAGTATAGACCAGGCCCTAGTCTATTATTTTTACTGCAGTAGTACCCAGTCATGACTCAGGACCCCCTGCACTAGGCACTATACAAAAAGAGAACAAAGACTGTGTTGCATCTGAATTTAAGTGTGTATTTATTAACTGAAAAAAATATTATTTTTATTTTTATCTAGATGTAAAATTAGAGAGGTTTTGTAAGCCACCTCTTCCTTGGACTTTTTTCATGGGGGAGGGAGGGAAGGAAAGGGGAGACACTCCCCTCCCCCCCCAAAAAAACCCTCCTTTATCTTATTGTAAACACTAGTACTTTAAATCCCAGAAAAATCCTTCTCCCACACCAGAAGAATAAAATCAGACTTTGCAGCTTGCTGTATCTGCTACCACATGTTCAACCACAACCATTTTCAGAGATTTAGCATTGCTTCTAATACATAAACATTAGCGCTATTATACCAGAGAAGTGTGATGCAACAATGTGGTTCTGCAGCCAAGCGTCAATACAGATATATTTTCGGGAGTCTGTCAAGTGTCAACATTGGCAGGAAAGTGCTGGGATTCTGGAACAAGTCTCAATTTACTTGGCTTAATTCTGGAATTCCCACAAAATTAAAAAAAAATGTCAGATTTAGCCCTGCAGACACAAGCTGGCTTTGAGATTCAACACAGAATCACAAATATTACCAGAGCCTTTAACATTCTGGTTTTTTTAAATATATTATGTTAGACCTCCCTTGGAAGGGGAAGATTCTACCCTTAATCTGAGACTTTCTGCCTCCTCACAAAGTGAGCAGTTTAATGTCCCTTAAAACAAATTCACCTATGCTAGAAAGTGTTCTGTCATTAATATTTTTATTAATTATTATTATATTATAAGACAAAGACAGACAATATAGCTCTCATTCAGGAGATCTTTAGTAGAGTTCTTAATCCTACACAGAAGATCTAGGATATTTATTTTGTTTTAACTTTGACATTAATATGAAGAGCAAGCGGTGCAGTGGGGGAAAATGAACATTTTAGAGCCAAGCCCCCAAGCATCTGGAATTCCATCAGCTTTAGGAGGCAGGGAAGGAGGAACAAGAAAAATATACTGCTCTCCCCAAAAGCCACAAACTTGAAGTAATTTGATCAATTCTGTTCACCTTTGTATTTCTACCAGGCTGACTGCCTTGGCAAACATCTTCAGCAAAGCCTCAGTAAGGGTACCGCTCTTCGCCACTGCACACTGATACTTGCTCTTAAATCATGTTTTGGGATTAGCATATGTACCTGTGCTAAAGACTTGTGCCCTGAAACCGCACTTCCTCTCTGCAAACTGTTCCACAGTGTTAAAGCTGTGTTTGCATCATACTATCACTAGGCACCTATGCCAATTACACAATTACAGTCAAGACTGGCCAACAACATTTTGGCACCTGAGGCAGGGAGCTCAAACAATGCCCCCATCCCCCCCTTGTTTGGGCCAAAACTTTGAAAGGTCTCAATTCTGCCTTCTTCCTGTTCTACTCCTCTCATGGTACTGCTCTGCTACCTACCCCAATAAAGGAGAATTAACAACTTAAAATGCCTTGTTCAAAAATTGTAAGTAACACTTAAAAGTTACATTTGCTGTTCAGGCGTTTGGAAGTTAAATGTCAAGTATCAGAGGGTAGCCGTGTTAATCTGGATCTGTAAAAGCAGCAAAAAATCCTGTGGCACCTTATAGACTAATGGAAGCTCATGCTCCAAAACGTCCGTCAGTCTATAAGGTGCCACAGGATTCTTTGCTGCTTTTACAGATCCAGACTAACACGGCTACCCCTCTGATACTTGACATTTAACTTCCAAACGCCTGAACAGCAAATGTAACTTTTCTCATCAGCATAGTAAACACTGGCATTTTCATCTGTTTGAATAATCAAAGTGGTGCTTTCCATGCCTTCTTGGTTGCAAAAAGATTTGAATTGCTTCCTGAAGGTTCACAGTCTGGGCCAGCTCATGCTCTATTGAGATGATTGCAAGGATAACCAGTCTCTCCTGTGTCACTGTGGAGCGCAGATGTGTTTTTATTAACTTCAGCTTGGAGAGGCTGTGTTCTTCACTGGCAACTGTTACAGGAAGTGTTAGAAATATGCGCAAACCAAAAAAAGCATTTGGAAAGAGGGTGGATATCTTATTTGTGCACATATATTCCAGAACAGCCTTTAGAATTGATCCTTCTGAAATGTATCTTGAAAGGGCTTTCAGTTCATCACCTAAATCACTCGCATCAATATCACACATGGCACGATGTGTCAACACGATCTTGTGCCCTGCATTGCTGGTGTAGGTCTTCAGGTATAGTGAGGAGTTTTGGAATATCATACAACATCCCAAATACGCTGCTGTGTTCCTTCAGCAGCATGAAACGTTCTTTGACTGTATTCCACAACCTAGCACATAGTTAAAGAATTCAACTTCAAATTGTTATTTGGGGTCTCTTATCGGATTATCCCATGCCTCGTAATCAAAATGTCTTCTTTGGTGACTCTTGTATTCTTGAATGGGCGGGAAAATAGCTTCAGTGTGAAGAAGTTCTTCTACCAATTTCTGTGCACTCCTCAGAACGTTTTGAAATCCCTCATCTGACCGGTAAGACTGTAGGTATGATTTTTGCTTTGTCCAGTTGTTCCATTACTCCAGATATAGCAACGTCATGAAGTCTCTTGCTTACGACATTTATTTCAAAACAGTATGTCATGCCACAACACTAAGCCACACACAAATTTGAAATTATGTTTCTGGTGATTCCATTTCCCTCTGCCACTGTTCTCCCACTAACAGTTCCTGTCATAGCATTATCCTCCATAATGGCAACTATGGCATCACCTATCTTCCCAATTTGGTGTTTGATAGGCTTTATCACCTCCACTCGACTTTCTCATCGTGTAGCACTCAGTGGTTTCAGTGTCATCTGGGAACATCCCCTCTGTTGCTTCAAAATTTGTCACCGATGAGTTGATGCAGAGAAAAATACATAGATGCTTTGAATTGCATTAAAAAATTCATCCGCCTCACTAGAAGCTGGTGCAGGACCATTGACCACCAAGTTCAATGAATGAGAACTGCATGGGACAAAAAAAAAAAAAAAAAAAAAAAACACGCTTGAAGGTTTAACTCTCAGATCCATGTCTGCACTCCTCTCTTTTTTCCTCTCATATTGGCACCATTATCGTAGCTCTGACCTTTCATGTCAGCTATCGCAATTCCCGTATCTGCCAGCTTTTAAGAAGCACATTTGTCATACCAGCTCCTGTAGTATCAATGTCAATAAATTATAGAAAATGCTCTCTGACAGTCACCACTGCAGGGACATTTTCACTAGGTTCCGTTGTTACAAAAAAACGCACCATTAAAGTCATTTGTTCGGTATGGCTGATGTCAGGTGTGGAATCCAGAATAACAGAGTAATATCTTGCTGATGTCAGATCTGCCACAATCTAACGCCCCTACTCTACCTGCGCCACATTGATGACATCATCATCTAGACCCATCGAAAAGCAGCCCTCGAAGAATTCCACCATGATTTTAACAATTCCATCCCACCATCAACTTCAGCCTAGACCAATCCACCCAAGCAGTCTATGTCCTAGACACTACTGTATTAATAAGCAATGGTCACATAACCACCACCCTATACCAGAAACCTACTGACTGCTATACTTACCTACATGTCTCCAGCTTCCATACAGGACACACCACACGATCCATTGTCTACAGCCAAGCTCTAAGATACAACCGCATTTGCTCCAAACCCTCAGACAGAGAAACACCTACAAGATCTCTCTCAAGTATTCTTAAAACTACAATACCCACTTGCTGAAGTGAAAAAAAACAGACTGACAGTGTTAGAAGAGTAACCCAGAAGTCACCTACTACAGGACAGGCCCAACAGAAGACCATTAGCCATCACCTTCAGCCCCCAACTAAAACCTTTCCAGCGCATCAAAGATCTACAACCTATCCTGAAAGATGATCCCTCACCTCTCACAGATCTTGGGGGCCAGACCAGTCCTTGCTTAGATAGTCCCCCAACTTGAAGCAAATACTCACCAGCAACCGCACACCATACAACATAAACACTAACCCAGGAACCTATCCTTGCAACGAAGCCTGATGCCAACTCTGTCCACATATCTATTCAAGTGACACCATCACAGGACCTAATCACATCAGCCACGCCATCAGGGGCTCGTTCACCTGCACATCTACCAACATGATATATGCCATCATGTGCCAGCAATGGCCCTCTGTCATATACACTGGTCAAACCAGACGACCTATGCAAAAAGAATAAATGGACACAAATCTGACATCAGGAATCATAACATTCAAAAACCAGTGGGAGAACACTTCAACCTCTCTAACCACTCAGTGACAGACCTGAAGGTGGCAATTTTACAATAAAAAACTTCAAAAACACAGACTCCAAAGAGAGACTGCTGAACTTGAAATATGCAAACTAGATACAATTAACTTAGGTTTGAACAGAGACTTGAAATGGTTGGGCCATTGCACTAATTGAATCTATTTCCCCATGTTAAGTATCTTCACACTGTCTATGGGTCATCTCAATGATCACTTCAAAAGTCCCTCTTACCCCCCCCCCCACAATGATAGCTCATCTCAATTGATTGGCCTCTTACAGTTGGTATGGCTATGTCAAGGTCTTTTCCCCACTTTGAAATTTAGCATCCAAAAAGTGGGGACCTGCATGATCACTTTTAAGCTTAATTACTAGCTTAAATTTAGTATGCTGCCACCAGCCAAAATACAGTGTTTGGCACACTTCCTGTTCCCCCAAAACCTTCCCTGGGGAACCCAAGACCCAAACCCCTTGGGTCTTAAAACAAGGAAAAAATCAATCAGGTTCTTAAAAAGAAAGCTTTTAATTAAAGAAAGAAAAAGTAAAAATTATCTCTGTAAAATCAGGATGGTAAATGCTTACAAGGTATTCAGTTTCATATAGACTAGAGGAATTTCCCCCCCCCCCCCACAGCCTGAGATTCAAAGTTACAGCAAACAGAGGTAAAAATCCTTCCAGCAAACTACACATTTAGAAGTTAAGAAAAACAAACATAAGACTAATCCGCCTTTCCTGGCTAGCATTTACTATTTTGAAACATGAGAGACTGATTTAGAAAGATTGGAGGAAACCTGGGTGTACGTCCGGTCCCTGTTAGCCCCAAGAGCGAATAGCGAACAAAAACGAACACCACAAAGACTTCCCTCCACCAAGATTTGAAAGTATCTTGTCCCCCCATTGGTCCTCTGGTCAGGTGTCAGCCAGGTTCACTGAGCTTCTTAACCCTTTACAGGTAAAAGAGATATTAACCCTTAACCATCTGTTTATGACAGGCTACTTCCACCTTTTCATGTTCTATGTATAAATATCTTCTTGCTGTATGTTCCAGTCTATGCATCCGATGAAGTAGGTTGTAGCCCACAAAAGCTTATGCTCAAATAAATTTGTTAGTATAAGGTGCCACAAGTACTCCTGTTCTCTTTGCAGATACAGATTAACACAGCTGCTACTCTCAAATCTTTTTTGACTTTTGTTGCCAGTAACTATATGATCTCATTTTGAGATGTTTTTCCATGACAGTGGTGTGTACACACTTCTTGGGTGGTGACTCTTCTTAGATGCTCCTGGAGTACAGCATCAAACTCAGCCATCAGCCCCACAATTTTAAGGAAGTTTCCATTGTTTGGCACATACAGCTGATCTGAAGTGCCACACAGTGCTAGGTTTTGGGTAGAAAGCATTCTCACAATGGCAATAAGCCTTTTCAGAACATTTTGCCAGTAAAGAAATTCTGACACAATCTTCTCTTAATATGGTGGCCTTTTACCTTAGTCTCATCTCAAGCTCTTTCCACCTATGGAATGCTCTGTGGTGATTTGTTGCCTTCTCATGGCATGTCAGATTTTCCTAGTCCTTTGTTCCTGTAGAACCCAATGTGGTTGGAACATTAGACTGGAAGAGTTTGCAACAAAACAGTATGAGGATTCTGGGGTTTTGAGAATATAACCCATGGCTTCTCTACTTTGTCACCATTGGGGATTTCACGCCAGTAATGTGTTAGATGGAAACTTCTATTTTCATTGTCTTTGGGGAACATGAAGATTTCCACTTGCTGTGGCCCATGCAGTACAAGGAAGTCCCTCAGGCTACTGCTCACGTGGGTCCACAGTCCTGGATGATCTAGACTTAAGGAACTAAACTCAGCAGCAGCTGTTTCTTGCACCTTCATCACACTTCTCTGATCTACAGTTTTCTTCAGGAATGTGCATGGTTATATCCATTTAAGATGGAGATATGGATGTGCAGTAGCTGTCAGGTCACCTGCACTCTGACTAACTGGAAGATCAGGCCTCTCTTCATCACTTACATCCTCCCTGGGGCCAGAAGGCTCACACTGAACATTTGTGTCTATGTATCTCAGGAGAGCTCCTTCCTGCTTAGATAGAAAAGCTTCCTTTCTTTTTCTGAATGCTGCCCCAGAGGGGCATTGTCTTCTTTCACTCATGACTGATGTTCTGTGCCAGCTATAGTGGCTCTCAACACTCAGCTGAAGGGGACAAATAAGCAGGCTGGTAGCAGGGCCTGAGTGAGGGACGATATCAGCATTTTGAGGGCCTAACTGGCTCCTGCTACTTCAGTTGACTGCCTGTTCTCCTCAACTGGGTTCAGGAAAGCAACAGGAAACAGGAAGCTCCCTGAGAAGCTGGTGTTAATCAGTCCAGGCTCCTGGGGGTGCTAGGGAGGCACATAAGAGGCTCCTCCTCCTCTCTCTCCCTGCAGCTCCTGCTGCTTTCTGTTATTCCCCCTCACCTTTTCTCCTGCCTGTCAATTATGTCTCTTGTGACCTCCTCCCTTCGCAGCACAGTACTCCACCATCTCTGTGCATCTGGAGCAGAGAGAATACATATGCACCAGCAGCAGACACAAATTTTCTACACCCTGGGTCCTAGTGGCACCCCCAGTCTGGCACCTGAGGCAGCCATCTCAGTTCGCCTCATGGTAAGACCAGCCCTGATTACAATCCTGACCTGACACTGAATAAGCGGGATACAGATAAGGAAGTGAACTGCAGCTGTTAGTTATCTGTTAATTCTTTCCCTCAGTCTACCATCTATACCAGGCAGCCTAGAAATCTGTACCAGTCATAATGCAATCAAACTTTAGGCCATGTGAGAAAAATGCTTAGCAGTCATTTGGAGGGTGTTCTGGTTTCATACACTTGAAAAACTACAATGACTTTTGTTCATGTTGGTTTTACATAGACAGCAATTTTTGTGGAAAATTTGTCTCAGATGAACACATCACAGCAGAGTCTAGACATTCAAAATAGCATAGTGTATTCCAGCAGGAATTCTGAATGAGACTTTGTTATCTGTTTCCTCTGAAGTTAACCAGTACTTAGCCTCTCCTGAGAGGCTAAGTACTGGTTCTTTACTCAATGTGTCCTCTATCAACATTGTTTTCCTGAAGAAGCTAGCAATTTGATCTTGTTATTTTAAACTCATTCACCATGTGTTCTTTACTTCTTTCTCTGGAATTACTGTAACTGCTACTGTGCTTACCAGGAAAACAAAAGTATGATTTTATTTTTCTATCTTTAGCAGTATTCATGATTTTCTCATAGGGATCACACTTGTTTACATTTTATCTAGATGCAACCTTCATTCCCCGTAACAGTATAGCCAGTATGTCAGCTGAACATACACACAAAAAATAGTTCCACCTTAAGTCATAAAAGAATTCAAGCCATCAACAACTACAATAAAATGTAACTCCATTTCAGCATGGAGTTAGTACTGACTGGTATGCTATTGTTTTATTTACAAGACAAAAAATTTTAAGCCACACTACAAATGTCATCTAGTTTCTTTCTAAATTGTTAGACAACTTATATCCTGTACGTTTGTATCAAACCCTTTATCTGAAGCAGAACCTCCAATCTAGCACACACAAATTACACATGTATGAAGAGAATTCTATATTAAGAATAAAAGTGGTTCTGAGATTTTTCCAATGACAGTTTCATGAAAAGCTCATCTGAAAAGTAATCACCCATGCACCAAGGAGGGTGAGAGTAGGAGAAAAGAGGAGAGCAACATGCAATAGGAAACATGCCCATCTACCACTTTCTCCTGAACTCCACACAATTATTTTGATTACAGGGAACCCCAAAAAGCTAGCCCACATATAGGTAAAACTCCATCAAACAACAGTGGCTCAGTGAGTAAGGAGGTAAAATGCTACAAAGGTACTGAAGTTGGGGAAAGGACAGTAGTGCTATAGGAAGAAAGGACACCACCAAGAGGCAGCAAGTTAGTAGGAAAGGTACCAGAAGTGTAACAAAGTGTAAACAGAGTTTACTCACTTCTAAGTTGAGGCATATGGCGTTTAGGTTAGGTTAGGTTACCCACTTTTTAAAAACCACTAAATCACTAGGTAGATTGTGAAGACATCACAGTGAGGAAAGAAAAAGTAAAAGGAAGACATTTAAGGGTATGTCTACACTATGAAATTAGGTCAAATTTATAGAAGTCATTTTTTCAGAAATTGTTTTTATACAGTCAATTGTGTGTCCCCCCCACAAAAAATCCTCTGAGTGCATTAACTCAGCGGACTGCATCCACAGTACCGAGGCTAGCATAGACTTACAGAGCATTGCACTGTGGGTAGCTATCCCACAGTTCCCGCAATCTCCGCCACCCATTGGAATTCTGGGTTGAGATCCCAATGCCTGATGGGGCAAAAAAAACTGTCATGGGTGATTCTGGGTACATATCAGCCCTCCCTCCCCCATGAAAGCAACGGCAGACAATCATTTTGCCCCTTTTCCTAGGGTTACCTGTGCAGACGCCATGGCACGGCAAGCATGGAGCCCGCACAGCTGAACGCCACCGTAAGTCTCCTGGGTGCTGGCAGACATCAGACTGCATTGCTACACAACAGCAGCTCATTGCCTTTTGCCAGCAGACAGTGCATTACGACTGATAGCCATTGTTGTACTCCTGGGTGCTCTTTTAGCCGACCTCAGTCAGGTCAGTCAGGGGCACCTGGGTAGACATGCGAGTGACTCAGCCAGGTCATTCCCATCTTCTGCCGAGCACCCAGGAAATGATGATGGCTAGCAATCAAACTGCACTGTCAGCTGCCTGCCTAAAAATATAAAAAAAATAGATGGCGTGGATCAAAACAAGAAATAGACCTGATTTGTTTTGTATTCGTTTGCTTCCTCCCTCCCTCAAATCAAACAGCCTGCTAAATCCAGGGTTTTGAGTCCAGTCCTTGAGGGGACCATTCACTGAGACAGTTGTTTGGGTCTCCCCTTAATGTAAAGCCACCTCCATTGTGGACTTGAATTCCCTGTAAGCCATGTTGTTAGTCACCCCTCCCTCTGTCAGGGCAGACAATCATTTTGCACCCTTTTTCAGCCCAGACACCATAGCACTGGGATCATGGAGCCCGCTCAGATCACCACCACAATTATGAGCACTGTAAACACCATGCATATTATCCTGGAGTATATACAGAACCAGAACCTGCAAAAGCGAAACCAGGTGAGGAGGCGACAGCAGCGCGGTGATGAGAACATAGACAGACCTCTCACGAAGTACGAGCCCTGGCAATGTGCACATCATGGCATTAATGGGGCAGGTTCATGCTGTGGAATGCTGAATCTGGGCCTGGGAAACCAGCACCGACTGGTGGGACCGCATAGTGTTGCGGGTGTGGGACGATTCCCAGTGGCTGCGAAACTTTGGGATGCGTAAGGACACTTTCATGGAACTTTGTGACTTGCTTTCCCCTGCCCTGAAGTGCCAGAATACCAAGATGAGAGCAGCCCTCACAGCTGAGAAGCGAGTGGCGACAGCCCTGTGAAAGCTTGCAACGCCAGATAGCTACCGGTCAGTCGGGCATCAATTTGGAGTGGGCAAATCTACTGTGGGGGCTACTGTGATCCGAAGTAGCCAAGGCAATCAAAGAGCTGCTGATATCAAGGGTAGTGACTCTGGGAAATGTACAGGTCATAGTGGATGGCCTTGCTGCAATGGGATTCCCTAACTGTGGTGGGGTGATAGATGGAACCCATATCCCTATCTTGACACCGGAGCACCAAGCCAGTGAGTACATAAACTGAAATGGGTACTTTTCAGTGCTGCTACAAGCACTCGTGGATCACAAGGGATGTTTCATCAACATCAACGTGGAAGGGTCGGGAAAGGTACATGACACTCCCATCTTCAGGAACTCTGGTTTGTTTCAGAAGCTGCAGGAAGGGACTTTCTTCCCAGACCAGAAAATAATGGTTGGGGATGTTGAAATGCCTAGTTATCTTTGGGGACCCAGTCTACACTTGAATGCCATGGCTCATGAAGCCATACACAGGCAGCCTGGACAGTAGTTAGGAGCTGTTCAACCATAAGCTGAGCAAATACAGAATGGTGGTAGAATGTGCATTTGGATGTTTAAAAGCTTGCTGGTGCAGTTTACTGACTTGGACAGACCTCAGTGAAACCAATATTCCCATTGTTATTACTCTTGCTGTGCCCTCCACAATATCTGTGAGAGAAAGGGGGAGATGTTTATGGCGAGGTGGGAAGTTGAGGCAAAACGCCTAGCCACTGATTTCTAACTGCCTTGGTGTCTGGCTGCATGTAGAGTACAGGAGGAGAGGGAGGTGCGCATCAGAGAAGCTTTGAAAACCAGTTTCATGACTGGCCAGGCTACGGTGTGAAAGTTCTGTTTGTTTCTCCTTGATGGACCCCCTCCTCCTTTGGTTCACTCTACTTTCCTGTAAGCTAGCCACCCTCCCCCTCCCCCCTTTGATCACTGCTTGCAGAGGCAATAAAG
Source organism: Gopherus evgoodei (assembly GCF_007399415.2). Taxonomy (NCBI): domain Eukaryota; kingdom Metazoa; phylum Chordata; order Testudines; family Testudinidae; genus Gopherus; species Gopherus evgoodei. The sequence goes on along the minus strand of NC_044327.1, from coordinate 89,502,711 downwards.
TCATTGTCATTTCACATTCATGCATTCTTTATTAATTTATCACACAAATAGGAGGATAATTGCGAAGGTAACCCAGGAGGGGTGGGGGATGAAGGATGCACCAGGTTTGATAGGGTAGGAGGGAAGGACAAGGACACACTGCACTTTAAAAAAAAGTTATTGAAGGCCAGCCTTCTGTTGCTTGGATCTGGGTGAGGAGGCAATGGACCTTGAGGAGGAGAGCTGTTGGTTACACAGGGGCTGTAGTGGCAGTCTATGCTCCTGCTGCCTTTCCTGCAGCTCAACCATACACTGGAGCATATGAGTTTGATCTTTCAGCAGCCTGAGCATTGACTTCTGCCTTCTCTGTCAGCAAGCTGATGCCACCTATCATCTTCAGCCCGCCACTTACTCTTAAGCCCATCACCTCTCCTCGTGTTCATATTGTGCTTTCCTGCACTCTGACATTGTCTGCCTCCACGCAGTCTGCTGTGCTCTGTCAGTGTGGGAGGACAGCAGGAGCTCAGAGAACATTTAATCCCAAGTGCGTTTTTTTCACCTTCTAATCTTCGCTAGCCTCTGCAAAGGAGAAACATTTGTAGCTGGTGGAGGAAAAGGAAAAGTGGTAGTTAAAAAGACATTTTACAGAACAATGGGTACACTCTTTCACATTAAACCTTGCTGTTCACATTACACAGCACATGTGCCTTTGTTACAAGGTCGCATTTTGTCTCTTGTATTGAGGGCCTGCCGGTTTGGTGTGAGATAACTCACGCTTCACCCCTCCCCCCACCACGTGGCTAACAGCGGGGAACATTTTTCTGTTCAGCCACAGACAAACAGCCCAGCAGGAACGGGCACCTCTGAATGCCCCCTTAATAAAAGCACTCTATTTCAACCAGGTGACTATGAATGATATTACTCTCCTGAGGACAACACAGCGAGACAAAGAACAGATGTTGCTTGAATGCCAACAAACACCAGGACCAACACTGCCATGCTTTGTTATGCAATGATTCCCGACTATGTGCTACTGGCCTGGCACGGTAGAGTGTCCTACCATGGCAAATGGGATAAGGCTGTCCTCCTCAAAAAACATTTGCAAGGGCTTTGGGAGTACATCCAGGAGAGCTTTATGGAGATGTCCCTGGAGGATTTCTGCTCCATCCCCATAAATGTTAACAGACTTTTCTAGTAGCCGTACTGACCGCAAATGCCAGAGCAAATTAATCATGAAACACGCTTGTTTTTAATGCATGTGTAATATTTACAAAAAGGTACACTCACCAGAGGTCCCTTCTCCGCCTTAGGTGGGTTCGGGGGTTACCGGCTCCAGGTCCAGGGTGAAAAAACCACATCTTGGCTGTTCGGGAAACTGCTTCCTTGCTGTGATCTATCTTCCTTGTCCCCAAAACCCGCTTCTATGTTGCATGATTCTCCATTGACTGAGTCAAAGTACAGGGTTGGGGTAGTGGTGGCTGCACCCCCTAGTATGGCATGCAGCTCGTCATAGAAGTAGCAAGTTCGGGACTCTGATCCGGAGTGGCCGTTTGCCTCTCTGGTTTTTTGGTAGGCTTGCCTGAGTTCCTTAATTTTCACACAGCACTGCTGTGCATCCCTGTTATGGCCTCTGTCCTTCATGCCCTCTGAGACTTTCTAATGTTTGGCATTTCGTTTACCGGAACGGAGTTCAGCCAGCATGGATTCATCTCCCCATATGGCAAGCAGATCCCGTATCTCCCGTTTGGTCTATGCTAAGGCTCTTTTGCAATCCTGGGACTCCATCACCGTCACCTCTGCTGATGAGGTCTGTTCTCACCTGCACCTTGCCATGCTGGCCAAATACGAAATAAGATTCAAAAGTTTGTGGGCCTTTTCCTGTCTATCTGGCCAGTGCATCTGAGTTGAGAGTACTGTCCAGAGCGGTCACAATGGAGCACTCTGGGATAGCTTCCGGAGGCCAATACCATCGAATTGTGTCCACCTTACCCCAAATTCGACCCAGCAAGGCCTATTTCAGCGATAATCCCCTTGTCCGAAGTGGAGTAAAGAAACCGATTTAAAGAGCCCCTTATGTGGGGGGGAGGAAAAAAAAAAAAAAAAAAAAAAAAAAAAAAAAAAAAAAAAAGAGGGCTTCGTTGTGTGGATGGGTCCAGGCTTAAATCACAGCTAAAATTTCAACCTAAAGTCGTAGTGCAGACCAGGCCTAAGTGTGTGACTAAGCTGTACTTAAGCTTCCCTTTGGAGATAGAGTCTAAAGTAAAATAAGAGCCACACCCCACACACACAGGTTTTTTTGTTTTGACAGACAAGGGTATTAACTAAACCTAGTTCCACATTCCCATTCATTTATTTATGTTAATAAGAAAGATTCTGGATGGAGCTTTGGTTACAGTGATGTCAATTTGTACTGTACATGTGTCCAAGTACTAAAATTTAGCTCAAAGAACAGTATACAGAGAAATCCTCCGTTCTAATAAACTATTAAAACTAGGTTGTTTATCGTGTGTCTTAGTCCACAAAGACAGGACCAACTTATGTTGAACCCTGTGCTTTAACATAGTTTAGCAGTAAAGAAGGGCCTCTAAACGTGCAAGAAGATAAGCATGTTTTCATGAACCATCTGACAGCTCTTGAATGACAAGCAAGTTAACATTCCTCTTCACCAGAAACATTCTTCTAGAGGTTTGCTATTTAGTTTTTGGTAAGAGAACAGCGTTCTGAAACATTAAGAGGTAACTAAAGAGCAAGAATATATTACTAGAATAATCCCCACAGCATAATGTTTTTAGCTAAAACAGGGTCTTGTTGGATTTTTTTTTTTTGAGTCATAAAATATTTAAGAGACTTAGCCACATTACATTTAGAGAATGATCATGAATGGTAGGCACCTTTACATTTTTCCTTGTAAAGAGACAAATTGTCAGCTAAGCCAGAGTAAATACAGGTAAAATTAAAAGTATGGAAACCCCTCACACAAAACAGCAGAATTTGTTTTAGGATGCTTCCAGAATCTTTGTTGAAGTGTGTCTTTTCCCCACATGGGACAGCCTAATACGCTGTCCTTGTAGGAAATCCTTAGCAAAGCTGCTAGCTGCTTTTAGTAGGGGAATATACTTAGCAGTGAACAAAACCTGTAGCACAGCCCGACTTTTCAAATTTGACTGCTACTTTTCACATCCTAGACAGAGAGAGATCCTCATGGCAGCAAGCCACAGTGTCTTTGTGCCAGGCTGGTAAGTAGTGACATTCAGCAGTGATGTCTGGTCTTAAGTTTTTGTTTTTTGCTTTGCAGATCACTTCCCCCCCAGCCCCGCCCCCTTAGGAGAAAAACTGCTCCGGGTCTACACTGGGGGGGGGGGGGGAAGAGAATCAATCTAAGATCAGCTACGCTATTCTCGTAGCTGAAGTTGCGTATCTTAGATCAAATTAAAAATTACTTCCTTTGCTTCCTCGCGGCGCTGGATCGATGGCTGTGGCTCCCCAGTCGACTTTGTTTCCACTTGTCACACTGCTGGAGTTCAGCAGTTGACAGGAGAGCGATTGGGGAAAATCAATTTATCACATCTACACTACATGCAATAAATCAATCCCCAATAGATCGATCGCTACCCGCCGACCCGCTCTACCTTCCCTGCCTTGATATGCTGAAAGGAGCTTCAGCATCCACCCAGTTTTCTTGAGCAGTTTAACAGAATTTAAATAAAATAAAGAATCACCAACTGAATGGAAAAAAAATCAATTGTATGTACACAGTGACTTACATCGTTACAACTTAAACACATTTCCTCCCCAAACTTGACTCATTTCTCCTTCCTCAGTAAGTACTGCTATCATGGCAGCTTTGGAGTTCCTATTTTCAGCTGTCTGAGTTTTGGACACTAGAGAAGTGAATTTTTTAAAATCCTAACTGGAAAGGATAATTTAAATCCTTCATAAAACAGCTGAAACAGTTCAGTTCCAGCCCACCAGGTTCACTTGCAGGACAAGACAAAACAGTAAGAGTTTTTGTTCAAAATGATTGTTTGAGAAAGTCAATGGAAAGAGTTAAAATAGAAACAATTCCATATTGTTAACTTGCACTGTGCAGGTGTTTTGTTTAAGTGCAGAACAGAACTGTTAATCTATACTGTAGAAGTAAATCCTCTTGCATCTTTATTCAGCATTGCTATGTATTCAGTCAAATTCTCCTCTTTGTACCCAGAACACTGCACCACCAACCTTGCATAGGTGATACAGTGGGGAAGTGCAGGCAGAGCAGCCATGAAGAGGTGACACTCTGTCCTGGCCCACATAAGCTAGTGCAGAAAGGTACAATGGGGCCAGGAACATGCTATCTGCATTTATTTGAGCTATTGGGGTCTTAATGCTTTTCTCAGCAAGGGAATGGCAAAAGGGACGGTGATCGTTACAGAGCCTCATAGGCAATCATATCAGTAGTGACAGAAATTGTTACCTGATGCCAGTGAGAGGCCTCAGTTCAATGTTTAGTTGCCAAGTGTTCACAGACCTACCAGCAAAAACTGACACTCAAGGCTGAGAGACTTTGCCCTCTTAATCCCTACTAGCAGTCATTTCCAGAAAATAGCTAAGTACAAGGCTGCATGGATAAGCCTTGCACTGCAGCTGCCTGTGCTATCACTACATCTTTCATATGGCTTGGGTAGGTAAGATTTACAAAATTTATATCTAGATTCTATAGTCAGCACATTGCCACAGCAGTGAGCTGGTGAATATCCTTCATGCCCCCGGTAGAAGAACAAAGAGGACGCTCAGATATGATGTGCTCCATCATTTGTGTCTGATAACCACAGTCACATACTGGTGCTTGCCTCATTTTCCATTTAAAAGAGGGTTTGTCCACATTTCCCACAAGATGTCCTGATGCAATTCAATCTGCACCAGTCTTTCTGATATAGATCAAAACCTGGTGGTTCTTCATCAGGGTCATCAACAAGCTCTTTATTTTGAGCAGTTGAAATGCTCTGTGTGACTCTCCATTGAGCCTAAGCGTTGAAGTTGAGTGCAAGGATCTTGATGCATAAAGGGTTGTGGGATTTTAATCTTGTTTTTGGTGGGCTCTGCAGGTCATCGTGCAGGTCATGTTTGCATTAACGTGACTGATAAAGCAAGATGTCTGTATTGTTCTTCTAATCTGTAGAGGCTGGATGTGCAATAAGACCAGGAGCAACAGACATTATGTGCATGGTGTTATGGAGTTGAGTATCAAGGAGTTTAGCGTGACTACCATGGGACCACACTGGTGCACAGTATTCAACCACAGAATATACTGAGGGAATTGTTGCAGTCGTAAGGTCCATGGACTGGAACCTTCATGATGTCCAAACAATTTCCTGATGAGCACAACACAAGACCTGACCTTATTATGGGTGTTTGAGGTGTTGTTGAAAGGTCAAACTCCAGTCCAGTGTCATGGAGAGATACTTTGCGTTAGCCTCGTGGCTGAAGCACTCACTGCAGAACTGCACAGAGTTTGTTATTAGCCATTTTATTGTTCAGATTAAAGTGATCACCATGGGTTTTTTTCAGGTTAGGCCTAAGTTTCCAGTGTTGGAAATAATCAAACATTGTATTAACATCTCAGGTTAGGGTGAAGCTGATGATATGGAGACTTAAGTGCTGCATAGCTAGGGCAATATCACCTGCATATGTCAATTTCCTTGACTCCATCACTGGTATATCCATAGTATATAGATTTTAAAAAAGTACAGGGTCAAGGTGGAGCCCTCAGGGATGCCAGAGTTAAGAGTTCTTGGTCTACAGATCTGGCCATTAAGGTGTACCTTAAGCAGCAGTCCCCAGTCATCACCGCCAAGAGACGGACTGTTCACCAACAATGAATGACATAGGAGATCTTGAGGAGGAGACTGTCTCCAGATAGCGTCTTATACTGAGGACAAGTCAACAAGGGCAATCCTACCTCAATGTGGCCGGTGAGTAAAGGTACTTGGTCACAGCAGTTCCTCTTTGTGCAAAATCCTGCCTGCTCTGCTGGGAGGATGATGTCTTCAATAATGTAAGACAGCAGAGCAGCACCAGTTCCTTGAGAGAAGAAATGGGGTAGTAGCTGCATCCTCTGGGAGTTTCCCAGGCTTCAGTAGGGCAACCATTGTTGCCTGTCACCAGCTTATTGGCACTCTTCTGGTTTTATGCACAGCAATAAAAAGCGCTTCTAGCCATTCCCATCCCAGTCTGCCCAGGTTCTCGGGAAAGTCTGAGGAATGCCATCAACCCCTGCAGTTTTCTGGCTTTTGGTCTCCAACAGTGCAACACTAATCTCCTCAGAGTATGGAGAGGAGAGAGTGGAGATTCTCCAGGCACCAGTGAAGGTTTGAGGAATTCCCCTTGAACCTCCTACTGCGTAATCTTGTCTCTTGGCAACTTGCTGTTAGAAAGAAAATGAGAGGTGACAGTATTTGCCATCACCTCTACCGGGTGTTGTGTTACTGGCTGGGATCGTCCAAGTTGCTGCAGAAGAGCCTATTCCTTGCAGCTCGAATGGACATGGCACTACCCATCTCCCAGTGAAAGTAGCACCTTTCTCAGAATTTAAAGTTCAGAGAAGTACTCTTCCTCCCCCTTTTTATCACCCATACATAAACAAGGGAAGGGATATGGAGGAGGAGCTGCTTCATCTTTCAAAATCAGAAATAGTTAAAAACCACATTAGAGAACTACAGCCACCGGTAGCAATTTAGCAATCTGAATTTAGAATTTCTACTCTTGACCTTATTTTAGGAGTATGGCTATGCAAAAATAGCCCTCATGCATTCACAATCCCATCTACGTAGAGCAGGGGTGGCCAACCTGTGGCTCCAGAGCCACATGCAGCTCTTCATAAGTTAATATGCAGCTCTTTGTATAAGCACCGACTCTGGGGCTGGAGCTACAAGTGCCAACTTTCCAGTGTGCCAGGGGGTGCTCACTGCTTAACCCCTGGCTCTGACATAGGCCCTGCCCCCACTCCACTCCTTCCCCAGAGGCTGCCATGCCCTTGCTTCTCCCCCTCCCCCGCCCAAGCCTCCTGCACACCACAAGACAGGTGATCAGGAGGTGAGGGGAAGGAGTAGGAGGGGCTGCCGATGGGCAGGAGGTGCTGGGAGCCAGGGGGAGCTGCTTAGGGGCTGCTGACTATTACTGTGGCTCTTTGGCAATGTACATTGGTAAATTCTGGCTCCTTCTCAGGCTCAGCTTGGCCACCCCTGATTTAGAGTTACAAAAAAGATTTTACTACCTACTCCACCCTGCAGTGCCATAGATATGGGAGTGATTCAGATTTTATTCCTATTTGTGCATCTGTAGAGTTAATAGGTTTCCAGTTGCAGTACCAGTCATTTGCACCTGCATATCCTACCAATGCATGCTGTTTTCACTCACTTTATACACTCATGTCTAGGAATTCGTTAATTTAATGGAAACTATACACTAATATCACTAACTAGGTGACAAGTTCTTGTTTATTGTGTATTTAAATATTTCAAATCAGATATACGAGTCACTCCTAGTGTCTATCTCCAAGATCCACTTTATAAACTGAAATTCAAGATTAGTGTAATAATGATTAGACTTTCTTCTACTCCAAATTTATTACCATTAGTGACACTAATTTTCTTTTTAAAAAACTTAAATATGGTTTAATTTACCATGACTGAAGTTTCAGCAAAAAAAATTGAGACAGATGTCTCAAGATTTTGAAGCCATTTAAAATTTAAACAAAGCACTGTCTGCTTGAAACAGCATTACCAAGACCACTAAAATACAGGAAGCAAGATCAGATTTCAGACATTGCTATGACAACTGCAGGGCATGCTATGCATATAGATTTAACAAACTATTAATTTGAAGAAGGTATTTTTAAAGCCACTTCTAGTGAGTGGATTCAAAGCTTCAGGTGTATGGCAGTTGTCAGTTTTTGCAGCACAAGGAAGTTAAATTCCTTAGTGTCACTAGAAGAAATGTATGTTTTATGCAGCTAAACCATTTGCTACAATTTTTAAGCACATTTCCTCTGAAAGATGTATATAAACTCCACTTCTCATTCTCTGTGCTAGTGCATTTAGAAGCAGCTACAACAACTGGTGGGAGGATTTCAAACTACTGCTTCAGTCTCTCTTTTGCAGATAAATACATCCTGTCTCGTAAGTGTGCTTATATGTTAGGTACTTCTTTCGGTATCAACCAAATGCCACCACAGGGCTCATTCTTTCAACACTAAAAGCTTATATGCCAGCAATGGCAGGAAAATTAAGGGTTTGTCTACACAGTAGCTGGGAGAGAAACAACTCAATTTGTTCTAAGTGACACCTTTTGTTGTTTTGGTGCAAGTCCATGTATAGGCACTTGTTTCATAAACAGGGGCCTATTTCATATAACTTATAGTGTTGCAACTCAGTTATTATAGTTTAATTTACCATGTAGACAAGTCTTAAGTGTGCATATCTAATTTAAAGCTCTTAATCACCAGTAATAAGTTTACCAAGCCTAATTCTGCTGATGGCATGGGAAAGCAGTCATCCCAACTGCTCACTTTTTAGTCCAATCATAACTCCCAGAGCTGCTTTAAATTGTCAAAGTGAGAAGCAGTCACATGTGTAATAGAGCCAGTAGTCCTTTAATCAGCAGTCTCCTTCCATAGGCTTCAGAACAGAGGGGAGAGAAAAACATACCAAGATCAGGAAGTCTGTCTGTATTTGTATTGGAGAGCTATGTACATCTATGGAGCTACAGAAAGAGAATCAATTGTTCTCTCCCTCTTCTTTACCACAGTTAAAAGTTGTGTTAAACTCCTTTTTCTAACTCCAGCTCTTGGATTTTTTCCTTGTTATCAACCCTAACAGTACAGATTTTCTAACTTTCGCTAATAGTTCATCTTAATGATGCCTATATTTTCTTATAGACATCTAGGATACAATTGATGCTCTATGGTCATGTTCAAAGTGGAATCTTAAGATGCATATCAAGCTGGGATTCTAAGGTAACTGAGAAGTCTACTTTTAAGTCTGAAGTTGGACACTTTCCAGTCAGTCATTCTAATCAGCTTACTACTTTTATCGTATCAACTGGAATTGACTTTCTAGAAGTGGTGTGAATTCAAAGAGGCATTCAATTGTGTCTGACCCCTACAAATCTACTCCCTAGACTTTTTAAAATGGGCAAAACTAAAGAACTCTACACCGGTGATTCTCAAAGCTGGTCTGCCACTTGTTCAAGGAAAGCCCCTGGCAGGCCAGGCTTGTTTGTTTACCTGCCGCGTCCGCAGGTTCGGCTGATCACGGCTCCCACTGGCCGTGGTTCGCTGCTCCAGGGTTATGGGGGCTGCAGGAAGCGGCGCAGGCCGAGGGATGTGCTGGCCGCCCTTCCCACAGCCCCCATTGGCTTGGAGCAGTGAACCACGGCCAGTGGGAGCTGTGATCAGCTGAACCTGCGGATGCGGCAGGTAAACAAACAAGCCTGGCCTGCCAGGGGCTTTCCTTGAACAAGTGGCAGACTGGCTTTGAGAAACACTGCTCTACACCAAAGCATCCTAAAAACCATAAACAAAAACCTGATTTTGCTTAAATATATTTCTATTCTTCTGTGTATTCAGTTTCACTGTTGCAAACGTGGGCAGGTCAACATGACTGCTTCAGGAGGGAGCATCTTGTTTTGTTCCATATTTAAATGGTACCCCAGATGGTAAGAGGCTGAAATTTGCTACTAAGACTGGTCCAAAAATCTGTTAATCTCCTGTTTCAGGAAGGTGGTTTTATACAGATTCAGGGATATTTCCTAGCTAATTAGAAGCATCAGTTGTTTCCATGGGGAAAACAGAACTATGACAAAAATTTGTCCAGAGTGGTAAGAGCAATATGGGCCTGCGGCTTCAGTGTTGGACCTGCAACATTTTGAGCCTTTTGGACTTGCAACACTTTGAGCCACTGACGGTTTATAAACTTGTTTTTCAAATTATGATTAAGCCTACTTGTTAGCCCAGATATTTCTAATTCAGGTGTTTTGTTTCAATGCACAACAAACATGGAAATTGCAATGTCAGTGAAACTTCCAGACAAATACAATTCTTCATGTTTATGATAGGTGCAATTAAGCATAAAACTTTCATCTATGGATTTCAAAGTGCTATACAGTCATTAATCAATCAATCCTCACCACACCCCCATGAGGTGCAATAGACTATTACATACCTATAACCTTACACTCAAGGCCACCCAGAAAGTTGAGGGACTCCAACGGTTTAGCTATCTAATGTTACTTAAGAAGTTACCAGGCAGCAAAGCACGGTATTTATAATTTTTATTTATATAAATATTAAAAAACAAAAAAAAACACCCCACACACACCGCAGAAGAGTCAACCATATCAGAAAAGATTAAGCTTGATTTAGTTAGAGCATATTATGAGCTTCTCTCAATTTGTAATTAATTCAAGAAAATATGGCTCTCTTGGGAAGCTCTAACCCCGAATTCCTCTTGCATCTCATCCAGGGTCTCTGCATCTTCACTTTGGTTCCATCCTGTGGAGCACCTTGTTCTTTTTGAAGCTGTACCACTATATACAAATCCACATTGATAGTTACTGGAAAATAAAACACTGGACTTCCCTGTTATCTTCATCCACACATATCTACACATACACAAGGATATATAGATATAGCTATGTGGCTATATAGAGATTATATAAAAAATCATGATCTAATACTATTAGGGCTACATGCTGTTCAGGATAATTTGCTACTGGACAGAGCCCAGTCAGCTATTAAAATAATAATTTGTAGAACAGTTGGCCTCTGATGAAAAAGCCCACAGCTAAGCTAGCATGCACATCAAATCTGATCTCACTCTCAACTTGGAAGGCTCATAACATATTTTGTAAGGGTGAGGTCATTGACAACAGTATAGAAAAAAAACCTGTATTAAATCTGGTTTGTAAATTAGAAATGTTTCTTGTCTAGTACTCAAAGCATGTCAAGCAATCTAGTACTCAAAACAGTTCATTATTTTGAGAAAATTTTAGCATGCTGTGCAATTTAAGGTTATGTCACAGTCAACAGGTATTATGCCTACCTGTTGCAGAATTTGCCAAGGGAAGTCCTTTAGTCTTCTCAGTGGTAATATCCTCTAGCAATTTCTAACCATTCTATCCCCATTTTGTTTTGTGTGTACACTTCTGAGACTAATCAATAAGGCTAGAGACAAGAGGAATATTGTAAACATATCTTTTAATAGCTAGAACTAGATTTTTAATCTAAAGGAAAGTCTCATGGCTGACAATCCCATGACTTGGCAAGTTTTCCCTTTCCAGTTAATAATACTGTTTATTCATTGTAAGCCGCTTATAAGATACTTGAGGAAACCTACTCATTGTGAGTAAGCTGAGACTTGTCACCTTCTGCAGGATCTAAGCCCACATTAAAGAAGCCTACTACCTTAATATTTTTGCCCTTAAGGTTGTAAAGAAAGTCTTCACAATGTTAAACAAGTGCAAACCCATACAGTGATATCTGCCAGAGTTTGTAGACAGAAGACACCAGTGTCTCTGGTGCTGCCTTACAACAGCAGAGCTAAAAAGTGACCAACTCCTGGCAACTGTCACGTCTAGAATTCAAAACTCAGTGGGCAGCAGGGAAACCCACAATAATCTTGTCAGTTTCACTCTGTGGTTGCTTGGGATAGCTACCAGCAGCAGATGAAGTCACTAGAGTTATTCATTGGAAAGAGGACAACCCGAAAACAGAAAGGGTAGAGTAGCAGAGACACCAACCCAGCAGCCAGAAATTTAAGGCAGGGTAGAAGAGCAGAAAGCCTGGTCATCTTGGACATAGCAGCGGTCTGGCCCCTTGCTCAGAAGGTGTGCCTCTCTTTGAAACAGTCCATCCCTTTTTTGCCCTTATGCTTCAGCAGGGGGAATTCAAGGCTCAAGTCTCTTTCCCCAGTCAGGCTTTCAGAAAGGTATTCAAAATCAGTGGCACTATCCATGGATGATCCATTATTCCAGAGGAGGAGAGCCATTTAATACTAATGGCTTTCATTGTTACAGATCTCTGAGGTGTTCCACACCCAGGCAGAAAGAGGACAATGTCTAGAATAGACTGGCCCTGTCAAGACAAGGCTGGTTTTCCTACACAAATTGGATGTCTTAATCCAACATGGAGGTTACAATACAAAGTGAAGGTCACAATGATGGTTATAACCAAAAGTGTTATTCACAGGACAAAGGAGTTCCCCTTTTGGCAGACATATCTCCAAATTGTCACATGTTTATGGCTCATGATAGACAGAGGACTAAGTTTAGAAGTCCAGTAAGAACTTCTACATGCTGCAAGAGATGGATTTAGATACACTTTGAAAGAGAAAGTAGTAAAGAGAAATACAACAGGGTTTTAACAAATGTAGTTATGGAGGACAAATAAAGGTGACAGGAGAGACTGAAAAGGAAACAAAAAAACAAATACACAAAGCATTTTCTATAATAAAGAAAAAAGGCAAATGAAGATGGGAAGTTACTTTTAAATGAGAAAGTATGGATACATAATGTTATAACTACGGTATCCAACAGACTATAAGCAGGAATTGCTATACTGCATCAGACCAGAATCCATGTGGTCCTATACACTATCTCAGACTGGGGCCAGGACACCAGATGCTTCAGAGGAAGGTGCAAGACCACCACATAAGGCAGTCTCAATTGCCCTCCTCCCACACCACCTCAGCTCCTCCAAAATCAAGTCTCATTCATCTCTAACAGATATTGGCTTATACTTTAAAGCATGATGTTTAATATGCCTTCACCTTTTTTCTTTTCATTTTGAACTCTGGATATTCTTGATTGGGGACTGTTAATCTACTTTTTCTACTCCATTCATTTTATATAACTTTTATCATATCCCCCATCTCCTTTTCAAGGTAAACAATTCTAATCTTTTCAATCTCTCTTCATATAAAAGTAATGGACATTAGAGGAGAAAAAATATTAAGCTTGTACACCTTATAGTTTTAAGTTAACTGTAGCAGCTTAAGAAAACAATGCTGACATCATAGTAGGCAGCTCAGTGAACATCTCTGCTCAATGTACAGCTACTGCCAAAAAAGCAAACAATATGCTTCTCAACACCAGGGATGGGATTATGAACAACAGAAATCATGCCTTTATATAATCAATGGTGCAGCCCCACATGGAATACTGGTCACATCTCAAAAAGGACACTGCAGAACCAGAAGGGTTTTGGAGAAGACTGACAAGAATGATCAAGAACAAGGATTAAAAACCACTTTAAAAAGGATGTATGTTCATCAACACCAAAATTCATTTGCTATTGTGTTGCCTAATTTCTTAACTTGTTTAGGTCCCTCTGAACCTTCACAGTCTTCCTTGGTCCAGGCTAAACTAAGCAAAATTTGGAGATGATGCAAATATTCTATCATTAACTACACCTACATAACTAAACACAATGGAACTGAGTACAGAACCTTGAGGAATCCCACTGTTATCCTTTTGCCACTATGACAATTGACCAGTAATCCTACTCTTCGCTCTGTCTCCTTGTCAGTTTCTGATCTATGATCATGCATTTCCTCACTCCAGGAATACTTAGCTTATCTGATAGGTTCTACTTTGATTTAGACTTCCAAGAGGTCTCCAACAATCACGTCAACCATTTTTCTATCTGCTATTTTATCAACATGTTTCAAGAATTCTAAGGCCTCCTCTTCACTAAGAAAATCATGTTCTTAACTCATATTAGCAAACACACAGTAACTAACAGGAGATCAAACCCTAGCAAACAAGGAAGTTTGTAGTCTTAACACTCTTTAGCAGGCTCGGGTAAACCCAGGGCTTCCCTGTAGTCTTTACCTCTGCCTAACTCACGTTAGAACTACATATTGCCTTGTCAGCACTAGGATTTTCATCTCAAGAATAACTTTATCCCCAGAGAAGATGTACTCCACGAAATTAGAGACAATTTTCCTTTACAGAAATTGTACTTTAGACCCTATATTATGATTTTAATTATTGCTTCACCAGTTCGCCAGGGAAAGTCTAAAGGCTTACTGATCACCCAAAGCCTTTAAAAATATAAGTAAAATATTTGTTATCCTCCAGTCCTCTGGAACAGTGGCTGTTTTTAATGAGTGCATATTTTGTGAGCAGCTCAGCCACTTCATATTTAAGCTCCTTCAGTGTTCTTACACACTCTGCTGACAATGCTACTATAACTGTTTAAGTCCTGATTCTCCCCACACCCCAAAAACCCAAAAAGCTTTCAGGCTCAACTACAGTCACATAAATAATTCTGCTGATTTGAAATCTGTAAAATTAAGCATGCGTTTCCCCCACTGGATTAGTGCCTTAAATTGCAGTGAGCCTGGCCTCTGGGGGCCATGGCTAGTAGATATCAAGAAATCTTTACAATCCCCCACTCCAAACTTTGGAAACAGGAAAGAGTCAACATTTTGGCTTCATATTTGTAGATTTCATTATTTATTTGTTGGAGCTGGATTTCCCGTCTTTTAAGAGTTTTAAAAGTGTTAAAATAAATTTTCCAATAAGGTTATGTACCACTGATATCAGTACAGCTTTTAAGACATTTGCATTTATAGAGCACCTTCCCAGAGATCTCATAAGTCTTAATATTTGTGAAAGCTTTTACCATCCCACTTAAATAAGGCATTATCCCTATGTTACAGATAACATTAGTCTTTGCATGAAAAGTAACAGCAGAGAAGGTAGAAAGATCTATTAATGAGATGTACTATGCATGTGTGCACATTTATAAACATTTGATAGAACTTTAGTAAATATCCTACAAATTATTAAAACAAAATATAAATTTGTTACTTTCATAGCATTTACACACTTTGTTTTCAAAAATTCAGTAATTTGCAGTGGGTATGAATCATCTTGGTCTGCACATATACAGCAAGGCACAGAACGGATATTGGCAACAAACAGGTCTTTATTCCAGTTTTCCTAGAGAATTCTCACAAAGAACATACCTTGCTCCATCACATACTATATCACTTTTGAGTCAAGAAGTGGACTAAATACGCGTTTTTCAACTTTTCACGCAAGGCACTAGCCTGAACATAATGACTGGTCTTCTCTGTGGCTATGTCTTCACTACCTGCCGTATCGATTGCTACCCGCCGATTTCTTGGGGATCGATATATGGCGTCTCATCTAGACGCCATATATCGATCCATGAACACGCTCCTGTCGACTCCGGAACTCCATCAACGCAAATGGCGGCAGCGGAGTCGCCAGGGGGAGCTGCGGACGTCGATCCCACGTAGGGAAAAAAAAAAAAAAATGGAATACCTCTAAGGATTGTGCGTTTGTTTTGCAGTTTTGTGGAGGTGAAGTTCCATGCAAAAGAGAGTGAGGAATTTCAGTTGATATGCCTAATCCAATTTGCATATCAAGATTAGAATATATATATATATATATATATATATATATATATATATAGAGACTTTAGAGTGCTTTCAACTCATGAGCCTTAAAAAAAAAAAGCTTACTGTGATCTGAGGTCACTGCTTAAGTCACTCAGCATTCCCATTGAAAACCTGTTTGTTCTCAGAGCACTGGGTTTACTGCTAATGAAGCTGGAAAGAAAAAATAAAAGTTCACTAAATGCTTTCTACAGTAACACGCAGATTCATGCAGCAACTACACACACTTATGTTCGTATAATGTAAATTCATAAATAAGTAGTGGCAATACCAAAGAAATCTTTATATTGTATCAAGTAAGCAGTCTGCCAAGTGACCTGATTAAAGATTTAAATTTTACATAAACCCATTAATTTTTCAGTAAATGTGCAAGTTCTTTAGAATGGCCTGAATTTTTAATAGAAATTTCATCCTCTACCAACACATTATATTGTGGTAATTCCCAGAAGCCACGATCAGGACTGGTGCTAACTGTGCTAAGCAATGTACAAACATGCAAACTCAAATTGTCATGCAAACTCAAATTGTAAGCTAGCTAGGGTGCAGATGCCAGACCCTGATTCTGCAATCAGATCTCTGAGTGAGGATCCCTGTGCCCATGCGCAGCCTCTTTCATTTCAGTGGGACTCCACCTAAGTGTAAGGATCCAACTACGCAGATGAAATTATTGGATCAAGGTCTAATTTAAGTTTTATCAAACACCCTATAAAACGGGGATACTTCTAATGAGGTCCTGCAGGAATCTGTTCTTGGCCCAATACCATTTGCTATCATGATCAAGAAGAAAATATCTGCTAACTTATCAAGCAAAGATTTGATAAATATTATACTGGTAAATGGTGATAAAAATAGTCATCATTACATAGGCTTGGTCTACATTAGAGACTTATGTTGGTATAACAACATCGCTGAGGGGTGTACAACCCACACTCCTGGACAAGCAACTGAACTCCTGGTGTAGACAGCCCTCAGGAAGGCTTCTCTCATTGACATAGCTACCACCTCTCATGGACACTGATGGGAAAAGCTCTCCCATTGGCATAGGTAGTGTCTTCACGAAGTGCTAGAGCAGTGTAGCTGCTGCACCACTACGTGTGTGTGAACAAATCCATAGAAATATCAGGATTTAGAATACAGCTCTTGGACACACATTAAAACAATACTTTCCACATTTATGTAGCACTTTTCATCTTACGGCGTAGTGCCACAGGATCTTTAATCTCCATGCAGGAGGAAGACCAAACCTGTTTACAAGCCAGGATCCTACCCACAGTAGGTACTAATCTATAACAGAAGGAGCAAGGGCTGACTAAGCCCTACCAGGATTTTAATGTTTTAGGAAGACTAGATGCAGCAAACCTAATATTTCAAAGATTAACTATCCCTTTATAGGCCTTTCTACAACTTCCATACTTGTGGTACAGAACCACAAGAGTTACAAACACCAAACACATACAAGGATAATACATTCAAAGGAAAAAAAAATTCACTTTTCAGGGTTGTACTTCAGTGTAACAAATGACACAGGCCCTGTCACACACTCACAAGTTTCTGCATAGTAAAGCAGCTTTACATGTTGTAACTCCCAAGGTGAACACACTATTGAGCCACTTGCAACTGCACAATTTCTGCACAGTAACATTGTAAAAATAAATAAATAAATAAATAAATAAATAAATAAATAAATAAATAAATAAATAAAAAGCCTACACATCCCAACAAGAGGCATACAGCTTTCTGCGCCGGGGGTACAGCCCCGCGGTGCCAGTGGAGACAGTGCTGCGATTGACCTCTGGGCAGTGTCCCACAATGCCTGTTCTTGCCCCTCTGGTCATCGGTTTGAACTCTACTGCCCCGACCAACCATCATCCATCCCTACCCCATACATTCCTTTGTAATTTTGAAAGTCTCCTTCCTGTTTTCTCAGTGAAATGTGCTGAGACCACTGCATGCCCTTCCAGGTGGCCATGTCTGCTCCAGACACCAGGCAATCCGCCGCTTGGTGCAATGCTTATGTCTTCTTTTTGTGTTTGACTCTCTCCTCCGGTTGTTGTTTTTTAATAAAAGAATTGTGTTGGCTTGAAAGCAATCTGTATTCTATTAACTGAAAGCAAACAGAGCCCTGCAAAGCAACAGACAATTATCTTAAACCTTCATATTATATCCTCTGTGCCAATCACGATCACCTCCTAGCATTACAAGCACTGCACTGTAGAGCATAGCAACAAATTTCAGCCTCAAATTGCTGCCTCAAGGCATCCGTGATCCTTGTGGCCCCACGCTGTGCCCCTAATAGCCTTGGTCTCTGGCTGTTCCAATTCAGCCTCCAGGTACTGAGCCTCAACAGTCCAACTCTGAGTGAAGCTCTCACCCTTCCCTTCACAAATATTACAGCTACAAGCATAGGAATATTGTCATCGGCCATCAGCTTCTCATATAGGCAGCGTCAGAGGACCTTTAAATAGCCAAAAGCAAACTTGGTCATTCTACACTCTCTCAGTCTCTTGTTGAACTGCTCCTTGCTGTTGTCAAGGTGCCCCATGTATGGCTTCATAAGCCACAGCATTAAAGGGTAGGTGGAGTCTCCCAAGATCATAATAAGTATTTTGACTTCCCCATCAATGATCTTCTGGTCTGGGAAGAAAGTCCAGGCTTGCAGCTTCCTGAACAGGCCAGTGTTCCAAAAGATGTGTGCGTCATGCACCTTTCCAGACCAGCCTGCATTAATATCTGTGAAACACCCACGCCTGGAGAACCATTAAGAAATACCCTTTCAAATTAATGTACTCAGTGGCTAGGTGATCTGGTGCCAGAATTAGAATGTGTGTGCCATCTATCACCTCTCCACAGATAGGGAAGCCCATTTGTGCAAACCCATCCACAATGTCATGCAAGTTGCCCAGTGTCATGGTCTTTCTGAGCTGGATGCAATTAATGGCCCTGCACATTTTCAACAGTTGGACTTGTGTTGATGGCTTTCCTACTTCGAACTGGTTAGCAAATGACTAGTAGCAGCCTGGAATAGCCAGCTTCCATTGCCACATGCTTCTCCAACAGAAGGGCAGCTCTCATTCTCGTGTCCTTGCACCACGGGCTGGGGCGAGCTCACCACACAGTCCCACGAATGTGGCTTTCCTCATCTGAAAGTTCTGCAGCCACAGCTCATCAACCCAGATGTGCATGACAAGGTGATCCCACCACTCAGTGCTTGTTTTCTGAGCCCAAAGGTGGCATTCTGCTGTGATCAGCACCTCTGTCAGTGTGACAGAGACAGACATACAATCTCGTGTCGTAGCTATTATGTGTGGCAAGATCAATGTCACACTCCTCTTGCCTTTTTAGCTTATGGAATAACTCCACTGCCACTCATGACGTGTTAATCAGAACAAGCAGCAACAGTTTGAGATCCATTCCTGCAGAATGAAGAGGCAGAGTGCACAGTACATAAACTGTTGAAAGATGGTGCCAAATAAGGACAGAAGCACAGGGATTGCTGGAATGTGAACCAATGTATCGGAGGGCATTGGGACAGGACCCAAGATGCCCCGTGACTCCCTACAAGTCTTAGCGGCAAAAGAGAAAGAGGAGCACTCTGGGTAGCTATCCCACAGAGCAACCACTCCGAATACTGCTGCAAGTGCCACAAGCGTGAACACGCAATTGCGCGGGCAGCTGACATTGTGAACACATAGCAGTGGTTTCCCCTTCAGCACTCTTTGCGCGGCACTGTAACTGTGCCAGCGCAGACATACCCACAGAAAACTAACAATGCACTGCAAAACACCACCACATTTGAAAACTCTACTTGCTTATAATTCAAATGAAACATGACCCCTCAAGATCTGCCTATCACTCATGACTGAATAACCAAAATTTTTTTAAAACCCTTGCAAACAAATTTAAGAGCACTACAATAAATCCAGGATATCAGAGCCAATTTAAGTCACCAAATGCATAACTTAATATTGGGATGCACCGTAGTTATTTATATTGCGCACACCACTGTGATATCTAGAAAAAAATCCAGCATGCGTAGCACAGAACAGGAAATGCACACAGATTTGCATAACTCATTTGTACAGCAAAAATGAGTACTGCATAACTGAAGTGATATTTCACTGGAAATATCAGCACTTCCTCTTTCAATCACATTCCAAGTAGCATTTAGATATGCTCTTAACTATTCTGTCTTCCATGCACACAAGATTTTAGGGAAACAAGCCCAGTTTGTACAAAATAAAGTGCAGGTAAGAGCTCCTACAACTGAACATAGATTGTGTGTACTTGATTAAACAAAGCATTTAGCTTTTCAAGTCCTCGTTCAACAGTTAATGATTAACAATGTACAAAAGACTGGTTGAGATAAACATTGTATTTGGTTGCCAAATTGCACCCATCAATAAAAATGGCCTAGCAGAAAAGTGTTTGCACAAACCCACAATAATCACAAGCACTAGGCAAAGTGTACACCCATAAAAGTATACATACATAGGATACAGTTAACAGAATATTTTTGAAGGAGTGTATTTATCCATCTGTTTTCACATAGCAGACCCTTAAAAATTTTTACAAAGAATTTATTTTATTAGTTGCACTTGAGAAACAGCTGTTTCTTCCCCAACTTCCACCACAAGAAGTACATGCAGACAAGATTATAGGTTCTGAAATTAAAACTGAGAAATGGCATCTATTTCTGCAAGGTGCAAAAAGTTAAGCCAGTGGCTTTTAGCAGAAGTAAGAACGTCATGATTTCTCTATAATTACATAAAACATGGTACAGTATTTTAAAATCTTACAACCCACAATTGCAGTAGGAACTTGTTAGTAGCAATCTTTTAGAAAACCTAGATATCATTTTTTGCTGTACACATGTTCTGTCAAGATCAAGATTTCAGAAGAAGGTTTTTCAAAGAAAAACAGCTGTATAATTTACCAGGTTGGCTGTCCTCATCACGACTTCATTTAATATGAAAGGCAAGTTCAGCACATCCAAAATTATAGCCCTCCATTCACAATTTTGTCACCAATAAATCAGCATTTTTACTGTAAACAAAATTTTTTTTAAAGGGAGTTTAAATCTCAGGAGTTGGTCCTGTGTAATTTTGGTGAACTGAAAGTTTACTGCCATTCTTCACTACAGATTGCATCTGTTTGATATTTAGAAAAAAAAGTTAAATGGCAGAAATATATTTATACTGAAAACAGTTACTGTACATGCAGCTGCCATGAGGCTGTTATAGTGTAGGTTATGGATTATGCTTTACACTGATAGAAACATCTTAACGTATCTACTCAAATTAGTTTATGGATTAGAAGTTTCAGGATTGTCTTATGGAAGCCAATGAAATGGCAACTGAAGTCTTTCCTATTTCTTTTTAAACTGCTGGTAGCATGCAGAGTTGAAGACATCTATCCGAAGGTATCTCTCACACACACACACACTCCACCTGGCCAAAACATCTTGCGGAAAGGAGGACTCAAAACTTTCAACTATAGCTCCTTTGCCTTCAGTTGCACAATGTATTTCCTTACGTCATTAGAAAAATATTCCCTTTGGAGTGCATTTTTCTTCTGCTGTGTTTAATTCTTTCCACTGTGACACCAAAGACTAAAGTATCAGATAATTAACTAGAAAAGGTTCTTATGTCAGTGCAGACCAAGTTATTGTCATTGCAGCATGAATTGTAAAATAAAGCTAGTTATTTAGCAAGTTAGGGACATAACGTACTCTCTCAAACCAACCTGAGATTTCACAATACTAGCAAGAAATTCATTAGCACTTAAATGTTCAAGGGCAGGATTCCCCTCACACCACCTGTCAGGCTATAATAGACTACTTGTATTTTTACATGCCTTTCTTTTAGCTGTTAGAAAGGCAGTTCCACAATATGCAGGAAGAGATCCATCTATTCTAAACTGCATATGAGCATGAGCAGTGGATATCATAGGTGGGGGAGGATGAGCCTTCCCAAACAGCCTGGTGTGGCCCCACCCACACTGCACCCCTAGACTGCCTCCTGCCTGCTTCCAGTTCCCTTCATGCTCTTCCATGGCCCAGAGGCTGGAGCAGGCAGGCTGGGACCAGTGCTCGCAAGACCTGAGGGTGCTCTGGGCTGGGAGGGGGGCCACACACAGCTGCAGTGGGAATGCTCTGGCACCAGCAGGGGAGAGGGAAGAGTGGGGCCTTAGGCAGAGGAGGAAGGGCCAGGGGCTAGCCTCCTCCAACAGCTCATTCACCTGCCGCCCATGCATATGAGACAAGAGAACTATCACCTCCATTAAAACTGAGCTTGTTGAAAGCAGCAAACTTGCCTCCTGAACTCTCAAGCTGGAGGACAGCAAAATGTAAGATTACAACAATCTCTGTCAAAAACCTGAAGTCAGAAGTCTAAGGTTATGTCTATACTATAGACCTTACAGTGGCACAGCTGTACCGATACAGCTGCACTGCTGGAAGGTCTCCTCTGTGCAGCTGGCTCTATGCAGACAGGAGAGATCTCGTCAGCCTTATTAAACCATCCCCCACCAACCAGTGATAGCTATACCAGCAGGAGAGCATCTCCCACTGACAAAGTGCTGTCTACACCAGAGCGCTTCCATCAGTGTCATTTGGGAAGGGGGGGGGGGCTTTTTTCACACCCTGAGTGTGATAAGCTTTGCCAGCAAAAGTGCTAATGCAGACATAGCCTTAGTTAGGCCAAATGCTTAAAGCACCAAAAGGTCACTAGCAGAAAGAAAAGTCTTGGCGATTTGCTTGCCTAATAAATTATAAGTTAGCTCTAGCTTCTGTTGCAGTCTTAGGTGCAGGTCCACCGATACGGGAGCAGCCCTGGAGCCCAGAATTGCTGTCGGTGGGCATGTGCAGATGTGTCAGTCTGATTTGTTTTTACTGTAGTCAGCTGTGCTTGGGAAAGACCCATCAGCATAGTGTATGTATTTTTATTTATATATAGGCAGCCCATGAGTTACAATGGAGGTATCTAGAATTCTGCTAAGGCCAGATCACGTTTTCTGATTAGTGGGATCTTTTAAAAAGTTGTTCTCCCCCTTGCTCCCCCAGACAAATCAGTTCTAAAACTGAAAATTTTGGTTTTCTGCTTTTTGATGTAATAGCTATAGCTAAAACATGCAACTCAGACATATGCCAATATAGGTTACAAATAAGTATGCTTTTGAAATGTGCAATCTTAGTTAACGTTAATGATATATGAAAATATCAGTAACATTTTAGTAATTTGACAGATATTTAATAAATAGATCAGCACATTTGAAAATGATGCTAACTCCTGTTGACTTCAAAGGGCTTGCTCTGTTTGTCTGCCATACCTACTTTCTCTAGGCTTTGGATCTGGCCCACGGGATTGCCCACTGTGGCGCAATGGGCCCGCCCTGCTCTCAGAAGCAGCCGGCACCACTCCCCTGCAGCCCCTCTGAAAGAGGGGAGAGGGCTCTGTGTGTTGCCCTTGCCTCCAGGCACCGCCCCCTGCAGCTCCCATTGGCCGGGAATGGGGAACCACAGCCAATGGGAGCTTTGGGGAGGTACCCGCAGGCGAGGGCAGCATACAGAGCCCTCTGCCCTCCCTCCCCAGGGGCCACAGCACTTCCTGGAGCAGCACAGGGCCAGGGCCGGGATGCAGGGAGCCTGTCCTAGCCCCTGATGCGCACTGCTGCCACCCCGGAGCCACTTTAGGGAAGCGACGCCGGGCTGGAACCCAAACCCCACCTGCCCTGAGCCCCCTCCCACAGTCCACACACCTCCCGCACCCCTGCCCTGAGCCCCCTCATGCACTCTGCACCCCTCCTCTGCCCCAATCCCTTGCCCTGAGCGCCTTCCTGCACACCACATTCTGTCCCACACCCTGCACCTCCTGCATACAATTTGCCCACCCAGATGTGGCCCTTGGCCCAAAAAGTTCACTCACCCTGGTCTAAAAGGTAGTCTACCATGGCTATCAGTCTGGTACCTTTCACCATCATTAGCCTTCCCTCACATACTTAAAGATTATAAATGGAACAAATTCTCTTAAGGGTCTACACTGATTGTACCCATTGGTGAAAATTCCCTGGGAGAGGAAGCTGCAGCTCTGTAAAGCAGCCACAACACCCCCTTACACTCTGAGTGGAGAGGGGGTGAGCTCTAAGGGGCCAGAAAACCCAAAATAAATAGGCAATACTGGCCAGGAAGGAGACAAGGTAAGTGACAGGTTCCCCTGCCCTGCTATAATACTCTTATTTTTCACCTTGCACAGTCACTATAATCCCCTGGGAGAGTTAAAGCGAGTGACCACATGAGTGAAAACAAGCAGGAAGCATAGCAATGAACCACCACTTGCTCCCCATCAGAGTAAATATATCCATTGCCCAGTATAGGGTGCATAGCTGTCCCAGGAAAGTAATTTATAGAAGAAAGTAGGCCTAGTTTCATTTCTTATCTATATCCAAGGTACTTATATGCCCCCTCCCCCATCGCCACACTAACTGAGCACCTCACAATTTTAAAAATCTTTATCCTCACACCCCTCAGAGGTACCCATTCTCATTTTACAGATGGGAAACTGAGGCAAAGGATAAGCAACTTGTCCAAGGTCACATAGGAAGCCTGCGGCAGAGTAGAGACTTGAACCTACATCGCCAAGTACCAGGCTTGCCCACTACCACTGGACCATCCCTCTTCATATATGTTTGGCAATCACTCCAAAACACATCATCAGTATCAGACAGAGAAAAGGCTTAAAATGTTTACCATACACCTATTAACTAGAGGCTAATGCAAGAGAAAGATGAAGCTCTCAAAAATTATCCAATGACAGCTCCCAGGTAGAAACCATGATGGCTTAGCTGGCTCAGCTCTCAGTAGGACACTGAGAAATAACATCTTTGGCAGGATGTCATCACCCCACCCCATCTTTTCCATTAGTCTCTGGCTAGAGGTCTTTTGACGTCCGTTTCCGATAACTTCATAGGGACATGAAAAACCTCAAAATGCTGCAGACCACAGAACAAATCAGAGCTGCCATGCTAAAATGTGGAAAGCTGTATCAGACCATAAAGCTAGGATTGATTAGTGTTTTGAGTTGTGCAAATTTGCACATTAGCATGTATTTGTCTGAAATACTACGAGATATTTCTGAAAAGATGCAAAAGAAAATAGTAATATCTGACTCAAAGGGCAGGGGAAAGAGTAGAGCAAAATACAAAATCTGAATACAGAAGAGTGATATTATGCCAAAGTTTGGGTTTTTTTTAAAATGGTTGTCTAATTGTAGCCTCCCAAATCCTTATTTAGGCAGTAAATAAGTGATCTGATTTCCAAAAGTGCTGAAACGCCAGCAGTTCCCTTTGAAACAAAGATCAGAACCATTATGTACATTAAAGTATGCAATTGGGAGCCTAAAAAAATTCTTTGCAGCTACATTACACTCTTCCTGTGGCCAACACTAGCCTTCAAATCAGACAGTTTCAAAAAGCAACTATTAAAAAGCATTCAAAACATGTAATAGTTAATTATAAAATAATACCCATACAGAATTGTAATTCTTCCAGTTTGTGGTTAATGCTGCTGTGCTATATTTTTAAAACCCACACTTGAATATTAAACTGATTAATACAGAAATGAAAATCTATCCTAGAGCATTATTTTCTTCTGTTAAATATTAACACTAACCATCCAGCTCTTAAAGAGCACAAAATAAGTAAGCCAAATTAAGCCATTTCTATATGTGGCAACTGAAACAAAACAAAACTCCTAGAACATTCAGAAGTTTGAAGTCTTTTGGTTTTGCAGATGTTATTTAATGCTGGAAAGGGGATAGCACTAGTGCTACTATTTCATATGGCTAAATTGGACTATGAAACCAACCTTAAGAGGTTCAGTGGTTTTTATATGCTCACTCTTCAATGCAGAGGAGAAATCTCTCAGATTGTTAGTCAAGAAAGATGTATAAAACCCAGGTTATTCTAGCACTCATATTTGAGTAATATCTAGAACATCAATACAAGAAGCATAATAGTACTTTCAAGTATAGGGCCAATGATAACATAAAACAAATTCAGAGAAGTTTGCATGATTTTACCTACCATTGCTAGAACACCTAAGATTACTGAAACAAAGGTAAGAAGACGACATGTATATTAAATTGTCCAGTTTGTTTACTTTGTGCATAGTCAATTCTCCCCACCCTCTTCACACACCTGTTTGGGTGTGAAGAACTTCCTCCCCTCCCCCAGAAAAAGAAAAAGATACAGGAAAATGTGGTGTAAATTCAGAAGACTTGGCAAGATAATGCCGGGACAGTATCAAAATCAGTTTTAACATTGTTCTTTTAACTGACTAGATTTCATATCCCGTTCAATAGTTCCCCACTCACTGTGTGGCCCTTCCACATCACTTTTCCACCACTGCCAATACCAAGCCTCATGCACATGTGACCACCGCCCTAGCAGCAGGTTTAAGTGCCTACAAATCTGCCCTCTTTACTCGTCGTTAACTCTCGCCCTGCTGTTTCCTCCCTCGGCCGCTCTGGGTTACTGTCAGTTTGAAAGGTGCTCTGCTCTTCCCCCTTGCGAGCTACTTCCTGGAAAGACACTGAACCCCTGCCCGGGGCCACGTGCTTCACTGGGTAATCCCAGCAGTAACTCATTGTCAGAGCTCCTGCCAGCGCCTGGCTGCTTGGGCACACCACCGAAACCAGAGCGCCCTGGGCATGGCTGGGCTGGGCTGCGTTTGCTGCCTGCAGCGAGAGCGGAGCGCACGGCAGCTGGCTGGGGCCAGGCTAGAGGCGGACACCTGCGCAATCCGCCCGGGACTCCCTGGCCCACAGGGCGGACTAAATCCCCTGCTGCAGCCGGGGGAGAGGGGCGCGCTATTTCCGACACGCAGGTAACTAGCCTCCCCCAGCAGGTGCGTACCTCGGCGGCAGCGAAACAGCGAGCCCGGCCCTGCCCCACCCGCGCGCAGAGAGCTGCGTTTTCCCCGCACACGTGTCTGTCTCTGGGGCACTGCAGGGAGCCGCCACTCACCTGACTCCCAGCGCTGGGCTTGGAGCCGCTGCCTCAGCCCCTGGGAGACTATTGAACCCCGGCCAGCCTCAGCCCCAGCCCCCACCCCGCACGCCAGGGTCCCCGCAGCCCCCCCGCGTAACCCAGGGGCCGCAGCGTGCAGGCACTTACAGCCATAGCGGGGTCTCTGCAGCTCCTCATGGTACATCCTGGAGGCTGCTCCCACACACGCCGGGGGAGCCTACGGGGGCGCTTCTGCAGCGCTGCTCCGGGGCGCGCGGTGTTGGCACACAACCCGCCGCTCCGCGCCCACAGCCCGAGGTTGTGGCGGGGGGGAGCTGCTGCCCCACAGCGGCCCTGCCCCCTTCTGCAGCGGGAGCCTGCCTGGCCCCGCTCCCCCACAAACTTCGGCTCGGCTTGTGTCTAGTCCCGCCACAGCCTCCCAAACTTCGGGCGCGCGGGCTACTCGGTGCAACTTCAGCCCTTCCTGATGCTTGGCCGCCGCTGTCTTATCCGCTCCCTCCCCCTCTCTGATTTGCTCTCTCTCTGCGGAGGGGGCCGGCTCTTCACCTGGGTGCACCCTCCCTCCTGCCCAGGCTGCTCTGTGCGCTTACTCAGCGCTCTCCTCCCCTCCGCCCAGCCCGTTTCCTTTCTCTCCTGCCAGCCCCGTTATTCACCCGAGGAGAAGAGCCGCCGGGCAGCGACCCCTACCGCCCGCAGCCGGCCAGCGCACCCCTGTTCCAACCCTCTGGTCTCCCCCTCCAGTCCGCCCACAATCCCTTCAGCCGCCGAGTCCTGAGGGAGGCGGCAGGAACCAGCCATCCCCAGCTGCAGCAGAGCAGCAGCCCGCGCACACTGAAACCAGCCCCGGAGTGATCTGTCAGCCTGCTGGTGACAAACCTGTGGCTTGTGCGGTTTCCAGCACCCAGGAAAAGCACTAGAGAGGAAACAGAAAAGCAAAGGAACGTGCAGCCTGTTTCTGTCCCAGCTTGTTGCTCGGGTACAAAGAGGGAAACACCCTGCTTTTCCGTTTGGGGCCCTTCCCTCCAAAGCCATTTCTTGCACGTGAGTGCTTCTTACTAGAAAGAAGCACAAAATAAAGAGCTGAGGTTGCAGGCCCAGAGAGGAGGGGCAAACTAGCAGCATAAGTAACCCTGTTTGCTTATATATATTAAACACCAGGCTTCTCTAGTTATGTTTAAATAAAAAAAAACCTCAACTGAAGCAATCATTACTGAGTTGTCATTTTATGTGTAAATAACTATATTTAAACATGTTGGTGGACAGCCCATGTTATAATACTATTTAGCCTTGGCTGCATAGACAAAAAAATACCCACAACATGGTAAAACATAGTAGAGAGCCATGTTTTAAGCATAGCAGAAATGTAGGCTAAAGCATGGCTCTCTGAAATGTTTATAACATTTTCCATCCACATATGTAATGTATAATAAACCATATTATAATGTGTTTTGCCCCATGGATGGGCCTGGTTCTCATTTATACTCGACACCGCTCTGGAGTGCATTGGAATCTTAAAGTGGATGGAAATTACATGTGTGCTCATGTTAAAGTCTCTTTATTCTGCCAGAATGGTAGCCTTAGTGTAACTGACAATCAGTCCTGAATATCTCTGGAGAATACAGGTACTAACAACGGGGTTCTTGCAGGAATATATTTCATCCCACCAAGGTAACTCGGGTGAGTTGGGTTGTCCTTTATCAGAGTCCCCAAAATGTTAGATTTAGACTCTCAGCAGTGGGACCCACCTGTAGAACTCTCAGAGAATGTGTCCAGTCACTGCATCTCTGTAACTGTTGCCAGAACTCATCATAAGTCCTTCCTGTTTGGTTGAGTGTAATCATCACCATTTACATTTCCAGTGTTCCCATTTGCCAGTATGCACAGTGTGGTTGGGGTTGCAGTGAGGATCTGCCGTTGGGGAGCTGGACTTTGTTTCAGATTTAATGTATCTAGTAGGTGTATTTTTCCTTGTGGGTGTTTATATAAATAAATATAAAGACTTTGTTATTTCAAAAGTCAGGAGAATCCAAATGAAAACTAAAACACGCTTTAACAAATAAAAAAAAAATCAGTAAGCTCCTTCCAACACCATCAGTTCTGTTAAACGAGTAAACAAACTTTCATTGTTAAGAGGGAGATTTAGGTTTTGTTTATTATTCATTAGGAAGTTTGTATTCTCTTTGGCACTGTTTGGGAGTATGAAATGACCCTGAGGAATGTGTGCTCTCTCTTACCTGTCTGCGCTGAAGCCAGGCCTTGCTGCTGGAAACCACTTATTTAGTTCAGTGTGTAACCGATTTGCCCTATCTGCTTGTTTTTTCCCTAGGGAGAGAATATAAAACGGGGTAGGGGGAAGATACATATGCTTTCATGAATATCAAAGCAGTTCCATTGACCTGTTTAGGGCCTCTGTTCTCCCCTTCATTAAGGCAACCAGAGGGAGCAGAAAGTGGCAGAACTGGGTGGGGCCTATAGAAGAGGGGAAGGATGGGTTGAGTCAGCAGCTAGGGTTGAAGCTCTGAAGAATAGCAAGCCAGGGTAGCATCATTCTATAGTATTTCCTTATCAGCCCAGCAGAGATCTACATAGGTCTTAAGCTGCTGCAAGCAATACTAATACCAGCTTCATGCTTGCAACCTTGTCTGCACAGCACAAAGTGCTGTGAAAAGAGCAAATGGCAGCACAGCTTGCACAGGAAGAAGGGCCAGCCATCACCAGTGAGAAGATGACTCCCCATAGACCCACAGGTTACATCTACATGACAAAAAAAAAAAAAAAAAAATCCTGCAGCAGCATACCTCAGAACTTGGGTTTACAGACTTGGGCTCCTGCTTCAGCTAAAAATAGCATTGTAGACATTCCCACTTGGGCTCTGAGACCCATCCCCTTTGCCAGAGGGCAAGTCCACAGCCCAATGGGAACATCTTCACAGCTGTTTTTAGTTTAGCGCTGAAGCACAAGGCCTGCAAGCCCAAGGGGCTCTGAGATTTGCAACGGAGGGTGATTTTTTGCAGCATAGACACACCCACAGGTTTCTGTCCCCACAGATCTCTAGAATCCCCACGATTTAAAGGCAACACTGCTTCTCTGCGGCCTCCCACCCCAAATCTCTCACTGCTGAGGGTTTCTACACACACACAAACTCAAACTCAAACTTTTCTGACCCGGAACTGGAAGTGTGTTAAGCCTGAGCTAGCTTATCCAGCTGGCGGGTGTAGGTTAGAGCCAGAGCTCCACTGTAACTTGGGTTGGAACCCATCCACTTTGTAGTAAGGATTCAGGCTAACAAGTGCTGATAGTCTTCCAATGCCTTCCCATCCCCCTTCGCCCCCTCCAAAGGATAGCCAAATTCTACAGCCGTTAACAATTGACTGGGAAAGAATCCTAGAGTGTCTCAGCAAAAAGAATCATGGGATATGCCCCCAGACACACATACATGATGCAGAAACAATGAGGACATAGTAATGCAGTTAGCACTTAGCAATGGGGATGCTCACCCCCATGCTAGACTAACCTTTGTGCTCAGATCTAGGCGTCAAGCACCCAGATTAACTGTGCAGGATAGGCATAACCTCAGGGGAGCATAAGGGAACTGTTAGGCGAACCTTTCAGAATTTTCGTGGTCTTCTATTCTGCATCTACAAATATGCATAAAGGATAAGATTTGGAGAGTAGGTTTGCCTAGAAACTATTTGACATACAAAGTGAAATCTGGTTCCATTGACTTCAAGGGGGTCAAGCTTTCACCTACAGTACCCTGTCATTGGAAATACAAATATGGAATGTGTATTATAGGTAATTGCTGGTTTTGATTGTAATCATGAAGTCTCACTGTACTTTAACATATCTGATTGAAGTTTCAGTTTATGACTAAATGTTATTTTAAATATATATATTCAACTTATTTTAAATGCAACATTTTGACAGAAGAAAGAAACTGGTTACTTTAATTTAAAAAGTTTAACCTAAAAGAATGTGATTTATTTGTGCTTTCCACTGCAAGTTGCTCATAAGCAGTGTGAAAAAAATGCAAAAGACCATTGAGAAATATGCCATATTTCATGATAGATGGAGGAATTCATCCTGTTTGGCTCCAAGGATTTTATCCCCAGGAGCCCAGTATAAGTTGTAAGTATCATGCTTTAGTTTAAATTCCAGGTGTCATATTGTCATGGAAGAAGGATGTGGAAAGACAGATCTATTCTATTTTTCTGTTACTGCTTGACAGTGGAAAACAACTACCAATAAATACCAGGCAAAGTGCCAGTTTCATTTCCTCCATTTGAAACTGTGCCAGAAGAGTATTAAAGTAAAAATTGAGACCAGTAAGCAAGAAATGTTTTTAATGGAGCATTAAAAAGGGTTGATGGTTTTTTGTTTGTTTGTTTGTTTTTAGGAAAGGGATGACTTTGGAAAAATTCTAGACAAGCTAAAGGCAGTTTTAAAAGTGTTATTACAGAACTCCATGGACTGCAGTGGGGGTCTATGCATCAAACACATTGCAGGATTGGAACAATAGAGAGGACACTATTTGCTAAAATATTTGTCGCGTCAGTTATAGATGCATGATACTCTGCAATCCTCTGTTTTTTATTCAGGAATAAAAGTCAGTGAGTTCAGTAAGTTTTTGCCTGAGGATAGACAGCAGAACTTGTCCCATAGGCCTCAATTAGCAAAATATTTAAGCATGTGATTGGCTTTAAACATGTAACTAGCCCCATTCCTATTCTGCAAAGCACTTAAGCCTGTGTGTAAAACTTTAAGCACTACTCTTGTGCTTAAAGTTAAGCACGTACTTAAGGGCTGTATTGAACTGGGACATTAAAGCTTGAACCAAAGTCCAAGGCTATGGGTACGTCTACACTACAGGATTATTCCGATTTTACATAAACCAGTTTTGTAAAACAGATTGTATAAAGTCGAGTGCACGCGGCCACGCAAAGCACAATAATTTGGCGGTGTGTGTCCATGTACTGAGGCTAGTGTCGATTTCTGGAGTGTTGCACTGTGGGTAGCTATCCCATAGCTATCCCATAGTTCCCACAGTCTCCCCCTCCCACTGGAATTCTGGGTTGAGATCCCATTGCATGATGGTGCAAAAACAGTGTCGTGGGTGATTCTGGGTAAATGTCGTCACTCATTCCTTCCTCCGTGAAAGCAACAGCAGACAATCATTTCGCGCCCTTTTTCCCTGGATTGCCCTGGCAGACGCCATAGCATGGCAACCATGGAGCCCGTTTTGCCTTTTGTCACTGTCACCGTATGTGTACTGGATGATGCTGACAGAGGCTGTACTGCAGTGCTACACAGCAGCATTCATTTGCCTTTGCAAGGTAGCAGAGACGGTTACCATCCCTATTGTATTGTCTGCCATGCCATTGTAAATTGGCGATGAGATGACGGTTATCAGTTGTTCTGTACTGTCTGCTGTGCCATTGTAAATTGGCAATGAGGTGACAGTTATCAGTCGTTCTGTACCATCTGCTGCTGTCATGGGTGCTCCTGGCTGGCCTTCGCTGAGGTCGGCCAGGGGTGCAAAGACAAAAATTGGAATGACTCCCTGGGTCATTCCCTCCTTTATGTTTTATCTAAAAATAGAGTCATTCCTGCCTAGAATATGGGGCAAATGTACTAGATAACCAGTGTACCAGAGAGCACAGCCGCTCCATGTCAGATCCTGCAGAAATGATGAGCTGCATGCCATTCTAAGGGGTGCCCCTGCAACAACTCCACCCATTGCTTCCCTCCTCCCCCAACCCTCCTGGGCTACCATTGCAGTGTCCCCCCATTTGTGTGATGAAATAATAAAGAATGCAGGAATAAGAAACACTGACTTGTTAGTGAGATAAAATGAGGGGGAGGCAGCCTCCAGCTGCTATGATAGTCTAGGCAGGATATTAAACAGTGGCGGGGGAGAGGAGCCCAGCCTCCCACTGCTAAGATAGTCCAGGCAGTACAGAATCTTTTCTTTAGACATGAAAGGAGGGGGGACTGAAGAAGCTCAGCCCCCAGTTGCTATGATGAAGACGGTTACCAGCCGTTCTGTACCATCTGCTGGAGATGACCGGGAGTCATTCCTATTTTTAACCAGACGCCCCCAGCTGACCTTACCTGAGGCCAGCCAGTAGCACTCACAGGATGAGGAGGATGGCTATCAGTCATATTGTACTGTACCATCTGCCACCAGGGAGGGGATGCTGCTGTTCATTGTCCCAGAACCGTGTCTACCAGCAGCATGCAGTAGACATACGGTGACATTGAAAAAAGTCAAGAAACAATTTTTTTCCCTTTTCTTTCACGGGGGGAGGCGTGGGGGAGTAAGTTGATGAGATATACGCTGAACCACCCCGGACAATGTGTTTGACCCTACAGGCACTGGGAGCACAGCCAAGAATGCAAATACTTTTCGGAGACTGCGGGTACTGTGGGATAGCTGGAGTCCTCAGTACCCCCTCCCTCCCTCCATGAGTGTCCATTTCATTCTTTGGCTTTCCGATACACTTGTCACACAGTACTGTGCTCTGGCCTCTGTCTATCATAGCCTGGAGATTTTTTTCAAATGCTTTGTCATTTCGTCTTCTGTAACGGAGCTCTGATAGAACAGATTTGTCTCCCCATACAGCGATCAGATCCAGTATCTCCCGTACGGTCCATGCTGGAACTCTTTTTGGATTTGGGACTGCATTGCCACCCGTGCTGATCGGAGCTCCACGCTGGGCAAACAGGAAATGAAATTCAAAAGTTCGCGAGGCTTTTCCTGTCTACCTGGCCAGTGCATCCAAGTTCAGATTGCTTTCCAGAGCAGTCACAATGGTGCACTGTGGGATACCGCCCGGAGGCAATACCGTCGATTTGCGGCCACGCTAACCCTAATCCAACATGGCAATACCGATTTCAGCACTACTCCTCTCGTCGGGGAGGAGTACAGAAACCGGTTTAAAGAGCCCTTTATATCGATATAAAGGGCCTCCTTGTGTGAACGGGTGCAGGGTTAAATCAGTTTAACACTGCTAAATATGGTTTAAATGCATAGTGTAGACCAGGCCTATGATAACAAGATTTCTATTGACTTAAATGGGCTTTGGATCTGGCCCTTAATCACAAAGCACACTAAAAATCTATAGTCAAAATTTCTTAAGCAACTATTTACTTACACTTTAATTCAAACTATTTATTTATTAATGTTTAAAATCTCGTTGTTTTATACATTTTGGGAAAACAATAACAATAGTAAAAAAGTAAAGAGATGGAGGAGGTTGCAAGATCCCATCTTTCTAACAGGCCCTTCTAATACTCACCTAAAATAACAGTCTAATTAATGGAAACTTGCATGACTAAAGGTAAAGGACAAAGCAAAACCTGAGTCAGCACCTCAGGAGTATGACTTTGTCACATTCTTCCTGTGGTGTTAATGGGAGTGGGTTAAATGGGCAATCTTTTTGCTTTAAAATGACATCACTCCTAATTTTCAAATACTGTATTAATTTATAAGGTAATAAACAGATTTAAAATCCTAAAGCAGTTTTGGAAATTGTGGCAATAAATTCCAATAAGGTTTTAATTTCCACAGGTCAAAGTCTGCTTTCAGTAACACCAGTG
Organism: Gopherus evgoodei; assembly: GCF_007399415.2. Taxonomy (NCBI): domain Eukaryota; kingdom Metazoa; phylum Chordata; order Testudines; family Testudinidae; genus Gopherus; species Gopherus evgoodei. The sequence goes on along the minus strand of NC_044327.1, from coordinate 89,468,644 downwards.
TAAATCCAGAATAACTCCACTGGCTGTATGCCAATGTAAGTGAAAGCAGAATTTGACCTCATATTCTTACTTTGCACTTTGGATTCATGTGATTGATTTAGAAATCAGGACCTTAAAACCCTGCTGTTACAATCTGGTTTGTAAATGCCGCACACATTTTTTATGGCTCTTTTGTGTTACAATCCTGGACCATGGTAGTGGTGCAGTCAACAAATTATATATTTTTTAAATGAGCAATGATCCATTCCCCTGTCAAAGATTCTGCGGGTGCACCAGGCTAGGGACTGGGAAGTTTCCTACCACATGCTGCTCCTACAATACAGGCCCTAATTAGCACTCCATCCTCTGCACATGTATTTGGCAGAGACATATGCTGCAGTGAGACACTACTACCACACTGTGCAGACCCACAAGCAGGGTTTAGGGTTGCCACCTTCCAAGTTTTTCCAGGATCATCCCTATTTTTGGGTAGCTACAGGGCCACCCAGAGGATTCAGGGGGCCTGGGGCAAAGCAATTTTGGGGGCCCCTTCCATAAAAAAAAAGTTGCAATATTATAGAATACTATGTTCTCATGGGGGCCCCTGCGGGGCCCGGGGCTTGGGGAAAATTGCACCACTTGCCCCCCCTCTGGGCAGCCCTGGGTAGCTACCCTGGAAAATCTGAGAGTCTAGTCAGGACATTATAAGTTCTAGTTTGTGTCAGTCATGCTGTTGCTGGCTCCTCTAGTTGCACATGGCTGTAGTGGCAGGAGCCGCAAGGTGCTGACACCTGCACAGAGTGAGTTCTAGCTCCAGAGTGTCTTGGAGCCACAGGGAGGGGGCAGTTGGGGACCAGTGAGTGGGACAGGGGAGTGTGGGGCCAGCAGTCGTGCAGGTACCAGCTGTGGGTTCATCACAAGTTGGCATCAGAATTGATTTGGCCAGTGCTACATCCTATTTGTTGAGGTCAATGCCCAGGACAGCATCAGCAGCAGGAGCTAGCATGTCTGGTAGCCCTCTCCCAGGAATGGAATGGGGAGACAATGCCTTGGGTGGAGACAGGTAGTACCCAAGGTGTATGTGGTCAGGTGTGGGGGACAGGCAGATGTCCCATAGAGTGAAGGAGGGGGAGAAATGTGTGAGAGTGAGGCATGGACCAGGCATTGCTAGGCTCAGTGGTAGATTAGACAGGTGAAGTGAATATCAGATTTAATGAACAGAACAAATATTGATGCAGTTTATTTCATCAATATTTGTTCTGTTCATTAAATTTGATATTTGATTTGCCTATTGAATAGTTTGTGATTTCAGAGAAGTGAAAAACCATTTTAACTGTATGTCGTAGTAAGATTTATATATTTTTGGAAACCAGCCACTAGAGGGGGACATCACTACAGAGTCTACGCATAGACTAGTCCAACAGAGGGCAGCAGTATACACATACCAATGTACTACAGAGAAAATATTACAATAAATAAAATAAGTCAGACTTATTCTGCCTGATACAGAGGACTATGGCCCAGTTCCTCAAAACTATTTACGCAATTAGGCACCTAAAATATGTTTGAGGATCTGGGCCTAGACGTCTAATAAGCACACACTTTACATTTCAGTTTGGTCAGTAATCTAATGTTTCACAACTCAGGGCTATGAGAATCAGATTAATGTAAAATTTGTATTACAAGAACATAATATTGCAGATCATATATTTCTCACTGCTTTCTAATTCATGTTCCAGCTCAGAAATGGCTGTATATGAAGCAACGCTTAACTATAGATAACAAATTGTAACAGGTTCACCATTTATTTATTTATTTAGCTGCAGCTGATAAGAGTTAAAACAGAAGAAATATGAAACAGAAAATTGATGAGGAAAAATACAAGTATCAGCGTCAAGCATCCCATTGTAGGCACATAGGTCTAAAAACAGAGTAGTCTTCTATGCTACTTCGTGGCTTAAGTAGGAGTGACGCAAATGCATGCAGGTAATTAGAGAGACTAGGCTTTCTGTTGGAAATATCTGCTTTGATGTCACTTTTCCTGTGACAATACATTTCTTTTATTTGTAAATTATGTGCTGTGATTAGTTGCATATGTCATACAGAAAGGAAAACTCTATTTGCTACTTTAAACGAGCTCTGTCCAAAATGTTACAGAGCAACTGGTTATGCTTTAACTTGTACATGAGAGAAAGAGGGAAAGACACTGGGACTGAGGCTATGTCTACACTACAAATCTTGCAGTGGTACAGCGGTACTGCTATAGCTTTGCTGCTGTAGCTTTGCTGCTGTAAGGTCTTCCCTGTAGCTGCTCTCTGCCAGCAGGAGAGTGCTCTCCTGCTGGCATAATGAAGCCACCCCCAATGAGCACCGGTAGCTATGTCGGCAGGAAAGTATCTCCTGCCAACATAGTACTGTCCACACTGGCACTTTTGTCAGTGAAACTTATGTCGATCCTAAGGGGGGAGGTTTGACACCGCTAACCAATGAAAGTTTTACTGACAATAGTGCTAGAATAGACAGAGCCCGAGGCAGAAAGATACAGTAATTTTATTTGGTAAACAGAGCTGTAGAATTGCTCTATAGGTGTGTCCAGTTTTATTCTGTGCAAAACAATAAGGAATGTAATTAATATAATTCAAGCTTTCAGTTCTCAGAGAACTTTTTGATTGTTTTCTTCATGGAGCTAATTAAAGTGTAGCGAGATGAAGTTATTCTTCCCATGCTGGCCCTGATGCAGACTAAATTACAATGCATTTGAACAAAAACAACATTGGCAGCATTTGTATGCCTATAGCTACAAAAAACAAATTGCAATACAGTAACACGCATAAGAACTGGAATACAGCTAAATTCTGAGACATGCTGAGCATTAGGGCCTGATCCAGTAACCCTTACTCATATGAGTAGTCCAGTTGTGTTTGTGGATTTCTCACATGAGTCCAGGTTGGGTCCTGTTGAGCACCTACAGCTTCTGTTGAACTCACTGGTGCTGAGAACTCCAATGTGCAATCAGAAGCTGAACCAAGATGTACAATTTTGCATGTTCTTTACAGAAAAGACCTTTACTGTATGTTTTTAATTAAATCTGCAGGTAAAGCAACAGCAGGAAAAACAAAATCTGAACTTTCCTTCTCCCCCACCCGCATCAAAGCTGTTTTACCATTACCTAGGGCTTGTCTTCACTGCAACAGTTATAGCTCAAAGTTCTCCACTCAGACTAGCCTGATGAGAGCAGCCCAACTGAACGATACTTCAGTTTCACAGAGTGATTGGATTAGCATCTGACTGTGCTAATTCCAGTTGTAGTGTGTAGCTGCATCAGCAGCACTCAAGCTTCAACCCATAAAACCTGTGGAAGAGCTCTGTGTGGCTCTAAAGCTTGTCTCTCTTGCCAACAGAAGTTGGTCCAGTAAAATATATTACCTCACCCACCTTGCCTCTCCAGCTAGCTTGAGTTAAAGGTACCACTTAACTGGATTTAGACACTTTGTGTGTCAACAGGAGTCAGGTTTGGGTCAACACTCAAGTTAATCTCAAGTTGACACTGCAGTGAAGACAAGCCCATGGATAATCAAGGCAGCCACTTCAGCAGAACAAGATGTTCCAGGCACAGTAGCCTCCATGCTGCACTAGTAAATCAAGAGGAGTTTTACCCTGGATTTAATGGGAGCTGGATCTGGGCCACAGAAAGAGAATCTGACTTCCCTTTTCAGTGAAGAGATCCAGTTTTTGGATGCATATGAAAAAAATATGAACTTTTTAAAAAAAATCAAACTCCTGTTTACTTTGCTGCCTATTATACTCCTACATCCCTTTCAACCTTCCTTCTTCCCAGGTTTTTCCCTTCCATCAAATATCTGTGGTTTGGATAATTTTGCTCATATATATTTTTCCAAGTCAAATCTCATTTTGTTACCTGGAGGAACAGCAACTGCTACACACCATAAAAGGGTGTGGTTTACTATCCCCTGCCAGCCTTTTCCCAGCTGGTACAGAAAGGGGTAAGCCATGGCCATGCATCATCTTCACTCCACTCTCCAGGGTTTCTAGAATGCAATGAAGGGTTAACCATCAGTAGGAAGGTTAAAGCTACCGCACATCCTGCAGGACACAGCAGTACCACACTCCCTGTTGCTTTTCATGGACGCTCTCATATAAAGAGATAGGCATCAACTGCAGAGACTAGCATAGAGAATACAGCCAAATTAGATTGCAACAGCATCAACATGGCATTTATTTTATACATTATCTTTTGTCATTAGTTAAATAAGCCAATCTAGCTTAGGTACTTTTATGGCCGCTATCCCTGTACTAGCTGAGCACCCCACAGTCTTTAATGTGTTCATAATCATAACAGCCCTGTGAGGTAGGGAAGTGCTATCATACCTCCAACACCAAATGACAAATCTCATGATTTGTAATCCACTCTCATGGTTTGGGAGGACCCAATTCATGAGTACTGAACACATGGCAATACTGTGATGGTGGCTAAATGACTCCCTCCAGATTCAGCCCAGGCATTGTACTGTATTGCACATTAGAAGGTAGGGGGGAAGGAACTCATGTGGAAAGTCTAACTCCAAGTGGCATTTATGTTCTGCTAGTTAGAAAGCTGACATTCCCTAGACATTAGAATGGAATGCTATGTTATTTTTATAAGGTGGGATCAGCTGAAAAAAAAAAGGAGCACTACATTTATTATACTCTTATTTTTAAATCTGTAACTTTTACACTATACGCTCGTATTATTTAGATAGTGTTGTGTAACAGCTGATGTTGAGCTAAGATACCTACAGTAATTTTTTTTAAAGATACCCAGATATCCACTATCTTCAGTTTTTCCCCTTAACAAAGTTGGAATCCCAGCAGGGTCTGACAAATCCTGTCTGCCAGGGCCCCTAACAACCAACTTCTCTGCTTGAACAAGCTTTTAAAAGTTTTTGTTCAAAATGTCTTGGACAAATGCCCTGAATCCTGCAATAGTGGCAGTGTTTTATAAGAAGGAGTTGATGGTGTTTTTCAGAGAATTCTGAAAGCATTTGTCACCTTGATTAAATATGTATTTATTTATTTAAAAGTATATTTTTACTTGAAAGAACCTTCAGCTCAAGATATAATGAATGACTGAATACTGAGATCTGGAGCTACTCATAATGAGGGAACATCTGTGCTCTGCAACTGCCAGCACAGTCAGTGAGAACCACCCTTTACTAAGTAGCATGTGGCTTTGGTGAGAAATTTTGTTTCCTTACACATTATCTGGGGATTAGGCACTGTCTTGTTATTGTTTCTTTTTTTCTGTAGTACCTGGATGTCTTAGGATCTGCATGTGTCCTCAATTGCATGCTTCTAATGATGTACATGTGTGTTTCCTCAACACACAATATTTACATATTTAGTTATTGGACTTATATTAGTGCCTATGGATAACTCTAGGCCAGGGGTTTCTAAACTGTGGTACATGTACGTGGCGTTATATGAGCTTGTTGGAAGTGGTAAACCAAAAACTCTTAAACAAAAACAAATGAACAAACACACCTTTCAGTTTCAAACCGTCAACGCATGCATTGCTGCACACCAGAAAATGCCCAAGAAATACAATACATTCTCCTCTCACACATTGATGCTGTATTTTGGGGTAAACTATTGTTGAAAATCCACAAGAAGCCATTAATGTGGAGAGAATGGACGGATAAGAAAATAATTTGTGTCTCTCAATTGATCTCAGAGGATCACTTTCTGCCATTCTAAGTGCCCCAACAATGATATAATCTACCTGATCCAGATGTATGGCATTACCTGCAGTTTAAGCTTCTCTTGAATAACATGTTTGATTCTGACGTACTGGAAGCACCAGAGTCTCCACAATTGCTGGTGATGCTATTCACCCCCGAGTGCTGAAGAAAATAGCTGAAGAAATCTTGGTGTTGCTGGCAACACCAGGGGAGCTATAGACCAGTCAGCCTGACCTCAATGCCTGGAAAGCTAGTAAAGCAGTGTGTAAAACATTCAGTTTGTGAATACCTGGAAGGTGAAGGGGTAATCACTAGCAGCCAGCATGGATTTACTAAAACAAATTATGTCAAACCAGCTTGACTTCCTTCTTTGACAGGATAACTGGTTTGGTGGATAGGGGGAATGCAGTGGACATAATATACCTGGGCTTCAGCAAGGCTTTTGACACAGTCCCAAACGACATTCTGATAAGTAAGCTGGAGAAATGCAGGATTGGCAGAACTACCATTAAGCTGATACATAATTGATTAAACAGCTGCAAATAAAGAGTATCTATTAAAGGAATGATGTCAAATTGGAGGGAGATCTCAAGTGGGGTTCCACAGGAATCTGTTTTGGGTCCAGTGTTATTTAACATCTTTATTAATGACATGGATGTAGGAATACAGAACAGTGATCAAATTTGCAGATGAGACACAGCTGGGGGGAGCTGCCAACACTTTGTAGGATAGAGCTGGAATTCAAAGGGATATTGATACATTGGAGAACTGGGCTATAGACAACCAAATGAAATTCAACTAAAACAAATGTAAGATGCTACACTTAGGGAAGAAAAAACAAATGCACAAATACAGCACTGCTGAGAAGGATCCGAGAGTTGTGGTGGATCACAGCCTCAACATGAGTCAACAATCCAATGCGTTTCCAAAAAAGCAAATGCAATTTTAGATTTCTTTAACAGAGACATAGCATGCAAATCACAGGAGGTGAGACTAGTGCGCTACTTGGCACTGGTTAGGCCTCAGCTGTAGTCTGATTGGACTGTGTCCAGTTTTGGTCACCAATGTATAGAAAGGATGTAATGAAACTGGAAAGGATCCAGAGGAAAGTGAAACAGATGATCAAAGGGATGGAATGCAAGCTACATGAGCAAAGGCAGAAGGAATTGGGTATGTTTAGTTTGGAAAAGAGGAGATTAAGGGGCATGGGGGACATGATAGCGGTCTTCAAATACTTGAAAGGCTGCCATAAAAAAGATGGAGAAAAGTTGTTCTCTCTTGCCACAGAGGGCAGACAAGGGGCAATGGGTTAAAACTTCAGCATAGCAGATTTAAATTAAATCTCAGGAAAAACTTCCTAACTGTAAGAACAGTAGGACAGTGGAAACACTGCCCAGGGAGGTTGTTGAAGCTCCTTCACTAGAGGTTTCCAAAAGGAGGCTGGATAGCCATCTGTCTTGGATAGCTTTGACCCAGCAAATTCTGTGTCTTGGCATAGGGTTAGACTAGATAACCCTTGCAGTCCCTTCTAACACTATGGTTCTATGCAGAGATGTAGAACTGATAAATGAAATTGTTTTCAATTGTTCACTTTATTAATGTAACTTCTGTTCACCATTCACTACACTTGCCTATTCTGTAACTTCTGTTCCATAATGTAATTCAAACCCCATTTTAAAACACTCACTCCATTTTGTAAAAGCTTCCTCCAACCTTCATTTTTGCAAACCATGCTGTAATCTTATTAGTTTAGTTTAGATGTGTGAATGAGGTATGTATGAATGATGGAATCAACCTCCAGCCCCAGCCTGTCCTGATGAGATAAAGTTCAAATACCAACGGCTGAAGACCTAGACAACAGCCCTAAACAAAGTAAGAAGCATCCACCCTAAAAAGAAAAGGACAACAGAAGGAAGATCAAAGCCAGGTCCAAGGCTGAAAGTCACGCCTGCAATTGATGGGTGATCAATCTAAACCCAGAGGCAGCGTGACACAGCAAGACCTATAGACTTTGAATCCAAACTAAAAGCCTATAAAAAAGAAGGGTGAGATGAGAGACTCTGGGTAACATTCTGCTGCCAACATGGAAGGACATCAGTGCCTGCCCAACAGAGATCCAGCTTGTCCTTGTGCCCAGCTTTCCTGGCCAGTTAGCTGACACAAGCTACGAACCCAAGCTGCAAAATCAAGCCATGAACTTAAGCTATCTTCAGGATTGGTAACTATGCAGCAGCTGCAGAACACCTGATGAATGTGTGTGTGTGTGTGTGAATGTGTGTATGTGTGTGTGTATAGGTATTAGGTATAATGTGAATGTGTGTGTGTGTATAGGTAATAAGTATAATGTGTGTGTATAAGAATTAAGATATTAGTTATTAGTCATAAATTGTTATCATAATAAATGTGGCATCTTTGCCTTGTCCCCTTTAATAAGATCCTGCTGGTTTTTACTGGTCTAATATAATTGGTACAATAGAGAGAACTCCACAGGTTGCAGCCTGTGACAACTTCATGGCCAAATGAACCTCCCTAATTTAGATTGTTCCAGACCTGGTGCAGGCAAGGATTTGCGTGTATCCTGGAACACCAGCCAATGGGGAAGCATCTTACAAAACATTAAAAATTCTACTATTGATCTATGGTTAAGGCTGACTCATCAGAAAACTATATTTCATCTATGCTGGTCCCCACATAAGTTACAGGCCTGGGCTTTGCAAAACAGGCTGCTGCTAGAGATGGATCTCTCAGAGCTGTACTGGCTCACATGCTTTGAGACTGTCCCAGGTTATGATCCTTTTGGTTAGAAGTACGCAGGAGGATTAATGATAATGGATACCTCCTGAAAAGTTACTCCCCAGAACTGTGTTTTCAGATATCTCTCTTCATCTTGAACACTCTCCAGTTAGATTAATATTAACAACAAGAGGGAAGAAATGCAAGCCAAAATAGAGAGAGAATATTTAAATAAGTTAGATGTATTCAAGTTGTCAGGGCCTGATGAAATTCATCCTAGGATATTTAAAGAACTAGCTGAAGCAATCGTGGAACTGTTAGCAATTATCTTTGATATCTCATGGAGGAGTGGAGAAGGGCAAATATAGTACCTATCTTTAAAAAGGGGAAGAAAGAGGACCCAGGGAATTATAGACCAATCAGCCTAACTTCCATACCTGGAAAGATATTGGAACAAATTATTAAACATTCAGGTTGTAAGCACCTAGAAGATAACAGGGTTATAAGGAATAGCCAGCAACAAATCATGCCAAACCAACCTAATTTCCTTCTTTGACAGGGTTACTGACCTCGTGGATAGAGGGGAAACTGTAAATGTGATGTATCTTGATTTTAGAAAGGGTTTTGATACAGTCCTACATGGCATTCTCATAAGCAAGCTAGGGCAATATGGTCTAGATTAAATTACTTTTATGTAGGTGCAGAACTGGTTGACAGATCGTACTCAGAGTAATTATCAATGGTTCACTGTCAAACTGAGAGGATGGATCTAGTGGGATCCCATAGGAGTCTGTCTTGGGTCTGGTACTATTTAATATTTTAATTAATTACTTGGCTAACGGAATAGAGATTATGCTTATAAAATTTGCACATGGCACAAATCTGGAAGGGGTTGCAAACACTTTGGAAAACCAGATTATAATTCTAAACAACCTTGAAATTTAGAGAATTGGTTTGAAATCAACAAGATGAAATTCAATAGAGACAAGTTAAAATACTTCATTTAGGATGGAAAAAAATCAGCTGTAGTGATACAAAATGAGGTATAACTAGGTAGGTAGTAGTACTGTTTAGGGCTATAGTGGATCACAAATTGGCTAACGGTTTGTCTACACTGCAATGTAAAAGCAGGGTTAGTTGAAGTAGAGTTAGCAGACTCTGGTTTTGTTAACCCTACGGCTTGAGCGTCTACACTTATTTGTAACCCCATATTAGGGATTGTTGAACTGTGTGACCCAGCCTGGGGGTCTAGTGTCTACACTGCATTAGGTGAGTCCAAGTCCAACCACCCTTATCCCAGATTCAGTGTCCTCCCAAAGTGGTTGGTCTAGCCCTTTGTTCATGATGCAGAGTGGAAAACCTTGACTGCCCACCAAAACTTTAATAAATAAATGATTCAAGGTTAATATTTTAAAAGATTTTCCTACTAGCTGAGAAATGTTTGCAAAGTTTCATTCAACAGTAAATCTTTCTGGCAGCTATAAATCCTTTGAAAATGAGTGTGTGAAGCAGCCAATTTGGTTCTATGCATAGTACACTTCCTGGCAGTAACTGATGGTTCATTGTACGGCAGTAGTGACGGCTGCTGACTTGCTGGCAGAGAGTTCTTTCTGTTGGCACACACTGTAAGGAATAATAGCGTGCAAGTTTCACAACGCCCATGTGGTTACCTGAGCTGAAAAATGCTGATATTTCTATGGAAGGATCACAGCCTGCCCTAGTGCACAACTGAATGATCATTGGAACTTTCAGTGATTCCTGGAAGCTGAATGCAAGTATTCTTTTCTCTGATAGACTCTCTTCTGTATTTCCCTATGCCCCCAGGTGATCAGACAGCAAACTGCACTACGCTATACATAAGTGAATGTTTATTTCCAATAATCTGATATTGCCCTAGACCCAAGGCAAGGTGTAATAATGACCTGGTGTAATAAAAAATACAAAACAAAACACTTGTGCCATGGTCAGTATTTGGAATTTTGTTAGTGCTCCAGCGAGAGGGTGTCCATGAGGTACATTTTGTGAACTAACATGTGGAATAAACTAGTACATTTTCCTAGGTTTCAGATACAACAGGCACATAGACAAACTTATTTGGCATTGCTAGTTCTATCGAGGATTTTTAAAAACATATTTTGTGCTGCTGTAAATCAGTAGTTGCTCTGATTTTTTTTTTTAAACCTGGCAATTTTCCACTGATTTGCCTTTAAAATGTGGGTTAGGACCTTTTGTTTTGAAAATTGATTACAGTGATGTACAATCACTGTTTGAATTTCTTTATAATAACCATAATCTACATAGTTATCATAAGCACACCAAGAGTTCCATCCAGAACTCAGGCCTTGCACTGACTTTAGAGGATATTAGATCTGGCCTGAATCTACCAACTTGCTACAATAGGCCCTGATCTTGCAAACACTTATGCACGTGAGTAACATTGCACTTGAAACTAATACCACTGACTTCTATGGAGCTCCTCATGTAAGTAAAGTTACACACGTTTAACTGTTTGCAGGATCAGAGGATTACTCTGGAAAGGCTCTGATGTAATTTGTTACAAGAAATTAAATGGTTAATCTAATTAAGATACACAAATCAGACTGGTGGATAAGATACAGTTTACTCCCAGTAAGTTCAATTTGATGGACACCTTGCTCCTCCTACTGTGCAGGCAGGGGCAGCTCCAGGCAGCAGTGCAGCAATTGTGTGCCTGAGGCGGCAAGCCGGGGGTGGGGGGGCGGGGTGGCAGCAGCAGCGTGCCAGTCGCCGTGAGGTCGGCAGTCAGGCAGCCTTTGGCAGCGTTTCTGCAGGAGGTCTGCTGTTCCTGCAACTTCAGTGGCAATTCGACAGCGGCTACGCTGAAGGGGCAGGATGGGACAACAAAAAACAGAGCTGCCCCTGTGTATACGAGAAAAATCTTTGAAATTAGTTCAATCCTTCAGCTCTAGTGTTATGTTCTCTTGCACCTAGTTTTCTATAGCAGCAACCATGGCCATGTTCTGGGCCTGCCACGGGGTCTGCTACTCACTGCTTGGCAGTGCCTTCTGATGGGTCATCTGGGGAATTAACTTGCCGCTTCCCACACCCCATCCGGCAATCACTCAGCCTGTTGCCTTTGTCATTCGCACCGAGGCCCCTCTATTACTCATCAGGAGCTGCAGTGCCTCTCCTTTGTGACTTAGTCCTCCAGCCCTGCTGGGTTATAATCAGAGTCTGCTTCCTCAAAATCTCAGGCAGTTTCCATCTCCTCTGTGCTGACTGTGGCACTATTGCAGTGGTTGGTGGGGGAACCCAGGACCTCTCTCTACATCGGGTTCCAATCTGGGGACCCTTGAACCAGCAGTTCAGGTCTATCTCTCTCAGACCTTACTGCTCCCTCCCTGGACTCTTCCTACTGTGCCTTGCTCAGGCTCCTACTCTCTCCCTTGTATCAGGGAGCATGACTGCAGCCCCCTGCTCTAGCCTTGACTTCTAGGCTTTAGAGAGGCTCTGCCTGTTTCTGCCCAGGTGAGCTTCATTCTCAGTCAGTCTCATTGCTCCTTAGTTACCCAGCAGGTGCAGCCTAAGGCTAATTGGCCTCTCTTGCCACTTTAACCCCATCTGTGCTGGTGTGTGGGGTGTTCACCTCATCACAGGGGGCTCTATGAAAATGCTGTGTTATCGAGCTTACCACGAAACTGTGGATCGACAGGACCATGGTTAGGCCCACTCTATCATAGGGCAGTGAAATGTGGACCCTGAGGAAGGTTGAAGAGTGGCAGATTGATGTTCTCAATTCTCATCTTTGTCAGCAGCTCTATATTAAGTGGCAGGACAAGATCAGCATTGAGAATATTTGTAATCAATTCCTAACTCTGTCTCTATCAGCACAGCTTCAGTTTGGGCAGCTTCCTTGGTGCAGACATGTTATTAGGGTGGGAGACTAGCAACTAGGAAGCACTTTTATCAAGACTGCTGCTACATGGATCCCATGATTGCCAAAACTTCAATGGTGTGATAAGATCACCATTGACTGAAACAGACAATATCCAACCAGACCATGTTAAGGACCTAGCCAGAGATAGATCTGGGTAGCTGTCAATATACAAGGAAGCTATGTCCCTTTGGGATTCACCTTCATGTTGACTATAGAACCATAGAATTGAAGGCTGGAAGGGATCTTACAGTGTCATCAAGTCTAGTCCCCTGTGTTGAGGCAAGACCAAGTAAATCTAGACCATCCCTGGCAGGTGTTTGTCTAACCTGTCATTAAAAACCTCCAATGATGGAGATTCCACAACCTCTCTTGGAAGCCTGTTCCAGAGCTTAAGTATTCTTATAGTTAGAAAGTTTTTCCTAATATCTAATCTAAATTTCTCTTGCTGCAGATTAAGCCCTTTACTTCTTGTCTTACCTTAAGCAGACATGGAGAACAATTGATCACGGTTTTCTTTATAACAGACTTTAATATATATGCAGACTGTTAGCAGACCCCTACTCAGTCTCCTTTGCTCAAGACTAAATACGCCAAGTTTTTTTAACCTCTCTCATAAACAGGTTTTCTAAACCCTTTATTATTTTTGTTGCTCTCCTGTGGACTTTCTCCAGTTTGTCCCCATCTTTCTTAAAGTGTGATGCCAAGAACTGGACAGAGGACCCCAGCTGAGGCTTCACCAGTGCTGAGTAGAGCAGGACAGTTACCTCCCATGTCTTACAAACAATATTCCTGTTAATACATCCTAGAATGTTATCACCTTTTTTTGCAGCTTTATCACATTGCTGATTCATTATCAATTTGTGCTCTGCTATAATCCCCAGATCCTTTCCCACAGTACTACTGCCTAGTGAGTTATTCTCCATTTTGTAGTTGATTTTTCCTTCCTAAGAGTAGTACTTCACAATTGCCTCTATTGAATTTCATCTCAATTTCTGACTACTTCTCCAATTTGTAAAGGTCATTTTGAATTCTAATCCTGTCCGCCAAACTTTTAGCAACCTCTCTCAGCTTGGTTGCATCTGCAACCTTTAAAAGCATACTCAACTTCATTAGCCAAGTCATTTATGGAAATATTGACTAGTACTGGATCTAGGATAGCCATTTGTGGGACCCCACTAGATAGGCCCTCCCAGTTTGACAGCAAACCTTTGATAACTACTCTGTCTCTCAACCATTTTTGCACCCACCTCAGTAATTTCACCTAGACCACATTTCCCTAGCTTGCTTATAAGAATGTCATATGGGACTGTGTCAAAAGACTTACTAAAATTAAGATTGTCAAGTCTATAGCTTCCCCCCATCCAGAAACCCTGCCAAAGAAGGAAATTAGGTTGATTTGGCATGATTTGTTCTTGACAAACCTATGCTGGGCATTTCTTATAACCCTGTTATCCTCAAGGTGCTTACAAACCGATTATTTAATACATTATTTCTGTATCTCTCCAGGAATCAGAGTTAGGCTGTCTGGTCTATAATTCCCCAGATCCTCTTTGTTCCCCAGTTTAAAGATAGGTAATACGTTTGCCCTTTTCTAGTCCTCTGGGACCTCACCCCACCTTCTATGAGTTCTTGAAGCTATTCGCCAATAGTTCCGAAATTGCTTCAGATAGGTCTTTAAATACCCTTGGATGAATTTCATCAGGCCCTGCTGATACATCAAACGTATCTAAATATTCTTTAACCTGGTCTTCCCCAATGTTGATCTGCATTCCTTCCCCGTTGTTAATATTAATTGTATAAAGTATCTGGTTACAATTTACCTTTTTAGTGACAAATGGAGCAAAATAGACTTTAAATAACTTTCTTGATGTTGTCCATTATTAGCTCTCCTTTCCTGCTAAATAGAGAACCCATAAGCGCCGACTCCATGGGTGCTTCAGGCCTGGAGCATCCATGGAGAAAAATCAGTGGGTGTTCAGCACCCATGCCCCCCACAGCTCTCTACTGCTGGCAAGTGCACTGATCACTCCTCCCATCCCTCTCTCCCTCCCAGCACCTCCTGCCCACTGTGAACAGCTGTTTCACAGCATGCAGGTTGACTCCGGGAGGGAGGGGGAGGTGCGGGGATGGGGCACACTTGGGGGAGGGGGTGGAAAGAGGCAGGGTGGGAGTTTGGGGGAAGGGGTGGAGTGGAGCAGGGAGGTGGGTGTTGAGTAGCCCCCGGGGAAAGGGGAAGTCGGTGCCTATGAGAGGACCTTCACCTTCCTTCTCTTGCTTTTAATGTAGTAATAGAATTCTTCTTGTTGCCTTTTATGTCCCTTGGTATGTGGGATTTATTTTGTGCCCTAGCTTTTCTGATTATGACCTTACACGTCTGTGCTGTTCTTTTGTGCTCCTCCTTAGCAATTTGTCCACGTGTCCACATTTTGTAGGATTCCTTTTAGATTCTCAGATAATTAAAGAACAGATAGAGCTATAGTGGCCGCTTTCTGTTCTTCTTAGCTTTCCTTCTGATTGGGATAGTTTGCAGGTACATCTTTAATATTGTCTCTATGAGAAACTGCAGCTCTCCTGAACTCTTATTTCCTTTAGATTTTTTTCTCATGAGACCGTAGCTATCAGTTCTCTGAGTTTGTTAAAGTCTGCTTTTTAGAAGTCCACTTTCCTCATTCTGCTGCTCTCACTGCTTCCTTTCCTTAGAATAATGAAATCTATCATTTCATGATCACTGGCATCCAAATTGTCTTCAGCCTTCAGATTCATAACCTACTCCTTCCTGTTATCAGAATCAAGTCTGAAATGGCTTCCCCCTGGTTACTTCTTCCACCTTCTGAAACAAAAAGTTGCCTCTAGCACATTCCAAGAACTTACTGCCTTTATATATAGGCATCTGTAGCAAAGCACAGACTCACCAATGCAGCCTTCCTGCTGGTCATCCTGGGAATTAGCTCATCTAGCACTCTGAGTGCCTCCTGGTGGCCAGCAACTCACCTGCCAGAGGCACGCCCCCATGTCCCTCCGAGCCCCTGGTGCCCTTTACCTCAGGATTCTGCCCCTGCAGTACCCCCACACTCTGGGTCTCCCCTCCCTCTACACCCACCTGGCCTCAGTGACTACTTCCAGTCATCATCTAGCCCCCAATCACTGGGGCAAACTGCAGTGGATCATGGCCACTCATCATTAGCAAGCAGGTTAGACCAGCAGCCAACAGGCTACACCTCCAAGCCCTAGTACTCACATGGCGGGGAGCTTGCCAGGCTGGAGCTCCCCAGCTCCTCTTGCCCTTCCCCAGCCCTGCTCTGCCCCAGATACCCTATTCCCAGGCAGCTAGATCCTTCTCTGGCTCCACAGCTAGAGAGACTAACCCAGCCCCTCCTGAGTCCTTATAACAGGGCCAGGTTTGGCCTGATTGGGGTGTGGCCCCAGCTCTGGCTGCCTCACTACTCAGCCCAGTCTTCCTCCACCAGAGCAGGCTAACTGCCCTGCTACAACATCTAAGAGCTACCTGCTGCTCGGGCCCTCCAGACCTTTTAATCCACCCCCCTGCCCCGTAGACCCAACCGGCCCCCTGGCCCCTGCTCCACAAGCTGGCTGCATGATCTTAGAGTGCGCCAGGTTGCAGCCCCTACACTGGCTCCTCACAGCCATCCTCTTACGTTTCTGGTTTCACTTTTCCCATCACCTCCTTCTGTACGCACTCCCTATCCGTGGCCCCACGATGTCCCGGGACCTCCTGGTCAACCTCCTCCTCGCCCTGGCAAAAAAGGCCATCCACGCGACCAGGGAGGGGAGGTTGGCCGACGGAGACTCCGGTGACTGCAGGGCTTGCTTCCGCTCCATGGTCCGATCACGCATCCGGGCGGAGTTCCTCTGGGCGGCGTCCACTGGCTCCCTTGACGCCTTCGAGGAGCAGTGGGCGCTGTCCGGGGTTCTCTGCTCGGTGTCCCCGTCAGGTTCCCTTCTTATGACCCTTTGACCTCACTCCTGTCCCTGTTCTTTTATTAGTTGTCCCCCGCACTCAGTGGGTTCTGTGGCCCTGTGGTTCCTCCCCTTAGGCTGGGGGAGGATCCTTTAGCAGTGGGCGGGCTTTGCCCGCCCACTTCCCAGACACCCAATAGGTACAACATCTAAGAGCTACCTGCTGCTCGGGCCCTCCAGACCTTTTAATCCACCCCCCTGCCCCGTAGACCCATCCGGCCCCCTGGCCCCTGCTCCACAAGCTGGCTGCATGATCTTAGAGTGCGCCAGGTTGCAGCCCCTACACCGGCTCCTCACAGCCATCCTCTTACGTTTCTGGTTTCACTTTTCCCATCACCTCCTTCTGTACGCACTCCCTATCCGTCGCCCCACGATGTCCCGGGACCTCCTGGTCAACCTCCTCCTCGCCCTGGCAAAAAAGGCCATCCACGCGACCAGGGAGGGGAAGTTGGCCGATGGAGACTCCGGTGACTGCGGGGCTTGCTTCCGCTCCATGGTCCGATCACGCATCCGGGCGGAGTTCCTCTGGGCGGCGTCCACTGGCTCCCTTGACGCCTTCGAGGAGCAGTGGGCGCTGTCCGGGGTTCTCTGTTTGGTGTCCCTGTCAGGTTCCTTCCTTCTGACCCTTTGACCTCACTCCTGTCCCTGTTCTTTTGTTAGTTGTCCCCCGAACTCAGTGGGTTCTGTGACCCTGTGGTTCCTCCCCTTAGGCTGGGGGAGGATCCTTTACTTCCCAGACAACGAATAGTACAACATCTAAGAGCTGCCTGCTGCTCGGGCCCTCCGGACTTTTTCATCCGCCTCCTACCCCGTGGATCCGACTGGCCCCGCTGCCCCTTCTCCGCAAGCTGGCTGCACGACCTGCAGCCGGTCCGTTTCCAAACCGTGCCAAGGAAGCATCTCCACACGCTCGTGCTCCACACCCTTCATTTCCCAGGGCCGCCCAGAGGGGGTGGGCAAGAGGGGAGATTTGCCCCAGGCCCCGGGCTCCGCAGGGGTCCCCACGAGAGTTTTTTTTGGCCCCTGGAGCGAGGTCCTTCACTTGCTCTAGGGGGGCCCAGAAAACTGTTGCGGGGCCGGGCCCCAGAGCTTCTTCCGCTCCCGGTCTTTGCCGGCGGGGGGGGACCTTCCGCTACGGGGAGAAGGACACCCCCGCCAGCGAATTACCGCCGAAGCGGGACCTGCCACCGAAGTGCAACCTGGTCTTTGGCAGTAATTCAGCGGTGGGGGGCCCTTCCGTTCCTGGACCCGCCGGCAAAGGACCCCGAAGACCCGCGGCAGGGGTCCCCCACCACCGAATTACCGCCGAAGAGCGGGCTGCACTTCGGCGGTGGGTCCCACTTTGGCGGTAATTCACCGGTGGAGGGCCCCCACCACGAGTCTTCGGGGCACTTCGGCAGTGGGTCCCGGAATGGAAGGACCTCCTGCCGCCAAACAGGGCCGGCTCTAGAATTTTGCCACACGGGGGGCGCCCTGCCGCTTGCCGGTCCCGTGGCTCTGGTGGACCTCCCGCAGGCATGCCTGCGGTTGCTCCAGCGGAGCCAAGGACCAGCGGACCCTCCACAGGCACGCCTGCGGGAGGTACACTGGAGCTGCCTGCCGCCGATGGCCCCAGGCCCCCGGAATCCTCTGGGCGGCGCTGTCACTTCCTCACCCTCGTGTCCCGCCCCGATACAAAGTGGCGGGACCTCTTGCCACCTCTGGACGGTGAGGAGCCGCGGTGGGCCAGCCTATACTCTACCCTGGTCCCGAGGCCTGCTGGGGATATCAGTTGGCGGCTCCCTCATGGGGCCATGAGCACTGGTGTGTACTTGGCGCGGTTTACCCATCCCAGACACCTGCCCCTTCTGCGGCGTGAGGGTGACCCTGGTGCACGTCTACTTGGACTGCGCCAGATTGCAGCCCCTATACTGGCTCCTCATGAAAATCCTATTATGTTTCTGGCTGCACTTTTCCCCTCACCTCCTTCTCTATGCACTCCCTATCCGTGGCCCCACAAAGTCCCAGGACCTCCTGGTCAACCTCCTCCTTGCCCTGGCTAAAATGGCCATCTATGCAACGAGGGAGAGGAGGTTGGCCAATGGAGACTCTGGTGACTGTGGGGCTTGTTTCCTATCCTTAGTCCGTTCACGTATTCGGGCGGAGTTCCTCTGGGCAGCGTCCACTGGCTCCCTTGACGCCTTCGAGGAGCAATGGGCGCTGTCCGGGATTCTCTGCTCGGAATCCCCATCAGGCTCCCTTCTTATGACCCTCTGCCTGCACTCCTGTCCCTGTTCTTTTATTAGTTGGCCCCTGGAACCGGTTGGGTTCTGAGGGCCTGTAAATCCTCCCCTTAGGCTAGAGGGAATGATCTGTTAGCAATGTGCGGGCTTCTGCCTGCACAGTCGCCAGAAACCCAATAGGTACAACATCTAAGAGCTGCCTGCTGCTCGGGCCTACCTTGACCAGCTCCTGCATGAGGGTGAGCCCCGCTCATGCTCCACCCGGGCCCTCTGAACCTTTTCATTGGGCCTCTGCCCCGTGGAGCCAACCGGCTCCCCCCCATCCCTTCTCCGCAAGCCGGCTGCACAATCTGCAGCCGGTCCACTTCCAAACTGCGCCAAGGAAACATCTCTACATGCTCGTGCTCCACACCCTTCACTTCCTCACCCTCATGTCCCACCTCGACACAAAGTGGCTGGACCTCCTGCCACCTCTAGAGGGTGAGGAGCCCCGATGGGCCAGCCTATACTCTACCCTGGTCCTGAGACCCGCCGGAGCAGTGGGTGCTGTCCGGGGTTCTCTGCTTGGTGTCCCCATCAGGGTCCCTTCTTTTGACCCTTTGACCACACTCCTGTCCCTGTTATTTCATTAGTAGCCCCCTGAAATCAGTCAGGTTTCAGGTCCTGTAGATCCTCCCCTTAAGCTGGGGGGGGGGATCCTTTAGCAGTCCCAGAACCCAATAGGTACATCATCTAAGATGTTTAGTGTATCCCTCTCTCCCCGGCATCCTTCTTGTTATTCCTGTGATGCTACTGTAATTTTCCACTTCCCTTCCAACATTTATCCCTCTGTTAAGGTCACCAGGTTTTATACTTACCTATGTATTTTTGTCAACTGACGCCTTTGAATTAAGTTAAAATCTTCCTTACTAGATTGGTCAGGTAGACCCAATCTCTTCCCAGCAGCCCCCCTTCCCAGAAGAGCATCCCATAGTTGAAGAAGCCAAAGCCCTCATGTTGACACCATCTGTGCAGCCATAAATTCATTGTCAGAAGGCATGTGGCCCTGCCTGGATCTTTAGCCTAAACTGGGAGAATGGTCGAGAACACCACCTGCTTCCTCAACTCCTTCATTCCCCACTCTGGTGCTAATGATGATGTGATTTCTGGTTAATCAGTGGTCCTGGGTTGGTTTTGCCATTCAAATCCAAGAGTTTGCTAATGGGAGTAAAGTGCCACAAATCCTAAGAGTCCAGCACTGAACTATTATGTTGATGCATTCAGGCACCTAATTTTAGCACCATAAAACTTCGTTGCCTGATCCTGGAACTGCAGCCTGCCCTGGGTCCCTCACACAGAAAAGGGATGGCTGGGCAAATTATGGTTTACACTCACCATTACTACATTTACCTTTCCAGCTAAAGAATAGTAAGTAACAGGATTGTATTGTTACTTGGGCCCTTTTCTATATCTTTACAAACAATAGGCAATAGGCCATTGTACTCTTTGTGTCTTTTTTTGCATAATGGAATCCCATTGTAATTCCAGTAAAAAATTCTATGTGAGTATTGTCACATCAGTGATGTCTCAGCAATAAACAAGTTTCTTGTGCATTTGGGATCTCAGAAGACATGGTGGTGAGTCTATGCTACTGTGAGCTTGCATTTTTTTTGACAATTATATTAATTTTTCCATTTAAAGTTATTCTCATTTTTTTTTTTAAAGATTTTGTTACCAGGAAAGAAAGAAAAAACTCCACCAAGCTACGGAACAGCAAATACATCTATGTTAAAACACAACCACCTAAAATAAAATTCCCTAGAATTGCATAAATATTACTTCCTTTAAAATGCTCTGTGAACAATCTAAACAATGACGCCCTCTTCCAGTGTTACAAACTTAGCACAGGGTTGGAACCTATTGCAGTAGAGTCACCCAGTGGTAAAAGAGCATCTCCTATTGGCTCCACTCAGCTGCAGGTGAATCACTCACAGCTTTATCAGATTTCTACTCTGTATAAAGTCCACCAACTAGGCTGAATTGTAAAGGAGTTTGTTGTTTGTTTGCCTTTTAAATTCCGAATCACCTGACACTGGCAAGGGAGTTTGAAAGCTGCATGAATGTGCTTGAAATCAGGACCTGGGGGGGATGAGATACATTTTTATTCTCTGTAAGAATGTTTAGTTTTTCTTTCACATGGGTTAAATACATTAAAATAAAACAAATAAGGCTGGGCTTTTCCAAGGGGGATAAGGGTGTTAGATGCCCAGCTCCTATTGAATTTCTGTTGGAATTAGCTGCCTAACTTGCTTTGACAATCCCAACCTAAGTGTCCCCCTGTTTCTATGTGCAGAGGAAAACAAAAGAGGAATCCCTTTTTCTGAATCCCAGAGCAGCCCCTCCAGGGGTAACCTGAGGAGATCAGGATCCATGGATGGGGCATGGGCAGGCCAGAGAGACAGAAAGTGGGGAGTGGCCATTTGCTATTGGAGTGCCCTCTCCACACCTTGCCCCCATGGTATCCTTGCGTACACTCATAGTGATTGTATTGTTTCACCCACTGCTCCTGGAGAGCCCTCTAAGTTTAGGGGCAGTGGTGATCAGAAGAGCATTTGCTTCCTCGGATGTGGCCTGGAAGAACTGGGCCTCTCTATGGATGGCCCTGGCCTATATGGATTATTATTTATACTGCAGCTAAAAGTGTGCTAAGTGGTTTGGATTTCAGGAGGTGTGCAGATTTCAGGGGCCAGAGCTGTTTCTGTTTCAGGATCGGCTGAGAGAGCAAGCCTTACCCTTGCCACTGCAGCCCGGGGTACATTCCATGATGCCAAACTCTATTTCCTCTCCCCTATGCAAGAAGCAGCAGGAGAGAGAGAGAGAGAACACTGAGACTCAGTTGGCCCTTTGCCTCCTTATTGGCTTTTGTCTCGTTTGTGTGTGTCAAGGACATGTTCTTTGATGGGGGCCTTTTTTTCTCTCTTGTTTAATGAAGTTTGAATGCTGAATAGTTAATATAGAAAAAGGCAAGTAAATACGGTGCAATGCTGGTCACTGCAAAACTCATGATTCACAGGCTTGTGGATTATTACAATCCAGCTACTGCCTTCCTGTAATCCAAACTCTGAGACAGAAAAGCCATTAGCCTTTATAGTCTAGTGGATGAGCTGAGGTCAGATCAATGTATATAATCAGAATAATATAGCCAAACTAATGAGGTATTTAACATTTTAAGTGACTATAGGAGTAATAATTTCAATCCAAACTCAGCGCAAACATCCTTAAAAACTATTCTTGTTTTATCAGCATTTAATGATATAATAAATATTTTATATCAATGTTCCATTATGAATATATGAAAATCATTAGCTAAGTGCTGAATCCTGCCTTTTTGAAGAGGACATGCAAATCCATGAAAAACTGGGATTACTGATAAATCTGAGCATTGTCAGGGCTGCAAATGTTGTCCCCTCACCTGGGTGTTTTAGTGTTTCAGCTGCTGCAGATATGGATGTAGATGGGCTCCTTCCCTGTGCTCTGTTGCCCATCCCAATTCAGTATAATTAGTGATCTCTCTGTCATATACTCTTAGGAATCTCCCCTAGTCTTTTTGCACATATACCTTCTTGGCTCACTTGATCCCCAACTTGGTTCACTTCAACAACAGGAAATAGCATGATCTCAAGCCCAAGTAGGTTTTTGTGAGAAGACGAGGATTCTGCTGGATAAGTTGCAATTTATTACAATTCACAATATGGGTTGTGAATCTCATGTATCTCCTATCTCCTTAAGCAAATTTTCTTTTTCAGAGTTGTTCCCAGGAAGTGAGATTCCAAAGAAAGCAGCAAGAGCTGCAGAATATGAACAACACGAGGCAGGGACCACTTATAATTGTCTTAATGTCAGTAACCAAATGGTTAGGCTGGAATGAGTTCAGAATCTGACTGTGGATCCTTTATTGTTTCTGTAGGGATCCATGCACACCCTTGGTGTATGCATAGAATCCAAGTGACAAAATAACAAAAATAAATAATATTGCTAGCAGGGCAGTGGAGTGCAAGGCATGCTGAGGATGGCCCATGCCATATCTTACAGTTTGGTGTGAAATACTTTATATCCCGAGCCACAAAATGCTGCAGCCTCCTCTTACATATTGTATAGTTTGTACTGAAAGGTAGGCTGCTCTACATTTAAAAGTTTTACTGGCATAGGCGTACCAGTCCAGGGGAGTGATTTTTTCCCTATTGCTAACTGACACAGCTATGCTAGCATAAGCCTTAGGGCAGACACAGTTATACTGGCAAAAAAGTGCTTTTGCTGTACATCTTACTCTGTTTGGGGAACTGGTTTAAGCAGTCTGTTGGTGATATAAGCCCACTCTCCCATAGACTAGTTGGCCAGTATAACTATCCTGGTATATCTATAGCAGCAAACCCTTTCAAATGTAGACAAGGCATTCATTACAATGAAGAGCACTTAACACATACCCCTGTTGTGCAGTTTATGTAGTGACAAGACCAGACTTCCTTTTCTGCCATTATATAGCATAAAAATATGGGTCCCAGATGGCTGAATACAGAGGATCTTCACCTCCTACAAACGTAACTTTTATTTTGTATTGTTGTTATATTGACTTACATTTCTTTCACGTTAGTAACTTGTTCCAGGTTTTCTTTTAACACTGTCTTGGATCTCTATCACCGGATATATATAATGGGCACTGAAGATGAAATACATTCATAGCCATAACAACAGAGCACTAAAAATATGTTAAAAGTACCATACTGATTAAATCAAAGCAAATGCTTTCAGTATTTTGTGGCTACAATAAAGAATGCATCTTTAACTGTCAGTACATCTGGTGCACATTCATTGCAAAGAATAACTCTTTATTGGAATATAGTGGAGCAAAAAATGCCCCTTTATTAATTTGATGTACATTAAATATCTTTGCATTTGTTACGTGTATGACAGGTATTTGACAGATAAATTTATACACACTTCCACATTTTATAGATTTATACTGTACATAGTCATCCTACACAGAGCATGCCCTTTCACAGTTAGAGAGACAGCTTTTCTCAGGGGACTTTATACACTTGGTCAAGCATTTTGGCAATCAGCAATCTGACACAGAGGAGCATGCCAGAAAGATGAGTTCACAATTGTACCAGCTGTACTTGGAATGAAAAATCCAGAAACCTGAAAGTGAGAATTTATCAATGCACATACATGCAAGCACATATATACAGGAGTGATAACTGTAACCCACATTACAGGAGATCATACAGAGCAGTAAAAAAAGAAAAAGGGCCATTGCCAAGATCTCAGTACAAAATTGTGGATCTGAAAATGAATGTGAAGAATGGAAATTTAACTTTAAAATCTCAGTACTTTATATACAATATATATATACATTGTCATGTTACAAAACACAGAACACCAGGACATACAGACACACCATGTTTTGTATGTTAAAGACAGTGTGCCAAATTCTGCTCCCAGTTGCCTTGTTTCAATGCCTTTGCTTTTACTTGAGCTCTATTGGGGAAAACTAAGAGCAGAATTTGGCTCAGCATAAAGAAAGCACATAGTTTTTTTTGTGTTTGATATTTTTGGGGATTTAGGAGGCACAAACTAGTCACCAAGAATCAGTACCTTGACTATATCAGTAAATTATATTGAAGGCATGGAATTATATTTTCAGCTGGATGGTTATTTTTGTATATACAGGACTGAAATTAACCCAGTGACGTGTGAAGAAAAAATTATCCATTTTTTGTTTGCTTACACGCCTTCAGACGTCAAATATATTTGTGGCCATATACAAGTTACAATTTAATTTATTAGAATTTTAACTCAAGACAGATGATAACATTTTTTAAATATATAAAAGGGCTGGAAAATAAAGTGATCAGTTGATTCATGTGGTTTCTGACCTGGAATGATATTACAATTCACTGTATTGGTTGGAACGCCAGTCACTTGTATGAGGACATCAAAGGTTAAAATTATTAAGTTACAGTCCATACATTGGTAGATTAAACCAATATGTTATAAAGAATTCCTCTCACCCCAGGACTCAGTAAAGAAGTTGCTTCCAATACTGCATAACACAAGATCATGCATTTAACTGTTGTTTTTCTTTTAAGTTAACTTATAAGAAAGCTCAGGTCTTAATACTGTAAACTGCTCCATTGACTTCCATTGACTATACAGGCATAGGGGCTTGCCTGTATAGACCAACTTTCTGGATCAAGGCCTAAATCAGTAGGTATATGTTGCTCTAGTTTTGGGGGATTTTTTTAAACAGAAGTATATTCTTCATGGTCATAGGTGAAGTGTTACAGAAACCAGCCATCACACTGGCTGGGATCCACACAGGGGGAGGGACGAGAGAGCTCTAAGTTTCTTACAAAAACATTGTATTGTTAAATATAACTATTTAAAGTTAATGTTTAACATTCTATTACTTTTTCTTCTAAATTATTTCATTTTAATGTTTGTTCCATAGTTCCAACGATGATGATAAGGTCAGCAACGTTCACTGGAAACCTAAAGACTCATTTTCATTTTTTTAAAGAAAGCCTACAAGAAACTGCAAGCCACAGTGTCCCACAACTGACATTTTTTTTCTTTCCATTAGAATATCCACCATTTACCAATGATGATGTTGTATCAGCATTGCTGCACTGTTGTGTGTTATTACTTAACTAAATGGTTCAGAATGAATTTCACTCTCAAGTAAATCAGGAAATACGCATGATTTCCAACTATGGACAGTGCGGTGTTGTCTGTTTTAATTTCTTTCAAAAAGTCTTAGTTTTCCTGTACCAAACATGCTTTGTTTATTCTTGTGAGCATAGAACACCCTTTTTTTTCTGCTGACTTCTTAATTCTGCAATGCACAGGCACACAAACTGCCCGGAAACACACTGGAAAGAATGAAGTTGTTTGCATCTAGGGAAGAAGCATAATGAGTGTCGGAGTTCTAGAAATAACTCTCTCCACCCTCTTTCCTTGTGTGTGTGCTTCTTCAGACTGGCTTCGCTTGACTAATAGCAGGAATGGTACAATACACTGCTCATTACAGAGCTAGATCTTTGTCAACATTAATGATTAATTGAAAGACATCCTGACAATGGCTCTGTTTCTAGCTGGTCAAAGAATGCTGATAAGAGCAGTGGCAAACAATTTAGCCATAAGAACGTTATTAGAACAGCGGCAGCTATGTCTGCAGGAACAATGAAAAACACACAGTACAGAAAGAAGACAGACATAGTCCCATATATTACACAGAAGTTAATATGTTGAGATCCATATGGAACATTATTCAGAACATACTTTGCTTCCAAAAAGAAAAAAAATCCAAGGATTTATATTTGATTTTGAATATTCTAGTATGCTGAGTCACTGGAACATGTGTGACATACTTCTATATGGTTTGTTGCTTCATTGTTTGGCACAGCATGGTGAGGAAAGGATGCAGCTAAATCAAAACTTACTCCTAAAACAATTACAGGAGTTCTCTTTCAGTGACATCAAATGAAGGGCAAATTAAGAAAGCACTTGGCACCACAGCAATTTTATGGATGATTAAGTAAAGAATTTTGCACAAGGAAGTAAGTAGTGTATTTCGTATTCAAAGCATAATGCAGCAAATGGCAATCAATGGCACTGAGAATGAAATTGCATTTTAAAAACAACATTCCAAATTAAGTTTTATAATGTATAAAAGTCTTACACTTGTCATACACACACACACAGAGGAATGCCTGTGTGTGTGTGTGCATTTTCACCAAAACCGTACAGTACATCTCCTTTACAATAAACAATACTCACATACTGCATTATATCACGGCAGTGATTAGAAGTCAAAGGAAATTTACTGCAGAAAAAACCTAGGACCTGAACCATAGGCCTCTAGCCTACTAGTTTTGTTTTATTCTATTTCAAAATCTCTCACTTTCTCTCTCCCCTCTCCCCCATCCTTTTTTCTTTATTGAGCAAATGTGGTCCTGTTGAGAATGAGAAACTGATCCTGCCACATTGCTTCAGCTGGAGATAGACCTGAATTTACCAGGTAGATAGTTGGATGCCAGATAAGTATAATGGGAGTGAATTTGAAAGTGTGTGCAGTGATGGGCAGAGAAAAGCATTAGATGGCAGTTCTAGCTGGAGACACCCGTGAAATGGGAGCAGGGCTACAGAACACAGATCCATGCGAGCACCTGGCAGAGTGGTTTGCTCTCAGCAGTTTATGTGAAGTGATGTACAGTGTCCATTCATGGCATTGCAGTTTAGGGTTGCACTGCAGGGGCTCATGGTTCAGATCTAGGGATCCTGGATGCCCAGGCTATGGGAGGTGGCCAACCTTAGAAGTAAAAAGATGTGGGGATCTTTAGGATCCAAGAAGAAAGTAGCAGAGCTGATTGGTCATGGAGAGACCAAGGGAAACTGCAGTCCCCAAAGTTGATCCTCCCTTTCATTACTAGACTGATGTCATGGGTTATAGCCTGCAGCTCAGATGAAAGGAGGAACTGAAAGCTGGAGTACCTGACAAGATGCATAGTTCAGCTACTCCCACATGCCCGCTAGGATGTCGGTCCTACTAAATGTATATCAATGGAGAAGGTGAGTGGGAGGGACAGTTCTATTTTGTGTTGAGTTACTCTTCTCCAGTGACCATCGTGGCAAAGCAATCCCTTTCCCCTCCTGAGATACCAGACTGTCCACGGGGGTATGGTGAGGAGAAAGTAGCATGTACTAGAGCATTCCACTAAAGAGAAGATCATTAAAGCCCCAATCCTAGAAAGCAATTGAATTTGTGATTTGTCTCACAAATCTACTCAGCCTTGAAAATCAGGGAGGCATGACAGGCTCCCCAAAGTCACATTTTTGGTGCACTAAGAGGAGTCTCAGCGCAGCAGATAATTTCACCCTAATTTATACAAATTTAGGTGAAAAAAGACTGCAGACAAACTCTACTTCCTTGTAATTTATTTTATTTGGGTTGGATGCAGCCCTGCACAAGCTGGTAAATGTGGAAATAACACTAGTGTAAAACTGGTGTACCCAAGAGAAGAATCAACCAAGCACACTGAATCTTAGTTCTGTGCCGTGTTTATTGAACCTCTGGATCAAAAAGAAGTCCTGAAGTGGTCTGGAGTCCTCTCCAGTAATTTTAAGATTCTAGAGCAGGGTTAAATGTTGAAAGAGCCTCCTAAATCCAAGAAAAGAAATGGAGGAAAACAGATCACTATAGGAAAAATAAAGAATAAAAAACAGTGACAAGCCCATACATGTTTTCCATAACCTGGTTAAACTGCACCCCCCCCCCCCATACGTGCACGCACCACGCTTGAAAGTTTTCAGAAAGATCAATTGGGCCATGTAGCAGATGCCAGCAGGATGATGTCAACCTGAGGACTATAATTTAATCACTCTGTTCTACAGAGCTTGAGAAGATCTACTACAAACGAATGCTTTCTAATTAGTTTGTGATTCTGCTTTTGTGTTACAAACTCACATGTCTGACATGTTTGCCATATCATGGCAAAAATCCAGATTTGTATTTATCTGCATGTTAAAGTATCTTTTTTGATACTGTTTGCAGTATTGTGGTAGCCATGTTAGTCCCAGGATATTAGAGAGATCAGATGGGTGAGATAATATCTTTTATTGGACCATCTTCTGTTGGTGAGAAAGACAAGCTTTCAGATTTCAGGACCTGAAGATGATCTCTCTAGATCTCAAAAATTTGTCTCTTTCACCCACAGAAGATGAGCCAATAAAAGATATTACCTCACCCGCCTGGTCTCTCTTCATGCTGTGTTTCCTGAACTGATAGTAAAGGATCTTATTAACAAGAGCTGACATTTGACAGTGAGTTTGGTGAACAGGAAGGCAGGAAATGCTGAGGAAAAGAAGTCAATCTGACTTGTTTTCTTCTGGAATTTGACTGCTGAGCATTTTTCCCCCACATTCTAGAGGAAGTGGAGCAGCTCTGCTTCACTTCCTGTATATGTGACCCACTGAGTGTACAGTATTGAGGATTCACTTTTAACCTTGTGTTTGAACTGTAGTTCTATTTCCAGCCAAATATAAAAAAATAAAGTGTGTCAGACAAGTTATGCTAACATAACGCTGCCTTGGTTGGATAAGGGAGCTATGATAGGATGTATGTAACTGTCCCTGGCTGAATGAAGAAGTGTTTTAAAATCCTTCACTGGGGAAAGAGCTAAAGCCTAGACAATAGAGACTGCCTGAGCTGTCAGGCCTGGAGAAAGGAGCTGACAGCTATGGCTCCATTAGGCTACTGGAAAGTGGAGCTGACAGATGTGTCTCAATAGCATGGCCGGCAGCTATATAAAAGTGAGGTTTTCAGGGGTGCCAAGAAAGGAAAAGGGTGAGGCTTCTGGGAAAAAAAGAATGAAACTTCCTCCCAAATGGAGCTGAGCTTCGTGACAGTACCAGGATGCTTTCCTTGATCTTCATTCGCCACATCTAAAGGGATAAGTGGAGCTTCTGACAAGAGGATCTTTATTCCTTGATTATGTGTGTTAGGCCACCTGGACATTAAATGAACTTTCAGAGACTATCTACTTCCCATGATGGGGACAACTTGAACGGCTGTTTTGCTTTAGCTTGTTTTCCATCCTGGGTTAAAGAAGTGTTGACCTCAAACCCAAAGGTTGGAGCACTGGCTTATTACTGGAGGATATAAGGAAATTAAAGGCAACTGAGAGGAATAAGTGAGGGAATTTAGAAGAGGATCTATGGAAAGCAAGCTAATTTGGAATCAGTAGAATGGTAGGATCAGGAAGAAGAAAGGAAAAAAGTGAGACGGGAGACTTGATAGATGTAATAGCCTGTTTGGAAATCTTGGGAACAACAGGGAGCAGGAGGCTGGGCAAGAGGAGGACAGCTGGGCTGGAGCTATCAGGCAAGGAGCTCTGGCATCTTTTCTTCTGTGATTAAAGGCTGCATGATTGTCCTCAGTGAAGGCACTGACTAGAACCAGGCACTGTGAAGGCAGGCTTCCCTGCATATCTCTGCCAGCCTACTTCAATCCCACCCTGCAGGAACCATGCACTAGGACCATTCTAGTCCTGCCCTCTCTTTCTATAGTTATAAATCTCTGACTACCTGGAGCAAGCATTAGCACTGGGTTGAACCCTCTTCATTTCAAAGCAGAAAAAAGGCTAGAACTTGCATCTTCCTCCACAAAGAACAAGGGCCCCCAACATTTGAACTGAAAGAGAAACTCTGTTACCTCACAGCAGGATAAGGACTATGACACGCAGATAAGTAGTTATGATTTCATCCATTAGCGGGCTCTGGTACATTAACCTAAGCCAGTTTGGTTTGTTCTCTCTAATATGTACACACACAGTATATGGCATTCTCCTATGAAGTTGCATGTGATTTATCTTCTTCAATGAAGTAGAGTAACATCTGGATCTAAGCCTCCGAAGGTCAAATACTGGTGCTCCAAGCAGCTGTACTACCAAGCCCCTGATTGTATGTACACAGCTGCAATTATATTCTCTGCTCTTGCCCTCACAGCATAACATGTTGGGAAGATGGAGGAGGGAAGGCTTGCACTTATTTTCTCTTTGTTCCTCTCCCCTTCTATTCTTCCTTTTCTTTTCCCCCCTTCCTCCTTCTCTCCCTTTTTTCCCCACCTCCACCTCACTTTAAGTGTGTGCAGGGGAAGGATCTTATAACATTCATTGGTAGCCTGGAGCTGCACCCAGGCACTCAGGTATTTTCTTTTTCTGTAGGCCAGTTTATACCACATGCCCTATCCCAATCACACTATGTGCTCTAATGCTGTTGGCTACACTGTATCTAGGCTGAGTCATAGACTGAGGTGGCTATAAGCAAGAAATCTAAGATGTAGCCTAGATTTAGCAAATTCACCAGCATTGTTGTGGATAACGGTGAAATAGTGGTGAGGATTTAATAGTAAATGAGCACGTTTTTAAACATAATGAGATTTTAGTATGTTAGCCCTGAATTGGAGCCCTCAGTAACTGTTCCTCACTTTCCTATGTCCCCTTTCCTCCACACTGGTCATAGCCCTACACATAATGAATTTCATAATTCTTTAACATACAGAACTGAACACAACATATCACTTTAAATAGACAGCATGTGGCACAAAAATGTTATTTACCACTGGTTGTTGATCATCACTCTAAATCTGTACAGAGGCTTCAGATTTCGAAACAAGATGAGCAATAAGTACAAGGCAGTCATCTGACTAAGGGGTGACTCAAGGGAGTGCCCTGAAAAATGAGCGAGCGAGACGCACACAATGGCCAGAATTAGATACTTTCCTAATTACAGGAAACGGCTTTTCACTATTGCTAAGGCTGTGACATATAGATAAAATCCACGCGACTCAAAGCTAAGGCTAACATTGTCTTTTTTTTTTTTTTTTTTTTGAGGTGTGCAGGGATGGGAGGACTAGGAAGTGTTAAATGATGACATATTGTTAAGATTAATATTTGCAAATTTATGCCAATTGTATAAACTGATATACTAAGAAATGTTACTTTTTTTTTTTTTTTTTAAGTTTTGCAGTTGTAGGTAAATGATTTAGTTCCGGAGATTGTGATCATGTTAAATAGAGGCTGAAGATAACATGTAGGAGGCACTCTAATATAAAATATTTTTTCTAAATATTGTTATATCATCAAGGGAGTGAAAGTTAGTAGGTTAAATAGCAAAAGCACTTTTCTTAAAGCTGTTTACTTTTCATATAGGCATTGGGCTTTATTCTGCCTTCACTCACACTAATTTTACATTAGTGAACGATTGACTAGAGTAGAACTACTCATGGTTTACACCGAGATAAGTTCAGACAAAGCCCTTGTTTTCTAAAATGCTCAGAAATTTCCAGACATCCAAGTGTTGGTATCTCTAAATACACTCTGGAGGATCAGAAAGCAGTGAAAGTGCTGCTTTGCCTATTCTCTTACTCCCCTCACTCATTATGAGCTTTCCTGGCCTCTGTAAGAGGAGTTGTTTCTCCTCAGCACAGACAGGTTTACTATTATGATTGCAATTGTTAATCTTTAACCACGATTGAATCTACATAAGATGGTTTCCTCTGAAAGAGGCATTGCCACTGCCAAAGCCTGTTGTGCCCTTTTCTAAGAAAGCAGGAAGTCCCTACTGCTTAAATATAGTCACACAACGTTAATATTCTCAGTGCGGATGCAGAATATGCAGTTTCCTGTTTAATGCTGCATGCATTGATCTGTGTAAGATTGACATTTACTGCACCAATACTGTTAAATAATTGACTTCCATGTCTGTATCACTGTGGAAGCTAATGGTGTCATGGCAAAAATCTAGAACCTATTTTTTAATGTCCAAGATGTGACCATTCGCTTGCATTTTAAACACCTAGCTACGAGCGTGGTTTTCTCTTCCTGAATATGTCTTTGAAAATGTTTCAAGAGGTAGCTTTGCAATTTGAAAGATAAAAAGTATTAAACAGCAAAAGTATGCAAAAGAAGGTGAAACTTTAAAACTTTCTTATGGAAGTTTCTAAACCTCTGTCACAGAAAAATATCTCATTTTGAGTTAGATTTCTGCTATCTGATCACCATTCTAAGAACTGAAAATCTGAAGCCTTTGCACCATTCAGTTAGGGGAGTTGACACTTGAAAGGAGAGGGAAATAAATCATAAATGGCTTTTTTCCAGTTTTACATCAACACCTGGGTTCTTGTGTCAGGAAGTCGAAGTCCCACCAGACCTCCACACACGAGAACAGTTGAAGCTAGAAGAATGGGGATTGCTTTGGTGATGCCAACAAGGGAACCAAATATTAAGTTTCCAAGTACAGCTGCTGCTTTGCATAGTGCATTCAAAAAGCCAAAGCCTGTTGCCCTAAAAGAAAAAAAAAAGAACAACATTAAATATGCTTGAAAAATTAAAGCCTTTGGGACGGATCCTCAGCTGGGGTAAATCAGAGTAGCCCCATTGACTTCAGTGGAGCCATCTCAATTTACACTAGCTGAGGATCTGGCCTTTTGATTGCATAGTGTGCCAACAAAACAAGGGGACGATCATCTTTGTATGGGGAACAGAAAGTTTTAATTTCCTCCAGCTGGCACACCTGATCAAACAGTTGGTGGAAATGCTGATGAGATCTCATCCTCATATAATAATGAACATTAAGACTTTGGACATGAACCGAATGGGGGCTTGAAAAATGGGTGTACATACATGCTACACTGCAAAGAAAACCCCACAGCCCCGAGTCTCAGTGCCCAGGTCAACTGACTCAGGCTCATGGGGTTGGGATGTGTGGGGCTATAAAATTGCAGCGTAGACATTCAGGCTTAGCTCTGAAAGCTTGCAAGCAGGGAGGGCCTTGAAGTACAGGCTCCAGCCCCAGCCTAAACACCTACACTGCTATTTTCAGCCCTGCAGCCCAAGCCCCATGAGTCTGAGTCAATTGACCCAGGCTCTGAAATTTGGTGCCACAGATTTTAATTTGAAGGGTAGACATGCCCTAAGAGATTCTGCAGGATAGGGAAGGGAGGTGGTTTGCTAGCTGAGAATCTAATAAAAACACTTCCGAGTGGACATTGCTTTATGGAAACATAATATATGATCCTATTAATATTCTGTATCAAAGCCGAAGAGTAACTCGTCTACTTAGCTGATGACAAAGTTAAAACTAGATATGTTCTGCAAACCACTTTGATTTTAAAAAACCTTGTTTAATCAGGAATATATCATATGGAGACTGTTGCTTAGGTAATTTTGCACAGGATGTCCCAAAGAGAACAAAACCTCTAATAGAAACAAAGAAAGGCAAAGGGTATCAGAAGTGTTAGTCAATATGGGTTTGGACAAAGGTGTCCTGTGTCATCAGGGGCTTCAGTCAGAGGAACACAAGGGTGAAGGCTGATGACCAAGATGACGACACTGTAGTGAGATGTTGTACAGATGCTGAAGCCAATATTCTTCTTTTCCAAGAATTCTTATGGGAGAAAAATCATAAGTGTTGATATCTATTGTTTCCACATTAGCTCTGTGAATTATGTACTTTCTGAACTCATGACACATGGTCAGTCTTGCTGTGTAATTATAACCATCACTGCTATATTAGACCCTTGGCATGTACTCTGGTGCC
Organism: Gopherus evgoodei; assembly: GCF_007399415.2. Lineage (NCBI taxonomy): Eukaryota > Metazoa > Chordata > Testudines > Testudinidae > Gopherus > Gopherus evgoodei. Next base: position 89,434,940 of record NC_044327.1, on the reverse strand, counting down.
CACAGGTCACTTGCAGCCAACAGCTGTGTTTTATGCTTCCCTTGCAACCTTTAAAATACTTGAACTTTAGCAAAATATTGTTCCTTTTGATTAAAGTATTGATTATTCTTTTTTATACCACACAGTGCCCCTTTAACATACCACACCAGGGAAAAAACCTCAGTGATATGTCTGGGGGCTATTTAGTGATTAAAAAAATTAATCATGATTAATTGTGCTGTTAAAAAATAGAATACCATTTACTTTAAATATTTTTGGATTTACTACATTTTCAAATATATTAATTTCAATTATAACACAGAAAACAAAGTGTACAGTGCTCAATTTATTTTTTATTACAAATATTTGCACTGTAAAAAACAAAAAAACCTCCAAAATTGTATTTTTCAATTCACCTCATACAAGTACTATAGTGCAATCTCTTTATTGTGAAGATGAAATTACAAATATAGAATTATGTACCAAAAAAACTGCATTAAGAATAAAACAATGTAAACTTTAGAGCCTACTCTAGTTTTTACCCGCATTCTGCATATATTTCATGTTATAGCAGTCTCGGATGATGACCCAGCACATGTTCGTTTTAAGAACACTTTCACAGCAGATTTGACAAAACACAAAGAAGGAACTGACGTGAGATTTCTGAAAATAGCTAAAGCACTCAACCCAAGGTTTAAGAATCTGAAGTGCCGTCCAAAATCTGAGAGGGACGAGGTGCAGAGCATGCTTTTAGAAGTCTTAAAAGAGCAACACACTGATGCAGAAACTACAGAACTCAAACCACCAAAAAAGAAAAATCAACCTTCTGCTGGTGGCATCAGACTCAGATGATGAAAATAAACGTGCGTCAGTCCACACTGCTTTGGACTGTTATCAAGCAGAAGCCATCATCAGCATGGACGCATGTCCTCTAGAATGACACTTGAAGCATGAAGGGACATATGAATCTTTAGTGCATCTGGCATGTAAATATCTAGCAACTCTGGCTACAAAAGTGCCATGCGAATGCCTGTTCTCACTTTCTGGTGGCATTGTAAATAAGAAGCAAGCAGGATTATTTTCTGCAAATTATAACCAACCTTGTTTGTCTGAGTGATTGGCTCACCAAGAAGTAGCACTGAGTGGACTTGTAGGCTCTAAAGTGTTACACTGTTTTGTTTTTGAGTGCAGTTATGTAACAAAAAAAATCTGCATTTGTAAGTTACACTTTCACCATAAAGAGATTGCACTACAGTACTTGTATGAGATGAATTAAACTAAAGAAATAGTATTTTATCATTTTTACAGTGCATACATTTGGAATAAAAATAATATAAAGTGAGCACTGTGAACTTTATATTCTGTGTTGTAATTGAAATCAATATTGGAAATGTGGAAAAACATCCAAAATATTTAATAAATTTCAGTTGGTATTCTAGTGTTATAAGTGCGATTAATCACATGAGTTAACTGTGATTGACAGCTCTAATTTTTTATATTATATACACACACACGCACACACTTATTGTAGCTTCCACTAGTGCCCTAAGGCCAAAATTTGCCCAAAAGATTATGAACACAGAGAAAAACAATGTTTATGTAGAGATAATTTAATCCTTTTCTGTCCACAGGTCTCAGCCTAAATGCAGTAAAAGCTAACAGAATAAGAGTTAACAGAACTAACAAAAGAATATAGATCTAGCTAATGCAAATTTAGACACAGATCTAGACATAAAATCTTTGGAAGGGCAATGCTAGCGAACATATGGAGATACTTTCTATATTATTCTGTAGAGGTAAATTGCTTCTCAGGTGTTATCTGCTTACATTATCTAGTTATAACAAGGGCCTGCATATAATTTCCTGAGCATTTGGAACATTTATTTTCATATCCTGTGCTCTACAACTAGCACATCCAGAACCTGCAGTATATTCCAAGACTGTTATCAGGTGGATGTCTCTGTATTTTAACTCAAATATGAAGGTACTTTTTAAAGATGGTATGTAATATATTTGAACTAAATTGGTGCAGTATTCAGGTACTGAAAAAACCCAGCTCTTTAGCAAAATATAATTGGCATAGTCAAACTTTTGCAACTGGATGGTGCTGCTAATTTTCTGATCTTATGAACATTGTCAAATGATCATAAAGAGATGAATAAGACTGTTAAAATAAGCCTTTTTTTCTTTGGCCTTGACTGTTTTGAGGTTTTAAAATGAACAACCCTGTAGTAAATGTCATCTTTTGATCTTTATGCAGTCTCCACGCATAAAACGCTGCATAAAATACTATGTTGTTAATTGTGACCAGGAATAAAAATAAGATGTTCAAAGAATGAAGAAAAAATGTCTGAATAATGTAGTCCTTCCTTGGTGCATCTGAACAGTGTTCTCTCTATTTTCAATCATCTCTGATCGCTCACTTGAATCTTTAAACTATGGGCCTGACTGTGCATGGCTTGTGCACCAATAAACACGAACAAGAGTTTCGATGCTGAAGGAAAGCAGAATCAGGCCCAGAGCTTTAAAATACAAACGTGTTTGTTAAAATATTTGTGATTCAAATCAATTAAATCCCATATTAATACTTCCCTTTAGTGCACCCATAACTCATTCTAGTACAACGGAGGGACAGAGAAATGTTGTATGTATCTGCCCCAATTCCCAAGCACAACAGGGCCTAGTCTCCTTCTCTGTCTCTGCTGCAATCCTTGCTGCTGTTCTTCGAAGAAGAGATGAAGTGTATTGACATTCTAAGAATCATCGAGGAAACCTGGTGAATCAAAGCACTCAGTGTGGATTGAAATGCAGATGCCTGAAGTCATTACCAAACATTGTACCAATCTGCACTACATTGATCAGTTAATGGGCAAATCGTTGGCACAAATTCCTGTTTTCTGATTTAGCTGTGTGATTCCCATTAGGGACCAGAGGAGTTATGTAGTCATAATCCTGTGCACAGCTTAGAAAATTGACAGGAACACATCACATCAATACTGGTAGTGCAGCGGGGTGGGTTTCTTCAACTCTTCAAAAATTTATTTTATATCTCTTACTAATACTAGAACAACAATATGCAAAATCCTCCAGAAATATGGGGGTGTGACAGGTCTGCCAGTGTGGTGGCAGTGAAGGTAGGTTTTAATTCTGGTGCAAGGGAGGTTTAGTTTAGTTGAGAAATGGCTTCCTTTAGTCAAAATCCCAAATGAAAAAAAGTGGCTAAAAATGGGAGGTTAGTGAACCAAGCATATAGCTCACCAGAGCTCTTTCCCTGAATGCCATGTGTATTCTTCTGTGGGCCAGGTACTTCTACTATTAAACTTAATGGTCTTGCCTTGCAGCCATACCACCTAGTAACTATCTTCCTGAAATTCCAGCAGCATTTGCAGGGGCACCTGTCTGTACAGCCCAGGGATTTAACACTTTAGTTTCCAGACCCAGTGCCAGGTTCCATCCATATCTTCGCATAAGACTATGAATAACATTATCATGGCTCCCTGAAATATATGTGAGAAGATATAATGGAAGCTAGCAGTTTTCCCTCAATATGTTATGGCCAATCTTCTAATGTTAACAACTCAAGCGTGTCCAGGTTTTTCTCCCTTTCACATTAGGGCACAGTTTCATATCCTAGACTAAGAAGGTACAAAATTTTACCCACAAGTAGGACCACAGAATTTGCCTTTCTGCATCTGATTAATGGTTCATCAAGGACAATTGTATAGTCTGGTTATAAATCTCTGAAATGTGATCATTTCACACATAGAAGTATACAACTGGAGATATAAGAAAATGAACTACAGTCAGAGAATTAGGGGTCCTAGTTTTTTGCATCCTTGATGCTGAAGAGTCAGAGGGAGGGAGGAAGGAGATAGACATTTTGACAAGTACCTAGAGAACTAGATCAAGTGAATTAATAAAACCCATCTGCTTTTTACAAAATTTTTTTTCCAGCTGAGTTTATCTGAAGTCATCTGCTGGACAGGACAAGTGCAAGTCAGCAGATGAGAATGATCAGGATTATATTACATATGAATCCTCCTTGAGATAATATCTGAAACAAAACATACAGCAGTAGCCTAAAAATAAAGACAGCAAAGAAAGATTTGTGAGGCATTTTATGTCATAAGAATAGAAACATGAGTTTCCACAGAGCGCAGTTGAACCACATCCACAGGATGGCAGTAGAAAATAACTGCCAGGAAGTGTACTGTGAATCAGTGACTGCAAAACTATGTCTGAGATGAATACAAAATTTCTCTGACAGCAACAACAATATGACATAGCGTTTAAAATATCCTGTGGATAATGTTTATCACTCTGGGGGAGTTCTCCAGGCTCAGAAAGGGAAATGAAGGATGGGTGTACTGAGCAGTAGGTAGATCTGTAATTTTTCATTTTTGACCGAATTCTCTGCACTCTTTTCAAATGCTCTGGGAAAAGGCAGGATATGATGATTGCATTTTACAGTACATTGTGAACTCTAAATTAGCTGGCCAAGATCAAAATCCAGATGTCTGGTAGACCTAGTGAAGTTAATGAACTGTTGGATTACTTGATCTAATGTGACTGTGAGGAGGTACAATGAGATGATTATACTTTTCAGTCTTTCAAAAGTCCACTTAGGTTTGGCTTATTTATCTGGTCACAGCTACTCCTGGGCAAGTGTTCTAACTTCTAATCGTGGTGCTTCCCAAACTAGTTCACAAGAAGCTGTTGTCATTTACATGAATGTAGCAATTGAATGTTAAAGAAAGAAAATCTTCCTAAACATCTCTTCTCTAGAGGATTTTAGCTCTATTCCATTCAAATGTGTATTACAGTTAGATGTGGTTGCCTGTGCAACCTTAATTCTACCTCCTTGTGCATATGAATTATGGTACAGTCTTTAATTACTTGACTGCACACTATCTTTTCCCCCACAGGTCCCTTGCCTGATTAAGTGCACAGCATGGACCTGCTTTGGGGATAAATCAGGGCTGTACAATGAAGGAGACTGTTGTCTGCAGGACCCCTGCCTCATTTGCTGAAGAAGCTGGAAGGTGTGTACTGAATGAATCATGGGAATGCCGAGGAGAAAGCACAGTCTCATCTTAAGGTCGTTGAATACTGGCCTGCAGAACGGGATTCTATCCCTACCTCTACTACAGAGTCCCTATGTGATGCCAGGCAAGTCGCTAACCACACTTCAGAAATTGTGTGTTCCTCATTATCCGGGTGTCCAATTCGAGACCCCGGAATCTGATTTGCAGAAGTGCTGCAGCTCATAGCTGCAACTGAAGTCAATGGGAGCTCTGCTTTGAACATATAAACTGTTATATGATGCTAAGTATTGTGAAGAGTTCGATCTTAGCTGTCTCAAATTGGAAGCTCAAAACTAGTGGACACTTCTGACTGTACCTCAGTTCCCCTTGTGTGAAAAGGGAACAATACCACCACCTTTCCTCACTGGGATGTTGTGAAGATTCATTAATTTATGATTGCGAGGGACTAAGAAACTAGAAGAGCACCTTAAGGGAAAAAACACAGGGTAATTAATAATTCTGTAGTCAGTGCAGGGTTTCGATGGTGTGCAGTAAATAATGTATGGAGCCACATGCTAAATCAGGGGTAGGCAACCTATAGCACGTGTTCCGAAGGTGGCACGCGAGCTGATTTTCAGTGGCACTCACACTGCTGGGTCCTGGCCACCGCTCCGGGGGAGCTCTGCATTTTAATTTAATTTTAAATGAAGTTTCTTAAACATTTTAAAAACCTTATTTACTTTATATACAACAATAGTTTAGTTATATATTATAGACTTATAGAAAGAGACCTTCTAAAAATGTTAAAATGTATTACTGGCACGCGAAACCTTAAATCAGAATGAATAAGTGAAGACTCGGCACACCACTTCTGAAAGGTTGCCGACCCCTGTGCTAAATGATGAAGATAAAAGAAATATTGGATAGCTTGTGCAATGAGTGAATACTGTCCATCCTGTACACTGAGTGAGTCACGGTCCCATCAGAAAAATAAATATGGGAGGCTGATTAAAGGTTGCTAAGCAACCTTAATTCTGGCATTTCCAAACTTGTGAGTGTACTTGACCAGTATGTTGGCTGAGCAACCCATCCAGAAGGAAGGCGATGCTCAACAAGTTACTATCTTTAATGACCTGTTTTATGTGGTTAGAAACTGGACTAATGAAGCTAATCATTATTGTATTGTACAAAAATGTGTTTATAAAGCAGTAAAGAAAAAACCCAGAAGTATATGAGTTACAGTTGTGTACATTTAAAATCTTAGAGAATAGGTGTATCTCCTATTTCACACTCTACATAGTGTCTTATATTTGCAGTTGAACAGCTCTGATGAAGATTTATACTGTATGTCCAGACAAAAAGTATGAAGATGGAGTTAGTACATAGCAGTCATTTAGGACAAACTACATTAAAGTAGTATTGCAATTACCTCAAACCCAAGCATTAGAAAACCCAGGAAACTCACACCTAAGGTTAAACTTAAAAGAAACCTAAACACGTTAAGGTTCACAAATGCAGTTAGGTTACTGAAACAACCCACACACTCTCCTGTAGTCATACCAACACAGGGAAAAATTAAATGTGTCGCTATCTGCCATAGCACTTGCAGCCCTTCCCAGCTTGGTATTGTCTGCAAACTTTGTGTACTCTCTCTGTCATTATCTAAATCATTGATGAAGATATTGAATAGAACCAGACCCAGAACTGATCCATGTGGGACCCCACTCTTTATGCCTTTCCAGCATGACTGTAAACCACTGATAACTACTCTCTGGGAACTACTCTCAGAGAACACTTCCTTCCCACAGGAATCTAATTACTTCAGTGGTTTTTGGATTAGGTCTATAGTCCCTCTTTAGAAGTCATATTTCTTCTCTGCTCCTGGTTTCCAAGGCAATGTAGATGGAACCTCAGAGACCATGGAGCCTCATAAACGGGCAAAGGATAGGGAGTCACTACAGGGAGAGGGCATCACAGGCAGGCAGGAATTGCCATGGGAACACACTGAGAGGGGAGGAAGTGGCCAGTTACAGGAAAAGGAGCAGCAAATTGGGTCCACACAAGTGCTACTCTGCACATAACTCTACAAAACATAGGGCCAGCCCTGCATATAAATAACCCAGAAGGCCACTGTTAAGGCCACAGTTCCTGCTCAACAGCTCCCACTGACAACAGGTGGTGCTGGGAGCTGAGCTCTTGTGAAAACCTGGCCCTTCTGAAAATCTGGTATATATTACCAATGGCCAGTCAAAGATCAGCAGATTCTACCAACCAGCCTTTTTATACAATATAAAAATATTTGCTCTCTGGTTGAGCCCTTGTAGAAGGAATTTCAGTTGGAAGTCATCTTTTGTGGTGGAACTGTGGGCAGCCGTTGTGTGCGTGAATTGTTTTAAAAGGGACAAATAGGAAAATACTTTGTTGTAGTAGTGGTATTAGCAGAAACTGCTAAAGAGCAACTATTAAGTAAAGATGCAATGCAGACTCACTAGGATATATGCTGTAATGTAAAAAAGTAGATGGAGTAGTTACCAGCAGTAACTTTTTATTATTATTAAACAATATTAAATTTAGCGGAAGAAAAAATACAATATGTTTTATCACAGTAATTTCCCTCTACGTGGCTTTAATAAAATATTTACTTCTATTACATTCAGGAATGCCAAGAAAACAGCTATCTGTAAAGAAGGTTTATAATGTTTGGTTGATGGAATGATTATTACCGGAAAAGCACTTCTTGAGGTGTAATAAAAACACAGTGACATAAAAATAGAATGCTTTGGATTCATAAGTCATCTAGTACGGTTACCTTGAAATAGCTACAACAATGGAGATGAACTTCCAGGGTAAAAAAAGAAAAGATCTTTGAAGCCTTTCTGCCAAAGAGGAACTAGAGATGAGTGTTGTACTTACAGTTGTATCTATAATTTCTCCTTTCCCGAGGAAATGTCTATGCATATATTCACCCCAAAAGCTTGGAATAGCATGTAAGGCATTAGGCAATAAGTAGCCTCTGGGTATTTTTATGTCCAGTATTAGCAATGTCTAATGCCTTCATGACACGATGTACAACAATGTGAGAAAAGATGCCCCCCGGCTTCACTGACAGGAATATGAACAATTACAACAGAAGCATTTTTTCAAGAATAAAAGAAAATAAACTGTCTCAGTTTTCAGATCTACTAGTTTTACTCTTTATGAACTACAACATCTTATACATCCTTGTCCTTTTAATCCCTTCACTGACATTAGACCAATGATCTAGAGCTCCAATCTCAGGTTTAGATGAGAAACTTTCTTGCAGAAATTGGGAGTGGCCTGAGGGCCTTTTTCAAGAGCCTGGAAAGGTCAGAAGCAGTGCTCTAGAGGCTTCTTTGTAGCTGGTTAATGAAGAGATCACATACACACCTGCTGACCCTTCATACAAATCCTCGCAGGACTGATTAATAGTTCATACTTGGCCAAATACATTAGCCCTCCCAAAATATGCTATAATCACTGGCACAGGGATTTGATATTACAGTCTCCACATCATTTCAAAGTCGACACACAACTATACTTTGGTTCAAATTCTGTCCTTTAGTTATACTATTGTAAATCCAGAATCAGTCCACTGAAGTCAGCAGAATCACTGCAGATTAGCACAGTCTAAATGAGAGCAGAATTTGAACCTACATGTTTCACACCAACTATACTTCTTATGGTATTAATTCAAAAGAGCAGGTATCTGATGCAAAATATGTCTCAAATCATTATCAGACTGCTCAGAAACTAGATTCTTTTTTCCTCTGTTTCCAAGAGAAATGAGGAGTGGAAGACTAGCACACATTATAAGACTTTGAATATGTTTTGCAATGGAGCCAGCAGGACTAACGCAGTTATATTTCAATGTACCTTCTGTCTGTAGGATACAGTTCCACAGTAATGACATCAAGGGAGTTCCATGCTGAGATGGTGAGACCATTGTACAAACACAGCATGCCTATCATCATGGATTCACTGGTACCAAACCACAAGAAAAAACAGCTAATTCCAGAGAGTACCATAGAACCACCTATATTCAAGGCAGACAACAAATAAATAAATAAATAAATAAATCATTGTTTTTACCGAATAAAAATATTTATAATCTTGTTTGTTTTGCATAACAATGGACTTTCTACATTGGACAGTTTAAACTACTAAACTGCATATTTGAGTTTAAAACTAAATTCTAAAACAGAACCAATTTCTCTGGCAACTATCAGTTGGGACCACACTTCTTGCAATTACAAGGAATGCATTTACATACCATAGTAAACTAACAAGAATAATTTAGTAGGATTCAGTCTTCATGTACAATGTTGCTCATAGAAAATCAACATAATAAATTAGTTATTTAAGTAAAATGAGCATAAATTTGTCATTATGAAGAGTTGACATCTGATTTTCAACCTCCACTAATGTCCCAAAATAGAAACTTGTCTACGGGCTCCTCTAAATTATACTAGCTAGATGGTTCCCTACACTCACTAAATGGTCTGCTGCACCATCTGAGGATTACCTGTGCACAGCTCCCTCTCCCTTTAATGGAGTAAGCCAATAATGAACACTTCTAAAAATCCCACAATCACAAGTGCTTAAAATAGTATACTTATTTTATGGTAATACTGAGTGATGAACAAATACATAGCAGTTGAGAATTGGCTGGGCTCCTTAGCTGTTAATTTCCAAACTTTCTAAAATTTGGGTGTTTTTGAATAGGTGTTTAGGATTATACACTAATGAAAAAGTCGCAAGAAGGGATTTCTTCTTGCCTTTATGAACAGCAAACTCTAAAAGAGAAAACTTTGTTTTATCTAGACTGCTTTAGGTTTTTTGGGGGGGATTTTGGCAAAGCCCATACCTAACATCGTTAAACGTCCAATTCTGTCCATCAGAAGAGCAGATACAATATTCCCTGGTAACACAGCCAAAGTTCCCAGGAAATTAACAAAGTAAATCCAATAAGCACTGTAGTCATCATCAAAGGTAATCTGACATCCTGTCTTGTTGTGCTTAAATATGCAGTTTATAAATTCAGTGTCAATGAATTTATATTGCTCGAGATCTGTGGAAACAAGGGAAGTGTCAGCAAAAACAATATCAGCTAACTCATAACCCTGTGAGAAGCATATGATTTAAAACATCCCAAGATTAGACACTCTCATTGATAAACAGGAGCTTACATGCTGCTTTGCTTAGTATAATATGGCTAGTTACTGCTGTTACTTGTTGGTATTTTTCCCATATTATACTATACTATACTATATTATACACACACACTCTCCAGATGAATTCAGAGCTCATGAAAATAAGGGACATAAACTGGTGCTTAAAGTTCCATACGTGCTTTGTTCAGCCGGAGGCTGATAATACAGCCTACCACTCGGCATACTGAAGATTTACAAACTTCCACCACATAGGATTGTCAATGTTCCTCATTCTTGTTCAGCTACAGACCTGGGTCTCACTTGAACACAGATTGTCAATCATGTCACCTTTTGGTGGGTTTGTGGTAAGGACGAATGTCAACTAGAAAATCAGATGAGACTCATTTTCATTTGGGATCAGAATGTATTAGCTTTCAAATTCAGTTCTATTCTAAAAAAGTGACTGCAAAAATGCTCTGGAATCAGTGTGAGGCAATTAGGTTTTTCTAAGGGCTTGTCTACACAGGGAAGCAATGCCCTCGAGAGGGGTATAAATTTGAGGGTGCTGTAAGACCCCATATAGACCCTGCTGATGGACTAGGAAACTTTTAGAGCATGTCAGCAGGGTCTACACAGGGCAGTTACTGCACTTTCCAATTGACACCTGGTGCACATTGCCCCTCATGTAGAGAAGCCCTAAGTACCAGCTCTGCAAACACAGCCTGAGGTGTGGGTTTTGTTTGTTTCCTTTTTAGTGAGACACAAATGAAGCCAGAGCATCAGTGACTGCTCCAGTTTCCACCCTGTTGACCCACATGGCCATTTACTTCAAGGGCCCTTTATAGTAGCCCTGGACCATGTTAGGGATTTGAACACAGTTCTCCAGAGGTATAAAGCTAGTGTGCTCGCTCACTAGCATTTCCATTTGTTATGTTTTGAACCAGGAAGTGAACAAGCTATTAAATGCAGACAGTTTTCCTCCAGTGTCCTCCAAACTTGCTCTGGAAGATCAGACCCTGCATTTCCCCCTTTGTTTCTCTTACTGCTGTCAGCCTTGAGGCCCTGAATCACACAGACTTTCCCTTCAGGCAAAGAGGGCTGGGCATTTTTACCTCAGACACCTACCAACATAGCTTGCAAGATGGCCATGTGGGAGAGCAATAAGAGCTGCTACACCCCCAAATATTAAGCCCAGTGAACCAGATTCTCATCTCATTTACATGGGATTCAATTGGACAAAATGGAGCTACTCTGGATTTACGACTGTGTAAATAAGATCAGGCCCTGCCCCATTGTCTCTGCAATATTCCCATCTCTTATTGGCCTAGGTAATGGGGGATGGGAGGGAGGGAGGGGGAAAGAGAAAGAAAGAGAGAAAAGAAAGGGAGAAAGAAAGAAAGGGTATGAATTGTGAACTCAGATCCCCTCCCCTAAACATGGTAGCATATTGCATATCACTAGACAGGTATGCCAGCTCTGGCACTGATCTTTTTAAAACTCCCAAGTCAGTCAAGTCAGATATAAGCCTAACTGGAGCAATCACTATACAAGTAAACAAACTCTCTTATGTCTTTTGAAACTCCACAGAGATAGTTAACAAATTGGAGAGAGATTTAAAATTCACTCCCTGAATTAATAGTGGGCATGCGATCTTTTAAAAGGGTGTGTTCCTTTACATTTATTTTTATTATTATTGCTGCACATATTTATTACAGTAGTGCCTAAGGACCAACCAAGGGTGAGGTCCAATTGTGCTAGGCACTGGACAATCACAGTAGTAAACAGCCCCTTCCCAGAAGAGCTTGCAGGGTTTAAACATGCCAGCACAATGTGTGCCAATGCAACAGCAAATGCCATGTTATTTCCACTTTTTTTTAAAAGACAGATTTAATTAGGAAAGGATCAGCTAAATGGAAAGAAAGGGTTGGGGAAAGAATACATTGAAGGGAAGGGAGGTGAGGGGGACAGGGCAGGAGAGAATATGGTAACCGGCAGCTGTGGAGTGAAACTGAGGTGAAGAGACTATGTGACAAGGGAAGGAAGAGGGCTGCAGCAAACAGCCAATCAGCACAGGGCAGAGAAAAATCTAGTCAAAACTATGGAAAGCTTTCTGAATGTCCACAGGTTCCTGCTTCAGCCGGGTGCTGGATTCTCTGTCTTGTATTTATATCTGTTGCTTTTACAGCTATTGTATTCCTGACAAGCAGCTTTGTGAAATAAGACCATGGTAGTTGGACAGTGATATGATTTTCCTTTCAGCATACCTGTGCTGGAGAAGTTGGTATCCACAAAAGTACAGTTCCTGAAGTATGTGCTCACAGAAGTAATGTCCTCAAATAAGCAATTCTTAAAAAGGGAATCTTCAAAGGTTACTGATTTAAACTTCATCATAATAAACCTGCCCAATACAAATAATTTCCATCAGTCTGCCTTCATGCATCATGATTAGAGATTCAGCTGTGCAGTCTTACATGGACGCCATTCTCAGAAGTCCCATGCCCACAAACACAATGCTTCTTGCAGAGTCAGAACAGCTGATTGCCTGATGCTGTGCGACCATTGTTGAATACATTGATTTCACAAAATGACATTCCCTCACAGCTGCTGAGCATACCCTTTTCATAGTTAATACAAGGATAAAATATTTGTTATCACCAATCTCTAATCAAAATGTAAAGAACCTCAGGACTCTGTTGTAATATACTTTTAAAAGCAATGTTAAACAGCATTTCACAAGTGTCACTGTATTCTTCGCTAAGGCTCCAGAAATCTGGCTTCTTGGAATAAATGATTCCACCACCTCCCATTTCCCCCCAAAAAATCTAAACTGCCAAAAGTGCAGTTTTGCTGGTATAAATGATTCTACACAAAGGGCTTTTGCCGACCCAGCTCAAATCACACCTCATCACATCCCTGACCAACATAGCTATGTTAGCAAAAAGTTTGTTGTGTAGACTTGGCCTAAGAATATTGAGTCTAATGTTTTTATTATATGTATGGTTTCCTTTACTTTTAAAAATTTAATTAAATAGGTCAAAAGGCTATGGTATTAGTTATCTGAGAGTCATTAAGAAGGAGGGACCAGAAAGTAAGAAGAGCTAGGAACTAGAAAGAGGCAGTTTTAGAATCGTGTGCACAAAAATGCATGTGCATAATTTCTGTGCACAATAATTACAATTGTACACAGTAGCAGCACAAACATATTTCCATTTAGACATCTAGCAGATTATCTGCACATGCAATATTTGTGACTATGTTCCAGCATTTTTGTGTAAACGTTTTTTAAAATTCTGGACCAAAATGTTGAGCCTGACCTGATGGAGAGGGTTTTGTCTGGCTGTAGAAATAAAAGTTCTTTAAAATCTGTTAGCATCTCCACTAATAAGCTATACTGGCAAAAACAGTTTTGCAAGCATAAGCTGCATCCACTCTAGGATCACTTTGCCAGTATAGTTATACCAGCAAAGCCTCCTACATCTTAGTTTAGCTAAAATTTCTACTACACAAATTTCTCATGTCTTATACTAAACAACTTATTTAGTTTTAGGTCAAAGAGCACTTTTCTTCTTGGGGTAGAAAGTAGGAGTTGGGGGGTGGAAGAACGTCAAACAAGTTTATTGTGAGGTAGATAAAAATGGTGGGAATTAAACTCTCTCACAGATAAAATTGCTAGAATCACATTTTCTGTAGGAAGAGGGGACCCAAAATTCTATTTTGATTTTCATAGGTTACTGGCTAATGACTTCGCTGTTAGTATTGGACAGGAAAATTATGCCTTCGGTCTATTCATTAATTAACAACTGTACCTTTTCTCATCTGTGACAGACTCGGATTAAAATCTGTCAAATTCAGTGTCAACCCATTATCCTTTTTTACACCACCACCATCCTTGGTCTTCCTGTTCAAAAAATTGTCCCAAATGTTTAAAAGGGAAACAAAGAGCAACAGGACTAACCAATTGAAACAGAAGAGCCAGACTGTGTCCCCTGCATACTGCAAGATGTGTCTTTTGCACTTTGGACAGGAAACATGTTTTGAAATAAAATGAAAAAGAAAATCCAGCTGCTTTAAAACTGGTGTAGATTGTTGAGATGGTTTGAATTCAGATCCAACCAGATTTAGAAAGTTAGAACGCTGAATATTGTTGGAAACACTTTCTGATTAGGAGAGATTATGAAAAAAGGAGCAGAGGGTACAAAGAGAAAAAAAATCCACAAAAAAAAAAATCTACTAACTGCCCCCATGAAAAGAGTAAATCTTTTTTTAGAGGGAACGACCGCAAAAGTTTACACTCCTGGGGAAAAATGGCTCAAGCAGTTCACCAATGTTAAAGTTTGCATACTTGATAGATTCAGGGCAGATTTGGAAGCCACAGTATTTTTACAAGCATTTTTATTTGGATGTGATCTGCAGTGCCTTGTCTGGCAGAGTGCACAGCAACTGAAATTTACTGAATGATAATAAAGGGCTCCACTTTTTTAGACAGCACCTATCTCCTGAAATGGAACTAAATTTGGAAGGCAGAAGCTAATTTAAAATGAAATAGGCTAGTCATAATTTTCAATTGCTCTGCATTGAACAAGACTTTAATTGTTTCCAAATTCAAATTCTTATTAAAAAAAGAAGCCTTTTATATTACCAAAACCATTAATATAATACACTTAAATGTAATTTTATTATATAAATAACAACTATTTAGTATCACAGGGCTTAGAACCTTAATATACTTTATATTATACACATATGTATTGTAGACAGAGACCAAACACTTAAAACAACTCTGTGATCATAGAGTGATTAAACACAATTGGGTTGCTTTGATGTCTTTAGATAAGTAAGTCATTTAGAATTGTGCTCTGTAAAATTCTAGCTAGTGCCTTTAGACTTCTGGACTCAATTTAAAAATAAAAGGACATTGCTCATCTGGATTTTTACTTTTTACAATGGTTCATACTTTCTATCAAATGCCTCTGGTATTTATATTTTCAACTATTTTTCCCCCTTTTAAGATGTCATCCTGTAAGGTGCTCAGTGTTTCTGAAGCTCAGCATTTTGTCAGAAGAGACCCTAAGTGAGTACCAAGAAAGGAAAAAAAAAGTAAAAAGGAACAAAAGAATAACCGTCCTTTCTCCCACTATTAGAGATACATCTCCTGCATCCTCACATGCCACACACATTGGGTCTGAAAATCTGAGTCCCCTGGTGAAAGTAAGTACCAATAATGTGTATCCTCTAGTCTGGTTTATCAAAATAACCAAGGCTTCAATCGAGCAAAAGGGATCCACCTACATGGACCCATAACCCATGTACAGTCCCCATCTACTTCCACAAGAGTGCAGGATCAAGCACCAAGGAGATAAGAACAAAATGACTCTTCCAAAAATTAAATGTAAACAAACCCAACCCAACCAACCTATTAATGGTCAACACTGAAAAACATTAGTGTATTAAGAGCTTGTCTACACAGTGAAGCAAAGTACTCTAAAAGCGGGCAGTGAGAGCTCAGAAAGCACTCTGAAAGGGGGTAGTGAGAATCAGAATGCTTTACAAATTATGTCCCTCTACCATTTTACCATGTAGACAAGCCCTTGGGCAGAAACTTAAAATGTTAGTGAAATTAATGATATTTTCTTAACCAAAATCTTTCTAGACCTGTCATTGATGTATGATCCATTGATGTGAATCTGATTTTCCAATGTGAAGTTGAAGTTGAAATCTACAATTCTCTCTCCATTAAACTGTTTCACTTTGGATGCATATTCGTCCGATTGCAGATGCTTAATGACATCAGGGAACCAGACGGACAACCCATAGTAGCTGTGAAAAGCAGAAGCGTTCAGTCATAAAGCTCACCTTAATGTCAGAAGTATGTACAGACTAGAGAGACAACCTACAGCATCCAACTACTTAAAGCAGATAACTAGATCTGCAGAAACACTTCTACTTCTACCTGAATTGTAGATTTTTAAGCATCAAGCATAAGAATGCTTTTACGATGAAATGCATTTTGCTTGCATAAAGTCATAATAGTGGGGTCTCTCACACTCTTCATCTGTGTGAGATGGGAGGAATAAATCCATCCTCCAATCAGGATCAGAGCTTAGGGGTGCAACATAGACCTCCTACAGCTGCTCGTTTAACCTGTTGTGCTTTCAAGGTTGTTAGGGCCACTGGAACTCTGTGGTCATCAATCCCTTATTTGATTGTAATCGTTCCCTATGCCAGACTATGCAGGGCCAGCAGAAACATCACCAGTGGGATGCAGGGAGAGCTGGAGGTTCAGATGTTCTGCGAGCTGCTCATGCTGTGCAGTCCCAACACAGAGTTTAAGTGGCTGGAGAATCTTGGCCAAGCTCTCTTCACTACAGTGAATGTCACTGTGAAGTTTAAACTCTTTAGTTAGGGATTGGGCCCCAGCAAATTTACACTGCATAATGATTACAATGGTCTGAGAAATATCCTTAGCCCTGAGAGGGACACGATTGCTACAAAAATTTCCATACCAAAGTAAGCTGGTGTATCACTTACTCTAGTTGTAAGGTCTCAAAAAATGTTATCTGGAATCAGGGGACAACTGGCTGGAAGCTGGAGTGGGTCAGAGTGGAGTGTGGGTTGGGGCACTCTGTATAGTGGGAAGTTGCAAAAGAGATAAGGAGATGCTGTTGTGGAAGGGATCCTGAAATAGAGGCGGCATAGAGCATCTATGAAGGTGGAGGAAAGCTAAGGAACTAAAAATGAGTTTTACTTTCCTTCAGTTCCTCAGTGTACTTCAATGAGGATAAATTTAGCACAGCAATAATTATGATTAAAAAATACAAGAAAAGTTCATTTTCTGACAGTTCAATTTAAATCTATATAGAACGACAGTCATTAGGTTAATAAGGAAGCAAATAAGTGAATTACTGTAGCATCTGTTCACCAATAAAACATGTGCATGGAACAATAAGCCATAATAATATTATTGAGGATTTATATAATGCTTTACATCTTCTAAGTGCCTACAAATTCTGACCCTTAATCCATTTTTTTCTCATGGGAAATCTCTTTTTATTCAAGAAGATAGTGCGCTGGGCCTATATATTCAGAAGTGACAAGTGATCTGGAGTTCCTCAGTTTTTGGTCACACAACACAACACCTTGAAGAGTCCTGAAAGTCCGAAACCTTTAAGGTGCCAGCTGGGAAACCAAAAATGGAGTAACCCCAAAATATGATGTTTTATTTTAAAAGGTAATGGAGTAAATATTGTCAATAAGAAAAGAAAATCACAATGGCAAAGCAGATTGGCATTCCACATGACCGGCAGCATTAAAATTCATCTGTATTTCAAGATTTACAGACTAACCAAGGAAAATTCATAAAGAATCCAAGTCAATCATACCCAAAAGACAGCGTGAACCATACAGCTGTAAGTTTGATTGTATTGTCCTTGACTGGATAGTTGAAACATCTCATAAATGTTAACCAAATCTGTAAAATATGAGAAAATACATTTAAAAATAAACAGTGTTTTAGACAATTAAGTTATAGAGGCCTGAATTCTGTTTTCTGCTTCATCAGTGCAGCAGCAAGCAAGGGGCATCACATTACAGCTCTTTCAGTCTCAGGCCAGACCTGCATGCTGGGGTAGGTAAAAACAGGTTTGGGTATTGCCAACTCCATTTATCACACACTTTTGATGGTCACCCCTGCACTGGATCCACTGTGGTTAGTTCTAACATTCTTAATCCCTATATAGCTTCAAACAATCACTGTTTAAAAACAAAATGGTCAGAAATATTTCCATCTTTCCCACCAAATTATACTGTTCTGAGTGGATGACAGGCAATATTCTGCCCTGAAATGCTGACACTTTTAAGGTCTGATATGTCATGACCCATCACATCTAGAACTTGATGCTTTACACAAATGGGAAGGAGCTGGGACTGCCCTCATCTCAGAAGGTTTACAGCAGAAGTGGTTGGAAAATGGGTTTTTCCACGACATCTCCCATGATACACCACTGTCTCCCTTCTTGGAGAGGCAAGGCAGTGCTTCATAGGAGTCTCCTGGCA
Source organism: Gopherus evgoodei (assembly GCF_007399415.2). Lineage (NCBI taxonomy): Eukaryota > Metazoa > Chordata > Testudines > Testudinidae > Gopherus > Gopherus evgoodei. The sequence goes on along the minus strand of NC_044327.1, from coordinate 89,416,714 downwards.
ATGGTACATGATGGGAGATGTCCAATCAAGGCTCCTCACCCACAGAGAATTGGGACATAAGCCAACTTAACTATAACTCCAATGAGGCATTGCAGTAGCATATCTAAATTGAAATTTTTCTGTTTTCAGCCAAAATATTTCAGATTTTGGATGCTTTTTTTTTTAAACTTACACACACACACACACAAAGCAGATACTTTTTGCAAATAATTTAGTCAAAACCCCAATTTTCCATGGAAAAACAGTTTCGATAAAAATTTTGACCAGCTGTAGCATTGTCATAAACAGATAGCTAAGGGTTAATGTCTCTTTCACCTGGAAAGAAGTAACCTGAAACACCTGACCAGAGGACCAATCAGGAAACAAGACTTTTTCAAATCTGGGTGGAGGGAAGTTTGTGTGTGAGTTCTTTGTTCTTGGTCTTCTGCCTGTCTCTCTCTCGGCTATGAGAGGATTTCTGTTTCCTGCTTTCTAATCTTCTGTTTCCAAGTTGTGAGTACAGAGATCATAAAACAATAAGGGTTATTGTTTTTTTTTCTTTTGTATTTACATGGTATAGTTGCTGGAATGTTTTGAATTGTATTCTTTTTGAATAAGGCGGTTTATTCATATTTCTCTTAAGCAAATGACCCTGTATTTGTCACCTTAATACAGAGAGACCATTTTTATGTATTTTTTTTTCTTTTTACATAAAGCTTTCTCTTTAAGACCTGTTGGAGTTTTTCTTTAGTGGGGGACTCCAGGGAATTGAGTCTGTGCCCACCAGGGAATTGGTGGGAGGAAGAAGTCAGGGGGAAATCTGTGTGTGTTAGATTTACTAGCCTGACTTTGCATACCCTCTGGGTGAAGAGGGAAGTACTTCTGTTTCCAGGACTGGAAATAGAGAGGGTGGAATCCCTCTGTTTAGATTCACGGAGCTTGCTTCTGTGTATCTCTCCAGGAACCCAGGGAGGAAACACTTGGAGGGGGGAAGGGAAATGGTTTATTTCCCTTTGTTGTGAGACTCAAGGGATTTGGGTCTTGGGGTCCCCAGGGAAGGTTTTTGGGGGGACCAGAGTGCCCCAAAACACTCTAATTTTTTGGGTGGTGGCAGCTTTACCAGGTCCAAGCTGGTAACTAAGCTTGGAGGTTTTCATGCTAACCCTCATATTTTGGACGCTAAGGTCCAAATCTGGGACTAGGTTATGACAAGCATACATATTTTCGAGATATCATTGTGACATTACTACCTGTAGGAAAGCTATTTTAGATAATTTTTAGTGGCTTCTAAATTAGTTAGTGATAATTTTTCTCTCTTTTCAAGGTCTGTACTGTAGGATTCAAAATAAATGATGTATCTTGGCTTTACAAGTAGGATATGGAAAACAGGCCCAGTAAACTTTTATGAAAGTTATAAAACAGTTCTAAGGTTTCCGGTAAAATATTGGGCATATGCTGAATACGACTGTCTAGTGTCTTAAAGATTTTATTGGTATTCATTTTGGATGACCTGCATAACCTATTCATGGCTTCACAAACTGTTAATAATGTGGCCATCCCAAACTGTAAACTGATAGAACCTTTTCATCATCATATGTTCCCCCTCACCCAATATCACACCTTTTTTTTCTAGTCTATATTAAACAGTGCTTGAGACATAGTCCCATATTATTGTTAGGAATGACTCAAAGGGTCTGGGCTGCCCTTTTCCTTATGAAGGATGGACCCAACATCTCTATGATGCTCAATTCTCTCCCACTGTCCTGTGAAACTGAAATCTTGTGATTGTTCCAGAAGCCAGGTGTCATATTCAGTGTACAGCACACCAGCCGTCCACATCAGGTCATCCAATCACTCCCATTTCTGGCCACTAATGATGGCTCTCTTGTTACCATACACACGAACTACAACTTGGATTTTATTACTTACCCCATACAGCTCTGTGTGGATTCTAACAAAACACCTTCTGTACCAGGTTCCTGTGTCACTCTGAATTTCTATGAGCTCATCTATCTGTTTGGGAGTTTTGATTCTGTTAACCTGTAAATGGAAACAGAGCAGCATTTTCTTGAACTGTTAAAATGCAATTAAAGGGGACTTGAAAGTTAAAATAAGATCCATAAGTTAAAGATGGGTAGACAGTTGGGGCAGATTATCAAAAAGATAGAAGTGTAAAAAGTCTTAACTGGACATTTACAACTACAAATATCCTATTTGCAAATGCAATATAATTTACATGCCTAAATTAGGTGTGCTATTGCACACACTTTTGCTCTTGGACCTGGGTTTCTGCATATTCAAACACTAGTTTCTGTGCAAACAAACTAGGTCAACTTTGCAGCTGCTTTAACAGAGTTGCCAAAAATGTGGACCGTAAGGTGCTATTGTGGGTAAGAGCATAACTAGCAGAAATACCCAATGTCTTACAAACTGGATGGAGTTTGAGACAATTTGCCATGTATGCCATGCGGTCCTTTTTGAAATATATCTAAGGTACATATTTGGGGGAAAAACAATGGGGAGGAATATGTGGCTAAACAACAAACAAAAATGCACAACACCACTTTTGTGCTGAGAAGGGCATGCCTTGGGACCATCAGGGATAAAATGTTAATGAAACCCTTCTTCACTATTATAGCATTAAAGAGGTGAGTGTGGTCCAGGGTTATGTGTTCAGTTATTGCTGGGTTACTTTCACTGTGACAAACACCATTAAAAGTCTTTAAAATCATTTATTAGAGATACCAAAAAAGGAAAACAGTTAAAGCTTTTGAAATATAAAGTATTAGGTATGGCTTTGATTTTAACAATATCCCTTACTCCTTTTCCCTTTAGCTGTGGGGAGCTTTTGTAAGGATTCCCCCCGCCCCCCGCTGCTTCACTATCTTTAGATGGTATTAAAAATGTTTATTAAATGTCCTTTTTAGGAAAAGAGAAAGTTACTTGAAATGGGCTGACGCTGTTGTTGAAGTCCAGTCCTGTTTTCTTTAAGACAAAACCAAATGCACAAAAGGGAAGCAAAACAACAGCAAAGAGAGAAAATGCAGCTTGTGTGTCTGGTGCTGACACTCTCTTGCAGCCTTGCCACCAGAGAAACACAGACACAGTACATGGCCTTATCAACTGCTCTGACACCTGGCAAAGTTGTACCAGTGTTGGGCTGTTTAAAGCTGTGATTTTAACTGCCTGTCTTCGTGGTCCCCAAGGCAGTGCCTGCGGGCGCCATGGCACCCGCTGCGGCATCTATGTGAGCCTGCGTACTGTCCGGCGGACAAGTATCCACCGAAATGCCGCCGAGAAGCAGCATCATCCAAAGGTGTCACTGCTAAAATGCCGCTGTTTTTCTGCAGTGATGCCTCTGGATGACGCTGCTTGTCGGTGGCATTTCGGCAGCGACGCCTATTGACATTGCCGCTTCTCAGCAGCATTTCGGCGGATGATCGTCTGCCAGCCACGGTGGCTCGTCGTCCAGCGCCCGCCAGATGAAAAAGATTGGGGACCAGTGGCCTGTCTGGAGACAGGCTCACAGCAACATGGCAAAATGTGGAGTTATCTTGGTCAGCTCAGCCAGACTTTTTTTTTAGACAGAAGACAAATAAAAAGGTAAGAAAGAAGGTATGGAAGAAAAATGCCATGGGGAGAGGGATAACAGCAGGAACTCAAGGATCACACTCCTGATGTAATATGGGATTTAGCTGAAAGCAGTGGAGGTGGCAACGTTATCCGTTTCCTTTTCATTTGCCCAGTTTGGTCAGGATCAGGACAACAAAGGCCCAATGGTGTTATGGTAGATAACAATGTCTCCAGAAATAAAGAGGGTGATGGCCAATGATGATAAAGCTTGCTCCTTTCCTGCAATCCCAGATATACAGGCCCTGAGCACCATTTTGCTGGGCTCAAGGTAAATTTCTAATGCGGGTCCCCATCTCATCCCACACTGACACTAGTGAAAGAAAAATTTATATTTGTTCTGAAATGGCATAGCTAGGCCTCATCACTTTACGACTGTACTTTTCCAGTGCAAAAGCACAAAGGACCTCACTAAAGTCAATGTTTTCCTATGAGTTCACACTCAATAGGCAAAACAGCAAGATGACTTAAGCCTTGTAGATCTGCAGTTTTTGATGATATCTAGGTACAAACATGCTCACCAAAACTAACTAAATATTATTTAGTCAAACTCAGAGATCCACAATTTAGCCTGAATTTTTTTTTCTTGGTGATGGGCTTGTGGCCCTCTGGCTGGGCTCCTTGGACCAGACTCGGACCTCGTAAAGTGTATCCATTTCCCCCCCTTTACTTAGGGTCTGGAGATATACAGTGTTCTGGAAGAGGCAACAGCCTCATCCCATTAACTAATCAAAGCACACTTCAGTGATTTTTTCTTTCAACTCATTGCCATGCCAACCAGTGACATTATCAGGAACTTTGAAGAGTTTAATGTCACAGGTCTTTTAATCTAATCTAAACAATCCAATTTGGACCCTTCTACTTGTCTCCAACTTCTCCTGACCTTCATAAAGAATTTTGTGGAACAGGCCAAAATTTTTTTTTTAATCTTGGACAATTTAGTGTACAGGCCTCTGCACCACAACACTTGCATAAAATAGCTGTAACTGATAGACACAAACAAGCAAACTGCTGGCTAGATTGGCTGTTGATCAGAAATGAATGTGCAGGGCTTACAGTAAAGAAAGTGTGTTCTCCTCCCCACCACTCCCCTCCTTAAAATAGAGGAATGGAAGATAATCCACCCAACCATAGCTCATCCTAGGCTTCAAAGTAGTAGCTTGTTGTTTTATTCAGTATGACTTTATCTGCACTCTTTGCCAGCACTGTTGAAATGTTTCCTGTTTAGAGCTTGTAACAGGATGGCACCCACCTCTTACGTGTGCCCTCTTGGCCAAGTGCATGTGCCTGCCCTCTCTAATGTTATGGTTAAGTCTTCAGTAACTCACTCCTCTGGTCAAGTCACACAGTCTGAACATGAAACACAACTCCCTTCTGGGGTAAACAGTTGCAATGGGGCCCTATCCCAGTACCCCTCGGTTGGCCTCTAGCTTTCTGTAGCCCTTCCAGGCTCAGGCCCTTAAGTAATCCAGTCTTTAAACAGTCCTGGCCCTGGTATTGAGCCATACCTCCAGGGATCCCTCCCTAGAGGCAATGTCTTTGCCACCTCTGGGCAAGCTTGGTTACTAAACAGTTCAGGTCCCCTTCTGGAGAGCTGTATTCCCAGTTCAACATCCATGCCACTTCCCCAGCAGCCAATGGGAGAAACCAGATCTGCCCACTACTCCGGATGCCAGCCCTATGAATAGCAACCACTCGCCATGTCCCTTTAACTAAACCGCGTTGCTGCTATGATTTCCTGGGCCACTCCCCTTGGCCCCAGCACCTTTGCTCTCACTGTCAGGCTGAAGTCTTTGAGCTTCTCTACTCCCCTGCTCCCTGTCAGCAGCTGCTCGGTCCGTGAGCCTGTAGCTCCTTCAGCCAGCCAGGAACACCACTCTTACTCCTTCAGCTTTAGGCAACAACTGCCCTCACCTCTGCCCTGCAGCTGCTTTTATAGGGGCCTGCTGTGTCCGGACTGCTGCTCCCTGCAGCCTCTCTCTGATTGGCTGTGTCCCATGCAGCCTCTCTAGGCCATTTGGAGGACTCACCTCTACTTCTTCTTTCTGGGATGAGGTGTGGTAGGATCATGAGGCCTTCAAGGAGGGGGCCTCAGGGCCTGGTAGACCCTGTCACAGAGCTCTTTCTAGCAACTAATCTGCACTGGATACAGCCCAAAATCTTCATCCTTTTAAATCAGATTCTGGTAGCAAAATAGAAATGTTCCTAATATAGATAACTATGATTTTGGTTAGAGCTGGAGAACTTGTTTTTGCAGAATTAACTCTACACCCAATAGAATATATAAGATGCTCCTTAACAATAACAAAATATAGTTTGATAATATACTGAAAGAAATAATCTCTTTCTGTCTAAAATTAAAATGCTCAGCTGAATAAATAAAAAGATTTGAAGAAACAAGAATACTAAGTTATTCAATCATCCATTTTATGTCCTTTATCTGTAAAAATCTGTGACTATAAATGAGGGCTGCAAGACTGGAGTTATTCTAAGCGGGAGATTTTCTGTTGGGTAGGTGTAGAAAAAATATTTTGAAGCAAGTCTAGTTTCCAGGGTATGAAATATAGGAAAGACAAAAACCCAAGAATAGCTGCATATTTGAGTGAAAAGGCAACTTCCGTATTCCACAGATGACTAGAAATACACAGTGCCTCCAATTTTACAAACTAATGAAACACTGTAAAGGAAAATTCACCAAGAAAAAATGTTCAATTAACAGAAATGCTATATGAATTGACTGAAGGGGAAGAATTTTGGCTGTAGTGGATTGGAAGATTTTTTACATGGATATTGATCCAAGGCAACTTAATGTATGCTTTTTTAAAAGCCCTAGTTCAGGAAGGCAAACATGTACTTAAATTTTAAGCATGTGAGTAGTCCTGGGGACTTCAATGAGACTTACTCACATACTTGAAGTTAAGCATGTGATTAATTGTGAATCATGGCCTAAGAAAGTAACTGCCTAAAAGTATAAATATTTGCAGTGTTGTTGTAGCTGTTTGTCCCAGGATTTGACAGAGAAAAGGTGAGTGAAGTAGTATCTTTTATTGGAAAAACTTCTATTGGAGGAAAAGACAAACTTTCAAGCTTCACAGAGCTCTTCTTCATGTCTTCTGGAGCAGTGGGGTGCGCAAGAGGATCCTTGGGGGTGTGCAGCAGGAGGAGCGCTTTTTTTTTGCGTGCTTTGGTAGTTCAGGTGGAAGTCCGAGTGTCCTTTTTTTTTGCTTTGCTTTGCTAGTTCGAGTGGGAGTCCAAGCATCTTTTTTTTTTTGCTTCACCAAAAATGGTAGAGCTGGCACAGCATGGGGTGCGTGCTCAAAATTTTTTTTACTGATGGGGTGTGCAACTGAAAAAGTTTAGAGACCACTGTTCTAGAGGTATAAATAGGCACTTCCTAATACCTCTAAATAAATAAAATGTGGTAGCAGCTAAAATGTGCTAAACACCACACACCTATTTCCAAGAGAGGACTCAAATTGCACCTGCAAAATTTGCCTACGAAAATTATGGCTTGATTCTCCACTCATTGATATCAGTTTTACACCAGTGTAACTCTGCTGAGTTCTAGTGATAGTATAGGCTGTTGTAATAATACATTTGTTATTGGACAGCAACAAGTTTTTTCTTGCCTGAGCAACAGGAAGAATACTGTATTAGTAAGTCATTTTTTGAATTAGAGGGATACAGAGAAATGTTAGACAAGCCAAAATGTCAAACCTGGGTAATTTTTTAATGAACTGTAATTTAAAAATAGTTGAACTGATTTTCTTGAATCTGTGCAGAAAAGTTCTTTAGCCTTCCAACATTTAGGCCACATCAATTTTGTTCACCAGAACTCTGGATGGGCTTAAAAATAAAACAGAACCTTCTAGTAACTTTAACGATGGAAAGACTATTCTTTATCCATTATTTCATCTGCTTCTAAAGTGCTTATCTCCATGATATCTAGGTACTCTTTTTAGGTTTTACTATGGCCTCCATTACCAAATGGTCCCATGGCCTTTTATTCTCACAACACTCTGATGTAGGGAGGGACTATTGTCCCCATTTTAAAGATGGGGAATTGAGGAACAGAGAGATTAAAAGTGACTTCCTCAAGGTCACATAAGGACTCATCCCAGGTTTCTTAGGTCCCAAGTGAGTGCCCTAACCACTGACCCATTCTTGCTTTCTAACACTGTCACAGAGAACAGTGGGATCTAACCAGTGAGGACAGATCATTCCTCACGTTGCTTTTTAGTTTAATCATTGGCTTCTATTTTGAAGTCAGTGGTAGTAAGGACTGATTGATTTGTCCCTTCCATGTTAAAATTAAGGGGTTTTCTGTCCAAAGCATTATCGTCTGCTGTTTAGCCCAGACACTGCAATTTCCCAATAATATTACATGGTGTCTTGCATAGTTTCACTTGGGCCAGATTTTAAGAATGGACATCAAGCCTTTGTCTACACTACAAGCTGGGGTGTGATAGCTCTTAACAAGTTAGCACAAGTATAAATAGTAGTGTAGCCAGGGTAGCATGAGTAGCGGCAGCTGAGGCCTGTCTCAGTCATGTTAAATACACACCCACCTGAAACTGGTGCATACTCACTCAGCGTGGCCAAGCTAAGCCTCTGCTGCTGCTATTCATGCTACCATGGCTACGGTGCTATTTATACCTCTGCTAGCTAGCATGAGTATGTGTATACAAGCAGAGTGATCACAACTCAGCTCTAGACAGGCCATTTGTTTGGTTTTAAACCAGAAAATCCTCTTTTTGAGTGGCTGTACTCAGATAAAACCGGATGTGGTTTTGTCCAGTATTAGACAAGGGACACGATTCTGAAGAGTCATGCCATTCCGCCCCTGCTGGTGTGAGCTTGCACACACTGCAAGTGTGAGGTTACACTGGCAAGATCACACTGGCAGGGTCACAGCCGTGTTATTCCTGGAAGTACCAGCATGTCTGCTATTCTGGGAATGTGTAAGTGGCTACCCTACCCAGCTCCTAGTGTATTCCCCACCCCACTTCAATTTGTCTCCTTTTCATTTTGGTTTTGATAACTATATCTAAAGGTGAAGCCCTAATCGTACTGGAAACAAGTGGCTTCTGGACAATATGACATCATATAATTAGGAAAACACATCAAAAGAAAAAGACTCTAAATAAATAATTAAGAAAAAGGAAAATCACCTGAATTTAATAGAAATTACATCTGCTGCAGGATCAGAAAACATGTTAACTACCAAAGAATCTGTATGTTTTTGATATAACCAGTAACATAGAGGTCAAATAAAAGATGACAAATATATCAAGGCATACAGTGAGACTGGATGAAGCTATGAAGTTTAAGAATAACAGCTGAGTAAATAGTTAGATAGCAATTCACAATAGCCAGGTCTAATTTAAATTGAAAAAATTAAAGACAAAAAAGAAAAATTACACAAAAATTCTTTGCATGTGTGCCTAATATGATAAGATGCTAACATAGACCAATGAGGAAACTGTGATAAACTAACAAACATTCTAATAGTGTTAGCATTCTATTACATTAATGTTGTATTAGGAAAACACAAGCCTACTGTAGGGAACCACTTCAATGCATAACCCTGATGTACAATACTATGTTTCTAATCCTTTAATACTTTGGTATTGGAGTCAAGTTTTCCCATCACTAACAGCAGCAGCATTGAAAAATCCCAACCCCCTAATGTTTTACCTCTCATCCAAGCAATGGGAAAGTGGAGGTTTAATCATATTAAAAGCTGACAAACTATTTACAACATTTAAAAACACACTGAGCTTAATAATTTTCCAGTGTTTTACTTCAATAATTAATTAATGTAGGACAGTGGTTCCCAAACTAACAACCTGTGAATCTCTTTCACTAAAACGTCAAGTCTTGCGAACCCCCTTCTAAAAATGAATATTGACAGGGATTTTCTCCTTTACCTGAGCATAAATTATAAAAACATTGATCTTGGAAATAAAAAAAACTTTGATTTTATGACATGCTTATTAAATTAATAAATATAATAATAATAAAATAATAATAATAATAAATAGCATGCATCATTACAGTATTTTATTACATTATGAAAACAGTAACTCTTCCAAGATCTCACTTTCGTAGCTTGTATCTTTGAATAAGCCTGTTATAAGACATAGCTCCTATGTTTCATCCAGGAGTACCAGATGTGAAACAACATGAAGGTATTTAAGAAGCCAACTCAGAGAGTTCCTCCTATACAAGCATTCAGGTCTCGGGCAGGCGAGGCAAACAACGGATGTTACAAGAAAGCTTAAACTTGTTCTTCATAATAATTTTAAAAACAAGACTAGCTGCCTATTTAATTTTAAAAACAGCAAAAAATAACCACCTCCCTTTCCATTTCTTATAAGGAGTCTTGACGTTTAAATCTCCTCGGTGTGATAGATATGCTTGCTTTAATCTGCTTAGCTCTTGGAAGTTCAGAGGCTCCAGGCTGCTGGCCCCATGCTGCCCAGAGTCCCTAGCAGGGCCGGCTTTAGGAAGTGTGGGGCTCAATTCGAACAGTTTCAATGGGGCCCCGGCAGGAATGACTATTAAAAAAATGTAAAATTAACACATGGGCCTTATACTCACTGGGCGGCACTTCGGTGTTGGGTCCTTCACTCGCTCCAGGTCTTTGGCAGAACTGAAGGACCCGCCGCCAAAGTGCCGCCAAAGACCCGGAGCACTGCCAGGTGAGTAAAAATTAAAAAGATGCCTCTAGCCAGGGAAGAGATTCTCACTGGGTGCGGGGCCCTTGTAGGCACGGGGCCCGATTCGGGGGAACTGGTGGAAATGGCCTAAAGCCGGCCCTGGTCCCTAGGGACAGCTCTGTCCACCATTAGGGAATCCCTCTCCCTCTCCCTCCCTCCGAGAATCCCCTGTAACATTTCGTGAACCCCCAGGGGTTCACCCCAGTTTGGGAACCACTGATGTAGAAGGAAGTACTGTTCGCTAGCAGTTAGATCAGTGGAGCAGGAGTAACAAGCCCAGGTTCTTTCACAGCTCCACTGCTCACTCATTGTGTAGACTTAGGCAATTTGCTTTACCTACAAATGACACTAGGTATTAGTAGGTGTAACAACAACATTATGCTGGAAGGTTTTAATGGCTGCCATCAAGTGGATCTTTGATCCAAAGGCAGTCACAGACCTGGTTAAAGCTGATGGGAGTGCTAAGCACCCTTCTTTAAGACTAAACTGAAGGAGCAACTAAGCTCCTATATGAAGACAGCTGGAGATGACATACACAAGGCAATCGGCTACATGGAAAAGCCTGAGCAGAGTTACATCGTGAAGTCTGAAGGGTTCTCCTGGGACTGATTGAAAATATAGGAAGTAGGGGATTATTGTTGGCAAGATGTATGTTTGTTAAAGCAACAAGAAAGCCCAGCAGAAAGCAAGTAAAACCAGTTGTGAGCATTAGTTTGAGAGGGAGCAGAGAGACAGAGAGTGTCTTGGGGCACAGAACTGGCTGGAGAGGCAAACTTGGATTTCTGAAAAAGGAAACTGACTATTGTGGTTTGTTTCTGCCGTGTTCAGAGACACAAGACTTTGCATACATTTCTTTGTAAGTAAACAAGATTGCACCAAAGAAATACTTGTCTCATATAATTCATTTGTCCTCCAAAAGAAAACAAACCTGCAAGGACCTGAAAATTGGTAATAACTCAGGCCAAATAGGCAACAATAATAGTAGACTTCCCAGGAGGGTATCAGAAAATTGTTTTTAAATGTTTTGAGATCTTGATATAAAAGACATTCTACAAAAATTCTTTTAGCTGGGTAAAAACTGAAATTCATTTGAAAAAGTTTCAGTGCATAAAAAGCAGCTGTTAGAGGTCCAGTGACGTTATCCTTCTGTATGTGTTTACTATTATCCATGTTAATGCAGAGGTAGGCTTTGCAGCAGCTTTCTTAAGGAACACTAAAACTGGAGAATATTGGTTATAGCAATACAATGGAACTTATTGTTACATCAGTCATTCACATGCTCTGCAGTATACCAGCCGCAGTTTCCAAAACCAGCTAAGAGATTTGGACACCTAATACCTATTCATGTTAAAGGAAACTGGGTATCTAAATCCCTTAGGTAGATTTTAAAACTGTAGCCATTTAGTTTATATGGCAGGGCTGTAGAATAACTTCCTTACCCTGAGTCGGATGTGCCACTGGTATGTAGAGTATAGTTACTGCTTGCTAAATCATTCAGGACCTGGTTGAAGGAGAATGGATGTTGCTCTGAGAGATCAGCTTGGTGATTGATACTCACTGTGAAGACTTTTTCAGGCTGCCCACGAGCTCGCATGTTAGTGTCATGAATTTGCTTGAGAATCATCCAAGCTTCATCGTGTTTTCCAACCTATAAAATTTGACCAAATTATGGAAAAGATTTATGTTAATACTTCTTAAATAATATTAGTACCTGGTGCTGTGATACTATGGGGATGAATGCTCCAGACATAAGATTGACAGAAACAGGGAATTATAAAGAACATGTTGAAAGTTTTACCTCCAGCAGAAACCTTGGACTTTCTGGCATGAAAGTGAGTGCTACTACTGAGGAGACACAGGGCAGCGCACAGACGACTACAAATACTCTCCAGCTGTGAAACTGGTAGGCAGACCCCATACTAAAACTCCACCCTATGGGAGAGAAAAACAAACATGAAAAGAAACAAGGAGCACTTTACATGTTGACGTCTGGTGACTTTTAAATAGTTGGATATAAACCTACACCCAAATTTGGCCCAGCAAATATTTATTTTGAGAGGGAGGGAAGGGAATTATTCCCAGCATTTATTCTATTCTTGTTCCACAGACATTCAAAGGATCAAGCTTTACTTACACAAATGCTCACAGGATGAATTTTAAACTTTTCTCTGTGATTATTCACACTAGAAATGGTAATACCTTATGTAGGATGGGAGGCTGCTCAACACAGCTGGGGGAGAAAGTTTCCCCAACTCCCTGCCAGAAACCTCATCCAGAGATAACAAAATGAACCAAAGAAGGACATCACTGCAAACTTCACAAATAGGACCTCACAGATACATGTGTGACTATGACAGGAAAATTAAATTTAAATGCTACACCCACCCAATATGTTTTACAATAGTCTATTTTTTCTAGGAATGATGCCTCTGACAGGGCTTGTGTGAGCCTGAAAGGACAAGCTTAGTATTTTTTAAAATTCCATCATCATGCTTATCTGCTACATCTGGCTCTATTACTACCACTCCCTGGGAGAGTCAAAGTCCGAGTGGCTTCTTCAGACTTTCCTATTGATTGCTGATAGGATTTACATCTATCCCATTAAGGAACAGTAATGATGCCACGGGACTTTTGGATAACAAGTGTCGAATTCTCAAACTATTAGTAATCAATCCAAACAGAGTAGAAAATTAAAAAAAAAGAAAAGAAAAGAAAAAGGGACAAGTATATTCACATAACAAATAAATTTGAGTCAATAGCAATATGTAAAAAGGTTAAAATCAGAGTAAACTTTTCATTGTGAATTATTTGCTCAGTTATCTGCTTTAAACTAAGGCATGTTGTTTTTTTCTGGTAAAGTACTGGAATTTTGTTTTGTTTTTAACTGAGTTAATTAATTTTTTGGTATAAGATCAAGAGTTTCTGAGATTGCATTACCTCTCATTTAGAAAAGTGAATATGGCCAGAGTGAATTCCTTTTTAGGTTTGGGTGAAGAACTAAGGAATTTTTTTGGTGGTGGTTTTCACCCCACTAATTTTTATAGAACTGAAAGATAGAAGAACAACAGTAATTTTGATTTAAGATTCCAAAGTCTGTTTTTATTTATTTTTTCTACAAAAAGATGCTAATGTCAATAAACGCAGTATGGAAACAGAGTCCCAGAATGCAATACAAGGCAATGCAAAATGCATAGACAATTACAGGGCATAACTCTCTTCACATCTAGTTCCAGAACACTGTACAAAGAGCTATCATCATGAACATCAAATGCCTTCAGTTGGAAGTACTAAGAAGAGCATTCAGTGCTGAATCTCAGATGAGAGTTTAAAGTCCTTAATCCTGAAGCAGTTAGGGCTAGATTTGAGGCAAAACATGAGTGCTGAGAAGAAAAAAAAAGAAAAAAAAAATAACTATCCCCTTCCTCCAAAGAATAGATCTTGTGAAGAAACCCTAACAGAAATATCACTGAGTTGAGTAAAGAATAAGTTTCCCTAGCTAAAATGCTTCAAAGAAGACAAAGGGAAAGAAGGACTTCCCTTTGACAAAAGGTTTATTAGTCAAGACTTGATCATTTATAGAACAGTCACTCTGAAAATGCAAGTGTGCTTAAAAGATACAGGTATGTGGATACGCATCATACTGTATATTCTCTGTGTAATAGATACACATGTTCTGTTGAAGATTTCCTTTGCATCATTTGTGTACAGCACAATTACAGAAGCATGATTGAAACTGGTAACATGTCCCTGATGCTCAATGAAAACACTGTAATTCTCCTTTTTACATAATGACACAAACATGTTTGACATTATTAAGCTTTTTCTTTGTAGGCTATTTTTGTTCCACAGAGTGTGTCAGAATACGGTTTGTTATGCATTTGCCATAATACAATGAAATACAGCTTTGTTTTGTAGAGTAGCTTTCATAAAAACTTTACCTGAAAGCACTTTACAGAGTTAAATAACAGAATCTGAATTAAACAGGAGAGAGAGAAATAATACAGTTAGAGTGTAAATAACAGCAGAAGGAGAAAGAAATTGAGATAAGAGAAAGAAGAAAAGTTAAAAGGAGATTGAATTAATGAGGCAAAGAGTTACAGTAAAGCTGCTACAGGTGACAGCTGCTGCAAAGGAGAAGGTTCTTGTGTCAACAATAGTGAGATTGTGTGAAGGGACAAAGAGGGGTCATAAATCAAAGTAGCTCCATTGAAGTCAATTAAGTTATGCTGATTTACATCAGTTGAGGATCTGGCCAAGACAATTGTGACCTGGATCCTGAAGTGGGCGTGGAACCAGGAGTAAATGAATGCATTGCAGTTCTAGGTATGATAACATGAGAGAAGACAGGCAGCAGTATTCTGCACAGGTTGGAAACATTAGAGTCTATAGGGAATGGACTAACAAGGTGAAAGAAGCTGATGGTTTGGATGCAAATTTTCAGCAGAGATGGAGTTGAGACAGTAATGTACCTTGGCAATGTTACAGAGATGCTAACAGCAGATTCATAGACAAAGGACATGTGTAAGCAATGAGAACTTAAAATTCAAGAATTACATCAAATTATGGACTATAAACCAAATTATTCTATCTGCTGTTCCAGCCCCAATAAAGCACCCATAGGCTGCTGTGTTTGGGTCCCACTATGCCAGACCAATACATTCTTAAGCTTCCTTTGGTCTGAGTCAGCTGCAGCACTCTCTTTTTCTTTGTCCTCTGGGTCACACTTTGAGCACAGGCTCTCTGGCTGTTACCCTGTTACGTAAGAGGGACCTCTCAGTCCAGCTGCCTTGCACCCCGGGACCAGTGTTGATCCCCCCAGACTCCTCAGTAGATTAAAAACACCCTTTTCCAGCATTCCAGCCTCATGGGCACTCTGGTTTACAGTTCACCTCTTTACGGATGTGTCACAGTTGAAGGACATAACACGGAGGTTTTATAAAGGTTTCTAACATAATCACTCCACCTTAGACAGCACAAGCAATATACAGACCTAGACAAAACATCTGTATGCATTTTCCTGCCTCAGTTTCCTCATCACACTTGAATATTCTTAGGTCAGAGTCATTTAGGGTGTTCAAGACCTCCCTCTTGCCCATGGCTTCTCCTCCAAATCATTGAGTGTGCATGTCTCTCTTCTCTCCCCTAATCCCCCTCCACCAGCTTCATTCTATTCGACTCTCTCCCCAAAGGACTGAGAGAGACCCTTTCTTTTAACCCTCCCAGTCCTCTATGTCAGGTGACCCCCATGATCAGCCACATCAAGTGATTAAAGTCACCACCAAATGAACCACTGCTTAGTCAGACCATCTAGGCAGACTGGTTCTGGGTGGTAGCCAACTCTTTGTCCTAGGGGACTTCCATGGGAATACAGGACCATCCAGTTTTTAACTTGCATTGTTCACTCTGTGCCACCACCCCCTGGAATTTCAGCCTAAGGTAGAGGTGAAAAGGCAGAGAAGCCCCACATTCAAATGGAGTTTGCCCTCAGACACAGATGTACATGATAGCAAACAGAATTCATAAGCTGCATATAGACAGATTCCCAAAATTGGTACACATATACAATCACACTGGCAGACACATTTGCAATGGCGCAATTAAATAGAATTTGGTCCAGTGGAGGCAATGAATTGTTCAAGACAAAGAGAGAGAGAGAGGGAGGATGCTCCTTATATCCAAAAGCAGAACTTCTGTTTAAGAGACGTTGAGCTGAAAGAACTTAAATCAAAGCCACAATTTGCTTAGTCAAAGCAGGTGAGGGAAAAGACAGTTTGACAGGTGGGAGAGGAACCACAACAAGAAGGAACAAGAGATGTCTATATAATGATGGAAGTGGACTAAGAAGATGGACCACACAATAATAAAGGAGGAGGAGGAGTCACCAGCAGTCAAAAGAATGAGTTATTAACTGCATGGAGGAACAACAAGGAGTCCGGTGACACCTTAAAGACTAAACAGATTTATTTGGGCATAAGCTTTCGTGGGTAAAAAACTTCACTTCTGCCCAAATAAATCTGTTAGTCTTTAAGGTGCCACCGGACTCCTTGTTTTTGTGGTTACAGACTAACATGGCTACCCTGTGATAGTTGCATGGAGGAATGTGGCTTCTGTGCTACAATTAATGGAACGCAGCCAAGGACCTTGTTCTAGGAGAGGAAAGTGCTAAGACAGAGAAGGCTACATAGTGGTTTCTTTAAAAAAAAAAAAAAAAGAAAGAAAACATTAAGATGACACTGTGTAACAACTAGTTGTAGGGGTTTGATGGACATGGAAGAGAACATAACTAGTGGGATCTACAAACCCCATACTGAGCAAACGCAGAAAGGGGAGGGGAGCCTCTCCTGCCTACAGGCAAGCAGCCTGACCACATCCCTTTACAGCTGCCAGAACTGCCAATCGTGGAGGCAGGCACTCACAGCTGCAACCAATACAGGAAACAAGGCCTGCTATAAAAGGAAAGAGCTCAGAGAAGGAAGAGAGACAGAAAGGCTTGGGACAGTGAAGGGGTAACACTCCTGCACCAGGCTTCCTCCAGAAACATGGCCCAAAGGGTCTGAAGGAGACCACTAGGCCTAATTAGAGGCCAGGGGCCAATAGTTGTCCTGTCCAGGGGCTAACAAAAGAAAACCAACCAGGGGACAATAGAGACCCTCTGAAAGAGCACATCAAGGACTGGTGACAATAACACAATATCTTACACAGCCACTGGCAGCACACAGGAGATACATTATGGCAGATCCAGCTGATGCTTGAACAGCATCACCAGAGAGACATTAGCTGGTGATGTGGCTCATTTCTGGATCACCATTGCCCAGGGATGGAAGGATCAATAGTAGCAATTTGTGTCAGGAAAGATGCTACTAGGAATGGAAAAGCCAGTAACATACCAAAGCACTATTTGAAGAGGACAAACTTGTTACACTGCCATCATAGCACTGAATCATGTTTCCTTGGGAAAAATGAGTTATTCCTTTGGCATATTTTTTAATACATCAGGACATAGTGCAATAGATCAGTAACTCATGGTATTCACAAACAGGGCCTGGCATAAAACTAGTCTATAGATAACATAGATTTTTCTATGGCAGGAGTTACTCCTTCCCACCCCCCACTCATTAATCTTTATTTTCTCTATATGATGCCCATATAGTCTCTGATCCTGCAATTTAGTGTATACACAAATAATATCAAAACTGATTTAATAAAAACCAGTAAAAATTATCCCACTGTGTGAAATTGATTTATTTAATTCCATAATGTGTTAGGCAATTAATAGTTGGTGCCTGTGACAAAAAGCTTACAAACTAGGGTCCTCATCCTGCAATTTACCATCCATGGGATACCAAGAAAGCAATAGATACTGCTATAATAAACTGCTTGCTAATATATGAACAATCAAGCAGAGCTAGAAATAGCAACCGCCTCTCTCTTGATACTCTATGTATTGTAAATTGCAAGATTAACACCTTAGACTGTAAATTCTTTGGTGCAGGCATCCATCTGTTAAGTGCCTAGCACCTTCTGGAAGCAAAATACATAAATGTACAGTGTACCATTTTGATATTATAAAGCACAGGATTTTCAGGCTTGTGAACCTGTTTTTCTGGCTTTTTGACTAGGTTTTGTAATTCAGAAACTGCATAAGATTACATCACAGGATCATTTAGTGCTGCTGCCTCTTTTTCAAGAAGAAATGAGAAAGAAAAAGGGACCGATAACTCTTCAAGGGTTGTTTATTACATTCAGTGCCTGAGAGAGACAGATATCTAGGCATGGAAAGTTTCTTGAGCCCTTGCTGGCTTTGAAAAAACTGAGATGCTTAGCCCCCGCCCCCAGATTTTTACATAAAATTCTGCAGAAAGTTGTTTATTAAAAAAGATTTATTTGTATTTCAGGTTGATTGACTGAGGAACATGTGACAATGCAGGTGAATCAGTTAATCTGAGCAAGTAAAGATGTACTTTGATTTGATACATTAATTTTTTATAACAAATAAATTGGAGGCTACTTTCCTAACAACATAAACTGCTTCCTAAGATACAGTCAAGATGAGCGAGAAATAGTGGCAGTGTCTGTTGCTGTCTTCATATCCCGTGTTATATTATTGAGTAGCAATGGCTCCTTCATAATTAAGATTGAAGTTTGCCTCACTTTACAAGCCCAATTTTTAACCTTCCCCTTGAAAACTTCCTGTAAAAGAAACCAATCCCACTGAAATATCATGTTCCTCATTTCATCCTATAGTATTCTACTTGGAAGTTTGGGAAAAAAGCAGAAATGGGATTTTAGTGTTACTTAAAATGTACTTTTCACTGACTTTTTAACACCTCCACTCCCTTTTTTTTTTGGTTCAGCCGATCTTCAAATGGCCTGGGCTACAAAATCTAAAGTTTTATATTTGATTGGCCTATTTTTTCGGGAGAGGGAGGATGTAAAGAAGGAGAGGTGGCAAGGGAGGTAATTACAAACATATCTAGTAAAAAGAGCTTGTTATGGGGTGTGCATACACTATACTGATAGGTAGGGAAGGAGCGACTCATTTAAAGCAGAAACAGAAGGTCTGGTCTATATTTAAGTTAGGTCGACACAGTTATGTTTGTGGGGGTGTGAAAAATCCACATCTCTGACTGATGCAGCTATGCGCTGATCTCGCCACCAGTGTATATGCAGCTATGTCAACGGAAGAGTGCCTCCGGCGATGTAGCTACTGTTGTATGGGGATGTGGTGTTTCTACACTAGCGGAAAAACTCCCTTTGTCAGCATAGGCTGCATTTATTCTATGGGTTTATGCCAGAAGCATAACTAAGTTGACATAGCAATTCCAGTATAGTCTCTACAGTGTAGACATACCCTTAAGCAAAGGTAATGGAAGTTGGTGCTGTATATACCAGCAAAATGTTATTACCATAAGTCAATTGTGTAGCAAAATCTAATTTTAGTGGACAGTAACATATTTGTTGATATTTTTATGTGGAGAAATTACATCCCTATTTACAAAAACCAATATTCTTGGCATCCTCCCTTTTCAGCCATCCAAAGCGCCCTATTCTATACAATTCCACACCTCTTAAAAAAAAAAAAAAAGGTCAGTATTCCTGATGGTTCATTTATAAACTCCACAGTAAGACTTTACATTATTCCACTGATAGGGCAAAAATAATCC
The DNA here is from genome assembly GCF_007399415.2 of Gopherus evgoodei. Lineage (NCBI taxonomy): Eukaryota > Metazoa > Chordata > Testudines > Testudinidae > Gopherus > Gopherus evgoodei. The sequence goes on along the minus strand of NC_044327.1, from coordinate 89,397,219 downwards.
TTGTGGAAGTGATCTCATCAACTGGGCCATTTTCAGTGTTCATTCTCCTAATCTTACACCTGAATTCAACATCTTCAGACACTCTCTCCTCTATCTGCATATTTGCTGGGGTGAATGGTACTCCGACGATCCACTTTCAAGTGCATTCTCTCTCTTGTTTCAAATAATGTGACCTACATCCCAGAAAATCCTCTTATGATGCCTGGTCCCCTGTGTGACAGGGTGTATCAACCCTGCATTGGTGAGGTGAGGGTTAAGAACCTGCTCTGGATGCAGGAAGCCATGCTCCCTTGTCTCTGCTAGGCATGCTCCCAGTGGTGGGAGCATTCAAAATATAGGCGCTCAGCTCAGCCTGGGCTGACCAAAGAAGAGTGCAGTTGCGGGCAGCAGTCTCTTGCTGGGAAGCTTCCAGGACCCCAAGTCACGCGGACTATCCTCCTAGCTAAGCTGCTGGAAGCCCATTGACCACAGGAGCTGAGGGCAACGACTTGATGTCACCAGGGGAAGGGAGTCCTGAGACAAACCTGGGAGAAAGCCAAGAGGGATCCCAAGACAGAGCCATGACACCGCAGAGGTACAAGAAACAGCAGCAGAAAGTGACCCAGGGAGCATGAGTGAAGGCAAAAAACCTGAGGCCACATATGTGGCCTACTGGTTGGAACCCCGTGGAGTAGGGTGGAGCCAGGTTCTCTTACCTCCCACCCCCAGGGATTGTGTCCGCCAGGTAGAGCAGCCCTTGACTCTAACCCTTGGGCAATGCTACTGTGGACTGTAGCTGATATGCAGACTGGCTCCTGACTCTCAGCATTGTGCACCACTGTTGTGAACTGTAGCCGCTAGGCAAAATGGTCCTGGACACTTGCTACTAGGTGGTATTGCTGGCCTGGGGCATGCAGGCACCCCCTGACACCTTGGCATATAATCTGTTTATCTGGTTTCCCTGATTTGGTTTGAACTTGTTCTTCTCTTAGACTCAATTTGTCATCACTTATTGAAGAACATTACATCGCATATTGCACAGAGTATGTACCTGTGTAAATGATCCTCAGATCAATTTTCAGTCAATTCAACAATCACTTGCTGTAGATCAAGCTCCAGTCTGGGCTAAGTAACAACGTTGGTTTGGTGTTTGTTTTTTTAACCACCATCTTTGTTTAAAGTCAGATGCCACAAAACTGAAATTGTTGTGCACTTGCCACTCCTTATTTTTGGAAATGAGAATCACACACACATACAGACACACACACACACCCACCTCTTTATTCTACATATGCATCTCATCTTAAGAGACTGATCCAATAAACGTCAGTCCCAAACCCCACACTTCAGGTGTGCACAAAACAGATTACAAAGTTCTGTTTCCAATGTCAATCAAATATCATATTAATAGAGCAGGGACTACATCAAAACAGATACTCTGGAAAGGATGTTATAAATAAAATAAAGCCAAATCTCAATGAAATACAGGAACAGTACAAACAAAATCAGCTCATGTTATAAACCTCCACAGTCAACATTTTGTATGACTGATTTTTACCTTTGTATTTATTTAATAGAGGATTATACTCAAAGTCAAGTCATCTCATTTTCAAGAAACAGGTTATTGCTTGTGTTTCTCTGACAGCAATCCCATCTGCAAGCTTCCAAAGCGAGTGTATGCTGTTTTACTCTCAGACATATAATCAGTGTTACAGTCCTCCAGACAAATTCCTATGACAGCCACAGTAAGAAGATCTGTTACCCAGTGCAGTTTCAATTAGTAAAAATGAAGACCTACACAAATCTTCCAGATTAACACAATCAATGCAATAGCTGATGGTGTCACTAGAATTAGTCACAGTAACATATGTAGCTAGGATTACACAATCCCCACTCTACCTCCTAATTTTCAGACAGTTCAGCCATCCTTACTTATGTTCAGGAGTCTAATTCTACCAGTAGTTCCACTGAAGTAAACTGAGCTACGCCAGCATGAAGACTGGTGTAAAACAGTGGAGAATCATGCCTAATGTTTTCCCAGTGTGGTGCCTTCTATTTAATTCTGGAAAATTCTAGGCAATAAGTCACTTCCCAGCTATTAAGTTTAGTGAACCAATATTTAACAGTGCTACATTTAATGAATGATACTCATTCACAGCTATGGACACATACTTTACCTTCTGCTGTCACTCTGACAACATCAAAACCTTTTTCATTGTATAACTCCTTAAGATTCCTGGCACCCTCTCAACTGGTAAGTTCATTAAGGATTTTATTGCTCTTATCCTTTTTAGTTCTCTCTTCTCTGTTTTTCAGCTGCAGCAATAAATCTCTTGTTTTACTCACATTTCCACATAATTATTATTCATGGCAAAAATATCAGAAGAAATATAGGGGTAGGGGTGGGGAGGAGAAGAAAACTCAGTGGCAACACATTTTTCTTAGCCTTGGGTTGCCTGTTGTAATACCCATTCTAAAATCACATGATAGAGTAGCAAAACAAAATTAAAAGCGTAACGACTATCTGCTTATTATTATGTTTAACACATTCAGAAACGGCATCATGAAGTAGGCTGGGAAACTTGGAACGACTACTATGATAATTTTGGAGTTGGTCCCCAAGATATCTGTCATTCTGATTGTCTGAAGATAAGCTTTGGAGCCAAATGTAAGCATGTTCTTGGAGCTAACTCAATTTGCCTCTCCTATCCCTGAGTTATGGTGCAACAGGACAGATATAAGTGCTTTTATCCTGTTTTATTCTGGGTGTTGTGCAGCAGCTATCCAGAGTTAAATATCACCCTGGCTCCTTGGAAATGCTGTATCCCAAAATCATTAATCTGAAGTCAGTAGCAAGTTCCAAAGTGCTATGGATTGTTAAAATAATTGGTCCCAGTGCATCCTGGGAATAGTTTTCATAGGCCACGGTGCAAAATAAAACCTTCACTGACTAAGCTGGAAGCTCTGTAGCAGCTTCTCACTGAATAATACCTTCTCACTCCGATTACCAGAAATGACCAGATGAATCACTGAGCCTGCAGCAACAGATCACAGAACAGTAGTACTGCAGGGCAAATCAATGGCAAAATGTACAACGATGATAATTTACATAACCACTTATTTAAAATGTCAAATTCCAGCCCTTACCAAATTTTTTTTCTATTATGGCACTGCATCTCCTACATGGAATTATTAAACTGAAAGAATATCTTTAAACAAAGGGTATGTCTATATTACCTGCCAGATTGGTGGGTAGTGATCCATCTATTGGGGAATCAATTTATCATGTCTAGTGTAGACACGATAAAAATTGATCCCCAATTGCTCTGCCGTTGACTCTGGAACTCCATCGCTGGCGAGAGGCAGAAGCAGAGTCGACGGGGGAGCAGCAGTGATTAACTTGCTGCCGTCCTCACGGGACAGGAAAATCGACCTAAAATACGCTGATTTCAGCTACGCTATTCATGTAGCTGAAGTTGCTTATCTTAGGTTGACTTCCTCCCCTAGTGTAGACCTAGCCTAAGTTTCTGATCTGAGGAAAGAAAGGACATTTCAGCTGTACACATGCTAATGGAAGTGATGCACAGCATACCTTGGAATTTGTTTCTAATAGGAATTTAAGGCCTTTTTCTGTGGTGTTTTCATGGTACAAGTTTCTTGTAAAAGAGATGCTTCCTATCTTCATTTAAAAATTAATAGCACTCACTGCAGAAAGAAGGGAGGTTATGGTCCAACATCACATATCAACACAGTAGGTACAGTTAGGGGATTTTTATCCCCACACTTCTAGACATGAGAATCTCATCTCTTTGGTAGAAACGACCCCTTCTTAACAATGCAGTTTTCTAAAGGTGGCAGTGAGTGAGGCACTTTCCAGACCTAGGTATTCTTCTCATGGGAAAGCCTTCAGATCTACAGTAAAGTCACAATGTCCCATCTACTGGGACTCCAATGTGTGTGTGTAGGGGAGGGAAAAAGGGGGTGGGAGAGCAGCCCAAAATGTAGGTGGAAGGGAAATGGCCAGGGAAGCCAAGGGAATTCATTGATTCAATGTATGTCATCAGCAGCTTCCCTTCTATGCCCTTCGATGGTGCTTATCACCCTAGGACCTGAGCACCTACACTGGCCACAACTCAAAAGCCGTTCTCCACCCTCTTATCTTTACTTTTAAATCTGGCAATGTGCTCACTAAATAGAACCTGTGATTAACCTAAATTGCCGCTTGATGGCACTGTTACTGCACTCAGATATAAGAGTGAACATTGCTGGCTAATTTAGAAAACCCTAGATAAGCTAAATCTAAAGGATAAGGCTAGAAATATTTTACACTGGGAAGAAGTTGAGACACACTGTTACTAGGTTTCAATTGGTAGTAAATCTGCCCATAGCGTTTCCCAATTTAAATGTCAGCAATATCAGTGGAGTTAAAAAAGGACTGCAGCTAGAACATCCACGCTTTGAGGTCTTGAGATTGGAACAATGGATTTTGACCATATTAAGCTAAGTCATACTCCTATGGGATCAAGTTAGATATTTTCACAGGGTCAACTGAAATAAATGTTTTCTGACAAACATAGGTACTATTTTGGGATTACACTGGAAACATGTTCTTGATGGCGGGCTATAGTGTCAGGGAGGCTGGTTACCACACTAGCCTTGCATATACATAAAGAAATCTTGCTAAAATCACACATGAAGAGTAATTTGATGGTCTGAGACTAATCACCAATGGATCTCACTCCACATTACAAAAACCAGCATGCAACCTGGCACAATAAATCAGCCGCTGGCAATTTTTGCAGAAGAGAGCCCAGAGCTGAAATAGCTGGAGTGTTGCAGGTCATGACTGAGGTACATTATCAAAGCTGCATGTAGAAGCTTGCATAATGTCTAGCTGCATTATGTCTGGATCTCTAGCAAATGCTATTAGTCCCTTACATTCACAAGGAGGAGCAATTTAATACAAGAAGAAAGTAATACTGTTAAGCAGACATCCTTACATTGTACCTTTTCTAACTGTATTAAATTCCTAGCTCAGGCCTGCTCTGAGGACATTTAAATCTTTGATTAAAAGCTCTGAGGTATTTTAGAGACATAGCCTCAGAAATTTAACTGGGTCTTTTAAATTTTGAGTTCCAAGAACCAGAATCTCAGATGGTGTAAGCTTGTGTAGCTGGAGCTATGCCGAGTTACACCAACTGAGGATCTAGTTCTGTGTGTGCGCAGGGTTGGTGAAGAGGTGTTAATCAATGGAGCTCAAAACATTTAAACCCAACGATCATGATGGCTTACTCTCTCCCCCTAATCCAATAAGATTATTCTGGAATGAGGTAAGTGGCCAAAGCTACAAACACATGGGGTAGCAAGGAGTAGAACAGTCTATTCTCTACTATTACCACTGGCTGCTTCATTAGCAATAGATGATGTAACACATCAGCAGAGATATAAGGAACAGTGTGCATTAAACACACTGTGAGGCCAGCATTACATACTCCAGCTCAGTTGATTCTCTCAACGTCCCACACAGGAGCAACGTCCTCATCCCCCCACAAAGCCTCTAAATTCCACAGCATTAAAGGTTCCACCTTAACCCTCATTCTCTTTCTTCGGTTCCGCTCATCATATGACATCTTTCCCATTTTTACAAACATTAAACAAATGAACTTCTATTCCACAAAACACCTTAGGCCAGAGATTACTAACACTGACACTAGTCAGTCACATTGTTGCCACAGTCTCAGGTGGATGGATAGCCTCTGAAAGAGTGTGGTTCCCTGAGCAGATAACTGGACCTATCTGTCTTTAGATTCTCTTCCAACACTGCAGCATTGGCCATATTTGTTCTCCATCTCTGCACTTTAGCATTCTTGGTCTCGATGGCTGCATGTTGGGTGGTTTCCCATTGTTCCTACTGTATCTGACTTACAGATGTCTGTAGTTTTGTTTTTATTATTTAATATTTATATTGCAATAATGTCTAGAGGACTCAACCAGTTTGGATCCCATTGTGCTAAAAACTGCACAAACAGAAAATGACAATCTCTGGCCCAAAGAACTTACAGTCTAAAAGACAAGACACAGGTGGATGAAACAAACCAGGGGTTCAGGCTGAAGACTGGTGGGAGGGTATAACAATAATAGTAGGGTGTAGACAATTTTCAGTCAAAAGCAATGATCACAATCTGTAATCTGCCTAGCTGTTACCAGGTTACAGTTTCCTGTGTGCATTATGGCAGAGGTGACTCTAGAGAAGGCATTTGTTGTAATATTTGTCCCTCCTGAGTGATCACCTTGTATAATTTGGGTGACTCTGCACTACTTATGATTTCTTTAGTCCACCAGTTCTTGTACCTTCCTAAAGGCTTGATCTATATTGCAGTGCCTTCTCCCAGAGCTGCTCTATCTTTGGCTGGCCATTTTCCATTTGGTAGTTTCTCATTACTTTTCACTGTAGCAAGTCCCTCTTCATTGGCAGCAAGGTTTTTGCCTCTCACACCATCAGAACTTGCACTTGACAGCTCTGGCAGCTCTGCTACGGAAAGTTCTCAGGGTGTCGGCCAACATTAGAAAGATGGTATCTACCTTTTCTGAACAGCACTGCAGGTGCACTGGAGGATGCTTGAAAGATGTGGATGCTTGTATTGCAGCAGTCACTGCAATATTTTGGAGGCATTGTGACATCAAGCTTACCACAGATCTACAGATTGACAGAACCACAGTTAGATCAACTTGACCATACGGCTGTGAAATGAGAGTGCTGAGGAAGGCTGAAGAGCAGCAGATTGATGTTTTTAATTCTCCTTGCCTTTGCCAGCTGCTTTATATTAAGTGACTGGACAAGATCAGCAATGAGGATATTCATAGCCAAATCCAGCAACTCCCTCTGTCAACAATAGCTTACTTTCCGTGGCTTTCTTAGTACAGACATATTAGGATGAAAGACCAATGAATTAGGAAGCGTGTTTATCAAGGAATGCTGTTAGAAGGTTGGTGATTGCTCAGGTGCTAAAAGCTCTGGTGGCCCAATAAGATCGCCAGTGAGAGACATAGTATGAACATCCAGCCAGCCTGTCTTAAGGGCCTCGCTAGAGATCGGACTGGATGGCGCTTCAGCTGCAAGGATGCTACATCCCTTTGGGATTTGCCTTGATGATTATGATGATTGTGGGGGCACTAACATTTGGGATGCTAAGGAGGGGTTTAGCCATTATTGTTTCTAGTGGTTTTGGGTCTGATTGTATTACTACAAGGCAACCATAGATATAGTGGTGGAACCAATCCACCCCAGACACTACAGAGCCTTGATCTCTTCTATTTTGGTCAGTTTCCAGTAGAGTTCTGCTGGCATACAAAATTGGCTCTCCCTGTATTTCAACCACCTACAAATCCTTTCTCCGATGCACCTTTTTTTTAATCCCCCAGTTGGTAGTACCGATGCCCTTGTGCTGAAGTAATCAGCTTTTTAAATGTTTCAAATACTTGATGATGTGGCACTGCTCAGTCCCATTTCACATTCTGCCTTGTAAACCAACATATGGTCAGTGCTACTGCTACCAAATGAAGACAGAATCTGGACTGGAAGTTTATAATTCATAGGAAGTGCTGCACCCCAGGTACATCCACTGGGACTGGTATCTCTCTGAATGCCTGGGCCTTGTTCGGATCTGCTTTCAACCCTTCTGCTGTTAGCAAACTTATGTAGGTCACCTGTTGCTGTCTGAGATACAGTTAAACCCAGGAAAAAAAAGTGTATGTTCTTGTCTCAGTATTTCTACAGAAGCCCTGCAGTTGCCATATAAGAGCTTTTAGGAGTTTTAATTCTAGCAGGCAGTACTGACAGTGCAGAGCAGACTGACACTTCCTGTTGTCCCGGGGCTAGGTAGGTACCTGCTATTCTCAGAAGATTTCAGTACAAGGTAGTGGCGGCCTGACTTAGCTGGAACAAGTCAGTCAGGATGGGGTTAGACTATTGCTGACTAACCCCACCCTCGTTAGACAGCAATAGTTCCTGGGGGCCTCAGGAAGGAAAAGTGGTGTGGGTAGAGGAGGAAACATCGATTCCCGTGAGATTTCTGCTGTTTTACTTTGGATAAACTGTTGAAAACCTAAATTCATTCAGATAGGGACACAGCATAAGATCAGCCACTCTTTAATGTTGTATATATGGATGGATTGGAAGGTTTCTGTTAGTCTGCTATGGAAATGCTAGTCTAATAGCTGTGACAAGCTTGCTCCAAGAGGTATAAAAATCAGCAGAAATTCCAGAATGCTACAGAAGGCTTGGGAAATGAGGAACAGGGAGGAGAGTTTTTAAGTTATACTGTGTGCAGACTGTAATTGTTGGTTTTAAATCTGAGATTCAGTTGGCCCAACACTACAGATTGAGCAAGTTGCTTTGATTCACAAGCCTCAGATTTATGAAATAAATTAATTTTTTAAATTGTAGAGGTGATGGATGGATGTGTTCATGTTGCAGAATTAAAGAAATGACCTCTAACAAGAGAAACCTGAGTATATTGCTGGATTCCTATAGACTGGCACTGCCATTTGGCAGCTGTTAAAGGTGGCAAAGTGTGGCTAATCAGTGGATTGCTAATGACTATAAAACAAAAGTGTCTTTTGCCTTTCTGGCTAAAGGGAATTGGATTCATGTAGGAAGACATGGAGAGTTGAACCAGACTGTTGTAAATGCTGAGCTGACTGGCAATTTTGAATCCTTGCTTTTAGTGCCATATTCCTACATACAGTTTTCCTTCACTGGGGAAGGAGGTAGAACTCACTATACAAAACAAAGACATGGATAAGGAAAAACTTACTGATAATTCATTTTTTTCTGGCTTTCAGAAAAAACTCCTCTTTTCACACTGTGGAAAATTTCAAACGACCAACATGATGATACCATCACCGCCAGGAAGCAAGAAATAATGAAAGACAGAGGCTATAAGGGCAGATTTCATCCCTTCAGCTCTTCACTGAGTTCTACAGACAATAACTGATAAGATCTCATAACACAAGGGGAGAAGGGAGGGAGACAGAAGAGAAGAAAAGGGACTCTGACAAACTGAATTACCAGTGTGTAATTTCTTCTTGTCCTGTGTTCCCCTCTTTTACTATCCTGTGGATAATTCCAGAGACTCAGCAGATATAGTGAGCAGTCCTATAAGAGGAGATGGGCTCAGCAAAGAGGCAGCTTATGAAACTTTGGGAGCTAACTTTATGCTGTCTATATGCACAAGGGAAAGCAAGACAAAAGAGTAAGGCAAGGATATAAGTGGCACTGCAGAATTTCAATGTGATGACCTCAGCCATCTCAGTCCAAAAGGTGGAAATATTTAGGATAGATTAACCCTTTACTGGAAGAGGTGCAGTCTTGTCTATCTGCCCACAAGTCAAGTTAATGTAAACTTTAACCAATGACAGATATGGGCAAGATTGCAAGAGACTCTAGTGTGGGTTATCGAAAAGGACAAACAATCTTTTTGCTTATGTACAGTAGTGAGTGTGAAGCAAATACATCTTAATGGATAGCTCTATATCCAAAGAGGGCAGTTTCTTATTAAAGGGGGAGATGAGAGTTGGGTAGAGGATTGGCAGGACGATGAACTCATTCACATGGAACATTTAGGAAGTAACTCCTGAGGCAATTGACACACCCGTTTGTTGGTCAAAAAAAACCCCAAAACTAAAAAGCTTCATTCTCAAACACACCATCCTGGGGTTAGCAACTAAAAGAGTGACTGGGGAAAACTTTCCTTTCTGTCCCCACAGACCCTTGCAGTCCCACTGAGGGATCACATTTCTGAAAAGTACCATGACTGAAAAATGTGGAGATGAAAGGATTGGATGTGAAAGTCCATCAGACTTCAGAACAAGGCAGAGATGGCTGAAACCCAAACTCTGAGACCAGGAAGCTGCAGACCCCCATCTAACCTGGCTAAAACAAACTCACAGACATACTATAAGGAACAACTCAAGGCTGTGAAAGCCTGCACAGAGATCCATGAGAAATATGTCATCCAGATGTACGATTAAGCTTCTTGCTCAAGGGCTTGTGGTTATTTAGCCAACATGTATGAAACTTTGAAAGAGGTGAAGTGATTTGAACAAAGTCACAGAGAACAGTGACTGCTTTGTCTACCGTGATCTTATTTAAAGTCCAGGGGATCAAAGGGAGCAAAGTAGAGTGGATGGAGAGAGGGGAAAAGATATTTAAATGCTTTCCCTCTGTTCCAGAAGCATAGTGTGAGGACCTTGCCATAGAATCTGAAGGCAAACCAACCCACCGAGAGACTTCCCTAACAAAGAGAAAGGTAGAGGACATCTTTTAATGCAAATCCCATTGCTCCAGGATAAGGGAATCTAAGTTTTAATTAGGGAATTCACTCTATTTTTCTCTTGTCCTGGAAATGAAAGAGAAAAATAGGTAAAAATAGAGCTGATGGCATAGGGCTGCCTTCAATTCTTCTTTGACTAAGAGTATTTCAGCTTAGACTAGCAACATATGTGATACCACCTCCGCTTCTTCACACAGATTCTCTGTGGCTCTGCAAAATATCTTTGGAGACAGCCTGGGCAAATTGTAGCCATAGGCACTGTTGGTGACTCAGCCTCCCTATCTATAAAACGGGGACAATACTTCAGTTAAGGACTAATTCATTAATGTTTGTAAATTCTCTGAGAACTTAGAAGACATTAAATAAGAGCAAAACTAGCTTCCAAAACAAACAGCCAAAGGGAGGAGACTGAGTGTAGCTGAATCCCTGGGGAAAAGCGAGTAAGTGGCTTGAGAGGCAGAGCCATTATCCCTGTGGAGAAAGACTCCATAGCAAGTGTAGGCCCCCTGCAGGGTTTTCACCAACAGTCTTGCTGCCAGGGCCTGTACAGTTGATTGAAGGTGCTCTCTCTTTAGGCACTGGGACCTTGCACAACAGCTGTAGGGTCACCATACAATGCTTAGTTTTGGCTTTTTCTGGTTGGACCCTTCCTGTTCTTGTCCCTCTTCCTTGTCTCACTTCTTGGAATCCTTTTCCTCTGATCTTCTAATGCCATCCAGGCATTCCTAGAGGGAAATAAGGAGTTAGATTCAAAGAGCTGAGAGCAAAGCTCTGTGCTTCCAGAGAGGAGGTAAAGGATACCAGAACTAAATGGCGAAGACTGTCCCTAAATCCTCTGCCTCTCACAGTTCTTTGACTCCTTGCTTTATGGCACTGTAACACCGATTGTCTGGAATTTTCCACAGGCTGGGGAAAGAGGTGGACAAAGTTCTAACAATAAAAACATTTTCTTGAGATTTCCTAGTGATAAAATTATCTCCCCACCTGGCTATCACCACGCAGAATCCAATTTTGCATTTGAAAGCTATGTTAATATTACCTTGTGCAATTCTGTGCTGAATACAGACACAACGTGTCTGCTTTGAATAGCTGGAATTTTGTCAAAGCACTTTAATGCCGCACTTGAATGTGTAGGCTAAGGACAGCATTGAGAAGCTCCCACTCTGTCTGGAGTCATTTTTCCATATTCAGAACACTTGTAACCAGGATTCAAACCTGCACAGCCACTGCAGTCCCCCATGCTGAATGCAAACACCATTATATTTAGAACCACTGGAAAATGGGGTAAACCTTCCATGCCAAACAACAAAGATTTTGCTCTGTTTCTAGTAGAAACCAGATTCTGTAGATTCTAGACTAACTGAAAAAAAAAAGATATATTGTAAGACAGATCTGTAGTAAAAAAACCTCAAAACCAACAGCCTCTTTTTGTGTTACCACGTATATACCTAATGCTATTGTAAATGGAATTGGAGTGAAGAGTTAATATCTGGATCCAGGTTAAGTTTAGGTTAGAGTTCAGGTTCAAAACTGAAAGACAGCTATAGTTCACAACAGAACAGAAAACTCAATGGCTATTTTCTCTATTTTTTTCAATCTATTTTTTAATGCACATCACACAACAATGGTTGTTTTTGTGAGATTTCAGCTGCGTTGGGGTGCATCAAAACCAGATTTGAAAAACAGGCCTCTTCCAGTTTTGGATCGGATGCAGACCCAAAACTGAAAGTGAGTTTAGGATACTGGAATTCTAACTTCTGCTTCCTCAAGTCTACATGAACTGGGGTGGGGTTAGGTGTTTGGATGTGAAGTACAGTTTCAGATCTCTCTCCAAATTTAAATACTGTTCTCAACTGCAATTTTCCTAATGTTCTGATAAAACTTGAGGGTGTGGGGGGAAAGTAAAGCAAAAGGCAATGCTGTGATGCAATTGCAGAAAGCATCTTGAAGGGATGGTAAAGGAAAGAATGGCATACTGGATTGTTGCCTCATTTTAACAAATAGATAAAAAATAAGCATAAAATAGTGTTTTTTGAAAAGCAAGTGGGATTTATTTAAATATTTACATTTAAATTTCCATTATAGCTCCCAAGGAAGAATTTCCATTGAAGAATTTCCATGGAACTTTCCATTATAGCTTCTGAAAAAGAGCTCTGTGTAATCTTGAAAGCTTGTCTCTCTCCCCAACAGAAGTTGGTCCAATAAAAGATATTACCTCACCCACCTTGTTTCTCTAATATCCTGGAATCAACACAGCTCAACACACTGTGTATGTTATAGCTCAGGGCAGATCAAAAATAACATGAGGAACTTGGGAAGATAATGCTCTAATTATGCATAAAAGCCAGAGCAGGCCACCGAGGGTTAATGTTAAACTGATACCATTGAAAATCTCATTACAAGGATTGTGGCACATAATTGAGCTGACAGTATGGCTGACTGAGTTAGTGGCCCCAGAGATTTATATACTCACACAGCTCTGCAGAGTCCTTGATTGGGTCTGACTCCACGGTGCTATTCAGTTAGAGCATTTTACAGTGTGCAAAAGTAGATAAAAACCTATGAATCAGCAGCAAAAATACTAGAGATCACTTCGACAACAGGCAAGTAACTTACAGGATACCCTCAGCATTAGTGGGCTCATCAGACTAAAAGAATCCAGGACAAAAAAAAATAATCACCTCTTACTTTAGAGAGATTGCTGATCAAACGGCTTCAATTTGTTAACAAAACATGTTATTTTAAAAGCTGCTGCTCTGCTGACAAAATTAAAGACTCTGTGGTTAATACAATCAGATTTTGGGCTATGCAGTCAAATGGTATTAAAAACACCCTTGAAATTAGGCTTTAAACTGCCTCATTTCAGACTTCTTGTTAGACTTTCAGCAATAAGATAACTCTGTCTATTCGGAATTTTCCTCAACTTTCTTCTGCTGCATTTGGTGAATTAAAAAATTGATCCAATGGTTTGTATATGGAGTTGGACATCTGTTTGGATAGCACTAAAGAGTATAATAGTCATTCATTAACGGTAGGCAAAATCCAGTTTTATGAACAGTAAATGTAACATTTCCAAACATCACTGCCCAGGGCAGTATTGAACTATAGGCTAAGCTGAAAAGAAAACGCCGCCTGAAACAGGATCTGATTATATAATTTTGGAAATAATGACTTCTAGACTACAAAACACAATCTAGACTGATAGAAAGATAGCTCTATCTCTACATTGGTCCTCTACAACTGAGCCCACAGTTTTGAGTTTACAGTTTTCTATTCTAGCCTGTATAGATTCTTATACTGCGCTCATCACTGTAGTATCTGAGCACCTGACAGTGGTGCATTAAGCAACATGGCTAACGTCTGTTGTGTTTATTTTCTCATCCGCTCCTCTGGGGGAGAAGAACAGGCAGTGGAGAATCTTTTCTTTGCAGGGATTTTTTGTATGGTTTGGTGTGTGTATCTCCATAAGTTGGTGGACACAAATATTATGATTTCAATAGCTACTTGATCTGTGGGTACAAACCACGTTTTGTCCCAAAATCAGGTAGTGAATTTTCATCAAAATTTTGTATGTACCTACACAGGTGAGAGAATGTATTGCAGGCATCTATTTAAAGGCTGGATTAATGTCTTTTGAAAATGTGGTTCATAAGATACCTATATAATACACAGAATAATAGACTGCTGAAAGACAACTCAATTGACTATTTTAGGACTGTGATGGCAATGCTTAGAATGCATGTGTCTTCAAAAGTGTTGTATGTACATGAACTAATTCAGCCTCACAATTTTCCTCTGAGGTAATTTTGACTCTGGCTCCTAATAACATGACATTTTATTTTATTTTTGGTAAGAGACAAAAAGAGACAAGCAATAAAAGTAAATACTTGAGTAAATAAAAAGATCAAGTCTCAAAACTGTGGCATTAAAACTCACGAGAGGGAAGGATTTTGCTTTGCACCACCTTCCAAAACAACTCTAAAATACAGCAAAACAAATTCTAAAAAGACCTAACTGAATTTCACTGATGTTTTATTGTCATATAGCACCAAAACATGAAAGGATTAAAATGGATGTGACTGGTTGTTATACTACTCACTCTTTGTACACCATAGTGAAAATGTACTGTAGAGTTTTAGTGAATGATTTGCATATAAAAGTTAAACTAGGTAAATAGCTCTATTTCCCTTTGGTAAATTGCAGCATTTTAATACGCCATTTACCGATTGTCCTCTTTGATTAATCATTTCTATGTTCTTGGTCACAAGAAGCCTATCTTTTAAATATCCATAGATCCAGATGCCTATAAATCAGTTAAATCCAAACCAGTACTGAAACACTTACATTTTCAATTAACATCCAGATTTAACTGCTGCCAAGGCTGCCCGGGGGGGGGGGAGGGGGAAGAGACAAGTGGAGCAATTTGCCCTAGGCCCTGGGCCCCACAGGAGCGCCCACGAGTGTTTTTCAGGGGCCCTGGAGCAGGGTCCTTCACTCACTCGGAGGGCCCCGGAAAACTCTTGCGGGACCCGGGCTGCCGGAGCTTCTTCCACTCCAGGTCTTCGGTGGTAATTCAGCAGCGGGGGCCTCCACCACAGGTCTTCAGGGCACTTCAGCAGCGGGTCCTGGAGCGGAAGGACCCCTGCTACCGAATTACTGCCGAAGTGGGGGCCCCCCGCCACCAAGGACCCCAGTCCCCCTGAATCCTCTGGGAGGCCCTGACGGTTGTTATTAGGTATCATAACAACAATCAGAAAGGCCATACCAGATCTAACACTTAGGTTGGGATATGGCCTTTAGAACCCCCCTGCAAAATATTTTCAAGATTTTAATGCATGTTTCTGCTTGCAAGTTTATCTATTACTCATTAAATACATTTGGTCTTTTGTCTGGGGAATGCAAGTTAAAGTGATTGAAATTTGACTATGTAACTGTGACACTGTACCTCAAAATAACACCCTGGGACCCCCATATTCACCACTGTAAAATATTTTGTACAAAGTATGCCTTGTGAGGTATAATTTGAGAAGTCATGAGCTACTGAACATTACTACCCTGTTGAATTATGTGTGTTACCATGTATCTGGAGTTATGAAGTATTGTTATGTGTGTGTTACTGAAATATGTTGTGAGGCTGGGAGATGCCCACAGCCAGCCTTTCAGTGGCAACAAAGGAGCACCTATTGAGAGAGATTTTCATCAGGACCAGCCAGACATCTGCTGATGGCTCATTAAGGGGAATCCTCAGAGAGGGCACGTAGGCAATAAGGGCTATCTAACTCATGTGACACAGCAAGGATCCTTCTAGCAGCTGGAGGAAAGTATAAAAGAGAGACAGTGACATCACCACTTGGGCCTCTCTCCTCCCCCATCTCAATACCTGGAAGATCGTCTGGAAAACAAAGACTTTGAAGTGGGGAGATTGGTCCCCGGCTGAAAGTGAATACAGCCTGTGTATTGAGAACTGTGAGCTGCCTATAACATCTATTAGGGTAAGAAAAGTTGTTTGATTCAAATATTGCTTAGTCTGTTACAGTTAGAATTTAGACTGCAGTCTTATTTTTTACTTATGTAATCAATTTTGATCTCTGTGCCTATCACTTAAAATCTATCTTTTAGTAGATAATAAATCTGTTTTATATTTTACCTAAAACAGCATGTTTTTGGCTGAAATGCTTGGGGAATCTCAGCTCAGGTTAACAAGGGCTCTTGCACATCCACTACCCTTTTATCAAAGTGGTGAACTAATTAATGAGCTTGCACAGCCCAAGGGAATCTTGAGCAGTGTAAGATGGAGTATTTCTGGGGTACAAGGTTGGGGTGATTGCCTGGTTTCTCTCTCTGTGTAATCCATGAGTGGCTTGGGGAGCTTCATGACATTTAGCTGGACTTGGGGCTCCACATGCTGATGGCTGAGTGAGCACAGTGCCTGGAGGAGTTCACTGGCATAGCTTTGTGAGACACAGCCCAGGCTGGAGAGTTAATGGGGCACAACAGTCCCACAGTTCCAGGCTGTACCCTGGAGATCCTATCACAATAACTAACAAAGACACGAAAGAAAATATTATATGGTGTAAGCGTGCACAGACTCACCCGGCAGTGCTTCCTGCTGGTTATCTTCAGAAATTAGCATCCAGAGCGCCCTCTGCTGGCCTGTGATCCACCTTACCGCTGTCCCCCATGTCCCTCCCAGGACCCCAGTACCCCTTTAACTAGGTGCTGCCCCCAACAATAACCCCACAGTTCTGGGTCTCCTCCTCCCAGGGGAACCCACCATCCACTGTCCCCACATAACCTCAGTGTTGGCTACTACTCAGTCTCCATCCAGCCCTCATTCACAGGGACAGATTGCAGTATAAGCCGCTCATCACAGGCAAAGAGACCTGCTGCCTCTGCCTACCCTTGGGCTGCCCCGTTGCAGCCCTGTACCTATTTGGCCTATAATCATGCCTGCAGCCTGGGGCTTTCCAGGCCAGAGCTCTCAGCTCCTCTGGCCCTTCCCCAGCCCTGCTCCCAATCTGGGTGTCTTGCTTGGGTCCCTGCATCCAGGCCCTTCTCCCTTCTCCAAGCAGAGGGAGACTTACTGGGCTTCTGGCTCACAGCCTCTTATAGGGGGCAGCTGGGCCTGATTGGGGCATGGCCATAGCTGAGCCTACTTTCCCCAGGCTTCTTGCCCCAGCCACAGCCCCCTCAGGGAAGGAGTGGGTAACCACCCATAGGTACATATGGTAATATAAACAGATTACAATACTTTTTTCTCTTTTCAAAAATCCTCACAATTTCCCTAGCTGAATTTAGGATTTTCAAAGGAGTGTAAGGAAGTTAGGTGCCTAAAGCCCACTGAAACTCAGATTCCTTTGAAAATAGCAACCTAAGAGCCCATACTGATCTCATCTACTAGTATTCATCATTGTTGTTTTTATGTATTCTAGTAGCACCAAGAGGATCTAACCAAGTTAGAGGAAGGACTGCTAGGAACAGATGGCGTTCACCTTTCGAAGAGGGGAAAGGCCTTATTTGCGCACAGACTGGCTAACCTAGTAAGGAGGGCTTTAAACTAGGTTCGACAGGGACAGGTGAGCAAAGCCCACAGGTAAGTGGGGAACAAGACCTGGGAGATGGGTTGGAAACAGGAGGGAGCACGGGCTATAATGGCAGAGAGGAAGGAGGGTCAGGGCAAAGCTGGGAGGCAAGATCAAACTAGTATCTTAGATGCCTATATACAAATGCAGGAAGTATGGGTAATAAGCAGGAGGAACTGGAAGTGCTAATAAATAAATATAACTATGACATTATTGGCATTACTGAAACTTGGTGGGATAATACACACGACTGGAATGTTGGTGTGGATGGGTATAGTTTGCTCAGGAAGGATAGACGGGGGAAAAAGGGAGGAGGTGTTGCCTTATATATTAAAAATGTACACACTTGGACTGAGGTGGAGATGGACATAGGAGACGGAAGTGTGGAGAGTCTCTGGGTTAGGCTAAAAGGGGTAAAAAACACAGGTGATGTCGTGCTGGGAGTCTACTACAGGCCACCTAATCAGGTGGAAGAGGTGGATGAGGCTTTTTTCAAACAACTAACAAAATCATCCAAAGCCCAAGATTTGGTGGTGATGGGGGACTTCAACTATCCAGATATATGTTGGGAAAATAACACCGCGGGGCACAGACTATCCAATAAGTTCCTGGACTGCATAGCAGACAACTTTTTATTTCAGAAAGTTGAAAAAGCTACTAGGGGGGAAGCTGTTCTAGACTTGATTTTAACAAATAGGGAGGAACTTGTTGAGAATTTGAAAGTAGAAGGAAGCTTGGGTGAAAGTGATCATGAAATCATAGAATTTGCAATTCTAAGTAAGGGTAGAAGGGAGTACAGCAGAATAGAGACAATGAATTTCAGGAAGGCCGATTTTGGTAAGCTCAGAGAGCTGATAGGTAAGGTCCCATGGGAATTAAGACTGAGGGGAAAAACAACTGAGGAAAGTTGGCAGTTTTTCAAAGGGACGCTATTAAGGGCCCAAAAGCAAGTTATTCCGATGGTTAGGAAAGATAGAAAATGTGGCAAAAGACCACCTTGGCTTACCCTTGAGATCTTGCGTGACCTACAAAATAAAAAGGCGTCATATAAAAAATGGAAACTAGGTCAGATCACGAAGGATGAATATAGGCAAATAACACAGGAATGCAGAGGCAAGATTAGAAAAGCAAAGGCACAGAATGAACTCAAACTAGCTATGGGAATAAAGGGAAACAAGAAGACTTTTTATCAATACATTAGAAGCAAGAGGAAGACTAAGGACAGGGTAGGCCCACTGCTCAATGAGGAGGGGGAAACAGTAACGGGAGACTTGGAAATGGCAGAGATGCTTAATGACTTCTTTGTTTCGGTATTCACTGAGAAGTCTGAAGGAATGTCTAGTATAGTGAATGCTTACGGGAAGAGGGTAGGTTTAGAAGATAAAATAAAAAAAGAGCAAGTAAAAAATCACTTAGAAAAGTTAGATGCCTGCAAGTCACCAGGGCCTGATGAAATGCATGCTAGAATACTCAAGGAGTTAATAGAAGAGGTATCTGAACCTCTAGCTATTATCTTTGGGAAATCATGGGAAACGGGGGAGATTCCAGAAGACTGGAAGGGGGCAAATATAGTGCCCATCTATAAAAAGGGAAATAAAAACAACCCAGGAAACTACAGACCAGTTAGTTTAACTTCTGTGCCAGGGAAGATAATGGAGCAGGTAATCAAAGAAATCATCTGCAAACACTTGGAAGGTGGTAAGGTGATAGGGAATAGCCAGCATGGATTTGTAAAGAACAAATCGTGTCAAACTAATCTGATAGCGTTCTTTGATAGGATAACGAGCCTTGTGGATAAGGGAGAAGCGGTGGATGTGATATACCTAGACTTTAGTAAGGCATTTGATACGGTCTCGCATGATATTCTTATAGATAAACTAGGAAAGTACAATTTAGATGGGGCTACTATAAGGTGGGTGCATAACTGGCTGGATAACCATACTCAGAGAGTAGTTGTTAATGGCTCCCAATCCTGCTGGAAAGGTATAACAAGTCGGGTTCCGCAGGGGTCTGTTTTGGGACTGGTTCTGTTCGATATCTTCATCAACGATTTAGATGTTGGCATAGAAAGTACGGTTATTAAGTTTGCGGACGATACCAAACTGGGAGGGATTGCAACTGCTTTGGAGGACAGGGTCAAAATTCAAAATGATCTGGAAAAATTGGAGAAATGGTCTGAGGTAAACAGGATGAAGTTCAATAAAGATAAATGCAAAGTGCTCCACCTAGGAAGGAACAATCAGTTTCACACATACAGAATGGGAAGAGACTGTCTAGGAAGGAGTATGGCAGAAAGAGATCTAGGGGTCATAGTGGACCACAAGCTTAATATGAGTCAACAGTGTGATACTGTTGCAAAAAAAGCAAACATGATTCTGGGATGCATTAACAGGTGTGTTGTAAACAAGACAGGAGAAGTCATTCTTCCGCTTTACTCTGCGCTGGTTAGGCCTCAACTGGAGTATTGTGTCCAGTTCTGGGCACTGCATTTCAAGAAAGATGTGGAGAAATTGGAGAGGGTCCAGAGAAGAGCAACAAGAATGATTAAAGGTCTTGAGAACATGACCTATGAAGGAAGGCTGAAGGAATTGGGTTTGTTTATTTTGGAAAAGAGAAGACTAAGAGGGGACCTGATAGCAGTTTTCAGGTATCTAAAAGGGTGTCATCAGGAGGAGGGAGAAAACTTGTTCACCTTAGCCTCCAATGATAGAACAAGAAGCAATGGGCTTAAACTGCAGCAAGGGAGATTTAGGTTGGACATTAGGAAAAAGTTCCTAACTGTCAGGGTAGTTTAACACTGGAATAGATTGCCTAGGGAAGTTGTGGAATCTCCATCTCTGGAGATATTTAAGAGTAGGTTAGATAAATGTCTATTAGGGATGATCTAGACAGTATTTGGTCCTGCCATGAGGGCAGGGGACTGGACTTGATGACCTCTCGAGGTCCCTTCCAGTCCTAGAGTCTATGAGTCTATGAGTCTATAAGATTGAGGCCCAAACATATAATAAAACACAATCGGTGCCCCCAGAGAGCTTACAAAACAAATAGGACAGAAGGGAAAACAGAGAGGTGAGATGAAGTGTCTTGCCTAATCTTACACAGCAGGTCAGTGGTACAGCTGGGAATAGAATACAGGTCTCACAAATCCTAGGACATGTGTACACTGTTGTGCAGTTCAGACTACAGAGCTGTGAATTCAAGGACTGTGTTAACGTAAAGTGGGAACCTTTTAGTTTGAGTCTGCAGTGTCCCTATGGGGGACTTACAGCACTGCACTTTCTGCAGTGTCTAGCTTCTCTGTACTCTCATACTGTCGCTCTGTTCACATTTCACGGTCTTTCCTGCTAGTGCTCTCTGTAAAACAGAGAAATATGAACCTATAGATTAGGAATGTTGTGTTAATTTTGATAGACTCTATGGGCTTAAAGAGTTAAAGGTGTTGTCATAAACAGATAAGAAAAGTTAATAGTACAGAAGTACTTTATATCTCTTTGCCTGGAAAGGGTTAACAAGAACAGTGAGCCTGGTTGTCGCCTGACCAGAGGACCAATCAGAGGACAGGATATTTTCAAATCTTGAGGGAGGGAAGTTTTTGTGCTGTGCTGTTAGTTTTGGTTGTTGTTCACTCTGGAGGCTCAGAGGGATCAGACGTTCAACCAGGTTTCTCTCCAATCTCTCCAATACAGGCTCTTATAAGTTCAGACTAGTGAGTACTAGGTAGATAAAGCGAGTTAGGCTTATGGTTGTTTTCTTTATTTGCAAATGTGTATTTGGCTGAAAGGAGTTCAAATTGGTATTTTGCTGAAAAGATTTTAATTTGTACTTGTATACTTAGGCTGGGAGGGTGTTCCCAGTGTCTATAGCTGAAAGACCCTGTACCTATTCCATTTTTTTAAAATTTACAAAGATAATTTTTACTTTTTTTTCCTTCTTTAATTAAAAAAGGTTTAAGAACCTAATTGTTTTTTTATTCTGGTGAGACCCCAGGGGACTGGGTCTGGAATCACCAGGGAAATTGGTGGGGAGAAAGGAGGGAAGAGGGAGAGAGAGGCTGATTTCTCTCTGTGCCAGGATTACTTTCTCTCAGGAAGAGTCTGGGAGGGGGAAAGAGAAGGAGGGAGGAAGGTGAATTGTCCTCTCTGTTTTGTGATTCAAGGAGTTTGAATCACACAGTGATCTTCCAGGGTAACCCAGGGAGGGGAAGCCTGGGAGAGGCAACGGTGAGGGAAAGGGTTTACTTTCCTTGTGTTGAGATCCAGAGGGTCTGGGTCTTGGGGGTCCCTGGGCAAGGTTTTGGGGGGCACCAGAGTGTACCAGGGACTGGAATTCCTGGTTGGTGGCAGCGCTACAGGTTCTAAGCTGGGATTGAGCTTAGAGGAATTCATGCTGGTACCCCATCTTTTGGACGCTAAGGTTCAGAGTGGGGAATTGTACCATGACATGGTGTGCAGCGTCTAGGATAGATAGAAGTCAAAAAGCCAGTGAGGTTTTTATTTCTCTCCCTGCTAGCTATCTGCAGGCAGACTGAGAGGTTTGGGTTTAGAAGCAAAAGCCAGCAGGATTTTTTCTTTCTCTTTTCTCTCTGCCAGCTGTTTGTAAGCAGGAGAGAGGGTTTTTAAAACTACAGCCAGAAAATTTTTTCCTTTTCTCCTTTCTGGTTGTGCAGAGAGACTGCCTGAAGGCAGAGGCGTTAAGATTTAACAAGGGTCTTTTGTTAAACAAAGGGACTCCAGTTGTGAGTCACCATACACCAGCAAAACACATTTGCACATGGATGTTTTTTTTTCTTTCTGTCGGGAATAGCTAGGTAGAAGGAGTTAAAAGAAAGACACTGTTGCTAAGCAACCCGAAGAAGGCAACAGAAAAGCAGCATTTCAAGCAGTAAACACCAGAGGGCACCCCAACACAAGAAAGCAGAAACCATGACTACCAAGGACACCCTGAAACAGGAACGGGCAAAACTGGAGGCAGAGGCACAAATCAAAGACGCAGACCACAGGCGAGACATGGAAAAGATACTACAAGAACTAAAAATAAAACAAAAAGAGATGGAGCTGAGAGAAAGAGAAAGAGAGGCTGCCCACAGGAGAGAGCTGGAGATAAAAGAAAGAGAAAGGGAAGAGAGGGAAAAAGAGAGAAAGCATGAACTGGAATTAGAGCAGGCTAAGCAGAATAACACAGCCAACCCTAACAACCCTTCGCCAGTTATTGTTCCACATCCCAGGAAATTTCCCATCTACAAGGCAGGTGATGACACTGAGGCCTTCCTAGAAAATTTTGAAAGGACCTGCCTTGGGTACAACATCCCTGAAGACCAGTACATGATAGAACTGAGGCCACAGCTCAGTGGACCCTTAGCAGAGGTGGCAGCTGAAATGCCTAAGGAGAACATGAATGATTATAAACTTTTTCAAACCAAGGCCAGATACAGAATGGGGATAACACCTGAACAGGCCCGTTGGCGGTTCAGAGCCCTAAAATGGAAACCAGATGTATCATTTCCCCGACACGCCTACCACATTGCAAAGAATTATGAATATCAGGAGCCAATGTTAAATCTCTGGACGACATGCACCTCCTAATACAATTGTAGCAGTTCTTAGAGGGTGTTCCGGAGGAAATCGAAAGGTATGTCCTAGAGGGAAGCCCAGAACTGTAACTGAGGCAGGGGAGATTGGAGCCAGATGGGTGGAAGTGGCAGAAAAGAAAAGAGCTACTATCAAGGGGAGCGAATATCACAGAGGTCACCCCGACAATAAACCCTATATCCGAGGGCAACCCAAGACCCCACCTACAACCCCAGGAAAGCCGCCGACACCCTATTCTCTCACCTCACCAATCTCCAGTAACCCACCTCGACCCAGTGACCATTCAGCTGAGTGATGCTTCAAGTGTAATGAACTGGGACATATAAAGGCCAACTGCCTCAAGAACCCCAACCGAGTGCAGTTCATTATATCTCCATCACTCCAAAGATCCCCAGGCCCAGATGCCTCTCAAATACCCTCTGAGCGAAGGGAAATTTTGAGAGTGGGCGGAAAGAAGTTTATCGCGTGGAGAGACACGGGAGCACAAGTGTCAGCTATTCACCAATCCTTTGTGGACCCCAAATTCATCAACCCAAAGGTTCAAGTGACAATTTTCCCCTTCATGTCACAAGCGGTAAACTTGCCTACAGCTAAACTGCCTGTCCAGTACAAAGGCTGGTCAGGAATGTGGACATTTGCAGTCTACAACAATTATCCTACTGGAGGAAGACTTGGCCAACCAGGTAAAGTGGGCCAAGAGGGTGGGATGGTTACACGCAGACAAGCCAGGCAAGCTTCCAGACCCATCCCTGTTCCTGAGCCGTCCACAGGGGCTCCGTCTGTGTTAGCAGAGACCCAGACAAAGGTAGTGGACCCAGATTCCCTGCCAACGACTGCAACAGCCACAGTACTTCCAGTCCCAGGCGCGGAACTGGAACAGCAACCAGCACCAGAACTATTGCCAGCACTGATGCCAGCGCTTGCAACCACATCTTCAACCCCAACGCCAGAGGGCGCCAGCGAGCCTGAACTGGCAGAAGCAGCAAACAACCAGACCCAAGAGGCTCAGCCAGAGCCTGAAATACCACCTGGTGCACCAGCGAAGCGCTGTTCACCAGCCACGAAAACAACCCCATCACCTACATTCCTTCTCGAAGGACCAAGCCGAAGTCCACAGTCTGAGGAGGAACTGGTGTCTCCAACCTCCAGGAAACAGTTCCAGACTGAGCAGGAAGCAGATGACAGCCTTCAGAAAGCTTGGGTGGCGGCACGGGGCACCCCACCGCCTCTCAGCTCTTCTAACCAATCCTGGTTTGTTATCGAACAAGGGCTTTTATATAAGGACACTCTTTCTGGTGGACACCGGGAAGACTGGCATCCACAAAAACAGTTGGTGGTTCCAACTAAGTACCAGGGGAAGCTCTTAAGCTTAGCCCATGATCATCCCAGTGGCCATGCTGGGGTGAACAGAACCAAGGACAGGGGTTGGGGAAGTCCTTCCACTGGAGGGGATGGGCAAGGATGTTGCCAAGTATGTCCGGTCTTGTGAGGTGTGCCAAAAAGTGGGAAAGCCCCAAGATAGGTCAAGGCCCCTCTCCAGCCACTCCCCATAATATAGGTCCCATTTCAGCGAGTAGCTGTGGATATTCTGGGTCCTTTCTCAAAAAAGACACCCAGAGGAAAGCAGTACATACTGACTTTCGTGGACTTTGCTACTCAAGGGCCAGAAGCAGTAGCTCTAGGCAACACCAGGGCTAAAACTGTATGCCAGGCCCTAAAAGACATTTTTGCCAGGGTAGGTTGGCCCTCCGATATCCTTACAGATTCAGGGACAAATTTCATGGCAGGGACCATGAAAGAACTGTGGGAAACTCATGGGGTGAATCACTTAGTTGCCACCCTGTACCACCATCAAACCAATGGCCTGGTGGAAAGGTTTAATGGAACTTTGGGGGCCATGATAGGTAAATTCGTGAATGAACACTCCAATGACTGGGACCTAGTGTTGCAGCAGTTGCTCTTTGCTTACAGGGCTGTACCACATCCCAGTTTAGAGTTCTCACCATTTGAGCTTGTGTATGGCCACGAGGTTAAAGGGCCATTACAGTTGGTGAAGCAGCAATGGGAGGGGTTTACACCCACTCCAAGAACTAACATTCTGGACTTTGTGAGCAACCTACAGGATACCCTCCGACACTCTTTAGCGCTTGCTAAAGAAAACCTAAAGGATGCTCAAAAAGAGCAAAAGGCCTGGTATGACAGACACACCAGAGAGCGTTCCTTCAAGGTAGGAGACCAGGTTATAGTCTTGAAGGCGTAACAGGCCCATAAAATGGAAGCATCATGGGAAGGGCCATTCACGGTCCAAGAGCGCCTGGGAGCTGTTAACTACCTCATAGCATTTCCCAATTCCTCCCTAAAGCCCCGAGAGTACCACGTTAATTCTCTCAAGCCCTTTTATTACAGAGACTTACAGGTTTGTCAGTTCACAGCCCAGGGAGGAGATGATGCTGAGTGGCCTGAAAGTGTCTACGACAAAGGGAAAAGTAACGGTGGCATGGGAGAGGTAACCCTCTCCAAAACCCAGAAACGCCTGCAGCGGCAAAGATCAAGAAGTTAATGCACTCTCCCGTGAAAGTTCCCTAACATCAACTGGTTAAAAATTGTCCTTGCAATGTGAAGAATTTTGTAGTTGTACATAATTAGTGGCATATGTAAGGATGCATGTGTTTATTGATCTGTTTATTTTAAAGTTCTAAGGAGAAATCACTGCCAGTGTACTTCCACACTGTCAGCGATTTGGGGGGCGTCATAAACAGATAAGAAAAGTTAATAGCACAGAAGTACTTTATATCTCTTTGCCTGGAAAGGGTTAACAAGAACAGTGAGCCTGGTTGTCACCTGACCAGAGGACCAATCAGAGGACAGAATACTTTCAAATCTTGAGAGAGGGAAGTTTTTGTGCTGTGCTGTTAGTTTTGGTTGTTGTTCACTCTGGGGGCTCAGAGGGATCAGACGTGCAACCAGGTTTCTCTCCAATCTCTCCAATACAGGCTCTTATAAGTTCAGACTAGTGAGTACTAGGTAGATAAAGCGAGTTAGACTTATGGTTGTTTTCTTTATTTGCAAATGTGTATTTGGCTGAAAGGAGTTCAAATTGGTATTTTGCTGAAAAGATTTTAATTTGTACTTGTATACTTAGGCTGGGAGGGTGTTCCCAGTGTCTATAGTTGAAAGACCATGTACCTATTCCATTTTTTTAAATTTTACAAAGATAATTTTTACTGTTTTTTCTTTCTTTAGTTAAAAAAGGTTCAAGAACCTAATTGTTTTTTATTCTGGTGAGACCCCAGGGGACTGGGTCTGGAATCACCAGGGAAATTGGTGAGGAGAAAGGAGGGAAGAGGGAGAGAGAGGCTGATTTCTCTCTGTGCCAGGATTACTTTCTCTCAGGAAGAGTCTGGGAGGGGGAAAGAGAAGGAGGGAGGAAGGTGAATTGTCCTCTCTGTTTTGTGATTCAAGGAGTTTGAATCACACAGTGATCTTCCAGGGTAACCCAGGGAGGGGAAGCCTGGGAGAGGCAACGGTGAGGGAAAGGGTTTACTTTCCTTGTGTTGAGATCCAGAGGGTCTGGGTCTTGGGGATCCCCGGGCAAGGTTTTGGGGGGCACCAGAGTGTACCAGGCACTGGAATTCCTGGTTGGTGGCAGTGCTACAGGTTCTAAGCTGGAACTGAGCTTAGAGGAATTCATGCTGGTACCCCATCTTTTGGATGCTAAGGTTCAGAGTGGGGAATTAGACCATGACAGGTGTTAACAGGACCCTGTTACTATTTAACATTAATTTTTAAAAATGTTTGGTATACAAAGACCTTAGCTTGGTTAGTACCATAACAAACATTTTTTAAATCTTTTATTGAAAAGGAAAAACAGTTAAAGCATTTAAAATTTAAAGTATTAAATAAAACTTTTATTTTAACTATAAACCTCGGTGTGTGGTTTTTTGTTGTTTTTTTGGGGGGCTGGTTCGTTGTAGAAAGCTTTTCTAAGGAAACCTTTCTGTTAGACAGTGTTTTAGCTGATATGAAAGATGGCAATAACTGGGTTTTTTTGTGAGGGAAAGAGAAAGTTAGTTGAGATAGGCTCAAGCTGTTGTTGTCGCAGTTGTTAAATTTAATTGTGTTTCTTAGAAGACAAGGCAAATTCACACAAAAGGGGAAAGAAGACAACAGCAAAGATAGAAAATGCAGCTCAGGCTTGTGGGGCTTGGGCTGTGAGGCTATTTCATTGCAGTGTAGACCTCCCACCCTGCAGGGTCTTAGAGCCAGGGCTCCAGTCCAAGTCCAAAAACCTAGACAGCAATGAAACCACAACACAGCCTGAGCCCTGTGAGCCCTGGGTCAACTGGCACAGGCCAGCCGTGGGTGTCTAGTTACTGTTTAGACGTAACCTTTGAGACCTGCAAAGCACAGCGTTACTTAGCGCATTGATTCTAGCTGCCCTTTTGGTTTCAGGCTTGCAGCAGTGGTGCAAAATATACAATTTTGGCCAGCTAAACCAGACTCTTATTAGATGGAAGGAAAAGCAGAAGGATAGAAAAGAGAAGAAATGAGGTGGGGAACGGAAGTAAATGCCTATTTCCCCTCATGTATGCTCAATATCCACCTGTAGCAATGAATACATACAGCAGAGCATATGATCATAGTACCTGTTCAGATTCTGTCCATGAGTACAAAAGCTTCAGTGAGGTAATTTACTCAGTATCTAGGTGTGACTACTAGAAATAACAGGTTTTTTTGAGAGAGGGAGGAGAAATAAGTTTGCTAAAAAAATTAAGTGCACAGCCTGTAATTAATTCTGTTCATCTTATTTTATAGCATTACAAATTGAAATAGTGAGATTCCAGTCATACAAAAGCTCTATGGTCTGAATCTGTTACAGAAATCACAGTAAATTGCAACTGCAAGGGAAACTACTGGCTCTTATCAGCCTGAGAGTACGGTAAACAAGGATGCATTAAGAGACTTGTATTTTATTCTAAACAAAATGGACAGAGAATTGTATGCATCTGAATTCTCGTACAGGAGGACTGGTAACCAGCTCTGATATCTAAATGACTGTTCATTAGCACATATCAGCTGCACTTTTCTATGATTTACTGTAGGTAGACCACACAGCACTGATCATTTCTCTTTTTTATGGAAAAAAGGCTTTGGTCTCTAAAAAAATAAAAAGCAGATCCAGGAACAAATTTCACCAGAACAAACAAACTAATCTCACTTTATTCATTACTGGCAATGACAGGCAAAGATTATGCCTGCTCCTTCTTCCAGTTTGGAAATATTACAATCCTCAATGCACTAGGCACTTCTAAAAGATCCTCGGCCAGATCCTGGTGCAGCTCCATTGATTTCAATTGAGATATTCCTTATTTACATCAGCGTGAGTTGAGAATCAGGCCCGCTGTGTAAAATGAGTCTTTCAAGCAAACACAGAAAAGGAGTTGCTGTTCTGATACTGCCATAAAGTTACTGGCTTGCATTTTTAGTTTTTCCTAAACCTCTGGGAAAACAAATCCTTTTTCTCTTTTACAGAGCCACGGGAGAAGGTTCTTTCTGAAGCTCACTTAATGAACATCTTTACTATTCATTAAGTAGATGTGTTAAAAGCTACTTAAAGCTTCTAACAGTTGTGATTATAAACTTTTGAATGACGATAAAAAACCCTGCAGCAAGGTACAGAAAATAGTGCAAAGTGATAAACAAAAGAATTTGTTTTGTTTGCCTAGCCTGATTTGCATAAGCATCCTTTCTATATTCTGCTATGTTGTCATTCTTGTTGTTGCTAAGATAAAGATAATATTTGTAAGTGTACACCTTGAGTATAAACTAATTAGACACAATTTTCCAAAACAAAAAACAATTCAGGAGTGGAAGTTGACCACTCAAGCTGTCACTAAAACTACCTTGTTCCCACTGTAATTGACTAAGATTTAGAAAATGCAGTATTAGCTTGCAGGAGACAAAATTAATGGAAATGCACTGAACGTCAGCAAAAAGTCAACACTTTGGGATCATTATGCCCTTTAGTGGAATAGAAAATAGATCAAAAGTACTATTGAGTACTGGGGAGAGGAGAACGACTGTTTGGAATATAGCCCAGCTACCGCGGGGGTAGGGTGGGGTAATGGCAGCTCAGCAGAAGTTCCTCTGTAGCCAGCTGGGAAGAAGCAGCAAGGAGCCACAATTCCAAAGCAGGAATAGCAGCACTCCTAGACCTGGGGAAGATGCTGACAAAGAGGGAAAGGTAGGAAAAGCCCAGGGAAGTGGCAGGGGGACTGATAGAACAGTCCTTGGCCATCTAAACAGGGTCCCTGGCCTGGAACTCGAAGGATAGGGCAGGCCTGGTTCCCCTGCATCTCCCCTAGACCAAAGGGAGGAGGAGAGGCTTCCAGACTGAAGGAGGTCAAGAATGACAAGTCCCAGCTGAGGGGCTGTGGGCCTGGCATAGAGGCTACGAGACTTTGGATTTTTCCTGTCTTGTGGACTGGCCTCTGAATTAGCCTAAAAGGGGGGAGTCTCAAGCATGACCCATCCAGCAGGCCAAGTCACAAGGTAAAAGAAACCACTAGCGCGCCTGGACAGCAGTTCTCATAGACTCATAGACTTTAAGGTCAGAAGGGACCATTATGATCATCTAGTCTGACCTCCTGCAAAATGCAGGCCACAGAATCCTACCCATCTACTTCTATAACAAACCCCTAACCTATGTCTGAGTTATTGAAGTCCTCAAATTGTGGTTTGAAGACCTCAAGCTGCAGAGAATCTTCTAGCAAGTGACCCATGCCCCATGCTGCAGAGGAAGGCAAAAAACCTCCAGGGCCTCTGCCAGTCTGCTCCGGAGGAAAATTCCTTCCCGACCCCAAATATGGCGATCACTTAAACCCTGAGCATGTGGGCAAGACTCACTAGCCAGCACTCAGGAAAGAATTCTCTGCAGTAACTCAGATCCCACCCCATCTAACATCCCATCACAGGCCACTGGGCATACTTACCTGCTGATAATCAAAGATCAATTGCCAAAATTAGGCTATCCAATCATACAGTTCTGCAGAACTATAATGGAGGAAAACCCCTGTGAGCGGTGGCCTGGCCCAGGAGTCACTAAGCCTTGCTTATTTACTGTGTTATGACAGACTTAGCTGAGTTAGAAAAGGAAAAGACCCGTTAGGAGTTCTAAGCCCTCTCCTTGCCTGTGCAGGATTACTTATTACAGCAGAGGTCACTATCCTCTTTTCCTGGAGCCCCTCTTTGACTAGTTGTCATAAACAGATAGCTAAGGGTTAATGTCTCTTTCACCTGAAACACCTGACCAGAGAACCAATCAGGAAACCGGATTTTTTCAACTTTGGGTGGAGGGAAGTGTGTGTCTGAGTCTTTTGTCTGTCTGCCTGTTTCCTCTGAGCTTTGGAGAAGTAGTTCTATTTTCTAGTCTTCTGTTTCTAAGTGTAAGGACAAAGAGATCAGATAGTAAGTTCTATGGTTTCTTTTCTTTGGTATTTGTATGAATATAAGTGCTGGAGTGCTTGGATTTGTATTCTTTTTGAATAAGGCTGTTTATTCAATATTCTTTTAAGCAATTG
This sequence comes from Gopherus evgoodei, assembly GCF_007399415.2. Lineage (NCBI taxonomy): Eukaryota > Metazoa > Chordata > Testudines > Testudinidae > Gopherus > Gopherus evgoodei. Next base: position 89,366,656 of record NC_044327.1, on the reverse strand, counting down.
ACCCTGTGTTGTATCATCTTAATACAGAGAGAACATTTGTATTTTTTCTTTCTTTTTTATATAAAGTTTTCTTTTAAGACCTGTTGGAGTTTTTCTTTACTTCAGGGAAATTAAGTCTGTACTCACCAGGGAATTGGTGGGAGGAAGAAATCAAGGGGAGAGCTGTGTGTGGGATTGCTAGCCTGATTTGGCATTTCCTCTGGGTGAAGAGGAAAGTGCTTTTGTTCCAGGATTGGGAACGGAGAGGGGGAATCACTCTGCGTAGTTTCACAGAGCTTGTGTCTGGGTATCTCTCCAGGAGCATCTGGAGGGGGGAAGGGAAAAAGGATTATTTCCCTTTGTTGTGAGACTCAAGGGATTTGGGTCTTGGGGGTCCCCAGGGAAGGTTTTCAGTGGGACCAGAGTGCCCCAAAACACTCTAATTTTTGGGTGGTGGCAGCAGGTACCAGGTCCAAGCTGGTAACTAAGCTTGGAGGTTTTCATGCTAACCCCCATATTTTGGACGCTAAGGTCCAAATCTGGGAATAAGGTTATAACACTAGTGGGTACTTCCCCATGTCTGCTAGCACTATGTCCTGACACGCTGCCGCCATCCCTCCGCTTTCCTACCATGTTAGGGTTGCCAGGTCTCCGTTTTTTTTCCAGAACACCCAGTCGAAAAGGGACCCTGGAGGCTCCAGTCAGGACCACAGACTGGGTTGTCAAAAGGCGGTGCTGTGGGTCTAAGGCAGGCTAGTCCCCGCCTGTTCTGGCACTGTGCTGGGAACAGCCAGCATGTCCGGCTCCTAGGTGTGTGTGTGGGGAAACGGAGTTCCATGCGGTGCCCCCTCCCCCCATAACGCTGGCTCCACATTCCCATTGGATGTGAACTGTGCCAGTGGGAGCTGGTGGGGTCATGCCTGTGAGATGGATCTGTTGGCTGCTTCCAGGATGCAATGCAGTGCCAGTACAGGCAGGGAGCCTGCCTTAGCGCTCCCACTCCCCCGCTGCGCTGCTGACTGGGAGTCGCCCGAGGTAAATCTGCACCCCAACCCCCTGCCCCAGCCCTGAGGCACCCCCAACCAGGAGCCCCCTCCTGTATCCCAAACCCCTCACCCTCAGCCTGTAATGCCTTCTGCACCCCAACCCCCTGCCTAAACCCACAGCCCCCTCCTGCACACCGAATCTCTTGGCCCCAGCCTGGACCCCTCTCCTACACCCAAACCCCTCATCCCTGGTCCCAGCCTAGAGTCTGCACCTCCAACCCAGAGCCCATACGTCCTCCCACACTGCAACCACCTCACTCAACCCACAGCCTCCTCCCCCATTCCTAATCCCTTGGCCCCACCCCCCAGTCTGGACCCCCTTCCTCCACCTCACACCCCTCATCCCCAGCCCCATTCTAGAGCCCACACCCCCAGCCAGAGCCCTCACCCCCTCCCGCATCCCAACCCCAGCGAAAGTGAGTGAGGGTGGGGGAGAATGAGCCACTGAAGGAGGGGGAAATGTAGTGAGTGGGGGTGGGGCCTCAGGGAAGTGGGGGCGGGGCTAGGGTGTTCAGTTTTGTGTGATTAGAAAGTTGACAACCCTACAGCATATGCTGTCATCTCTCTTCTCATTGCTCTCTCTGTTGTCTATGTTCCTTCACTACTTTTATTTTCTTTTTTTTGGTTCTTCTTTTTCTTTTTTAGGTTCTGCTCTTCCAAATTGCCATATTCCTAGTGACTGGAATGGATGAAGGATCGAACCCTTTCTGTACACTCTTTTTGTTGACTTTTCCTCTCCATTCTCCTATTCCCCGAAGACTCCATTGCCACTGGGAATGTGTGTGTACATTCAAGGCTGCGCCAAATGCTTTGGGAGCAGAGAAAAGAAGCTGGTTCTTTTCAGTGCTGAGCCTGCAGCTCTGTACAGGTGAAGCTACTCCTGCAATTAGCAACATTAAAGGCCTCACCGAGAGTAGGGAGGAAGCTGAATTTGTTTTCAAGTGACCACTTGCTACTTTAACTGTAGACGTAGCAGCTAGTTTCCAGTGTGTGAGATAACTGGCTTTAGGGTGCTATAGCTTTCCCCACCCACAATGACACTTTTTTATCCTGTTCTCACTCCTCTCACCCTAAATGCCAAGTTGGGAACTACAAGCCCTACGCTTTGTCTTGTCTGATTTTAAGTGTCTCAGATTGTGGGGATTTTGCCAATTCCTGTAGGAGACTGTTTACAGCCTAATAGATCTGGGACTGGTTTCCTTTTTTTTTTTTAATCTTCACATTATGCTTTTCTCAAAACTTGTATTTACTTTTCAATCACAATGCAATTTGTTTCTTTGTCTCATTTAATTTTTACTTAATCCTTTTCATCCTGACAGCTAATAGATTTTTTTTCTATGTGGTGAGGCAAGCAAAATCATTACAGAATTCCCTTTAAGAAAATATACTGTCAGCCACACTGTATTACTTAAAGCTGTACTCAAAAGAGCAAGGAAGGGTGGAGGACTAAAGGTTCACAAACATTTTTTTTACTCAAACTTCAATAGGAGCTCAGACTACATGATCACAGTGGTCTGGCTCTATACTCTAGGCATTTATGATCTATGCATTAATGACACCACTGTATTTTCTCTCTAATCTATCAAAATCTATTTATAATGCACTAACCACAACAGTATCAGTTTTATAGTTATAGGACTGTGGTGAGGGTTTTTTGTATTTTTCTCTTCATTTTAATTTTCTTCTACATTCATGCTTTCTCTTGTAGTTTAAATTTTTTATAAACTCTTAATTGTGTTTTGTGGTGTGCCTTTCTGCTATTTAGGGCTGACAATTAATTGCATTTAATGCATGTGATAAATGCAAAACAAATAAACTAGATTAAAAAAGTCACAATTAATTGCAATTTTAACCACACCATTAAACAATAATAGAATACCAATTTAAATTGATTATAAATATTTTTGGATTTTTTCTACATTTTCAAACATACCAGACCCTCGCTAGAACACGCGTCTATATAGCGCAAATTTGCATATAACATGGTCACGGCCATGGATCCCAAATTTAATTACTTTAATTGAAATTCATTTTAATGCGGTCCCCGCTATAATGTGGTCCTCATGTTAACGTGGTACTGCGCATGGATCCCAAATCTCGTGCTCTAGCGAGGGTTCAGTGTCTACTGATTTCATGACAACACAGAATACGAAGTGCACAGTGCTCACTTAATATTATTTTTATTACAAATATTTGCACTGTAAAAAAAGATAAATAAAAGAAATAGTATTTTCCATTCATGTCATACAAGTCCACTGAGTGCTACTTCTTGTTCAGCCAATCACTAAGACAAACAAGTTTGTTTACATTTACTAGAAATAATGCGGCCTGCTTCTTATTTACAATGTCACCTGAAAGTGAGAACAGGCATTCGCATGGCACTGTTGTAGCCGGCGTTGCAAGGTATTTAAGTGCCAGATAAGCTAAACATTCATATGCCTCTTTATGGTTCAACTTGTAAGCTCTAATGTTTTACATTGTTTTGTTTCTGAGTGCAGTTATGTTAAAAAAATGTGAAGGTGGTACTTTCACACTACAGTACTAGTATTCTATTACAGTTAAACAGTGTGAGTAAAACAGATTAACCACAACTTTTTTTACATCTCACAATTGTGATTATTTTTTAATTGTTTGACAGTCCTAGTTCTATTTGAACTCTGCCTCCTGCAGAAAGAGTAAAGCAAACTCCATTGATCTACTTCTGTCTAGCATCGCTATATCACTGATAACAGCCTACTCCAGTGTGTTTCATCTTTGAACTAAACAATAAAGCAGAGCACTGCTTCTGTATCTCCATCTTAAACCAACCTATCAGGTGTTGGTATAGCAGGAACTGCAGTTAACAATTCTGGGAAATCTGACCAGTGTGTGCAGTAGCTTTTGCCTAGATCTCTTAGGTCCAGTCATTGTAGTGATAGCACAGTGTGAAACCATTCAAGCTTGTCTCTTTTTATTACAAATCATGTAAGTGCATCCTTGTCTTTTGATTGGTTGAATGGACTGCAGCAGAGAGACTCAAATCTGACTCTGGGGACTGAAGCAGAGGGAGGAGGGAGAAGAACTTACCATTTTGCCTAAAATGAAACCATGATTTATAATACATTTTATAGCTCCCTGGGTAACTAGCTCCTCAAGAAATACTAGGAGCAGCTGATGAAACAGGCACCTGTTTGAATTTCTAAGCTGCATTGAAAGCAGACGTACCTGTAAAAGTCAGAGTAGCGAAGGACCCGCATAGACTTCACTTTCAAAGCTTCTAGGTTTTAACAAATAAATAATGCCTTGCACTTGTACAGCACCGTCCACTGTAAGTTCTTAACACGCTTTATAAACATTAATTTGCTCTCACATAGTGAATAATAGTATACCATTTTACAGATGGGGAAACTGAGGCATAAAGAGGTTAAAACCCAAATTTTCAAAAGTAGACACTCAATTTTCAGTGCTTTGATTGCTCAGTGCCCATCTGGCACATCTCTGACCTGAACCCTCACAACTCCCATTGAAGTCAATAGGTGTTCCATGCCAGACACCCAGAAATTAGACACCCAAACTTCTGAAAAGTTTTGGCGTAAATAACTTGCTTAAGGGGACACAGCCAATCTGTGGCAGAGATAGGATAAAACCAGTCTCCTGACCTTAATAACAAAACCATGCATTAACCACTTAATTGTTGTAGAAATAGATTTCTAAAAATACAATAAAACACCTTTGCTATCATGTTAGCTAAAATATATTGCACTTACCATTGACAGAAAAGGAGAGAGAGACCCCTTTCATGATAGTGATCTTGGGACACAGAGTCCAAAGAACCATGCAAATCCCTCTGTTCCCACTGCCATTCAGTACCCCTGATATCCACCCCCACCCATCGGAAGAATTTGAGAAGAAAGCTTTCAAATATTACTTAATGCCATCCAACCACTGCTGCCCTCATGAGAAGTACAAATTGAGGGAGAGTTTAAAAACTTTACGCTTTTACTACTGCTCAGGGCCTCCCCTTGCCTCCAGCTTCATTCATGCCAAAGGACACTAGAAGAGAGGGTTTAAAACTCATCTGCTCATAATTCCAGTTCTGTGTGCATGGAGCACCCAGTCATCTGCACTCCAGCGAGAGAACACAGGGGGGAGGGGCATTTAAAACTTTGCTACTCTCATTGTTGCTATGTTGTTTTAGAGAGAAGTGATCCCAACAGCTTCGTTCTCCTTGAATACTTTTTAATGTAATTGGCCGTGCCCCCATCTCCACTTTTTAAGATGATATATTATACAGCAGTTCCATGAAAGAAAGGGACTTTCTTTTGCTTTTAAATGTATATTTGCCTTTTCTTTTATGATAGCTCCAAAGGGAAGACAAAAGAACAAAGAGAATATGACAATGGAAAACACTGCTACAATGACAACTTTAATGACACCTATGGGGAAAAGTGTGACAAGAAGATCTCTTCTGTTCCTGGTCACAGTCACCTTTAGCCAATTCTTGAGGCTAATAGATCTGCTTTACCGAGTGAGAAATATCTTTACAGTGCATTTTATTCACTACCGAGTCAAGGAGAAACATATTTGACTAGTTGAATTCAGAATTGGACAGTTACACATAAAGGCCTGATTCTGCACCAGGACCCATTCATACAGCCCTGTGCTTATCCAGACTCCCACTGTCGTCAGTGGGACTCTAAATGGGTGCAGAGGCCCATGTTAGTAGATCCTGATGCAGAACTGGGGTCAGAGTTTGCAGTTTATTGGTAGGAGAAAAGTAGAAAGATTCCAAAAAGAAAAGAAAAAGAAAAAAAAAGTAGAAGCAAATATAACTCCAAATGCAAACAAAGGAAGACAGTACAAAGTCACCAATAGGATAACTCATTGCTTCCATCAGCGAATGGAAGTTTTACAAAATCTTTCTAAGACAAACACTTTAATATCCATAGGCTTTGGGGATCCATAATTTGGACACTTACATCTCTGTATTTTTAAATTCTATATCTCTGGATAAATTTGTGTCCATGCTAAAAATCTCTAAATATTTTTAGATGTCCAACAAAATTTCACCACCTTTCATTTGATCTAATTTTAATTACTTGAGTAGAACTCTCATTGTAATTTCTGAGTCCTTGTTAGCTCATAAGAAAGACTTTTCAGTGGTTTGGAGATCCAGTGGAAAGATTTACTCAATAGCAAACAAGTTAATACTTTCCTAGTTACTCAAGACCTATCCCACCTAGAAGAAAAAATATCTAATATGACAGAAACACTTTTTGCCTAGAAGATTTGTTGTTTCAGTCTTCTTCCCTCCAAAATGTTGTCTTGTCAAGGAGGCTTAAATATCTGTTCTTGAACACCACAAAGTGATAGGTACTCCCATTATGGAAAAAAAGGTCTATTTATGTAAGTGGAACAGCACAACTGAAGATCCATTATACAATAGGATTTTAGTAGAATCTGAACAGAACTGTTTAGACTTAAAACTGATGTTTGTATTGAAATACTGTTAGAAAGTAATACATTTCTATTTACTTAATGCTATATAATTAAGAGACTAATTTTATAGGCTTTTTTATTGAATAATTTAGTCTAATTTAATTGGAATTTGATATAAAAAGCAGTAGTAACTTTGGCTCAGATCATCCAAGGGAGATCTGTGCATGGAGGGAGTTCTCTGCACACAATTCTCCTCTGGCCTCTAGGAAGTAGGGGGCTGGGGTAGGGGGGTCACCAGCCCCTCTTCCTGGGACCATTGAGAGGGTTGGGAAGATATCTTTAAGGTGGGTGCCTGGGACTGCTGCCCAGGGCAAGCAATTAGTGCTGTGCTTGCAAGGAGCAAGATGGCCCTGGAATGCCATTCATTCCACAAGATGGAAAATCCGGCTCACTTCACATCTCGTTATTATTACGATAGTGCTTAAAGGCTCCAGTCAGGATCAGAACTCCATTGTGTGAGGAAGTGTACAACCATAGGGCTAGATCATGTAAAAGAATCTGTCTGGGAAACACTCTTGCACCCACACACTGCCCCAACGACTTGCACTCCGCTGTGTCTAGCTCAGACAGAATAATTTTGGAGAAAACTTTGTGGATTTTTTCCTCCCCACCATCTTCCACAAGAATTTCCGTGACAGGAGGTGATCTGAGCTTTGACTCTCAAAATATGGACGCTGAAATTTATATTTTTCCTACAGCTGTAATAGATATTCTTTTGCATTCGTTTACTACTTAATCTAGTCTAGTAGAATTGAATCTGATTGATATAAACAGTTATTTTGTCTTTGTTCCTTACTGAATTTTTTCCTTATTATTAAAACTATGATATTAAAAATATGGTTTTGTTTACCTACCATTTTATGAACTTAGTTACAGTCATTTAGATTCCTCATGTGAAATTACCGGATTTAATTTAATTGGGATGTGACTGATACAAAATGAAGTTTTGACTAAGGTTCTTGTTGTATCACAATATAAGCTTTTAGTTTCTTCACCTAATTGATATTAATTAATCCAAGTGTTTTGGAGTGAATAGATGATTAACTGTGTGTATTGTATATTGGTTTCTTTTAATACGTGGAATGCCCTTTTAATTTTTAAAATAATTTTCTTGATTACAATTAAATAATTTAAAATAATTAAAGATTTTGGGTTTTTTTTAAAGAAAACCTGTGCAATGTATCTTTGGAACTAATGTGCATGAGATAGGCAGCAACACCTCAAGGCCTTCCCCTTAGTACCTTTGACTCTTATATTAACTCAGAGGCAGATTGATAGATACAAGCACTAAACAACTGCAATCAAGGAAACAGCAAAGAAATAAATGATCATAATCTAATCAGAAACAAGACAGCTGCCTAGGCACAGTTGCTGGATATGATCTAGGAACCTGATTCTTTTCCTAGAGTAGAAGTGGTATGATCTGCATGAGTGAACAGAGTGTTCTATAGAGTAAAACTTCTGAGTTCTATTCCCACTTCTACAAATGGCTGATCTTTAGACTTTGCACTTCTTGAATTGCTTTACATAGGTTGGAAAGCACTGCTAGGCTAGATTCAAAAGATTAGGGAAGATTAAAAAAAACAGACAAAGGAAATAGAAAATTGGTATTTGGGAGGATTGTCTCTTCACCAATCTAAGGAATGTAGCAGTAGCATAGCAAAGATACTGAAGGATCCCAAAAACCTATCCGCAGATTATGTCATCTGAGATTGAGATGGTGCCAGAAAAAATATATGCTTTGAGTGTTGAGGACAAGATTGAGCACAAGTCAGTCAGTCAAAAAAGAAATGTACAACAATTAATGCGGAAATGAGAGCAGCTTCCCACAATTAAAAGATAGGCTTAAAAATGTATGCACATTTTTCATAATTATACCAATCACCATTACAGCAGACATTTGTTACAAGATATTGTTTATGCATTAGAGAAAAAGAGAACTTTAGCAAGCATCAGTGTATCTCCACAACCCTGCCTGTATGTGAATAAGGCATCCTAACTGCAAAGTTTGACATGTTGCTTGTTTAAAAAAAGACTCATACAACTGTAAGCAGGAATACTGGAGAAGCTCCTTGTCTCTTGGGAGAATGGATCTGGGGAAATTAACCAACAATCAGATGTGTTATAATGGAGGAAGGGCAAACACCATTCTTTCCTTCTCATTGATTTAAATGGTACAAACCAAATACATCTGTCTCCTGCCCCCCACTCTTTTATCAGTCTGTCCTGTGCCGTGCTGTGTTCTAAACAGTTACTGTAAACATACAGCAAGATTTTTTTTACCTTGGTGTTACTTTTGTTTTAGTATTGCTAAATACCAAAGTCTTGGTGAAATAACCATCCACATTTAAGGAACAGCACACCAATAGCAAAACTGTTTCTTTTAGTTAATCTTTTAGTTAGTTTATCAGTCTAAAAGTCTGTGTATTGTACATGGACGTCAGGTTCAAACACCATATCGATTAGTATGAGGATTCTAAGTTTGGCTGTCTGATCTTTGGGTCAGTAATCTTTCTATTGTGCCTGTGGGTCCAGAATCCCAGGTATTGAGCTAGGTGGTAGGGTGGCTGTAGGTCATGGATTCTACTCAGGTTCTTGGCTATTTTTTCTGCCCTAGGCATGTTAATTGCTGCAATAGTCTGAAGTTTGAATGAAATTTTGTTTTGAGGATTTATATAAATATTTACATTTTACTATTATATTTAGACAAGGAAAATGGTGTATTTGCATCTTTGGAAGGGGGGAAGGTGCATATACATAGCTGCATTAGAATGCATTCAGTCACTGTGGGACTCTTATTCCCAAGGGCATTCTGCGCCAAAAAAATTAAACTGTTTCACACTATCTTAAAATTCTGCAAAATTCTGTAAATTTTATTTGTCAAATAAATGTGCAGGCTCCAGCATGGCACTGGGGAACACAGGCCACTAGCTGCACAGAAGTAGGAGATCACTGTGCAGCCCTCCTTCTTCCTCCTCCCCCTGCCCCGGGACAGGGACTAAGCAGTGAGGCTGCGCCCATCCCTGAAACAGTGCAAGGACCGGGCCTGCCCCAGAAACACCCCAGGGCCCTGCCCCTCTGTGCCAGGTGCACCAGGTGTGGGCAGGCAGGCTCAGCAAGGCAGGATCCAAGTGTGGAGGAGCTTAGTGTGGGGGATCTAGGTGTGGGTTGAGAAGGTTCTGTGTGGGGCAGTCTGGGTGTGGGCAGCTTAGTGGGGGTTCTGGATGCGGGGGGAAGATCTGGGTGCACAGGGGCTTGTTGGGGGGTTCTGCATGCAATGGTAATGGGACTCTGCAGGGGGTCCAGGTGAAGTTGGTTGGGGCTCAGCAGTGGGCTGGGGAGTCTGGGTGTGGAGGGATAGAGCTTGGCAGGAGGGTCTGGGGGGCGGGGCTCAGTGGAGGGCCCTGATGCTGGGGGAAGTGGGACTCAGTGAGGTGGGGATCCAGGTGCAACTGGTTGGGGCTTGGTGGGCTGGGGATCCAGGTGTGGGTGTCTTGTCAGGGTGGTCCAGGTACAGAGGGAATGGGGCTTATGTGCGGGGGTTCTGAGTGTGATGGGTGAGGCTCGGCAAGAAGGTCTGGGTATGAGGGTGTCTGGATGCAGGGGGGTTGGATGGATGGGGGAGCAGCTCCCTCTCGAGGGACCCTCCCCCTGCAGATGAGGAGTGATAGGTGCGGGGGGGGGGGGAGGGGAACTGCAGCGCTTCCTACAGCCAGGGGAGAAATCTGGGGGATGCTGTGTAGGGGTAGAGGATATCCCGTCCTCCCCGGTCCAGCCTGGACTAGCAGCTGAGCCCAGTGCAGGGTAGGATCAGCCAGATCCTCCCCAGTCCCGCCTCCTGCCCCACAGTGATGTACCTCTCTGCTGGCTGCTCTGGGCACCCAAAACATACTGCTGGGGAGGGTCGCATGACCAATCTTGTGGCTTCCCTTTGCTTCTCCATTAGAAAGTCATTTTTCTGCAGGGAAGCAAAGAAATCGGCAGTGGTCATAAATTCTGCACATGTGCAGTGGCACAGAATTCCCCCAGGAGTATATTCTGGAGGCAAATATCTCCAGATATTTGTTTCTATGTACCAGCATGACCCCATCTGGGTTCCAAGAGGCTGGGATGGGGACAATAGCTTCTCATGTAAATGGTTTGAAAGTGCCATTGCTACCTGTTTATCCTGTGATTCTCTGGGGGCCTAGCTGCCTCCACATGCAGCCTGCCTGTGTATTTATGTAACCCACACACCTTCTGGGTGTGGTGTTCTGTTCTATCTAGTGGCACCAAGACCACTTAGAGAGAGAGTTAAATAAGGTGACTTTTTTGTGCCAGAGAGGCAAAATGATTACAATGGCTTGGGATGACTCCTCTTAGTTTCTTAGCCCCCAGTTGTGGAGTCATTTGACTTTATATTGAAGGAGATATTTGGGAGTAATCCAAAGGATAATACATTTAAATCTGCAATGGAAACAGGAAAACATTTTTTCAGACTTAAGACGGTGCATTATATGAAAACCAAACACAATGCCAAATGTTTACCGCCTTTTGACATTCATTAAAGATATTTACCTTCAAATATTATGCAGAACTTGAGGTTGCAGTTTCAAAATCGTATACAAAATGGCTCATTAACCTTCCTATAAAACCTAGCCTAGTGACAGTGTAAGTCAGTGTCTCCATAGTGACCAGGGGTGGCTCTATGTTTTTTGCTGCCCCAAGCACAGCAGTCAGGCGGCCTTCAGTGGCATGCCCGCATGGATTTGGCGGTGTTTCTGTGGGTGATCTATGAGTCTCACGCCTTTGGCGTACGCACCGCTGAAATGCCACTTAAGCCGCTGGTGCCTGGAGCCGCCCCTGATAGTGACCCATGCTGACCTTGTTCATGGGCTGTAATTGTGAACATCTCTTCACCGATGTTTCCACTTCTAATAGCAGCTCTGTGACATGAACTCCTCTTTCAGGGACCCTACGCAAGTCCACATTCATTTTCAGTTTTAACACAAAGGACAACAATTATAAATTAACAAAGCCCTTCAACAGAGGCACTAGCACTTAGAGCGGAGATTATGAGGGACTTGAAGCAGTGATCTTTCAACATAGGGTCCCTGAAGTACTACATCAGTGCCACCTTATGATCTTTTTATTAATGAAAGTTTTGCTTCGATTTTACCCTATTAGCACATTGTTGGTTGTGTTAATAATGAAAGGTTGGTGCCAAAGCACTGTTAACTTGTTCTACTTTGCCTTTTGATAGCCCCCTGCTTAGCCTCCAGGAATTATCATGCTGCTTGAACAGAAAGAGAGACAAGTTACTGCATATATGTCATGTCATTTTCTTTCTCTCCAGACAAAAAGCGAGGACTAGATGCTCAGCTCGTGTAAACTGACATTGCTCCACAGCCAGCAATGAAGCTACGCTGACTCACAGCAGCTGAGGATCTCCCCTTTTTCCAGAAGTGTCTTATATAAGAGCATGCACTTCTGAAAGGTGTACATCGCTGAGAAAAAAGATTCTACCCTCTCCTTCTAGTTACCCTCTTTTTATACCTGCAATACAAGTATCTACCATGGCTGTCAGCTAATGCGTTTTTAAATGAGCTAACACCTATTAGGTTTAATTCTCCTCTCACTTACACTAGTGTAAATCAGGAATAATTCCAATGAAGTCAATGGAGTTACTATGATTTTGAACAGGTGCAACTGCATTCATTTCCATGGAATTACATCTGATTTACATTGGTATAAGGGAACAATCATGCCTCGTGCACACGCCGTGGCCTGGTCTACGCTTCATTTTTGCTGCCATAGCTATGTCGATTGGGAGTATGAAGAAAAAGGCACATGCCTAATTGACATTACTATGCTGGCAAATGCCATAGGGTAGACACAGTTATACTGGCAAAAAAGTCTGTTTGCTGTTATAGCTTATTTTGTTCAGGGAGCTAGGATAAGCTATACCAGCAAAATAACTCTTGCTGATATAAGCTCCCTAGGAGGGTTTGCCAGTATAGCTGTATCATTGTAACTATGCTAACAAACCCTTCTGTGCTTAGACAAGGTCCACATGAAAAGCAAAAAGCAGAGAAATGCCTCCAGTCTAAATAAATAGATTACTGAAGTGGATGGACTGGGCTATTTAGAATTCTGATTTGCTTCCTGGTAGGTGAAGATATAATGTTGAGGATGACTGGAAAGTATTTTGGGGGACAAGTGAAGATTTTGGACCACTTCTGGGGGAAATGTAGAATTTATAAAAGAGAAAATACCAATACATGTGGTCTGTTTGACCCAAACCAATATCAAAAGGGTAAATCATTTAGAAATTAATTTATCAAACTTGTTTCAAAATAAAAAGGGAGGAAATCTTGAAACACAAAGCACTTCTCTTTCCTTGTTTCTTTTCTTTCTCTTCCTCCTCCTTGGGTGCCATTCTGGAAAGAGGAGAGGGGGGAATAATGTTGTTCAGCAGATTTATGTGTGTTTGTGTTGCCATTCTGTTCTTTCCTAGTCCTCTGAAATACCCTGCCTGTCTTCAGCCTCACTGCCCACTATATTATTTTCTCTCTCATTGATATCTATTATTTTATAGCACCTGTAATGGTGCTAAATGCTTCACAGAAGGCATGGTATCTGAAGCCTAAATTAAAGGTGTCATAAAAGTGGGAGCAATGAATAGTATGACTCTGATGAAACAGGAAGACCAATATTTGCAGCAATATGATCATGTTATTACTCACCCAAATGCACATCTTAGTGGTTCAAGTTTTTTTTTTTAACATTACACCTACATGTGATAAATGTATTTATCATGCACATTTGTGAAGGGGATATACTAGGAACAAGGTGGTGTCTGGAGAGCACTGTATCTGGCAATCCCCAACTGGCAGATACTTTCCTGGAGACCACTGCAAGGTGGAGCATATTAAAGCAAACCCCAGACTGCCCTAACATGTGGCAAGCCAGGCTGAAAACCAGGGAGGTGTAGCCAGCTTTCCAATGGTTCCACATCTCTACTGCACTCTGCAGACGCTGGAAGTGGCAGAGAATCTGGCTCAGTGAGTGATAATGGAGGGCTAGAATTCAGCAAAATACTTTTTGAGTAGAATTTCATTTTAAATATTTGAATCTTAACCTTTCGCAGTGTAGCTGCATAGTTCTTGTTAATGGCAAGAAGAGTTATGCAGCATGTGCAGATGATATGGACCTCATGGGTTTTAAATGTAATCTTGGTGACAAACAGGATCTTCTAGAAACAGTGGGCCACATCCTTAGCTGGTGTAAATTGCCATAGTTCATTTGATTTCACCGATATGATCCCACTTTTGCAGCAGCTGAGTATCTGTCCCATTGTTTTTAAATTAGCCAGTGGGGTTAGGTAAGTCCATCTGAGAGTGATGACCCTTGTAAGTCACCCCACTAAAATCCATACAAGTGGTTTTACCAATTTTGCAAAACCGATGTTTGAATAGAAAAGTTTGTGCTTTTTCATTGTGATGAAAAGACATTTTTGTTGGCAATTTCCCCCCTTTGCTGTTAGGATTCCTCTTTTATGGAGGGGAGAAAAAGCACTGCAAGGTCTAAGCCTTGTGTGGCTGAATCTAAAGAATATCATCCCTCAGAATTTTCTTTTACATTTCTTTTTAGGTCTCCAGCTGAAGTGATACCTCCCAATAACAAGGAAGAAAGGCCTGATTTAGTATGGCTTTCTATTACTGGTGTTCTTCCACTGTTGGAGGATGAGGTGAAATAATCCCCTAGTGTCATTACTTTGGCATAGGGGTATGCATTATTATTTGAGATTTGTTTTCATATAAAGTTACAAAACACCATCTCAGGAAAGGTTACTGAGGTATTTCTAGAATCTTCAGTAAAACTAGACAACCTTTTAAAAATCAATTTATTATAATGTTTGCATTTCTGCTTCAAGGTAAGTGTAAGTAAAAGAATAATGTATACTAGAATGAAAAGTTACTTGGTATCCATAGTACTTTACTAATTGAAAAGTAAAATCAATTCATATATTCTTGCCAGTAATTGTTTTTGAATTTTGGCAACTCAAGGACTGAGAGGCCAGGTCAGAAACTCATATTCAGCTTTTCTGTGAGCTTCCCTGATTAATTTTAATCCAAGATTTTTTGCTATCTGACTAAGCAGATTTAGTCTGTATAGTTATGACCCATTCCTCCTTTTCCTTCCCATCACCTCTCCTCATCTCCTTTATGAAAGCCTCAAGAATCCCCTGTTTTCTTCCCTTTACACTCCAACTCTTATGGTCACCATCGTTCTGGCTGAAGAAAATTGGTTAGGATTTCCATTGCATCTCATGGCAGTCCTTTAATTGTTTGGAAAGGTGCAATGAGCAATGTTTCTACATCCTGCTTATCCACAAGAGCTTATTTTTAAAGGGCGCTGAGCAACCTCTGTGCCCACTGAAGTCTGAGAGTAGTCAACACCTCAAAGTCAGGCCCAAGCGCCCAGGAATCAAAATTGTATCTCAATGTTACCTTTTCACTGTGCTATGACTTTCAGGAGCTCTTTCATTATATTGGTGTGCATTGTATAGCTGGACGTTTTGTATCTTTTTCAATCTAGAAGTTGTTACATTATATTGCAGTCCATTCTATTTCTATGTTTCTGAAGTACAAGAATAATTTATGGCCAACCAGCCACTGTAGATTGTCTTCTGGGCTGGAGATGCAAACATTAATAAGAACCACCTTCCTTGCTCTCCTTTCCGAAGATTTTAAGATCTAATGCCTTACTCTTTCTTTTTTTTTTTAAACAAAGGGGATAACTTTTCCCTTCAATCTATTTCAGCAGCAATGGCACAAATACACCACCATTGTTTCAAACTTTTTCTGTATGATGCAAGTTATTATAATATCTGTTTACCGCAAATACATTTCTTCAGTTTCAGTGATAACACTAATTAAATTACAAGAGATTCCAGTGTATTAAGTTCCAGTCTCATGAGGTTCAGGGACAACTGGCTGAAGAATGAGCAATGGCTGATTTTTGCACGTTTCAATATTTTGTAATTTATGGTCTGATATAATGTGTCAACTTGCCTAAAAACAATCAATTAGCCCTTTACAGTAAGTGGGTCAATATTTTGAATACAAACTCAGAGTACTCTCTTTTTCTGACTGTAAAGTGGTTTACTGATTATGTACGATAGGAGTAATACACACGTGGGAAAGACTTGTTTCTTACCATAGTGAGGAATTATTGCCCAAGCCATGGCAGAAGCATAGATGCCTCCAATCATCCAAAACATGCACAGCCAACTTAAGTGTTCACCACGTTTCTCTCGAGCAAGAACTTCAGAAAAATACGAGAACACTGTTGGAACAGCTCCGCCAATCCTAAAGGGAGACACAAACCATGTGTTAAAGACAGAGCAATAGCAAGTCTGAACAAACATCACTACTGTACCTGCTTCAAACCTGAACTAGTGTTCTTATCTTTGTTTGTTTTTCTTAAGTACATTGCCACTTTAAGAAAGATCCTCTATGTGCCAAAAGCCTGACTACAATGCATTTGAAAACTTTTGGGGAAGCCCCACACTTTTGACACAATTAAATGCATAGATTTTCATGGAAACAGTATGGTCAATGAAGAAGTGCCAGATTACATTAATTGTCAGTGAGCTGTGTTATAGAGCTTGCGGAATTGTAACCAGCATAACGTTGTGTATTTGACTTAATTTATATGAAAATCCATATGATTATTATGGTAGGATTGGTAGTCTACCAACATGATGACAAAATTCTCATTTAGTATAGAGAATTTTTTAAAATTAATTTTTCGTAAAATCTTCTGGAGTCGTGGTATAAGTAATAGCTGCTCTCCCTCCATTTACTCCTTCTCACCCCAACTTCCCAAGTCTTGACTTCCCTCCTTTAACAGAGGATAGGCAAAAAGGATGTTGAAATTTGCAATATCCCTGATTATTACATGTATGCTTAAAAAGTGTTATGCAGTTATATTTTGTCTGATTTGCTAGTAACTTATGCTGATGTTTCTCTTTTTGGTCTTTGAGTATTGAATTTTAATTTTGGATGCAATGACTAGAGAGTTGTTACTTTATTTCTCCCTACTGTGCAATACTGTACGTGCTGGTAACTCTTTGACGTTACACAGCAATACATATTTTATTGTTACCCACATTGTTGGAAGACTCCTATACAGTATTTTTACTGAATGAACAAATGCTAATAAAAAACAAAGTTTAAGAAAATACCTGTGATTAGAACTGAACAGTTTGAAATGAGAACTAAAGGCCTTTTCTTCATTGTAGCATCCTGGCAGTTCTACCTTAGTTAGGCATTTCTAAGGTGCCCATCTTCACAGTAGCTAGGAGACTAGAAGCATCTCCTACCCTGTCCAGTTGTTTCAGAGTACTTGAAATGAATGGGTTTTTTATTACAATGAGCATTTCTGAAGCTTGTGCTACCAGGGGCCATACTGCTAAAAAATGATGTCATCTGTGACACCAGCAGTATTAAAATTGGGATCAATAAATCACCATCAATACCAATTTACCAATGAGAAGGAGAAATTTTGTTGTTTAATATTTAAGCAAAATGTTTACTCATTATGATTGCCAACTTAGATTTAAAACAATGTAAATTGGTTTATTACATCTGATACCAAGCTTGTGTTGTGCTAGGGGTCCAGCATCAATGACACAAATCAAGCCCCTTTTCTGCAATGTGGCCACAGCCTGCAGAGAGCTTAGAAATGTCTATTTAAAACACACTTTTACAGTTCATCTATGGTGAAAATATGGACCTCTCAAAAGGCTACATTGAGAAAAATGGTTCAGCTTTCTTCTATAAAACCTAATAAAATTCAAGACAGGCATAATTTTCAGCATTAGATTCAGGCCTTTCATTATTGGTCTTTAGCTCTTTGCTATAGGCCAAAAAGACAGTTAACCTTCTTAAAACTGCAAAATGTTCCATCATGTCCCAGGACTCAAGATTTGTGCTTTCATTTTTCAGTGTTCAAGACAATGTCTATGGGGCTTCAAGGAGTATTTTCATATCAGTGAATCTCTCAGAGGACGTGGGATATACTCTGTAAAACAGCTGCAATTCACACCTGGTGAAGTTGCAACTGAATTTCAAGATAAGGATAAATGCACATTTATGCTGCTCTCACACTGGCTGCTAAAACTGATTGGGAGAAAGAAGCAAGTTTACTAACAGGTTAAAACAAATATTATAGAGGAAAAGAGTAATACAAAAATAAACTTCTGCCCTATGAACATTCAGTGCGTTCCAATACAGTTTATTTTAGAAGATGTTAAGGTACTTCACTAAGTGGTTACATGTCTCAAGGGGTTTGTTCTTTTGTTGCTTCCTTCTAGGCATCAATTTGCAACGGATCCATAATAGACTCTTACATATATTATAAATAGCTCCTGAGATAGACTGAAGCATGCTAGTTCTTAAATTCTCTGCAGAAGTCCTGCTACACAGATTCATAGCCCCATAAAATACAACTCTTGCTACAGAGCTAGAAATGTAGTGTGAAATCTTCATCCCCGCTCCTATTCTTTTATGGTGGATAAAAGGGCCAGAATGGTGTAAAGGGGACATTACAGCCTCATACCAATCTGGGTGAGAATCCCCCTGGTACAGACACAGAAGACAATCATAAGGCCGTTTTCCAAGGATCCGCTTTAAGTCCTGGAGTAGGGAACTGCTGGATGTAAGCTTGTGGAAAGCAAGTCAGGGATGAGGCTGCAGCCCACGGTGCTACTGAGATTCTGAGCCTGTGGAGGATGTTGTTAGTTTAGACAGGCCCTCAGAGCAGCCTCAATCAGGCTGGGGTCTAGTCTCCAGAACAGCCCAAGACTGGACATGTACAAAAGTGTTTTAAAGCTGCCATAACCTCCCCTTCTAGTCTGAGGTGGAGCACTGACTCTCACCCCTACAAAAATACCCTGAGTATAGCACTCGCTGCTCAAATTAAGTTCCTTATATTATGTTGGAGAATCACTGGCAGTGGCAGAAACAAGTGTTCAGCACCTCGTAGGATGAGGCAGGGATATGGAATCTGAACTTGTGTTGACTTAGTGATCAAAGTGCTCATCTTTTAGAAGCAACATTTTCACTTGGGGCTTGCTTTAGCCTGTTCTTTTAACACCATATTTGCTTTGAAAACGAGTTCTTGGCATGGCAGTGATTTTTTCCCTATAATTGATTCTATCCATTAAAGAAGTTTGTGGTGGCCTCAGGGTATATTTAACTGGTATTTACATATTCTGGTCACTCTTCTACTAGTCTTATCACCATATTCTTGCTTCTAAATTTGATTAAATGAGGGTCCAGATTGAAGCAAAAAGGAAAATAGTCACTTCTAAGTTCTTGTCACGTAGTAGAGAACCTAGTCTATATCCACATATTGCAGTTACTATGGTAGTAATTACAAATTCAGGTAGCCTATGCAATGTTGTATTAATAATAAATGGTCATATTTAAGTATTTAAAAAGAGCTTTGCATGTTCAAATCATTTTACAAAATTATCCAGTACACAGGGATAGTTCAGGCAAATCTGGGGCCCATGACTATGAAATTCAAGATTCAGCATGTAATCTTATTCCCAGATCTCCAAGGCCATGCAAGCTGTGGGGCTCGGAGCTTAGCAGACCTCAAGGCAAGGGAATGTGTCCTGAGTCTAGAATTCATACAAGTGTCTGTGGAGGTTTAGGGGGAAACGGCTGGATGTTTCCTAGTAAACAGAAGGAGGGAGGAACTTGTAACGTGCCGTATCCTAGTGTCATGATAAAAGGAGAGAGATCCTGATCCCCAATAAGCAGCTTAAGATATCACCAGGATGCTCTCTGTCAGCATAAAGCAGCTCAAACTCCTGTGATGAGGTCTACAAACCCAACATAACACACAGGCAGAAAGAGGTTAAGAGCTCTTCCTGCCTGCAGACACCCAAACCAGTCCCACCGTGGCATACCTATGAGAAATAAAGAGGGAGGAACAAGATAAGAAGGGGGCAGAAGAGTGTGGGACTTCAAGGGAGCAACAACTCTCCGCTAGTCTTGCAAAGGAGCTAGCAGCCCCTGGAAGTACAAAAGGATGGGGACAGAAGCCCTGAGAGCTAAGGACTTTTTGACTTGTTTATGGACTATGCCTTTTCTTAGTTGATTTGATTTATGCCACTGCTGCTCAGGTCAAGGCCCAACCCAGGTCACTTCAACTGAGGTTTTGAAAAAGACGGTGTCCATTACTAATGATGGGTGGTACCAAAAGTGGGATATCACTACCACTGAAAAGTGGACAACTCATTAAAAACAAAACAAAAAATTTACAACAAAAAAGTCCCATACGAAGGTGAATCAGCTCCTACAGTGGCTAGTCAATTCACAAGCACGACAGCAGCAGTGACAACAGCAACTGTTAAAGCAGATGGTGACACACCAGTAACAGTTATTACAATATATGACTGACCTGCTGCCTTTACAAAGCTGCTTGAACCACACCATGGCAGGAGCTGTGCCTACCAAAATTTGGGGAACATCCCTAGACCTAACATTTCCCAAGATGATGGCAGATGATGATCCCAAGTCCTTCCAGATAATCTTTGAGAGACTAGCGTTGGCATCCCAATGGCCCTCAGAGCAGTAAGCTATCCAGTGTGCCCTATTTTGGCAGGCGGAGCTCAGGCAGTGTACCAGGACCTTGATTGGTTGGCTGCACAAGATTATAAACTCGTGAAGACAGCCATATTGAGCCTGATAAGGCATTAATGAAGAGACCTACCATCAGCTCTTCTGCAACGAGAGATACCCCCAAAGGCCAGGCAATGAGCAGTTGCCCAGAAACTGAAGGACTTCTGGTCGTGCTGGTCAGAAACTCAGATGGGACCAGAGGCAGTGGAGCTGATTGTTGTTGAACAGTTCGTACAGATTCTCCCATTGGCAGGCCAAGACTCGGGCTGCAGACGCTGGCTGGAAACACTGATGGAAGCGATCCACCTCATGGAAGACTACCTGACAGCTCAAGCTGCCTGGGAGCCTCCCACCAAAGAGGCAGCATGGGCCACTATGAGCAACAAGGAAGAGAACAGCACCATGAGGGAGAGATGGGAACTAGGCCAGATAAGGCCCAGGAAGGCCCTAACACCCATCTGGGTGTCAGAAAGAACCCACAAGGGTGCCTCGACAAAAGTCCCCCAGGATGACAAACAGACACCCCGAAATATTCAACAAGACCTTTCCCACCTGCTTACACAGGCACAGGGTCACCTTGAACCTTCACAGGAAGACAATAACCAAAGTCATGGGCCAGGGCAGGGTGCACTTGTTTGTTTCTCCTGTGGCCAACTGGGAGACTAGAAGTACAAGGGACTTAGATGGAGATGAAAGCCCTGAGGGCCAAGAGCTTTTTGTCTTATGTTATGTTATGTTTATGGACTACCTTTTTCTAGTTGCTTTGATTTAAACCAATGTTGCCCAGGTCAATGAATGACCCAGGCCACTCAAACTGGGGTTTTGCACAAAGCAGTGACCATCACCACAGAGAACACCACACTGGAGCATGGGCAGCTAACATCACTTTGACATGTCAACCTGCTTTTAGCAGGCTGGATTGTACCCTATGACTTAAAAACTTTGTATAGCTGAAGGTTTGGAAGCATTATTTGAATTTGCCTTGGTAATATATGATAACTTTCCAATGATTCAGCTGAGTTATTCGAGATCTTTGCTGGCATAACAGAAAAAAAATTGATCCACTGTATTTTTATAATAAAATTGAAAATGATGTATTAAAGCAGTCTGCTTTGAATCACCACTAGCCCCTTGGTAAAATTATAAACAGGCGTGAAATTTTGACTACCATGAAGTCAATGGAAGTTTTGCCATTGAATTAAATGTGACCAGGATTTCACCCTGCATTTTACAGGGAATAAAAACACCCTTTCCCACAGGACACAATATTAAATCTGCTTCAGACAATTAATTAGCTAAACAAAGTAAGCTATGAGCCCTTGTTAAATTTATGAATTATGTTGTTAATCCTCATTTGTAAAATAAACATCAGGCACCAAAATGTATATCTCTTCACACACACACACCCTCTTCTATTTTTTTCTATACTGAACTGAAAAGACTTGGCCTTAGCTTAAAAATGCTGGTTATTCTGACAGCACGGTGGACTGATTTAAATCATGATTGAAATCACCTGATTTTTTAAAAAAAACACATTGATTTAAATACGTCTGAAGCTTCATAAAACCAGTTTGAAAAATTGTGCAATTTATTGCAATTTTAGATTGAAATTTATAATGAACTAAATTATAAATGCTTTCTAAAAAATGTCTCTACTATTAGGGTATCTTATCTGAATATTATAAAATTTCTATAGGCAAAGAACAACATATCAAAAAGAAAGGCTCTGATCCTACAAACATTTAAGGAGGTTCATAACTTTACACACATGAATAGTTTCATTGACTTCAAAGTGCATAAGTGTTCACAGCATCAGGAGCTAAAGCCTAAATCTGTATTTTTGTTAAAAACTTTTCTCTTGGTGGCATAAAATCTTTATCACTTCAACACAAAATTGCTTCAGTTTTAATAGTGGACAATTATTTACATTTTCATTACATAAATAAAGTTATTGTGAACTTTCAATACCTTGCCCTCAGCACTTCAGCTTTCTTGACTAGTGGAATTTCAATATACTGCCCTAAAAAAAGGACTGAGACTTTGAAGTTGATGCAGTATTCTGTTGGAGGCCAGTGACATGAGCAAGAAACGGAGTGGGGTGGTGACACCTCAGATTGCTGAGGAAGCACATAGCTGTATTTTGTAATATTCCCAGGCATAGTGCTTACAAGTCCAGTTGGGTGGTAATGAAGGCATGTTTTATCAAGACAAGGTCATCATCTGCAAGAATGAGACAGTCTTCTAGCCAGTTGGAGTCCTGCTCCTGGGGATTTTCGTTACAGTAGATATGTCCTTCCTAAAAATATTACATGCACTTCTGAGCACTGCCTCATGAATTCATTCACTAAGGGTGTTACAAAATTTATACCATTTGGATAAGTGCTAGACAAAATGGGTTAAATTCATTCAATGGGCTTACACCAAATATGAAAGTGGTCCAAAATGTGAGGGTTGTTTTTTTTAAAAAAGGTATCCTGTTGTTTTACCTATCTTATTGCAAAAAGGACCTTAACTGCTTCTTACATTTATCCTATCTACACCTATCATGCCCATCTGTCATCCAACTTCAGTGAAGTTTCACTCAACCTCCATCATAACTGTGTTTTCATATCAATTTTCGAATTTTAGACAGCAACATTTAAAGAAGAGAACTATTACTTACTGGAAAAAAAATCACTCAAAATAATGTATTATGTCTTAGTTTTCAGCAAAAGAAGGTGCAATTGTTGACCTCAAAAGAAAATTCATCATACTGAATACAAGTTTAAAGGAACAGGGATTTACATTTTTATGTTTGAACTAATCAGTAGTTATCATTTGTTCTGTAGAATTACAAGAGTGAAGAACAAAAAAGAATTTAGCCAATATATGGCAGGAGAGATGGATTTCTGAAAATAAACAATAAACTAAGAGGCATCGCTCTATTTGTCACATCAAAAAAATTATAAGCGTCTGCTAATCTACCTGCAGGGCTGTAATTTGTCGCAGTAGATTTGGGCAACACACACTGTGACAGCTGGGATGCAAGCAACACTTATGCAGAGCAATCAGGAACCTGGTTTTAGAAAGTATCTGGTGTTTGTTTGCAGATTTACTCATGAAAGGGGCTTGAAATGCAGAGGCATGTCAGGAATAAACAGATAAATAGGAAAAACACACAAGATTAAAATGCATAAGGCAGTAATATGCTCTTTGACTGAAATATCTAGTCACCTTCTGCTTATAAAATGAACCAGAGCCAGACAGTGAAAGTACAGTAGAGATTATAGTGGTCTGTGATAGCATTTGCAATATTCATCCATCCTTTAACCTGTGGTCAGCTAAGATGCTACATGAGAGAGTTTGAAACATACAACTGCTATTAAGTTGCTTCTTGGATTGGATCAACCCAACTACTGTCCTGCTTTTCCTGCTCCACTGTCCGATTGCAACTGTTACTTACCCTTCCTATCAGCTCCTCTTTTCTCTGCCTGGTTTTTATAGCCTGGTGACAGACTCCCACTGCCACCCAGTCTCATAAAAGACTTTTTCCCTTCAGAGCCTTCAGGAAACTGGTAATATCTGAAAGTGAGCAGGCAATCATAACACTTTCCCTAGAGGAATAACTGCTGAATGATGCCTTAAAAATTGTAATTTAATGAAAATCGGTACAATGCAGTTCATTGTAACTGTGTTTTAAATTCAAGTGCTTCTGGACCATGTATAGTAGGATGCAGGTCATTTGGGTACATGTGCAGCCTAAATGTCTATTAGAGAGAAATAGCCACTTTCAGATTGGAGGTTTAGGAATTTTAATCACTAAGAGAAGCCCATGACTATGGGGTTAGGTGACTGGGGCTCATGTGACTGCTTCTGGGACTATATAATACAAACCTCTAGATGCAAGCTAGATATATGGAGCTATGTCCTTACCCTTCCTCAGAGTTCCTTCTAGTACCTCAAAGGTCAGCGCATAGACTCTGAAGAAGTGGTGACAGAAGGTGGTTTGCATGGATCCATGCAGGCACTCATCTCAAAGGACTGCCATTGCACGCAACCTGATTCTGGTCCTGGAAGTTTGGTAACTGTGATCCTCATAAAGGTGGTCTGAGCAGGATCAGAATAATGATTGTAACACTATTCAATTAAGTACCCAGCTCTTCAGGCTAAATCTAGGGAGCAATGTTATGCAAAAGCGTGTTCAGAGCACCAGGCAGCAGCTTTGCAAGTAGGCTCTATTGAAAAGCTTCTTAGAAAAGCAGTGGCAGCTGAGCATTGACTCCAATTAAATGTGCACCAAGGACTGCAGGACGGAAACTCTCTCTAGATCATAACATGTCTTGAAACAAATTGTTATCCTCTCAGCAGGTGTATAAAGCCCGACCCTTGGATATGTCCCCATAAACTACAAAGTCGAGGGGAAGTATCTGTGGCTTTTGGTCTATTAATTTAGTAGGTGATTGTTCTTCTCACATTTACGCTACCGTAGAACCTCAAAGATATGAACTAACCGGTCAATAACCTGGCTCCAAATGAGGTATAAGTATGTAATCAGGCAGCAGCAGAGAAAAAAAAAGTAAATACGGTACAGTACTGTGTTAAACAAACTACTAAAAAAAATAAAGGGAAAGTTTAAAAAAAGGTTTGACTAGGTAAGGAAACTATGATGGTTGAGACAGTCCTAAGAAAGCCAAGATTTCAACCTTCCTCCTCCCTCCAGTCTCCCCCCCCCAACTGAAAAGTTCCAGCCCCTTAGAAAGTAGATGTTACACCTTGGTTTGCACATGCTGAAATAAACTAGAAGTTTTAGAAAGCAGCTTCTCACAGTTAATATCATTGCTACTGAAATAGCTGTGACATTTGAGGCACTGTAAGCAGCCTTGATTAGATGGTTGTGGCCTCTTACATCTTCAAGCAGATGATCCATGAAAGATGACAGCTTGTTCCACTTGGCGTAATCATATCTAGCAAGAGGATCCTGATAATTAGCCACTCTCATTTGTGGAGTTGCAGATAAATAAGCCTTCCTATTGTCAGGATACTTGGGGAAAGTAGTCAGAACTAGTGGCAGGAGCCTGGGATTCCAGAACCGAACTAGGGGTCAAAGCTAGCATTAGGATCAAGAATCAAGCTGAGGTCAGAGTCAGAAATTAAGCCAAGGGTCAGAGACAGAGTCAGGAATCAGGCTAAGGGTCAATACCAGGTATCGAGGTCCATGTTGGCGTTCTAGTGATCAGCTGGGAGTCAGACCCAAGCTCAAGACCAGAGGTTCATGAACAGAAAAGCAGGGCAGTCATGGCAGCTAGCTAGGGATGCACATTATTGCCTGGACACTACTCGGTACATTCCATGGGTTTATATAGGGACAAGGAGCCAATTAGGGATCGCTAAGACTACTGTCAGTCAGATCACTTGAGGTGGAACTTCCTGTGGTGGTGAACCTCTCTCTGTAGATTATGGGTCAGAGGTAGAAGCCAGCTTACAGCTGCTACTAGGTGGCAGTGTGGGCCTGCCAGTTGCCTCACAGCACTTCAGGTTTGGGTTCAAGTCCTACATCTAGTCAAATAAGCCAACTTCTCACATCCTTATAATGAGCAATGGATTTGTGGTTTTGACTTGCACTGGCTCACAAGCCACAGCCACTACTGAAGACTTCAAAGCAGGGCTGCAGTAGAAGTAATGGTGGAACCAGAGCCTTTCTGGAAGTTAGCGAAGGGTCATCTAGAGGTCATTGACCAGTCCAGTCAACCCTTCATTGGTTGGTACACTACTCTACAAGATGTCATGAGTTTAATAAATGAGACTTCTTTTGGACAGCTGTCAGTTCCAAGTCTAAGACTGTAGCTTTAAGGATTATCAAGTGTTGAAAGAAGCAGGGAACTAGTAATGGAGAAGATGTGGAGAAGTGGGATACGAGGAGGAAGCATGAAAAGAAGAGCGTAAGAGGGGAGGACTCCTGCCTCATACTAAGAAAGCAGGATAATCAGCGAGTTATCTTAAGTGTCTATACACAAATGCAAGAAGCCTGGAAAACAAACAGGGAGAACTGGAAGTCCTGGCACAGTCAAGAAACTATGATGTGATTGGAATAACCGAGACTTGGTCGGATAACTCACATTACTGGAGTACTGTCATGGATGGATATAAACTGTTCAGGAAGGGCAGGTAGGACAGAAAAGGTGGGGGAGTTGCATTGTATGTAAGAGAGCAACATGACTGCTCAGAGCTCCAGTATGAAACTGCAGAAAAACCTGAGAGTCTCTGGATTAAGTTTAGAAGTGTGAGCAACAAGGGTGATGTCATGGTGGGAATCTGCTATAGACCACTAGACCAGGGGGATGAGGTGGATGAGGCTTTCTTCAGGCAACTAACAGAAGCTACTAGATCACAGGCTCTGGTTCTCATGGGGGACTTCAATAACCCCGATATCAGCTGGGCGAGCAATACAGCGGTACACAGACAATCTAGGAAGTTTTTGGAAAGTGTAGGGGACAATTTCCTGGTGCAAGTGCTGGAGGAACCAACTAGGGGCAGAGCTCTTCTTGACCTGATGTTCACAAACAGGGAGGAATTAGCAGGGGAAGCAAAAGTGGATGGGAACCTGGGAGGCAGTGATCATGAGATGGTAGAGTTCAGGATACTGACAAAAGGAAGAAAGCAGAGCAGCAGAATATGGACCCTGGACTTCAGAGAAGCAGACTTTGACTCCCTCAGGGAACTGATGGGCAGGATCCCCTGGGAGAATAATATTAGGGGGAAAGGAGTCCAGGAGAGCTGGCTGTATTTTAAAGAATCCTTATTGAGGTTGCAGGAACAAACCATCCCGATGTGTAGAAAGAATAGTAAATATGGCAGGCAACTACCTTGGCTTAACAGTGAAATCCTTGCTGATCTTAAACACAAAAAAGAAGCTTACAAGAAGCGGAAGCTTGGACAAATGACCAGGGAGGAATATAAAAATATTTCTCAGGCATGCAGGAGTGAAATCAGAAAGGCCAAATCACAACTGGCGTTGCAACTAGCAAGGGATGTTAAGAGTAACAAGAAGTGTTTCTACAGGTATGTTAGCAACAAGAAGATGGTCAAGGAAACTGTGGGCCCCTTACTGAAAGGGGGAGGCAACCAAGTGACAGAGGATGTGGAAAAAGCTAAATTACTCAATGCTTTTTTTGCCTCTGTCTTCACAAACAAGGTCAGCTCCCAGACTATTGTACTGGGCAGCACAGTATGGGGAGGACATGACCAGCCCTCTGTGGAGAAAGAAGTAGTTCAGGATTATTTAGAAAAGCTGGTCGAGCACAAAACCATGGGGCCGGATGCACTGCATCTGAGGGTGCTAAAGGAGTTGGCTGATTGCAGAGCCATTGGCCGTTATCTTTGAAAATTCGTGGTGATTGGGGGACATCCTGGATGACTGGGAAAAGGCTAATGTAGTGCCCATCTTTAAAAAAAGGCAAGGAGGAGGATCCGGGGAACTATAGGCCAGTCAACCTCACCTCAATCCCTGGAAAAATCATGAAGCAAGTCCTCAAGGAATCAATTTTGAAGCACTTTGAGGAGGAGAAAGTGATCAGGAACAGTCAGCATGGATTCACCAAGGGCAAGTCATGCCTTACTAACCTAATTGCCTTCTATGATGAGATAACTGACTCTGTGGATGAGGGGAAAGTAGTGGACATGTTATTCCTTGACTTTAGTAAAGCTTTTGATACGGTCTCCCACAGTATTCTTGCCAGCAAGTTAAAGAAGTATTGGCTGGATGAATGGACTATAAGGTGGATAGAAAGCTGGCTAGATCATCAGGCTCAGTGGATAGTGATCAATGGCTCCATGTCTAGTTGGCAGCTAGTATCAAGTGGAGTGTCCCAAGGGTCAGTCCTGGGGCCAGTTTTGTTCAATATCTTCCTTAAAGATCTGGAGGATGGCGTGGACTGCACTCTCAGCAACTTTTCAGATAACACTAAACTGGGAGGAGTGGTAGATATGCTGGATAGTAAGGACAGGATACAGAGGGACCTAGATAAATTAAAGGATTGGGTCAAAAGAAATCTCATGAGGTTCAACAAGGACAAGTGCAGAGTCCTGCACTTAAGATGGAACACTCCTATGTGCTGCTACAGACGAGGGACCGAGTGGCTAGGCAACAGTTCTGCAGAAAAGGATCTAGGGGTTACAGTGGACAAGAAGCTGGATACGAGTCAACAGCATGCTCTTGTTGTCAAGAAGGCTAACAGCATTTTGGGCTGTATAAGTAGGAGCATTGCCAGCAGATAGAGGGACGTAATCATTTCCCGCTACTAGGCATTGGTGAGGCCTCATCTGGAGTGCTGTGTTCAGTTCTGGGCCCCACACTACAAGAAGGATGTGGAAAAATTGGAAAGAGTCCAGTGAAGGCAACAAAAATGATTAGGGAGTTGGAACACGTGATTTATGAGGAGAGACTGAGGGAACTGGGATTATTTAGTCTGCAGAAGAGAAGAATGAAGGGGGATTTGATAGCTGCTTTCAACTACCTGAAAGGGGGTTCCAAAGAGGATGGATCTAGACTGTTCTCAGTGGTAGCACATGACAGAACAAGGAGTAATGGTCTCAAGTTGCAGTGGGGGGAGGTTTAGGTTGGATATTAGGAAAAACCTTTTCACTATAAGGGGTGGTGAAGCACTGGAATGGGTTACCTAGGGAGGTGGTGGAATCTCCTTCCTGAGAGGTTGTTAAGGCCCGGCTTGACAAAGCCCTGGCTGGGATGATTTAGTTGGGGATTGGTCCTGCTTTGAGCAGGGGGTTGGACTAGATGACCTCCTGAAGTCCCTTCCAACCCTGATATTCTATGATACTGTATCCTCAGGAGAGGATGAGGACTAGGCTGACCAGCTCACAATGGCTACAGTGCCTATGGAGCACAGGTAACAAAACTGTTAAGATCCCATTAAACCTTACACTCTAGAGGAACCAAAGGGAAGTCAGTCTGTATCCAAAAACCTCAGTCTCCGCCATCATTCCAGAAGCAGAAGTCAGAACTGAGGAAGGAAGCTGGAGATCCCCACTGGACCACCCTAAGGCTGCAGACTCTGTTCAGGGATGCAAGTGGCCTGAAGTGAAAATGTAAGTGGTATCATGGGGGAACTTCACCCTCTGTGAATCTAGTGCTTATTAGAGGGTGGTAAATTGTTAGTGCTGGAGACTAAGTCCTTGTTTACCCACAAAAGCAGAGGAAGAATACAGGCAGACTGCAGAAGCTTTCCCATATTACCCCAACTCTGACCAAGGCAGGGTTTAAAACTGCAACTGAAAAGGTCCTACTGCCAATCTCTTAAATCATCCCACCCCCATCAAAAATTATTTAGATCAAAAGAAAAGAAATTGAAACAAACAGAGCCTCAAATATACCCTCAAAGTAACACCCACAATATGGGGCAAGTGTCACTAAAGGTCAGTTTTTACGTTTAGCAATCAACTGCTAGTAATATTTTGTGCTTGTATAGCACCATATATATGAAGTTCTCAAAATGCATTACAAACATTAATGAAGTCTTAGCACACACCTTTGAGATATGTAATATTTTATTTTGAGATAGGAAAAGTGATAGGAAATTGTTAGCTATCCGAGTTTATGCCAAAGACATCTTGCATGAACAGGAACCGAACTCCCGTCTTCCAGTTCTCAGTCCCATGTCATAGCCAAAAGACAATCCTTCCTCCCCTTTGATAGGTCTTTTAGGGCTAGTCACATATGTGCACAGTGTAATTCTCCAGCCACTGAAACAAGACTATAACCCTATGTTACATAATGTGCATTTCCATATATGATTAAACATATGGCAAGTTTCATAAACACAGAAAAATTAAAGAAATGAAAGAAAGCAGAAGAGCTTACCCAAATCCAGAAAATAAGCGACAGAGGAGAAAGAGGCCATAGCCCTGGACAAATGATGACAGGAAGGCAAAGAATCCATTGACAGACATGCATATCAGGAGAGACTGTCTCCTTCCCACCTTGTCTGCCAAGCCTCCCCAGAAGAATGCCCCCAACATCATCCCAAGGTACACTATGCTACCTGCAACACACAGAAAACAAGATGTTACTTTGTGAGCTACACAACTGATGTCAATTGACCAAAAATCAATCATAACATACTAGAGTATTTTTCCAGCAAACTTTTTAACTTGTGAAATTACAGAACAGGAAGTAATTTTGTCCCCTATCTTCTTATGAGTGAGTTAGGTGTATAAATTGCAAATGCATCTGTGGAAGAATAGACTCCCTATCGTGGCTGACTCTTTTGTTAGAGACACATTAAGCCTTAATATATTATTAAATTAGGTGCCTCTAGCTATACGCAGATGAGTAAGAAGTGGAGAAAAAGTTCCAGATATCCCACAGCAGCACACTGCATGCACGATAACACCGCAAAAATTGAAATCTGCCCTACAGAAATGCATCATTGGAAACCTAATAAAAACAAGCAGTTATGTGTGGGATCATTAGCACCAGTAGTCATTAAAAACAAGTTGTGCTTAGTCTGAGAATTAAGAAACAAATGAATGGTAGTTATCAGAGTGCAGCAGTAGCAAAGAACCACTACTTTGTTGTTTGTCTTTTTCTATGTCTGTGCCAGCCATGGCCAAACAGTGGTTTGTGAGCTGTATGCAGCTCTTCTACAGTTAAAATGCAGCTCCCAGAGCCCCCTGCGCATACCCCCTCCATTCTCTGCCTGGTGCTTCTACTATGCGGCAGTGTTGTGCGATGAGGGGTTTCTGCCCTACGGCGTGGTGGTGGGACGAGGAGCTTCTGCCCTGCAGGGAAGTGAGTCTAAGGCAGGGGTAGACAACCTATGGCACGTGTGCCGAAGGTGGCACGTGAGCTGATTTTCAGTGGCACACTGCCCAGGTCCTGGCCACCAGTCCAGGGGGGCTCTGCATTTTAATTTAATTTTAAATGAAGCTTCTTAAACATTTAAAAAACCTTATTTACTTTACATACAACAATAGTTTAGTTATATATTATAGACTTATAGAGACAGACCTTCTAAAAACGTTAAAATGTATTACCGGCACACGAAACCTTAAATTAGAGTGAATAAATGAAGACTCGGCACACCACTTCTGAAAAGTTGCCGACCCCTGGTCTAAGGGCTTTAGCTCAGTGGGGGTCATCAGGGCAAAAGCTCCACACCCTGGCAGGCATCGCCCCATGGGGCAGGTTGTGTGTATCTTGCAGCTCTTGAACTTCTAAAGATTATTGTATGCGGCTCGGGACGGTCAGTAAGTTTGGCCTTCCTAGTCTGTGCTTTCCTCAAATATTATTGTCCTGAACAAACGATAACACTTGAAAAACACTATTTTAAACAAACTTTTTAAACATGGCCAAGCACATTAAAAGAACACAGTGAAAAATTCGTTGTGGATATTATAATAAAGTGATGCTGTTTTAAATTTACAATGAAGTGCATGATATCGATAAAAAAAGTGGAGCCTTCAAACTCACCAGTAAATTCACTTCAAACTAAAGAAAAGGAGAACTGTCAGGATAAAAATCATATTTAAAAAAATCTTTAGCTACATTACTGTCATCATCTTAGAGTATAAAAATTGACAAGTTAATGTAAATAGCTTTCAGAAATCTAGGTTGGTTTTTTCACTCCTTGCACTTTTCTCTATTTGGACAATGAAAACAGCCTATTTCGTTTCTAGTCAATTTCATTTTCAGGTTCTAATGCACTGGGACAATGCTGCAAGGGTATTTTATTTCGGTTTGTTTGTTACATTTCACATCAATGCTTATTAGTCTCCGGTTTTGTAAAATACACACAGATATGATATACACATTTTTGGCCAAATGTGACCTTACAGTGCCCATTTTTTCACAAACATGGATCAGATAAATGACATTGCAGTCACACATATTTAGAAAAACTATCTCAATATTGACATTACCATTTCATGCAAGATACATACATTATCCTGTTACACTGATTAAAAAGGTCTTGAGTTTGACTGTTAGAAACTTGATCCTTTTTGATTTAGAGTTTGGCTGAGGAATGGCTTAGAGCCTGCATTGCTCTCACTGGCTGATGATTTCCTAGTGATGGACAAGGAGTCCACACTCAGTGATTTTATTACATCTGTTAACATATTTTTATACTGTAAAGATGGGGTTTTCTTAACTAGCATATACACAGTTCATAGTGGGGGTAGATGGTACGGCTCAAGTATTTCTGGTCTCTAAGAAATCTCTGTGGATGAATGGAACAATTACCTGAGCTCTCTTGCATGTAGGGAATTATTGCATTACTCTTTAGATGGGTGCATTCTTGAAGCTTACTTGGAAATCACAAATGGAGGAAAATGTGATGGTTTTCCTGCTTAATAGCATTAGCTGCAGGAAACATATTAGACCTATTTTGACAACTGCTTTGTCACTACACCTCTACCTCGCTAAAATACAGTTGTGGGGAATAAAAAATCCCTACTGCATTATAGCTGAAACCATGTTATATCAGGGTAGGGGCGGCAGGGCTTTGGCGGTGATTTAAAGAGCTCTGGGCTCCTGCCGCTGCAGGGAGCCTCAGGCCCTTTAAATAGCCAATGGCGCCCTGTGCCACAGTCCTGGGGTAGGGGCAGCAGGGCTCCAGTGGTGATTTAAAGGGCCTTGGGGTCCCCGCAGCAGCTGGAGCCCCGGACCTTTTAAAGCGCTACCGGAGCCCCGCTGCTACCGCACTATATGCAAACCCGTGTTATATCGGGTTGCATTATAGTGGGGTAGAGGTGTATATCCATTTCAGGGGGCAGGCCAATTGGTTGAATTTTATACTTGAAGCCCTAAATGATTTGAGTCCAGGCTGTCAGAGACCATGTCTTTCCATGCTTGTTGAGGTTAGTTGCTGCAGTATTTCAAGTGTTTGAAGGCCCATGATGTACAATTCACCTCTTTTCCCAAATTTATTCTTGAGGATGGTAGTATGGATTGGGTGTGGATTTTTTGGAAATCTCTTTTTTCCTTTGCTTCTCAGGCAAACAGTGTGTGCTTTATTAAAGATACGTCTTCCTTTGTAGTGCATAAAAAGGCACAATAGGGCAGCCCTAAGCAGAGCTTATTCTTCTTCTCCAACCCTCCTCTGACTATCATTTTTTATTGCCGTGGATAATACTACCATGATCCCCATCACTCAGGGTCACAAACTTGGGATCTCATGATGGACTCATCCCTCTTCTCCGCATGCAGACACACAATTTCCAAGTCTTGCAATTCCAAAAATGTAAACTGTCCTCTGTCTCAATAGCTAAGACCATTGTCCATACCCTGGCCATGAACTCTGCTTTAGTTTATCTCTTACCCACATTGCTTCCCTGAACTGCATTCAAAATATAGCTGCGAAAATCATTTTTCTCAGCTGTCATTCAGCCCGTCACTCCCCTCTGAATCCCTCCCCTAGTTCCGATTTGGCCATCTCATAATTGCCTTCAAAGTCTTACATAACTCCTCCCTGGTCAGCTTTCATTTCTATTTCTGTCAATGATACCCAGTTTCAAAGCACCTTCCTGTCTTCCCTCCTGTCTCTTCTTTGCATCTCCTTCTGTGTGGCCCCCTTTACACTGAACACACTTCCAACCCCAGATAACTATGTCCACTTCCTTTCTTCTTTCAAATCACTGCTCAAGACTAACTTTTTTCTGCAATGTCCACAATAAGCAGTGAAAGCAACAAAGATACAAAATTCTACCGTACAATTGATGTAGCAGAATCGTCATATAACATAGCCAGATAACCACATCATTTTAACCTCCAGCCTCCCTTTTTCCCATTCCACATATATCCAAGAGTTCATTGCTCTTGTTTGTCACTTCATGTCAATAACAACAGTGTAAATGGCTTAGGGCAGATCATGTCTCTTTTATTTACTTTATAAATCACTTAGCACACTTGACACATTTCATATATAATTTTAGATGTCTAAAAAATAATGTGTAAAACACTCTTCTTTTGGACAACCCATGCTCCCTTTCTCAGGAACTTTAAAAGCACAGGCCACCACCTTAGATAAATGTACACCTCAAGACCTAACATGTCATGTGGAAGACAGCATCCTTTCCCCAACCACCCCACTCTCACCTGCAGCAGGAAGTGGAGCGCCCCGGGGCTGGGAGCTGGTGCGCTGATCCGTGGGAGCGCTGCTTTATTGCATTGTATGTGAACCCATGTTATATCGGGTCATGTTATATTGGAGGTGTACCAAGGATACAAGTGTTGCACCCTGAATAATGATTTCCTCAATGAAGTGTTATGCAGTCCAAGCACACACAGTTATCTGGTAGAGAATCCTTGAAAACAACTCAGTGGCAGTAGAAATCAAACTAATCTCATGCTAAAATTAACATGCTCACCTGCTGTCTTTGTTTTCAAAGTAGTAATAATTTGCTTCATTTTTTTTTGTGCATATTGGGAATGCAATACACTCCAAGGATATTCCTGTTATACACACATGCATAACAGATACAAAATACATGCTTTGTGTCTTTCCTCTTCAGATTAGGGACTGTCTTTCTAAGCATACTACAAATAATCTGCAAAAGTGCTTTCCCCAGACTCTTCTTTCCTCCAAAACATGGATTGAAATGTCTGCATTGGAAGGGCAATGAAAAGCAAGCAGTGATTAAAAGAATTATTGCCTGGCCATGCCAGAAGAAAGATAGGAGAGAGGAGGCAATGGATGTGGTTTAATTAGATTGCCACATTATTCACCTAAAATATCAGGAAATACCCAACAATAAATTGTACAGTGAAGGTCATATCCTGTCCCTAATCATTTCCTTATAATCCCCAGCCTGGTCCCAGCCATCCAATGGCTGGGACCTCGCTGCCCTTCTTTCATCTGAGATTAAGGGGATTATAAAAGGAGCGGGACTGGCTCCTCACTGTTCTAGTCATAGGAGCCTCAGCTCCCCCCTTACTCAGCTCCCTTCAGGGATGCTTTCCTTCAAATCCTTTCTAAACTGTTTTATCTGACAGCTGTACCCCTTCCATAACAATACCTGCCACATCTGCCACAAGGAGACACCAGCAATGATGCCTGGCTGCCTCCTCCTAGTCCCACCAGGTTAATATCAGACATAATTATATCCATTCCCCCAGCAGGTAGGCATACTCCATCCTCCTTGAATAACTCAGATGTCCAGTAAGAGGTCCCAACGGAGAATTACCAACACCCCCCCGGGTACATATGAATATAGCCACCTCGCTATTCACAGAGCCCCTGGACTTTTTGACCCATCAAGTCTTCATCCCCCCCCCAGCCACACACATACTGTGCTGCAACATGTCAGACCCAAAGAATTGTTACCTCACAGAACAATTCCTGGATCTGCCCAAAAGCCCATGAAGCTCTGAGTAGCAATTTGACCCCCTTACATCTTCCCAAATCCTTTCACCAAGGTGAACAATAATGGCATCAAATGTCTCCTCGCAGGCTGCCAGTGTGAACAAGGGGCATCAGCTGGACCTATAGCATGCCCTGTTTCCATGCCAGCTCAGGATTGCCTGACCACCTAGGCCTAGCTGAGAAGTGCCAGTTGTGTGCCCAGTACACTATGCTGTTGTGATGGGTTGAATCTCAGAAACCCCCCTGAGAACTGCCAAGTGATGTGCCAAGACTGCTTCTGCCCCTGCTTTCCCTGCCAGCTCAGGACCCCAGCACCCTGTCTTGCTGAGCCAGACAGGCCTGTCTTCTCCAACACAGACCCAGGGTCTGAATTACTTGCCCCAAAGCTGCAGACTTAATTGAAAGCAGCTTACAGAAGCGTTCTTGTCTTTAACACTCAGATGCCCAATTCCCAATGGGGTCTAAACCCCAAATAAATCCGTTTTATTCTGTATAATTCAGTTGATGATTGGCATCAAAAGGGACATTTAGTCTAGGATTGAGTGGTTCTCAATCCTTTTTCATTTGCAGACCCATAAAAAAATTCAAATGGAGGTGCAGACCCCTTTGAAAATCTTAGACATAGTCTACAGAGCCCCAGGAATCCGCAGACCACAAGTTGAGAACCACCGGTCTAGAGAGCATCTACATCATGCGCACACATTTGGACACCCCGGGCTAGATGTTCAAAAGTGCTCAGGGCTCAACAGCTCCCATTGTGACACTTACAGCCAGATTTTCCAAAGATTTTAGCACTCAGAATCTGACTACTTATTTTGGTGCCTAAGTGAGCTTTGAGCGCTTTTGAAAATCTGGGCCTAAATACACATTTAATTAAGTGGTATAAAAGTAAAACAGGACTAGCATGCCATAGAATAATATAGTTAATCAATGGTGCTATGTCCTCCTGCTAAACCAGCATGTGCTTTAGAGTATTGCAGCTCCCCCTAAACGTGTGCAGATTTTATCAATTTCCCCTTTTTTATTGTTCTGGTCATTAGACTGAGTGAGGAAAGTATTTCAAAAAATTAGAAACAGCCTTTTAGTAAAAAGTGATCCCTTTCTTTAAAATAAGATTATTTGTACTTTGGAAAATAAGATCCTAGACACAAAATCCTAAAATGGTTTCAAATACGAGAAAGTTAGCTGTTATCTAGAAGCACACAATACTTTACTTATTGGTTACATTTATTCATACAAGGGACTTCTTGCAAGCTACCATTATGGAAATATAAACATTAATAGCACAGAATTTAAGTGCCAAGCGTAGCATAATGAATAGTAATACCCAGATCTATCTTTGGTTTAACCCTGATTAAAAGTGTACATAGAATTTAAAGATTATAATCTTTCACTCCTATATTTGATTCTTGCCTGTAGCTAGTCTACCTGATCAGAGAGACTATGGAGAGAATTATAACCCACACAGCAGTTTCCCTGAGACAAACATAGCTTATAATTGCTCAGAACATGATCTAATTAAAATGAAAGATTTTACACCTTTCAGGAAAGAACAAATATAAGAATAACTGTAATTACTCTAGAAATAGTAGAACAAGAACTTCACATTCAAAACCCATGCTACTCCCCATTTCCCTATGTATTCAGAATACTAAATCTTCAGGTGTACTCATCATGATGCACTGCTCACCTTCTCATATGAGCTTCATTCAAAGAATCTTAAATGGAGGGAGAAGGATGTCAGAACTCTTTAAGTTCAGTGTCTGACCCTCTTGCCACAACCTCACCCTCCTGCAGATACAAGCCATCTGTGATCTAGTTTCCTCCTTCCTCAAAACACGTTTTCATGCAAACATTGCAAAAGGCTTTTTTCGTGTGGCAAAGTGAAGGGAAGTCAGTTGCTGACAGGTAATTTGGGATATGGATGGAAGGAATAAAACTTTCCTTCCTCATTCTTCTTCCCCTCAAGACGATATATGGCTCTCCCCAACAATCCTTGAAGTCAGTGAGACTCCTCTCACTAGTCAAGTAAGGCATCTGCCTAAGTGTTGGAGGACTCGGTCCTTAGAGAGGGGCAACAGCTTCCCTCTAATCAAAATCTGGCCATGTTCCCATCTGTATTCATTTTGTCTCATATGGTTACACACTAAATGATTGCTCCTATATAACTTACAATATATGCAAATCCCAAAGCAGTAATGAACATCACTCTTTTCCTCTATTACCATTCTCTAATCTAATCTACTTCTTCTGCATTCCCTTTTATGACATCTGCAGAGGACGACAATTAATTATAGCCTTAGGTCGGCAATTTGAAACTGTCTAATGCTAATATTTAATTACACAGTCACTTTGAGGTTTTTTTTTTATCCTGCTAAATACATATTTACAAACATCCAGGTTTTTCCCTGCTTTCACATGCACTTGACAATTGTGAAAATAATTCTAACAGTAATGTCTATTAGCCACAAATCTTCATGAAATTAGGATTATAAAAATGTTTTAAAAGATGCACAGCAATTTTTCAATTCAAACACAAATGCGCGTACAAATGTTTTTTGTTTGTACAGTGTCTGTCACATTGGAGCCCTGTCCTCCAGTACAGTGGTTCTCAACCAGGGGTACACCTACCCCTGAGGGTACACAGAGGTCTTCCGGGGGTACATCAACTCATCTAGGTATTTGCTTAGTTTTACAACAGGCTACATGCAAAGCACTAGCGAAGTCGGCACAAACTAAAATTTCATACAGACAATAACCTGTTTATACTGCTCTATATACTATACTCTGAAATGCAATGACAATGTTTATACTCCAATTAATTTATTTTATAATTGTATGGTAAAAATGAGAAAGTCAGCAATTTTTCAGTAACAGTGTGCTGTGACACCTTTGTCTTTTCATGTCTGATTTTGTAAGCAAGTAGTTTTTAAGTGAAACTAAAGTTTTTAAGCAGTTTTAAAAGGTGAAACTTGAGGGTACGCAAGATAAACCAGACTCCTGAAAGGGGTACAGTAAGTCTGGAAAGGTTGAGAGCCACTGATCTAGTACTACCCTAATAAACACAGAATTAATGGCAGCTCTTAGTTATGCAGAGTTTTTAACTTTTCGTGATACAATTTTAGCACTTAAGTGCATTTCACATTCTCACTACTGCAATACAAGGGCAGCTGTACTTGCATAATAAATAATGTCAAAATATTTTCAATACCCATGTTGCCTACTCTTTTAGATTACTAAAGCTAAGGCTGGCATTAGCATCACTGGAACAATTTATTTCAGAGAAGTTCGTTTACAGCTAATACTGTTGAGCAAAGATGTTATTTTTC
Organism: Gopherus evgoodei; assembly: GCF_007399415.2. Classification (NCBI taxonomy): domain Eukaryota; kingdom Metazoa; phylum Chordata; order Testudines; family Testudinidae; genus Gopherus; species Gopherus evgoodei. The sequence continues at coordinate 89,327,786 of NC_044327.1, read as the reverse complement.
TATGATACAGCAGTTGGACTAAAACCTGGTGGCCTAAGAGTGGGGAGGGGAGGGGAGCAAAATCTGTCTCTATAACATCTGTTGTACAAGTGCTACTGTACTTAAGCTTTTATTTAGCTAGTGATTTTGGGCTTCATCTTTTTTTCTGTTTATGATTTTAATGACTATAGACCCATGGTCATTCATGCATGCATGTGCATTTCGCCACCATCACAGTACAAAGTAAGCTCAAATTAAGCAGTTTTATTTTAGAAAAAAATGCACCTAGAGAGGATCAAGAAGTTCTGTTTTTCCAGGTTACAACAGAAAAAGTCTTGAACAAAAGTAATTTCAACCTTGACTCTAAAGTACTATAGATATGTTGCCTGATACATGAAGATCTTACATTTGGAAACTGGCATTTAAGTAATTCATTCCAGGGCAATATGAAAATGTATTTTCACTTTCAGAAAATTTCTTCTCTAAGTTACTAATGGTTTCTCAGCAGTACAGAAGACATGTACCCTTACATTCCCAACATGAGGGAGAACCAGAAACACAACTAAAGAGCAGGGATCCCTCAAGCTTTTTCTTTCTGAGGCCCTCCCAACAAGCTATAACAATTCCACATCCCGTCTGTGCCACAACAACTATTTTTCTGCATAATGAGTATATTAAAAGCCAAGGCCAACATTATGGGTTAGCAAGCAGGGCAACTGCCCAGGGCCCCATGCCACAGGGGGCCCCATGACACTAAGTTGCTCGGGCTTCGGCTTAAGCTTCAGCCCTGGGTGGTGGGGCTCGGGCTTTGGCTTTCTGCCCTGGGCCCTAGAAAGTCTACACCAGCCCAAATCTGGTTTATTTTGGCAGACCCCTGGAAACCTGGTCATGCCCCCCCAAGGGGTCATATTTATAGCAATTAATTAATTTATTATTATTATTATTATTATTATTTTAAATAATGTTTTTACTCTGCAGGAGCAGGTCAGGTAAAACTTCTGGTAGCTATGAAGAAAGAACTAAAACCTAGCAGGCTCTTCACCTTTCCCTATCAGTGACTAACAGGTCTGGTTCTATCTATAAACCCACATGCAGATTGAGAGCCTGTTGGTTAATAGATCTGTGGATCTTGTAGATAAAAAAGAACGACCTGATGTTAGTACTGTACTTCTATACAGCTAGAGAATAAAAACGTCAAGGAATCTGTTTTATTTTTTGAAAGTGAATTAGGGCTTCAAAACCCTGTTTTTTAAAAGTATGGAGACACTTGGTAACTGAAAAAATTGTTAATGCTTCTGCATTACACAGCGCAAAACCTTCTTATTAATTAAGGACCTGCTCTAGCTCCCAATGGAGTAAGACTGAATTTTGCTGCTGACTCCAATGGTTGAAGGATTTGGGATAATAAAGCTCTGTCTCGGAGGTTGCACATCATCATTATTATACCAAAAGAGACAAGAATGTGAATTTTAAACCCCATTACTACACAATAACACTATAAATATTTGCCATTTGTTAAAGAATGTAAAGATTCTTCAAAGAAAATACACAGTATATCTGTTGGTGTCTCTTGGCTCTGTGTATCAGTTCAGTTTCTCAGGCATTTGCCCTGTAAAACTGCAACGATAATCTGTTTTTCAGAGTTGTAGCTGATGGAGGTCTTTGATAATTCACTGGTAACCATTTCCCAGTAGGAAAAGAGTTCTACAATAACACAGAAGAAATTCCAAACAAACCCAAAATTACAGTGCAATACACAGAGTACTGCAAACATTCTTGAATTAACTGGTATGTACTTTTTGAAATCTTGATGATAAATTTATATTGGGTCCTGGTCCATAGCTGGGGCTCGTAGGTGCTACAATAATAAATAATATTTTCAAAGCATGAAAAATTGCTTATTTTTATACTAATTCTAACATAAAAAGGAAACTCAATGATACATTCTGTCCAGGTAAGTCAAACAGGATTTAAACAGACAATAATAATCTTTCTACAGAATTTTTGAGGAAACCTACAGAATTCTGTAGTGAGGAAAAGAAATTTCTACTTAATTCTCTTATTATTTGTGCGCTTTAGTGTAATATGCCTTCAAATCTACCAAGCTAAACCACCCAAAGATACTTCTAGTGTGCAGTAAAAATGTCCAGATGGGGAGGTAGTGTGGTGCAGGTAAGGGACTCTAAATTCACACCCTGGCTTGCTGTGCACTAACCTCCCCATGTGGACAAGCCCTAAAAAGCACCACAAACCTCACCACCTTTGGCTCCAAGTGCAGGATGCACTTTGACTTTGCTAATATGCACACATAACACGGTATACATATAATTTAAAAGAATGAACCAAAACTAAAACGTTCCACTGCACATACAATTTTTCCCCTGAGGACAGAAAGAATGAATCACATGACACATTTTAGTCATATTGCTTAAAGCTCTGCTGGAAGGTGCTTAGATACTATATCAGGGGTAGGCAACCTATGGGACTCACATTGCCCAGGTCCTGGCCATCGATCCGAGGGCTCTGCATTTTAATTTAGTTTTAAATGAAGCTTCTTCAACATTTTAAAAACCTTATTTACTTTACATACAACAGTAGTTTAGTTATATATTATAGATTTATAGAAAGAGACCTTCTAAAAACGTTTAACTGTATTACTGGCATGCGAAACCTTAAATTAGAGTGAATAAATGAAGACTCGGCACACAACTTCTGAAAAGCTGCCGACCCCTGTACTATACTGATGAATGTTGTATAAGACCTTGTATAGAACAGAATTCTCACAATCATTTTTCAGGATTAAACTGCATTTTAATCACAGGTTAAATATACTTTTCTAGCAGGATTGTCCATGTGATCTTGAGGGTCATTTTTCCCAGGTAACATTTAATGAGCCCTTTATGTATCTCACAGTCTTTGAAGTATAGTTTGTCATGCTTCATATTGTTTACTATACTGATACTGGAAAAATTAATACAAAATTATGATAAATCGTGAACTAAATTTCAAGGAGTGGGCCTTAAAATAAATATGAACAACATATGTATGAAAATTCAAAATGTTTTTATAAAGTATAAAGAAGAAAAAAATGGGTGTAAGCCTAACCAAGGAAGTCTTGGTTACTCTGGACTAGGAGACATTACACAGTCAAATCACTGCTATTTTTAAATATTATTCTCACAGAACATTGCCATAAGTATTTTCAAATCTTTTTGTTATTGTGTTTCATTTAGTTTAGTAATGTTTTTGAGCTTTATGTTGTCAGTATCAGAATGCTACCAAAGAAAAGCTTTAAGGAAGTACAAATATCTCACTAACAGCACTAAACAGCAACATTAATGGGCTCTGTAACAAGTCTTTTCAAGGTGCTATAATACTCTCCATCTGATTCAACTCTTCAGAAGTCTATTTCCCTAGTACCTTTATACAGAACACACTTTGCGAGCCAGGGAGAGTCTAGGCTCTGAAGCCTGAGGCTGCCACCATAAATAAACCTATGTGCCTCACAGCTCCGTCTAATTCACAAAGGGAATGATTTAACTGTAAAGGGCTCTACAGTTCAAATCTTCCTTCCACCAGCAAGAGAATGCCATTTTCAGGACATATAGCGTACTTCTAAAAGTATAAATAGAGTTAAACGAAAAACAAGCAAGCAGTGAAGAAAATGAACAGAGCGGCAAGTGGAGAAGTCACTTATTACCAGCATGAAGGATGCGAGGCCTGAGGAGCAGAGAACTGACAAATCACTAAAACGTGAGAATGCAGAAAAAGGGCCAAACTCATCCCTACAGTAAATCCTTGGAGCTCAGTGAATCAATTCTAGTCAGCTCAATGAAGCTGCACCAGGGATACATCTGGCTCTTGAGGAATTTATTTAACCTAATGCCTCTTTACCAAATACTGTAACTGATTCATTGCAGCACTGGATTTCAACCATTAAAGAGAAGATGGCTTTCAGAAAACATTTTTCAAAACAGACTTCTTTCCCATGCTAAATAAAAAGTGAAGAAGACCAGACACGTAACTAGAAAGACTTCTAGTTTAGTTACAGAAAGAAAAGCAAAAAAAAAAACCCCAAACCACACCACCTCTTTCAACGGCTTTCAGGCATGGCTACAAAACAGCTGTAGATGCTTAGTTGGGACCAAAATAGGGACTTCACATAAATGGAAAGCAGGTGAAAACCACATCAGATTCACAGGCAAAATCATTGTGTTCTCAGAAAACACTGATGAACTATAATAAGTGATGGAGGAGCTCAACCATGAAAGTCAGGAAAATAAGATTAAAAATGAACCTAAGTAAAAGAAAGATCATGCTCAGTTGATCAGTGTAGACAGGAAATTGAGAGAGCAAGTAACGTGACAGATCTATCTTGCAAAGCTGTTTAGGTCTTTTAGAAATTCGGTAAAAGGAACCATGATCAGAAACAGACTGGCCTGGATCAAGTTCAGGTAAATAGAAGTCTATATCTATCGTATTCTATCCTTCTGCTAGTGGCTTAACACAGACACTTTATTGATACATGTAATCCATTTACAGAATTGCTATTGTTATGCAGCCAAGCACTATACATCTAAAGAAAAGCCAGCTAAACACATAAACAGCAAGCTAAGATGGTGCCCAGTAAGAATAAAAAATATTACGGGGGCAGGCAGAAATAAAAGGGACCAATACCCACGCCATCCCCAAAAGGATCAAGTCCTAATTTGTTGTAGGAATTGGAAGAAACAAATGTGGGGTGCAGATGCAAAATCAAGAGAACAGAGAATAGTCGCAAGCCAACTGAAACGGGAAATGGGACTCACAGTGCGCTCTAAGGCCAACCAGCAAAGGACTCCCAAAGGAGTTCCACAACAAGAGAACTCTACCATAGGTTGGTCCTGACTGAGCCTAGTATTGATTCGTTATGACAATAACCATGTTCCTGTTTTGGGGCATGAAGAATGGCTCTAGCCCTACCATACATCCTTGACTTGTAGCTATAGAAAGAATTGGCTCAGCTGACTATAGCTGCAAGACAGGGATGTATGGTAGGGCTAGAGCCATCCTTCATGCCTCAAAACAGGAACACAGTTATTGTCATAACGAATTAATACCAGATGTTTTAGAGGAAGGTGTAAAACACAGCCTATAATTATGCAATAACATGTATATGGAAGGAATTTCTTCCTAACCCCTGGTAGTTAGTGATTGGCTTTACATTCAGAAGCACAAAGGCTAATAGCCTTTACACTTTTTTATCTTAGCTAATACAGCAACTAAGCTAACACAGCTAAGACTTCAAGCTGGAGGTTAATTTCCAGCTCAAGGAGACACACTTGCACTAGCTCTGTTCAAGCTAGCAGACTAAAAATAGAAGTGAAGCTGCCATGCCATGAGCAGTGGGAGGGGAGCAAACACAATCCCGTCTGAAACCCTGGACACATACTTGGGACAGCTTGCCCCTCCTGCTGCTCACACCGTGACAGGTAGACTTCTGTTTTTTGTGCCCTGCTTTGATCAAAGCCAGCATGGTTGTGTCTTCTCAAGCTGGAAATTACACCTTCAGCTTGAAGTGTAGCTATACCCTCAGAGAAGACTGAATATAATGAACATGGGACATCAATGGGCACTACAAATATCTCTAGCTCTGCTTGATTGTTAACATCTTAGGAAGCTGCTGATCGGTTAGGAAAGTAAGTAGCAACCTCTATTATTTGTGTTTTTATTAAGAACTGCATTGCCATATAGGCCTCCTATCACTGATTGACAAAGTTACTGCTTTTAAGATACAGGGTAGATGCTCTCAGTTGAGTTCTGCCTGAGATACATTCATTCATTTACATTCAATCTTGCAACCTCTTAGAGCTGGGATAGAAGTTGTTGGTATTTAAAAGCATCACATATTGCCAAGAGGTTCAGAAGGTTGAGTTCAATGTACATCCCTTGTCTTTAGACAGGAGGAGGTCATTCATGAGAGTAGCCTGTGCAGTCTTAGTCCTGGCCTAAAATTCATTGGCATTGCACCAGGCTGTTGTAGGCATAGAAAGTGGTGCTGAAGGCTATTTTTAGCTAGCATCTCCATTAGCTTGTGTTACAAGTCTCAGAATGATGCTAAGTTTCTGTCACTGTTATAAAACTGCAATAGAGTGGAAAGGAGGCAATTGCGCACAACTGTCTGCAGAAGCCCTAGATATTGCCTAAGTGCAAGGAACAGAGCTCCAGGTGGTGGCCCTGATTGCTGTAATTGCTTCCATTACTACTTGTTGTGTGAATAGTCCAAATTTTGAGAATGAAGCACTGTATTTCCAGTCTTGGGTCTGGTTTGTTGTTTCTGGAAATTAGCAAGGTCACTTCAGATGCAGGTCTTCTTTACTGACAAAAAAGGATGGTAATTCCCCCCAGTGAGAGACATTCAGTTCTGGGTATGAGTGCAAAGAAGTCTGGATTCACAAAGTGAGTACCATCCAGAAGACTTCTGAAAGGCAGGACTTTGCTGCCTCTGTGGGTGATCAGAATTAGGTTCTTTTAGCCTCCATCACAGCAGTTGCATAAGTTCAAAGGAATTCTTAGTGTAGGAGTTTGTCTGAACAAGTCTGCATTTTTCTCCAGTTTTCTCCAGTTTGATCAAGTTTTCTTTCTTCCTGCTTCTTATGTTGCAGGTTATCTGAGAACCAAAGGAATATGGTGCATGGCAAGGTGAGAGGGGGTGCTTCTGTACTACAGCACCTTTTGTGATAGTCTGGGAATGTTATAGAGTTTTACCAATACTTCTACTTCTCAGTCTCTTGGTTGAGTAGAATTTTCTATATATATTTTAGAATTTGGTAGAGTCTAGGAATTTTCAGGGATGAAGCAGGGAGGAGGCTTCTTCTTGTCTTCTGATGGAGTGGGGAGTAGTGGAGAGTTCTTATCTACCTTGACAGGAGAATGTGTTCACCCAAGATGGTAAGGAATTGCATTTTCAATGTATTTATCCATCCTAGAGAGTGTGTCCATCCTTATGAGCGGTTCTAAGGTGGGCAATGTATCGGTGTTCACAACACATCCCCTGTAAGTACCCAGCTGCACCTTGTCTGCATTCTGGAAAAATGGATGATCCAACTAGCAGATCAAATTTGAGGATTACTACGAATCTCAACCAACCAGCTGGTTCCGGATGATAGTTTTCTAGTACTACGTCCTCTAGTTAAGGTCCTCCAGCTGAATGTTGAAGGGTTATCTGCTGCCAAGCTGGAATTTATTGGTTTTCTGTCAAAGGAAGTTCTAGCAGATGTCATTTGTCTACAAGAAACTTACATCACTCTGAATGAAGCATGTTGGTTTAAGATCATTGGTTTTGATCTGTTAAGTTACAATCTTTAAGTTAAACATGGATGAGCCACATATATCCGTAGTGATATATTGGATGCTGTCCTTACTGAATTTTCACCCTTTTGTGATATGAAGTTGGTGGGTTTCAAATCACAAATGTATATAAGCCATCAAGTGAAATATGGGGTCCACAAGTCCCCCCAAGGCTTACGCATCTGACAGCTTACGTTGGTGACTTTAATAGTCATCATAGCGAGTGGGATCATGTGATTGCAGACCCAAACAGTGAACAACTGTTGGAGTGGGAACAAGTAATGATCTCACCCTGGTCCATGAGACTAAGCACTGTGGTACCTTCCATTCAGGATGCTGGACTAGGACTACTGCCCAAACCTGTGCTGGGTCACGTCATTTGCCAATCACCCACAGCCAGTGGCATGTACTGTACTCAATCATTTTCTACATAGCCAATATCATCCATCATTGATTCAGATGGGAATGCATCTTCTGATTATAAAGAGTGTACCGAAGCTTAGACAGAACTTCTAGAAGGCAGATTGGGGATTCTTTACATAGTACTTAGAACAGACTTCATAACCATCCAATTAAACAGTATGTCCATGGAAGACGCAAATCATTATTTCTGTTGTGCCATTTCTAAAGCAATTCCATGCAGTTTTCTACCAGTGTACATTCCATATCTGAATGAAGATTGTGCAGACTTTCTGAGGCAGTATGAGCAGTCGTGTGATCTGGAGATTATGGACCATCTTATAGAATCATTGGATGCCATTTGCTGGGCTCAATGGGAGAAAGCGACAGTGGTGCTTGACTTTACCTCGTCAAGCAGGAAAAGCTGGAGCTTAATTCCTCGACTAGGTGTGGCTCAATGTCTCTGTGCACAAAGCAGGCTGGCAGTTACTCCAAATCAGATTGCCAGTCATCTGTTGAAGGTCATCAAAGCTCCTGTTAACAGGACAGGTACATGATGAGCGGTGGTGTTTCCTAAGGAGCAATTCAGCTAATAGTAAGATGGAGCCATTCACTAGTCTGGAACTGAATAAAGTGCTGAATGATTTTAAAACATCTACAGTTCCTGGATATGATCAGATTACACCTGAATTCATGAAACATCTGAGTCCTCATGCTCGGGAATGGCTCATTTGGTTTTTCAACAGAACTCTGTGGGAATCCAGACTCTCTAGAATCTGGTACGAAGCAAAGGTCATTGACTTGCTGAAACCTATGAAAGATTTACACTTGCCTTTGAGCTACAAATTTCACTTCTAAATGTCTGCTATAATGTGCTTGAGAGTCTGATTTCACAAAGAATTTCACCACCTGTGGAAGGCATGCTGTCATCAGAGCAATCTCGTTTTCTCTGTGGTCATAGTACATATGATCAAGTGCTGGCACTTACAACTTTCATCGAAATTGAATTCCAACATAAGCTGAAGACTGGTTCAGTTTTCCTTGGTCTGACTGCAGCATACAATACAGTTTGGCACATGCGCCTCTTGGTGAAATTGTCTAGAACTATGCCAAGTTGGTTAATATGTGCAATGGCTCCATTTCTGAGAAACTGCCATTTCCACGTGCATATTGGTGATATAACAAATACATGGAGGCACCAGAGGAACGGCCTCCCACAAGGATCAGTATTATCTCCAACATTATTCAATTTACATTCAAATGACCTACCATATACTGGGTCTCGCAAGTTTGTTTATGCAGATAACATATGCCTCAGCACTGTTCTGAATGCAGATATGGCTGATTATTGTTGTCGGTGGTATGTGATACCAAGTGGAAGTAAGGCGGAGTCAAGTGTCTTCTGCTTACATTATGCGCAAGTGGGTAGAGAGCTGAATACAGTTCTCAATGGTCAGCAAATAAAGTATGATTCACACCTGATCTATCTAGGCATCACGTTAGACAGAACTCTCAAATATCGTGACGATCTTGCAAAGACAGTGACTAAGGTCAAAATGCGCAGCAACCTGCTCAGAAAACTGGCTGGAATGACATGGGGTGCCAATGCCCAAATGTTATGCACTTCAGCTTTGACACTCTGTTATTCAGCAGTGGAGTACTGCTCTCCAAAATGGGCTTGCTCGTCTCACACAAAGATGATCAACATACAACTTAATTGCACCATGCATATTATTTCCTGTACACTTACATCTATTTCTGTACCCTGGTGTGGCAAAGTACCTGCTTCTCCTCAGCTGGCTCAGTCCCTTTTTGCCTTGGAGACACAGGCTTGGGCAAAGCAAAGTCTTTCCCAGTTGCGCAGGGTCTGGCTGATCCTTTTCTCAGTCAGTCCTTTGTTCTATTTTTCTCCCCTTCTGGGGAGAGTACAGTCTTCCTTGCTGGAAGAGTTCAGAGTCTTGCTGCACCTACTCGCTGGCAGCTTCTCTGCTTCTCTCACTTCCCCGCTGCTTCCCTGCCAGGGAGGGTTTACAAAGGTCGCCAGCAATTGGGGCCAGCTGAACCTAATTAGTTCCCTGGTAACGCGTGTTCCAGATGAACCTTATTTCTCCATGGCTATAACCCCTCAATGGATAGGGAGAGGCCTTTTAACCCTTCTGGGACCAATTACTACCCCTCCCTTGGTAGCTAATTGTCCTGAGTTTGCCACACTGGTTATTGGTTTTCTGCAGTATTCCCCCCTGCCATGTTTCCAGAGAGAAAAGAGTAGCAAAGCTTGTGACAAAATTGTGTGACAAGCCACATCTACCATTAATTAAAGACTCATTTAATCCACCATATATGACTGTCTGCCCTCACAGTGCCAGTTATGGATAAGTTTACCAGGTGAGGGACTTCTGGTAGAGGACATGTGGCAAGCTTTGTGGTCCACAGAGAAAGTGACAAATAATTATTTTGTCTCGGACCCCACTCAGTGTCAACCCGGGTATGATTTACTGCGAAAGCAATGGAGCTGGTTTTCTACTGGACATGGAATTTGTGCTCCGGCGGAATTTTGGTGGTGTTTCAGAGACAGTCCACTATGTCAATGTGGGCAGCCACAAACCATGACACACACTGTTGAGGACTCCAAAATGACTCAACTTCCCGGAAGTCTTTGTTCCTTGAACATCATGGATAAGAATGCTGTGGTTTGGCTTGACCAGACTGCATACACCAAATAATAATAAATAATAAAAGTGGTTCTAGAGATTACTTCTCAGAAACCAAATATGGAAAGGTTGGTATGATGCCACATCAGAGGAGTCATCAAATGTTGCAGATCCCCAAGGCAATCAATTCTGTAAACTTCATTATTGTGTCAGACAGCATCTTGATCAGATCTTCTGGGAAGCCTTTAATGTCCAGAAGTATACAGATTAGCAGAATGCTTGTGTTTGATTTGTCTCTGGTCTCACAGATTAAGTGGTACACTCTGAGGTTTGTGGCAAGTGAGCCTTTCCTGGATTTGAACTCTGAATTGAAAAGAATGGCTACACCACCTCCATGTTTGTCCTGACTGGATGTGGGTCTGCATCGGCAGCGTATAGAATAGTCTTAGTAAACCAGGTGATCTAACACTGGGTCTGTGGATATTCACAAGCTATCTTTATATTACTTGTTGATTATGAAAACAAAATATTTTTCAATGCCTTCAAATTTTACATGCAGTTAGCTCTTCCCACACACCAGAAGATATCTACATTATAATACATGCAAACAACAGGTGTGCTAATCTCATATGCCTCTCTTTTAATTAATTAATGAGGGTCTATGTGTTTACAGAATGTGATTTATGGATACTCTGAACCTAGGATTATTTAAAGTAAAAGACATTTTAATAACAAAAAAATAACCGATTTACTCCTTCTTCCAGTCAGATCAAAAACAGATAAACTCTTAACTGCAGAGTGGGAAGCAGGGTAACTGTAGAAGGATGTCACAAGTAATAGATTGCTCACTAGAAAGGAGATTTGCCTCCTCACAGCTGTATTTTCTGATAAGACCGCAAAATAAGGAATACAATAAACCAATGACTTTGCAGTATATGAGCGTCATCATTTGTGCTTTAAGAATGTTATCTTTTTAATAAGTACATCTGAGATCAGAGAAGCCTTACAGAAAACCCATGCCACAGCCAGATGTTTAGCACCCTTAATTATTCACGCATGCACAAACTGGACACTGCTTGTGATTATTGCAACAAATAGTACCACACAGCACTATTATACCACTATTGCTTGACTAAGCCAAATTAACCACCTCTCACAGGCTGTCGGAGACCAGTGCAACAGTTCTTTAATACCTACAAATAATCCCTGCTATCATTATTCAAAGTAGCATAAATACAGTGCTGTAAAAATCAGTTATATCCAGCTATCTTGCCTCCCAGGTAAACAACATTTTTTAAAAGATACTGTTACCAATATGTAGCATATATGGCACTAGATTTATCAAAACCCTAGTTAATCCCAGATAATAATGTGAAGCCATTGATGGATTCCCTAGTTACTATGACTGAACATATAATTTTTATGCTATCTCCTCCTTTGATCCAACAGTTCTTTCTGGCATTAGAGAAAATCCTAACTGACAAACCTCAGATAAAACATACCTAGTTAAGCCTTCCTAATACCTCAAATTCCTGGTTTCTCTTCCCTTTGCTACTGAGGAAAGTCCTCAGAATTTTTTTACTCTGATATTTGAATGCTACTTACAGTACACTAGTCATCTGGCTCTGAATTGACCCTGTCATGCTAGCAAATTGGTGTGACTTTGCAATTTGAGATGCACTTCTCCGACAGTACTCAGAATCAGAATGATTATGAACGGTGTATTTGATTGACCAGCACAAAGCACTTCCTATGCAATGTTCCAAGATTAATTCAATCTCATAGCAGAAAAAAAAATCCCCCAAAGCTTTTAATTGACCGCACAATCATTTATATGCCTAGTCTCGTTTCATATCAAAACTCATCATTTTGATCACTTGTTTATTTTCGGAACATTAAATCATTTTTTCCTTGCTTGATGCTATTTCTGAATTCAGGCACAGCTGAGTAATACTGTAAAATATGGTCCTGTTAAATTAATGCTGTATTACACATGAAAATCCTATCGAAGTACATACATCTACATTAATACCAAACGAACCCAACACAATTAGTGACATTAAGGAAATTAAGTTAATACATTATATCTCCGGTGCTGGTGTTTGCACACAAACAGCTAACAGCTAATTTTTACTTCATCATTTAATTGGCTCCAAAAGCTGCTTATTGCAATTATGCTCCGGTGGTGTACGCACTGCTTTCCTGGTATACGAGGAAATAGCATTTTCAGTCATTATCGCTTTACACAAAGATTTTTTGCTTCCTTTGTGTAATGGTTTGGAATCAGATTGTGGTTGCTGCCACCTTTGCAGCTCTTTTCAGTAACAGACAATAGGGCCCTAACTTAATAACTGAATTGGTGGAAATGGGAGAGAAACCAGTGAGAGAAAAAAATAGACCTGAATTTAAGCCTTTGACTCTCACTGATTTTTCAATATAGCTTTGGATCAGGACCTAACTGATCTAGAGTGTGTCTCTAAAGTGAATAAATGTTCAGATGTATGGATGTGTGTGATTGGATTGACTGAAAATGCTCTCAATTGCAGAACAATGATCAGCCTTTTTTTTTTCTTTTCACATTTTATTGTTTATTCCTGTAAATTCTCTTTCCCTGTCATTTCTGTTCCTAAAGTTCCCACACCTGGAATATTTTATTTCCTTTATCAAATACTCATACATTAGCATCTCTGAATTATACTATATATTTGATTCATGGTTACAGCAACTAACTGCTTAACATTAAGAGAAGATATGTATCGAACATGTCAATAGTATTTAGGTCAAATCTGATGGACTTTTATGGATTCTTTCCATGGTCTTTATTAAATAGAGGCCACAGTGAAATTCCAGTTTGTGATTCAAGGACCCCTTGGTGCCAACTAGCAGAGGGTACAGGGGCTGCATAGAATTTTACAGGGATCCCTGAGGTTAGATATCTGCATAATAGTTCATGGAAGGGTGGCATGTAAGGTCTCTGCTTAGAGCCAGAAGCCCACTGATGATGATAATTGTGAAATGTATGGATGGATAATATTCAAAGAGTTATGTAACTATACTGAAAATGATGCTCTCAAGGTCTTGGAGTTAAGGCAGGTTACCAGGAGGTGACTTGGAAATTCTCTTTTCAATATCTTTACATAGTTGGTATTTCCCCCAAATTGTACTTTGTTGTACCAAGATATTAAATTTCCATTTTTGATGAAGTAAGTTTGTGATGCTTCCAGGGGCTGCGCAATGTGGGAAGAACCTTGCTACCACCTGCTCTGTAGCTGGCGTTGCAAGATATTTACATGCCAGATGTATTAAAGATTCATATGTCCCTTCATGCTTCAACCACCATTCCAGAGGACATGTGTCCACTGACATAACCTTATTCCCAGATTCTGGACCTTAGCGTCCAAAATATGGGGGTTAGCATGAAAACCTCCAAGCTTAGTTACCAGCTTGGACCTGGTACTGCTGCCACCACCCAAAAAATTAGAGTGTTTTGGGGCACTCTGGTCCCACTGAAAAACCTTCCCTGGGGACCCCAAGACCCAGATCCCCTGAGTCTCACAACCAAGGGAAATAATCCTTTTTCCCTTCCCCCCTCCAGATGCTCCTGGAGAGATACACAGACACAAGCTCTGTGAAACTACGCAGAGTGATTCCCCCTCTCCGTTCCCAATCCTGGAACAAAAGCACTTTCCTCTTCACCCAGAGGAAATGCAAAATCAGGCTAGCAATCCAACACACAGCTTTCCCCTGATTTCTTCCTCCCACCAATTCCCTGGTGAGTACAGACTCAATTTCCCTGAAGTAAAGAAAAACTCCAACAGGTCTTAAAAGAAAGCTTTATATAAAAAAGAAAGAAAAAATACAAATGCTCTCTCTGTATTAAGATGATACAACACAGGGTCAATTGCTTAAAAAAAATATTGAATAAACAGCCTTATTCAAAAAGAATACAAATCAAAGCCCTCCAGCACTTACATTCATGCAAATACCAAAGAAAAGAAACCATAGAACTTACTATCTGATCTCTTTGTCCTTACACTTAGAAACAGAAGACTAGAAAATAGAACTACTTCTCCAAAGCTCAGAGGAAACAGCCAGACAGACAAAAGACTCAGAGACACACTTCCCTCCACCCAAAGTTGAAAAAATCCAGTTTCCTGATTGGTTCTCTGGTCAGGTGTTTCAGGTGAAAGAGACATTAACCCTTAGCTATCTGTTTATGACACGCCCCCCAAATTGCAGACAGTGGGGAAGCTCACTGGCGGCAATTTCCTTCTAGAACTTGAAAATAAACAGATTAATACAACACATGCACCTTTACATATACTACTAAGTATATAACTAACAGACTTTTACATTTTAAGAACACTTTTTAACTACTGGATTCTGGGAAACTCTCACGGGAGAGTGCATCAGCAACTTTGTTAGAAGCTCCTGTGATGTGTTGAATTTCAAAATCAAAATCTTGGAGAGCTAAACTCCAACGAAGAAGTTTCTTGTTGTTCCCCTTGGCAGTATGAAGCCACTTTAGTGCAGCATGGTCAGTTTGTAGTTGGAACCGCCGTCCCCAAACATATGGGCGTAGCTTTTCCAGGGCGTACACAATGGCATAGCATTCCTTTTCACTGACTGACCAGTGACTTTCCCTCTCAGACAGTTTCTTGCTGAGAAACACGACAGGATGGAAGTTGTGATCTGTTGCTTCCTGCATGAGTACTGCTCCTATACCACGCTCAGATGCATCCGTGGTTACTAGGAATGGCTTGTCAAAGTCCGGGGCCCTGAGCACAGGGTCAGACATGAGTGTTGCCTTAAGTTGGGTAAAGGCCTTTTGACACTCATCAGTCCACTTAACTGCATTTGGCTGGGTCTTTTTGGTCAGGTCGGTCAATGGGGCAGCGATTTGGCTGTAGTGTGGTACAAATCGCCTGTAGTATCCGGCCAAGCCTAAGAAGGATTGGACCTGTTTCTTGGACCGTGGGACAGGCCACTTTGGATAGCATCCACCTTGGCCTGTAGGGGGTTTATGGTTCCTCGACCCACCTGGTGCCCCAGGTAAGTCACTCTGTTTTGGCCTATTTGACACTTTTTGGCCTTAACAGTTAGTCCTGCCTGCCTGATGCGCTCAAAGACCTTTTCCAGGTGGAGTAGGTGTTCGGGCCAGGAGTCTGAAAAAATGGCCACATCATCGAGGTAGGCAACTGCAAATTCTCCCAGTCCAGCTAGTAGACCGTCTACCAGCCTCTGGAAGGTGGCGGGTGCATTTCGAAGGCCGAAAGGAAGGACATTGAATTCATACACCCCCGTATGGGTGACGAATGCTGACCTCTCCTTGGCAGGTTCATCTAGCGGTACTTGCCAGTACCCCTTGGTTAAGTCTATGGTAGAGATGAACTGGGCACGTCCCAACTTTTCCAATAGCTCATCAGTACGTGGCATTGGATAGTTGTCCGGACGAGTTACAGCATTTAGCTTACGGTAGTCCACGCAGAAGCGTATTTCCCCATCTGGTTTGGGTACCAGAACCACTGGAGATGCCCATGCACTGGTAGATGAGCGGATTATACCCATCTGTAGCATGTTCTGGATCTCCCGTTCTATAGCAGCTTGGGCATGAGGAGACACTCGGTAGGGTGGGGTTCTGATTGGGTGAGCATTACCTGTATTAATGGAGTGGTATGCCCGTTCAGTCCGTCCTGGGGTGGCTGAGAACAATGGGGCGAAGCTAGTGCACAGCTCCTTGATTTGTTGCCGCTGCAGACGTTCCAGGGTGGTTGAGAGGTTCACCTCTTCCACGCCACCGTCTTTTTTTCCATCGTAGTAGACACCGTCAGGCCACTCAGCATCATCTCCCTGGACTGTAAACTGACAAACCTGTAAGTCTCTGGAATAGAAAGGCTTGAGAGAATTAACATGGTACACTTTAGGCTTTAGTGAGGAATTGGGAAATGCTATGAGGTAGTTTACAGCTCCCAGGCGCTCTTGGACCGTGAATGGCCCTTCCCATGATGCTTCCATCTTATGGGCCTGTTGCGCCTTCAAGACCATAACCTGGTCTCCTACCTTGAAGGAACGTTCTCTGGCATGTCTGTCATACCAGGCCTTTTGCTCTTCTTGAGCATCCTTTAGGCTCTCTCTAGCAAGGGCTAAAGAGTGTCGGAGGGTGCTTTGTAGGTTGCTTACAAAGTCCAGAATGTTAGTTCCTGGAGAAGGCGTAAACCCCTCCCATTGCTGCTTCACCAACTGTAATGGCCCCTTAACCTCGTGACCATACACAAGTTCAAATGGTGAAAACCCTAAACTGGGATGTGGTACAGCCCTGTAGGCAAACAGCAACTGCTGCAACACTAGGTCCCAATTATTGGAGAATTCGTTGATGAATTTTCTTATCATGGCCCCCAAAGTTCCATTGAACCTTTCCACCAGGCCATTGGTTTGATGGTGGTACGGGGTGGCAACCAAGTGATTCACCCCATGAGTTTCCCACAGTTTTTCCATGGTCCCTGCCAGGAAATTAGACCCTGAATCTGTAAGGATGTCAGAGGGCCAACCTACCCTGGCAAAGATGTCTGTTAGGGCCAGGCACACAGTGTTAGCCCTGGTGTTGCCTAGAGCTACTGCTTCTGGCCATCGGGTAGCAAAGTCCACTAAAGTCAGTACGTACTGCTTTCCTCTGGGCGTCTTTTTTGGGAAAGGGCCCAGAATATCCACAGCTACTCGCTGAAATGGGACCTCAATTATGGGGAGTGGCTGGAGAGGGGCCTTGACCTGGTCTTGAGGCTTACCCACTCTTTGGCATACCTCACAAGACCGGACATACTTGGCAACATCCTTGCCCATCCCCTCCCAGTGGAAGGACTTCCCCAACCGGTCCTTGGTTCTGTTCACCCCAGCATGGCCACTGGGATGATCATGGGCTAAGCTTAAGAGCTTCTCCCGGTACTTAGTTGGAACCACCAACTGTTTTTGCGGCTGCCATTCTTCCCGGTGTCCACCAGAAAGAATTTCCTTGTATAAAAGTCCTTGGTCTATAACAAACCGGGATCGATTAGAAGAGCTGAGAGGCGGTGGGGTGCTCCGTGCCGCCGCCCACGCTTTCTGAAGGCTGTCATCTGCTTCCTGCTCAGCCTGGAACTGTTCCCTTGAGGCTGGGGTCACCAGTTCTTCCTCAGACTGTGGACTTGGGCTTGGTCCCTCTGGAAGCGATGTAGGGGATGGGGTTGTTTCCGTTGCTGGTGAACCGCTCTCCGCTGGTGCACCTGAGGGTATTTCAGGCTCTGGCTGAGCCTTTTGGGTATGGCTGTCGTGTGCTTCTGCCAGTTCTGGCTCGCTGGCGCCCTCTGGCGTTGAGTTTGAAGATGTGGTTGCACTTGCTGGTGCTGGTTGCTGTTCCAGTTCCGGGCCTGGGACTGGAGATGCTGTGGCTGTTTCAGTGGTAGGCATGGAATCCGGGTCCACTACCTCTGTCTGGGTCTCTGGTAACACAGACGGGGCCTCTGTGGACGGCTCAGGAACAGGAATGGGTCTGGAAGCTTGCCTGGTTTGGCTACGGGTAACCATTCCACTCTCTTGGCCCGCCTCACCTGGTTGGCCAAGTCTTCCCCCAGTAGCATGGGGATAGGATAATTGTCATAGACTGCAAAAGTCCACATTCCTGACCAGCCTTTGTACTGGACAGGCAGTTGAGCTGTAGGCAAGTGTACAGCTTGTGACATGAAGGGGTAAATTGTAACTTTGGCCTTTGGGTTGATGAATTTGGGGTCAACGAAGGATTGGTGGATAGCTGACACTTGTGCCCCCGTGTCTCTCCACGCAGTAACCTTCTTTCCGCCCACTCTCAAATTTTCCCTTCGCTCCAAGGGTATTTGAGAGGCATCTGGGCCTGGGGATCTTTGGGGTGATGGTGGTGTAATGAATTGCACTCGCATGGTGTTCTTGGGACAGTTGGCCTTGATATGTCCCGGTTCATTACACTTAAAGCATCTTCCATCTGATGGGTCACTGGGCCGAGGTGAGTTACTGGAGACTGGTGAGGTTGAAGAGTAGGGTATCTGTGGCTTTACTTGGGTGGTATGTAGGGTCTTTGGCTGTCCTCGGTTGTAGGGTTTATGGTCTGTGTGCCCCCTGGGGTAATCGTTCCCCTTGACAGTAGCTTTTTTGCTTTCTGCCAGTTCCATCCATTTGGCTCCAATCTCCCCCGCCTCAGCGATAGTTTTGGGATTTCTATCTTGTATGTACCGTGTGATGTCTTCAGGAACACCATCCAAGAACTGCTCCATTTGTATGAGGAGGTTCACTTCTTCCAAGGTTTGAATGTTGTTTCCTGTTAACCAGGCCTCATAGTTTTTTGCAATGTAGTAGGCGTGTTTGGGAAATGACACCTCTGGTTTCCATTTTTGGGTTCTGAAGCGCCGACGGGCATGATCTGGGGTTATCCCCATCCTGTATCTGGCCTTGGTTTGAAAAAGTTTATAGTCATTCATTTGCGGCTTGGGCATTTCAGCTGCCACCTCTGCTAAAGGTCCACTGAGGTGTGGCCTTAATTCTACCATGTACTGGTCTTCGGGGATGCTGTACCCAAGACAGGCTCTTTCAAAATTTTCCAAGAAGGCCTCGGTGTCATCACCTGCCTTGTAGGTGGGAAATTTCCTGTGCTGTGGAGCAATAATTGGCGCCGGGTTGTTAGGGTTGGCTGGCACATGGAGCCCAGCTTTTGCCATCTCCAGTTCATGTTTTCTCTGTTTTTCCTTCTCTTCATTCTCTTTTTGTTGTTTTTCCAGTTCTTTTTGTTGTTTTTCCATTCTCGGCGGTGGGCACCTCTTCTTCTTCTAGTTTTCTTTTGTGTGCTGCCTCTGGGCTGCCTGTTCTCTTTGGAAGGCTGCCAGTTGATGCTTTCTTCTTCCTTTTCTTTTATCTCCATCTCTTTTTTGTTATTTCCAGTTGTCGCCTGTGTTCAGCTTCTTTTAATTGGTCTTCGGCCTCCATTTTGTCCTGGTAGACATGGTTCCTGTTTTCTTGTGTTGGGGTGCCCTCCGGTGTTTATCCTCTGAACTGCAGGTTCTCTGTTGCCTCCTGAAGTCTGCCTAGCAAACAGTGCTTTTTTCCCTTTTCTCTCTCTGGCTAATGTTCAATGAAGGGAAACCAGAAAAACACTTTATTTGCATGCATATAGAGTGCTGGTATGACTCTCAATGGGAGTGCTATTGCATGACAAAAGACCCTTAAACAGTCTTCTCGCTTAACATGCAAACCACAAACTGCTAGAGAGAGCAGAAAAAAAATTTCTCTCTGGTTCCCTTTTAAAACCAACCTGTTTCTCTCTGCTAAAAACCCTAGCAGAGAAAGAAAAATATAATATTCCTACTGGCTTCTGGATTCTGTCTATCTCCCGCCACTGCCACCATGACATAACCTTATTCCCAGATTCTGGACCTTTAGCGTCCAAATATGGGGGTTAGCATGAAAACCTCCAAGCTTAGTTACCAGCTTGGACCTGGTACTGCTGCCACCACCCAAAAAATTAGAGTGTTTTGGGGCACTCTGGTCCCACTGAAAACCTTCCCTGGGGACCCCAAGACCCAGATCCCTGAGTCTCACAACCAAGGGAAATATCCTTTTCCCTTCCCCCCTCCAGATGCTCCTGGAGAGATACACAGACACAAGCTCTGTGAAACTACGCAGAGTGATTCCCCCTCTCCGTTCCCAATCCTGGAACAAAAGCACTTTCCTCTTCACCCAGAGGAAATGCAAAATCCAGGCTAGCAATCCAACACAACAGCTTTCCCCTGATTTCTTCCTCCCACCAATTCCCTGGTGAGTACAGACTCAATTTCCCTGAAGTAAAGAAAAACTCCAACAGGTCTTAAAAGAAAGCTTTATATAAAAAAGAAAGAAAAATACAAATGCTCTCTCTGTATTAAGATGATACAACACAGGGTCAATTGCTTAAAAAAATATTGAATAAACAGCCTTATCAAAAAGAATACAAATCAAAGCCCTCCAGCACTTACATTCATGCAATACCAAAGAAAAGAAACCATAGAACTTACTATCTGATCTCTTTGTCCTTACACTTAGAAACAGAAGACTAGAAATAGAACTACTTCTCCAAAGCTCAGAGGAAACAGCCCGACAGACAAAAGACTCAGAGACACACTTCCCTCCACCCAAAGTTGAAAAAATTCCAGTTTCCTGATTGTTCTCTGGTCAGGTGTTTCAGGTGAAAGAGACATTAACCCTTAGCTATCTGTTTATGACATCCACGCTGATGGTTCTCCATCAATACAATCCAAAGCAGTGCAGATCACACATGTTTATTTTCATCCTTTGAGTCAGATGCCACCAGCAGAAAGTTGCTTTTTAGTTTTGGTGGTTCAGATTCTGTAGTTTCTGCATTGCAGTGTGTTCTTTTAAGACTTCCGAAAGCATGCTCCCTTTCATCCGCCTCTCAGATTCTGGAAGGCCCTTCAGATTCATAACCCTTGGTTGAGCACTGTAGCTATCTTTAAAATCTCACACTGGTTGGTACCATTCTTTGCGTTTTGTCAAATCTGCAGTGAAATTGTTCTTAAAATGAACATCTGTTGGGTCATTATCCGAGACTGCTAAGACATGAAATACATGGTAGATTGCAGGTAAAACAGAGCAGGAGACATACAATCTCCCCACAAGGAGTCAGTCACAAAATAATTCTCACATTATTTTTTAACAAGCGCATCAGCATGAAGCATGTCCTCTGGAATGGTGGCCAAAGCATGAAGGGGCATATGAATGCTTAGCATATGGCAAATAAATACCTAGCAAGCTGGCTACACAAGTGCCATGAAAACGCCTGTTCTCACTTTCAGGTGACATTGTAAATAAGAAGCTGGCAGCACTATCTCCCGGAAATGAACAAACTGTTATCTTAGTGATTGGCCTGAACAAGATAGCGACTGAGTGGACTTGTAGGCTCTAAAGTTTAACATTGTTTTGATTTTGAGTGCAGGTACGTAACAAAAAAAATTCTAAATTTGTAAGTTGCACTTTCAAAGAATTGAAAAAATACGGTTTCTTTTATCATTTTTACAGTGGAAATATTTATAATAAAAATAGTAATATAAATGAGGAATGTACCTTTTGTATTCTGTGTTGTAATTGAAATCAATATATTTGAAAATGTAGGAAAACATCAAAAATATTTAATAAATTTTAGTTGGTATTCTATGATTAACAGTGTGATTAGAACTGCAATTAATCATGATTAATTTTAATTGCAATAATTTTTTTGAGTTAATCATGTGAGTTCACTGCAATTAATTGACAGCCCTAATTAGAACTATGGTCTTTCATCTCCAAAAACACAGGACTCTAACCAACTTGAACGAAAGGAGAATTCCCTTTATTAACAGTAGTAGCAAGTACCTTGTCCTTTCTATGGTCCTATCCCCACTCCTACACACACAGAGCCAATGGAATACACTGGCCCAATATCAGTCTCAAGAAAGATGTACCAAAAATAATAATTACTCTTTAACAGTGCCAGTACAGCTACAGCTGCTGGCAAGCCAAATACAAAACTCCTGCTAAATAAGCTTTTTATTATTTATTCACAATGGTGCCAACAGGCAGTGTTTTAATTTCTAAAGGAAAGATTATTCAGATGACTGTATCCACCAGTTCCTGATCTCCATTTAAGAGCCTGGCCTGTGGCAACTTCAGAACTGACCTGGAAAATTGCTATGGATTCTAGCAGACTGGAAAAATCCTTCTGCTTTTTAAAAAATGAGAAACTCTGGCAAGCTCCATACAAGATCAATACCCAGCACAGCAGAATGTGGCACGTCATCACACAGGCTATGTTCATCCATACTCCTGCAAGTTCAGAAGAGGTCATCAGCTCGTCTATTTACCATTATGTCACACATCATTGCTGGCGAGCTTCAAAAGCAGCAAAAAAGTCACTAACTGGCCACAGATCTGTGCATCTGAATGCTGCTTTCAGTGTGAATGCAGACCCAACCAAAGGCGAAAGGAAGAGTACAATGGTGAAGAAAGAGTGTGTTTAAAAACACAACACGTTACACATTCATAGGTTTCCTACAATGTTGTTCACTACTTTTATTTGCACCATACTTGCTATATGTTCCCTTCCACACACACCTCCTGCCCCAAAGAGAGGAAACAGAACGCCCACCTCCTGTGTAGGTTTCCTCTTCATTTCCCAGGAAAGCCTCCAGGTAGAGCCAATTAAGGTATAGTAATGTAAACCCCCTTTTCTTTTTTTCTGGCGTTCAGTCAAAAATCTTATTGCTGTAATTACAGCTGCTGTTTCTACTTGCTCTGAGCTGATATGGAAACATTCCCAGGCAAGGTGGCAGGATAGAGGCTGGAGGGACTTCAGTCAAGTATTTGCTATTTCAGCACACTAGACTAGAGGGAGAGCAGGAAGCTGATAACCACAATCAGTAGCTGTTTAGAAGCTGGTGTGGAAGGCTTCATAAGGGGCAGACATTCTTGTATGTACATGCATACCACTTTGATCAGGGGCTTCCAGCTTCTAACCTATCAGTAGAGAGTTCTATCAGGGGTACGAAGTCGGCAGCCATTCTGAGCACCAGTCAGATCTAGCTCAGTCATGTAGGGAGAAGACAGAGTTGCCAAGAATAACCCAAACTGAATCTGTGGGCTGGATCTCAATAGAGTTTCCTGTAATTTTATAGAAGTCAGTGCGACTGAGACTGGGAAAACACCATAAAGAAGGAATTGCAGACTGGAGGCCAAATGTCTTTGAGAGTTGTATCATATCATTGAACCAAAGACATTGTGTGAACCTACAGCTACAGTAATTATCAGTTTTTCTTACTGGCTCCACATTGTGAATGCAGAAACAAATTGGTTATGTAGTACAACTAAAAGTTTAATCTAGTTGTCAATACAATACCCAGTGTGAGCCTACGTGAAAGTAGATCTCTGATTATCTCAAGTTCAAATCCCTGTACTAATTTAAAAAGAAAACCTTTATTTTATTTAAATCAAATATAAACACATAACAAAACAAAAAATGCATGCACAAGATGGAAATACCATATAAACAACAAAATTCAGTGTTCATTATTTGTAAAAAAAACATGAACCCATACAGGTCATGTAGGACATCAATTTTTATAGTGACTAAATAGATAAATAAGTGAGAACATAATCTATGAGTATCAGGTATTAATATATGCTAAACTGCAAAGTATGCAGTAGTTTAATGTGTGACCAGACATTCTAATTTTTTCCAAGTGTTTCTATTAATCAGACATTTTTCCCATGGTTACTGTAATCCATATCTTTGGTGGCCTCAAGCACACTGCAGCCAGGCAGATGCACACTGGCCACACTGCAGCCAGGCAGATGCAAAGGGCAAGGGGGCCCCAGAAGCAAGAACAGGCGCTGCATCCCAGGCAGTAGACTGGGGAATGGGAGAAGCAGAGGGAGTGCCATGGATGTCCTCAGGGAAATTGTCAACCATCATTCCCTGATGGACATAGAGCTTGACCACCACCCAGACAACTCTATCACCTTCACTTTTATCCAGGTGGAGGACACTGGGTTTTAGCACTCCTGGTTGGACCACATTTATGTGTTTTGCTTTCACATCTTGGTGGCTCACTACTCCAGCATCAGGCTGGCCACATTCTTGGACCACCTCCTGGGGGTTGTGATGGCCTCACTGACACTCGAGAGGCCAGGGCCAGCCTACTAGCTTTTCAGTAGCAGCTTGTTGGAGGATGTGGGTTTTGCAGCATCCTTCCGGGAGTTCTGGCTGGCATGGTAAAGGCAGAGGCATGTCTTTCACTTAGCACAGAAGTAGAGTGGGATGTGAGGAAGATATGTTACCCCAAAATTCAAACCTAAGGCACCCCACAATGACCTTTATACCCTAACAACTCAATTGTCCATTTGGTCTGTTTGGGTAAGTAACAAGAGGTGGACTACCCTAGAGGTATTACCCGGGTTTTACCAGGGAGTTTGTCTCTGACTTATGGAGGACTCCCCAGAACAGATTAGCTCTGTTAACCCTTGGGAGGATACAGCCTTCCGCTCAAAGGATTAACAGTGAGGCAATAGTTTCTTCTAAAACAAAATAACCTTTATTTAACATATAATATTCCCTAAAACAATACATCTAATACATATACCAAAAGAATAAGCCATAAACCTTCTTAACATAACAGTCATATATTCGAATACAAACTCTATCAGCACATATTCATATTCAAATACCCAATACTTCTGCTATTACATGACTAAACACACTTTTAAGTGGTTACAATCTGCACACAATGGCCAGTTACATGCAGAATGCTGACAGCAAAACATTAAAACATAATAAACAACAAACACACACATACACAGACATCCAGACTTATTAACTCAGGCATACACATAACATGCTTCAACTGGAGTCCTTTACTAAATCACAATGCTTGCTTTCTTTGCTGTCTTCTTCCCCTCTGCTCTGTCTGGGTCCTTCTGTTCTATCTCCTGCAGTTGGTATCAGCTCTGTTTCTTCAAGTGTTTCAGCTCCTTTAGATGTTCTTCTTCTTAATCTTCTCTTCCAGTGATGACTCTGCTGCTCTTCTCATACAGGTGCCTTCCACTCACATGAGATGGATTGACTATGGCCTGTCAGCTCTCCTCCTTATATATAGTTGGCCCACCAATCAGCTTCAAACCCTTTAGAATCTGGACAAGATTGAAAATGTACACCTTTACAGCTGGACATGTTTGAAGACCAGTGTTCTAGCTGACTGACCCCTTCCTTTAGGTGTTGGAGTGACCTTTATTTCACCCTAGTTTACCTACTTGCCATTAGTCAGACCATTTTAAGACTGTCATTTTGATTTCACAGCTCTGATTCCTTGTGGCCGGCATTTTGTTTTCCCTCACTGTGACTGCTTAAAACTATCTATCTTTAGAATTACCAAAAAAATTACGTATTTATATGCACCTTATTATGTTTCACTGTTACTATTCCACTTTCACTAATTTACATAAGCCCAAATCTCGATCTTTTCCCTACTTCAGGTAATGGTGACAATCAGCACCATTACTGCTGGACAGCGCCTAGTGCTGGACCGCGTTTTCTTAGCACAAAGAGCAGCTGAAAAATCCTCTGTATTAGCTCTTCTGATGCAGTTACACCCAGGAGACCAGCCAGAGGAGCTCCTAGAGAGGCTCCTGGCTACTCAGCCCGGGGATCCATCCCTCTGCAGAGTGTCAGAAGTGGAATGGGCCCTGGACAACCATAGGGCTAGGGGCACCTTTGCCTGATCCCACATCCAGCTCCTTCAGGAGATGGATTGTTGCTTCCACTTCTTCTATGCCCTGGAGAAAAAGAGGGGTGCCAAAAAGCATATAGACTCATAGACTCATAGACTCTAGGACTGGAAGGGACCTCGAGAGGTCATCGAGTCCAGTCCCCTGCCCTCATGGCAGGACCAAATACTGTCTAGACCATCCCTGATAGACATTTATCTAACCTACTCTTAAATATCTCCAGCGATGGAGATTCCACAACTTCCCTAGGCAATCTATTCCAGTGATTAACTACCCTGACAGTTAGGAACTTTTTCCTAATGTCCAACCTAAATCTCCCTTGCTGCAATTTAAGCCCATTGCTTCTTGTTCTGTCATTGGAGGCTAAGGTGAACAAGTTTTCTCCCTCCTCCTGATGACACCCTTTTAGATACCTGAAAACTGCTATCATGTCCCCTCTCAGTCTTCTCTTTTCCAAACTAAACAAACCCAATTCCTTCAGCCTTCCTTCATAGGTCATGTTCTCAAGACCTTTAATCATTCTTGTTGCTCTTCTCTGGACCCTCTCCCATTTCTCCACATCTTTCTTGAAATGCGGTGCCCAGAACTGGACACAATACTCCAGTTGAGGCCTAACCAGCGCAGAGTAAAGCGGAAGAATGACTTCTCGTGTCTTGTTTATAACACACCTGTTAATGCATCCCAGAATCATGTTTGCTTTTTTTGCAACAGTATCACACTGTTCACTCATATTAAGCTTTTGGTCCACTATGACCCCTAGATCTCTTTCTGCCATACTCCTTCCTAGACAGTCTCTTCCCATTCTGTATGTGTGAAACTGATTGTTCCTTCCTAAGTGGAGCACTTTGCATTTATCTTTATTGAACTTCATCCTGTTTACCTCAGACCATTTATCCAATTTGTCCAGATCAATCCATCTCCTTGTGGAGGACAGAACTTCTCTCATGGATCTGGCGTAGATGCAAGGAAAGGCCAGGGCCTTCTATGCCAGCCTCTTCTCAGATCCAACTGAGACCACAGACTGCGGAGTTCTGTAGGACACCATGGCCTGCAGGGTCCTATGGTCAGCACTGGCGACCGTGACTAGCTCATAGATTTAAGGTCAGAAGGGACCATTATGGTCATCTAGTCTGACCTCCTGCACAATGCAGGCCACAGAATCTCATCCACCCACTCCTGTAACAAACCCCTAACCTATGTCTGAGTTATCGAAGTCCTCAAATTGTGGTTTAAAGACCTCAAGCTGCAGAGAATCCTCCAGCAAGTGACCCGTGCCCCACGTTGCAGAGGAAGGCGAACCCCCCCCGGGGCCTCTGCCAATCTGCCCTGGAGGAAAATTCCTTCCCAACCCCAAATATGGCAATCAGCTAAACCCTGAGCCTGTGGGCAAGACTCACCAGCCAGCAACAGGAAAGAATTCTCTGTAGTAACTCAGATCCCACCCCAGCTAACATCCCATCACAGACCATTGGGCATGTTTACCTGCTAATAATCAAAGATCAATTAATTGCCAAAATTATGCTATCCCATCATACCATCCCCTCCATAAACTTATCAAACTTAGTCTTGAAGCCAGATATGTCTTTTCCCCCCACTACTACCCTTGGAAGGCTGTTCCAGAACTTCAGTCCTCTGATGGTTAGAAACCTTCATCTAATTTCAAGTCTAAAATTCCTAGTGTCCAGTTTATATCCATTTGTTCTTGTGTCCACATTGGTACTAAGCTTAAATAATTCCTCTCTCTCCCTGATATTTATCCCTCTGATATATTTATAAAGAGCAATCATATCTCCCCTCAGCCTTCTTTGGTTAGGCTAAACAAGCCAAGCTCTTTGAGTCTTCTTTCATAAGACAGGTTTTCCATTCCTCAGATCATCCTAGTAGCCCCTCTCTGTACCTGTTTCAGTTTGAATTCATCCTTCTTAAACATGGGAGACCAGACCTGCACATGGTATTCCAGATGAGGTCTCATCAGTGCCTTGTATAACGGTACTAACACCTCCTTATCTTTACTGGAAATACCTCGCCTGAGGCATCCTAAAACCACATTAGCTTTTTTAACGGCCATATCACATTGGCGGCTCATAGTCATCCTGTGATTGACCAATATTCCAAGGTCCTTCTCCTCCTCTGTTACTTCCAACTGATGTGTCCCCAATTTATAACCAAATTCTTGTTATTAATCCTAAATGCATGACCTTGTACTTTTCACTATTAAATTTCATCCTATTACTATTACTCCAGTTTACAAGGTCATCCAGATCTTCCTGTATGATATCCCGGTCCTTCTCTGTGTTAGCAAAACCTCCCAGCTTTGTGTCATCCACAAACTTTATTAGTACATTCTCACTTTTTGTGCCAAGATCAGTAATAAAAAGATTAAATAAGATTGGTCCCAAAACCGATTCTTGAGGAACTCCACTAGTAACCTCCTTCCAGCCTCACAGTTCACCTTTCATTATGATCCGTTGTAGTCTTCCCTTTAACCAGTTCCTTATCCACCTTTCAATGTTCATATTGATCCCCATCCTTTCCAATGTAACTAAGAATTCCCCATGTGGAACCGTATCAAATGCCTTACTGAAATCGAGGTAAATTAGATCCACTGCATTTCCTTTGTCTAAAAAATCTGTTACTTTCTCAAGAAGGAGATCAGGTTGGTTTGGCATGATCTACCTGTTTTATTTGTCCCAAATTACCACTGACCTCATGTCCTTAACTTTCTCCTTCAAAAGTTTTTCCAAGACCTTGCATATCACAGATGTCAAACTAACAGGCCTACCAGTTATTCGGATTACATTTTTTTTCTCCCTTTAAAATAGGAACTATGGTTAGCAATTCTCCAGTCATATGGTACAACCCATGAATGTACAGATTCATTAAAAATTCTTGCTAATAGGCTTGCAATTTCATGTGCCAATTCCTTTAATATTCTTGGATCAAGATTATCTGGGCCCCCCGATTTCATCCCATTAAGCTGTTCGAATTTGGCTTCTACCTTGGATGTAGTAATTATCTACCTCCCATATCCTCATTCCCATTTGTCATCCTACCATTATCCCTAAGCTCCTCATTAGCCTCATTAAGACTGTGGCAAAGTATTGTTTAGATATTGGGCCATGACTAGATTATTTTTAAACCTCCTACTCCATCCTCAGTGTTTAGCGGTCCACTTCTTTCTTTATTCTCTTCTTATTATATGGCTATAGAACCTTTTACTATTGGTTTTATTCCCTTCAAGGTCCAACTCTACATGGCTTTTGGCCTTTCTCACTTTATCCCTACATGTTCTGACCTCAATAAGGTAGCTTTCCTTGCTAATCCCTCCCATCTTCCACTCCTTGTAAGCTTTCTGCTTTTTCTTAATCACTGCTCTGAGATGCTTGCTCATCCAGCCTGGTCAACAACTCCTGCCCATGAATTTTTTCCCCTTTCTTGGGATGCAGGCTTCTGATAGTTTCTGCAAGTTTGACTTGAAGTAATTCCAGGCCTCCTCCGCCTTTAGATCCACAAGTTCTTCAGTATCAGAGGGTAGCCGTGTTAGTCTGGATCTGTAAAAGCAGCAAAGAATCCTGTGGCACCTTATAGACTAACAGACGTTTTGGAGCATGAGCTTTCGTGGGTGAATACCCACTTCCTCAGATGCATGTAATGGAAATATCCAGGGGCAGGTATATATATGCGTGCTAGCAAGCAAGCTAGAGATAACGAGGTCAGTTCAATCAGGGAGGATGAGGCCCTGTTCTAGCAGTTGAGGTGTGAAAACCAAGAGAGGAGAAACTGCTTCTGTAATTGGCAAGCCATTCACAGTCTTCGTTCAATCCTGAGCTGATGGTGTCAAATTTGCAGATGAACTGAAGCTCAGCAGCCTCTCTTCGAAGTCTGGTCCCGAAGCCTTTTTGCTGCAGGATGGCCACCCCAAGGTCCGCTATAGTGTGGCCAGGGAGGTTGAAGTGCTCTCCTACAGGTTCTTGCATATTGCCATTCCTAATGTCTGATTTGTGTCCATTTATCCTTTTCCGTAGAGACTGTCCAGTTTGGCCGATGTACATAGCAGAGGGGCATTGCCGGCATATGATGGCGTATATTACATTGGTGGATGTGCAGGTGAATGAACCAGTGACGGTGTGGCCGATCTGGCCAGGTCCTGTGATGGTGTCGCGGTGTAGACATGTGGGCAGAGCCGGCATCGAGGTTTGTTGCATGGATTGGCTCCGAGCCAGAGTTATTATGGTGTGGTGTGCAGTTACTGGTGAGAATATGCTTCAGGTTGGCAGGCTGTCTGTGGGCAAGGACTGGCCTGCCACCCAAGGCCTGCGAAAGTGTGGGACCATTGTCCAGGATGGGTTGTAGATCCCTGATGATGCGTCGGAGGGGTTTTAGCTGGGGGCTGCATGTGATGGCCAGTGGAGTCCTGTGGTTTCTCTCTTGGGTTTGTCTTGCAGTAGGAGGCTTCTGGGTACACGTCTGGCTCTGTAGATCTGTTTCCTTATTTCCTCATGCGGGTATTGTAGTTTTGAGATGCTTGGTGGAGATTTTGTGGGTGTTGGTCTCTGTCTGAGGGGTTAGAGCAAGATGCGGTTGTACCTCAGTGCTTGGCTGTAGACAATGGATCATGTGATGTGCCCGGGATGGAAGCTGGAGGCATGAAGCTGGGAAGCGGTCGGTGGGTTTTCGATATAGGGTGGTGTTAATGTGACCATCACTTATTTGCACCGTGGTGTCAAGAAAGTGGACCTCCCGTGTAGATTGGTCCAGGCTGAGGTTGATGGTGGGGTGGAAGCTGTTGAAATCATGGTGGAATTTTTCCAGAGTCTCCTTCCCATGGGTCCAGATGATGAAGATGTCATCAATGTAGCGTAGATAGAGAAGGGGTGTGAGTGGACGAGAGCTGGACGAGAGTGAGTGGACGAGAGTGGACGAGAGCTTTCGCAGGGCCTGGGTGGCAGGCAGTCATTGCCCACAGACAGGCTTGCCAACCTGAAGCATATCTCACCAGTAACTGCACACCACACCATAATAACTCTGGCTCGGGAGCCAATCCATGCACAAAACCTCGATGCCGGCTCTGCCAACATGTCTACACCGGGCGACACCATCACAGGACCTGGCCAGATCGGCCACACCGTCACTGGTTCATTCACCTGCACATCCACCCAATGTAATATACGCCATCATATGCCGGCAATGCCCCTCTGCTATGTACATCGGCCAAACTGGACAGTCTCTACGGAAAAGGATAAATGGACACAAATCAGACATTAGGAATATGCAAGAACCTGTAGGAGAGCACTTCAACCTCCCTGGCCACACTATAGCGGACCTTGGGGTGGCCATCCTGCAGCAAAAAGGCTTCGGGACCAGACTTCGAAGAGAGGCTGCTGAGCTTCAGTTCATCTGCAAATTTGACACCATCAGCTCAGGATTGAACAAAGACTGTGAATGGCTTGCAATTACAGGAAGCAGTTTCTCCTCTCTTGGTTTTCACACCTCAACTGCTAGAACCAGGGCCTCATCCTCCCTGATTGAACTGACCTCGTTATCTCTAGCTTGCTTGCTAGCACGCATATATATACCTGCCCCTGGATATTTCCATTACATGCATCTGAGGAAGTGGGTATTCACCCATGAAAGCTCATGCTCCAAAACGTCTGTTAGTCTATAAGGTGCCACAGGATTCTTTGCTGCTTTACAAGTTCTTCAGTTCAATCCACTTCCTTAACTAATTTAGTGCAGTCTCTCACTCTGGCATCATTCTTGGGAGTCCTCCATCTGATATCCACCAACAAATCTCTGGTCATTGACAGGCTGACTGTGGTGTTCTACCTTGCATTCTGGGATGTGCTCAGTCTGGACCTCACTACCATCTGGGCCAAGTCCTTAGGGAACAGGGTGCTCCTCCTGTCATGCAAGCAGCCTGTGTTCATCCTAAACTGGGGGACCTCTGCAGCTTCAGAGCTGGGCCCAGATATGCTCCTGAGCATTGGACTAAAAGTTGTAGCCAAAGCAATCTCACTGCAGCTGTGGTTCATTCTGGCAGACATGATCCATCCCAACCAGACCTCACTGTTCCAGGCCAGACCATCTTCAATAACCTCTATCTCATCCAGGACCTACTTCATCTAGCATGTACAGATGGTCTGTCACTCGCCCTCGTGTTTCTGGATGAGGTTTTCACCAAGAAGGTTGGTGGCGACTGGATGTCTAACATAGTGAACGCCAGTGAAAATGAGGTAGGATCAGAGTCTAGGTAGGATCAGAGTCTAAAATAGGGAAAGAACAAGTCAAAAATTACTTAGACAAGTTTGATGTCTTCAAATCACCAGGGCCTGATGAAATGCAATCCTAAAATATTTAAGGAGCTGACTCAGGAGCTATCGGAGCCATTAGCAATTATCTTGAAAAGTCATTGGAAGACCAGGAGATATTCCAGAAGACTGGGAAAGGGCAAATATAGGCCCATCTATAAAAAGGGAAATAAGGACAACCTGGGGAATTACCGACCAGTCAGCTTAACTCCTGTACTCAGAAAGATAATGGAGCAAATAATTAAGCAATCAATTTGCAAACACTTAGAAGATAATAGTTAATAAATAACAGTCGCAGCGTGGATTTGTCAAGAACAAATCATGTCAAACCAACCCGATAGCTTTCTTTGACAGGATAAACAAGCCTTGTGGATAGTGGAGAAGCAGGAGATATGGTATATCTTGACTTTAATATGCTTCTGATACTGTCTCGCATGACCTTCTCATGAACAAACTATGGAAATATAACCTAAATGGAGCTACTATAAGGTGGGTGCATAACTGATTGGAAAATTGTTCCCAGAGAGTAGTTATCAGTGGTTCACAGTCATGCTGGAAGAGCATAACAAGTGGGGTCCTGCAGGGATTGGTTCTGGTCTGGTTCTGGTCCATATTTTCAGCAATGATCTAGAAAAGGGCATAGAGAGTACACTTATAAAGTCTTGCGGATGAAACCACAGTGGGAAGGGGTGCAAAGTGCTTTGGAGGATAGGATTAAAATTCAAAATGATCTGGACAAATGGTCTGAAGTAAAGAGTATGAAATTCAATAAGGAAAAATGCAAAATATTACTTAGGAAGGAACAATCATTTGTACACATATAAATGGGAAATGACTGCCTAGGAAGGAGTACTGCAGAAAGGGATCTGAGGGTCGTAGTGGATCACAAGCTAAATATGAGTCAACAGTGTAACGCTGTTGCAAAAAGAGCGAACATATATTAGCAGGATGTTGTAGCAAAACATGAGAAGTAAGTCTTCCACTCTATTCTGCGCTGATTAGGCCTCAGCTGGAGTACTGTGTCCAGTTCTGGGTGTCACATTTCAGGAAAGATATGGACAAATTGGAGTAGGTCCAAAGAAGAGCAACACAAAATGATTAAAAGTCTAGAAAACATGACCTATGAGGGAAGACTGAAAACGTTAGGTTTGTTTAGTCTGGAGAAAAGAAGACAGATGGGACATGATAACAGTTTCAAATACATAAAAGGTTGTTAGAAGGAGGAGGGAGGAAAATTGTTCTTCTTAACCTCTGAGGATAGGACAAGAAGCAATGGGCTTAAAATTGCAGCAAGGGCAGTTTAGGTTGGACATCAAGAAAAACTTCCTGTCAGAGTGATTACGCACTGGAATAAATTGCCTAGAAAGGTTGTGGAATCTCCATCACTGGAGATTTTTAAGAGCAGGTTAGACCAACACCTGTCAGGAATGGTCTAGATAATACTTAGTCCTGCTGTGAGGCAGGAGACTGTACTAGATGATCTCGTGAGGTCCCTTCCAGGTCTATGATTCTATGATTTGACAGGGTGGATCTCAGGTATCTCACAGGCAATTTACAGGTGTTCAGCTTCAGGGCCTGCTTTGTGGGGCTTCTCCAGGTGCCTTGATCAAGCCCATCACCTTGGATTGAGAGTAGCTTCAGAACTGCCTGCTGCCCAGACAGCTCTATACCATCACTAATCAAGCCTACTCCTCTGTTTCCTCCATAAGAGGATGATGGGGTTGGGGCTTCAGGAAGCAGACCTGTGCGTGATCCTGTCAGCATATGTCCTCATGGCCCAGGACACAAGAGAATTGGCATGGACGGAGGCTTGTAATGCCATCTATTTGGTGGTCTCCTCTGTCTGGGTCAACTAGGTCAAGAGCTCTGGTATGATGGTCAGGGATGGGTAGCAGGTGGGAACCCTTCCACCATTATTCTGCCATCCAGAGGGGCGCAGGTCTACTGTTTTACCTGGGTATCTACCTTTCTGGCACTGATCCCTCCCCATGGAAGAATTGAATCAGTCTAGAAACCAGGGTATCCGACTGATGCAGAGGTGGACAGGGCTGCTCCAGTGCTGTTCTTTTGTGGAGGGCACTGCTGGCTCAACCAGTTCATCCTGTCCATGTTCTGGCACAGGTCCAGAGCCTGCCCCAAGGAACCCAGATGAACATCTAGGGCTGCACTTGGTCTCTAAGACTCCCCTTGTGGAGGATGGACAGGGCCTGGTCTGCATCCACAGCCAACATCCATGCCTTCTGCCTTCAAGGCCCAGCAGATTGCTTTTCAGTGCAGGCAGCCTAGCATGGAGTGTGCTGGCGCACATCTTCCTCCACTGCCTCCAAGGACTCTGATATGAACTGCAGCTCCTTATCTCTGCCCATACGTCTTCCCAGAGATCTCTCTGATCAGCTAGTCTTTGACCAGTCCCTCCTCAGGACCTGAAGCTAGTTTTCCCTAGCAGCTGCTGAAGGGGAGAGCTTCCTTGCAGAGCCTCTGATACACTACCCCCATCTTCACATGTAGAGGTGGAGTCCCCGCTGGTGCACCAGAGGTTTGGTCCTGGCTGGCACCTCCAGACTCTGAGACCTCCTGGACTACGATCAGAGGGACCAGTGGACCCTGTGGTGCTCAGCGAGTGCATGGAGCTGCCCAACCTACGTGCCCTCTGTCCTGTGCTCCAGGAGGTGAGGGCTGCCTTGCCTCCAGCTTCTCTTGCTTTCCTTGAGTGGATAATGTGGAAAGTGCCCCTGTCCAACCCTCATCCCTGGCCCTCCAGAACTTGTCATTGGGACCCTGCCCTGCGAGACTTCCAGGACCCCCCCGACATGCCACCTGAGGTGCACAACATCCACCCTAGTCTGCCTCCAAACCATGCCCAGAGAAATCTGCACTCACTCGTGCTTCATACCATCTACTTCTTCACCCTCCTGTTCCACTCTGCCACAACAGTGGTGGGACTTACTGTCACCTGAAGAAGACAAGGAACCCCAGTGAGTGAACCTGTACACCACTCTGGTTCCACAGCCCACCAGGGGATATTAGCTGGTGGCAGCTCTTCCATGGAGCCATGAGCACGTGTACTTGGCACAGTTCACAAACTCCCCTGACACCTGCCCCTGGCACACATCCTAAGTGGGGGGCATCAGGTTGCAACTCCTCTTCCAGCTCCTCCAGAACCTCTTATGGGAGGTTCTGGCTGCACTGTTTCTCATACCTTCTCATTTACGTGGGCTTCATCCATGGCCTCACAAAGTCGTGGGCTCTCCTTGTCAACTTCCTCCTGGCTCTGGCCAAAATGACCATTCATCACTCCAGGAGGAGGAGGAAGCTGGACCGGGAGGGGAGGGTGGGTTGCTCTGCAACTGTGGGGTCTATTTCTACTCCCATGTTCAATCATGTCTTTAGGCAGAGTTACTCTGGGTGGTGCTGACTGATTTCCTAGATGCCTTTGAGGAACAGAGGCTGCTATCTGGGGTTCTCTGCTCGTTATGGCCTCTGGATCCCTCCTTTTGAACCTTTAACTTCACTTCTGATCCTGTGTTCTCTTTCGCTGTCCCAAGTACTCAATTGTGACCTGGCTTAGTGGTCCCTCCCCCTTAGTTGAGGGGCAGTCTTTAGTTTTGGACAGGCCTCGACACATCTGTCCCACTACTCGGAAGTTCCCAGAATTCAGCAGAGTTACTTGGGCTGGGTACAGAATTGGGATTGTGGAATGAATAAACTATGGCCAGAGAACTTCCAATAAACCTCTCATCATCCCATTCCAACTATTCTCTGTGCTGCACACTTGTGCCTTGTCATTCAGCTGTACTCAGCGTGGGAGATTCCCAGGTTCATACGTAGATTGTATCTTTATCTCTCCTCTCTCCACAAACAAGTCTTTCAATTCTTTATGTGGGTGATATACAATTGGTGAAATAAGGGCCAAATATAAATGAAATAGCAAAGTTATACAGCTGGATAAATAAAGGTGCCTTTGTGGAACTGTTATTCACCGCTGTAAATGCTGTGCCTGTGAAATGTTTGCACAAATCATACATTATAAAACTGAAATGTATTGTTTCGTATTATTTACTTAGGCATTTTGCTAAGTAACTTCAATGGCATTCCACTATCAAAGTAGTTTATAGATGTAAAAAAGAACCACTGGGCTTGATTTTCCACTCTGTTACCAACAGCTTTACAATTCAATGAAGTTACATCAGTGTAAACTTGTATTAGTGGGTAAAGAATCAGGCCTAGTATACTCAGAGCAGCTGTTCCCACTTCTGAGGCAGATTTTTCTCCCATTTAAATGCTATCAGGGTTAGAGAAAAAATTTAACTGAATTTTCTTTGCTTTTAAATATCATCATTTGAATAAACAAGTAAAAGCTTTGGAATATACTGCATTTTAATTGGCTACCAGTACTTGGCTGACTTCAAGATACAAAGATACAATTAATAGCCCAGGGCTTTGAAATGTCCTTAAGTCCTAGGTTCATTAGGTCCCCACATAAAACACACAGATGGAACAGAAGGAAGATTTATTCAACAGTGGACTTGGAGCTTATGGTTTATGTTCATTCACTCTTTAATAAAGTTCATTAATATCCCTAACGTATACTTTTATACTTCCTGCAAAGGAGTTCTTATGTCCTCTCTTTTCAAACTTAAATTTTGATAGAAGATGTGATGTTCAGGAGCTGAGAAGAATCAGATAATAAAGATCACCATCTTGATAAGCGGCGACTTGCAGACCATGATTATCTACACTGAAAAATTAATAAACATGAACCTTGGGGAGAGTTCAATGTTGTGTTAAAAATGTTCAGTTTGGTTTTAAAAACAAGATTTGATATCTAATGTATTAAACAGTCAGATATCTTCAGCCAGAGGAGCCCAGACAGCAGAGATTAAAAAAACTGGAGGAGAAAGCCAAATTAAATGTGTAAAATCACCAAGGCCCTCAGGCTTTTCCTTCGGGAGGTGATCCTTTCCGCCATTCTTGTACAGATTGTAAATTTCTATGTGATGTGAATGGTAGAGTCCTGATTTGTGGTGGAATAAACAGAGCCAGAAAATAACCGACTCTGTCTGAAAAAAGGAGCACAGCAATTTCTAACTACTTTAGACACAAGTGTGGGGAGGAGAAACACCTTACAGTGTTTGAATTAACCTAATTCAGTATTGCCAACCACAAAAGATCAAAAATCATGTTTTTAGATTGTCTTTTAAGCAGGGCTGTCAATTAATCACAGTTAACTCATGCGATTAACTAAAAAAATTAATTGTGATAAAAAGAATTGCATTGTTAAACAATAGAATAGCAAAGGATATTTATTAAATATTTTTGATTTTTTATACACTTTCATATATATTGTATTCTGTGTTGTAACTGAAATCCAAGTTTATATTTTTGATTACAAATATTGCATGGACTCAGAATCATTCATGCCAGATGTCCTAGGTCAGGGATCGGCAACCTTTGGCATGCAGCTCACCAGGCAAGCACTCTGGGGGCCGGGCCGGTTTGTTCATTGGCCACGTCCGCAGGTTCGGCCAGTTGCAGCTCCCACTGGCTGTGGTTTGCTGCTGCAGGCCAATGGGGGCTGCTGGAAGTGGCGTGGGCTGAGGGATGTGCCGGCCGCCCTTCCCGCTGCCCCCATTGGCCTGGAGCGGCGAACCACGGCCACTGGGATTTGCAATCAGCCGAACCTGTGGATGCGGTTGGTGAACAAAACAGCTCGGTCTGCTAGGGTGCTTACCCTGGAGGGCCGTGTGCCTAAAGTTGCTGATCCCTGTCCTAGGTATTTTTACCTCCAAGGTGGCCACCCTACTCCTTGTTGATTTCAGCCAAAATGAGAGCAATAGGAGATGGTGGCCATTAAGAATAAGGGAAAATTCATGAGTTGTCAGTCTTTCGTCATGTTTTCATGAGACAGGTACATAAGACATTCCACAATCACTAGAGTCGCAATAAAATCATGAGAGTTGGCAATGCAGCTAATTATATGTGCAAATACATAATGTAATGCATGCACATTAATTATCTGAACATGCTGGCAAGTAGACTTGTAACTGGCCACATGAACATGCAAATATCTGAATGTGGGTGTGAACGTCAGGTATTTGTGTACATACATTAGGGCCCCAAATCCCAAATTTCAAGGCCTAATTTTAGTCACCTAAGTAAAAATGATTTTCGGAGGTTCTCAGCACCCACAGCTCTCACTGATCTCAATAGGAGTAGAGTGCTCACCACCTCTTAAAAAAATCAGGCCATTTTTAATTTAGAGGTCTAAATATGGATTTTGGTGTCTCACTTCAGGCTCCCACGTTTGAAATATCAGCTTAGGTGCACACAGCTGTATTCATGCACATATTGAACTTGTCCCAATGTATACAAACATATTTATGTCCATGTAAACTAAAAAAAGAAATTAGCCAGAGGAGAAATACTCAGACTATCATACAAATGTTGCACTCCTCAACAATGAAGTAAAATACGGTGGATTGTCACATTTAATATAATCGTGCACTACTTGTGGTGTGCAGTTTTTTCCTGTAGAACTGCTTCTCAAATATATGCTGCACTTCGTACTTGTTCTCTAGTTCTAGTCTATTTACTCCACTCTGCTGACACCCATTACAAGTTATTAACCTGAGAGATGTGAAGAATGAATGACACATGCTAACAGTTTTTCATTTGTAGAAGTCAATGATAAGCTACAGATTAGAAAATCTGAAATAGGGGGAAACTGCATGGCTCATATCAATGGTTTTCAAATAGTTCTCAACTTTTCCATAGTATGACCCAAATTACAATAGAAAGGAGCTTTGGAACGCTGCCTACCCATAGTCTGGGTCCCCATTCTCATTTCACCACACAGAGAGAGAAGGTGGATATTCAGTTGAGACTCTATGGCTCAGAGAATTGGATACACTGCATTTCATTACTGGTTCAAATCTGACCATAATCACTACCTCGGGATAGGTCTACTGTTCCATGTGACATATATTTAGTCTCAGTTCAGTTCATAGCAGACAAGAACCACTTCACAAAAACCACCTTGTCCATTGATTTCAATGACATAAGGCTGATTTATATTAGCTGAGGACCTATCTTAATTTTTCCTCCCACACAGAATTCTCACATCATTAAGGTTGACGGCCAAACTGAGCATACATTGCAGGAAGAATGCTCTAACTGTGAAACTGGAAAGCAAGTGAGCTGTGCCAAAGATAAACAATATACATGATAGTGTTTTGTATTTTTATCACCTTCATCTGAAGAAAATAAAGTACTTGTAGCAAATTTTCATCTTGCTTGGGAATATCCATGGCATATTTCAGGGAATAAATTACCTCAAGAATTATTACTACCATTAAGCACTGGCACAATGAACACCCACTGTTATTTCAATGAGATTCCTCACAGCCTAAGGGTTGCCACAATTTCACTACCCATTCTTAACCTAGACACATTTCCAGAGACTATAATGATTTTTAAAACCACTCCTATATATCAGTCTTTTCAAGAACTATGCTTACCTCAGGGAAAACTATCATCACACTAAGACCAAATTTCAGCCATCAGAAAAAAAAGAGAGTTTTATTATTATTCCAATGCAGAATTATCACATACACCATAGCGACAGAGAGAACTAAGAGTCTATCTATGTTGGGAGCAAAACAGTGCTTCTGCAGCTACAACGCTCTCTGAACACAGTTGTCACCAAGCAGGGTCTAGCAGTAAAAGTACAAATTGGGATGTGATTCCCCTTGCCTTACACCTTGTGCAGCCAGTTATATCAGTGCAAAGCAGATGCAAGTATTTGTAAAATGTTAACAGATCACAGTAGTCAAAGCCAATTCTCAGGTATTTGCAATCCAGTATCCATACATAATAAACCTCACACTTCTATATAACGGCATATGAGGTATTTAAAAAAAAAAAGTGGGTGTGCCAAGCACTAGTTTTATTAGCAGAAAGAAGTCTCATCATCTGCTACACAGGAATGGTTATGTGGCTATCAGTTACTATTCAGACCTGTTTAAAAAGAAATGCTGAATATTTACTCAGGTGTTCCAGTCAGTCGTACAATGACATGTGGACGATGTGTGCGGTCCAAAGTAAATATCACTGAAATTGAATTGGGAGACAACCACATGCTCACTTCCAGTAGATAATTATTAAATACTAATATTTGGGCAATTTACACTTTCCACTTTTTTTTTAAATTCAAAAACAATTAGACTATATTATAGCTTCCCAAACTGCACTCTTAAAATGAAAACAAAAGTTCAAATTAGCAGAAACTACTTTGGATTTTAAATTCTGGGCCTGTTTCTGCCTGATTGGTTTCAGTGAAGCTACTCATGAAGTAGTTGGTACTATTCAGTGTAAGCTTAGCAGAACAAGTTCCTGTGGATTTATGAAAAAAAAAATCCAAACCAGTAAACTTAGTTTATAAATATCTCTGCTCAGACTTACAATCACATTGCTTTAAAACTGGTAAAATTTATATATATATATAAAGGCAGTGACATAGCCAGCAATCAACAAAGATACAATGTTTAGCTTCCATAGTAAATTAGTCTCTTTTAAAAAAATCTATTCAATGTGGCTCAACAAATTTCAAGTTTCAAGAACCAAAAATTACTAGAAAACGTGTGGCATCGAACATATTGAAAAAAAATCAAAGGAAAACTTGAAATGAGATTTTTTTCAAGATCTTCCTAACTGATCCACCAGATCAAGGGAACTTTAGTTTAGCCTCCTTTCACTGCATCCACGAAGCCTGTTTCTGGAAATAAATTGAAATGCAGGGGCTAAATTGATTAAGTACAAGATAATCCCGCTGATTTCAATAGAAGTTAGGTTACTAGGCACCTTTGAAAATCCCTCGAGGGGCCTATCTGCATCTTTAGATACATAAATACCCTGAGATCCCAGTCCTTCAATTCACTGCACATTGGCACTTTGCTGCATCCAGAGAGAGCCTCAGAGAAGCCAGTGGGACTGCATGGGGTTCAACGTTCAGTCTGAGTGCAGGATCAGGACCGTAGATGGATAAAGCAGTATGGACTTGGCAGAAAGCCTCAATCCACATAGGCCATATTGAGCCTGTATGTAGCCTCACTGAGTTCAGTGCAGCTTGGGGTGGATGGTGAGGTTCAATCACATGGAGTAGCTTTGCAGGACTGGGGCCTAGAATGCTGAGAAGCATTTCTGTACACTATAAAATATTAAAAGTATAATGCTTGCCACAAATATAGTCCACATTCAGGCCTCCTTTGCTGATAGACTGTACAAGGAATGTTTTTTCTGGAGGCTGACATGTTTGTAGCAAAACCAAAGCCCTTTTAAAAAAACAAAATCTTAAATATGCACCATAAGGTTAACAGTGAAATCTGCATGGCAGCAAAGCAACCTTTTAAAAGCAACTTTTCATCTGGATTAAATTTATATTACTAGGGATGGGAGCAAGAAAAACTGTGTGACCTCATTAGCAGCATCTTGTATTAATTAGATCCAAAGCAAGTGTCAAAGGTTCAAGGTCTAACTCTCTTGGGCTGTGTCCCTGCTGCTGGCAGCACAATTTTATGTGGTAGACCTTCATTAAGTTAGCCTTTTTCTGTCAGGCCAGTCAGTTCAAAGTCAGTACCCTTTGAAATGAAGACAAGTAACTAAGAAACTGTGCAACCATCAAGATGTATGCAGTAAGAGCTGAACTGACCTGATTTTTATGTTGTCTTTCCCCATCACAGTCCTATGTAGTTGTCTCCCCTTGATGTTCTTGGCTTATTTTTTTTTCCTCTGCAAAGCACCATGCATATCTATGGTTGTATATAAGTAATAAATAATGAATTCTTCTAAAGGTCACAGACAATTGTTTCCTTAAATAACCAAAGAAAATTGTATTTTATTCAGTAAACACAGAAAATAAAATTAGGTTAGATTGTTAAATAACTAAGGGCTGTGATGCTAACACTTTCTTAAATTATAGAAAAAGTACAGAAGATTCTCGATAAACCTAATTATCTGTTATTTTAGCAGAGATCGTAGCCACTTCTGACCTGCTACTTTGTCCCCTGGGCAGTCTATCCTTTCACAATGAAGCCAGGATTTCTCTAGACTATAATTATTTTAGATCATGTTTAACGTGCAAAAGTACAACTTGTCCTGACTAGAGTTTTAGAAGGTATTCAGGGACAGCCCTAGATTAGTGCCAGCAACTGGTGCCCCAGGCAAACCATGCAATCGGCGCTCCCATCCCCAAGGAGGGATCTAGGCTGAGGTTTTTGGTAAGCTGGGAAACATTTTGCCCCTTTTTTCCTTTAACATTTTTTAAGCTTTTTTTT
Organism: Gopherus evgoodei; assembly: GCF_007399415.2. Taxonomy (NCBI): domain Eukaryota; kingdom Metazoa; phylum Chordata; order Testudines; family Testudinidae; genus Gopherus; species Gopherus evgoodei. Next base: position 89,285,486 of record NC_044327.1, on the reverse strand, counting down.
TTTTAAACAGAGGCTTAATTATTTGGTTTGTCCGTTCGTCTGTCCAACCAATGTTTCTGAGATCAGATAAATAGAGACACGAAATTTTCAGAATAGATTTGTACATGATGGCTAGATGATATTTCAGTCTGATTTCAAATAAAAATGCATTAAAATGTTAATTATAATAATTATTACAAATCCAAAATCATCCATTACGCTATCTTGCTTTAACTGCCATTACCACCACATCCAATATAGAAAGAAATGAGAAAACTCTTCAATGAACTTTAACCTGTATTTACAAAACACTCCGAATAAAAAACACTGTGCTCTTAAAACATGACTTTTCTTGCTTTAAGTTTTGAAAATTCAGTCACTAGTTCTTTTAGATCCAGTTTTCCAGATAGTTCATGCTCTATTGACATTGTGGCAAGTCCAACAAGTCTCTCTTGCACCATCATTGAATGCAGATATGTTTTTATCAATTTTAACTTTGAGAAGCTACGTCCCCCACTAGCTACGGAAACTGGCAAATTTAAAAGAATGCGTAGAACTATACAAATGTTTTGAAAACTGAGTTTATTTTCACAAACTATTTCACAAACTTCAGTACTTCTTCAGGAGTGGAATGTTCTTAAGTCATTTGAAAAAGCATGAAGCTCACTACAGAAATCTGTAGCATCAATGTCTTTTGAATTTTCATGGGTCAATGCAGACTCGAGTTTTACAGAAAATTCTCTTATCTGTTTTGCTGTTTTCTTTTGCAAGCAGTGAAGATCATATTGAAAGCCAAATACTGACTCTAGCTGCTGCATCTGTTGAAATCTTTCATCAACCAAGTGAATAGCAGTATCAAGGACTGTGAAGTAGAAATTCACTTTGAACCTTTGTTTGGGTTCTGAATGGGTGTGTCTCGTCCTTCATACAAAAAATGCTGGCTTTTTGCTGAAGGCGAACTGTCTCTGGTTCAAATTCTGTTGGAAAGTCTATTTCTTCATCAATCTTGAGAGAATCTACTAGTGTTCTTTCGAATCCTTCATCACTTTTGAATTCCTCCAGAATATTTTTAGTTTGCTTCAGTTTTTGAATAGCAGAATGTATGTTCAAGTTCTTTTCCTGAAGCTGCTTACTAGTGAGGTTAATCTCGAAAAGGATATTATACCACAAAATGAGTGAAGTCACAAATTTGCAAGAGCTTCTCCATCTGAACATGCCATGTTGCCAGATGACCAGTAAAGGTAGTAGCATCAGAAATTTCAGTTAGGGCATCATAAATGTTTCCAAGTTCATAGCAAAGAGGCTTCAAAGCATCAATGCAACTCTCCCATCTTGTCTGACTAAGTGGTTTCATAGTTAGAGAATTCACATGGCGAGTCAGAATCTCCCAACGGCGTACTGAGCCTGAGAAAAAACACTTAAACACTTTGCACCAGGTCAAAGAAACTGCTTGCCTCCAAACAGAATCTAGCAGCCTCATTGACAACCAAATTCAGAGAATGCGCACTGCAAGGAACATAAAAAAGGCCCCTAGGAATGATTTTCCATCATTCTCCTTTGCACACCATTGTCTTTACCCTTCATATTACTCCCATTATCACAGCCTTGGCCATGTAAATTTTCAACAGATAATGACATTGTTTCAAGCTCTTGTAGAATAGTTTCAGTCATAAATGCTCCAGTTGTCTCCTTAAGTGATATGAAACCCCCTTTTATGAGCACTTCAACATTATCTTCATATGCAGACTTCTCCATAGCCACAAAAGGAATGATCATTGTCATTTGTTCAACATGACTCACATCTGGTGTACTGTCCAGTATTATTGAAAAGTAATTTGCAGAATGGGCAGCTTTTACAATTTTTTTAGTGGCATTTTGCTAGGATTTGAATCAGTTCATTCTGCATATTTATTCCTAAGTATAAACCTGTGTTCATGATCAGTTATTTTACGTAGATGCTCCTTCATGACTGGATCAAACAAAGCTAGGTATTCAACAAATTTTAAAAAGTTTCCATTACCTGGAGTGTGTAATTTTTTATTTCTACCGCGGACGCAGAATGCTAAATTTTGCCCACCAAGAACTCTCACTAAGTAATCAGATGCTCTAATATTTGTTGCCAATATTCTTCTTTTTCCCTTCATCACACGTACATTTTCTTCATCAATAGTTTTTTCCTTTTTTCAATCGTAATTCAAGTTCTTTCCAATTTTGAAACATTCCAAATGTTCTGTACTTCTTTCATGTGAAGAAAGAATTGAAGATAACCTTTTCAGTAAGTGATGTAAAATTGCTTGATTTCTAAACAACCTGCAGCAAAGGCATAACAGAGTCTTTCAACACTGAATATTGTAACCAGTTTCGATGAATTTCTTCCCCATTAATGAGCTTCCTCTTGCAAAGCTGAGCAGAGAATTTTCTTTTACTTCCATTCTTAGGGAAGGGAAATTCATGAATTTGTTGGGGTCCATGTTCCACAAGAATTTGCTGCACACTGTCATCACATCTGGGCCATGAAGCTGGGTCCCGTACTGTAACTTGTTTGTAACTTCCTCAACCTTTCTTCCTTCTACTTCATTACTTCAATTTCTGCACATCTTTGAAGATGAATAAATTTTCTCCACTCCATATCAGTCTGATGCTGTGAGCTGCCTTCATCTAGAAGTAAGTTTCCACATCTTTAGTTTCCAAACTGCTTTTTTGTGGATGTGAGCTACCCTCTCCTAGTAAAATTCCTTCATCTGGATGCTGTGAACTGCTTCCATCTTTATTTGTATTAAAAGAGAAGATATTTCAGGAAGGATCCCTGCTGTTTTGCTCGGTCCTTTTCCTTCTCAGCCTTTCATTTATGATATTCAGTTCCTGAGGGTTTTCTTTTTCCTCTTTCTGTCATAGGGCATTTGAATATTGTTATGTACTGTGCTCCCAACTGCAAGCATTATAGCGTTAAGGATCGCTGATACATCACATGGCTGGCAATTTAAACCACACTGCAGCCATCCCAACATGTCTTTCATTGCTTAAAGTTTCAATGATTGGTAACATACACTCACTTACCTATTAAAACAGTTAGTTATAGCATTTGCATGGAAACAAAGTGACCTTTTTCAATGTTACAACTGGACACTGGTTGTTTGGAAAATAATCCCCTTCCTCACGGCTACCTGCTTGGAGTGTGAGATCATCACTTTCAGAGTCTATTAAGCATTAACACTGTTACTTTTCTTTTATGGACCTTATTTATTACATATGAACCAGTTATAACAAAGAAAAGTTCATAATTATACAGCCCTACAATAACACTAAGATTTAAGAATGCTTAAAGATACTTATATTGTGGCTTTATAATGCTGAAAGATGTTATTCTTTATTCTTTGGTACCAAGAAACACAATATTCCACAGTATTTGCTTGATTCTTCACCATCTATCTGCAACGTGTGTTAAAATGATGGTTTGACATGTATCAACTCGCAATATCTCCACTTTACATGAATTTCTGGCTATGCGACCTTGATGTATATTCGAGTTAGGTGTCACCAGCATTGCAGCTCTTGCTGCTGGCAGATGTGTGTCATTGTGGCTGAGTTATTGCTTATCAAAATTGCGGAATGGGTCATCTTGACTCTACATAGCAAATTTAATTTTTTTTGCTAAAATATTATTTATTTTTGTATTAAATAAAAGATTTGACATTAATAAATTCTCAGAAATGTAGAGAAATGAATTATATTTTCATTTAAAATTTGATTATTTTTTTCCCCTTGAATTTGGTGCCCCATTTAACTTGGCACCCTAAGTGACTGCTTAGTTTGCCTATAAGGACGGACCACCCCGAAGGTATTATTTATATTGAGCTAGCTAACACACAATAACATCACATCTTTAAATCCTAATCTAAGGAAAGTCTCTGACATCTTGTCCTGTTGGTCGCAAAATGGAGTCAGAGCGTCTCTGACCTCCAAGATCTGTTTAAAAATATCTCTGCTCAGACTTACAGGATCTGTTTAGAACCTTCTCACACACTTTTGAACCTCACTCTTGAGAATACCATTTAATTCAAATACCAGTCTGATGAGCTTTGGGGAAGCCATTAAGTCAGGGTAATATCTGATATTGAATTTGTGAGGTTTCAGTAAACATCTTGATGACTCAAGTAAACTCTCCTTGGATGTTCACCTTCCCAGTCCCAGCACTATTATTTCCTTATGGTTGTCTTTATGGTCATGTCTGAATCATAAAGATACCTACAAGTCATCCAAAGATGATAGAAGCTTGGCCAAAGTTGAGTGAGAGCGTTCTCAACTTTATATTCTGAATTCTAGTACAGAACTACAGAATTAAAAATCATAGTAACAGATGTCAATGAAAATAAGAGATCATGTTAGTTATAGCATGTCACCCTCACCAAATAACTCAGAATACTTTAAAACCAAAAAGAAGAAAAAAGCCCTTCCACAAGGTGGTATTTTATCTTAGATTTTTGATCACCGCAGATGCTACAAAGAAATCTAAAATGCTCACACAAAAATCTTTCAACAGACCACACTTCATCTCAACAGGTAACAGTAAGAATTAAACAGAATCTGCAAAAGACAGGTCACATGTTTCAACGCCTTGCAAAGCTGGCTACTAGTTTGCAACCGTGGATGTGGGAACAGAATATATGTGGACAAATATAAATAATGAGACACCTGCTCAGAGAAAGAGAAGATGCTGTGACTTAGTCAACCCTACATCATTTACACTTATAGAACTCTTCACCTTATTCTTTAAACATAAAGTATTCTCTGTGATTACAGATTGAAAGAAAACATTTAACCATAATTTTGTGTTTCTTAGAAAAAATCAGAAATTCTACTACTACATCAGCTGAAGTGTAATTAACCTTTAAACAACACCAGGATTCATTCTGAATAGCATTAACCTTTCAACACAATGAAAACAACAACTGGGCAATAGAGCACAATGAAGCTAAACTTATTATGCTTGGAAAATTGGTTTTGGATGCAGGCCTATAGTGCAATTTGAACTTCTGAATTCTCAGAGATGCATAATATCTTTCTACAGCATTTTGGGGCTGTTTGTTTTATTTCCATAAATTACTGTCAGTGAAGACATTTTTGGTGACTTTTTCAGTCTCTGTGGAATTCAGTTAGATATCTGTCACGCAAAGAAAAAAATAAATCATTTCTCTCTGGTGATCTGCTGTCATCAAAAGCCTTGAAGACACTGCCATAGTGCAGACCCATTTTCCCCACACATTGTTGCCTCATTTAAAGATTAAAAAATTGAAAATTAAAAAGCAAGGAAACGTGTTATCATTTCTCACACTTGCAAGTGTGCTTTTATATAAGTCAGTGGAAAGTAACACACAATGAACTACCTTACAAATTCTAATGTGGTGGGGAATACCCTTCTGGAACTTCACCATATCTTTTTCTTCTTCAATCTCTACTGTTATTCTGAGCACAAAGACTATGATTTGCCCTTAGTCCTTGTGAGGGTCCCCTTATGCGTAGAAAGCTCCTTGAGCCCTCTTCTGCTGCTCACCCTCACAAGGGCCGGGGATAATCTAGCCCTTAATGTTTTTTGATGTGCTGCTGCAATCCAGTCAGTAAAAGGGATACAACTAAACAAACCGTATTCTTAGTTTTATGTGGATACTGGTGATAACAGCAATGATGCTTCAGACCATCAAGGAAGAAAAAAACATTATCTCCAGGAGAAAAAAAAAGAGAGGAAAATATATTAGGCAGTTATAAAAAAGTTCAGAGGCAAATTAGGAAAAATCTTGGTTGTCAGACAGCAACCTTGGACAAAAAAACCCAAAGTTGGTTAAGCAAAATGGATTTACTGCTTATTGGATGAGCTGCTGACCAAACTCTTGTGAATTCACTGAGCAGCACATCTCACCAGAAACTAAACATGACAACTGGTCTGACACCTGTTTCAGGGTACATGTTATTGAATGGATCTGCCCACAGGCACTATGAAGTGCTGCTATTATTCTGTACCATTTACAAAGAAACTGAGGTGACAGGCCAGTGTTCATGTTTTTATTTCAGATCAGATGTACCAGTTAGTCCATATGCCTCGGATTTTCACGTTCTAGTGATTACTACTATAGCTTGTAATTTCGTTGAGAGATTTCTGTATTGCTCGTCATTGATGTTTCCATGCACCTCACAGATATTAATGGGTTTACACTCCCAGCACCCACATGAGGTAGGGAAATATTATCCTCATTTTACCAATAAGGAAACAGAGCACACAGTGATGAAGTGACTTGTGCAAGGTCATAAGAGTAGTCTGCGGCAGAACAGATCGCAGATCTCGTTAAGTCTCACTCTTGTTCCTTAACCACAAGATCAGCCTCCAAAACAGATTTAACTTAAAAAAATACACACACACTCCTTTTGGCTACAGAAAAATTGGGCCAGTCATATTTTCATGTAGACAATCAACTATGAGATCTGCCTTGCCCATGAACAAGTCATCAGCAATGGCTTCCTACAGGGTTTGGATGTCTCATTTAATTAAGCAAGTAAACTTCTGAGTGCTTATCCAAGCCTCTTAGGGGTTCAGAACTGCAAAAACAGGCTTTCCTATGAGTGAATGATCACATCAATTATTTTATCTAAACTAGTAAACTCAGCCATCTTATATACGTATATTACAATTTGAGGTAGTTGGTTTTTTTAAACTTTCCAATTCTAGCAATATAAAGTATGGAACTGACTAACACTGAAAACTTACTATTATAGAATAGCTGGAACTATAAGTTGTTGTTTTTTTTAACATTTTACAAAATATTTTTTTCTTAAAAAAAAGACTAACTTGAAAGTAAGGCTGGTATGGAAAGATTTTCAGCCTATCCCAAAAGAAGGCATCAAGATTATTCCTTTCCTACCACTCTGTCCCTTTTCTGGTTTCTCCCTTTCTTCCACATCAATGCTAAGCTACTGATCCTGACTTCAAGGCTCTGCATAACACTTACTCCCATCTGTAATATATCCCTTACCATTCTCTTCCCTTCAACCTAACTTGTCTCTTCACCACTCACTTTTGGTTCTTTTACTCACTTGCAACTTTATGCTCTTTTTCACCCTGCCGCTATACCTTTGAAATGCCTGAAATCTGGTATTCTCCTCCTTTAAAAAAAAACAAATGTCCTGAAAACATAACTGTTCCACGAAACTCTACTTCAGACTGAGTGTTTGTTGTCCCATATATTGCTTTGTATTGTATGGAATTGTTCGTCTAATCTCTTTGGGGCAAAGACTCATTTTATTTGGCACATTTACTCTTTATGCATTAAAGGCATTGCCTTACCACTGAGCCGTGAATGTGATCCATTGAAAATACATCTGCATCTACATTAATATACACCTAAAAACTACATTAAAAACATTAAGTTTGCAAAGTTAAGCATTCAAAAATTAGAAAATACCAGAATTTAGATTGTCCATGTAGGCTTAAACTGTCCCCTTGTGCATATGCATTATGATACAGTCTTTAATTACATGATCACATGCTATTTTTTCCACAGGAGCCCTGCTTCTGTCAGTGCACAGGATGAACCTGCTCCTGGGAAGAATCATGGCTGTGGAGTGAAGGAGGCTGTTTCTAGGATTCAGTCTCATTTGTCTAAAAATCTGAAGGTGTATAGTGAAAGAAGCAGGGCACCACATGAAGAGATATGATGCATTTGTTGTAAGATAGATGAATACCATTCAGGAGAACTTCATTCTATCCCTGCCTCTGACATGGACTTCCTGTGTGTTACTGAGCTACCCACTTAACTAATATTTTGGCAGATGGCCACTAGTTTTGTGTTCCTCATATTTTTGCTGTCCAACTTGATAAACATGGGGCTTGATTTAAGTGATGAGCATACATTTCAATTCAGTTATTAATAGTGGTAGATGGTAAGTTCCTCTGGCAGTAAGACAGCATGGTATGGGGAAATGAGCACAGTGTTGAGAGTCAGGCGATATACAGGCCTGGTCTACACTACGAGTTTATACTGAATTTAGCAGCATTAAACAGAATTAACCCTGCACCCGTCCATACAACTAAGCCCTTTATATCGATATAAAGGGCTCTGAATACCAGTATCTCTAATTCTCCCCAACGAGGGGAGCAGCGCTGAAATCGGTATTGCCATGTCAGATTAGGGTTAGTGTGGCCGCAATTCGACGGTATTGGCCTCCGGACGGTATCTCACAGTGCACCATTGTGACCGCTCTGGACAGCAATCTGAACTCGGATGCACTGGCCAGGTAGACAGGAAAAGCCCCGCGAACTTTTGAATTTCATTTCCTGTTTGCCCAGCATGGAGCGCCAATCAGCACAGGTGACCATTCAGTCCCAGAATCCAAAAAGAGCTTCAGCGTGGAGCGTACGGGAGATACTGGATCTGATCACTGTATGGGGAGACAAATCTGTTCTATCAGAGCTCCATTCTAAAAGATGAAATGCCAGAGCATTTGAAAAAATCTCCAAGGCTATGATAGACAGAGGCCACAGCAGGGACTCAGCACAGTGCTGCGTGACAAGCATAATGGAAAGCCAAAGAATCAAATGGATGCTCATGGACGGAGGGAGGGAGAGGGACTCGAGCTATCCCACAGTTCCTGCAGTCTCTGAAAACCATTTGCATTCTTGGCTGAGCTCCCAATGCCTGAAGGGTCAAAAACATTGTCGCGGGTGGTTCAGGGTATATGTCGTCAATTTCCGCCCCATGAAAGAAAAGGGAAAAAAATCGTTTCTCATCTTTTTTCAATGTCACCGTATGTCTACTGGATCCTGCTGGTAGACGCGGTGCTGCAGCGCTAAACAGCAGCATCCTCTCCTCTCTTCTCCCTGATGGCAGACCGTGCAATAGAACTGATAACCATTGTCATCATCCCGTGAGTGCTCCTGGCTGGCCTCGGTGAGGTTGGCAGGGGGCACCTGGGCAAAAATGGGAATGACTCATGGTCTTTCCCTTCTTTAAGCTTTGTCTCCTGGAGATTCAGTCCTGCCTGGAATATCATAGCAGCTGGAGGCTGTGCTCTTCTCCCCCGACCCCCTTAATGTCTAATGGAGATTCAGTTCTGCCTGGAATACCATAGCAGTTGGAGGCTGCCTTCCCCTCATTTTATCTCAATAAAGTCAGTGTTTCTTATTCATGCATTCTATATTACTTCATCACACAAATGGGGGGATAACTGCCATGGTAGCCCAGGAGAGGTGGAAGAGGAGGGAAGCAATGGGTGGGGTTTTTGCAGGGGCACCCCCTAGAATGGCATGCAGCTCATCATTTCTGCGGGATGTCTGGGGCTCTGACCCAGAGCAGCTGTGCTCTCTGGTTCTCTAGTAGACTTGCCCCATATTCTAGGCAGGACTGACTCTACTTTTAAAGAAAATGTAAAGAAGGGAATGGCCTGGAGAGTCATTCCCATTTTTGTCCATGCACCCCCAGCCAACCTCAGCGAGGCCAGCCAGGAGCACCCATGACAGCAGCAGATGGTACAATAGGACTGGTAACCGTCATTGCCAATTTCCAAAGCAGCAGACGGGGCAACAAGGCTGGTAACTGTCTCTGCTACCTTGCAAAGGCAAGTGAATGCTGCTGTGTAGTACTACCGTACCGCGTCTGTCAGCAGCATCCAGTAGACATACGGTGAGAGTGAAAAAAGGCTAAACGGGATCCAGGGTTGTATTGCTATGGTGTCTGCCAGGGCAATCCAGGGAAAAGGGCACAAAATGATTGTCTGCTATTGCTTTCACTGAGGAAGGATTGAGTGACGACATTTACCCAGAATCACCCGCGATACTGTTTTTGCCCCATCATGCATTGGGATCTCAACCCAGAATTCCAATGGGCGGGGGAGACTGCGGGAACTATGGGATAGCTACCCACTGTGCAACACTCCGGAAATTGACGCTAGCCTTGGTACATGGACACACATCGCCGGATTAATGTGCTTAGTGTGGCCGCGTGCACTCGACTTTATACAATCTGTTTCCAAATACCAGTTTCTGTAAAATCGGAATAATCCCGTAGTGTAGACATACTCTTAGTGTTAATCTTAGCTCTGCCTGATCCACTGAATGGCCTCAGCAGTAAAAGAAAACAAAAAATACACCCCTCCCAAAACCTCCTTCGTCATTGGGGAGATGTGGACATAAATTTATTAGCATTTGTAAGGCACTTAGATACTAGCCTGATGGACATGCATGAGAAATTAATAATTCTGTATTATTTGCTTTGGATGGTGTGCAGTAAATAAGGAAGCGGCCATATATTGAGTGATGAGGATAAAAAAAATTGAAGAACTACCTAGACATTGAATGAAACGGTGGGGAGCTAGACCCTGTAAAAAAATAATGTATAATTAAGACTATAGCCACAATTTATAATTTATAGCCACAGGGGGCCATGTTAAGGTCAGATGGGCAACATAAATTCTTGCATTTTCTAACATTTATGTGCTTGACTTTGCAATCTATGTAACACTCTTTTAATATGGGGGGGTGTAAGTAGTTTACAGGGATTTTAAGAAAAAAGGTAAACACTAATTCTATTATGTACATGAGTAACATTTGAATTCTAAGCCTTCAGCACTGCAACTTAGCTTGAGCTACAGATATTAGCTTGTAGCAAGAGAAAGGTGAACCCTAGCAGGGGAAAATGGACTGCTAGCACCAGGTACTGGATCCAGCATTTGGATCAGGGGGATCTCAGACTGGCTCCCTCTTTTCCCTGCTGAAAGAGATAGTGGACTCCTGCCCCATGTAGTGCCACTTGATGGGGCTAAGAGGTGCATGACCTAGCTCTCTTCTCTTCCACGCCACACTACAGTTCCTCTGACAACAGCAAGTTGTCTGTTTTCAGGATTTTCAGTGCAGTGGCTGTGGCTGTGGAGGTAGCAGTGGCAGCATGGGCCCATTTCTTTAGAACGTTCATGTTTAATTATTATTTTGGCAAGCTGCCAACATTTTTGCTGACAAAGGAAGCATACACTTGGAAATGGCAATTGTCAAAAGTTTATAACAGCTAAACCTGAATGGAATTTCCTGGAACAAAGAGAAGGCACTTTTCTAGCCCAAAGGCTTTCTCCCTGCCAAATTACAAAGAACTGATGCAAACACTGAAGGTGTGAGAGCTTCTCAAAAAAGGTCATAAGACTCTTTTATAACAGAAAGTGTTAGGCACCATAAACATAAATGGTTGCCATCAGCGCCTCTGATAATAAATTATAATCAATGAATCACAGTATGTGTAACTAAAGCAAATGGTTTCGTCCTTCATGAGTCATCTCTTTCTATTCTTCCCCTTAGAATGAAAAGCATGAGATCTCGCACAGACTGACTACATGATATTGTGTGTCATACTTGGGCTTTATACATCATCTTCAGGTGATATCATGGCCGCTCCTTCTCTCTGTCCCTCACTATGTTGGTCTCAGTCCACCAGCCTGAATTTAGCAAAATCACAATAAGACTGCCCATAAGGCAGGCTAGTACACTTTCTCCCTTTGAGTGATCTGATAAACTGAGGCTAAGATGTACTGTTTGAATCTACAAGGAAGGCAATTCCATTGTGATTTTGCTAAAGTAGTCAGGAAGCATTCAGTGGGAAAGAGATTGACATCTTTTTATCCTTAGTGTCAGTAGAAAACATTGTATTTTTCTTGTCTTTCTGACCTCCCAGGAGAAGGCTTTGCCTCAAGGGAAAATATATTTAGTACATCAGCTTGAGTGTATCTGCTGCCACACTGAGTGCAACTGCAAGAAAGGTAAGTTTCTACCTACTGGGCAATGGAAAGAAAATCATTGAAAATATTTCTACAGAAATTAGAGTCTAATACGTTGGATTTCTTAGATCTTCTTCCTAATAATTGCATCAACTTTCAGCCCTGGTGCCATGACTTTAGAATCCTAACGACATTAACAATCCCATTAAGTTATGAAATTATAATAGTAAAACAATTTTAAGGTCTGTCTAAAAAGACCCAGTTAGGATGTGATTATGATGTGAATTTATAACAGCAAAATAATGGAAATGCATGTCTGTGAAGGTCAAGTTATGATGCCATTAGAATGCTTCTGCCACAGAGTCTCATAATATTGAAGAATACTACATATCACTGGGGATATAGTTATTCCATCTATGCAGGCTGTGTATATAATGGATATAAAAATTATGTTCACCACTTGTACTGTAGTATTGTAATATATGGCACTTGTAAATGGTTAACAAAGGGAACCAAACACCTGACCAGAGGACCAATCAGGAAACAAGACTTTTTCAAATCTGGGTGGAGGGAAGTTTTGGGTGTGAGTTCTTTGTTCTTTGTCTTGGTTCGGTGACCCTCTCGGCTCTGAGAGTGATCTTTCTATCTCCAGGCTTTCTAATCTTCTGTTTCCAAGCTGTAAGTACAAGGATAGTAAGACAATAGGTTTATATTGTTTTTTTGTATTTACATGTGTGCAGTTGCTGGAATGTGTTAAATTGTATTATTTTTGGATAGGGCTGTTTATTCATTTTTTCTTTTAAGCAATTGACCCTGTATATTGTCACCTTGATACAGAGACCATTTTATGTCTTTTTCTTTCTTTTTATATAAAGCTTTCTTTTTAAGACCTGTTGGATTTTTTTTTTAGTGGGGGCTCAAGGGGATTGAGTCTGCAGCTCACCAGGGAATTGGCGGGAGGAAGAAGACAGGGGGGAAGAGAGAATCTCTTTGTGTTCGATTTACTAAGCCTGACTTTGCATACCCTCTGGGTGAGGGGAGAGAGAGATTGATCTCTCGGTACTTATATTTTAAGGACTTGAAGCAGGGAATATCCTAGAGTACCCAGGGCAGGGAAATCTGGGAGGAGGTAAAGAGGGAGAAGGGAAGTGGGTTATTTCCCTTTGTGGTGAGACTCAGGGCATCTGAGTCTTGGGGGTTCCCCAGGGAAGGTTTTGGGGAGACCAGAGTGAGCTAGACACTGGAATTCTGGCTGGTGGCAGCGATATCAGATCCAAGCTGGTAATTAAGTTTGGAGGTTTCATGCTAGCTTCTCATGTTCTGAACTCTAAGGTTCAGATCTGAGTAGGACAGTTATGACAGGGCCCTATGGCTATGATGACCCAAGGGGTCACAGTGCCGTCGGTACATATTAGGGAAAGATAAGGCTTCAATGGCAGGCTTAATTCTGATTTTCCTCGCTTGTGTGCATTAATCTTTTAAAGCAGTACTACCATATAAATAATTCTATAACACAGAATCTAATATTGTTACTACAAAAAGATACAGGAATATTTATTATAATTTTCATATTTGAGGCATGAGACTACTATATAAGTATCAGAGCACTAAGTGTGTTCTCTTTTCTTAACTTTACAAGCAAGCTTTCTATTTACATAATTTCTGAGGAATAAATTCATACATATTTCTGTAATGAATCTTAGTTAAGATTTGACAGAAATCATTTTAATATATCTGTAACAGTGTAGCCAACCCTGACTACAGAATGAGCCACACCTGGCAGAGATCAGGATGATTGCCCTATGAAGAGCAGCAGAAGAAGGCAATGCTCAGGGATTAGAGACTAAGAGTGAGCAGGCTCTAGCAAAGAGTCCTGACAGTTCAGACTCAAACTTCAGCCAGGTAAGGCCTGAAAGTGGCCTGCCAAAGCAGGAAAGACCCCAGGCAGGAAGTCCTGGGAGGAGAAAGAGAAGCTTTTGTTTGTGTGAACTTTTGGCTGGACTTGAAAATTTAACAAACATTCAAAATAAAGTTAATAGTGCACAACTCAAGAAGGGAAGGGAATGAACAAAAGAGTATATGTTTCTTGAACAGTTCAAGATGGGGAACTGAGGCAGGCTGCCTGTAGCACGATCCTAGGCCATGCAGGGTCACACAAGAGGTGGCCAGTCCACTAAAACTGCCATAGTTGGCAGGATTTTACAGAGTCATCTACTACTAAGGAGGGAAGTGGCAACAGTGCAGCAATTAGAGGAAGCTGTTCATCTGATGTCTGAACAGCTGCAATGGACATAGGCAGTTCTTCTGCAGGAATGGTGGCAGCAGAAGGTACAGATGGTGGGGTTTGGGGCACAGCAGTGCTGGCAGGGAGACCACTGCCTCCTACATGAGAGTAATCTCTGTGCATGTTTCTGATGTGGCAGAACAGGGCACAGAAGATTTCAGTGCTGCAGGAGGCAGTACGAATACTGTTGGGGGACGTATAAGAAAAAATAGAAGCATGGGAGGGTAAGGTCCTGGAGTAAGGGTCCACCCAAACATTTTAGAGCGGAGAGACAGGATACAGTAAAAAGGTATGTCCTTCCATAATGAAGTCGGCGGGAAGGGAAAATCCATGAAGACCAAGAGAGAAACTCAAAGAGATGGGCAGTCATGAGGGGAAACAGTCTGTATGTTACAGAGATACGTCAGCCCCAAGTACCGGTAGTCAGGGAAACACGTGGGGGTGATGATGGTCACAGCAACCTCTTCTGTGACTGAGTGGAGGGAAGAAATAAAGCCAGAACTGGCTGCTGGGCAACATGCTCAAAATGTGGGAACCCCTAGGGAACAGCAGGGTTGCATTAGCATTTGGGAGAAGGGGACGAAGACTGAGGCTGCAATAAAAGTGGACCTTCCCATCATGGCAGTACCTCCTGCCAAGATGTGAAACAGAGCCCCAGGAGGAGACGATATAGGCAGCATGACCTCCCTGGTGGAGAAGTATCAGCAGGAATTAGCTGCTATGGAAGAAGCCAGGTAGCTGTTGTATGAGTTCAGCCATCTATCTCGGTCATCAGTTAGATGTCTTCATTAATTTTAATGAAAGACTTATCTTTGCACCCCACACAAATAACTAATGTATTTTGTCTCTAGCAACAAAGTATATGAGCCTTCAACTAATATAAAAGAAAATACCATCTTAAAGGATGCTTATTGGTGCAAATTCTGCCCTCAGTTATACTCCTGTGTCCCTAAAGAAGCCAGTCAGGGTGCATGGGTGTAAATGAGAACAGAATCTGATTCACTTTATTAAAACCTAGCGAGTAAACTATTGGCGTCAATGTTGAGAATTCCATCTGAAATAGGCTTAATACCTTAGTAAGACAGCTTCTGTCATAATGTAAATTTTGTAGGACAGTCTAATTTTTACATACTGAGCATTTAGGAAATTCAGATAGTTCCAAAATAGTCAGGAACAAAGGGACAAGAATTAAAACAGTAGCAAAACTGAGCTAATGTGAAAATGAGGGAGTTCCAACAAAACCGTGCACTATAAAGATAAAGAAACCAATAATGTTAATGCTGTAGGATCACAATCTACTCATTTATGCCAGGATAAATCCAGAATAGCTTCACTCATCAGATCACATTTTTAATATAGTTCTTCTGGATATCTATTGCTGTAATTGAAAGCAAAATTTCAATCAACAGTAAGTCAAAGCGCATTACAGAACTTCTACTGTGCTGATGAAAGGTCCACATGGTCAGTTATTGTGTGGCAAGCTAGTGGACTGTAGATTTACACCCCGCTTGCCATGCAGAAAATCCTGAAGACAAGCCCTTAGACTACAGAGAAAAAGAAAACACCCATGACTATCTCAACTTTTGTTGACCGAGCATAAAAAACAAAAAATTTTTTTAAAAATTACTGTTTTCATTAAATGCATTTCAGCCATCTAATACATTTAGTGACTTGCAAAGTCACATTTAATAGAGGGATAAAATTATTTTTCTTAACAAGCATTAGTGCTGGCAAAATAATAAACAGACAGATTACAAATGTAATTTGTCATACAGCAGAAACATAGATTTGACTCACCTAGCCATCCTGATCCAGAATTGGGTATGCACATATCTGTCTCAGCACTGGGCAACACAAATCCAACCACAAAAACCTCTACCCCATCAGCCATTAGTGCCATTCCAAGAACAAAGAAGAGAGTCCACTGAAAACGGCCATGTCCACACTCTTGTATAATCAGCTCATACTGCTGCGCTAGCTCCTCTTCATCAGCTTTCCTCTCTGTTTCCAGTTCATGACGGTCCTTATATTCATCATGGATGGGCTGCTGTAGGGCCACTAAGCCATCCTTGCCTTGCCCTATGTTTGGGATTCCCTGATATTCCCCCTCATAAATCTCATCATCTTCATCATGCCCTTCAGTTGCTTCACTTGACCCTTCATCATCGTTGGCTTCTCCATCATAATTTCTTTCTTGTGTATAGTAGTCATCATCATCTTCCTCATCCTTGAATTGTTTATAGGATCTCTGCGTATACCCATCCTGAACTTTGTCTACTGTTTTATTCACCTTCTTTACAGTTTGTCTCTTCACTTCCTTGGCAATGTCCTTAGCCCCTTTCACTAATGAAGTCCTGTCTTTGTATGTGTCTTCCATCTTGTATTAATGTATGATGGTCCTACTGCAAATGGATCTATTGATTCTGTCTGGAATATTTAATCTGTGCTAGACATCAATAGTGGAGATGCGAGAACATGTTCAGCTTCAACAAGATATCTGCAAAATATAAAAAGAGAATATTCTTATTTATATTTTGTTCCCTCTTAGATGCTCCTTCACACTGGTATAGTACCCTATTAATAATTGTTTGGGAGCTACAGCTTTCAGTGGCTGCATTTCCACAACTATAGCGAAGGGCTCCAAAGATGGTGTACATACATTTTCTTTGAATGTTATTAAGAAAATCCCTGTTTCCCAACACATTTGCACTATGGAATTTATTGTCTGCTGGTGTCTCATCCAACATTAATTTTCAGATTGAAAGAAAAAAATCTCTATACTAGTACTTTAAAATAAACATTGCGTATTTCCAATTTATGAAAAAAATGTCGGGGATGAACATCAAACTACAATGTCATTCTTTAATAAGCTAATTTATGCTTGTGAAAAGTGAACAGATAAACAGCTATGGATACATAAGTCTATTTACAAATATCAGCTGTGCAAGCTTCCCCATATTAGCCCATCAATGTGCTTCAACTTTGACCCAGAGGAGCCACATCTAGTGATGAAAGGGTAGTCCAGTCTTCATAAAGATTCAAAGACTGTTCCAAAGTATGTTGAAATCAATGGAAAGACTTCCACTGACTTCAATAAGACATTAAATCATGCCCTCAATCCTTAGTGCCAGTTTTAAACTGTAATGATGTTGACACCTGAACTAAGGAAATGGACTGAGAACATTAGTTAATTGCACACAGGCCATAAAACATTCTGTGGTTAATGCCTTCAGTCACCTTGGGTGGTATTTTCAAAGCAGCTAAGTGATTTAGTACATAAGAACATAAGAACGGCCATACTTTCCTTTCACACCATTCCTTACCCATGCTAGCTAATAGCCATTAATGGACTTAACCGCCATGAATTTATGTAGTACTCTTTTAAACCATGTTATACTCCCAGCCTTCACAACCTTCTCAGGCAAGGAGCTCCACAGGTTCTTATGTTAAGTTGATTTTAAAGCGTGCCTCCCTCCAGTTAAAATTAGCATATACTATAAACAGGAAGGGGCTAAAGAAAGTTATTTTGAAGAAGTTTTGCTTTAAGAAATATATTATGACTGAAAAAGTACTCAAACTGATATAAATTAAAAACTGAACCTGGGGTCAGATTAAAAGCCAATGTTTGGTTGAGTTTTTTTAAATCAAATTCCCTTCCTTATCTCTAATGCATTCAATTTCCCCCCCTCATTTTAATAGTTATCCACCATTTTTGCTGTTTGCATAAGCAAGTAGTTCATGCAGTGGTTCTCATGCCTCAGCATGCAGTGACTGGAGTACAAACAATGCATAGGAATGTTTAAAACCAAGATAACTACTGTTTTTGTTGAAAACAATTTGATTCATTAAACCATTTACATTAATAATAGGTTTAAACTTTCCCCCCCAACCAATGTTTTACTATTTGGCCTTTTAAAATAAAGAGTATTTTACATGTAAGGTGGAATTTTCAAAAGTGCTCAGCATCAGCTTAACTCTGCTCCTTGCACTAAAGTCAATGACAGTTTTGCAACTGAGCTCTGTAGGAGTAGATCTAAACCAATGCTGATTACTTTTTAAAATTCACCCTTAAAGTAATGTGTTGTACTAAATACTTATCCTTAAAAGTGTAGTTCAGATATCCATTTTTAGATTGGCATTGTTCTGCGGCATAGGCAGAATTATAAAATGCATTATGAAAGATAGGACCCAGTAATTTTAATAACAGAAAAAACTGAAGTCATATAATGTGCGTCTAACCTTAAAAATCAACGTTTTAATAAAACTAAAAGAAATGTTAGGACTTTCTTCATAAATATGACCAAAAGTTACCACAGTCTCTATTTTTTATTCCCTCGGTCTACATTAATTTTACACATTTTGAATGTTCCTCAAATCAATCAAAGGTCAGAGTAACTTTCAAATGTTTTATGCAAACCAAAGCAGTCACCAGCAGAAAAACTGAGCATTTAAAAAAATGAGAGTGCCATATTTATGATAGAAAACTATAGCCTAATTTTAGACTCATATTGTTCCTCCTTAATAGGTCTATTGGGCCAAGGCCACTGCTGTCATTAAAGTTCTTTAGCTTTGAAAGTGTCCCTCAAAAGATATTATTGGTAGTGTGACCATATTCCTCTATGCGGAATATGGGACACCTGGTATAATTACTCACATTCAAGCAAGTTCAACGGCAATCAATCAAAACTATCCAGTACAAACATTCAAATTAACATCAAGTTGACACCCCTGTTAAAAAGAAATACTGCAGAGCTGGATTCTTTTTATTTACCTTCTTATCTTTAAGGCTTTAGGGTTCACATAGGGATGGGTGACAGGCACCCTTAAACCCCCCCCCCAACACACACACATGGAGAGATCACATACACACACTCCCATACACCTCTCTTACATAGGGTGACTGATGGACCTAACCCTCCCTGCCCAGCGCTCTCCGCCCTCCATGCCTGGCTAGGCCCCTGGGACAGACCCAAAGCGTGGGTGGATGGGTGGGCGAAAGGGATTGCTGTGTAGCCTGCAGGTTGAAATTGCTTCCTCCCCGCAACTCCAGAGCTCAGCTGAGGAGAGGAGAGGCTCCTCCATGCAAGCGCTGTGCTGGGCTTTGGCACATGCAGGGCTCAGCTCCTCCAGGCCAGTGTCCCGACCCGGAGGGCCTTGGGCTTTCCCAGGGCGCCAGCCCAGCCAGAGGCAGTGGAGAAGGAAGGTGCCTGACAGCCAGGCTGTTGGTGAGCTGAGCGCTTCCGCCAGGAGCTGGTTCTCCACACAGCACTAGCAGTGGGACGCGACCTGCCGTAGGGGATATGGAGGAACTGCAGGGTGGAGGCAAGGGAGAAAGCAGGGAGAGGATAGCGAGAGGAGAAGCACATAAAAGGCGGATGAGTGGACAGCACTGGTGACACATAATTGGCCACCGCCTGGCACCTGCCCACACTCACCAGCCACTGCAGCGTGCAGCCAGTGCCAGCCGGAAATGGAACGGGGCCCTGCTGGCCGAAAGCCGGCCTCATGCTGCACCTTTGCCCCATCACCAGCCTTGCACACCCACGCCCCATTGTCAGCCACTGGACCCCCACCACTCACCGTTGGTGGACGGCTGGCTGGCGAACAGAGATCCGGCCAACACTACTGATGGGTGGGAGGGGGACAGAAAATATCAGTCAATCTGCCCATTTTTAAGAAAAAGGCAGGACATCTGCAGGAAGGCTTAAATACGGGAAATCTCCCTTTAAAAGCAGGACACTGTGGGGGCTGATGTTCACACTACCCTCCTTCTGTCAGTGGTGTGTCCCCTCATTAGGAGTGCTTCCACTGACTGAAGAGGGCAAGTGTTGGGGCCAAGAGTCAGGGCTCTCAGCTCCATACAGCTCCCCACTAAGGGCCCAGCAGCCCCCGGGGTCTTCTCGTCTCCATGCTTCCAGCAGGGAGCTGGGGGAAGCCACTGGGGGCAGGGGGGCAGTGTCATGGAGCTTCTCGCCTCCACGCTCCCCACCAGGAACAGGGGGAAAACCGCTCAGGGCTTCTCTCCTCTGGCGGGAAGATCTGAGCCTGGAGTCCAATCGGCTGCTCCTGGCGGGAAGCAGGAAATCAGGACCCCGGGGGAAGCAAGGCTCCCAGTCCCAGCCCAAGCCCAGAGCCTGGGTGGCAGCTTGGCTGAGAGCAGAGACCAGGCAGCAGCCGGAGAGCCAGTTTCCAGCAGAGCCGTGAAATTGACAAGAATGACAGCCAACAGCCAATGTAAGGAACATAGTGTCTACACAGACACTGTGTTGCCCTAACTACACTAACATAAGCTCTATTCGTCTCATGGTGGTGTTTTTATTATGTCGGCATAGCAGGGGAATTACATCAGCAGTGGAGCATTTCAGTGTGTACACCTCCACTGTTTTGTCGACAAGGCTTTAGAGAGAAAAGTTAATGTTTTCTTGCAAGTTGTCTCAGATGTGAAAAATGACTAAGGAGAAATAGAAAAATATTATGTACTATGATATCATATCAAAATATAATGCTTTTCAAAATTTTATTCAAGCTCTTTAACATTTTATATGTGACACAATTCACAAGACAAAGGCCTATATCCAGAAAACCACATGCTACTTGAAGCATATGAGTAGTCCCTCTATACTTAAAGTTACACGTGTGCTTGTGCGTGTCGCTGGAATAGGGTCTTATGTAGCACAAAGCTTGACTACTGATCTGCATGCTAGGTAGCTCCACAAGGGGGATGTGGGGAAAACCCTGAGGCAGCAAGAGTCTCTGGGACCATTACATGCTGCCTTCTCCTAGGGAGAGAGAAAAGAGGAGTCATCGAACAATGGATCCTTCAGTCTCATCCCCAGCCCACCTTTATTTATTTGTGGCTATGGGGCCACTCCAGAGCTCACATCAACTGGAATGCTACCCTCCCCTTCACAGCGGAACTGTGCTGGTATTGCTGTTAAAGGAGTCTCTGCAGTCACAGGGGTGGTATTTGCTTCATAGGGCAGGTAAATCTAATTAAAGGATAAATACATGAATTTAAGGAAGAAGAGGTACCAATGTTTCTAAGTCACCACACCTCATATCCAAAGGTGGAATATGAATAGTATTCTACCTAGTTGTAAATCAAAGATAGACCTTTCATGTGTAAGCCTAATTTATATCACTTGCCTTGTACAGTAATGATTGCTGAGAAAATTATGGCTTTTCCTTTCAGGGAAACCACTGGAAGTCAGAAGCAGAAAAGGATTTCAAATGAATACAGAAATCAGATTGAAGGGTATTTAAAAAGCCTTCTGTCAGGGTTCTATAACATCAGATTGAAACTTAGAATACACATCCCAGACTAAGAGAATTGATTTTCTTCATGTACAAATGGATGAAAAAAAAATCAGTATTTCTGAAGCTACGCATTTTTTTAAAATTGGGATTTTAAAAAAAAATACTATAATACCCAATTATTAAAATAGTTTGGGTAGGTGGATATTCTACAACCCAGACTACTTTTACCTTTTTAAACAATAAAGCAGCCACTACACTGAATCTTCCAAATGAAATACTGCACACACATGCCATAGTTCACTTATTTTTGATTATTTGGTATCATTGCACATAATTGGATCTGTATACTCTACACCAATATACATCATAATTATGTCTTCATAAAAATTCACATACTCTGTTGCTCCCCTCACAATTCCATGCCATAGCAAGATAACAGTTGATGAAATTACAGTAATTATATTAAAAATAATAATCCAACATACATTATTTTTAAAAACAAGGAAATAACCATAAGAAGATCATATTGTGGCAGCATGGTAGGTAATAGCACTCCAGGGAGAGGGAAGCTATGGTAATATGTTGGCTTACTAGGTTTTGAGACATGCTAGTAATGAATAAATTCATCTATATTACATAGCTGCAAGAAGGGGAATATCTGAGTGTTTGATTATTCCTTCTGAAACTCTATATGCTGTTACAGCAAAAACTCAGTTTTATAAAACAACAACTTAGGGCCCAATCCTCATTTACATTAAGTCTCTCTTTAAAGGGCCCTACAGTGAATGTAAAAGGTAACTCCCACCTACTTTATGATCCCTTTAAACTGCCAGAACAATGCAAAAGGGCCTTAGTTAAAATGAGAATCAGGCCCTGGTAATGTTTTTCCTGCTTAAGGACACTCAAATCCACCTGGCAAGAGACAGGGAACCTAGTTCTCTGCTCGCACACTGTTTATACAGTGTAACTCCATTGACTTCAACCGATTTACTTCTCAGTTACACTGGTGTACTAAAGAGAAGAATCTGGAAACTGCACTTAGTAGAAATAAGTAAACAAATAAATAAATAACCCAGCAACATTACTGTCACATTTTAACTTAGAAATAAAGCATACAAGAGACAGGAAATGCTAAAGTGAACCAATGTTCTAGAAAAGAATCCAGAAACCTTCTCCAGGCCTGTGTCTTTTATTGATAAACATTTAACAATATGAAGAGTACTACATTAAAGTTGAACACTATATTTAACAAGGGAAGCAGAAATAGCAAATGCTATTTGTGCAACTTTGTGGAGTTGCTAGACTGATCACCCTCACACTTATTGTGTAAAATATAGCCAATTGCTTGACTATACTTATGGTTCAGTATTAAAAACGTTCAAGAGACCAAATAACCAAGCTTAGCCAATTTATTGTCTAAAGACAGGGCAATACAATGCAGAAAGGAAAGTGTTACTGCGTTACCAATCCATCTAGGACAGGAGTGGGCAAAATTTTTGGCCCAAGAGCCACATCAGGGGTGCAAAACTGTATGTAGGACCGGGTAGGGAAGGCTGTGCCTCCCCAAACAGCTTGGCCATTGCCCCCAACTGCCCCCTGACAGCCCCCCTCAGAATCCCTGACCCATCTAACCCCTCCCCCCCTCCTGGGACCCCGGCCCCTAACCACCCTCCAGGACCCCACCCTCATCCAACCGCCCCACTCCCTGTCCCGACTGCCCCCCCCGTGAACCTCCATCCCATCCAACTGCCCTCTGCTCACTGTCGCCCCCCCCCAACCTCCGCCCCATCCGCACTGCCCGGCAGGAGCAGCGGGCCAGAGCACTGGCGGCATGGTGCACTGAGGTTGCAGGGGAGGGAGAACAGCAGGGGAGGGGCAGGGGGCTAGTCTTCCAAGCTGGGAGCTCAGGGGTCGGGGAGAATGGTCCTTTGGGCTGAATGTGGCCCACGGACCATAGTTTTCCCACCTCTGATCTAGGAATTAGTTTTTTCACAGCATTCAGTTCCCCTTCTATACTCCAAACTAGCCCTATATCATATGTTTGTTTATGAGCTAAAATCACTCTGTAGGTCACCCAAGATTACTATTCACCAATCAGATTTCTACCTTGTTTTTCTTGTGTCTGGGGGTTCCTTATCTTTTGTTGTTGACACTACATCCCAAATCTTAGCGGCTTTGAAGGCACTCCCTACCTGTACCAAAACATACAACAAATATATCTTGCCTTTAACAGGTTTCGAATAGTGAACATTACAAATACTGAGGTAACTATAACTATTAAGTTAAGGTTTTAGTGGCTAGACTTTAAGGGCAACCACTGTATGTGGCACTGTACAACACACATGCTGTGATAAATGAAGGGGGAGGTGGTAGCTCCCTTTTATGGATATCCAGCCAGCCAGTTAGCTATAAAGTCCCTCTTGGTTGCTGTTCTCTGCTTGCATTACCTGTAAAGGGTTAAAGAGTCTCCCTGGCTAGGTAAAAGAAAAGGAGTGGGCACCTGACCAAAAGAGCCAATGAGAGGGCTAGAACTTTTTAAAATTTGGAAAAAAACCCTTCCCTTTGTCTGAGGTGGTTTTTCTCCGGGAAAGAGAGGAACAGGATGCAGTTATGCTGTAAAAAGCTTTAAAACCAGTTCTGAAAAAGCATCAGTTCACACTCAATCCTATTTATCTGAAACCCCAAATATATAAGTAATCAGGGAATGTCTAGGAAGACACGACTAGGGTTATTTCTTACTGGCTTGTGGACTCTTCTGCGCTAACCTCAGATGCTTTTGTTTTGCTTGTAACCTTTAAACTGAACCTCAAGAAAGCTATCTTGATGCTTAATTTTTATAATTGTTTCTTTCAAGATCTAGCAAAAAGCCTAAGTTCCAAATGTATTTCCTTTCTTTTGGGGTTTAACAACATTTACCTTTTTTAAGAACAGAATTGGATTTTTGTGTCCCTAAAAGGTTTGTGCATGTTGTTTAATTAGCTGGTGGCAACAGCTGATTTCATTTGTTTTTCTCTGAGCTCTTCCCGGGAAAGGGGGTGGTGAAAGGCCTTGAGGGTACCTCACAGGAAGGAATTCCCAAGTTTTCCTTCCTGGGTTCTCAAAAGGGGGCATTCTTTTGCACTTGGGTGGTGGCAGCATCCAAGGTCAGAGAGAAACTGTGACCTTGGGGGTTTAATACCAGCCTGGAGTGGCCAGTATTAATTTTTAAAATCCTTGTGGGCCCCCACCTTTTGCACTCAAAGTGCCAGAGTGGGGAATCAGCCTTGACACAGGCATTTTTCCTTTTTTCTGAAATCAAGACCATTTCTTGTCTAGGAAACAATAACTGACAATAGAAATATGGCCTAGTCACAATTAAATACCCCATACACCTTTTGTAAAGTTGACAGAGGATAAAATATACAAAAAATTACATTTACTGTTAAGAGTTATTTAAATCTCTGATACAAGTCACGATGGAGCCCAATCTCCATCATTTCCAAATTTGCCCCATTGTAATTAAGTATTGGAGGTTTCATCCCAAATGATCCATTTAATTTCTTTTGTAGGTTTTACCATAAGTGTTATTACAAACTAGTTTTGCTGAAGAGTTACTTCTTTTCTTTTTTATATGGATGTGTGTACATGCAAAAAACAGTTCAAGAATATTTGGTGTTCATTAACCATGGTGACTTAGACCTGGGTGACTAATACTACAGTAAGTTTCAGGCAGGCATTTTAAAAGCTTCCCCTATATAGTTTTGCCAATCCACCTCTTCCGACGCCTGCTGAAAGCCTTGAGTGAGCATTTACAGGTGCTCTCTTGAGTAAAGAATACTCAATTGCATCATGGTGCAGTGGTTTTGTGATGCAGACAAATATCCCGCAAGGAATATTGTAAGTCTAAACTGGATGCAAAAACCAAGTGAAAAAATATTGAACTAATTTACCAGCTAGTTTGTTCCACTGTAAAAGAAAGCATTACATGAATGTAAGCAGAGTTAGCATTATTTTTCTAAAGTATTTTTCTTTAACTAAAATATTTTTGACTAACTCATTTCCCACCATATTTTTCAAATGGTTATTGGTAAACAAAAAGCCTGTTTCTGCCAGGAAAAAGAGCTATGTTCCAGTCTCATACTTTCCACTCTTTAAAATTCATTGTGTGTCCATCAGAGGTATCCAGATCCAATGTATACTGTCATTTTCATCTGTCAGCATCAAAGTGAAAACAACTGTACTGCATTTAATACAGAACAGAGAGGAACTGGCACAAAGCAATGGGACAAGCTCTGTTCTGATTGCTTGAACTCTGTCAGTCAATAAAAAAATCCTGTCAGTGCTGTTTTATTTTTGTAGATTTTCTAGCACACATCATCTTTTTAATATCTGCCATGATTCTGTTCCTTGTCTCCTGCATAGATGGAGGGAAACAGCCTCCTGTGAGACCCAAACCTTGGCAAAGGCAGGTCACCTGGCAGGAGTTGGTGTGACGTGCTCAATCTGAGGAGAAGAAAGTGAAGGAACTCCCTTAAGAAAGGAGGGGATATGCTCCAAAAATAAGGAAGGAAAAGCTTGCATTAGATAACAGGAAAAAAACAACATTAAGTATTTTAATAACTAGACCTTGAAATTGAGTTCTAAGAGCAGTGGGCAAAGTACCCTGTCCTGAGGTATCAAAAATTCATTAAATATATAAGAGTAAGTCCTGCAAAATACAGCAGAATTAGACTGGATGAGTTGAGTGGTCTTTTCTTACTTTCAAAACATCTATGATGCTTAAGTATTATGGAGATGGGGGCTGTATATGTCTCTAGACAGATGCCACAGCACACGTCAGATCACAGAGCTGAGATCAGTGAGCATATGTTAAGGTCAGAGAGGGCCTCGCAGAGCAGGCTGTGCAAGACCTTGGAATTAAGAGTAAAGGCTTTCTATATATCAGAAGAAATACAGGTGTTTAGCTCCTGCTGGAAAAATACACACTGTGCGGGGGAGAGAGAGCAAGAGAGCGAGTGAGCACATACAATATCCCTTTTCTGGTGGTATGCATCATCTTTGTGATCAGAGAATGACAACTCCAAGACTGTTCTCAGTCCTAAACTAATATAGTCTGCCAACTCTGGCATGCTCTTTGCTGCTGGTATATGTCTTTATCTTCTTGGGGAATCAGCTACTTGCTGCCAATAAACCTTGATAAGAGAGCAGGAGTTTTGGCACAATGTTATGTATAAACGCTGGCAGCAGCTAGAGAACATCTAGTTGCCTGAAAAATAGTTTTAACTCCTTGGTATTTTTAACTCCTTGCTTTCCAGGCTCTGAGCAAGGCTGTGCCATACAAACAATAAGAGAAGAAAAGAGGAATTCTGTGTAACACTTTTTACTTTTCATTGTTTGCGACATCCTATAAACAGGTTGAAAATAAAAACCCTTCCCAGTTCACTCTCTCCATTTTCAAACACTTCATTTTGCACTTTTAGTGCTGCAGCAGCAAAACTGGCTGCCTTTAGTTATATCTCTGTGTATCTCAAGCTTGACATAAGGGATGATGCTAACTCTGAGAATCCAGCATTACTCCACACTAACCCTTTCTTCCTTGAATTAAATCAGTTCTTGTTGTCTTTGCTGGGCAAAAAAATAACAGAGCCTTTACTAGGCTCTCAGTAGTGCTACAGATCTTTGGGTACGTCCACACTACCCGCCACATCGGCGGGTAGCTATCGATCTCTCAGGGATCAATTTATCACGTCTTGTCTAGATGCAATAAAAATCGATCCCTTAACGCGCTCCCCGTCAACTCCAGAACTCCATCAGGGCGAGGGGCCAGTGTAGACCAGGCATTTGTGACTAAAGCCTGCTTCCTCATTGGTTTTCATCCAGCATCCCATGCAAAGAGTCTTTCACAAATTAATATATCAATAAAAAGAACACTACTAACATCATTCAAAGCTCCTCTGGAGAGAGACTGTCTCACTGCCGGGAGGGGAGGAGGAACTGAACGGAGCCACCAAGTCTACCCCATTGGAGAGAAGTCACATGGTATGTCGTAGGATGAAAGGAGAAGTGTGTGCACCAATGAGTCTGCATAAGAGAGATGAAATAAATGCTTCAGTAGAAACAGGTAATGAGTAAAAGCAGCTCCTGGGATTTGAAGGGGAAGAAACTGTCAGTACAAGAAAGGTGCATCAGAGCTTGGTGGCACAAGCCAGTTCATGTGTAGCTTGTTATTTAACTGGTCTAGAAAGCAGATAGTGGAGCTCTGCAGGCAGTGCACACTCTGTATTTTACTCTGATTGTGTTCAAAAGAGTTTTTGGGTTTGTTTTTTTTAAACATCTCATTGAACCGTTGACCTAAAAAATGGAGATGTAAACTGTGGAGTTTAGGTAGATAACATTTAAAGTTGATGCATGTTAACAGAAATCCTTTAAATGGATGCTGCTTGCCTGTCTTATTTAGCTGCAGCTGAAGCTAGATTTTTGAGCGAGTAACAAGAAGCATTGCTAGATTTATCTTCCTGAATGATAGCAGAGCCTATGCCTCCTCTTCCAGTTAGTATCACACTGTATCCTATCATGAGACAGCAAGATTCATGTCTGGCTATATTTGCTGCCTCCAGACATACAACTCATACTTCTACCACCTTCACCTTCATAAGAGAATTTTCTTCACTATGAATCTGCAATGGAAGGAGTCACATTCATTTAACTCTGCACAGTCCAGCCAGAGGCAAGCAGCATATCAGCAGGGAGAAAGTGTCATTTGCACAGGGCTGGTGCAACCTATTAGGTGACCTAGTCAGTCACCTAGGGCGCTAAGATTTGGGGGCATTTTCTTCGGCCGCCCCGGTCACCATCGACATTTAGGCGGAGGGAGCTGGGGCAGGGGGGTGCAGGGAGGGCCACCTGCAGCAAGTAAGGGGGGAGAGCAGCACGCAGGGGAATTCCCCATCCCAGCTCATCCCTGCTCCGCCTCCTCCCCAAGTACGCCATGGCTGCTTCACTTCTCCCGCCTCCCTGGCTTGCAGCGCCCAAGCTGATTGGCACCGCAAGCCTGGGAGGCGGGAGAAGTGAAGCAGCGGGGAGGAGGTGGAGCAGGGGTGAGCTGGGGCAGAGAGCTGCCGCATGGCTCCCCGGGCCGGGGAGGGGAGCTGCCACGGGGTGGGGGGGTGTGCCTCAGGGCGGAAAGGGGGTGGGGAGCTGCCGCGGGGGAAGTGCCTCAGGGTGGAGGGGGGTGGGGAGCTGCCGCGGGGCTCAGGGAGGGGGTGGAGCGGAGGTGAGATGGGGCGGAGAGCTGCCACACGGCTCCCCGGCACAGGGGGGAAGCTGCTGCACGGCTCCCCAGGGCAGGGAGCTGCCGTGGGGGAGTGCCTCAGAACGGATGGGGGGGAGCTGCCACGGGGGGGCAGGGAGCTGCCACAGGGCTCAGGGAGTGGGGAGGGCGCAAGGCGGAAGTTTCGCCTAGGATACAAAACATCCTTGCACTGGCCCTGCATTTACAACTGATTATTCAGAAGGGATTAAAGAATGAACAGGTTCCTATGCAACTGAGTACGCTTAGGGTTGAGCTCATTGAGGAATGAAAGTATCTCACATTTTGAATACTGAGAAAATTAGATGAAATACTCTGTCAAAGGGAGAGAAGAAAATACCCATTTCAAACAGCCGCAGAGTAGAAATGCTATTAATCTGATTCTAAGATGGCAATCTAGCATGACATTATTCACAAACTGTCCATGGCTTGAACTATTATCATCCATATTTTACAAAACAGAAACTGAGGTTCAGAAACACTGAGGCCACTATTTTGAATTTGGATGCCTTAGGACACTGATTTCTAAAAATGCTGAGCACTCCCAGCTCCAACTAAAGTCACCAGGGAACTGTGGATGCTCAGCATCTCTGAAAATCAGATCAATTATTTAAGTGCTTAAATACATGTGTAAGTGTCGAATTATAAGCATCCAACTTTGAAAAATTTGGCTTAAGTGATTTGCCTGGAAGAGTTTTCTGGTCTGTTGGGCTGGGCATGTACTGAAAGTTAGAAGGCCTAAATTCTGTTCCTGATCTGACACTGACCTACAGAAGGTCACTCTCTCTGTGCCTCAGTTCTCCCATTGTAAATTAGGGACAATGATATTTACCTACGAAGCAGGGGAAAAAAAGGCCACTCAGACTGCCGCCCAAACTGCCGAAGCAAAAAAAAAAAAAAAAAAAAGCCGCCTGGACTGTGCCGCCCCAAGAATGGACAGAATGCCACTCCTTAGCATGTGCCGCTCCAGGCACGTGCTTCCTCCCTGACTCTGAGCACTGTACTTAATCCTTTAAAACCAGGATTTCTCAACCGTTTTCTTTCTGAGCCTCCCCCGTCAACATGCCATAAAAACTCCACAGCTCACTTGTGACACAACAACTGTTTTTCCTGAACATATATGTGAAAAATGTGTAAAAACTATGTATGGTTAGCCTTTTCCCAGAAATGCTGCTTCTATATGCTTAATGATAATGCACAGTTTGAAGGCTCTGTATAATTTTATTGAAATATAAACATATAAGTCCTTTTTTCCTGAAGAAATAATTATGGTTGGTGACCTACCTTACAACAGCCCAGTATTGCATGTAGAACTTTCTTGCCATTTAAAAAAAATGTAACATGCTGCATATTGTCTTAAAGATTGAAACAGATTGTTCACGTTCACATTATAAATGAGGGAGATAGTTTTGTTTGCTTCTGAAAGAGCAGGTACATCTGAGATGGATAGGAGGGGACTTTAATAAGGAGTTTATTGTATTTTAACACTAACCTAAAAAGCTAAATTCTCCTCAAGCATCTGTTTAACAAGAACAAACAAGGCAGCTTAATCCCTGTTGTGAACAAATTAAATTGGATTCTTATCCACCCCAGTTTTCTTTTGCTTTCTTAATTGCCAAACATAGGGTGCTTTATAAATGATTTAGTTTGAAATTCTATATCAAGTATATGCCAGATGATATTGTTTCCATTTAATCTTGTTTCCTGCAGGGCTTTCCTAGTACTGTATTCTCAGCACGCTAGCCAGCTACTATAGCAGGATGCACTACTGTTACTGCAACTTGCTGGTTTGTTATTCAGATGTCAAAAATATTGTAAATCCCACAAAAATACCCCAACTGTGAGAAAAAAATCCCAACATCCTGGATACAAAATGCTAATTAAATAGTTCATGAGATGAAAACCACAGTGAAAGATAGATGATAACAAAACTGGATGTGACTTGTACATTTAGAAAAGCACCTTCAAAAGGGAAAGCATTTTGTCATCTTCAGAGTTCATTCTAAAACCTGTGTGTTCTCTGCATTTTCTGTGTTTTCAGGAAAATGTCTGCATGTTCTATTGAACTGACATTAGACAATACTATTTATAAATTATCAAAAGTTACACATCTACGGCCAAACGTCTACACCAACCATACGCTTCTAAACCATCAAGAAAATATGTTGTTACACAGACGTTATTAGTATTAACTCATGATGTAATATATCCTAATAAACCTCATACCATCCTTCATTGGAAATGTCCATGAATGAAACAAATAAAAAGGAACCAAGAAAGAAGAATGCATGCTGATAAATCATCACAGGACAGGTGATTAATCTGATTGTTTTTACTCAAATAAATTACAGGGTACTGATCTTTGTACTATCCAGTAATTAATGTCTCTCTCTTCAAAATGTAATAATTTCTGGAGGCAAATATACAGAAGGCGGTGGAGGAGGTAAAGGGTAATTCTAGAGGGTTTTTTCCCCAAAACTTTGAAATTGAAAGCTGCGTTATTTCTTGCTAAAATAGTGTCAATCTGTCCTGCAGTGACTCAAGAGCATAAGTATCAGCCAGGATACAAATCCCAAACTGTCTCGGAGTTCTATATTTAGACTTCGCCAACCAATCATGAAGTGTGAACTCCTCAGGCACTATAACAGCTTTAACATGGAATCACAGACCCCTTGGGTACGCCAATCTGTCTTAGCACCTAGGTATGCTTACCTTTGTGATAGACAGATACTCTTACACCCAGGATGACAGAAATATTCAGGTTACTCCCAGTCCCAAAGGATCAGTCATTTACCTCAGTCAACTGTAGTTTAGATCTCACACTAAAGACAATACTTGTAGCCAATGCTACATTAAATTATCTAAAGATTCATTATACAGAAAAAGGAAATGAGACTTATTCATAAGGTTAAAGCAGGTAAAAATGTGTACACACAAACGAGTTCCAACCTTGACCACCATCTCCCCCCCCACCCCCGAGTCCAAGCAATATAAAGATCCAGATCCTCCTTATTACGGGCTTTTATTTCCTTCTCCTCTTCTGCTTAGAGCTGCAAACTCAGCTAATGGGAGGAATTCACCTGTAAGTCTCATCTTCATGTGCGGGGAGATGGAGAAGAGTAATCAGCAAAGGCTTTGGTTCCACTGTAGTCTGTCTAGCATCAAGAGGCCTTCCTTGTTGGGCAGGACATAACCCCTTCTATTGGAGACTAGCATTTCACATTAGTTAATATTTCTCTCCTGTCTGTGATTTACAGACAAAGGCCTACAGTACAAATGCTCAAATATTACCTTTCGGTATGGGACACAGAGGTTATGAGTGAGATTAATGCATGCAGCAACTCATAAGCATTCAATAAAGTCTAAACATTGAACACATGCTTATAATTTTAATACCTATTATACAATACTAACACAGAGGTGAGCCAAACTCGTTCTAGCTATATATCTATCAATGTTCAGAGGAGACATGGGGATCTTGGCATGAGTTGGCACCTAAACTGCCATCATCATAACATTAATACAAAATATCTTGATTCACACAAAGCACTTTAAGGTAACAGAGTGAAGGTAAGAGCCCATGAAAACAAGAACATTCTGTGTTAATGGTGCTGATTGCTATAACTCACCCCTTTATCCTAAAAACAGCAGCTCACATGGTACTCAATATCATCCAATGCCTTGCCTTAATAGAGGGCTACTTCACAGCACTGCTCAAAATAGCAGTTTTAAGACTATTTATTTGAAAGTGCTACCACTCATCTAAGAATGAAACTTTAACGATTTTAGATGGAAAAAATTATGGTGGTGTCTGACTCCTTGAATACACACTCTTAGCTTAAAAGGCTATCAAACTATAAATATTTTAAGCCATCCAAAAATCCAATTATTGAAAATCCAGATCCACCTCTTCGATAGCAACACACAAGATCCACCTCTGGTGTGTTGCTATAATTCAGCTATTATTTATAGTTATTTCAGTTTGTACCAGAAAACCACTTTTTTAAAATGTCGTACATCGGTTTTCAACCCTAAATCAAAGACCTAAATCTACGTAGATTCTTACAAAGATAGATAAATCCAGTCTTTCAGCCATGTTATAAATGTGTTATTCACTGCAAACCTGTTTAATATGATCCTAAACAGATTAAAATGAACTGAGTTATCCAGCAAGTTGCACTGTAAAAAGCTGTCACATTCTGGGGTGCAATCCAGACCAGAGAAAAGTTGTGTCATCTCATATCCTATAACCCAAAGTGTCTCACAATGGCTCGGGACACCCAGAGTCAGCAACAAGAATGCACTCTGTCTATGTATTGGGCAGCCCTGGTCCAATGCTTTGGTTCCTGGAGCCTGCCTGTAGTATGTCCACCAGGCTTGGTTACCAACTAGTAAGGTGACTCTACACCAGGGATCAGCAACCTTTCAGAAGTGGTGTGCCAAGTCTTCATTTAGTCACTCTGATTTAAGGTTTCGCGTGCCAGTAACACATTTTAATGTTTTTAGAAGGTCTCTTTCTAGAAGTCTATAATATATAACTAAATTAGTGTTGTATGTAAAGTAAATAAGGTTTTTTAAATGTTTAAGAAGCTTCATTTAAAATTAAATTAAAATGCAGAGCCCCCCAGACCAGTGGCAAGGATCCGGGCAGTGTGAGTGCCACTGAAAATCAGCTTGTGTGCCGCCTTCGGCACGCATGCCATAGGTTGCCTACCCCTGCTCTACACTCTCCCCAGCCCCAAGTTTTCCCCAAAACATGTGTTCTGAAATGTCCAGCCCATCATAGAACAATGAGAGAAATATTAAGTTTTTTTGCCCCTTTAAGAAGTTAATATTCAACAGTTTGTTACTTTAACTGGCATTCCCAAACAGTTAGTTTAAACACAGCACTGGATTGGTTTAGACTGAAAATAAAACAGATATATTTAACTACAAAGAGATAGGTTTTAAATGAGTAAAGTATAAGGATTAAAGTCAGAAATGCTTACAAGAGAAACGAGAAAAGATGTTCTAGAAACTAAAACTTAACCAAAAAGCTAGATATGGTCCAAGGTAAAATACCTATCACATGTTGCCATCAAGATGGCTGATCAAAATCCTGGGTCAGGATCTATCCCCCAAGTCAAAAGGCTGGTACCTCTGTCTTCTTAGGTGAAAGGCTGATAACTTAGGGTTTCTTGGCCCCTCTCTTTTATAGCCCGATGATTCTTTGAAATGGATTCTTCTGAAGAATCATTCCAGATCAACATCTATTTCCAGCTGAGAGGTAGGCAACATGGAGTCTCTCTTGAAGGAAATGTCCTGCTGCTTCCTACCTTGCTGGAGTTGTGTCTGCTAAAATGCAAATGTTTTAGTTCCTGCCTCCTCCGGAGCAACTGAATGACCATTAGACATGCAACTGTCAATCTCCTCTGCCACTGTGATAGCATGGGGTTTGCCTCTACCCCTTGTTAGCTTGATGGTTCTGTTTACACAATATGTGCATACATTCCCACTGTCTTTCAAAGTATTTTGGAAGTAATGCCCCAGGTGAGGAGACCACATTCCTTGGGTGGAGTAATCCTCCAGTGGGGTAAATTGGCTAACACACCTTAAGAATTAGAATTTCAGTTTATTTCCACAACTTTACGCCAGTTGCTTGCATGTACGTTACATGATGATATAGTATTAATAACCAGTGAGTCATGAGCTTTTCACTGAAACTTTGCACAACACTTATCAGATATATTTACGATATTAAAGAAATGAGGTGCACTAGAAGTGAGTAAGCCAGATGCAGTTCATTACCAGATATCTGGGTGCCTTTTGCCCACTGTCCTTGGGCTGTTCTTAATATCACAAAAGCACATTTAGCTTTTCAATAAGTCAAAGAAAGCATAGAGGCTAAATAAAGAATAGTAAATAATAAATCAAAGTGGCTGCAGATGCACAGCTTCCATTAAATCACAAACTCAGTATTTTAACAGTTTAAATTATACATTCCTACCTGGTTCACTAAATTCCATAAGCCATTACTTTGTAGATTTTTGTCTCCTGTTAGGTTATGTCTACACTGCAGCTGGCAGCATGCTTCCCAGCTCGGATAGACAGACACACATTAGCTCAGCTCAAACTAGTATGCTAAGAATAGTGTAGCTGGGGGGTTACATGGGTGGCAGCTTGGACTAGCCTCCTGAGTATAAACCCACCCACACCCCTGAGAATGTATTCAGGTAGCGAGCCCAAGCTGTGCTTGTGCTGCTCCCTGCTACACTACTTTTCAGTCTAGAGCAGGGGTCAGCAACCTTTCAGAAGTGGCCTAGAGGAACCTCTTAAAATGGTTTGTTTTGAAAACTGGCTAGTTGCCAACCTGAAAAGTGTTCTGCTCCCAAAGGTCTAAGTCCATATTGCAATATGGTATAGGTGAGCTGAGAGCCACACGTTTCATTCCAGAAAACATTCTGCCATTTAACACCATTAATTTATTTTTAAAAACAGCAAGACACACACTATTTTTACTCAACCCAGACTTAGAGGCTGTAGGGCCTGTTCAGTATTTCCAGCTGCCCAAATTATCATTATTTCCACTAAACTCTTGGTGGTCTTAATTTATTACCTGCTAGCCTCAAATTCCTGGAATATGAGCAAGCCATTCTACTCTCTCTCTCCCCTTTAAAAGATCAGCTTTCAAAAAAGTGACTACTCAGATATATATCCAAAGCAATTGACTCATTTCTCCCCACAACCTGGTACAGTATATGGAGATGTTCTGACAGCAGCCAAAGAAAAATATGTCATGTTTCTAGATACTAGAAAAATATGTCAACATCAGCTTTCAGTAGAGACCAGTCTATCACAATTCTTCCCTGCTTCACTGGTGGGAGGCTCCCTCTGCTCATTGGTAGATGTTACCTTAGAGACAGGTCTTGGTTTGAGTCTTCTCTGTGGTAACACACAGGAAACGTATACAGCAATTTCAGCTACTCAGCTGCAGATTCAAATATCTGGCTTATGTTGCATACCTGCAGTTCCTTCCTTGCATTCCATTCATCCAGTTACAACACAAGAAGCAGTAACAAACCTACAAACCTAAAGTAGCTGTTTACATAAGGACATCAACAAAAAAGAACAAAACTTCTCCACTTGCTCAAATTCCCACTTAGTCAATGGAAGTACTTTCGCTGAGGACAAGGGGAGAGGGCTCTGATGTCTAAACACCAGCGTGTGGAATGGGTAGCTTCAGTAGTCTGCTAACAAGGAATATTTAAAATATGCAAAGAACAAACAAAACCATGCTGCTCTGGTAATATTATTAACTGTTGATTGCGGATTTGTAACAATCCACATTTCTGGCATCATGAGTAAAACAAACAAAGCAACAAACAAACAAACAACACCCTTAAAGAAAGGAACGTTTGGGACTAGTCTGGTGTTTTGATTTTGAAACTGTTGTATACTGGGGACCACAGATTTGATTGTCCGTGCTGCCAGTCAAACAGCATATTAGAAGTGCTGTCAAAGCAAGTGTTGTGCTGTCGTACACAAGGCAGAAGGAATGAGAGCAGTTACCTTCTGGGGGGAAGTCAAGAAACCCTGAGAGTGGAATTGTATCATGGAATTGGAGCACAATAGGAACAATATGGCTCCTAAGTGATGTTGTCATGACCCATACCTGTCAAGCAGTGGGATTGAAGGTATAAACCTAGAAGCTAGAAGGGGTGGGGAAGGGAGAAAGACTATAAAAAGGAACTGTTATAAAAAGAAAAATGTAGAGGACATGAGGATTCTGCATAATTATTAAAATTTGAGTCTTAATTGCCCAATAACTAAATAAAAATGTTTCCTATTGCATTTCCTCTGAAATGATCTTCCCTTCTCAAGATAATCAAGTTACTATTGTGCTCACAAAATACATACAAGAGCCTCTGCTCTTCTCTGTTTGAAAGCAGAGGAAAGGGGAGCAGGTGGAGCAGCAGTTTCACACACAGGAGTTGACTTCAAAATGAGTGCAGTCTCCTTCCGATTCAGCACTTCTGACACCAAGAAATGATCTTGGGGTTCATTAAACAACAAACCAGTGAATGAGAAAGGAATGAAACTTTGAATAAAACTAGAGAGCTTCTGTGGTGAACCGCAGCACACAGTTACACAGTGTTTTCCACCCCTGCTTACAAAACATCTCAAAATGCCTGTATTCATAATACTGTCCCTTAGGAGGGAGTGTCTATAAACTATCATCTCGCACAAACATATCTACATCATCCTTCTAAACCAAGTGCTCGATACTACAGCAATGGGGGCCACGTAAGGACCTATGCAGATAGAGGGATAGATTTATTAAGGAATGACAACTCCAACCGTTCCCTTCCAATTCTAAGTTGCAATTTTGTTTGATAAATCAAACACTTAGCTAGCAGAAAGTACATAGCTTGTTTAATTATCTTCCCTGTCATAAACAGATAGCTAAGGGTTAACGTCTCTTTCACCTGGAAAGAAGTAATCTGAAACACCTGACCAAAGGACCAATCAGAAAACCAGACTTTTTCAGGTCTGAGTGAAGGGAAGTTTGTGTCTGAATTCTTTGTCTTGTGCCTGTCTCTCTCTCGGCTATGGGAGGATTGCTGTCTCTTGCTTTCTAATCTTCTGTTTCCCAGTTGTAAGTACAAAAGATCAGATAGTAATGTATATGTTTTTTTGTATTTTACATGTATGTAGTTGCTGGATTGTTTTGAATTGTATTCTTTTTGAATAAGGCTGTTTATTCATATTCCTTTTAAGCAATTAACCCTGTATTTGTCACCTTAATACAGAGAGACCATTTTTTTATGTATTTTTCTTTCTTTTTACATAAAGCTTTCTTTTTAAGACCTGTTGAAGTTTTTCTTTAGTGGGGAAGTCCAGGGAATTGAGTCTGTGCTCACCAGGGAATTGGTGGGAGGAAGAAGTCAGGGGGAAATCTCTGTGTGTTAGATTTACTAGCCTGACTTTGCATTCCCTCTGGGTGAGGGGGGAAGAGAGATTAGTTCTCGGTACTTCTGTTTTCCAAGGCTGGAAACGGGGAGGGTGGAATCCCTCTGTTTAGATTCACGGAGTTTGCTTCTGTTTATCTCTCCAGGAACCCAGGGAGGGAATACCTGGAAGGGAGAAGGGAAGGGAAATGGTTTATTCCCCTTTGTTGTGAGACTCAAGGAATT
The DNA here is from genome assembly GCF_007399415.2 of Gopherus evgoodei. NCBI lineage: Eukaryota > Metazoa > Chordata > Testudines > Testudinidae > Gopherus > Gopherus evgoodei. Next base: position 89,247,760 of record NC_044327.1, on the reverse strand, counting down.
TGGGTCTTGGGGTCCCCAAGGAAGGTTTTTGGGGGGACCAGAGTGCCCCAAAACACTCTACTTTTTTGGGTGGTGGCAGCTTTACCAGGTCCAAGCTGGTAACTAAGCTTGGAGGTTTTCATGCTAACCCCCATATTTTGGACGCTAAGGTCCAAATCTGGGACTAGGTTATGACATTCCCATGTTACCTTCAGGCTTTATTAGATGGAACATCATCATTACACTCACGGTCTAATGTGGCAAAGTAGGCTATGTTGTAATACACCTCTACCTCGATATAACACTGTCCTTGGGAGCCAAAAAATCTTACTGAGTTACAGGTGAAACTGCGTTATATTGAACTTGCTTTGATCCACCGGAGTGCGCAGCCCCGCCCACCCCAGAGCATTGCTTTACCGCTTTATATCCGAATTCTTGTTATATTGGGTCACGTTATATCGAGGTAGAGGTGCACTGCATATTAGAAAACAAAAGGAAGAGTTTAAGTTCAGGTTTCTGGACATTATCAAACCTTGCTCAGTTCCCCATGAACAGGCAATTTTCTGAAAGATTCAGACTGTTCCAAACATTTCACCAACACTTATTGTTGCCTTTGTCAGCCTTAAAGCAACATTATTACCTCTCCATAAGACTGCAAGGGAAACTGAGGTGTCATTCAAGCCAAGCTGCCGTCTGAAATAATTTCCTTTTAATTTATTAGCTCTTTCACTTCTCCCCCTCGATGATTTGATATTAATCTTTCACACACTGACTTTTTACTGATATTGTCCTTGAATAAAAATCAATCCTGCTCCTCAGCAGTCCCTTGAATCCAAAAAGACTGCACAGTCATAGCATATTCACATTCATCACAATGAATGTTTTGGAAAACAATTAGTTTTGTGTGTAACTAAAGACATCGCTATTATCACAAATCGGGGAAGCACTGCCACATCAATAACATCCCCTGTGTGCCACAGATAAGGCACATGGTGCCCTGATCAACACCTTAATTATACATGCTTACAAAGCACATACAAGCTTTTACCATTCACTTTTGGCTGGCTCTTCAAATATTTTCTCATTTATTCTTTATAACATGTTACCCTGAACTTTATTCTATTACTCTGTTGCTTTGATAACAAACTTCTTAAGTGTTCCACATTAACACAGAATATGAATATGAATTTCCTTCCTTCGTTCCCTTCTCCCCCTCCGCCGCCACCCTGTATCACCACTTCTTTTATTTGGGAGCAAACTTGAAAACTCCTGCTCCATGTGAGCAGTGGTACTGATCACTCACCTAGTCACAGAGATGACATATTGTCTGCCTTCCCAGATAGCTGTAAGAAGCTGCAGGGTTATGTGCTAATTTTGGGCCAGAAAGAAAAAGGAAATAGGGCTGTTGATTAATCAGTTAACTCACGCGATTAACTCAAAAAAATTAATCGCAAATAATTGCACTGTTAAACAATAGAATACCAACTGAAATTTATTACATATTTTTGGATGTTTTTCTACATTTGAAAATATATTGATTTATATTACAACATAGAATACGAAGAGTACAGTGCTCACTTTATCTAATTTTTTTATTACAAATATTTGCACTGTAAAAATGATAAACAAAAGAAATAGTATTTTTCAATTCACCTCATACAAGTACTGAAGTGCAATCTCGTTTTCATGAAAGTGTAACTTACAAATATAAACATTTGTTACATAACTACAGTCAAAAACAAAACAATATAAAACTTTAGAGCCTGCAAGTTCATTCAGTCCTCCTTCTTGTTCAGCTAATCACTAAGAGAAACAAGTTTGTTTACATTTATGGGAGATAATGCTGCCCACTTCTTATTTAAAATATTACCTGAAAGTGAGAACAGGTGCTTGCATGGCACATTTGTAGCCAGCGTTGCAAGGTATTTACGTGCCAGATATGCTAAATATTCATATGTCCCTTCATGCTTCAGCCACCATGCCAGAGGACATGCTTCCACGCTGATGATGCTTGTTAAAAAAATAATGTGTTAATTAAATTTGTGACTGAACTCTTTGGGGAAGAAATGTATGTCCCCTGATCTGTTTTACCTACATTCTGCCATATATTTCATGTTATAGCAGTCTCAGATGATGACCTGGCACATGTTCATTTTAAGAATACTTTCACTGTAGATTTCACAAAACGCAAAGAAGGTATCAATGTGAGGTTTCTGAAGATACCTACAGCACTCGACTCAGGGTTTAAGAATCTGAAGTGCCTTCCAAAATCTGCGCGGGACGAAGTGTGGAGCATGCTTTCAGAAGACTTAAAAGAGCAACACTCCAATGTGGAAACTACAGAACCCGAACCACCAAAAAAGAAAACCAACCTTCTGCTGGTGGCATCTGAATCAGATGAGGAAAATGAACATGCGTCGATCCACTCTGCTTTGGATGACTATTGAGCAGAACCCGTCATCAGCATGGACACATCCCCTGGAATAGTGGTTGAAGCAAGAATGGACATATTAATCATTAGCGCGTCTGGCACGTAAATATCTTGAGCCTCCAGGTACAACAGTGGCATGCGAACTAATGCCTGTTCTCACTTTCAGGTGACATTGTAAACAAGAATCAGGCAGCATGGTCACCTGCAAATTGTAACCAAACTTGTTTGTCTGAGCAATTGACTGAAGTAGGACTGAGTGGACTTGTAGGCTCTAAAGTTTTATGTTGTTTTATTTTTGAATGCAGGTTTTTTTGTACATAGTTCTACATTTGTAAGTTCAACTTTCATATAAAGAGCTTGCACTACAGTGCTTGTATTAGGTGAATTGAAAAATACTATTTATTTCGTTTTTTATAGCGCAAATATATTTAATCAAAAAGAAATATAAAGTGAGCACTGTACCCTGTATTCTGTGTTGTAACTGAAATCAATATATTTGAAAATGTAGAAAACATCCAAAAATATTTAAATAAATGGTATGCTATTATTGTTTACCAGGACGATTAATCGATGAATTTTTTTAATCGCGTGATTAATTTTTTTAATCACTTGACAGCCCTAAAAGGAACAGCTCATTCTTGGAAGCATGGAGGTTCCAATTCATAAAAGAAAAACAAACAATTCATTAAGTCCAGATAACATACAGTGGCCTACCTCTAGCAGTTATTTTCCAAAAGAATAATCCAATGTCTAGAACATTCAACCTCAGTGGGCCAAGCAATTTAATAGAAAAGTTTCTGCCTCACCGGTGAATCGGTGTTCTTGATTCTAGCACACTTATATCTTTATAAGAGTTTCATATTATGGTGGCCTCACACAATTTAGAGCACTGATGAAGTGCTAACAATACAATGAATGTATATGGCAACTATCATCCAAAAAGATTCCAAAAAGTCCTTTACAGGGTGTGGTGTTACCCAGGGCTCTTTCAACCCAAAGCTCTTGGTAACTTTTACTCTGTGCGAGGAGGTGTCAGAAAATAAATCAGGGGAGACACAGCCGTTCAACTCATAGATGGCTGGCACAAACAGGACAGCACAAGAGTGCTTTCACTTAAAGCTAACCTTTACTTAGTCTCAAGCACTTACACACGTCCGCAACAGGTTAGTAAAACACCCCCAACCCTCGATAATTACCAAAGCTGAGTGTGGCTCTCGAGTGGCACAGCGGCAGCCCGTCTGCCGGTGGGGAACACAAGATGCATCCAGAGGGAGAGACCAGTCCTGAAGAGCAGGGCCGGCTCTAGCAATTTTGCTGCCCCAAGCACTGCGGCACGCCGCGAGGGGTGCTCTGCCACTCGCCAGTCCTGTGGCTCCGGTGGACCTCCCACAGGCTTCCCTGCGGGGGGTCCGGTGGTCCTGCAGCTCCGGTGGACCTCCTGCAGGCGTGCCTGCGGATGTTCCACTGGAGCCATGGGACCAACGGACCCTCCGCAGGCACGACTGCGGGAGCTCCACCGGAGCCGCCTGCCGCCCTCCCGGCAACCGGCAGAGCGCCCCCCGCGGCATGCCACCCCAAGCACGCGCTTGGTGCGCTGTGGCCTGGAGCCGGCCCTGCTGAAGAGTCCCCAAACGAGTCCCACTATCTCAAGCTTTTCCCCCTTATTTATACATTAGTAATAGAATGACATGTACCTTAAAGAAACCTTGTTAAGTAAGCATTTCAATGATCAGGCAAGAAGTTCCTTTTGATTATTGACTAACCAGGTGTGGGTTTTTCCACAGTCTGCAGCCTTGAGATCCCAACAGACATTCCTGGGACATATTAGCAACTTCAACACAATTCTTATCAGGAAGGTTGTGGGGTCAAGCTGCCCCTTCTGTGGCACCCCAAAACTCCCCTCCCCTCCTGCCTTGGTCAAGCTGCATGGCCACTTTACAGCCTGCTGACTAGGCCGCCTTTAACAATAAGTCATAGTGGTTTCAAGCACTCTAGTGGTTTGCCAAAGTCTCCCCATACAGTGGACCTGATTCAGGACAAATATGCACCCACAGGGTAAGCTCCAGCAGGGCAGGGTATTCATCCCCATCAGGAAAGGGCAGCTTTTAAGTCAATCCAGCACCCGTAGGAGTTTAAATCAACACGTCTTGAACTTCAGGACACACCCCTCCCCTGCAGGCCTCTTTCATTGACTTCAGTGGGACTACATACTTCAAAGTTTGCAAGCTAATACCTAAGATTACTGTAACTGAAAGGGATTAAAGGGGAAAATAACTTTTTCTTTTTCTGTTTATTTTATACATTTGGCTGCACTTCGGGACAGATCTTTAAAAAAGTATTCGAGCATCTAACTCCTGTTGAAAACAGTGGGATTTAGGCACCTAAATATATTTAAGGCCCGGCTCTTTGTGTATACTCCATTTCACAGTTTCCCTCACAAACTCAGTTAGATAGTTCCCTCCGATCTTTATATACAAACAGCAAAGAGAAAAAGATTTAAAAAAAAAACAAAAACAAGAACATGTGATTGTTAAACCTCAAAAATTTACAGGAAGGCTTGGGGAGCAGGATAGTATCTGAAAGCACTTTAATTAATTTTGTGCAATGGAATAGTTTTCAGATTGACGGTATCTCTTAAACTGCATAGTCCACCTATGGACATAAAAATTATGCATGTAGTATCATTCTAGTTAATTGCATAACTTGGCTACATCCATGTCAAATTAAGAACCAAATGCTGCCCCTTACAGCATAATCACTTTTGGTAAGTGAGAAATCAAAAGAATATTTTTTAAAACGCTAGTATGTGCAGTAAGATGTCAAATGGGATACGGAAGTGTACCATGTTAACCTTCAATGCAATGGAGAACAGAAATCACTGAGGCAAATCACGACCTGACTTGCACAATGTGTATTCTCTGAGCATACAATTTTTCAGCCTTCTGAATGTCTGACTTCAGGCAGTTGTGTGTGCATGTTGAGGGGACAGTCCCATAGCAATGGACAATACTGTAGCCTTAGGTATTGGAATAGGGATTTGAACCTAACTCTCCCACATCCACGATGAGTGCCCTAACCACTGAACCAGAGAATCAATCTCTCTCTCTCCCAATAAATATCATTTAATACAAAGTGGAACAGCTCCAATGGGAGAGATTGACCACTCCAATAGCCTGGTAGTGAGGGCACTCTTCTAAGAGGTAGGAGAGTTAGGGTCAAATTCCTGCTCAGGATCAGGCAGAGTGGGGATTTGAAAACAGCTCTTCCACATCCCATCTGAGTGCCCTATCCACTGGGCTACTGGCTATAATGGGGTAAGGTGGGGTGTGTTTCTCTTTCCCTGTCTTTTTTATGAGACGGGGCTAACCTGCTTTAAGCATCTAACTCCAGGAGAGGGGTCACGGCAGAGAATCCTGAGCGGAAGAGGCACCTGCCTCTCCTTCCTCAGTCAGGTGCTTACGGCCCAGGCCAGTGGGAATTAGGTACTCAGCTCCCTTCATAGATCTGGGCCCCAACCCCCAGTCCCTTTCCTCCTCATTTCTCTCCTGGCTATCTTAGGGGCTCCCTGCTCAGCCTGCTGGCTTCTGAGAATCCCTTTTTTAGGTGCCTAACTCCTCTTCCCATATGTTGCATGGGAAGCCTATCTTGAGGCTGTGAATTCCACTGGGTGGCAAGGAGCCTAGGTGATTGCTATTTTCAGCATTACAACACTTAAGTCCTCTTTGTGATTCTAGCATGAAGGGCCAGGGACACAGAACCAACTACCAAGAAATGCAGGATTCCAGAGGTCAAAGAGTTGCAACCTGTGTGCTGTAAAGCTGTGTTCGCTAGCCCCCTACACTCCGTAGGTTGGGGGGGTAGCAAGGACAAGGCAAGTGGACTGTCAGATCCAGAAAGCCACTCGCCATTTTCCCACCTCAAGAGCCGATGCACAGCAACCATGAGCAGTACTTCAGTTGGGAGGCTGCAGCAGTGGTGGTGGAGACGCAGCACTGTCTCTCCATAGCTTGAGGAAAGAGTCTTCCTTGCAAGTTTCCACAGTGCCAAGCCCATTTACTTTGTGGAATAAGTACTTACTTTCTCCTATCGAAATGAAAGGTTTACATGAGAGAATCACAGAGAGAGAAGATGGCGTCTCAGAGACCCACAAGGGCTGACAATCTGTAGAGGATGTCATGTCCAGATCCAATGGATCCTGGGATGTTTTGTGTAGCCAGCTCCCTCTCTGGTGCTCCCCAGATATCCCTCCTCCAGAAATAGGCTAGTTACCTTGGGCTGAGCACCTATAGAAACAAAAGCCTAAGGAAGTAGTCAATACTGGTACCAACAGCATTAATTACTGTACAGATTTCCAATCAGAAACCTACAGGTAGAGTTGTGGGGAGCAGATCGCTCTTCCGGCCTAGCACACATACTGAGACCTGCAGAGACCTGACCACAAAGGGGAGCTTCCGTAGAGGAGGGGCAGAGATGCTGCTTTACCTTAATTTATGGCGCAAACGGACATAAGTCGTTAACTTACCCCACTGTGCATACAGTACTTCTATATCATGATGCCAACTTTTCCCAACCTAGTGCTAAAAATTTCCCAAATCTGTTGAAAAATTCCCAGATAAAGTTTTTTCCAGTGCTTCTGTATCCTTGGAAATTTCCCCCAACCTGGGAATTTGAGAGTAAAATGTTTCAACTTGGGAAACTGGGAATTTTCATTCAAAACATTTCACTCAAAAATTCCCAGATTCCAGGAAATTTCCCAGGATATAGAAGCACTGTGTGCATATATTTTGTAGGGATCTCTGATCTGTGCAATGTTACATGCCAAATGTGCTGTAAGGGCTGGTATTATTAATATCATCATCCTAAATTCCTAGTTCAGTTAGAAGTTAGAGATTGAATGGCCATCTTAGCTTTTTATTTTCTGGCTTTTGCTGTTTTATGTTAAAGCCTTAATGCGAACTGCTGGCTCGCAGAAATGCAGTCAGACTTTGATAGGATTTCAGTCTTAAGATCAAACAACACTGTGATATCATGATGTACACTGGATAGAATCTTCAGCAATTTTATGGGTATGCCTTAGTTATGTAAACATTTCTTTGCCAGGGGGGCAGATTGGGAGGAGAAGTGAGAATTCAAACATGATTCAGAGAAGAGATAAAGATATTTTGCTTAATGTACTTTTTATAATTGTCACTGTTGTCCTCCCGTTAAAGAACTAATCTTACCAGTCCTGTAAAAATATTTGCTTGATTGTATTTAATGAACAGATATTTATCTTTTTCAAACAATTTAAATTGTATACAGAGCACAAATGGTGTAATAGAGTCTGGCAGTGCATGCATTTCCACAAAAATAGATATTTTTAATCTTTATAACTCTGTAAAAGAGTACTGATCCACTAAATTAAGAGGTTACTACATCCTATTGTTATAATTTTATAGTAAATAAATATTTCATCAAGTACAAATGCTACTCATATCTTTTAACTTACAGTTTTAAAGTAGAAGTGATATTTTATTCAGTAATTGAAGCTGTTTTCTAATCTAAAACAGAAATTTAAAAATCTGATTTAATGTTTTCTTAGTACTATTCCCTCAACATTTCAGACACACTAATAAAAATGATCTAAACAGAAATTTCTTGTTTAGCAAATTACAGAAACACTGTAAGAAATCAAGCCCCAAATTCAATCCATTGCAACATTTTAAAAATTATTCCTGATCTGTTTAAAGATGAAAACATTGTGTGCTATATAATACCATGGCAGCAGCAGGTTCTCTATCATAGGTTTGAAAAGATATTTCATCCAATTGATGAGCTTCTGTTTAAACAAGCATTGATATGCATGTTATGATGCATGTGGTCACAAGAAATTCTTGACAACATATAGCCCAAGTGATTAGGTTACTATATCAAAACAATTTTTACGGTATTCAGGATTTTTTTTCACTAATTCAGTATTAAATATGCAAAAAGAGTTTTATTTTGTAAAAGATATTTCCACCATATTAGGCCCAATTCCGATCCCACAAAAGTCAATGGCAAAACTCCCACCAACTTCAGTGGGAGCTCTGGGCCCCTGAGAATAAATGCTTACTTATTGTACTTTGAAAGCATTGTCTTTTAAACTCATTTAAAATCAGGCATTACTGTATAATACTTTGTGGACCGAGCAAGCCTATATACAGTATTTTGAACAGACATAATTTTATAGTGGTCTTGGTCATGCATATAGCATGTTATGACATCATTTATTGCATCTGCAATAAACCACATTTTAAGAATATAACTACAAGCTTTATGGATGATCTCACTATGTGGCATGTTTATTCCATGTTGCTGAAAACTGAGAAAAAAACAACTTTTTCATTTCACTGCATCATAAAAAAATAATTAAATTTCTCGAATACAGTATACAATCAGAAAGCACTTAGTTCTGGCCTCATTTGTGATAAAATAATAAACAAAAAGAATGTATTTTTTCAGAAGCCAATGGTATGTGATTTTACATCCAGCTGATGTTTGAGAAAGTCAATGCCTTGTCTGTGCTTATTGATCTTCAGGGTCATCTTTTAATACTACCAAAAAAGCTTCCAAAATAAAGACCTTAAAGCTTTTTTCTTCCTTTTTCTTGTACAGGTTTCTTTTAAAGATGCTTGTTGGCACTAGCTCTGTCAATAAAGTTAATTGGCAAACTGTCTCTTTGTCAATATATGGCCTATGGCAAGCTTTCCTAGAAATCTATACAAAAATCCACTTGAAATATATTATGGTTGTACTTGAATAGGGTTCTATGCTTCCCTGGTATTTATAAAGAGGAAGTCTGCCTGTCTTCAAATGGTAGGATACAGACAAAAAAGTAACTAGCAAGATTCAGTAAATGTTAAAATTCAATAAACAGCAGGGAATAGAGGGCTGGAGTGTGTGTCTGATGGTGTTTTGTTTTCAGTGGAAATGGGAAAGAAATGCGTAACTACAGAAAGAAAAATGAATATTTTACATAACAGCATAATGCAAGTTTCAGTTCCCATAAGCGCCACACTTCCAAGCAAAGAAAATTCATCACAAAACTTAAATAATACATGTTTTCATGAAAGATAGAGAGTTCCCAAGGCAATACAGGGAAATAACAGCGATTCCACAGAACTATACTCCTTTCACAGAGTCTATGGCTACAACTTTATGTCCTGTTTGTGCTAGCTAATCCTTTCCATAAATCCTCTGTCCTCAATTGTGAATTAAACAGGGAGTTGCTTGTAAAGATCCCTCAATAGGAACCTGTCCATTTCTGAATCCATGTGTAATCATCCTATGAAGCAAAATCCTTTTGATGGGGAGTAGAGTGTGGCACCCTACAGACACAGGAACAGCTAGCTCCCTTTCCCTCCTCCTCTCCAAGCACAAGTTGCTGTTAGCTCGCAGCACTGCAGTGCAGTGCAGCCCAAGCCAGGCTAGGCGGGCCACAGCCCCCATCTGTTTGTCTGTGTAGGGTTCCCCGTGCTGTGCTTCCCCCTGCAATCCCCTGCTCCTCGTACAGGCTCATCCTGTCTCAGCCTCCTAACTCTCTGCGGGAAGAAGCGCTGGAGGCTGTCCATCCCCGAGAGCCTCTGGATGCGCTCAACATCTTTTGAGGAGACGACCACCTCCACCCTGCCACCTCATTTGCATCCTTTCCCTCTTTCCCCCAATCTGGCCGCCTCACTTTGCGCACAGATGTTACGTGGCCGCCCCGGCCAGCATGACTCAGCCCTCCAGCTTCCTCCTCCATGGGCACCATGCGAGTCCAGCATCCCCAGGCACGCGCAGAGCTCCCCCGGGGACTTCAAGGGGGCGTTACGCGCGCGGATTTCCCGGGGGAGTTCTGTCTGCGCCCAGGCTACTCAGCACGTTGTTTCGGCCCCTCTCTCTTTTTCACAGCTCCTCACTCCGGACACCACCCCTCCCTTGCTGCAGTCCCGCAAACCAACCCGGGTGGAGGCATCAGTCTGCCCTCTGGTTGGAACTCCCTAGGGATTTCACTGGGACTTTTGCCAGGGCTTAGTCTCCTCCACCACGCCCCCCCCCCCACAGTTTAATTAAGGGACTTCAGGATCTGTCACCAAAGCAACTGGAGACCAACAACTTTGCACGCTTCAGGAAACTCCTATCCTTGCGCCGAAGCCGCAAAGGAGGCAGTTTGGGAGGGGGCCCCACTACAAAACATCCTAGTCAATCAGAGTCCCGCTCCTTGCATGCAGCCTAGGAAGGGGGAAAGGCAGGGCGGGTTCCAAAGGCACGATCTGACGGTTATCATTTATCTGTTCGCTTAGAGTGAAACACAACAGGCTCCCCCGCGCATCTGAAAGCCTCCGTCTCCTCCGCATCCTTTCATGCATCTTTCGGACCATCTTTGCCCCCAGCACCTCTGCAGCTTTCCCACTGCGTCCCTAAAGCCTCCGGACCACGGAGCCTGCAATCGCTGCCCTTCGCCAAGCAAAAGTTGAGCCAGGCTTAATAAGCGAGTCGGTTTCAAAGGCACTCGAGTGGCAAAGCAATTCCCAGCCTGGGGAAAGGAAACCTGGCGTCGGTACCGAGAAGCGCCCTGTAGCCCGGCAGCCACCCCAGACTGTTTAACACTCCCGTCCCCCTAAGCCAAAGTCAGATCGCCCCGGGAAATCATCCCCCGCCGCAGCCCACCCGCTGCCTGTCCAGGAGAGCAAAGCCGCTCGCGGCTCCCGCAGGGCGCCGGGGAAAAGTTGCAGCTTCTCAGACACGCAGGCTCGTAGGGAAAGTTGCCCCGGAGGCAGGACCAGCCGCCGCCGCCCATGAACTTACCCGCGCGGACACACCGACGCCCGAGAGTGTCCGCACCGAGCAGCGGCAGCCGCCTCCCGCGTGCGCACGGAGCTTGTCACTTTCTCCTGCCTCCTGGGCTCGGCTCGGCGCGGCGCTGCTGCTGGCGGCGGCGTCTCCTGGAGGAGTCGCAAGGCGTGACAGAGCCGGCGGAGGGGCGGACAAGGGGCTGTGTGGGCTGCACGTTGCAGTCCTCCCTCTGCTGCAGTGCTGGAGCGGGAGAGCGCGAGGGAGGCAAAGGCGAGGAAGCGGAGTCACAGAGACTGCGGGGCGGGAGGGAGGCAGCACACGAACAATAATTGAAGGCGTGGGAGTGGGCAATCGTGGCTCACGCAAGCAGACAGACTCCTCCGGGATGAGATCGGGGCACTGCAAGCCAGCGCATGGGCTGTGCGGGGAACCCCCCTTAAACTGAACCCCCCTTTTCTGGGGGAATCCACACCCATCTAAACACACACTTCGTCCTGAAGTTATTATTTCAGTAGAGGCAATATCAGAGAAGCCTGTTTGAAAGGCTGTTTGCCTACAAGCTGCCTGGAGCAGGCTCTTAGCAATCCACCCGTTTCTGAGTGGCTGCTCCTTTTATTATATCACAATGCTATTGGTGTGCAAGGTGCTGTACAGACATGTCTGCCAAAAGACATTACAGTTTAGGGACCCCCCCCCCATGCTCTAACCCCCATTCTGTTTGCAGTCCAGTGACTTTAGACTTCTTACACTAGTTTTAGGACAGAAGAATGCCATGCACTGCTACAAACTAGAGCCTGAGTGGCTAGGCAGTGGTTCTGCAGAAAAGGACCTAGGGGTTACAGTGGATGAGAAGCTGGATATGAGTCAACGGTGTGCCCTTGTTGCCAAGAAAGCTAACAACATTTTGGGCTGTATAAGTAGGGGCATTGCCAGCAGGTCGAAGGACATGATCATTCCCCTCGATTCAGCATTGGTGAGGCCTCATCTGGAGTAATGTGTCCAGTTTTGGGCCCCACACTACAAGAAGGATGTGGAAAAATTGAAAACAGCCCAGTGGAGGGCAACAAAAATGATTAGGTGGCTGGAGCACATGACGTATGGGGAGTGGCTGAGGGAATTGGGATTATTTAGTCAGCAGAAGAGAATAATGAGGGGGATTTGAGAGCTGCTTTCAACTACCTGAAAGGGGGTTCCAAAGAGGATGGATCTAGACTGTTCTCAGTCATAGCACATGACAGAACAAGGAGGAATGATCTCAAGTTGCAGTAGGGGAGGTTTAGGTTGGATATTAGGAAAAACTTTTTCACTAGGAGGGTGGTGAAGCACTGGAATGGGTTACCTAGGAGGTGGTGGAATCTTCTTCCTTAGAGGTTTTTAAGGCCCAGCTTGACAAAGCCCTGGCTGGGATGATTTAGTTGGATATTGGTCCTGCTTTGAGCAGGAGACTGGACTAGCTGACCTCTTGAGGTCTCTTCCAACCCTGATGTTCTATGAGTCAGAATGACCCCTCCCATGAATAAGACTTTGTAGGATCAGTCCTTGTTTGGATGATTAGTGCTAATTGTTTCTAATACAGAATCATTTAAGGGCTCCAAACCAGCATTAGAGCTCTGTGGTGCTAGGCACTGTACAACAAATTACACAAAAAGACAGTCCTGGCCTCAAAAACTTTCCACATGTTTTAAGGTAGACAAGCCTTACAGGTGTCAGAACTTGCTTCCCAGAGGAAACCAGAAGCTCTCAAAAGCCATTCCATCCTATAGACTCATTACCTTTCTTTTCCCCCAAGCGATGGCTGATTTAATACTAAAATGTTGCAAAAAAGATTTACTAACAGAAAATCCCTAAAGAAATCCCCTTGTCTTTAGTCAGTTTAAATAAAAGGTATGGTGCTCAGATTTTTTTTTTCTCTTCATCTATTCGGCTTGATTGTCCATTGCTTTGCAGCTAGTGTAGTCATTTACACTTATGCAGAATGGGTATCTGCATTTTACACTCACCTCTCATAGGTGCCAATGACTACACCAGCTGTAAATGATGGAGAATCAGACCCACCCTGTCCCGCACTGAGAATTGACACCTGATCTGCATGTAGCATCCACAATGAAGGGGAGGAAACACTGAAGGGAGCAGATAGAAGTTCCTTCAATAAGGAATCCTTTCAATAGACAGATAACCCACAGGTAGTTCAACAGACCCTTCGTTAGATTACCTGAAAAGAAAATGGCTCAGCTACAAATAAGATCCATAGCAAGGGGCTAGAGACAACAAAGAAAGACATCAGTACCAAATACCCTCTGGTCTCTTGGCAATACTGGCTAAGTATACTGTGACCCTAAGAGCACCCCTTTGACAGATGGCACACTGTTGTCATGATCTTTACCCAAAAGATGGCATGTAATATATCACTGAAAAACTAACACTGATCATTAATCTTCCTATGTGAATTATGTATAGTTAACCCACAAAGAATTTTACAGATGTTCTGCAAATATGTGGTTAAAATAGGTTTAAACCAGGCATAAACAGCTTTTTCTCCAAAGAAAAGAGGCCAGCGCCTCAAACTGGTGTGGCCAAATTCAATGGAGCAAAGAATCCTGTGGCACCTTATAGACTAACAGACGTTTTGGAGCATGAGCTTTCGTGGGTGAATACCCACTTCCTCAGATCTTGCATCTGAGGAAGTGGGTATTCACCCACGAAAGCTCATGCTCCAAAACGTCTGTTAGTCTATAAGGTGCCACAGGATTCTTTGCTGCTTTTACAGATCCAGACTAACACGGCTACCCTCTGATACAAATTCAATGGGCAATTCATTTGTATTGGAGCTTGCAGGAAATGATCACTTGCATTTTAGAAATTACTAGCAGGGGAGGAATGAGCATGGTGTCCACATCCAGCAGGGGACACGAACATTCTCTGTAGGGCCCTACCAAATTCATGGCCATGAAAAATGCATCATGAACCATGAAATCTGGTCTTTTGTGTGCTTTTACCCTAACATACAGTTTTCATGGGGGACACCAGCGTTTCTCAAACTGGGGTTCCTGACCCAAAAGAAGGTCACGGTGGGGGGATGCCAGGTTATTGTAGGGGGGTTGCAGTATTCCTTCTGCACTGCCTTCAGAGCTGGGTGGCCGAAGAACAGTGGCTGCTGGACAGGCGACCAGCTCTGAAGGCAGCACCCTGCCAGCAGCAGCAGAGAAGGGTGGCAATACCACATTACTTCAGAGTTGGGCAGTCAGAGAGTGGCAGCTGCTGGCTGAGGTCCCAGCTCTGAAGGCAGCAGCATGGAAGTATGGATGACCATACCATACCATACCATGCTATCCTTACATCTGTGCTGCTGTTGGAGGTGGCACAGAAATAAGGGTGGCAATTCCAAATTCCCCCTACAATAATCTTGTGACTCTCCCCACAGCCCCCTTTTGGGTCAGGACCCCCCTAGTTAAATTTGAGATTTAAATATCTGCAATCATGAAATTTACTATTTTTAAAATCCTACGACCATGACATTGACCAAAATGGACCGTGAATTGGGTAGGGCCCTACTTATCTGGGGATATATTTCTGAAGAACACACTTCAAAGGTTTACTGGATCATAAAGAGAGAGGGAGAAAATTCCTAAATTATCCATCACCTGAGGAGACAAAGGAACTAAGTATTTTGAGGTCTGTGAAGTGTCCTGGCTAAAAAAACTGGTCAGTCATACTAGCAGAAAGACTGGTGAGAAACTTCTTTGAACAAAAGACTGTAGTTTGTTACATTAGATTCATGTTTTAGAAGTATAATCTTACTTTTGTTTGTAACCATTTCTATCTTTATTCCTTATATTCGATAGCACTTCCACCTTTGTCCTTTTATTAATAAACTTACTTTACTACAAACTATCTCAGTGCTTTCATTGAAACAGAGTGTTTGTTAACCTCAGTTAAGATAATAAGTTGCTCAGTACTATCTCTTTAAAGGAACAATTAATTTGATACGGTTTTATGAATATGACCGTAAGAAGGAGCTTCAGAAAGACTTCTCTGAGGGACTCAGGAATTGGAGTTTCCTGATTGTTAACTGCTAGGCAAGGTTTGGACTAACAGTGTCCTGAAGCGTATGCTGGCAGGGACTGCCAAACTGATGTGTCAAGGAGCTGAGATATAGTATAGCAATAGCAAAGCTCTCACTTGCTGAGGCTAAGGGGGGTGACCCAGTAACACACAATTTGGGGAACCCCAGCAGGCTTTCACATATACCAAGTCTTCTAGACAATTAAAAGTAATTTCAAGCACAGCAGCCTCCCCTGAGTATTCCTGCCTATATTTTTGGGTTTTCATTAATGTTTTCTTACTTTTACAAACGCTCTTTTCTCCTCTGTTGCGGAGACTCACACAAACAGCAAGGGAAATTGACTAATTGGATGACTACCCAGGGGAAACAGTGAATAGGACTATATACAGAGTGCTGTCAAATGCACAAAGCAAACAAATAGAAAAAATAGAGAAAAAATCCTTTTTCCTCTAGTCCTATTATGTTATAGTAATCTTAGGTATTACTTGCAAGGACAGTAACAATTGCAGTCAGAAGTGTGAGTTAAAACAACTCTGATCATCTAAAAAAACACACCATGAATATGCAATTTAGAATATACAATAATATTCAAAGGGAAACAAAACAGATTGCCATGTTTTCTCATCAGCAACAAAAGGAGGTATTACAAAGTCATTATCACCGCATAAGCAAGAAATGCAGCAAATGTCTCCCATTCAATTCATTATGGTCTAATTAAAGTTGCTATATTTCTAAATACAAAATGCATCTTGTATTTTATTTGATTTTACAAAGTACCTCAAAAGAAAATCTTTTGCTTAAGTAGAGTGACCAAAAAGAAAGACATGGTTCTTGTGAGCCAATAAAGGAAAAACTCATGATAAATTTCATTAGAATAAGTTTTGGAACTGTATAGCGGTTTTGTAGGTCATATCTAAGTCCTAAGGACAAGAAATCATGCTCAGACTAAAGAGCAAAAGGAGGCCCAAAAGGCCTTTATAACCAATAGTGCAGGGTCATTGCAGCAGCCATCTTGTTCCTCTCCTACCCCATCAGACAGAGAGAGCTCTATTTGAGAGCGTTGAGACACACGCTATCATAACAGACTGACTTCATGCAAAAAATTTTTTTTCAGAAGACAAAAGGTGAGACTTTATCACAGACTTTATGCTGTGATCAGGACACCCCCACCCCCATTCCTCAGAGGTCCCAAGAACTGCTAGGGGCACAGAGGAATCAGTTTCTCACTTTTGCCTCCTCTTCCCTTATGACTCCAAATCCTCACCTCTCTCTCCTGATAGTCCTCCCTGTAAGTAGGCTCAGGGTCACAAATGCAGACATAAAGCAAAGAAATCCTAGAAGATCCCCAGCAATTGCTGTTCCCTGCACAGTTTTTCAAGTCTGTTCTGTTGTGGTTCTTGGTATTTCCCGAGCATTCACCACCGACCTTTCCAAAACAAGGTAACCATTTATTAGTCACATGGCACACAAAATCTGGATGTCCTGAGGCCCAACCCCCAAGCTGTAGTGTACCTCTTGTTCAGGCCCTGTGTGTCTCTCAGTCTGATCTCCTCAGTCAGTTCCCAGGTGAGAGAGCTCCCAGTTTTCTACAGAAGCCAACATTTTATCCCTCACTTTACACCTTCCAGTCCTTTGTTCTTGAGCTGGGACCTTTGCTCAGCTTTCCTGCCAAAAGATGGGGGAAATCCATCTGCCTCTGGGTCATTGGCTGCTAGATATCAATATCTTGGTGATTGGGTTTTCTATTATCTTTTTGGATTTTCCAATGATATGGGGTCCTACTAGATGACTGGAGGATAGCAAATGTGATGCCAATTTTTTAAAAAGGCTCCAGAGGCGATCCTGGCAATTTCAGGCTGGTAAGCCTAAATTCAGTACTGGGAAAATTGGTTGAAACTATAGTAAAGAACAGAATTATCAGACACACAGATGAAAATTATTTGTTGGGGGAAGAGTCAACATGGTTTTTGTAAATGGAAATCATGTCTCACCAATCTACTAGAAATCTTTGAAGGGGTCAACAAACATGAAGATAAGGGTGATCCAGTGGATATAGTATACTTAGATTTTCAGAAAGTATGTGATAAGATCCCTGACCAAAGGCTTTTAAGCAAAGTAAGCTGTCATGGGATAAGAGGGAAGGTCCATCTCCTGGATCAGTTAAAAGATAGGAAACAAAGAGTAGGAATAAATGGTTGGTTTTCAGAATAGAGAGGTAAATAGTGGTGTCCCCCAGGGGTGTATATTGGGACCAGTACTGTTCAACATATTCATTAATGATCTGGAAAAAAGAGTAAACAGTGAGCTGGCAAAATTTGCAGATAACTATCTAGAGTAGTTTTGTATTATGTCCAAAACAGACTGTGAAGAGTTACAAAAGGATCTCACAAAACTGGGTGCCTGGGCAACAAAATGGCAGATGAAATTCAATGTTGATAAACGCAAAGTAATGCACAGTGGAAAACATAATCCAAACTATACATATACAATGATGGGATCTAAATTAGCTATAACCATTCAAGAAAGATCTTGGAATCATTGTGGATAGTTCTCGGAAAACATCCTCTCAGTGCACAGCAGCAGTCAAAAAAGCTAACAGAATGTTGGGAATCATTAGGAAAGGGATAGATAAACAAGACAGAAAATATATTGCCACTATCTAAATCTATGATATGCCCACATTTTTAATACTGCATGCAAGTCTGGTCACCCCATCTCAAAAAACATATATTGGACTTGGAAAAGGTTCAGTGAAGGACAACAAAAATGATTAGAGATATGGAACAGCTTCCATATGAGGAGAGATTAATAAGACTGGGACTTTTCATTTTAGAAAAGAGACAAGTAAGGGGGGATATGATAGAGGCATATAAAATCATGACTGGTGTGGAGAAAGTAAATAAGGAAGTGTTATTTACTCCTTCTCATAACACAAGAACTAAGGGTCTCCCAATTAAATTAACAGGCAGCAAGTTTAAAACAAACAAAGGGAAGTATTTCTTCACACAACACACAACCAACCTGTGGAACTCTTTGCCAGAGAATGTTGTGAAGGCCAAGACTATAACAGGGTTCAAAAAGGAACTAGGTAAATTCATGAAGGATAGGTCCATCAGTGGCTATTAGGATGGGCAGGGATGGTCTCCCTAGCTTCTGTTTGTCAGAAGCTGGGAATTGGTGTCAGGGGATGGATCACTTGATGATTACCTGTTCTGTTCATTCTTTCTGCAGCACCTGGCATTGGCTACTGTTGGAAGATAGGATATTGGTCTAGGCTGACCTTTGGTCTGACCCAGTATGGCCGTTCTTATGTTCAGTACTTTTGTCTGGCTCAGACAGTGAGGTGACACATACACATACCTATGACCATGTCTACACTAGCACTTATGTCAGCAAAACTTGTCACTCAGGAGTGTGAAAAAAACACACACACCCTGAATGACATAAATTTTGCCAGCATAAGTGCTCATGTACACGGTACTGCCACTCATTGAGCTGGTTGTATTATGTCAACAGGACAGCTCTCTCCTGTCGGCATTATGCAGCTACACAAGTTCTCTTACAGTGGCACAGCTGTATCAGTACAGCTCTGCTGCTGTAAGCTTGTAAGTGTAGAGATGGCCTAAGTCTCTTAGCCTACCTTGAGAACAAATTTAGAGTTTTTTCCCCCTCACTGGGGCATCATAAAAATATTACAGAAAATTCCCACTTTGTCACATTCCCCTCCCTCAACCCATCCAAGAAGAAAATTATGCTCAGGCAAATCTACCAAAGTCTTCAAATCAGAGCAATAGAATGTGTTCTAGACCAGGATTGATATCGGGCTGGGGGCTTATAATCCGTACTGTTCCCATTTCCAAAGAAATCTGGGGAGAAGAGGGGAGGAAGGTAATTTGCAGGAACAGAAGCTGGAGCTTGATGAAGAGAGTTGCTTATCAGAAGAGCGCTA
This sequence comes from Gopherus evgoodei, assembly GCF_007399415.2. Classification (NCBI taxonomy): domain Eukaryota; kingdom Metazoa; phylum Chordata; order Testudines; family Testudinidae; genus Gopherus; species Gopherus evgoodei. The sequence continues at coordinate 89,228,539 of NC_044327.1, read as the reverse complement.
GATTAGAAAATAGGAGCACTTAAACAATTTGCTTTGTTTGTTTGATATATTGGTTTCATACCATGGTTTCATAAAGCTCCCCTCAAGAGGTGCTCCCCACTCTGTAGATGTATGGTCCTTAGCCAAGTTAGACCCTCACTAATTTGTGTAATGATTGTTAGCCACACATGCATTGATATATTAAAACAACAATAAAAAAGCATGACCAGAAGAAAAATCTAATATTGAGCAGTCTAATAAAATTAACCTTTTAAATAGATCTGTATAGAATTGATGAATCTGCCCTGGCTTATGCTAGTCCTCAGTAATTATGGGTTTCCCATGGATTTATAAGTCACAAAGGAGTCCAGTCATAAGTGAAAAGGAGCAGAGGGACTCTCTACTCTACAACCAAAGGTGAAATCAAGTAAATCCTCAAACGATATTATTGTGAGCAACATTATCCATTGGCTCAGGTACCGCACCAAGAGAAGATCTATTAGCGTTTGAATTCTGTTGGACATTGTAAATATATGAAGCAATAGCTATTTCTCCCTCTGGACAGTGGCACTTCTGTTTCTGTGCTGTTGCTGTCTGAGGGCAGGTCTACACTACAGTTGGGATCGACGCTCTGATTTAGCGGTCGATTTAGCGGATCTAGTAAAGACCCACCAAATCGACTGCAAGTCATTCTCCAATCAACCCTTGTATTGTACCGCCGACGAGAAGAGTAAGGTAAGTTGACAGGAGATTTTCTCCCATCGACCCCCCTGCGGTATAGACCCTGCAGTAACTCAACCTCAGATACGTCAACTCCAGCTACGTTGTTCACATAGCCGGAGTTGCATTGCGTAGGTTGACTTACCGTGGTAATGTAGACATAGCCTGAGTAATCTCAAAAGATTATTAAGGAGAGGCAGTGGGATCCTGGCAGATAGAGAACGCAGGAGACTGTAGTGTAGGCATTTCTGTCATCTGGCTGTGTGACCTTGGGCATATCACTTCAGTTTCTTGCATCTCCATGTTCTGTGCCTTGGGTATATGCTGTCATGACTCTGTGTTCTGTGCCTAAAAGTCAGACTGCAGTGCCAAGCAGCTCACTATGGACAGGTGTTCCCCTGTCATATGTAAGGTACATGTCTGACAAAGCCTTCTTCCACGAGAAGGATGCTGTTACTTAGGACACGGTGGAGGGAAGTCTACAGAGATGAACAGGTATGTTTTTCCCCTAGAAGCTTTTGGCAGAGGTCCTGTCCGGTCAACATTGGCAAATTCCCAAGTGTGCTGTGGAGATATCAGGACCAAATTCCCATAAGTTTCTATAGGTTTTAATATCTACCCCATCAGAGATGACTTCACACATTGGATAACATCCTCTCATCCAGACCTGTGGGTCTCGATTTGACATAGCTCAGCGATTTCTAGATGACTAGGTAATATATAATTATGTAAGTGCGGTAATCATATTGTGGCATGTATGTGACCATACATAATGGAGGAGCTCTTCAAACACTAGGAGCGGCCTTTCCCATAAGGGAGGCAAATCCCATCTCTGGCCTAGAAGATACAGACAGATGTGTGTTAAGGGAGGATCATGGAGATTTCCTTCCTCCCAAGCCCCCATCCTCAGAAGAGCAGTGTCATTCACTTCAGTGGGACTACTCACTTAAGGATTCACATGGTGAAATACCTGAATTGGAAGGGTAGAGAATTCTGCAGCATTATTCCACTGTAAAACAACTTTGTTAGTATACATAAGATATTAAATATGGAATAGCTTAAAAACACTTTAATTCAGGGATTTTTTTCAAATAAGAAACAAGCCCCACCCCTCCTTTGAAATAACAGATCAGCATAAGACCTTAACTCTGACTTTTCAGCTGTAACATGCCACCTAGGCTACAGCATGCTTCAGTCAAAACAAAAATTGTAACAAGCCTTGAACTTTACTGACAGGCATGCCAAAGTGTCACACAATGTTGCAGACCCAGCTCACAGTTTTATAAACTATTCACATATAAGTGAATTCTCTAACGTGGTGTTTAGAGATAGAAATTGCCTTCATTTCTTTTAACTAATAGATGAATAACTAGCATTGAATTATACCAAGGCTACCTTTAAAAGTGAAGAGTATTATCAACAGTATCTCTCAGAGCCTACATACAGCAGATGGATTTCTGTAAATAATCCATTTTTTGGATTATGCATCCACAGTCCTGGATACAAATTATACCTATGGCAACCCTGAGTGCTGAATTTTGCATTTGTAAAATGTGTAATCCACAGGTTGAGATAAAGTTCAGAAAGCTCTCTATCATCTATCTATGCATCTGAAGAGGATCATCTGCATTGTTTATTCTTGCAAGTGCTAGGAACATATTGCGCTGGTGAAATGTGCCATAGTATGCTACTTTGATGTAGAATTATAGTTTACTGGGCTAAGTCCTCCTAACACTTCTGTTCAGACTGTCACTTTCTTGAGTAAGTGGTAAGGCAAAACTCCCACTGATTTGAATGGGTGCAGGATAAGTCTCAAGAACAGCAGGGGAACATGCACAAATGTAAGGTGAGTTCTAGAAATAGCAGCTCACAATCCTCTTACAGAGAGTAGAGATGTTTATGAAACTGAACCTAAAAATTAAGTTAGAACCTTTTCAGCAGCACTTGAATGGGCAAAATCAAGACCTGGTGTAAGTGGCAGGATTGCCACCTATCTAAGTTTTCCCACAATCATCACTTTTTCAAGGTAGCTGTCCTTGGAAATCTGTAAGAGTGTCAGTAGACTCTGTAAGATGTCCAGTTGAATGGACTCAGGATCATTGTGGCTGTCCCCTTTTTGGTACCCCGGAGATGGCAACCCTAGCAAGTGGCCATAAATCCCATAAAAATCTGGGCTAAATTCCGCATGAGACTGTAAACTCTTTGGGGCAGGGCTTTCATTTATTACATTTGTACAGCACCTAACACAATGATACCTTCATCTGATTGGCCTCTAGCTACTGTTGCAATACAAATGGTAAACAGCAACTTAACTGGCGATGTAAGTTACACATCAAATTAGATTGGTCAGAAAGCTGATGAGGATAGTAATAGGAGTGGGTTGCAAAGTGTAGCTCACACACTTGGTGGGTTGAAGTGGATGAACAGGAACTACAGCTAACAGGAAGGTGTGAAATAAAGCAGGCCTCTCCCATACCCTCTTTTGATCCTTCCTAGTAGTTGCTTTTCCTGCTACATCCTTTTTCATTGGCTTGGCACCTAAATTACACTCATTTTGCACACCTCTCAGCCCTGGTCTACACTGGGGAGGGTAGAAGGGAATCGATCTAAGTTATGCAACTTCAGCTATGGGAATAACGTAGCTGAAGTTGACATACTTAGATCAACTTATTGTGGTGTCTTCTCTGCAGTGAGTCGACTGATGCTGCTCCCCCGTCAACTCTGTCTGTGCCTCTTGCCAAGCTGGACTACAGGAGTCGATGGGAGAGCGCTCCGGGGGGGGTCAATTTATCACGTCTAGACTAGACGTGATAAATCGATCCCCACTGGATCGATCGCTGCCTGCCGATCCGGATACCCTTATGCTCAGCCCGGGCTCCAGCTGCTTGGCAGCATGCCAGTGGAAGGGCATTATCTTAAACTTTAGGAGCCTAATCCTGCTCCCCCTGAAGTCAATGAAAGATTTGCCGCTTTAGTGGGTGCAGATTGGGCCCTAACTTTTCTATAGAGTGGATTGTTGTACACAAATGCCCAGTGCTGCTGGAACTAGGGGTGCTGCCGCACCCCATGACCTGAAGTAGTAATAACAAACACCAAATACATGGCTTCCCTGGTTTCCATCATCAGCACCCCAACCATAAAAATTGTTCCAGTATGCCTGCAAATGCCCCCAATGGCTGGCTAATTTAAAAAATATAACCTTCAAACATCTTGAAATACAGGGGTGATACCATCCATTAAGTTGCCTTTGATTCACACAGTAAAATGACCGTAGAGATTTATACTGAACTGATGAGTCACTGACATAAATCCAAAATACTAAAATATCCTCTTTGGTGTGCAGAAAGTACAGCAATCATCTGCGGAGCAGGAAAACATGTGTTATTTTCTTCTTCCATTACAGGATTTTGAAAATCAGCTATATGGACATCTGCGTTTAGAGAGATACAACCTTAGTAGTTTATAAATGGTCACAACCCACCACCCCATACTATATACTCATTCAGGGGCAGACTGTGAAACCCCTACTCACACTGGAGATCTTGAGTAGTCCCACTGAATTATTCATGTGAGTAACTGCTCAACAATGTGACTAGATATTTCATATTGTGGCTCTGAATGAGGTTTATTTTCACCCTGCTTCCTCTCTTGCTTTTGGTCTGCACTGTCATTTGATTGTTCTGTCATTTCTATATTAGATATCTTGAAGTCTTTCCTGAGTCAAATAATTTGCAAATCAAATCTAAAAAATGTTCACTGGGCCTTCTCCAATAACATTTGTCATGGCATTAATTTTAATGCAGTATCTGCGGTTTCATAATACACTAAATATTATCAGCTTATGTTCTGGGGAACATTAGCCTTTCAACGTGTTTGTCTTGAATAATTTTCCCCACTATATTTGGCAGTTCATCTTCAATTAATATTCTTTCCCTAACCTTACATTTTTCATATTAAGCATGCCAATTTCTCCAAGATGACACGGATTTTGAAATGGCTATAGAAAGCTCATAGGAAGTCAAGTTTATTTCTATTTTTAGTGTGGCATAGCTTTTAGAATCAAACTGATCAACTTGTAATGGGGCTTTAGAGTTTTACATAGTTTTTTTTATTAAAAGAGGCATCAATGCAATGAATGTAAGTATGAAAGTAAAAACATAGACAAAAAATATTGGACAGGAAACATTGTCCTAACACATTTCTAGCTTCAGTTTCATAAGCAAAGTTAATAAAACATATCTTTAATCGAAATATTGTTTATATGTATCAGATGCACATATATTTATGAATTCTGTTGTAACATAATCACAGCACAGATTTAGGTTTTCTGAAAGAAATAACAGTTTGACTTAGAATATGCTGCACGTATCAAAGGTTATTTTACTGTCACTATATATTTTTTCCTTATGTCAGCCTCCTTAGAGCAAATGCACAAAATATGGTGGCATATAAGGGCACCACAGGATTCAGGTTTTCTTCATCTAATGGTGTTTCTTTGATTATATATAATTACTACAACCTCCAAACTGAGATGTAATATTCTTATTGCATATGTACTGCAGATACAACTAGTAATTAATTTACTGTATACCACACTTTAATCAAAAAAAAATTTCCACAAAGCCCACAAACAGTAACCCATGTCAGCCAAATGCCCTCTGCACCTCAACATTATATAACTGGAGAAAAGCAGGGGGAGTGGGGGCGCGGCAGGAGGGGAGAGAGAGAAAAGCCAAATAGTAACAGCCTTAAGTTTATGTCACAGTTCAGAGTAACTGCACCTGTATTTCCACTTTATGGTCCACCAAGGGCACCCACTCTTAGGTTTCTAGTCCCCCAGCAGCCACCTCTCTTTGGTGGAGACACAGGTTTCTCCCTGATTTGGGTTTTTCCTGGCTGCACAGTTCCCTGCCTCCATTGTGAGTTCCCCAGCAAAATATGCTGCCTAAGCAGGCCTGCTTTGCTTTTTCCCTCAAAGGCGATAAATAGCATAATTGCCCACAATTATAAGGTACCACAACCTTCTGGCTAAACAAAACCAAACACCCTTGCCCCGCCCCTTCTCTGAGGCTCTGCCCTGTTCACTCCATCCAACATCCCTCCCACACTTGCTCATTTTCACCGTGTGGTGTGGGTCCCTTTTCAACTGGGTGTTTGGTTGAAAACTAGACACCTAGCAACCTTATAACACAACTCTTTCTATACAAATACATATTCTTGAGGTGAAAGCATTACACAGAAAACATTAAAACAATTAAGAAACCTGCAAGCATGCTAATAAGCTTACCAGAGATCACCCCAACTCCAAGGGGTCTGGCAGGAGTCAGTCCTTCAAGCCCTAAACAGATGTTTTTTCTGTGGTTACAAGTTCATAATGCCTTTTTCTCAGAACAAGAACACTCCTTTGTACAGTTTGGGCCTCTTATATTGTCTGCATGTAACAGGTGATCCACAGACAAAGGTCCCCTCCTCAAGGCCAAGCTTCAAAAGGCTGAGTTCTTGCGTAACCAAAGGTGGTACATTTGCATAAACCTTCTCCTAGAGATTTCCTGGGAAATCCACTTAACTTTAAAACTTCACTCTTGTGAGGAACATTGTTTCAAATAGTCCTTTGGAACTCATAATACTTCTTGGGGTTTACCTTAGTCATGTCTCTCCTCCCAGAGAGGTTACATACAGTCCCACAATAATACATAAACATCTGCATTTTTAATACAATGAACTCCTAAGATACTTAATGCAATATGGTGTCCAGGATATTGCAGGAAATTGCCACATCTGTCTTAGTTATCACTATCTCTTGTCTCCCAGGGCATCTCGCTTTTCCGGGTATCATAGACAGCAAGCGACTCAGGACAAGTGCTATCTTTGTTTATGCCACATACAGAGCTAAGCGCAATGTAGGCACTTAGAGTACAATTTTAAAAAGTATCCAAGTAACTGAGGAATGCAAGTCTCATTCTTTTTCTGTAATCTAGGCACCTCAGATACTTAGGCATTTTTGAAAACCCCACACTTAGTAATTAACAGTGGCATAAGCAGGGCCACATGGAAACTCTAGATGTTTTGATGCAAGGTTTAGGCTCATTTTCTTTCAGAAAATTTTAAAGAAAACTGGAGAAATTGCATTCAGAGGTTGTGTGAGGTAGCTCTTAGTTCCTTATTGTTTTTAATCAAGCAGTGTAAAACAAGAAAGAAAAACTAGTCCTTTAAATATCTTACCAAAAACACATGTAATTAACCCTGGGAAGCATTAGTAGCTGCGTTAGTGGGACTGTGGGCCTGTTGCTGGGCCACCTGTCCTACTGTGTCATCCCTGAACCCAGCCCTCATTTAATATAAAATGAAATAGAAATTGGAAATAGGAGAGAAGAAAGCAAAAGTGAGCCCAATCTTCTATAGCTAACATCTGAAAGAAACGTTTAGGCCAGCCTGTGACTGCCTTTCTGTGGATGAGTGGGAAGGAGTGCAAGGAGCCATGCTCTTGCATATCCTCCTACCCTGCTGGTTAGGGCTAGTCAGAATTGCAGACTGAGTGCAATGGGAAAGAATAGGCTGCACCATAAAGAGAGATTGAAGAGACTGGGACTGTTTGTTTCCTCTGAAATGTAAAGGAGGAGGGTAGGACATGCTAAAGGTTTAAAGAATAGCGAATGGGTACAGAGAAGGTGACTGGGAACTTCTATTCACTCTCTTCTAATACAAGACCAAGGGGGCATTCAATGAAACAAAAAGGTGTCAAATGTAAAGCTTATGAAAGGAGATACTATTTCACACAATTAACCAGTGGAACCCACTGCCAAAAGATATCATTGAAGCCAAAAGCTTAGCAGTATTTAGAAAAGGACTGTACACTCAGATGGATAACAAGAGCATACAAAGTTATAACAGTAAGTAGTAAAAACCAACAAAACCCCAAGAGCATCCTTTACACTCATGCTTTATGGCATATACCAACCTCTAACTAATAGGGGTTAAGAAGACAGTCTCTTTGTGAGCAGGTTATCCCATCAAACCATCTGCAGTGTTCTTCCACCTTACTCTGAAACAGCCAGTACAGACCGCCACTCTCAGAAAGGATACTGAATTGGATGGACCACTGGGTCTGATCCAGTCCAGCAATCTGTAAATTCCTGAATATAGAAGCACTTTCTACTTCTTTAAAGTTTTCTGTTTACTCTCTGCTGTCTCTATTTCATTTCATCTCCTCGGTTCATCTTATAATTTTCCTTTCTCTTTCTTCCCATTCCATCATCTTTTCTCTTATTTCTTTCAAGGAGTAGAAGGGAACTTCAGAAACCTTTGCATTCTGATGAACAGAACTTTTCAAATTGCCTGTTTATAGGTTTAGATTTTAAGGCCACATTATGATGCTTTACTTTGACCTCCTGCATAACACAGGCCATAATATTTCACCCAGTATTTCCTGCATCAAGCCCACATCTTGTGCTTGGACCAGAGCATATCTTTTAAGAAGACATCCAATCTTGATTTAAAGACTTCAAGTGATGGAGAATCCACTACATCCCTTAGCAAGTTGTTACAATGTTTAATTAACCTCACTGTTAAAAATTACACCTTATTTCCAGGCGGAATTTATATTGTTTCAGCTTCTAGGCATTGGATCATGTTATGCCTTTGTCTGCAGATTAAAGAGTGGTCTACTATCAGAATTTTTCTCCCCTTGTAGGTACTTACAGGCTCTGATCAACTCACCTCCTAACCTTCCCTTGGATAAATTAATACATTGAGCTTCTTAAGTTTCTTACTGTAAGACAGGCATGAATGATTCTCATAGCTCTTTTCTAAATTCTTTCCAACATCCTTTTTAAAGTATGGATGCTAGAATTGGACACAGTATTCCAGTAATGGCTGTACACAAAAGTAAGAATCTCTCTCTACTTCTACTTGATATTTCCCTACTTATACATCCAAGGATTGAATTGGCTTTTTTAGGCTACTCCATAACACTAGAAGCTCATGGTCAGTTGGTTATCCACCATGATCACTACTTCCAAAATACAGTACACGTCTTGTGTGTGAAATCTATATTCTTAATTCCTAGATGTATGACCTTACATTTTGCTGTATTAAAATGCACGTACTTACTAAGCTATCCAAAATGTTGCTGTAGAACTTACATGTCATTATTTATCACTCCATCAATTTGTGTGTCATCTGTAGAGATTTTTTCTTCTAGATCACTAATAAAGATATTGAACAACATCGGGCCAAGATCAGATGCATGTAGAACCCTTTCAGATGATGATTCCTTACTTACAATTGCTTTTTGACCTTTAGTTCCTGTGAGAGTTCAGTTCATTCCAGTATCTTGGGCTAGCCCCTGAGAAAGCTCTGTCTCCTTCATGATTGTCCTACATATTTCCAAACATAGAACCAATCAATGATGACATTAACTGTAGCGAAATAAGAAGCGATGGAATGGATAAGACAGAGTCTGTCTGGGCGAAAATCACATTGGGTAAAAAAGCAACTAGAGCTTCCCCTGAGATAGTGCTTGGCGTGTGCTACAGACCGCCGGGATCTGATTGGGATATGGATAGAGACCTCTTTAATGTCTTTAATGAAGTAAACACAAAGGGGAAATGTGTGATTATGGGGGACTTCAACTTTCCAGATATAGACTGGAGGACGAGTACTTGCAAGAATAATAGGGGTCAGATTTTTCTGGATGTGATAGCGGATGGATTTCTTCATCAAGTAGTTGAAGTACCTACGAGAGGAGATGCCATTTTAGATTTGGTGTTGGTGAGCAGTGAGGACCTCGTAGAAGAAATGGTGGTAGGGGACAACCTTGGTTCGAGTGATCATGAGCTGATTCAGTTCAAACTAGATGGAAGGATAAACAAATGTAGATCTGGGATTAGGGTTTTTGACTTCTCGAGGGCTAATTTTAAAGAGTTAAGGAAATTAGTTAGGGAAGTGGATTGGAGGGAGGAATTAGTGGATTTGAATGCGGAGGAGGCCTGGAATTACTTTAAGTCGCAGCTGCGGAGACTGTCGGAAGCCTGCATCCCGAGAAAGGGGAAAAAAACCATGGGCACGAGTCGTAGGCCAAACTGGATGAGCAAACAATTCAGAGAGGGGATTAGACAAAAGCAGACAGCTTACAGGGAGTGGAAGAAAGGCAGGATCAGCAAGGAAAGCTACCTTGGTGAGGTCAGAACGTGTAGGGATAAAGTGAGGAAGGCTAAAAGCCGCATTGAGCTGGACCTTGCAAAGGGAATCAAAACCAATAGTAAAAGGTTCTACAGCCACATAAATAAGAAGAAAACAAAGAAAGAAGAAGTGGGGCCGCTATACACTGAGGATGGAATGGAAATCAAGGATAACCTAGGCATGGCCCAACATCTAAACAAGTACTTTGCTTCAGTTTTTAATAAGACTAGTGAACCTTGGGATGATGGAGGGATGATAAACGGGAATGTGGATATGGAAGTGGATATTACCGCAACTGAGGTAGAGGCCGTACTTGAACAGCTCGATGGGACGAAGTCGGAGGGCCCGGACAATCTCCATCCGAGGATATTAAAGGAACTGGTGCGTGAAATTGCGAGCCCGTTAGCGAAAATTTTTAAGCAGTCGGTAAACTCGGGGGTTGTGCCGTATGATTGGAGGATTGCTAATGTAGTTCCTATTTTTAAGAAAGGGAATAAAAGTGATCCGGGTAATTATAGGCCTGTTAGCTTGACGTCTGTAGTATGCAAGGTCTTGGAAAAAATTTTAAGGAAGAAGGTAGTCAAGGACATAGAGGTCAATGGTAATTGTGACGAATTGCAACACGGATTTACTAAAGGTAGATCGTGCCAAACCAATCTGATCTCCTTCTTTGAGAAGGTGACGGATTACTTAGATAAAGGAAATGCGGTAGATATAATTTACCTAGATTTCAGTAAGGCGTTCGACACGGTTCCGCACGGGGAACTGTTAGTCAAATTGCAAAAGATGGGAATGAATACGAAAGTTGTTAGTTGGATAAGGAACTGGTTAAAGGGGAGACTCCAGAGGGTCGTATTGAAAGGTGAATTGTCAGGCTGGAAGGAGGTCACTAGTGGAGTCCCTCAAGGATCGGTTTTGGGACCGATCTTATTTAACCTTTTTATTACTGACCTTGGCACAAAGAGCGGGAATGTGCTAATAAAGTTTGTGGATGACACGAAGCTGGGGGGTATTGCTAACACAGAGAAGGACAGGGATACTATTCAGAAAGATCTGAACCACCTTGTTAACTGGAGTAATAGGAACAGGATGAAATACAATAGTGAAAAGTGCAAGGTTATGCATTTAGGAACTAATAATAAGAATTTTGGATATACGTTGGGGGCGCATCAGTTGGAAGCGACGGAGGAGGAGAAGGACCTTGGGGTGCTGGTTGATAGCAGGATGACTATGAGTCGCCAATGTGATACGGCTGTTAAAAAAGCAAATGCGATTTTGGGATGCATCAGGCGGGGTATTTCCTGCAAGGATAAGGAGGTGTTAGTACCGTTATACAAGGCGTTGGTGAGACCCCATCTGGAATACTGTGTGCAGTTCTGGTGTCCCATGTACAAGAAGGATGAATTCAAACTGGAACAGGTTCAGAGACGGGCTACAAGGATGATCCGAGGAATGGAAAAACTGCCTTATGAAAGGAGACTCAAAGAGCTTGGCTTGTTTAGCCTGGCCAAAAGAAGGCTGCGGGGGGATATGCTTGCTCTATATAAATATATCAGGGGGGTTAACGTTAGGGAGGGAGAGGAATTATTTAAGTTTAGTACTAATGTAGGCACGAGGACGAATGGGTATAAACTGGATATTAGGAAGTTTAGACTTGAAATTAGACGAAGGTTTCTAACCATTAGGGGAGTGAAGTTCTGGAACAGCCTTCCGAGGGAAGTAGTCGGGGCAAAAGACTTTCCTGGCTTTAAGACAAAGCTTGATAAGTATATGGAGGGGATGTTATGATAGGATTGTTAATTTGGGCAATTGATCTTGGATTACCACCAGATAGGTCTGCTCAATGATCTGCGGGGAGATGTTGGATGACATGGGAACTGAGTTACTGCAGAGAATTCCTTCTTGGGCGCTGGCTGGTGGGTCTTGCCCACATGCTCAGGGTTTAGCTGATCGCCATATTTGGGGTCGGGAAGGAATTTTCCTCCAGGGCGGATTGGCAAGGGCCCTGGAGGTTTTTCGCCTTCCCCTGCAGCGTGGGGCACGGGTCGCTTGCTGGTGGTTTCTCTGCAGCTTGAGGTCTTCAAACCAGTTTTGAAGATTTCAATAACTCGATCCTGGGATAGGGGTTGTTATAAAATTGGATGGGTGGGGTTCTGTGGCCTGCCTTGTGCAGGAGGTCAGACTAGATGATCAGATTGGTCCCTTCTGACCTATTAGTCTATGAGAACCAAAATATTTATCGAACACTTCTGTCTTTTCTGCATCATCATCGACAATTTTAACATCTCAACCTAGTAACAGATATTATTTAGTAGTAGTAATAATAGTAGTATTGCTTTTACGGTAACACCTAGGAACCCTGTCAGAAACCAGGATACCAGTCTAGTAAGCACTATATAAACATAATACAGTCTCTGCCCAGAGGAACTCGCAATTTAATTATAAATCAAAAGACAAAAAATAGATACAACAAATAGATGGCAGGCAGGGGGGCCACAATGACAAAGACCATAGGTAGGTACCTAGTGCACCAGAGGTATTTACAACAATCATTCCTATTTTTCTTAATTCTATTGGCCACAGATTTGTCATTGATCTATTTAGCTTCCCTTATCAATTATCTACATTTCATATCTTCTAATTAAAAGTCATTGCTATCAACTTCCCCTTCTCCTCCATATTTAAAATTATATACTTGCTTTTTTTACTTCCTTTCATAAGCAGAATCTGTTTTTAATCTTATTTTTAATACCCATATCCCTTCTTGTAAGGTAATATTTGAGTATTTGCATTGTAAATCTCTATAACTGTGTATCGCTAAATTGAAGACAAGCATTGACTAGTGTGAAATATTAGTCTTCAACAGGTGTTAGGTGCTGCCAGACAAAGAAGGCCTATTGACACCAGACAAACAATTGTGGAATATCAGAAGACAAGATGGAGGGAAGGATAACTCAGTGGTTTGAGCATTGGCCTGCTAAACCCAGAGTTGCGAGTTCAGTCCTTGAGGGGGGAAATGGGGATTGGTCCTGCTTTGAGCAGGGGTTTGGACTAGATGATCACCTGAGGTCCCTTCTGACCCTCATAATCTATGATTCTAAGACTTCATTGATTGCTTTCCTTCCCCACATGAGGAGGAGAGTATAACTGAAGTTCCCTCCATTAGGTGAGTTTGCAATGCAAAGCTGAAGGGGGAAGGAAATAAACCCCCTAACAAGGAGGAATTGGCTCATTATGCTGCTTGGACTCTGAGGGGTAAAGATAACTGAGCATAAGCAAAAGATCCCAGTGCTTAGCCTGTGTTAGTGCAAAAGACATATAGATAGGGCTTTACCAATTTCAGGGTCAGGATTTTAAAAGTTGTAAATTTAATGATTTCAGCTATTTAAATCTGAAATTTTATGAAGTTGTGGGGGAGGGTCGCAAGGTTATTTTAGGGGAGGTTTGCGGTACTGCTACCCTTACTTCTGTGCTGCTGCTGGCAGTGGCATTGCCTTCAGAGCTGGGCAGCTGGAGAGTGGGGGCTGCTGGCCGGGAGCCCAGCTCTGAAGGCAGAGCTGTCACCAGCAGCAGTGGAGAAGTAAGGATGACATGGTATGGTATTGTCACCTTTACTTCTTCGCTGCTGGTGGAGTACTGCCTTCAGAGCTGGTTGTCCAGCCAACAGCTGCCACTCTCTGGCCATCCAGCTCTGAAGGTAGCACAGAAGTAAGGATGGCAATCCGGCAACCCCCTACAATAACCCTGTGACCCCCTCTACAACTCCTTTTTGGGTCAGAACCTCCATTTGAGAAACTGATCTCCCCCCTGAAATCTGAATAGTATAGGGTAAAAGCACACAAAGACCAGATTTCATGGTCCATTATGCATTTTTCATGGCCGTGAATTTGGTAGGACCCTCCATATAGAGCTTACTTATCATAGAAGATTCTATTACTTTTTTAAACTTAACACTGGAACTCATTTGTGTTATGTGTGAACCTGTTTTAACCTCGTGAATAGCTCTCTATTTCCTTTTCCATATAATAAATCTGTAGATAATTTCCTATAGGATTGGCTACAAACATTGTCTTTGATGTGAGATCTAAAGTGCAGTTGACCTGGGGTAAGTGACTAGTCCTTTGGGACTGGGAGTAACCTGAATATTGCTGTGATATTTGGTCTAAGAGTATCTGTCTATCACAAAAATAGATCTATGTGCATGGCAAGAGATTGGAGTACCCAGGGAGACTGGCTGTAACTCCATGTTTAAGGCTATTCTAGTGCCTGTGGAGTTTACACTTGATAATTGGTTTGTGAAATCTAAATAGAACTCACAACCAGTTTGGGCTTTGCGCCCTGGTTCTTAACAGAGTGCCCTAAGGTTGGTATCCATGCTTTTGAGCCACTGCAGGACAGCTTGTACCAACACTTATGGCTAGCTTGTCTTGCATAAGCTAGTGTGATAAGACATGTTACACAAAGACTGGAAAATTTTAGTCCCAGCTGCAAGAACTGAATCTTTCTGGTGATATCGAGTACCTCTTTCACATAGCGGTCTTCTATTTTCCAGCAATTCAGGTTGCTGCTAGAACACTGGAAAAAGACTAGTCATGTTCCTCCATCATTCTACCTATGTTTGCAGTGTCAACTGCAGTGAAGGATAACTGAGAAAAGTTTATGGCTGAGTAAAAATCTGGTGATAACTAACAGACGTTTTCTTGGGTGATGACCCAAATCAGTCAATTGACCACTTCCTGAAACTAAGTTCCGAATTAGCAAGGAAGTGTACATGAGTGTTTCAAAGATTGTCACAGACTTTGTGTGTGTGTGTGTGTGTGTGTGTGTGTGTGTGTGTGTGTGTGTGTGTGTGTGTGTGTGTGTGTGTGTGTGTCTTGTAACAGGATCCAGTCAAGATTACTGAAAATTAGCTTTTGAACTGAACAACTTACTATTGTTAACTAGGATTATAGAACACTGTACATGTGTACCCTAGTTAATAGTTTCATGTTGCCTGTCAAGTTCTAGGTATATAGAGACATAAAGTAAGACGAAGTGTGCAAACTTTTTGAACTGCATTCAGTCGGTCATAAATGTAAGAGTTTATTTTAGGTAGTTAGGAGTGTTAGTCAGATCCAGGGGCAAATATCATTCCTTGAGAAATAGGTTAAAAGGATTGACTACTATAGATCTATTGGGAATGAGACCTTGGTGAATTGGAATGTAATTGACCAAAAAATCGTTTTTTTATGATCTAGCTTTGATTGGGTTTCCTCTGTTGCGTTAGCAATACTGGAGTTGATAAGCAATTGGCACAAGTGAGCGCTGTTCCCAGGGACTCAGTCAAATACTCTAACCAAGGTCACCTTTCCAAGATAGCAATTAAGTATGTGTTATTTTTTGTTGTGGTTGTGTTTGACTCTGAAAATCTAAGTGGTTGTATCAACCAGTTTTTCAATTTACATAGCCAAATCATAGTCCAATATCATTTTTGCCTTCTTATATCCTATTTATTATTTGTTATTGTTAAGAATATTTAACGAACTCTATTAAACTAATCTGAAGTCCTTTTTTTTTAAGTTAAGCAATCAAAATAATAAAAAAAAACTAAGAAAGGTGATAGGCGTACTCAGTTAAACAGCTGCTTAACCAAGGTTTGTTTTATACTCTGCCTTTCTTACACAGAATGAGGCATCACCTCATTCTAACAAGATTAATTTTCCAGACATGCATAAGATAGCTATTTCTATAATAATGCAGAAGTTACCACCAGGGATTTCCTTACACTCTCCCTGAATTTCCCCAACACCCTCCCCAGTTTTGTAAACTAGTTACATGCAGTGTTGCCAATTTAGTGATTGTTTGGAAATCTGAATTGAAATTGAAACATGAATACACACTTTAAAAGCATATAAAGTATGATAAAATATGTGTTTCTGAAAAAATATAATAAATTTGAAAAGTATGAACATAGACTAGCTTCCTTATACATCTGTTGTTTTTATGACAATGTCAGTGCATTCATTTTGGTGATGGTAGCCAACTTCATAATTTCAAATTATGATTTGTAAGCAAGTCTAAATGAGCTCTCCCTGACAGCTAGTGATGAGCTGGGGGCTGAGGGAAAAGGCTCCAGGACCAGATTGTATTTACATTCACACCTAATCTACCTAGGTATCCAGCAAATAGAGCTGTGTTGCCCAAGTAATAGATTTTGGCTGGGGTTGGGTTACAAATCACTTGAATGTGTGGATGGGAGGGAATGAAATGTCATTATTCTTATTGTACGAGTAAAGGGCGGTAGAACTGTACTTAGCCTGTGCTGATTGAGGATATCAAGAGAGAGGGTGCAGGGACAGCTGTTTTGCTTGATGGTCTGCCTGAGTCACAAGTAGTATCTGACCTGCCCCTCTTCACTGTTTAAAGACAGAGCTGATCAGGCTCCATAGAGAATCTTTTGTTTGTTAAGTGACCACTACAGCTGAAATCACTGACAATCAGGTCTAAGTGCTTAGACCTGCTGTGGGACAGTGTTTCTGTGGAAGAGATGGCCCAGCCTGCACTAGTAGTGAGGTTCCCCCACGAGAGCTCAGCTGAAATCATGAGAGCTGGGTGGACCTCAAGAGACCAACCTGCAGAGGTCACAGTGGCAGGTGACAGCAGAAGGTGATGACACAGGGCCATTGGCAACAGAGCGATGGAGTGAATAATGGCACAATGAACAACGGTGGCCAGAGTGGACAGTGAGCAGCTGGAGGAACAAGCAGGTGCCTTTTTGCCCCCCCACCTGGGAGGTGAACTCATGTGAAAGCACCTCTGAACTCTGAATCTCCACTGACCAAGGACAACCCCGGTGAGTGTTAGTGAAGCTGTTAAGAATGCTGGAGACACAACACAGTTCATGCGAGCAAACATGGCTGTGGCATCATACTTTCTATTTAAGCAAGAGATACCACATACTACAAACTGGAGGCCAATGTTAAGTGCATTGTCACATGTTTATCTTGAAGTTGAACACTGGTCCCAAACAAGACCAGCAAATGCTCACTATCTTACTGCAAGAAACTCAACTGACTGGCTAGAAGCATGTGGTGAAACAGTGAAAGACTTAACAGTTGAAAAAGTGAAAAACTTTCTTACCACATTCAAAAAATTTGCATACATGGCTGATGAATGCACCGATGCAAATAGCCATCAAGTATTAAGTCATTGTGTATGTTATCTTGATGTCAGTGGTAGGCCAGTAGATGCATTTTTAGATGTTCAAGTTATAAAAGACACATTGGCTGCATCTGTGACAACCCACATCTCAGGGTATTTCTACACTACCTGTTGGATCAGCAGGTAGCGATCAATCTATTGAGGATCAACTTATCGCGTGTAGTGTAGATGCGATAAATCAATCCCTGATCACTCTCCCGTCAACTGCTGAACTCCAGCTCAGCGAGAGGCAGAAGCAAAGTCAACGGGGGAACAGCGGAAATCGACCCCATGCCGTGAGGATGCGAGATAAGTCAAACTAAGATACGTCAACTTCAGCTACACTATTCTCGTAGCTGAAGTTGTGTATCTTAGGTCGATTCCCCCCCCAGTGTAGACCAAGCCTCAGAAGAGTTAAATGCTTGTCAATTGGACCTCAAACAGATGGCTGCTTATGCATTTGATGGAGCTGCAAACTTCTCTGGAAGACATGGTGGAGTACAAGCTTTGCTCAGAGAAAAGTGTAACTAATCTCTCCTGTTCAAAGTGCAGAGGCCATCTACTCCAACTAGCGTTAGTACAAGCTGCAGACTCTTCAAAAGACATTAAAAAAGCTATGCATTTAATGTCTTCATTATATTCTTTTTTCAGCAAGAGTCCAACAAGACTGAATATCTTGTGTGGCAAACTCAGGACACTTAGCTACCAGGAGAGGGGTAGTAATTAGTCCCAGAAGGCTTAACCATGGAGGAATAAGGTTCAGCTGGAACAGTGGTTACCAGGGAGCTAGTTAGTTTCAGCTGGCCCCAATGGCTGGAGACCTTTTTAAACCCTCCCTGGCAGGGAAGCAGAGGGGAGGAGAGAAGTAGAGTAGCTGCCAGCGAGTAGGGGCAGCTGAACTCTGAAACTTTTCTTGCAAGGCAGATTGCATTCTCCCCAGAAGGAGAGGAAAACAGAACAAGGGCCTGGCTGAGAAGGGATCAGCCAGACCCTGCGTGACTGTGAAGGGCTTTTGCTTTGCCCAAGCCTGTGTCTCCAAGGCTCAGAAGGACTGAGCTAGCAGAGGAGAAGCAGGTACTTTGCCACACGTGGTGTCAGGGGTGGGATGTACTAGTGAGTGAGGCTTGGTGGCAAGCCATCACAGGGCAAGGTAAAAAAAAAAAAAGGAGAAAAAAAATTTTTGGGGGGGAAAAATGGAGGATGTACTGCAGGCATTTATGCAGGCCACCGCGGCTCAGCAGGAGGCTACCCGACTACAGGTGGCAGCCCAGTGAGAGTCCGTACGGGTACAACAGAAGACCAACCAGCTGCTGATGAACCAGGTGGCCCAAGATCGAGCCACCCTGACCGAGGTAGTGAACCAGTTGAAGGCCCTGACCATGATGACGCACGAGGCCCAGGGGACCTGGCCGCTACGGGCAAGCAACTACTTACAGAAGATGACAACAGATGACGATATAGAGGCGTATCTCCTCGCATTCGAGAGGACGGCACTGCGGGAGGCCTGGCTCCAAGACCAGTGGGCAGGTCTGCTGGCTCCATTCCTGTGTGGGGAGGCCCAGAAAGCCTACTTCGACATGACTGCAGAAGCAGCTATGGATTACCCTTGGCTGAAGGCGGAAATCCTGGCGAGGGCAGGCGTGACGCCAGCCATAAGGGCCCAGTGCTTCCACAAGTGGAAGTACCGGGAGGACAAACCACTGAGGTCCCAGCTATTTGATTTGATACACCTTGCACGGAAGTGGCTCCGCCCCGAGGCCCGTGGGCTGGAGAAAGTAGTAGAAACCCTGGTATTGGACAGGTACATGAGAGGGTTGCCGCCGGACATACGGGGGTTGGTCCGCCAAAATGATCCCTCCTCTTATAACGATCTAGTTGCTCTCGTGGAGAGGCACTTAGCAGCCCAAGAACCTTCTCAGACCACCGGGGGAGGAAGGTGCCAGTATCGGAGACCAGCCTCTACGCCGAGGCCCCGGCTTGCCCTAGCTCCAGGCTGGAAAATGGAGAGGAGGCAAGAGGCGGAAGAGCCGCCAGCAGTCCCGGAGAGACTGGAGGACTCGGGAAGAAAGGCTCAGGGGATAAATCCCAGCAGCCCGAAAAATAGGGGGCTGCCCCGATGGGGGTACCACTGTTATGCCTGTGGTGAATTAGGGCATATTGTTGCCCAATGCCCTAATCTAGGAGAGCCCATGCAGTGTGAACTGGGAGATATAGGGGGACCATGCGAGCTAATAGGTCTAGTCGGGGTTGCGATGGTCCCCCATAGGTACACTAGGCCCGTTAAGCTGAATGGTATAGAGACCACAGCATTAATAGACTCGGGAAGTGCAGTCACACTGGTCTCAGGGAAGCTGGTCAGGCCGGGCCAACTATCCCAGGCCAAGCACTCGGGAATATCCTGTGTACATGGGGATATCAGCTATTACCCGACCGTCCCCGTACGCATAGAAGTTCTTGGGAACCCCGCTGAGTTGACAGTGGGAGTCGTTCCGAAACTCCCTTACCCTGTCCTTATCGGACGACACTTCCCGGGGTTTGATGGCCTACTCCCCGGGGACGAGGGAGAAGGAAAGAAGGACCCTGGGACCCAAAGGGTGGCCCAGATCGGGGACCCTCTCCCCGCCTTCCACGAGTTTAGCCAGGATGTGTTCTTCCCACCGGGGAAGTCCAGGAAGACTCGGAGGGAATGGAGGGCCAATAAAAGGAGGGGGACAAGGATCCTGACCCGGTACCTGATGCCTACACTGGCAGGGGAAAGAGGGGACTCAGCTGACACCGGGACGGGGTCAGCCAACTACAACCCAATTGTTAGACCGGGTTCCCAGGCGCTGTCCCTGAGGGGGAGACGGAGGTAGACCCCCCCAAAATAGGGCCAATAGGGACTGCACGCGGGACTTTTGATCAGGATCAGGCCAATGATCCCATATACCACAACATTTTTAAGGAAGTAGTTGAGGTAAATGGGGTCGCAGTGGAGGGGAGAACTAAGGGCCCAGGGCCGTATTATATGATTAAAAAAGATCTGCTGTATAGAGTAGTCCACGTCCAAGAGCAAGTCATCGAACAACTTTTGGTCCCCCGGAAGCATCAAAAAGCGGTAATGGATCTGGCCCACAGTCATCTATTTGGGGCCCACCTAGGGATGGATAAGACCCTCGATCGGATTCTACAGAGGTTTTTATGGCCTGGTATTTATGCAGCCGTCCGGCGATATTGTTCCTCCTGTCCGGAGTGCCAAATACATGGGCCTCAACCATACTTAAGGGCCCCTCTGGTACCTCTGCCAATTATTGAGGTTCCATTCGAGCGAATAGCTATGGACATAGTGGGGCCATCGGAGAAGTCGGCCCGGGGCCATCAATACATCCTGGTAGTACTAGATTATGCCACCCGATACCCCGAGGCCATCCCCCTACGGAATGCCATGTCCAAGACCATAGCCAAAGAGTTAGTCCAGATATTCTCCAGAGTAGGGATACCTAAGGAGATCCTGACGGACCAAGGGACCCCCTTTGTTTCTAAACTGATGACGGACTTGTGTACCATGCTCCACATACGGACCCTCAGAACGTCGGTCTACCATCCCCAGACCGATGGCCTCATTGAACGTTTTAATAGGACGTTGAAGAGCCTGTTACGGAAGGTGATTAGCCGCAACGGGAAAGACTGGGATGCCCTGCTCCCTTATGTACTGTTTGCTGTACGGGAAGTTCCTCAGGCTTCCACTGGATTCTCCCCCTTCGAGCTGTTATATGGTCGACACCCCAGGGGCATACTGGACCTGGTTAAAGAAGACTGGGAAGAACAGCCGAACCTGGGGAGAAACATTGTGGAACATCTGCTGCAAATGAAAGACCAAATAGCCCGAGTCACCCTCCTTGTGTGCGAACACATGGAGAAGGCCCAAGGGACGCAATGGACGTACTACAATAGTCAAGCACGGTCCCGGAAGTTCCAGGTGGGGGACCGGGTGATGGTGCTCATACCCACGGCGGAGAGCAAGCTCCTGGCCAGATGGCAGGGGCCCTATGAGGTAATCGAAGCCATAGGAGAAGTTGACTATAAGGTCCGGCAGCCAGGTCGCCGGAAGCTGGAGCAGATCTACCATATAAATCTGCTGAAACCTTGGCAGGATAGAGAAGCTCTGGTAGCTGCGCTGGGGGCACCATCCCCTAAAGGCGATCAGCCCAACCTGGTAGGAATATCCCCGGAGCTGACCCCGGAACAACGATCCGAAGCGGTCAGCCTGATCAAATGCATCCAAGATGTGTTCTCGGAAAAGCCAGGCAGGACTACTGAGGTTCACCATCACATCTTCACAGAACCTGGAGTGAAGGTGCACGTCAAGCCATACCGGATCCCGAAGGCCAAGGGAGAAGAGATTACGAAAGAGGTCAGGAAGATGCTGGCCTTAGGAGTCATTGAAGAGTCTCATAGTCAATGGTCCAGTCCCGTGGTTTTAGTGCCTAAGCCAGACGGCAATATGAGGTTCTGCAATGACTTCCGCAAGCTAAAAGAGGTGTCCCGATTTGAAGCCTACCCTTTACCCAGGATAGATGAGCTGATTGACAGACTGGGAAAAGCCCGTTTCATGTCTACCCTTGATCTTACTAAGGGCTATTGGCAGATCCCCCTGGCTAAAGCCGACAAGGAGAAGACGGCCTTTGCAACTCCAGAAGGACTATATCAGTACACTGTTCTTCCCTTTGGGTTGCATGGGGCCCCCACTACCTTCCAGTGGCTGATGGACAAACTGTTACGGTCCCATGGGGAGTACGCTGCTGCCTATCTTGATGACGTCATCATATATAGCCCCGACTGGGAGACGCACCTAAGAAAGGTAGAGGCAGTCCTGGATACCCTGAGAAAGGCCGGACTGACTGCAAATCCCTCCAAATGTTCAATCGGGTTAGCTGAGGCCAAATACCTTGGATATATAGTGGGGAGGGGCGTGGTGAGGCCCCAGCTCAACAAGCTAGACACCATACAGAAGTGGCCCCGACCACTCTGGACAAAACAGGTCCGAGCATTCCTGGGACTCGTGGGGTACTATAGACGTTTCATTCCCCACTTCGCCACCAGGGCATGCCCATTAACGGACCTGACCAGGGCTTGGGGCCCAGACATAGTAAAATGGTCTGATGCAGCCGAAGCCACTTTTGCAGATCTGCAAACAGCCCTCTGCACAGACCCCGTACTGATAGCCCCAGACTGGAGGGAGGAGTTTATCCTACAAACAGATGCCTCTGAAGTAGGGCTGGGGGCAGTGCTTTCACAAATGGTTGGAGATGATGAACACACCATTCTCTTCTTCAGTAGAAAGCTCCTGCCTAGGGAACGGAAGTACGCCATAGTGGAAAAGGAATGCTTGGCAGTAAAATGGGCTGTTGAAAGCCTCC
The DNA here is from genome assembly GCF_007399415.2 of Gopherus evgoodei. NCBI lineage: Eukaryota > Metazoa > Chordata > Testudines > Testudinidae > Gopherus > Gopherus evgoodei. The sequence continues at coordinate 89,206,082 of NC_044327.1, read as the reverse complement.
GCTACTGTCTACTGGGACGGAGGTTTACCCTGGTCACGGACCATGCAATTGCAGTGGATGCACCAAAACAAGGACAAAAATGTGAGAGTAATGAGATGGTTCCTATCGCTTCAACCTTTCCAGTTCACGGTGCGACACAGGTCGGGAACCCAACATGGCAATGCGGATGGCCTGTCGAGGGTGCACTGCTTTCCAACCCAAGTAGCCCAACCCCATAGTGTTGAGCGGGGCGTGGGGGGGGATATGTGGCAAACTCAGGACACTTAGCTACCAGGAGAGGGGTAGTAATTAGTCCCAGAAGGCTTAACCGTGGAGGAATAAGAGTCAGCTGGAACAGGGGTTACCAGGGAGCTAGTTAGTTTCAGCTGGCCCCAATGGCTGGAGACCTTTTTAAACCCTCCCTAGCAGGGAAGCAGGGGGGAGAAGAGAAGTAGAGTAGCTGCCAGGGAGTAGGGACAGCTGAACTCTGAAACTTTTCTTGCAAGGCAGATTGCACTCTCCCCAGAAGGAGAGGAAAACAGAACAAGGGCCTGGCTGAGAAGGGATCAGCCAGACCCTGCGCAACTGTGAAGGGCTTTTGCTTTGCCCAAGCCTGTGTCTCCAAGGCTAAGAAGGACTGAGCTAGCAAAGGAGAGGCAGGTACTTTGCCACACTTGGAAAATATAGACAATACACTGGGACTGAAGTTCAAATTAGTCCAAACTGGGAAAACCCTCTGGCTTTCTCATGAGCAATTCTTGGCTGTTGTCTTAAAATTATTCCAGCCATTATTACTGGCTTTGGAAAGTATCTACCAAGATGGAATGGATTTAAGTAGTGAAACTTGTGGATTACTTTTGCTACTACGTTCAGAGAAGACTATTGCCATTCTCTCTCTTGTAACTCATAGACTCATAGACTCTAGGACTGGAAGGGACCTCGAGAGGCCATCGAGTCCAGTCCCCTGCCCTCATGGCAGGACCAAATACTGTCTAGACCATCCCTAATATACAACTAACTCTACTGTTGAAACCACTTGGGTCATTAAACAATGCCATCCAGGCACCTGTTACAAGAGTAGTAAATCTTTGTCCAGCAATAGAAGCTACATTTGGATCAATCAGAGAGCTATCCATTGAAAATGTACTGGAAGAAGCAAAGACTTCAGTCCAGAAGTTGACTAATGAAGTTGACTCACTCCTTAAGTGAAGAAGACAAGAAGTGTTTGTTGAGATAACTGAAAAAGTACACAGACTTGATTCTTAAAAATCTACAACAGCAACTACTAGATTCTACTCAACCGTTACGTACCTTTTACAGATCCCTGTCCTGTAAAACACTGACAGTTGAGTGGAGTGAGGCAATGGGGCTACCATGTGCTCAGGATAGAATAGAGAATTTGAACACAGAGTGTGGAATATCATACGATGAATGAATGACGATCTGACTTCAACTTCTTTTTTATTATCACTAGTGGCTTGACCCAATCTTTATGCTGTTTCCTGGGATGAAAGAAATAGGAATTCATCTCTTGCTACTCCCAGTCACAACAGCTACTGTTGAGCATTCTTTTTCATCATTGAATAGAATTTTGTGGTCTGAAAGAAGTCACCTTCTGCCTGATCATGTGAATGAACTGATGAGCCTATCAACTGAAGGAATGGAAGTACTGCATGCACGAGAAGCCACCAAAGATGAAAGCACTGCATTCAAGAAGTTTATTAACAGAGTTGTGCAAAATTATAACAAGAAACCAAGAAGGATGTAGATGTCGTGCTTCATAGAAGGCTTGAGTAGCCAACTTTAATTTGTGTGATGATTTTAAAACATGAATTAAATCTAATAAAATGGTCATGAAACATTTTTCAGTTTTTACTATGGTGCCACAGCCCACCTTCACCCTTACAGTCTCACCCCTCATCAGCCCTGACACCCTCTATAAATTCAAACACCACCCCCCATTTCAATTCCTGGGGAAAACACTGGTTACCACTATTTTATTTATCTAGGTTGTGCTCCAACAAAGCACCTAAGCATATGCTTAAGTGCTTTGCTAGACAGAAACCTTTTTATTTACTAACTTATCTAAAGTACTCATCATGGTAGTTCAAGTACATTCCCACACTGATGAATCTTTCCTCACAGCATGCATGTGAAGTGGAGAATTATTCTTCTCTTTTTACACATGGGAAACTGAGACAGAGAGATAAAGGGCCTGATCCAACACCCACTGAAATCAATGAAAAGGCTCCCACTGACTTCAGTGGACTTTGGACCAGGCCTTAAAGCAGCTGCAACAGTGGCTGTAGAGCAGCTCCAGTATAGCTTAGGAGAAGATGGGTCCCACCCACAAAAGTGCCAGGATCTGTCCCAGCAAAGATTAGATCGAAACTGTCAGCTAAAATGGGAGCCAGCATTTAGTTTTTTGTCAAAATAAACTTCCACAAAGACTAAGACTAATAGAAATGGTTTCATATTTCTTTTTAAAATTGCAGCCAAAACAATTGTTAAACAAACATCATCCTGCTGTGTCTGCAACCAAAACACTGCAGCACTAGGACCTGAAAGAGAAATCAACTTCAATGTAAAATGCAAAATGTAAAACCAGCATAAAGAGCAAAAAGTATGTTGGATTTTATAACTCTCATCTTAATAATGTAAGATGTTAATTGTTAACTAGATAAGGCAATGTGTTGATTTGAAATATGTAGGTTCAAAAAACCCAAAAAATAACAAACAAAACACCACTTATCTGTGCCTGTTTATAATAAGCCTGAAAAGTACTCCAATTTGGTGGCAAAGTTCCCAACATTAGGGCAAATTTTTCTTTAACTTCCAGAGTTGGAAGACATTTAGGCCTGGTCTACACTGGGAGTGGTGGGGGAGGATCCACCTAAGATATGCAACTTCAGCTACGAGAACAGTGTAGTTGAAGTCGACGTATCTTAGTTCAACTTACCTTGCGTCCTCACAGCATGAGGTCGATTGCCGCAGATCCCCCGTCGACTTTGCTTCCTCCTCTCGCCAAGCTGGAGTTCAGCGGTCTACAGGAGAGCAATCAGGGATCAATTTATCATGTCTACACTACACGTGATAAAATCGATCCCCAATAGATTGATCGCTACATGCTGATCCGGGTAAACATTTGCCTACAATCACTATAGACTAGGAAGTAACTGCAGTATTACATGTATTGTCATGTAACTTGGCCAATATCTACCTTTTAATGGCAATCACTGTAGATTTGCAATTACTTAGTTTTTGCACTCACTTTTGTATAAACAAATATAGATTTTGAAAGGAGATGCAAGCTTAAAATTAGGTGGTACAAGTGGAGGAGCTGGTTTGATAATTTGGCCTATATGAATTATCAAGGAGATCCACTGGGTTTGTTTCATAAAAAATATGATAAAAAAACAACATCTTACTGGCTCAAGAAAAGTTTTTCAATATGTAAGAAGGACCCAACTTTGATTAATGGATTTTAATAGCATTCAAGTTAATACAGGAGCTCAGATTTTGTTTTGCTGAATAAAAAAAACCCAAAAAACCCAAAGGTAAAAAGTGGTAAAAACTGTATCTCATTCAACTGTGGGCCAAATCTCTGAATTCAATGTCAGTTTTGCTTGAGTAAGACAAAATGTAATTAACAGGTTGTTCTACAGAGACACATGCACCAATGTAAATGGGAAAAAAGAAAAAAAATCAGTGCTATCCCAGTATCCCTAGGATTTTTTTTTCTCATTTCCTTTTTGGCCTCATGAGTTTAATTTAATTATGTTTTCCAGTATATATGAAAATGCCAGTTCCCGATCAAGAGCAGTTTGCTGTTCATATTTTGAAAAAAACCCACCTCTTTACCAAAACATCTTACAAAAATATTATGATTCTTGGAAGAAGTAGCTGTCTTTTATGGATTAACTGCTGCGATTTTATTACATTCTTTAAAAGAAGGTAAATTATTATAATCTTGTAAATGAGGATTGTGGATTGACAGACTCACTGTCTGACAGCAAAGATGGCACTTAACCTTTTGTGAGTCAGTTTGGGCTGAGGCCAACCTCTCTGTGTGTGCACCATGTACCCACAAAATCTGTGCTTGCATCTGAATACTTGCACCTCTAGCTACCCAAGTTGTACCTAATTAATATTTTTAGTTAGTCCTCACAACATGTCTATGAAGTAGGTAAGTAATAATTACCCACATTTTACAGCTAGGACAATTGACTCTCAGACATGCTAAAAGGCTAGAACTTTCTAAAGAGGTGCCTAATACTGGGTACCTCAAATTCGGATGACTGACAAAAATGTTTGTAGGGGCAGATTTCAAAGGAGCTGAGCAGGGCTGTCCTTAGGACTTATGGTCCCCTAGGCGGGATTATTAAACTGGTGCCCCTGTGCCCGTCTTGCTCTTAGCAACACAAACATAAGCTTACACTATTGGAAAACTTGCCACATGCATGTTATTAAAACCAGTTTAACTTAATGAAGCACACTGTAATGCTGATGGACTAGCACTAAAGAAGTAGCACTGTAGAAAAAATTCTGATTTGACAGAATGATGCAAATAATATAATTTTTTTAATTTGTCAACATTTTATTGGAAATTTATATGAAGAGGTATTGAAACAAGGATTAGTTTTTAATTAAAAGTAATCTTTCTGGCTTTCTTGGCTGCAAAATCAGTAATAATGTCATCATATGACAAAGAGATGTCTTGTTTGATTGCAAGAATAGCAAGACCAGTCAAGTGTTCCTGACTCCTTGTAGAGCAGAGATAGTTTTTAATGAGCTTTAGTTTTGAGAAACTCCGTTCTCCTCATGCTACTGTTACAGGAATTGTCAATAGAATATGAGTGGCAATGTACACATTAGGATATATGTCAACAAGTTTGCTGGTATGAGTAAACTGTACAGTGTCCATCATCGATTTTGCATGTGGCAACATTGGTGACAGTGTACTCAATTCTTCATACAGTTCAAGTCCATTTATATCAAAACGATCGCCGTGCTTCAGGAGGCTTTCTAGGTCAGGGGTCCCCAATGCAGTGCCCGAGGGTGCCATGGCACTCAAAGGGACCTCTCAGTGCACCTGCGTACTGGCCGGCGGACGACCATCCGCCGAAATGCCACTGAAATTCGGCGGCATTTCAGTAGTGACACCTCTGGATGATGCCGCTTGCCAGCAATAAGCAGTGTCATCCAGAGGCATCGCCGCTGAAATGCCGCCGAATTTTGGCAGCATTTTGGCAGATGCTCGTCCACCACCATGGTCCTTCATCTGGTGACTGCTAGACGAAAAAGATTGGGGACCACTGCTCTAGGTTCTTGCACTTTGTCATTAGTTGCTCTTGTTTTCCTATTTCTTTGAATTTAGTCCTGCTCAGCCCATTTATCAGCTGAGTGAATGGAACCCCAGGCCGACAGCGAGTTGAGTGGCTCAGTCAGGGTCTCAACCGCCGGCCTGCTCATCCTGCTGCCAGCGTGGGGTTCCTTGGGATTCCCCAGGCCAGCAGTGAGTGATGAGTGGGGCCAGTGGCCGGGACCCCAGGTGGCAATGGGGCAGCAGCCGGAACCCCAGAGCACTGGTGGGCTGAGCCGCTCAGCCCACCGCTGAATGCCACCAAAAATCAGCTCGCGTGCCACCTTTGGCACATGTGCCGTAGTTTGCCGACCCCTGCTCTATACATTAGTAAGGAGATGAGCGTATTACAGTTGTTGGAGGGCACTATTTAGCAGTAACAGGGCTATAGGAAAATCAGTCAAAATTTTTTGTTTCTCTGATGAAAACTGGCTCACTCCCTTTCCCATACCAAACTTTTCACAAATAATTGTCAACAACTTAATTTTCTGTTTTTGGCTAAGGTATTGATTTTTTAAAAAAAATATTGAAATTGAATTCAGGATTGTTCGCAAGCATTTTTGGTGAACAAATTTGTTAAATGATAATCTAAATGGCAATGCAGTATTGCTTTCATGCTTGGCTCACCCCCTCAGCCTGCTGGTCCAACAGCTGCAGTAGAGGAGATGGAAAACTGCAGGACCCCAAAATCCACCTCTTGGGGTGCAGAGCGGCAACAGCAGCAGCAAACCCTCAGGTCTGATCAAACGCCAATAGGCACCACCACCAGCCCAACAAACCATGGTGAAGTTAGCATAGCATCTGATCTCAGGGACGAGGCACCCAGGGAGCCACAGCAGCTCATCCTGCCCTGTGCAGCTCCCCCTGGATGAGATGGATCACTGCCAGCCCGGGGGAGAGAGACGCTCCCCAGCTAGGGTGACCAGATCCAGATGTCCTGATTTTATAGGGCCAGTCCCAATATTTGGGGCTTTGTCTTATATAGGTACCAATTACCCCCACCTAGGGTGACCAGACAGCAAATGTGAAAAATCGGGACAGGGTGGGGTGTAATAGGAGCCTATATAAGAAAAAGACCCAAAAATCAGGACTGTCCCTATAAAATCGGGACATCTGGTCACCCTACAGGTGAGTTCCTTCCCCCACCCCTTCCCAGAGACCTCAGCAGCCAATCCCCTCCCTCAGACTGTGCTGCATTCATCTCTCTCTCGGACTCAGCAGCCCTGCTCTTACATGCTTCACTGCGTCCCATCTGTCCGGGCTCCCAGCAGAGCAGTGCCCTCAGACCTAGTGGTGCCCTAGGTGGCTGCCAATTCTGCCTATGGCTAAGGATGGCCCTGGAGCTGAGCACCTACAAATTCAGGTGAAGTTAGCAGCCCACAGCTCCAATTAGAATCTCCAAATTCACGCACATGTTGGGCAACCAACATTGAGCCACACAGCAAGTCAGTAACAGAACCTGCATTTGCCTGACACTGACTTAATCCACTGTACCACAGTGCCTCGTAGGCAAATCACTTCATCCCTGTGTCTTTCTGTTTCTTTGTATACACCTCACAATGTCTTATCAGTAAAATTGAACTAATACTCATCTAACAACCTACCCACCCCATGGCTCTCTTTCTTAATGCAAACAGAGCTCTTTTGTTGACTTAAGTAGGTGTGTGAAGAAAATAATTCACTTCAAAAGAGACATGTAGACCAGATGTCAGACCAGTCATTGTAGGAAATCCAATCTAAGGCATAAAATGAAAGCCAGTTATGCCCCAAAAAGCATATGATTACCACCGCTATATAGGTGGTGTGTGTGTGTGTCTCTATATATATGCATATATACAGGTATGTATGCCTTATTTATATATATGTCACACTTTACCCATCTGTAAAGTGAATACAGTAATGTATACCCATCTGAGTGGTGGAAAGGTGTCCTGTGGTTTAATCAATGTGTGTAAAGCACTACAAAAATAAATATATACAATTGAAACAAAGAGGGAAAAATGTCAAAAGCAGTCATTGTAGTAGCTGAGTGCTGTACACAGATATGAATTTAATGGTAGTGCTCATATTTTTTATACACACACAATAGGAGAAATAGATATTAGGTGTTTAGGAGGACTCATGTAGTATTTCAAGTTAATGCTTTTATAATATGAAAGATGTATTTACAAAGATGTATGAAAGGTGTTGTAGGCAACAACTTAAATCAGTACACTTGAAGGGGAGAAAAGGTCAAACCAAGGTTAATTGCATTTCTTGACATTTTGGAGAGAATATGAGTTCTTCATGTAGTAAAAGCATGAAGGAGCAGCTGGCAGTACTTGCAGTACTTGCAGAAGAGCATAGAGCAGAGAAGAAACAATCAATATACAAGCACAATGGGAAGAACTACTCTTTAAGCCTAATTAGTAAGGCATTGTGAAAGAGGGGGAATTATATCATTGTAAGTACAACATTACTGAGCTAATGATGGAAGTAACCCAACTGTTTCCTCTGTATGTGATTCTCTCTCCCTTTTTTATATACCACGTTCTCTTGAGAAATTAAAGGAAAGGGAACAAAAACAGAAAAAGCCTCATTAATGGCTTTCAAAGTACTTTAAAATTCAAAAGCGCAACACACAAAAGTACATATAATTAAAAATGATTAAACATATTTAAAAGATTTTCTCATATTAAACAATCAATCCTCTGCACACTTCTACTTTTGTGTCCATGTTTTCTAAGATTTGCAGTGTAAGCCTGAGCTTGGGGTGGGATGGGGTAGGGGAGGAGAGGGAGGAAGGAGTGAGGGAAGAGACCAGAAAACAAAACAAAACAAAACAAAATAGAAGAGATATGAAAATAGCTGTGAAAAATTCTGTTTGTGACTAACAGCATCATGCACTTTTGATGGGCTAACAAAATAAAAAGTATGCAGTATTAAATTAAGAAAAATCCACAACCAGCTGGAATTCTATTCTATAGAGGTTTTTATACAGTACTACTACGATGGTATTGTGTGTGTAAACTATATGCACCTCTTAACTTCCTAGGTTTCTTTTTGTTTTCCTCAACTCCAGATTTAGCCCCCCTAACCTGCCAAAACATACATACAAAATGATTACATTTATGCCCATGACTGATCCCATTGAAGTAAATAGGACAATTCCCGTATGTGAAGTTAAGCATATCCTTGCAAAAATCAGGAAAGGCAAAAAGTATTATACTTACAGGACCTTACTCTCACAAGTAAAACTGATCATTGGAACTATTCACATGAGTAAAGCTATCTAACTTTGTGCAGCATCAGATTTGATACTTGTAAAATAACCACTAGGCCTCTTTTTTGTGATTTAAAAAAAAAGAAACCTTAAAAGAACACAGATACTTGTTAAGGACCAGATCTGGCATTTCCTGTACTCCTAGAACTCCCTTAGACTTCAAGGAGTGCAAGCAAATTCAGGCATGATGTGATCCCTGCAAAGAAACTTCCGGTTGAAATTAGCTTAGTAGAGTCTTATTGGTTTAGCTTGATAAGGAGGATCCATTCTGACTCATCTGGAAGAACCCTTCTGTTGCCCCTGACTTCTCATTCCTTGTAGTATGGTCAGCAAAAACAAAAAGCAGTCAGGAGAAAGCAATTATTTGACTTCTTAGGATACACACTGGGATTGTAAGGTTGAAAAGAGAATGAATTAAGGCAGAAAAATCCTTGGGAGAGGAGGTAGAAACTAAAATGAGAGGCTGGAAGACTGAGCCAATGGAGTGGATGTTGCTCAAGGGTGTGTGAATTTTCACACCTCTGAACGGTATAGTTAAGACAGTGTAGACAGTGCTAGGTCAACGGAAGAATTCTTGCCTCTCAGAGAAGCGGATTACCTATGCCGATGGGAGAATCCCTTCCATCAGCATAGATTGTGTCTATACTGAAGTGCTACAGCCGTGCAACTGCACCGGTGCAGCTGTGCCACTGTAGCATTAAGTGTAGACAAGCCTTAGTCTCTCCGCGCTTCAGTTCCCCATCTATAAAGTGTGGATATAGCACTTCCCTATCTGAAGGGTGTTGTGAGAATAAATACATTAAAGGTTGTAAGATGCTCCATAAATATGTACAGCATTTTACAACACATAGTAAGACACTGTCGCCATCTCAAAGAGCTTACGGACATCACAAGATAATGCCCCAAATAAATGCACAGTGAAAACCCTTACTGTCCGTATTGACAGTTTTGATATTCATGGGGTAAGAATGTAATTCAGAACACTGACCTATTTACACATATCTTTATCTTATTTACATTTTCCAGAATCACTGTCACAATTACAATTTATCACTAAGAGGTTAAAAACATAAATCTATGCATAACTCCCTTTTGAGAATTTCTCAAAAGTGGGAGCGAGGGACCCTCCGCCGAATTGCCGCTGAATACCTGGACATGCCACTCCTCTCCAGAGTGGCTGCCCCAAACACCTGCTTGTTAAGCTGGTTCCTGGAGCCGGCCCTGGTTCAAAGTACAGTAACGAACCCAGTTCCTCATTTCCACTTTTGCTGACATAGAGAGTAAGACAGTATTTGAATAATTCCACAAAGATAGTCATGGCATGTCATCCACAGACAAACACAAAACATATATTAGTGTAGGTAATACAGAGTGCAGACTGTAAATTCTGAGTAGCATTACATTACATGATAAAAGCTGTACGTTTGTGGGTATATCAAACTGATAATGGAGTAAAGTCGTTCAGGAGGAGTGAGCTATACCTTAACAAAACAGAAACAGATGGAGATAGATTTTGCCAGATGTTGCCTGGACATATTGAGCCCACTCACTTGTGGTTAGCCAAAGCATCCGCCAGAAAGGAAGGCACCTAGTCTTGAGAATGAAGACATCAAGAAATGAAGAATCCACCACTTCCCTTGGCAAATCTTTCCAGTTGTTAATCACTCTCTCTGTTAAATTCAAATTAGAAATAAGGCGCACAATTTTGACTTCAGCTTCCAGCCCTTAGTTATTATGCCTTTCTCTGCTAGATTAAAGAGCTCTTTAGTACCCAGTATTTTCTCCCCAAAAAGGTATTTCTACACTATAATCACATCACCTCTCAATCTTCTTTTTCATAAGCTAAACAGATTGAACTCTTTAAATCTCTCACTGTGAGGCATTTTCTCTAGCCCTCAAATCATTGTTGTGGCTCTTTTCCGCACCCTAGCCAATCTTTCAACATTCTTTTTAAAATGTGGACACCAGGACTGGATGCATTTATTCCAGTATCCATCTCACTGATGCTGCATTCAGAGATAAAAAAAATCACCTCACTGCTCTACCTACTCGTCCTCTGTTTATACATCCGTTAGCCCTTATTTCCAGACATGTGAAAAGACAGACAAGATGCTTCTCAGGATATAATACTCCCATTCCGTAGGTATGTAGTTTCTTTTGCTCTTTAAAAAAAACATTGTTTGAATGGGCCCACTTTACAAAATGATTCAGATCACTCTGTGTGACTGCCCTGTCAACATCATTTACCCATCCGCCTATCGTTGTGTCATCCGCAGCAGTGATTTTATGTTAACCACTAGACCACTGATGAAAAAGTTGAATAGCACTGGGGTTAGAACTCACCCTGATTAGAAACCCCCTTTTGCATTGGTGCAACTGTGTCCCTTCTGGCCAGCTTGGTTGAGGTCCGTGAGCTCACTCAGCCTGGCGGGGCTGTCAGTCTATTTCTGGTGCCCAGGGGTCTGAAAGCCCTCTCCACTCTTAAGTCCACCAGGAGGCTGGTAGGGGAACCCAGCCCACCCACTCCATTGGGTTCCAGCTCAGGGCCTTCAAGCTAGAAAAGCTTGCCTCCCACTGCCCTGAGCTCCTTCCAACCTCCCCCTGTTTCTGTAGGCTCTTGAGCCTGCTGGTCTGGCTGTCTCCTTCTAGGGTTTTGCCCCTGAGTGGCTCTCCAGCAGCTTGCTGGCAAGAATTCCCTTCTCCAGCCAGCTCACTCCTCTGGTAGCCACCATGCCCCTCTGCTTCCCAGTCCTTCTATCTTCTCAGCTGCTGTGAGGCTGCCAACCAGCAATGGCTGGCAGTGCCTGTGTTAACCCTTTGGTTGCAGGCCTGGCATGGGGTACATACACCCCATAACACCCCACATTTAATGATTATTCTCCATTGACAACTATTCTGAGATCTATCAGCTCTTAATCCATTTAACATTTGCTTTACTAATACTGTACAGTGCTAATTTTTAAATCAGAAAGCTGTGTAGTACTAAGTCAAATGCCTTGTAAAAGGCTGAGTATATTACATTCAGTTACATTTATCAAGCAAACTTGTAAACTCCTCAAAGAACAAAATCAGGTTTGGGGTTAGATATATTTTTCATATAACTATATTGCAGGGGTGACCAAACCGCAGCTCACAAGCTGTATGTGGCTTTTTTGCAGTTAAAGTGCAGCTCACGGAGCCACCCCCCCCCCACCATTCTCTGCCTACTAGACTGGGGATGGAGAGGAGCTTGGGGTTTCTGTCCTGCGGCAAGGTGGTGGGACTAGGGGCTTCTGCTCTGAGGGGAGAGGGCATCTTGGAGCTTCTGCCCTGCCAGAGGTGCCTGCTGGGACTTCAGCCCCAAGCCATGGCAAGTGCTCGGAATTCCCTAGCTCCACCACAGGGCAGAAGCTCTGGTAGGCGCATCCCACAGGGCTGAAGCCCCAAGCCCCAGCAGAAACGCTCAGCTCTTGAACGTCTGAAGATTATCGTATGCGGCTTGGAGTGTCAGTAAGTTTGGCCACGCCCGCTATATTGAGAGGCATTAATTATATTCCTAACCTTTAATTATGTACTGACTGAATCCTGTATCATCTTTGCCTAACGTCGGTGTTGGTATAATCAGCCTACATTTACCCCGGTCAATCAACTTGTCCGTTTTGAATTGACACAACATTAGCTCTCTTCCAGTTTTTTTGAATTTCACTAGTATTCCAAATGTACTAAAAATTCATGTCAGCAGGCCAGATCTCTCTTCATTTAACCCTTAGGACTCTTGGGTGCAAGTTACCCAAGCCTGCTCATTTAAAAGTGTTTATCCCTCATAGTTGTTATGATCCTCATTAATTACAATGAGCTGGAAAATATTTCATCATCCTCATGTGATATGAGTGCATCCGTCTACTTTTTTCCAAATGCAGAATAAAAATTTATTGAGTATTTCTGCCTTTCCTGCATCACAGTTAATTTTACTATCTCCATCTAAGAATGGGCCTATATTATATTAGGATTTCTTTTGTTCTTCAAAGATATAAACTCCTTTTTACAGGCCATTAGCCCTTCCAACCAGGAAAGTTTCCTTGATATCTTTAGTTTCTCTTATTAGTTTCTACACTTCATAACTTCTGATTTGTATTGATTTCCATCTACTTCCCCTTTTACCCAAAGTTGTCCTCTTTCTTCATTGTGAAATTGTGACATTTTTCAAATTTATAATTTTCCTCAGTATGGGGAAATTAGCCCTTTTAATGCACCAAGTATATATATTACTAATTGGGACTGTCTTCTGTTTACCCAAATTGAATGTAATCAGGTTACAATCACTGATCCCTAGGCAACCACCAACTTCCAGTCCCAGTGATTACTTCGTTTTTATCTATAATAATAGAGTTCAAAATAGAATTACCTCATACTACGTGTAATACTTCTGTAGTGATTTACCAACAGGGGCCTGATTTTCAGAAAGTGCTGAGCACCCACCTTCTGAAAATCATGGCCCTTCACTGTGCCTCAAATTAGATGACAAAAAAATTGAGCGACCCAAAAATATCACTAGACACTTTCTAAAACTTTGGTCTAAATGCTTAGATAGAGAAGCAGTTTCAAAATGAATTTTAAGAAGCGTGCTCAGTTCCAAGGAGAACCCTGAGGAATGGAATGCAGCCAACATATTATTAAAGGTGGATCTAAAAATAATCTTACTTTTTTTTTTTAATTTCAGTAATGGGAAAAGTCATAGGAATTTTAAGAGATTAAATATATATCCAAGGAAGAGTCACACTTTCCTAATTTGTTTAAAAGATCAAACTGCCAGAGCAGATTTACAGAATGAAATAAACATCATGTTCTCTACATGCCAATCTTGTTACAACATTCTTGTATTTAAAGCAACTGTACATTGATGCACACTAGAAGGATAACTTTTGGCAATACTTTCTTTTTTTTTTAGCTCTCAATAATATTGTAAAACGGGCTGATTTTCAGAAGACATCAGGCAAACTAATTTTTAAAGCCTGATATCCCCGCACACACACACACACACACACAGAGGCTTTCTATATCTGAAACTCCCCTTTTTACTATTAATTACAGTTATTTCCACAAGTATTACAATAATCAATGAATAAATAGGGCAGCTATCCTTCCCAGAGTGCTCTTATACAGTCACTCTACACCTTATATATAGCGTAGAAACACAGATTATAAGACAGGCTTGATCGGGGTGGGCAAACTACGTGGCTGTGGGCTGGATCCAGCCTGTGAGCTCCCGCTCAGGAGCAGGGTCTGGTGCTTGTCCCACTCTAGCCGGGGGGCAGGGTTGGGGGGCTGCACCACCCAGCTCCCAGAAGCTGCAGAATGGCACCGCTCCAGCTCCTAAAAGCTCCAATGGCCCCACTTCAATGGCCCCCTCTAACACTCCAATAAGAGCTTCAGGGGCAGTGCCTGTGGATGGGGCAGCGTGCAGAGCTGCCTGGCTGCACCTCCCCATAGGAGCCAGAGTAGGGATATGCCCCTGCTTCTGGGAGCCACTTGAGGTAAGCACTGCTCGGAGCCTGCACCCCTGAGCCTCTCCCCATGCCCCAACCCTCTGCCCAAGCCCCGATCCCCTTCCTGCTCTCCAAACCCTCGATCCCAGCTCGGAGCACCCTCCTGCACTCCAAACTTCTCATCCCCAGCCCTACCCCCAGAGCCCACACCCCCAGCTGGATCCTGCACCCTTTCCATACCCCAAACCCCTGCCCCAGCCCTAATCCCCCTCCTGCCCTCCGAACACCTTGGTCCCAGCCCAGAGCATCCTCTTCCTACACCCAAAACTCCTCATTGTCAGGCCCACCCCAGAGCCTGCACCCCACAGCCGGAGATCTCCCACACACACACCATGTTCCCCCACTCCAGCTTGGAGCCCCCTCCCCACCCTGAACTCTTCATTTCTAGCCCCACCCCGGAGCCCGCACCCTCAACAAGAGCCCTCACCCCCTCCCACACCCCAACCCCAATTTTGTGAGCATTCATGGCCCACCATACAATTTCTCTTCCCAGATGTGACCCTTGGGCCAAAAAGTTTGCCTACCCCTGATCTTGATGGTCCCTAAAAAACAACCCCAAACACCTGAATAATAGTGATGAGGCTTTGACAAACCAGGTGCTATGTTTCACAGTGGTCTGGTGGCTTTAATACATAAGTAAAATAGGTTCTAAACTGTAAAATGTAAGCCACCAAAAGCTCTAGTCAAGTTTGCTATCTGCTTACCATACAACTATCATACATGCCATTGCTAGTTTAGACTTTTATAACCATAATTTGCTGAAGTGGCATCTTAAAAGTTACATTCAGTTAAGTGAGGGTTTAGTTTATAATTGTGTTAGTCTGTAAGCAAGAGTTTCTCAGAGGCTACAGGAAAATATCAGTATCTCTTACAGGTTTTCATTGTTTTATAAGGTGATAATAGGTACACTGAAGGTTGAGGGGGGAAGCACGATGGATCATAGAATCATAGAATATTAGGGTTCGAAGATACCTCAGGAGGTCATCTAGTTCAATCTCCTGCTCAAAGCAGGACCAACACCAATGAGAAAGCAGGATTAAATATGTAACCCATGTTAATGGGTCTGATGAAAAAGAGAGCCAAGCTTTTTGCTGAATAGATGAGAGATGGGGGAAGCTGCAGTGTGCTCACCTTGCCAATAAAGGAATGGATGGTGTTGAGCGTTGTGACTGGGTGAACTCTAGGGGATGGGAGAATGACTCAGCCAATAGGAGGGAGAATGAGTGGAGAACAGCCCTGCCTTAGGGAGCGTGGTCAATCTCCTGTCTCTCCCTGCCTGAGGGGTTGCCTATTTTGCCCTGAAAGGGGTTTGCCAAATTACTCTTGGAGAGAGCAACTGGACTTAAAAAAACACAGAGGAAGCCCTCTATGCCATGGGGACTTTTCCCCACTGTGAGTAACATCTATTTCTGCCTCAGAGAGGCTAGTCCCCATGGCAAATCAGCACCTCAAGCACCTTCAGGTCTGCAACAACTCATCAAGGAAGTGGGTTCCTCCACATTACAAAGCCCACTAGTGTGGAATAAACTGGACTCGTGAATCCAGGGAAATTGTCCCAGGGGGTAGTGTTACTTGCAGGTGTTTGATGTTACTGAGGTACCCACACCAAATCAATCTTTGCCTTCCCTTTATATGCTCTCTCTATATTTCCTCATGTAAATAAAGTGTACTTTGATTGTTGATTCATCCATTACGGAGGTGTCAGAAGAGCATATGTACGAGATACCAGGCTTGTTATAAGGATAAGTACTGAGTCAAGGATAGTCAAAGCCACATAGAGATGTAAACTAGGGTACTCAATATCTTAAAGATTCAGGTGGTGGCACCACCAGTTACCGTTTAAGAACCCAGGCCATTGAAACCCACTGTGGCCAAAGCAGAGGGACACTGTGTAACAGCTCCTGTTGATGGTTAGCAGCTCCTAGGTATATGGCAACCCATAAAACTCCCTTACATTCTTGGAGGCACCACTGGGATTGGGAAGAGAAAACAAAACCCTCCTTATTATCCCCTCTGTTAATCAGCATAGATAGAAGACAGGTCCTTAGTGTGGTGTGAAGAGAGTGAAGTAGGCCCACAATAGGCTGTGGTGGTGGGTGGTTTTGGCAAAAGTACCTCCAGACAGGGCTGACTCCAGGTTTTTTGCCACCTCAAGAGGCAGAGGAAAAAAAAAGCCGCGATTGGTGGCACTTCGGCAGCAGCTCTACTGCACCGCTTCATTCTTCGGCGGCAATTCGGCGGCCAGGCCTTCCCTCCGAGAGGGACTGAGGGACCCGCCGCCAAACTGCTGCCAAAGACCAAGACGTGCCACCCCCTTCAATAGGCCGCCTCAAGCACCTGCGCTGATGACTGGAGCCGGCCCTGCCTCCACAGCACAGACTGTAGAGGTTGTGGCTACAGTAAAGGCCTTAGGGAAGGTCACCTCCTGTGGCAGAACCTATCAGGAGGAAGAACAGAGATGCTAGGCTGTATGTTATGGGTCCAAGAGATCTGATGTGAAGATGGTACCCACAAAGTAATTGCTGATGAAGATGGGGTGCATTGAACTCAACAAGCCATAGGCATATGCCAAGTGTGCCCCCTACTCCACAGGACGAGACATCTGATTTTCAAGAAGAAATTCAGAGTTTACTCCAGAGAATGGGAAAGAGGAAAGATTTGAGGCCACTGTTTAGTGCTGCTGCCCCATCTTCTCACCCTCTGTCAGAAGGTTCACTTCTGCCATGGGACAAGTGGTAGGCCTGGAAGCTGGAACTGGCAATTATCAGAGATGAAGAACATTTTCAGGAATCATCAGGAATTCTAAAAATCCTTAGGCTGCCCCAAGTGTTGTGACCAGTAAAAGAATGGGGATGTACATATGTGAATAGATTATTGTGCATTGAATAGATATACAATCTAACCAATATACCACCCCTAGAGCAGATTATGTGTTAGACTGTCTAACTGGAAGCTGCAGGTTTTCCATTTTGGATTTGAGAAGTGGATACTATCAGGTACCCATACAGCTGATATGGAAAAAAACTGCTTTCATTTATCCATGCAGATTCTACAAATTTCAGCGACTGCTCCAAGTAATATCTGGGGCCACAGCCACTTTCCAGAAATTCATGGAGCAGACAGTTGGTGACATGAACCTTCTGAAAGGCCTAGTGTATCTGGATGACTTGATAGCTTTTTGTCACACTTTGGAAGAGCATGAAGAATGCTTGTTGAAGATGTTGGACTACCTGCAGGAACAAGGGCTGAACTATCCCTACACAAATGCTAGTTTTCTCAAGAAAAAAGTAAAGTAAGTAGGGCATATCATCTCTCAAGATGAAGTTACTGCAGATCCAGACAACCTGGAAGCCCTGAAGACATGGCCAAGACCCAAAACCTTGAAAGACTTGCAGAGCTTCTTGGGATTATGCAATTACTATAGGCAATCTGTAGAGGGATTTTCTGCCCCCACAAGAGGAGGTCAGGGTCTGTATCCACATACCAACTATTAGAGTCAGAGAACCCTTAGGAAACTAGTGGACTCCAGATTGTGAGAATGCTTTTCAGATGTGAATAGATGCACTGATGCATACTCCTGTGTTAGCTTTTGTGGATATAAAAATGTGTATCTACTACACATTATATTAGTATGGAAGGCCTTAGAGGAGTCTTCTATCAAGAATATCAAGATGGATGGAGAGCAGCTGCCTATACCAGAAGAGGTCTAGCATCATTAGGGAAAAACTATCCTGTTCACAAACTAGAGTCCTTAACATTAAAGTGGGATGTGACTGAGAAATTCCATGATTAGCTCAATGAAGCAAAATTCACAGTCTATACTGATAACAATGCCTTAACTTACATCCTGAAATGAGCCCATTTGGACACCATAGGGTGTAGGTGGTTAGCAGCATTGGCCACCTATGATTTCCAAGTACAGAATTGTCCAGGACATGTGAACTTGGATGCCAATAAACTATCCCAGCCAGACAGAGAGAGGTCACCAGACTAGGAATGGATTGACATCTCAATTCCTGGAATGAGAGCTTTGTGCAAGAAGGATGAGAGCCCAGCCTACTGATGCCACTGTGAACTAGATTAGAGCCATGAAGATGCTTGGAGTCCCTCTCTATGCTCTACCTGAGGTATAAACAAATACTACCCATCTGGACCTTACTTCATTATCCAGATTGCATTGGCAAGATATCCGCCGTGCCCAGCTTAGGGATCCTAGCCTGAAAGTGATCCTGACTTCCAAAAGACTGGGGAGACCTATGAATACCATACAGAATATCCATCCAGATATCAAACAGATTTTGAGACAGTGGGACTGGTTGACATTGAAATGAGGCCTGTTATATCAAGACACTAGGGACTCTAAATCACCATCATCATCAGCTGGTGTTGCCAGGAGAATGCAGGGACCTGGTGCTGAAGTCCTGGCATGATGAAAGACGGCATTCTGGGGCAGAGCAGGCACTTCAAATGGTAAGGTTCTATTAGCCCAGATTAGAGAGGGATATAGATGAATATTATAAGAATCACACCAGACGTTTAGTTTGTAACATGTTACTCAGAGCATCTGCCCAATTAGTTAACATGCAAAGCCAGGAACCCATGGATCTTTCATGAATTGACTTTCTGTCCTTAGAACCTGACAACAAAAAGAACACTAATATATTAGTGGTAACAGATCATTTCACTTGCTACTCTCATGCATTGCCCATGAAAGATCAGCAGACTACCACTGTAGCCAAGATATTATGGGAGAAGAACTTTGTACACTATGGTTGGCCTGCCAGAATCACTCAGATCAGGAGACTAATAGAACTAATACAAGTAATTGGGATAAAGAAATCCTGGACCTCTCTGACCCACAAGGAGACACACAGCCAGAACATTTCAATAGGATGCTTTTGAAAATGCTTGGACTTTCAGTCCAATACAAAAGCACAGACAGAGCCAACACACTTCACAGCACGTACACACTAATAATTGTACCAGGAACAACGCTACTGCATACTCCCTTTATTATCTAACCTTTGAAAGGGAAGCGAGACTACCTGTGGATATTTCTTTTGGAGTATCACCAAGATGGAGGTGGCCCTGAGATGTAGCTCCAACATATAAAGAAATTAAAGCAGCAACTGGAGAACAATTATTGACTGGCTACAGACACAGCAGTGAAGATAGCAACTCAGAATAAGATCAGACATGACCGGCACATAAGGGAGCAAGATAAACTTGAGGGTAACCAGGTTTTGATAAAGAACTTGGGAGTAAAAGGGAAGGCCAAACTAGAATTTTCCCTCAGGTCATTCAGAAATTACCTGGGATTCCTATATATCAGCTCCAGATGGATGGATGGAAGAAGAAATGTCAGAACTCTTCACAGGAAGCACTTGTTGCCTATTGGGCAATTGGTACCCGTTCCTGAAAACAAGTCTGGGAGAGAGATGGCAACTAATCCTATTACTAGAAGTCAGGCTGTTCCACACAACTTTGATGGTCTGGCCATGACTGAACAGGGACATGAAGATGAGAGCATCTCTGGTGATGAATCTGATGACTGGGGTTTAACTACTTTTGTCAACCCCTCCAGAGCCTAGGATAACAATGCCCTGTGATGCTCTAGCACCTATGGGTCCCCTGCACAACAGCCCGCCGTGGCAAATACAGCTGCAGAAGCTGAGGTGCCCTTAGTGAGGCCCAAAAAATGAGGGGACAGTCCATTTTTCCTACCAGAAAGAAACTTTGTGGGGGAAAGGCTGGTTACCACAATGTTTGTTGACTGAAAGAAGGTTAAGGAGCAAGCTTCACTATCAGGGCTGTTACCTCAGACCTTCTTCATCCTACTCCTGACAGACGTCCTGACCAGACTAGCCCAGAGAGGGGGAGCCAAACAACATCTCCACAGCCATCGGCTCTTGCTAAATCCCAACTACCATCTGGGATAGAAGCTTTTGTCTCACACCTCTCCTCCACTTCCTCATGTGTTCTTTCCTTTCCCATCTGAGTTCTTCTGTTTCCTATCATTCTCCTTTTCCTGCTGTGTAATAAGTCTGGGTTAGCCAGTCAATACTATGTATTTTGCAACACTACTGGAAGCTGGTGACCAGAAGGAGGCAGGCAAATGTGACGCCCTAAACTGCGTGGTGCTGGTACATGCTAGCTCAATGAAAGCTAGTGTGAGTAGAAATAGCAGTGTATACATGAAAGCATGGGCAGTGGCAGAGGCCATACAGGGTAAGTGTTCATGGGATTCAGGCAGGTTTGTCCTCAGCATAGCCATGCTGTCGCTGCCTGTCCTACCATGGCTACATGACTATTTATATTCGTGCTAGTATGTGTACTCCAGCTAGGAATTACAGTCCTAACTCATAGTGTAGCTGTAGCCTTATAGTCAACATCAAAGACAGAAGCTGCATTTTCCATCTTTCTATTCTTTTCCTCACCCTCTTTTTTGCAAGTTCATTTTGTTTGGTCTTTTAGGAAATGGGACTGGACTTTGGCAACAGCAGCAACTACCACAGCTCCAGCTGTCTTAATTAACTGTTTCTTACCCCCTAAAAAAGAATAGTTATTACCATCTAAAGGACTGTTAATCAGTGGGAGTTATTTCTAAAAACTCTCTTCAAATAAACAGAAAGGGAACAAGGGATGTTAAATGAAAGCCTTATGAAATTCTTTATATTTCAAATGCTTTAGCTGTTTTTCCCTCTCTTTTCTGTATCTTAAAAAAAAAAAAAGGTTACATGGATTTTAATGGTGTGTTCACCATGGTACTCAATGGGCTGAGGCCTCTTTATATCAAATCCTAAACCTTCTTTAAAACTGTTTATTGTTGGATAGTTTTGGGATCAGTTTCTCTCTTTGGGCCCTTTATTCCACCTCAAGTAATACAACACCTCCATTCCTGAACCATAGGCGCTGGCTTCCTCTGGGCCCAAGGGTGGTGGTGGTGATGGTCAACCCCCTCACTCTGCCCCGCCCTGCCCCCGCCACACCTCCTCTCCCAAGTCCCTGTCCCTGCTTCCACCCGCCCAGTTCTGCCCCCATCCCCGCTCCTACCCCTTCCTCCCAGAGCCTCCTTCACACCGCGAACAGTTGATTGCAGTGGGTGGTAGGCGCTGGGTGGGAGAGAAGTTGATTAGCCAGCAGGCAGGAGGTGCTGGGGAAGGTGGGGGGAACTGGCTTCCAGTGGGTCCTAAGAACTCACTCATTTTTTTCCATGGGTTGGCACCTATGTCCTGAACCATCTGGATCCCTCCTACAAGAGGATGGGACCTACTCACTCCACCTCCTCCCAATGGCTGGCCTGCTTTACTACTTTTCAGATCAATATTCGTCCCTTTTACCCAATTCTGCCCCCACTTCCTTGAGCCAAAAGACCACAAAAGCTGCTCACACTTAGCTATAGTTTATGCATAGGATCTAGTTGCACTGTGAAGAGGTCAGTTAATTTTCTTGGTAAACAAATCTAACAAAAATAATTTCATAATATAATATTGGATTGTGACATCTGTGGACAAGTGATGAGAATAGTTGCAATCTAGAAGCCCTTTACCAGGTGTAGAATTAGCTTGTGCATAAAGCTTTAACAGATGAACAAACCATGATCAAAAATATTTTAAGAACATCAGGGGAGTTAATAAATTGGATTTATTAAAACAAATATTGCCAGAAATTTGCATGTTATTCAGCTTTACCGGCAGTAAATGAAACAGTCTAGACCTTCTGTCAGTTACACAGAATTGTGGTAGAATACAAATGCTGTGTGAAGAGAAGAGTGACAGATAGCCCTCAAAAGTCAAGTTAACAGGAAAAAAATTGTAACCCAAAAACTTTGCACTCCAGTTATTCACTATAGTATACCACGGCTGGTTACTTCAAACATCTACGGTTTTAAAGTCCTTGGTGCTAATATCAAAATGCAGAACAAAAAAGCTAGAAAGTCACAATGAGCAAAGCCCTGTATTTTCCTAGTTCTCTGCTATTGCTATTGTTATCTAATTGAAATTTCAAATATGCTTTTCTGTACAGTCAGACACAAAGCACTCCATTATGTCTTTCCTGGGTGTTCCTTTACAGAACAACTTGATAATGAAAAAGGCAATGATATATGTAAATAGCTCGAGTTTACTTGCAGAAAACATTTAATCTTCTCAGAGCCATTTCCCAAGCTATTAGAGTGCTGTACAAAATGCAAAAGGATTTAATTCCAAATTCTCTTCCTGCCAACAATATCAAATATACACTGTATGTTCCCTATGTCTTGCTATGAATATTGAAATAGCTTTAACAGTTCTTTGAAATAAAAGGCACTTGCGCACTGACAGAGTAAGTTGCCACCCCCAGTACTTTCTGATTTTCATTAGACAACAAATTTGTAGATATAATTAAAAGCAATATTTTGCATTCTTTTCTTTTTGACAAATTAGCAGCACATTTTTATATTAATGTTAATCCTTTCAGAATTATCAGTTAAACATATTCAGAGAGCTTAGATTTTGCATGGATTTGTCTTAATCTTTATATATATGATAAATATGCTAATCTAACCTAACAATCCCACAAGATGGTAAAAACATCCTTTCTATGTACAGAAACAAGAGGAAATGAAACCACTTAGAAAATCTCTCAGTTTATCACTATTCTTTTATTTTTATGGCCTTCACCATGGTATATCACCATGGAAACAGAGTTCATAGGTCATCCATGCCTAAAATTCCCTTCAGAATTAAAGGACTCTAATCATCAAGATGTCTGGAAAGAAGTGATTGCAGCAAATCCTAAGTGTAGTACTTCAGAAACTTAATTTCGTCTCCATTGTGATTACAGAACTTGGACATCAGACTTGCCAGGGCTCTCAAAGCTTTGCATACCATCACACTGGATCATATGGATATTGTCTAGTTTCCAGCTGTGTTATTCTCTGTTAATAGACAGACTGAGATCTGTTTACATTACATGGCACTCATATACCTAACGAAATTGAGTGTCATTGATTAAGGCAGTGCCTGCATGACCCAATGACTAAAGAGAGATGGATAAAGACATCTCTCTTCCACTTCTCTATCAGGTTATTTTTATGCTTTACTTGTTTATGCCTGGAAATATGGCATGTAAGAAGCATAAGTCATCACATTGGTTTCATGTTATGCAAAATGCAGCAGTTACTATAAAATGGTTACATTTGTCATTGAACTGTTATTGTTGACCTGACATCTCCACCTTGCTTTCAGTTTTCTGAAGGCACACACTGTCATCATCATCCTGCACCTGCTAGTGCATAGATGAACTGCATCTCACTAGCTTTCTGTAATCAGGATTCATTAGCCACAGATAAAGTAGGTATGTAGGGTCACTCACCCACATGTAGAGTCACCTCCATCTGTGGGGATGGAGACATCATTAGCATCAATTTAACTTGTTGGGAACAGATTCCTACACTCTGTCCATTTTTTAAAAGGTCCACAGTTTTAAAGTTTGGGCATATGTGCCTTGCCTGGCTACCTTATATACACAAACCTTGCAACATTCTACATAGTGCCAGGCAAACCTTCAAGACATCATCACCCACCCTGGGGTTTCCTGACACCAAAATAGTACCCAACTGACCTGTACGTCTCCAGGGTGGCTAGCCATCTCAGGGCAATAGATATTAATGGTGATCAAAGCTCTCATCTTCCTGGGGCTGCACTGCAATATCAGGATGAGCTAACCACAAAGGTACAGAAAAAAATCTTTCTTCATTCTATAGTTATGTAGCTATTGCTGCTTGTCCTGCATTTTAAGAACACAGTCCCCAACAGCCTGTGGTCATGATCCAGACTCAAAAGCAGCGCTTCATCAAATTAACCTTCAGCATCATATAAAGCCAGTTTTTCTGAGGGTGAGTGTACACAGTCATTGCCACAAAATCTTTGTGAACTGCTGGTCTCTGTATCTGGCTATCTACAGTACTGCCAGAACACCTTCACCAGCTTGCTTCAGATACCATACAACTGCTTTTTAAAAAGCTCCTGCAGAAACATTTATTGCTGAGCAAAAATGAGACTTCTTTCACAATTCCTTTCAGCCTTCTCTATCCTTTCAGGTTTTCATATACCTGTCACCACCACCCTATCTGAGCACCTTCCAGTACAGCATTAAGCTATACGATGAATGTTACATGTCATTCTTTCACATTTCCTCTGCCCATGGGAAATTGTGAGGATTTTTAAATTTAATCTATGTACACTCTGTGGAGTGCTTACACTAGCAATTGCAAAGCTGAAGAAGTATGCTTGGCACTTGGAGCACACCAGACAGAAGTTTTTGGTAGTTCTTAGATTGTGTGGGTGTTTGTTGGATCTTGGACCAGTCCCCAAGAAAGCTTCAATCTCCTGCACAGACATGTTTTACATTTGTAGTGCACCATTCCATTATGCCTGAGGAGGGGAAGCTGTTGACTCCAGTCCTCATCACCAATCAGTTTAGTCAGGTACTTACAAACACCTCGGTGTTCTATGGGTACACATGAAATCTGTTAGTTTTGGCTCTGGTTTATAGTATTACACAGGTAAACTCAAATGACCCTGTCTAACCCTATGTGATTCTTTTGGCTCTGAAGTTCAAGGAGAAGATGAAAGCAATTCCATTGGCTTTTTTGTCCTTTCATGACTTATGGTAAGCTGAATAGCTTGGAAGGTCTAAGTTGGCTAAACATACAACTTGTGGTGTTGTCAATCCAGTTTTGAAATCTCCCTGATGCCATTGCCAGTTACCTAGAGAGCTGTGTAAATACAGTGGTGTAGAACAGCACAAATGTATATGTGGAGCAGAACCAAAACAGTATAGCTAACACTGATACACTACACCTACAGTGCTGTTCCATTGGTTCAGCTACCAACAGTTTGATTTTTTAATGCAGAGACAGCACTAGAGAACTTTTTCCAGGGCAGGAGTACATGGCACAGAGAAAACAGCAAAAAATCCCACAAGCTACACTGAAGGCTTCCTTATGTTGCCCTTTACATCCAGCAGCAAATATCTTGTAAAGAACTTCACCAATCACCAGGCTTTATAAGATGCCTTATCTCTCTGTCTCCATGTACTGACGACCCACCTAGAGAAATGAATAACCCGGAAGGCCATGAGTTGTTCTGTTAATGCATATAATTTAATTTCAGCAGGCATCATCAATTTACAAAATATGGGTTAGCAATACATAAGTGCTTCCACAGAGAATTTCTTGGTGTTATGTTGGCTGCCTCTGAAATTATGGACACTAGACACCTATATGACAGAAAGACACCCCAATCAGCCGGTGAGAGGGCACAGTGCCATCCAAACATATTGGGACGAGCATAGGTAGCCAAGAGATCATCCATGAGCTTCAAGTCTGTGTTGAGTGATGTGAGAATTCCCAGCCTGGAGTGTCCAAAAAGCCATCTGTTCTATGGGAATATACCTGCGGTTAGGGGAATATTCTGGCACTAATCTACTGCTTGTTTACATTGAATTCAAAAATTACAGATACGGCACAAGTATCCATCAGATGTGCTAGTCTGTAGGAGGTGTGGAAGCTCTGTATAAAGGAGAACAAGGGAGAGAAGTATTACAATGGCGTTTTCCCTCTGATTTTTTCATAAGACAGCCACCAGGTAACAGAGCCTGGCATCCTCACAAGATGGCTTCCATTCACCTGCTGGTTCTCTGCTTCTGACTATAATTCAGCATGGTGGGGACATATGTTTGAAGCCCTTACATTTTTACAACATAAAGCTCTGCTTTATTAGCTAAGAAAGGAGGTACATCTAAAAGTAAAGGATAAAATTAAGATAATAAATGAAAAATTGCAATGAAAGTGTCCTCACTATGAGAGCTGCTCTACTGAAGAATATTTCATCGAGTCCCATTGCTCGAGTCATTTTTAAATGGATTGGACAAAGCACTAGCGCAGTGGCTCTCAGCCTTTCCAGACTACTGTACCCCTTTAAGGAGTCTGATTTGTCTTGCGTACCCCATGTTTCACCTCACTTAAAAACTACTTGCTTGCAAAAAAAAGTAGACAAAAATACAAAAGTGTCATGGCACACCATTACTGACAAATTGATGACTTTCTCATTTTTACCATATAATTATAAAATAAATCAATTGGAATATAAATATTGTACTTACGGTTCAATCTATAGTAGATAGAGCAGTATAAACAAGTCATTGTCTGTAAGAAATTTTAGTTTGTGCTGACTTCACTAGTGCTTTTTATGTCGCCTATAGTAAAACTAGACAAGTATTTAGATGGGTTGACAAACCCCCTGGAACACCTCTGCGTACTCCCAGGGTTACACATGCCCCTGGTTGAGAACCACTGCACTAGAATACACTTTGGGCTGGCAAGGGGATGGACTACCACTTTTCCATGATTCTACCACTCTTTAAGCAGAGCTTATCCTTTCCAATTCTCAGTATTCTGCTAACCATTAGACTGGAAGTTACAGAGTATCTATCTGCAGAGACTTTTCAGAGAATAATTACTTTGTTGCATTGTCTAAGAACAGCACATTCTGTTATCTGGCTAATGAAAGAACGGCAGATACCGGTAGCTCTAGTATTCATTTGTCATGAATATCTATTTAGAAGTACTTCATTATTTAACTTTAATTAATGAAGTTCAGCAACTCTATTTTCAAATAGTGTTAATGAGAGAAGAATTTGGTGCTAAATATTTATGAAGAGCTGATGAAACTACTTAGTTAGAAGATTACTGTAACCAGAGCCGGCTCCAGTGGTTTTGCCGCCCCAAGCAGCCAAAAAAAAAAAAGAAAAAAAGCCGCGATCGCGATCTGCGGCAATTCAGCAAGAGGTCCTTTGCTCCGAGCAGGAGTGAGGGACCCTCCGCTGAATTGCTGCCGAATACCTTAAAGTGCCACCCCGCTCCGGAGTTGCCGCCCCAAGCACCTGCTTGATAAGCTGGTACCTGGAGCCGGCCCTAACTGTAATTAAGTTAAAAATTAGAAATTGAGTTCTGCTAATTGGGTTTATCTTTGTACATTCATTATATTCTAGCTGTGATGGGGCGTTCATCCCACACCAGCATGGATGAGGTTAAAGTGGCAAGAGAGGCCAATGAGCCTTAGGCTGCATCTTCTGGGAAGCTGAAGAGCAATGAGATGAAGAATAAAGTTCACCTGGGCAGGAACAGGCAGGACTTCTATAAAGGAGTAGAGGATGTAGGGGGCTAAAGTGAGGTGGGCCTGCAGTCATGCTCCCTGATACAAGGGGGAAATGAGGAGCCTGAAAAAGGCAGGGTAGGAAGCAGTCCAGGGAGGGATCAGCAAGGTGTGAGAGGGATAGACCTGAACTGCTGGTTCAAGGATCCCTAGATTGGAACCCAGTGTAGTGGGCAGGCCGAGGTTCCCCTACCAGCCAGTGCAGGAGTGGCACAGTGGAGTTGGCAACTGCCTGAGACTTTGAGGAAGGAGAAGGTTAATACTCTGAAAGGGGAGGGCTCTTGTGACTTGGCCAGAGGGCTAAGCCATGAAGAAGAGGCATTGCAGCTCCTGATGAACAAGAGAGGGGCTGCAGTCGTTCAATGGGTTGACTGACTGCTAGACAGCGTGCAGACAGTGGTGAACTAATTCCCCAGATGAGCCAAAAGGAAGTGCTGCTGAGTGGTGAGTAGCAGACCATTTTACACTAGCAAATCCATCAAAGAACTATAAGGTTTCCCTACATGTTACCTGTATGGAGAGCATTAATACCTTGCGGCTAGGGGTCAAGCCTACAAACCTAAACAAAACAACCTTTCAAGTGACAATATGACACAGCTTGCAGTTCCTATTTACCTAAGAGGCATCCAGTATTTCATATATTCAGAATGCCCAAATTCTATATGCTGCATGAAGAAGAAAGCTTTTAAGACCCCCTACTCCACTCTGCATATTGCACTCTCCCATGGAAAGAGGGAGTTACACCTCCGAATCATGCTCCCTTTCTCCGTAACCCTCCAAAAGCTTATCTATGATGTTCTAGCTCCGTGGAGTTGTAAGATGCAAATAAGCACCTACAGATTCTCTCATACAATCTCCACCAGATTGGAAGTGGTTAAGGAACTAGTCTGGGATCCATAAGACCTGGCTGAAGTCCCTGCTCTGCCACAGGCTTCCTGTGTGACTTTGGACTTCAGTTCTCCAGCTGTAAAACTGGGGATGATAATAGTTCTCTGCTCCACAGAGGTGTTGTCAGGATAAATACATTTATGACTGTGATGTGCTCAGCAGCTAGGGATAGGGGCCCTAAGCAGATAGGGGAACATACAGGAAGTTCATACAGCTACGACTGTATTATCTTGAACTGCTTCATCCTCTGCTCTGTGGAACACTTCTTTGGGAAAGGCTCTAGGGAAACTGCAAGAGCAGCATTGTCCCATTCAGTGCATAGGCAGGACAGTGCTCACTGAATGAGCAGTTAGGCAAGATTTTATCCTCATTGTTCAATGCCTTATTTACTCCACATTATTCAAACCCTGCTCTGAAGACAGAATTATTAATTTCCTAACTATGGCATCTCAGGGCTTCCCAATTTATCTTCATAACACCCCTCTGAGCTGAAGGGGTGCTATTATTCACATTATATAGATGGGGAGCAAAGGCACAAATTAGTTAGGATCAAAAGTGTCTGCTAATTTTAGGTGCCCAGTTTGAGATTCTTAGGACCTGATTTTTCAGAGTACATAGCATCATAGAGCACATGATATGTTCAAAGCACTGCTCCCTTAGACTTCAGTTATGAGTGAGTATAAAACACTTTTGAAAATCATTCACCAGGGTCAAGTTGGGCACTCAGAAATTAAGAAATACACAATTAGCAATCAGCCCTGAAAAGTCTAAGCAAGTTTCCTAGCATGACATTGGAACTCTGTGGCAGAGGCAGGGATAGAATCCAGTTCTCATGGAGAGCACTCCACTGCCTTAACCATGAAACTGCCCTTTCTCTTGCTGCAGTCCCCTACCTGATTCACTACAGACCTTCCAACTACACAACCCTGATTTAGCCCTACAGGGGTCCTGTGTGGACAAAAAATGGTATGCAATCATGTAGTTAAAAACTGTATCAGAATGCATGCACATGGTGGGAGAGGAAGGACAATCACACATGGGAGCGGTGAGGGGATGGAGCATGCTCAGTGCAGATGGACTCTTCCAAATATTTAGCTGCCAAATTCGAACAAGTCTCCACTGAATATGTGCAAACTGCAATTTTTCAGAGGGATATGACTTGGCCAAATTTGGGTGACTTTTCACAGGGATCGCAAAGGGCACATCCCTCTCCCTAACAAATTTCAATACCCTGCTCCAAAGCATGGGGACACTACAGGGTCTCAACCAAATGGTTGTAAAATATTTTTGAACATGGGAAAAACAACTTATTTTTCTCTAATCTCATTCTTGGAAATGGCTGAACAATTTTAGCCGAAACTTAAAAAAAAGCCTGAGTCAGATGCCTGGTATGGAAAAGTTCAGCCTGAGCATTTAAAGTCTGGCAAAATTATAAGCACCTTAAAACAGGGTCGTATAGTGGAAAGTGTTGGGCAACCCTAACTATAGGCAGTACTACTTGTGCTGCCTATAGTCAGATCAGGGATTCAAAAAATGAGGATGTGATCTAACTCAACTACTTTACTCTAGTTGATACACTGACTGTAACTGGCATAGTATTTGAATGGAAGAGCACCATACCTTGCCCATAACAACCTTTTTTGCCTTCAAAATCATGCACACGTCACTAGAAAAATAAAATGAAAAGCTTTTGCAGCTGTTCATCAAAAATGACTATTTCATTATAATGATAAGAACATAAGAATGGCCATATTGGGTCAGACCAAAGGTACCTCAAGCCCGGTATCCTGTCCTCTGACAGTGGCCAATAGCAGGTGCCTCAAAGGGAATGAACAGACAGGTTATCATCAAGTGATCCATGCTCTGTTATCCAATCCCAGCTTCTGGCAAAAATAATTTGGGATAGTTTCTTGAAAGTACAGAGTTTCAAACGTAAAAGTAAACACAATGAGATTTAAGCATGTACTTAGGTGCTTTGCTGAATCGGAGTCTAGAGGTGCGTGCTGGTCTTATCCATACAATGTGGCAATGCCAGGTTAAGTTTGCCCACCTAGCCTTGCCAATGTGCCTCACACCTGATCTCAGTACATGACCACATAGAGGTCTTAGTTCAGTACAGTCTCTCATGCCAATCCAGTCCATGGTCTCTCTTATGACGCTGTCAACAAGAGTGCCATTTATGGAGTTATGACGCATTTGTTGACAATGCCCCTTTGTTGCGATGGTTTTTGTGACACACATGCCCACTAGTACCTAGACCAGGGGTGGCCAACCTGTGACTCCAGAACCAAACGCGGCTCTTCAGAAGTTAATATGAGGCTCCTAGTATAGGCACTGACTCCAGGGCTGGAGCTACAGGCGCCAACTTTCTAATGTGCTGGAGGTGATCATTGCTCAAACTCTGGTTCTGCCACAACCCTGTCCCCATTCCACTCCTTCCTGCCCCCTCCCCTGAGCTGCCATGCCCTCACTACTACCCCTCCACAGCAGAGCCTCCTGCATGCCATGAAACAGCTAATCGGCAGGGCTGCCAGTGAGTGGGAGGTGCTGGGAGTGGGGTGGGGGGAGAGCTGATGAGGGGCTGCTGACATATTACTATGGCTCTTAGACAATGTACATTGGTAAATTCTGGCTCCTTCTCAGGTTGGCCACCCCTGACCTAGACAGAGGCCACTAATCAATTTCACATATATCTACCAACAGTCATCAGAGGATCACTTGGTTAACTATCAAGCTGGAATTAAATTGACAACCTAGAGTGGTCAGTTTGTTGCCCTAAAATCATCCAGATCCACTAGCCCAATTTGCTTACCATCAAACAGATGGTGCTCTGAACTGGGACGTCTACTTGATAGGATACAATGTACCTACAGTTCTGTGCTGTGGTAACCAATATGCCTCCCCTTAAACTGTGTGTCACACAAGGAGGTAATGTAGTTTACATTTTTAAAAGAATACTTTAATATTAAGACTAGTAAAAGGTTTCCATTTTACATGAGAAAGATCACTGAAATTCCTAGTAGTTCCACTGCTTTTATAGCAACATACTCTAAAGTTGTGACAGCAATGGTATCTGGGTGTGAGTCAGAGGTGAATGGCAGATAATTGAACAGCTGTGATGCCACTGTTTGTTCATTTTTCTGACAGGATTGAGCCCGTATTTATAATTAAGCAAAATGCAACTCTCCTCCTCTCCTAATTTTTGTTTTCCAATCTAAAGAGAGATAAATTAGTGTAGATTGGTAAGGGAATTATGATAATAGACACAGCTGCTTCAATGGTAACTGGATGTATGTTGTTAAATTTAGATTTAATGCAGATTAAACTCATTACTGTCTCTTACACAGAAACATTGAATGTGGCTAAATATAGGAACCGACTGATGGAAAAGGAAAGCTTTGTTTTCAAACTTTGCTACAAAAGCAACCCCAGTTATTCTCATCTCAATTCTTTACTGATCCTATCCAGAGATCTATTAGAATTGCACCTTGTTTTAGGAGAGTTTAATTTATTAACAAATACTTCTCATTTGTATGTGCTGTGACAGACCCAGGCCAGTAGGGTACAAGAGTCTGGTAGAGGTAAAATATACTGATCACTGGATGAGTAGTTTTCTGTTCCCTGAGTGACCAGAGCAGGGGCTGCACTAGAGTAATCAGGAACCTGCTAGAACCAATTAAGGCAGACAGGCTGATTAGAACACCTGCAACCAATCAAGACAGGCTAATTGGGGGCACCTGGGTTTAAAAAGGAGCTCACTCCAGTCAGGGATGGGGAAGCCAGAGGAGAGGAAGTGTGTGTGAGGAGCTGGGAGCAAGAGGCGCAAGGAGCTGAGAGTGAGAGGGTGTGCTGCTGGAGGACTAAGGAGTACAAGCGTCATCAGACACCAAGAGGAAGGTCCTGTGGTGAGGATAAAGAAGGTGTTTGGAGGAGGCCATGGGGAAGTAGCCCAAGGAGTTGTAGCTGTCATGCAGCTGTTACAGGAGGCACTATAGACAGCTGCAATCCACAGGGCCCTGGGCTGGAACCCGGAGTAGAGGGCAGGCCCTGGTTCCTCCCAAACCTCCCAACTCCTGATCAGACACAGGAGGAGTTGACCCAGACTCTGGGGAAGATCACTGTGGAAAAAGCAAATCTGCCAATAAGAGCAGGACCCACCAAGGTAGAGGAGGAATTTTGTCACAGTGCTGACTATTCAAATACTTGAGGAGAGAATATTTGATTGATATAGATGCAAAATTACTGGAAAAGATAGGATGACTAAATCCATAATTTAAATGAAAACCAGATTTAAGGGTTTGGTTATATCCCACAATGAGGTGGACTTCCCACACCTCATGAAACATCTCCAGGGATAGTTGAGAAAAGAGTTTGGGAAACCTCAGTATTGCTTCTCCTTTGGAAGATGGTGAAAAATGGTCTCCAAAAGATTTGTACAACTGTTTGGCCACTCCAGTGAATACATTTATTTTACAGAGAATAGATTAGATTAGCATATTGTGCCTATGAAGCACAGTTAATAAATCCAGAGAAACTACATGACATGAATAAAGTGGAAGTTTACCCATTTTCTGAAGATTCAGCCTTAATATTTATTATTTGATCCTGATCTTCTAACAGTGGACCTATTAAATCCACCAAGGAGGAAGTGACACAAAAGTGAAGAATGAATTTTGCTGTTAGAGAGAAAGTTGAGACTCCTTTCCAGAATGTGATTCTCATAACACTCAATAGCGTGACTTCTTAAAGAATGGAATGGAAAGGAAGATTTGAGAGATGTTATGGTTCACATAGGCATGCTCCATGGAAAACAAGTGAGCTGGCATGTTTCACTTTAGGTTACAAGCCTTGAGAACATGTTTTTAATAGTATATCTAAAAGATATTCAAACATTGCAACTGCATAATGAGAACTGTCTCCTGTAGTGTGTAATGTATAGCAGTAATTACCGTGAAGGTATTTGGAATACCATCTACTTGTAGTTGTACCTGTATCATGTCATGGGTACTGAATTAGGTAGTTAATCAGATGTGTAACTCTGAGCAGGTGAATAGTCCCATTAATGCCAATCAAGACAATGGAATTGCTCATGTGCTTAAACTTGCGCATCTGCTTAAGTACCTTGCTGAATAGGGACCTTAATACAATGAGGCCCAGATCCTCAAAAAGCTACTTAGGCAAAGTTTGGCACTTCAACAGCTTTGAGGATGTGGGCCTAAGGCCTGGTCTACACTACGTGTTTATACCGATTTTAGCAGCATTAAACCGATTTAACCCTGCACCCATCCACACAACGAGGCCCTTTATATCGATATAAAGGGCTCTTTAAACCGGTTTCTGTACTCCTCCCTGACGAGAGAAGTAGCGCTGAAATCGGTATTACCATTTCGGATTAGGGTTAGGGTGGCCGCAAATCGACGGTATTGGCCTCCAGGCGGTATCCCACAGTGCACCATTGTGACCGCTCTGGAAAGCAATCTGAACTTGGATGCACTGGTCAGGTAGACAGGAAAAGCCCCGCGAACTTTTCAATTGAATTTCCTGTTTGCTCAGCAGGGAGTTCTGATCAGCACGGGTGGCGATGCAGTCCCAAATCCAAAAAGAGCTCCAGCATGGATCGTACGGGAGATACTGGATCTGATCACTGTATGGGGAGACAAATCTGTTCTATCACAGCTCCATTACAGAAGATGAAATGCCAAAGCATTTGAAAAAAATCTCCAGGCTATGATACAGAGTCCACAGCACAGTGCTGTGTGACAAGCGTAACGGAAAGCCAAAGAATCAAATGGATGCTCATGGAGGAAGGGACGGGGGAATGAGGACTCCAGCTATCCCACAGTCCCCGCGATCTCCAAAAAGCATTTGCATTCTTGGCTGAGCTCCCAATGCCTGTAGGGTCAAACACATTGGCTGGGATGGTTCAGGGTATATCTCGTCAATTTACTCCCCCTCTCCCCCCGTGAAAGAAAAGGGAAAAATCGTTTCTTGACTTTTTTCAATGTCACCGTATGTCTACTGCATGCTGCTAGTAGACACGGTGCTGGGGCAATGAACAGCAGCATCCTCTCCCCTCCCTTCCCGGTGGCAGACGGTACAGTGCAGTAGGACTGGTAGCCGTCCTCGTCATCAGCCTGTGAGTGCTCCTGGCTGGCCTCAGGTGAGGTTGGCCGGGGGCACCTGGTTAAAAATAGGAATGACTCCCGGTTATTCCAAGCAGATGTACAGAACGGCTGGTGACCGTCCTCATCATAGCAACTGGGGGCTGAACTCCATCAGTCCCCCCCCCCCTTTCATGTCTAAAGAAAAGATTCTGTACTGCCTGGACTATCATAGCAGTGGGATGCTGGGCTCCTCTCCCCTCCACCATTTAATGTCCTGCCTGGACTATCATAGCAGCTGGAGGCTGCCTCCCCCTCATTTTATCTCACTAACAAGTCAGTGTTTCTTATTCCTGCATTCTTTATTACTTCATCACACAAATGGGGGGACCCTGCAACGGTAACCCAGAACAGTTGGGTGAGGAGAGAAGCAACAGGTGGGGTTGTTGCAGGGACACCCCTAGAATGGCATGCAGCTCATCAATTCTGTGGGACCTGACACAGAGCGGCTGTGCTCTCTGGTTCTCTGCTACACTGCTTCTCTAGTACACTTGCCCCATATTCTAGGCAGGACTGACTCTATTTTTAGATACAACATAAAGGAGGGAATGACCCAGGGGGTCATTCCCATTTTTGTTTTTGCGCCCCCCCAACCTCAGCAAAGGTCAGCCAGGAGCACCCACGACAGCAGCAGATGGTATAGAACGACTGATAACCGTCATCTCATCGCCAATTTACAATGGCACAGCAGACGGTACAGAACAACTGGTAACCGTCTCTGCTACCTTGCAAAGGCAAATGAATGCTGCTGTGTAGTGCCGCAGTACCGCTTCTGTCAGCGGCATCCAGTACACATATGGTGACAGTGACAAAAGGCAAAACGGGGTCCATGGCTGCCATACTATGGCATCTGCCAGGGCAATCCAGGGAAAAAGGGCATGAAATGATTGTCTGCCGTTGCTTTCACGGAGGAAGGAATGAGTGATGACATTTACCCAGGATCACCCGCGACACTGTTTTTGCACCATCATGCACTGGGATCTCAACCCAGAATTCCAAGGGGTGGGGGAGACTGCGGGAACTATGGGATAGCTACGGGATAGCTACCCACAATGCAACGCTCCAGAAATCGACGCTAGCCTCGGTACATGGACGCACACCACCGAATTATTGTGCTTTGTGTGGCCGAGTGCTCTCGACTTTATACAATTTGTTTTACAAAACCAGTTTATGTAAAATCGCAATAATCCTGTAGTGTAGACGTATCCTAAGTGTCTGTTTGACAACACAACTCAGAGACCTTTAAAAACTGGAAGGAGTGGAGCAGGACATTAACAGAGTATGGTAATAGAAACAAACCACCCAGCCTCTCATAAAAATCAGAAGTAAAGTGGGAAGGGGTAAGTTTCAATAGATCATCTGCATAAAGTGTCTTTTCCAAATCATTGTGTACCCAAATTCTTAGCTTATAAAAACAAGGTTATTATCTGATGACAAGCTAAACCTGACCAAATATGAAGGCCTGGACTTTAATGAGGTATCATAGAGGAGATGTTAATAAAGACGACTTTGGAACAAATGGATAAATTGAACAGTAGTAAGTCACAAGGACCAGGTGGTATTCACCCACAAGTTCTGAAGGAATTAAAATATGAATTGCAAAACTATCCAATGAGATCTTTCTTGAGTGGTAACAGATAATTTAGACCTCATCATTTTGTATGTATAGGTGGGATTATGTGTTCCAATGTCCACTGCTTTGCACTTATCAACACTGAATTTCAGCTGCCATTTTGTTGCCCAGTAACCCAGCTTTGAGAGATCCTTTTTGTAACTTTTTGCAGTCATCTTTGGACTCATCTAGAGTAATTTTATATCTGCAAACTTCACCACCTCATTATTCCTCGCCTTTTCCAGAACACTTAAGATTATGCTGAAGAGCAGAGGTACCATTACAGATCCTTGAGGGACCCAACTACTTACTTCTCCATTGTGAAAACTGACCATTTATTTCTACCCTTTGTTTCCTGTGTTTTAACCTGTTACTGATCCATGTGAGTCACTTGTGTGCTTGCTGGATGTCAACCTGAGCAACCCTGCCCCCTGAAAACATGCCTTAAGATGTCATTGATTTGTGATAGCCTTCAGAATGTGTATTTAAAGCTACTGGACTACAGATTACATTCTTACAATACAAATTAAATTTGCATTGGAACAATCTTAGAGCAGATTCCTTCTGAAACAATCCCTGACAAGGGCTTAATTTGAGACGAATGGATCCCATGTACATTACTGCACTATTAAGAATACAGCAGATAGACTTAGCTTGCATTTTCATATGTGGAGCAGTACGTACTTCCCTGACCCCAAATGACAAACTGTTCAAATATATGTTTTGCACATCCACTAATACTAAAATAGTTTTAAAAGAAACCACAAAAAATTCCTCATATGCAGATGACTACTACAATGAACACTGCACAATACTATTTTTGCATGGAAAGACCGTTTTTTATTTTAAAAACAGAGGCCTAATGTCTGCACAGATTTGTTGGCCTATGATTGCTGCGATACTTAGGATTCACACGTGCCAGTAAGGGTTGCAGTCAACTCTCTGTGCCTTAAATGCTATGCTGATGTGGCTCACAGCCTTGACACCAACAGCCAGCATAAAAGCAAGAAGGTCTCAACCTGACTTCCACCACCCAGTTTCTCTTTGCAGAGGGACCCCAACAACCCTTCCAGCCTTGAATTCTCCCCAAAATCACATCTCTTCAGTGCTCAGCCCCTCCCACTGTAGCACTTGCACAAGCTTATCTACTTTACTGCTCTTTTAAATAGCCAGTGCACAACAGCCTGTTAGCTTAAGTGGGGTTAACAAACCCTCAACTTTAATAGATAGCACTGAGTTTAGCTTCTAAGGCTAAAGTCTAACTTAGAGTCTTGTTCAAAGTAGTTTTTTCACTATAGTCATTCTTCCTGCATGGCTGGCCAGCCTTCAGCTAGCATCCAACACAGAGCCCAAAGCACTTTGTTTCCTTTCCCCAGGTGAAGGATAATAATATGGCTTCTTTTCTTTGCTTATATCATCCCCAAATTCATTGAACCTATTTGAAAAAGCAGAAAGGCTCCTGCCTTGAGAGTGTTAAGTGGTCATTTTCTCCCACTTGCTTGCCTTATGGCTCTGTTTACCTTACATGTAAATGTGCCTTTCATTATCTTAGGTCACATCTTGGTAATTTACATCAGAGAGACAATCAAGCCTGCAAAACAACATCCCATTGTATAGGACCAGCTGAGCTTAGGCACTGTCTGCCAAGCACGTTTGAGGGACATATTTCCAGCACATCTGTATAGGTTTTTGCATGCTAAATGTAGAATAAGAATATTAACGTAAGAATATTAATGATCAGTGATTTACTAGTTTCCCAATGTTCTTTTATGAGACGCCTTTTAGATAAATATCCTGATAACAGTGTGTAAGGTGAGCTGATCTGATCAGGTTAACTGAAACTCACTGCTATATACCAGGGACACCCTTGCCCTTTGCCACTGGGGTGTTCACAGAGTTACACTTGTGTTGTCAGTTTGGCTTGCAGGCCCAGCATCGAACAGATCAGGATGTGTATGTTTGATGTCTTCCTGGAACTGCTTCAGCTTGTTCTTGGGTCTTTTGCTTGCCACCCCACAATATTCCATTGTATATTTCTTCACTAGTGTTTCCTTGCACTAGATTTAACACTCCTTCCAAGACACTTGCATGAGCTGAAATATAGCAACAAGAAGCCAATCTTGAAACTTTAGCAGAGCACCAGAGAATGGAGGGGAAAGAAAGTCTTCCTCTATGCTTAGCCTTGTATAGAATGAATGATGAGCATACAGTATCTATGACTAATATGTGGACTGAAGTTAGAGAAGTCAAGTGTTTTATGATCTTCTGGAGTTTCAGATGACTTAAATATGTTCCTCCTGATCTTCTACAGAAACAACCACTGGAGCTGTGAATAGCTGTTTTGAGCTTCCCCCAGATCAATTTTTCCAGTAGCCAAGACAGTGTAAGGAAGATGCTCTTTGCAAAACCATGTAAACCCTATATAGAAGTATCCAAACAGGTGTCCTGGACCTGATATCTAGCACCTGACTGCCACCAGTATATGTGTAATTTGATACATGTGTCATTTGCTCACACATGATACTTCAAATACTTGCACACACAAGTAATAGATTCTCCCTTGGGAAATCCATTTTCTAAATTAAACAATCATATTCTTGCAGAGCTGTTCTGTCAGAGCATCTTAAAGTACTTTTTAAACACTAATTATGCCTGAACTCCCACACTGATATAGTTAATTATAATCATTTTACAAATGGAGAAACTGAGGCATGGAAAGGCTAGATAACTTACCTTAAGAAGACAGACAAAGGAAATCTCTGATAGAGTTGGAAATAGAATCCAGGTTACTGCCTCCCAATCATGTGCTTTAAACACATGACCCACCTTTCTTACTGAATCTTCCACAGACATTTCTTTTTGTACTTCAAATCTTCATGACAGAATCTATTCTCTGAGTCAGCTTTAGAGGAAACCGAACTCCCCTCTGCATCATTCTTCCTATTCTTAAAAAAAAAAAAAAAAAGTTATTGCCTTTGCACAGCACGATCAGTATCAATTCTGAGTGATGCCAATGTTCAGGTGCATTAATATAAAACCTCTGTAGTTTCTTCCTCACATCATCTTCTTTTCATTTAAACTTTCATTGCTGCATTTCTTTAGCTGTCTCATTGACACTCACTAGTACAGCCCAAGAAATCATGTCATGGTGTGAATCTGGTCATCTTTCCACAAAACTATGAGTTTGGTCAGTTTGCTTCATGTGGAAGGAAGATAAAAATCTGGAAAATCTACTTACAAACATATTTCATTGAATGTTATACAGAAAGCAGAGAAGCCTTTAAAAAAATGAAAAATTTCCTACCAAATGGAAAGGTTTTCAATTATTTTATCACTAAAATAGTTGTACCAAAAGAGTAGGACAGTTAGCTTCAGTGTCGTAGCTAAATTCCAATACTCTATTTTGCCTATTTTAATTTCACCAGCAATTTTAATTCAATATTCTTCTTCATTTTGTCATCTGTAACTATAGCCTACTAAATTAGTTATGGAGTTTTACTGGGCCCTTCAAAATTTCAGGTGTCTCACGCTGATCTTGTTTTCTCAATTAAAAAAAACTTAACTGCATTGTTAAGGTTTTCACAATTGAGTATGTAAAATGCAAAATTAAAAAGGTCAACTTTAATCCTACAGAACTGATTACCTTTAAAATTGGCTTCCTTTGTTGACTTTTGAAAACAATCAAACAAGCCATGCTCAGTAGTTTAAAAATCACGAATGTTTATATCTGGTAAATGAATCCCAAACTGGGATGATCTTAACAGCAAAGTAAGGTGCACTGAATGTGTGTAGAACTGGATATGTTAAACACTCATAGTAAAACTTCACAGATTTTCTTGAAATTAGACCTCAACCTTAGATAGTAACACCACTATGGAGCAGAGAGATTTCCAGAAAACTCCTCACCAGAACTGAAGATCCCTTCCCACAACCCTGCAGGGGAAGCAGCTGGAGTCAACCAGAAAGGAAGCAGGAGAGGCCATGGGAGCCTCTATGTTGGCACCTGAATAAACTCGGAAATGCTTTTATGCATCAGTCTCTTAATGATTTAAGAATTTCATGAAGTCTAAAAGGGGGCACAAGGTAAGTTGCCAGGAGGCGTACAAGGAGGGAAGCCTTCAGAGGCTGAGGGCTAGATAAAGGGAAGACTGCAAAGCAAAAGGCATCAGGTAATGGGACAGAAGGACAAGTAAAAAAATCAAGTTAGAAGGAGACGGCAGCAAACCTCACTGCAATTTGCTTTTAGAACATAGCCCTCCCCTGCGTTTTATCTTTTTAGATAAACTTGTCAGGTCAGACACTTCTCTTTATTCTGTCCACCCTGCACCTAGCATACTTGGCAGCACATGGGGAAATAAAGTAAAATGGGAAGTTTGCAGCACAATTTTTTCAATGGTATGAGCACAACAATTCTCATAGGAATGTTGGGGATGCAGACTTTTTTTCCCCTTCCACACTAATGTGACGCAAAAAGTCTAAATCCCTAAGGCTCAAGCTTTCCCAAATTAATCACACTTGGGCTGAGAACAAGTATGGACAACTTCAGCCCAAAAGGAATTAAGATCTAAAACAAATCTCGCAATTGGGTGCAGAATCCGGACCACAGATTTTTCTGTGCTTACTGGTCTATCATCTGTCATAAATCTGTTTGCGAACAGACTATAGTATGTGCTTGAAGGGCCCCACAAAACAAAAAGATATGGATTAAGCCATGGCCTGCAGTGATTTCTCACACATAAAAAGCTTACACAAATGTCCTTTGTAAATAGCGTCTATGCTTTTTCTCTCAGCGTTTAGAAGCTATGGATTTCCATTTTCATACAGCACACATCACTATACAGGATTGGAGGCAAAGCGGTGACTTGAGTGCAGTTTCAGCATAGCATTTCCAATAAACATCATGCCACTCTCTGCACAGCAGTCAGTCCACACTGGAGCAGCTGAGCTGACAATCACCTGCTTCCATTTCCCGCCAGCTGTCTTTGTCCATATTAACCCATGACCTGGGACATACCATTAATACAGGAATAATGGAGATTTTCACACCAAAGAGGGCATGGCAGAAAACAAGAAGTGATCAAGCAAATCATCAGTTGCCTGAGGCTGTGAGATGTGTCAGTGATACGGCTCAGCAGTCCTGGGACAGTGGCAACTCAGCCGGCCTCAGTCTGTAATGATTGGGTGCTGTAAAGGCAACAAGATGAAGATCTGGGACACCCCATCACACCACAGCAAGTAGGTTTGATGGATGACTTTTATTTACATTTCAGGGTTTTTCTCTTTTTAAGTTTTCTATTGTGAGCAAATAAATTTATGAGGCACTGAAATCACCTTGCCATCTTCTGAACTATCTATGGCCAAGGCATATGCCCACAACCTAATCTGACTCAGGGAATTTGGTCTCATCTGGGTGCATGAGAGGTGTTAGGGCTCTTACTCACTTGATTGGGCCACCTTTGCTGCTTCATGAAGTGCATGTGGCTTGTGCAGCTCACCTGCTAACCTGGTTGGGAGACATCTGAATGGGGAATTTATCAATGTAAGATTGTAAACTCTTTGGGGCAGGGATTGTCTGGTTGTTCTGTGATTGTACAGCTCCTAGCACAACGGGGTTCTGGCTCATTGCTGAGACTCCCAGGCACTACTGCAATAAAAATCATAAATATGAATAAAAATAATCTCCTTGCCATAGCTGTTCAGAAGTATTCACAGCTATTCCTGCAAAGAAAGGGAGATACAAACAGTTCTTACTCAAAATAAATTCTCAACATTGCCTCTCTTGCATATATACTGTGATCATCATATTGACTAAAAGGTGTAGCCAAGTGTTTGATTACAGCTGCAGTTGAGTCTTAAAAATGTTTAAGAGACCAAATAGCCAAACTTAGCTACATGTATTGTCTAAAGATAAAGCAGTACAACATGAAAAGGAGACCTACCTACCCTCCTTTCGGGAAGCAATTCTTATCTAGTAGCATGTTCACCTTATACAGGTGAGCTTCAAAGATGCACATTTCAGCCAGTAGCATTTTAGTATTATTTTATAAGTTCACAATTCTTGACACTTTACTACAATACAACCCACTAGTTCATAACTGTTCATTAACTTGGTTGTTCTGTACTTGTCTTATCTCTGTTTGGGATACTATATTTCAAACCAGCTGGGGATAGAGGGAAGATCCCAACCTGTGCTAAGACACACCATTCACATATTTTGGCTCTGACAGGCTTTCTATTTTCTAATGCTAAAGCTATCTTCAGCTTTGCAGATACTTAACAGAATTGTGGGAAAAGCATAACGCATTCAGTTAACATAACCTTCCATCGCTCATATATAAATGCATAACGTATATAATATACGTATTGTGCACATAATACCCGTTAATGGGCTGCATACTGTGCCTAACATATAGGTCTTAATGCCTTATAATAAAGGATCTTCTTTTGTCTGGATATACTCTTGCAGCAAGTATTGTTTGTTTGGGAAGGTTTGTTATAGTGGGAATCAAAGAGATCAGTTTTACATTTTACGCTAAAGACTGAGGGTCAGCGTGGAAAGTTTCAGCCCCAAAGAAGAATTTTTGAGAAAGTTCTGAGCAAGTGAAAGCAGGAGGCTACAATAATGAAAGTCAAGTTACTAGGCATATTACAACAGAACCTACATACCAAGACTGGTATCCTATTGTGCCAGTCAATGCACCACACAGAGCTTCCCCACCCTGATGAGCTTACAGTCTAAATAAGTTATCACCTTAGCCATTGGCATCACTATGTGAAAGCTGGGAGGACATGCAGTATACACACAAGTTAGATTTTAGTGATAGAAGCATATTTTGACTTCCGTTTGTTTGTAATCATTTATATCCCTGTTCCTTCTCTACTTGGTATCACTTAAATCTAAGTTCTATTGTTAATAAACTTGTTTTACTTTTACAGAAGCATCTCTGTGCATATTAAACTAGAGTAATAGCCTCTGCTTATCTAGCAGGCTGGCGTTTATTCTGCCTCTTTAGAGGCAGCGAACTTGAGAACTTCTGTGAGGGTCCAGTGAGAAGAACTGAATATTATAGGGGAGACTGGAAGGGCTGTTGGGTCACCTGGCAAGCAGTAACAAGGCTGGTAGAAGCCAGGGTGAGGCCACTGTGCTGTGAGCAGGCTGCTCATGTCAGGGCTCTGAGCCAAAGCTGCACAGCACAGAAGCCCCAGGGTTACAGAGCAGATGGTGACAAAACTCCTTACTGGTCTAGGTCAAACCCCAAAGCATCACAATGGCTCCATCTGGAGCTCTTTAATTACCTGAAAATCAAAAAGGAATCCTACAAAAAGTGGAAACATGGATGAATTGCTAAGGAGGAGTACAGAAAAATAGCATGCACATATAGGGGCAAGATCAGTAAGGCTAAGGTACAAAATGAGTTACACCTAGCAAGGGACATGAAAGGCAATAAGAGGAGACTCTTTAAACTAGATCTGTCAATTAATTGCAATGAACACTTGCAATTAACTGAAAGCAAAATTAGCACGTTAAATTTTTAACACGTTAATCCCATACTTGTGGGTGGGATGGGGGACATCAGCGGCAGGGGGTTGAAGCAGCCCCAGTCCACAGCCCCGAGACCCGAGAGGGGCTGGAGCCCCAAGCAGGACAGAATCTGAGAGCCCCCAGCTTTGACCTTACATTTGAATATATAGAAAACCCCAAAATATTTAAACAAACAATATTAGAATACCATTTAACAGTGCAATTAAAACTGATTAATCACAATTAATTTTTTTTTATCACTTGACAGCCCTACTTTAACGCACATTAGGCACAACAGAAAGATGAAGGAAAGTATAGGTTCTCTATGAAGTGGGGAAAGAGAGCTGATGATTGAGGTGAGTAATACCTATTTTGCTTCAGTCTTCACTGAAAAGGTTATTGGTGACCAAATACTCAGCAAAATTAACATTAAAAACAAGGAAGAAGGAACACAAGTCAAAACAGGGAAAGAACAGAATAAAGAATTTTTATGTAAATTATATGTATTCAAGTTGTCAGGGCCTAATGAAATTCATCCTACGCTACTTAAGGAACTAGCTGAAGCAATCTCAGAACCGTTAGTAA
The DNA here is from genome assembly GCF_007399415.2 of Gopherus evgoodei. Taxonomy (NCBI): domain Eukaryota; kingdom Metazoa; phylum Chordata; order Testudines; family Testudinidae; genus Gopherus; species Gopherus evgoodei. Next base: position 89,161,987 of record NC_044327.1, on the reverse strand, counting down.
TTATCTCTGAGAACTCATGGAGGACCGGTGAGGTCCCAGAGGAGTGGAGAAGGGCAAACATAGTACTTATCTTTAAAAAGTGAAAGAAAGACAACCCAGGGAATTACAGACCAGTCAGTCTAACTCAAATACCTGGAAAGATACTACAATAAATTAAACAGTTTGTAAGCACCTAGAAAAGGTTGCAACAGCCAGCATGGATTTATCAAGAACAAATTATACAAAACCAACCTGATTTCCTCTTTTTGACAGATTCCTGGCCTAGTAGATGGGGAAGCAGAAGATATGGCAGATCTTGCTTTTAGTAAGGCTTTTGACACAGTCCCACATGACATTTTCATAAGTAAACTAGAAAAATGTGAGCTAGCTGAAATTATTTCCAAGTGGGTGCACAACTGGTTGCAAGACCGTACTCAAAGAGTAGTTAGCTATCAATGGTTTGCAGTCAAACAGAGAAGACATATCTCGTGTGGTCCTGTAGTGGTCAGTCCTGGGTCCTACTATTCAATATTTCCATTAGTGACTTGTATAATGGAGGGGAGAGTATGCTTATAAAATTTGCAGATGACAGCAAGCTGAGAGGAGTTGCAAGCACTTTGGAGGACAGGATTAGAATTCAAAAAGACCTTGACAAATTAGAGAATTAGTCTGAAATCAACAAGATGAAATTCAATAAACAAAAGTGCAAAGTACTAGACTTGGGAAGAAAAAAAATCGAATACACAGCTACAAAATGAGAAATAACTAGCTAGGTAGTAGTACTGCTGAAAAAGATCTGGGGATTATAGTGGATCACAAATTTAATGCATCAATGTGATACAGTTGCAAAAAAGTTTCATGCCATTCTAGGATGTATTAACAGGAATGTCGTATGTAATTGTCCCAGTCTATCCAGCACTGGTGAGGTCTCAGCTGGAGTTCAGTTCTGGGTGCCACACTTGGAGAAAGATGTAAACAAATTGGAGAAAGTCCAGAGGAGAGCAACACAAATGATAAAAGGCTTAGAAAACCTGACCTATTGGGATAGTTTAAAGAAAATGGGCATGTTTAGTCTTGAGAAAAGGGCTATTATAAAGAAGGGTGTGGAATCTTCATCATTGGAAGTTTTTAAGAACCGATTGGACAAACACTTGTGAGAGACAGTCTAAGTTTATCTGGTCCTGCTTCACTGCACAGGACTGGACCTGATGACCTCTTCAAGGTCCCTTTCAGCCTTATATTTCTATGATTCTATGCTTAAAATTAAACAAGTGCTGAATTCCCATTGTCTCCAATATGACTTGAGTGTACCTTTATGTGTGTTGCTGAACTGGGGCTTTAGAGACATACCATTGTAGTAACAGTTGCTGAGTGTCAGCCCAAGTTTTGTTATAGTGAATTGGACCTGAACCAGGGGCAGAAGCAAGTTAGGAAGGGAAACTGGGTCTTGTTTTCAGGGAGGGGACTGGAGGAACACGTGGTTGTTTGGGACTTCTGAGGTAAATCAGAGGCAGGAGGGCGTCAAAGATACAAGTGAGGAATTTTGACCGGGACAAAAAAAATTCAGGGCATATAGGAGAGCATGGAGTGGGAAGGACTCTGCTGGCTTTTTTGGAACCTAACTGGGATTTGGAAGGGGTGGGAAGGTGGAGAGACAAGAGATGAGCCTTAGAGCTCTTGGGAGTAGTGCACCTTTAGTTTTATTTTCCTCAGTTTGAGAACAGCCCCCACCCCATCACACACACAGTATGATGACCAAAAGTACGGTATGTATGCTTCCATACGAAAAAGAGTTTAAAGATATTGGGTTGTACTAGCAGAGAAGAGATTCATAGACTCTAGGACTGGAAGAGACCTCGAGAGGTCATTGAGTCCAGTCCCCTGCCCTCATGGCAGGACCAAATACCATCTAGACCATCCCTGATAGACATTTATCTAACTTACTCTTAAATATCTCCAGAGATGGAGATTCCACAACCTCCCTAGGCAATTTATTCCAGTGTTCAACCACCCTGACAGTTAGGAACTTTTTCCTAATGTCCAACCTAAATCTCCCTTGCTGCAGTTTAAGCCCATTGCTTCTTGTTCTATCATTAGAGGCTAAGGTGAACAAGTTTTCTCCCTCCTCCTGATGACACTCTTTTAGATACCTGAAAACTGCTATCATGTCCCCTCTCAGTCTTCTCTTTTCCAAATGAAACAAACCCAATTCTTTCAGCCTTCCTTCATTGGTCATGTTCTCAAGACCTTTAATCATTCTTGTTGCTCTTCTCTGGACCCTCTCCAATTTCTCCACATCTTTCTTGAAATGCGGTGCCCAGAACTGGACACAATACTCCAGTTGAGGCCTAACCAGTGCAGAGTAGAGTGGAAGAATGACTTCTCGTGTCTTGTTTACAACACACTTGTTAATGCATCCCAGAATCACGTTTGCTTTTTTTCAACAGTATCACACTGTTGACTCATATTTAGCTTGTTGTCCACTATAACCCCTAGATCTCTTTCTGCCATACTGCTTCCTAAACAGTCTCTTCCCGTTCTGTATCTGTGAAACTGATTGTTCCTTCCTAAGTGGAGCACTTTGCATTTGTCTTTATTGAACTTCATCCAGTTTACCTCAGACCATTTCTCCAATTTGTCCAGATCATTTTGAATTTTGACCCTGTCCTCCAAAGCAGTTGCAATCCCTCCCCGTTTGGTATCGTCTGCAAACTTAATAAGCGTACTTTCTATGCCAACATCTAAGTCGTTGATGAAGATATTGAACAGAGCCGGTCCCAAAACAGACCCCTGCGGAACCCCACTTGTTATACCCTTCCAGCAGGATTGGGAGCCATTAATAACTACTCTCTGAGTATGGTTATCCAGCCAGTTATGCACCCACCTTATAGTAGCCCCATCTAAATTGTATTTACCTAGTTAATTGATAAGGATATCGTGCAAGACCGTATCAAATGCCTTACTAAAGTCTAGGTATACCATATCCACCGCTTCTCCCTTATCCACAAGACTCGTTATCCTATCAAAGAAAGCTGTCAGATTGGTTTGACATGATTTATTCTTTACAAATCCATGCTGGCTATTCCCTATCACCTTACCACCTTCCAAGTGTTTGCAGATGATTTCTTTAATTACTTGCTCCATTATCTTCCCTGGCACAGAAGTTAAACTAACTGGTCTGTAGTTTCCTGGGTTGTTTTTATTTCCCTTTTTATAGATGGGCACTATATTTGCCATTTTCCAGTCTTCTGGAATCTCTCCTGTCTCCCATGACTTTCCAAAGATAATAGCTAGAGGCTCAGATACCTCCTCTATTAACTCCTTGAGTATTCTAGGATGCATTTCATCAGGCCCTGGTGACTTGTAGGCATCTAACTTTTCTAAGTGATTTTTACAAGTAAGCATTTAGCACAGGTCACAGGCTTAACAAAGCATCATTAACTTTATAAAGATGTGCTGCTGTAAGTTAAACTAGCCCCTCAGAGAGGTCACTGAAATCACATGCTGGTGAGTACTATTGGTAATGATAACTCTGTTGCATTTGTAAGGGGACTGTTGCCCCCTTACTAACATTCAGTGGGGGTGTTTTGGTTGGCTAGCTCCCAGCACTAAAAGAATGGGGAGAGGCCAATGCTCCAGGTCAGCCTCAGCCTCTGAGCCTGATTAACAGGGCGGGCAGGCTAATCAGGGAGTCAGAAGGCCAGGTAGGTCCCGTCCTCTGTGTGAGCTGGAATTGCCTGGGTCAGACAGAGTGGGGCCAAGTAAAGGAGAAAGCAGGGGCCCAAGCTGAGCTGGGGAGCAGAGATGTGCCAGACCCAGAGGGGCCAGAAAAGCAGCCCAGGTCAGAATTGGGAGCAGAGTCATAGAGCCAGAGACACATCCAAGGGAGAGAGCAGAGCCTGTGCTGGGAGCAGAGCTGCAGCCCCAGAGCCAGGTGTTGTGAGCAACTGGGGCCAGCCAGGGGGGACCTTGGGCAAAGGGCCCAGCATAGAAAGACACCCCCAGCACAGGGTCCTTGCAGGCCAGATTGGGAGGGGGATCTTAACCTGACGGGGGGCTGATGCTGGGAAGAAGGGTCCCACCACCCAAAGCCCGGAGGTGTGTGGCCACCATCATTGCAAGTGTCCAACCCACAGCGTCCTGCAGCACAGCCAGGGCCTGAGAAGGAGACCTGGGACCTACAAGGAACAGACTGTGAAGGGACCTGATGTCCAGAGACACTGTTTGTAATGTTCCCTGCCACAGAGCAGGGTGATGTGTTTTCCTTTAACCTTTCTCATTTTTCCTTATTCTTTTTTAAAATTAATTGTTAATTAAACAAGTTGTATTTGTTTTAAATTGTATGAAATGATCAGTGGGTCAGGGAGGTGCCCAGTGCAGAGAGTACCCTGGACTGGGGACACCCTAGCTCCTGCCCCAGGTGACCACAGCAAGGTTGGGGGTTGAGCCCCCCAGGAATCCTGGGCCCAGCCTTGTTGGGGTTATGAGGACTCTGCCAGACAGGAGAGTGGAAGGGGAGTCCTTGAGGGCAGGGAGGCCTCTGGGTAAAGGAAGTGGGAGCGAGGACTCAGGATATGTCTACACTACGGGATTATTCTGATTTTACAGAAACCGGTATTTGGAAACAGGTTGTATAAAGTCAAGTGCACGTGGCCACACTAAGCACATTAATTCAGCGGTGTGTGTCCATGTACCGAGGCTAGCGTCGATTTCCGGAGCGTTGCACTGTGGGTAGTTATCTTGTAGCTATCCCATAGTTCCTGCAGTCTCCCCCACCCATTGGAATTCTGGGTTGAGATCCCAGTGCCTGATGGGGCAAAAAACATTGTCGCTGGTGGTTCTGGGTACATCCTCACCCCTCCCTCCGTAAAAGCAGTGGCAGACAACCATTTCATCCCTCTTTTCCTGGGTGAACTGTGCAGACGCCATACCACGGCAAGTATAGAGCCTGCTCAGCTCAAGACAGCAATCATGGATGTTGTAAACACCTCGCGCATTCTCGTGCAGTCTATGCTGAACCAGGACCTGCAAAACCAGGCGAGGAGGTAGAGGCTACGGCAGAGCGGCGACGAGAATGATGAGGACATGGACACAGAATTCTCTCAAACTGCAGGCCTGGCAGTAATGGGAGAGGTTCTAGCCATTGAACGCTGATTTTCGGCCTGGGAAACAAGCACAGATTGGTGGGACCGCATAGTTTTGCGGATGTGGGACGATTCCCAGTGGCTGCAAAACTTTCACATGTGTAAGGGCACTTTCATGGAACTTTGTGACTTGCTTTCCCCGGCCCTGAAATGCCAGAATACCAAGATGAGAGCAGCCCTCACAGTTGAGAAGCGAGTGGCAATAACCCTCTGGAAGCTTGCAACACCAGACAGCTACCGCTCAGTCGGGAATCAAATTTGGAGTGGGCAAATTTACTGTGGGGGCTGCTGTGATGCAAGTAGCCAAAGCAATCACTTAGCTGCTGCTAGGAAAGGTAGTGACTCTGGGAAATGTGCAGGTCATAGTGGATGCCTTTGCTGCAATGGGATTCCCTAACTGTGGTGGGGCGATAGATGGAACCCATATCCCTATCTTGGCACCAGAGCACCCAGTACATAAACTGCAAGGGGTACTTTTCAATGGTGCCCAGTGCAGAGAGTACCCCGGAGTGGTACTCAGATCCTTTCGCTAGCCCACTTTATTGGGGTAGTGCAGAAGCCAGGAAAGTTCCCCACAATAGCGGGACCATTCCTTGCTTACACATTACATAAAGACAAGAATCATTGTGGTGTCAGTTCCCTAGACAGAGTGGCATGTTATTCTTGTACCATATTAGATTTTAGACTGTTATTTCCATTTCATTTACTTTTGTTTGTTTAAACTTACTCCAGTTACTTCATGCACAAAAAATAGTTATTTTTGCATAAAAATTTGCGTTTGGATTTTTCTTTCAGAGCTGTCAGCTGACAATCAGGACAAAGTGACTTGGTTCGTCCCCGCAAAACTGGGAATATGATTCATGTTCCTTGAAATTAACTCAGAAGGAGTCTGACATGCACACTTCTTCTTCCGTGCTATATTCTGCTGCAGGAGTTAAAGTTTGTGGGTAGATTTTAGATATGTGTGTAGTGGTGATGGGTGAACTATGGAAGCGGGTTTCAGTTTAGATGAACAGACAAAACTTTGGATGTTTGTTAGAAGCTCTTAGTCTTCAGAAGGGGGCTGGCAATCTCACAGTACCGGCCTTTTCTAGTTTTCTTGTATTCCTTGCTTCTAGTCAGCCTAGTACAACCCATTACTGCATTGCTGCACTTCTGTCCATGGCAGAATGCCAGTAAGTCTTCTGGAAAATACCTAGTTCCCAGTTTAGTACTTAAGGACTGACTAGTTTTTAGTAGTGCTGATAATTGACAACATAGCAGGGAGTGTTTCTGGCCAGTAGTGTATTGCATATTAAATCTGGGCTCTGACTTTGATTTAGGCCCAAGCCCCTCTTCTGTCCATGTAGAAATCAGTTTGACTTGGGAAAGAATTCCTCTGGACTCCAGCCCACAAACTCTGCTAGGGGGGCATATCAGAGCCCGAGTCCTGCTCTGAGTGGGTCAAAGCCCAGAAATTGTGTAGGGTGGATCCAACTCAAGTCCAGACAGTAGAGAGTCCACCACTACAGTTGCACAATCCCTGTGGGCTTTACAGCCCTCTGCCCAGCCCTTCCATCCCAAAGCTTTCTATTCACTTCCCAGGAACCAGAAGCAACTTCAAACGCAGCTTCTTGGTGTTTAACCCCCCCATTTCCATATGGACTCAATTGAAAACACCATTAACCCTCATGTGTCTTTACTGTGGTCAGCTCTAAGAAGTGGTGCACCAAGTGCATACAGCCAGATTCTGATTAACCTCTGATGCGAGGCAAGAAAGACGCTTGCCTTCAGCAAGAGCACAGAAACATTTGGAAAAAGCACAAGGGGCCCAGCGGACACATTACAACCATCAGGCGAAAGTACGAAGATTTCAGCCGGGGGAATGGGTGATGGTGTTAGTACCGACAGCAGAAAGTAAACTTCTAGCCAGCTGGCACGGACCATATGAGATAGTGGAAGCCATTGGGGAAGTGAACTATAAGGTTAGACAACTAGACCGCCGAAAACCAGAGCAAATCTACCACGTCAACTTACTGAAGCCCTGGCATGATCGAGAGACGTGTCTGGTCATTCGAGGAGCTCTACCTCAGACAGACGACCCATAGGGACAGATAAAGATGTCTCCTGAATTAACCCCAGAACAACGAACAGAGGTCATTGAAATGATCCACTGGAACCAGGATATATTCTGTACACAACAGGGCCAAACGACACTAGTCCAACATCATATTGTCACCAGCCCCGGAGTAAGGGTGATGATAAGACCATACCGAATACCAGAAGCTAAAAGGAAAGAAATTAGGATGGAAGTGAAGAAGATGCTGGAACTCGGGGTCATTGAAGAATCCCACAGTCAGTGGTTCAGTCCGATCGTCCTAGTCCCCAAGCCTGATGGCACCCTGAGGTTTTGTAACGACTTCCGGAAATTGAATGAAGTATCCCACTTCGATGCCTACCCGATACCACGCATTGACGAGCTAGTTGATCAGTTAGGCAAGGCCCGATACCTAACCACTCTGGATCTGACCAAAGGATATTGGCAAATTCCCCTGGCCAAGGATGCCAAGGAAAAGACTGCCTTCTCTACACCCGATGGCCTGTTTCAATACACTGTCCTCCCTTTCGGACTCCATGGGGCCCCTGCAACATTCCAAAGACTTATGGATAAGTTACTACGACCCATGCCAAGTATGCCGCCGCCTATCTAGACGACATAGTCATACATAGCCCTGGCTGGGAAACGCACCTAGAAAAAGTAGAAGCAGTGCTGGACGCCCTGCGAAAGGCCAGTCTCACTGCTAATCCTCTCAAGTGCGTGATAGGACTAGCTGAGGCCAGATACCTTGGGCATGTAGTAGGGAGAGGTTTGGTAAAACCCCAGTGGAACAAAGTGGAGGCAATACAAGGCTGGCCTCGACCAATCCACAAAAAGCAGGTCAGAGCATTTTTAGGGATAGTAGGATACTATCAGAGATTCATCCCTCATTTTGCCACAAGAGCAGGGCCATTGACAGATCTGATAAAAGCTCAGGACTGATGCGACAGAGGAAGCATTTGCAGATTTACGGACAGCCCTATGCTGCCATCCAGTACTCATAGCCCCTGACTTCAAGAAGGAATTCATCCTACAAACGGATGCCTCGGAGGTGTGGCTCGGTGCCATCCCTTCCCAGATGGTAGGGGAGGAGGAGCACCCCATCTTGTACCTCAGCCGGAAGCTCCTCCTCAGGGAACAAAAGTACACTGTTGTTGAAAAGGAATGTCTGGCGATAAAATGGGCTATGGAGACTCTCCACTACTATCTCCTGGGGCAGCGGTTTACCCTCGTGACAGACCACGCCCCGCTCCAGTGGATGCACAGGAACAAGGAGAGGAACGCCAGAGTGACGAGGTGGTTCCTCTCTCTGCAGCCTTTCCATTTTTGGGTCCAGCATAGAGCTGGACGCAAACATGGCAACGCTGATGGCCTATCGCGACGGCACTGCCTCTCATCCCAAGTAGCCCAACCCCTTGGTGTTGAGCGGGGATGGGGGGGATATGTAATACAGCATGGCCAGAGGGCAGCAGGAGAGTATTAGCAGGACCCTTATTCCCTGCAAGGGGAGGAAGGTTTGCTATAGATTAACTAGAGCACCTGAAGCCAATTAGAGCACCAGCAGTCAGTCATGTGATAAAACCCCCTGCTTCAGTTAGACAGTGTGGGAGTTGGAGCAGGAAGGTTTGGTTGGAGCAGAGAGCAGTTTGAAGGAGTTGGAGCAGAGAACAGTTTTGAAGAGAGACCAAAAGGAAAGTTTGGAGAAGTGCTGCGGTGGGCTGAGAAATCCAAAAAACCCTAGGCAAGAGGCACCTGGCTTATGTAGAAGGAGGGCAAGAAGCCCCTTCACAAGCTGAAGGGCAGGAGAGGGAAGTAGCCCGGGGAAGGAACCGCTAGTTCAAGTGGTTCACCACAAACCTCAGGGCCCCTGGGTTGGGACCTGGAGAAGAGGGCGGGCCCAAGTCCCTCCCTCTCCACTCCCCTCCTCAAGGACAATAGTGGGGTAATTAAAATACCAATTCAGAGGCAAGGAATGGTGCCCTGAACCTTCCCCAAAGAAGAGAAAGCGCGAGACCCAGCATAACAGTACTGGCAATTTGCCATAGTATCCACAATTAACAGCTTCATGTACCCATCCTGTCTAACACACCACATCTTATAATAAATGGGCCATGCCCACACTGTCCTGGAGCACCTGTAAATGGAGTCTCTTCTCCCCTCTAAAAAAAAACAGAGTCCAAAGGCCAATGGAGGGTGGCTGTCTAAACGAGGAGTCCATTTGGCAGTCAGAAAGTTGGGTCTGTACATGAACTCAAGGTGCTTTTAAGAAGCCTATACTGCATCTCCATGCTAAATCAGCATCTTGTTGTTTACCATCACATAAGAAATATGACATTTCACCCATTGCTGGTTGGTGATGAAGGCAAACTTCTACCCTGGAAAGTAATCAAACATCTGGAGTTCCTGTTCCATGAGGACATATTTATTAGGCCCACCTCTAACTCATGGGCCCTGTCCATTCCAAAATGCGCTGATCACTCACTAGAAGATTAGTACACACAGATAACTGTCCTTTAATGGCCTGAAACAGAGGTTCCTACTTCTGCTTGGGGACCTCCAGAATATTAATGTTCTCCACAGCTTGCCCTGCCTGAAAGGATGGAAAAACCATAGCTAGTGACTAGACCACTCATAATTCCCGCCATGTCCAGAAAAAAATGAAGAGGATATTGTAGTAAGATGAGGCCCTGAAGCAAACTCTTGTGTCAGAGGCCTAGTCTGAGGCCTGAAGCTTGAAGCAAAGTACTTCCGGTCATTGCTAAGCAAAAGCTGGGCTGTGAGCCAGAGGCAGGCCTCACTCACAGAAGTGGCGAGAAGAGGAACTTGTGCCAAGATGACATCAGGACACTCCACAGACATAACAAAGAACAGGCAGGTGCATCTTAAAGACAGGACAGCATAATGGAGAGATCTGTTTGTCTGGAACAACATGATCAAAGGGGAGACAGCACCCTAATAAGCCAAGGGGCTGTACCTAATATGTCAGTAGGGATGAGTAATCTGTCCTGTAACTGTATAAAAGTAGGTCCTTGACTCTGCATCTTTGTCCAGCATAGGGGACAGTGGAGTGTCCCGCCACTGACTGAGCTGTGTCCATTGCCAGGGGGCACATATTCGTACTATGTCCTGTAAAGTCTATAGGAAACTATTACTGTGCTGCATTTGACAATAAACCTGGCTCGGGTTCCCTCATATCTTACTAGAGTCTGTGGTCTTTGGGGGTTCTCTCCAGGTTTGCTGTGTCAGCTATCTGCGCAGGGCTGGGCCAGCACACAGAGGGAAGACGCAGGCAGCTGACTGTTATCATCATCAAACAAGAGCAGAGCACCATACCGGTAGCTACTGACAGATACGTAAATCATTTCAATTTCAATAGAATTTTTCTCGTGTATCTTACCCTGATGTGGGATGGCTTTCAGTGCTGCTCCAATGGATGTCTAAAGTGGCCAGTGTTTGTGTGACTAAAATAAAGCCCATTGATAAAAAGTATCTTTGACCTTGAATATAAGCAGCCCCCTTGACAGAGTGGCAAGTGTAACCTTTTATCATGGTCAGACAATAATGTGCTATCATTTTCCTTTCAAGGCCCTTCTACCTCTGCAGGGCAAACATGTGGCACTAGGAGCCTGGGGGAGCAGAGCCACCTACCGTGGGCAAAGAGAACAAGTCCAAAATAAGCTGATGAGAGAAAATCAGCAGATAAAGTTCCAGAAGGACAAGGATGCAAGAAGTGTGGAAACACAGAGGTTGCACAGAGGGGGAAGGGATTGGCTAACAGATTAATGGAGTGTGACTGCAGGTTGAGGGAGGAAGACAGTGTGCAGCAGAAGGAGCTGTTTGAGTGATTGCTTGTGGCTACCAGACTTCAGGCTGCACTGCCACCTTTGGCTCATGCTCCAGCCTCTGCAGACTTTGAACAATTCAGGGGCTGGCTGGACCATGTTACAGGCAAGGAGCAGTAGCACTTGGAATGGACAAATGTTGCCTGCGCACTCATCCATTCCAGTCCAGCCATGGCCTGTAAGTGCAAAATGCACCAGAAAGGCCAAAGCAGAACAGAGGGACAGGGGACTCTCAAGAATGGTTGGCCATGTCATTTGGTAACATTGATCTTTTGCTGTTTTGGCACTTGAGCTTGTTTCTTGTGTTGTAGATTTTGTTGACATCTGGTCTCCCTATCTGGTTCTTACGCTGATATGTAAGTGTGTGTAAAACAAATTGTAGTCTTGTATGAAAATTCAACAATGGCAAGTTTTATTGTTTGTAATGTTAAAAATGACACAAACTGTTGAGAATTGGCATGTGAAGACATTCTTTATCTCAATGCAGAAAAAAAGAATGATTCCCCTTGGGTGGAGCAAGGGAGCTGGGAAGAGGTGGCCAGAGTTCTAATGCACAGTTTCTCAGCATAGAACTCCAATGTACTTGTCTTTACTGCTTTAAGGGCTAAGAAAATTTTTCCCAGAACCCCTGTACATCCATTTTCTACCTTTCCCTTCCTTCCCCTTTTCCCCCATTTCATTTGATAGATTCCTATTTTACTGCAGAATCCAAACTCCCTGATGCAGTTTGAAATGACAGCAAACAAACAAGCCAAGACTTAATACATTAGCTCAAACCAAGTATTATACAAAACCAGCTTTTCCCTCACCCTTGACAAGCTCTCCCCTTTCCCCTACAACCAGTTCCTAGCCTGACAGTCATTTGGGGGAACCAGCATCAATGGAGGTGGCTTCCCTGCAATGGGAATGGGTTGTGTAAGGAGAGGGTGTTCCTGCAAGAGTGGGGCAGGACTGACCCCACACAAGGGTGCACAGTGAGGTTGGGCAGAGGGAGCATTCTGGATAACATTCTCCTTCCCTGTAGATGGAAAGAAATCTTTTGCTTTAAGTAAATTCTCTTTGTTAAAGGCAGAAAAAAACCCAACAACTCACCAATCAATTCCTGGAGATCAGCCAAAGATAGATATGCCTGAACCCATTAGGCTGAGAGGGTTTCATTGTGTAGCTCTGCTATAAGATTAAGTAGCCTAGCTAACTTCAGACTAAAGAACCTGAATTAGAATTATGATGTTCATTGATATAAGTGATGAACAACAAGCTGCAGATTGTATTTCACAGGCCAGAGCTATATCCTGCCCTGATGTAAAGGTGACTTAACAGGCCAATGACTAGAAAACTGGATTTAAAGATAAAAATCTGCACATTTGAATTAGAATAGAACAAAAACAAGTTTTGATTTTCCAACGGCAATTTACAAAAAGGATATTCTCTGCCCATAGTATCTCAGTTTACCTGGACAAAACCTGACAATCCTAAATCGCTCCAATTCTTCATGTAATAGATTGTTTCTTTTTGCTGGCACTATAGCATGTATTCTCTTGTCTCTTCCTAGCTATGTCATGGGGGGAAGGTGGAGGAGAAAGATATGGAGAATGGTGAAAAGCAGCAATTGTCTGGCATGGACATGCAAAGGAGTTTGACTCCATTCATCCAAAGTCCATTCTTTTTACACAGGGGCTTGGAGAGAGACAAAAAATTAAGACCTCCATGCATGCAGGAATTATGACTGGTCAGTTTGTGGAAGGGGCAGAGCCAGCATTCAGAATAATGAATGGTACAGACCAGTTTGTCCTGGTCCTTCTAATTATCCTTTGCCAGAACAGGACATCAAATACAACTGAAACGCATGTGACATTTTGATTAAAAAACTAGAAAGGTAAAATTAATATGGCACACATTAAATGGATTAAAAGCTGGCTAACTGATAGATCTCAAAATGTAATTGTAAGTGGGGAATCATCAATGTATGGGTGTGTTTCTAGTGGAGTTCCAAGGGATCAGTTCTTGGTCTTAGACTAATTAAAATATTTATTAATAACCTAGAAGAAAATATAAAATCATCACTGATAAAGTCTGTAGATGACACAAAAATCAGGGGAGTGGTAAATGGTGAGCACATTGTCAGAGGTTATGTCCCCTGCACTGATACAGAGTGATTTGGATTGCTTGGTAGGCTGGCCACAAGCAAACAATAAGCATTTTACTATGGCTAAATGTGAGGGTATGCAGCTAGGAACAAAGAACGTAGGTCATACATACTGGGTGGGGGACTATCTTGAAAAGCAGTGACTCTGAAAAAGATTTGGGGTGATGGTGGAGAATCAGCTGAACATGTGATACTGTGGCCAAAAGGGCTAATGTGATCCTTGGATGCATAAAAGAGTAGGAGCAGATAGGTTATTTTACCTCTGTATTTGGCACCATGGTGACTGCTGCTGGAACACTACTGTTATTCATAATACACAGTTTACTACAGTAGATATTAAGGGGTGAAGGGCAAAATAGGCTTGATCTGAGCCAAGAGATGACTCAGTATGTCCCTGCTCCAAGTCCTACAGTCCCAAATACAATTAAAATGAAAGCTGTCTTGGACATAAGAAATAGTCCACTCCTACAGATGATTAAGCAGTGTGCAATTACCACGCGGAAATGAGACTGCTGAAGAGTTGGACAGGCTTATCCAATTGTTAAGCCACACTGACAATCTGCTAATGGAAGAGTTGCAAGAAAACATCAGCACGCAAGAACACCAAATAAATACTCTTCAGAGATTATGTCCCCTACACTTTATGAATTATTTGGCAGCTTGTGACAGGTACAGTTCACATCCTATATATTGTTCACAAGACCACAGGGGAATAAAAGGCCCAAAGTGTTCATATCAGTAGGCAAAAATGTCAAAAAAGTCATCTCTCAGCAGGAAGACACTCAAATGCAGCAGAAGAACATGACTGAGTCACAATGAAATATTCATGCCTCAGTGAGGAGCCAGATGGGGACATCATGAATGAGACAGTCACCATACACCATGTGTGAGGGAACTCCACACCAAGGCAAATGCCATTCACAACATGAGAGTTTTGTGGCAGGCTAGTTGGCAAATTGTCCTGGCTTGCATATTTGTATAAAGAGAGAGGTTTGACTTTCATGCCATGTTTGACATAAAGAATGTTATTTAGCTTACGATATCTAAAGTCCTGGAGCTGTGAAACACCTCCTGTCTTGTAGGACAACAGTGACTTTTTAAAAGAAACATTAAACCCCAAAGAGGAAATCAGTCCTATTTCATGGAAACACACTGCAGAACTGATGGCATTTGTTAAGGCTCTAGGACTGTGTGAAGATTGGGATGGATTTTGTATCGTTGCCTCCATTCCCACCTTTGTTTTAATAAAGCCAATACATTACTGTTATTCTGTAGATTATTTAACAGCATTGGGTCTTAACTGATGGACAGTCTTGCATTATTGTATGGTATTTGCCCATTCTGGTTAATTATTAGATAGGCTTGATATGGAAAAAAACCTCATCATATTAGTTAGATGAAAGCCCGTGCTGTTGCACAGATGTGGCAGTTTGGTCAAGTAATCCACCATCTGTGCAGTTTACCTCATACAACCAATGAAATTGTTGCATGCAAATTAGCTGTAGAGTACAGATGGTGATTGGGTGAGTTACCTCAAATATCACAGTGGTCTAAGACTCTTGGCATGGCATAGATACATGTCTTATTGTAGCTGTATACCACATGGGTATAATTCATAAAGTCAAACTGGCTGAGATCTTTAAAACTGGACAGTGACAGACTGTGAACCCCAATGATAATTGATCCTGGTGATATTCTGTCTCAGCCATGCATGTAGCTGTTTCCATCCTCTCTCATTGACTCAGATATTCCAGGCTTCAGAGTGACAATACTGGAATCTTACTGAATAGATTTTGTATGGTCCACAATGTTGTTAATTCTCACAATTTTGTCACATGTTTTGCAACATTTGGTCTTAAGGTCCCAGCTTTGGGAGACATTGGATTAGGAGAAAATCTCCATTTTCATTTAAAAAAGTAAGCTCCTTGTTTGAAAACATGACTCATGTGTACCCTAAATACCCAGAAACCAGAAGCAAATAAAAAGAATCACACTTTTTTAAGTCTCTTTTTTTGGCAGGGTGGTTTGGGGCGGGGGGAGGGCTGACATGATTTTTGACCACTCCAGGGTGGCAATATTGCTGTTACTTAAAGACACAGGTGATTGTGGCATTCACCCCTGTCTAAGGTAGGATGATCCTCTATGGAGGCCAGTCCAGTAAGCTGAAGCAGAGAATTCTAAACCAAGAACACACATATAAGCAAATACTCAGTGCCAGCATAACTATTAGCCGAAAAGAGAACAGGAATAGTATAAATCTCCAAAGAGACAAACACATACATTTCAAGTTTGAGGGCTTGCATATCTCACAAAGCAGCCACCTCTCCTTTTAAGGGGCTGCACTTGACCCTTTGGGTAAGGTTAATAAGAAAGTTTATTCTCTTTGTTTGCCTGAGCAATTCACCCCAATGAGTTTCAACACTCAAGAGGTCCCCCAAAGAAGAAATATACGCTCTGTAGCTTACTGAAGTCACACCTAAATGAAGATTACAGTCTGACTTGCTCCATCACCAGCAAAGATCAAGGGTACGTTTTGCTTGCCAAGGTTATTGACCCTACCAAGTCACAGACTCCTTCAGATCACAACGCTCTTCCCTCAAGGGGAGCTTCCTTCCCCAACACCTGTTCTGAGGCCTCTGAAATCAGATCCTTTTTATAGCAGCAGCCATATCTGAGTTCAGCTGGCACATTTCCTTCCTCTCCTTGGGATCTGTATTGATCCTTGGGGGTATCTACGCCCCATGTACTGCCAACACAGGAGGACTGGTATTGGAGTTTCATAATAGAATCTGCTGTCCTGCCGGGAATGAGGAGCTGAGTGGGCAGGTCTCTCTGAGATGAGTTTGCCCTTGATTTCATTAGCAATTCAAGATATTTTTTTCCTTGCAGAGGAACCCTATCTGTCTCCCATATCCAGCGTAGTGAAAGACAATTTAAGCACAGCTCCACAGAAATCTATGTAATACAGATGTACTGCCCTCTTCATGTTAAAATGCCATTAGAAGACGCAAAACCAGCCAAGGATTTGATTCTCCAAGTTTTGGATAGGCAGTTGTCTGCACAGATGCAGTTGCAGGATTGGAGACAAAATAAAGGGAGGTACAGGGGAGTTTTTCCTACATCAGATTTTGTAGATCACTAGAAAAAAATCCTACAAAAGCAAGCCCCACTGAAAGCATTAGTGAAATCCACTCAGTGAAAATATTCTGTTGCAATATAGGCTGCATTGCTACTGACTTGCATATAATACCCCCAGCTCATT
This sequence comes from Gopherus evgoodei, assembly GCF_007399415.2. Taxonomy (NCBI): domain Eukaryota; kingdom Metazoa; phylum Chordata; order Testudines; family Testudinidae; genus Gopherus; species Gopherus evgoodei. Next base: position 89,145,537 of record NC_044327.1, on the reverse strand, counting down.
GTAAAGGAAATTTGGAAATTAACGATACAGCAGATAAATAGCTTGAACGCCTCCCTCCTTTTTTTCTTGTGAAATCAAAATCCTTTATTTCCCTTGTAATCAGTTTAATTTTCTGACTGTCAAAACAACTATCCTCATACAACTGTGCAGTGCCATAGCTCTATACAGTGTAAGCCCCAGGATTCATAGATAAGAAACATGACTACATACTCCCTATGCATTGTTTCACTATATGGCTAATATTGCTGTTAGACGCAAATTTGGGGGCCTTAAAAGTCTGACTGTTCCTTTAAATGAAATACAAGGGATAAAAGATAAAAAATTAAGCAGCACAAGTTGGCACCAATTCATTGTTTGCAAAGATTTTTCTTTTCAGTTGCAACTCTCAGATTTAATAGGCACAGTACAATTCTAAATACATACTTTAACCAAATCATTTTAAGGCAACCATAAAATATCCAGTCTTCCTGAAAAACCTCCCAAGCACCAAAACAAAATTCCCCCATCAATCATCTGGGAAAACAAGTGAGTCTTGCAGCTTATCCCCAGGGTCAACAAATCCAGCCTCTGCTGCACCCAAGTGAATTCCACAGCCAAAGTGGACTCCAAAGGAATTTTCTCCTCCCACAAAAAGTCTGGTCTTCAGAGGGGTTGTCATAAACAGATAAGAAAAGTTAATAGCACAGAAGTACTTTATATCTCTTTGACTGTAAAGGGTTAACAAGTTCAGTAAGCCTGGCTGTCACCTGACCAGAGGACCAATCAGAGGACAGGATACTTTCAAATCTTGAGAGAGGGAAGTTTTTGTGCTGTGCTGTTAGTTTTGGTTGTTGTTCACTCTGGGGGCTCAGAGGGATCAGATGTGCAACCAGGTTTCTCTCCAATCTCTCTGATACAGTTTCTTATAGATCCAGAATAGTGAGTACGAGGTAGATAAAGCGAGTTAGGCTTATGTTTGTTTTCTTTATTTGCAAATGTGTATTTGGCTGAAAGGAGTTCAAACTGGTATTTTGCTGAAAAGATTTTAATTTGTACTTGTATACTTAGGCTGGGAGAGTATTCCCAGTGTCTATAGCTGAAACACCCTGTACCTATTCCATTTTTTTAAAATTTACAAAGATAATTTTTACTGTTTTTTCTTTCTTTAATTAAAAGCTTTTCTTGTTTAAGAACCTAATTGTTTTTTTATTCTGGTGACACCCCAGGGGACTGGGTCTGGATTCACCAGGGAATTGGTGGGGAGAAAGCAGGGAAGAGGGAGAGAGAGGCTGATTTCTCTCTGTGCCAGGATTACTTTCTCTCAGGAAGAGTCTGGGAGGGGGAAAGAGAAGGAGGGAGGAAGGTGAATTGTCATCTCTGTTTTGTGATTCAAGGAGTTTGAATCACACAGTGATCTTCCAGGGTAACCCAGGGAGGGGAAGCCTGGGAGAGGCAATGGTGGGGGAAAGGGTTTACTTTCCTTGTGTTGAGATCCAGAGGGTCTGGATCTTGCGGGGTCCCCGGGCAAGGTTTTGAGGGGACCAGAGTGTACCAGGCACTGGAATTCCTGGTTGGTGGCAGCGCTACAGGTTCTAAGCTGGTAATTAAGCTCAGAGGAATTCATGCTGGTACCCCATGTTTTGGACGCTAAGGTTCAGAGTGGGGAATTGTATCATGACAGTGGTTATTGAAATGAGCTTTTTTTTTAGAAAAATAAATAAATAAAACGATTCCTCTTATTTTTGCACTATTTAAGTGAGGGGTCACAAATGGCTCATTGACAACCATGTTTACAGATTCTCACTCATGAAAGAAAAAACTATAGTATTTCTCGTGATTTTTTAATACGCATTTGAGTTAATCATTGTGCTCGATCTCCTGAGGTCCCTTCCAACCCTAATAATCTATGAAACAGATGAAGGGGCTGACACTTTTGAAAACTGCAATGCTCAGACCATTTGCTATAATGGTCTGATTCAATACAGCTGCCGTATGTGGCTTCTGCCACCGTTCTGCCAGTCCAATCCAATCTTTATTTTATAGCGTCTATTATGAATGCATCCCAACATAATTAAAACAACCACTACACTGAATAAGCCTTTAGAAATGAAAATATCCTTTTATCGCAGTCCTTAATACCAGAGCCAGAAGCATCTAGACAGGACCGGCGCTAGTGTTTTTAGCGCCCTAGGCGCACAGCCATTTCGCCGCCCCGCGCGCTGGTCCGCGGCTCCAGTGGAGCTGCCGCAGCCGTGCTGCGAACACCTGCGACAGCTCCACTGGAGCCACAGGACCAGAGGACCCTCTGCAGGGACGACTGCAGCAGGTCCACCGGAGCTGCCTGCTGCCCCCCTGCCGGCAAAATGCCGCCCCCCCCCAATAATCCTGGCGCCCTAGGCGATTGCCTAGGTCGCCTAAATGGAAGCGCTGGCCCTGCATCTAGATGCTGAGCTGTTTAGCCAAATCTTTACTGGCAGGATGAATTCTAGCAACACTTAACTGACATGCATCTAAAGAACACAAAGAACCAATAATTTTATATTCAACCTCAACCAGAGGAGCAAGACAATGATGAATTTGATGTGCCAGCTAGATCTTAAAATCAATTCCTGCTGCAACTGACAGCCAATGCAGCTGAAACAGAGCCAAAGTTACAGCATGTGGGATAGAATGACTTTGAATTAACATGTGTGCTATTGAATTCATTACCATTTGGGGTCCTCAGGTGGATGTAAGATCAAATCAGGGGAAGGAGGCAGCATTCTCCTTGTCTCAGACTTATTCATAGCTACAGAAAATCCAGGAAGTCACATGGGATGCATACCCATTGACTTGAGATTTCTGTGTTCCTCTTTGTAAGATTTGGCAGCCCAGCATTATGTGATCACAGTGCTGAATATATGCAATGAATAGCTTTACTTAAATAAGTAAGTGAGATGGAATCCCACAAAAGGACTTAACTGCAGAGGCATCATTTCAGTAAAATGCTGTAGGGGGTGGGCAGCAAAGTTGTGTCAGCAAATAGAACATCTTATGTGATAATATGGGAGTGGAAGACATAACGGAACACACAGATCTATGAAAAGCCTGGCGGATTTTTTTGTTTTGGAGTTTTTTGTTTTATTTTAAAGGCCTTTGAATTTGATGGACTATGAATAGCAGACACTTGAGCCCTTGTTGTTTTTTAATGGAGTCATCCTAGTTTACAGAAGCATTGAGTATGGCCCAAAAAATGTTGATTTCATCAGTCCAAAAAGTTTCCTACCTTGAGATATCACAGGCCTGATTTTCATAGCTGTTGAATGTCTACAGCTCATTGATTTTAATGGGAGCTGTGGGTGCTCAGCACTTCTAAAAGTCAGGTCTTGTGTGTTTCATGTTGGGCACCCCAAAAACTGAAGCACAAAAAAATGACAAGTCACTCTTGGAAATGCTGATCTCAGCCTTTCTGGGCCTCTAGTTACTTGTCTGTAAAATGGGATTAAAAATGCTTATCCATCTTGGTAAAACATTTGTGATCTATCAATGAAAAGCCAGAGTCTGATCTTGATTACTCTGTTGTAAACCAGGAATATTTTTAATGAAGTCAATGGAAACTAATATTAAACTAATGAAAGTTTGATGAGATTCAGGCTAGAAGAACACTATATGCATGCAAAGTATTATCTCAAAGCTCTTTATTAAAAAATATGCTATACAAATTCCTGTGAGCCAAGGAAGTCGTAACAGCTCCATTACACAGAAAGGAAAACTGAGGTACAGAGAGGTAAAGTGACGTTCCCAAGGTGACAAGATGTCCATGGCAGAGACAGAAATAGGACCTAAGTCTGACTCCCAGTCCAGGACTTCAGTCACAAGACCATCCCTCCTCTCCTTACTATCCAGGACAGCATTATGTGCTCCTATATTTTAAGTAGTATATGATATAAATGAGATTTTGTTACCTGATTTAAGACTCACCTGAAACTGGCCCAAAGCAGAAACATTAAAAAGAAGGGGAAAGAAGGAGAAGTCAGAGGCAGAAGTTGCAAGGTAAGAAGAATGGAGGAAATGAAGAATTCATGAGTCTCCTCACAACTGTTGCTTACATGGTTAGTTCATCCTTCTGAGGCAGACATAACACTTAGTAAGAGTAGTGACTATCGGGCTAATTAATCTCGTCTCTGAGAAAACACCGCCACCACTTCCCTTTCACATATCAGTAATCAGGATTGGTTTTCCCGAACAATCAGGATTGTGGCACTTTTATGGATTTCCAGTAACATGTAATAAGGTGATATATGCAAACTACAGCTGTATCCAGCCAACTCCAGCTTGAATCACTCAGAGTGAATTAGAACAACCCATAAATTTGTCAAAGTCATGAAGAATTATTACTGTTTGAGGAGTCCATCCAACTAACGCTAATGCATACATGACCGGATGACATTCACTTTGAATCTGCAATATCACCTTGCAACTCTCAGAACAAAACAACAACGTTACTAATCTTTTATCATTTTCCTTAGATCTGAAGTCCCCACAGACTACATGAATCAGAGAACCTAGGCGTTATTTTTTTGCCTCCAAAGCTTTCTTTAGCAAAGCAACATTATGTAAAACTACAGGTATTTCACTTTTAGCCTCTCAACAGTCAATACACTGCTATCAGTTTCATAGCTAAAAAAATTCTCAACTAGTGAATTAGCAGCTAATGGAAATTTTAACCCTCAGACCTGGCAGGCTTCCTGCACAATAATGAGACATGAAAGCACTAAGATATATTTAAGAGGAGACTTCAGTGTTGACTGCTAAGGACTTCTATGCAGAAAATAATGGAATTAAAAGAAGGGAAGTTTTTCCATTTTTGTTTCAGTCATGTTGTTAAAAATAGCATTATACTTCTATGTACTGTTTTGTTTTTTGTTTCTGTGAGCACTGTTCTCTCACACATAGGATGCATTATAAACAATAAAACACTATTGTTACGTAAGTATATCAATACCTATAAAACATATCAGGCTTTCACAAAATCTGTTAGCACTGATCCTCACAGTGATATGGTCTCCACACCCTTTTCTGTTTGAATTGTTTCTCCATCTCATTTGTCTATCTGTATTAGAGCCAAATCCTGCACCCACTGAAATTCACAGGAAACTCCCATTGACTTTCATGGGAATTTCCTTAGATTGCAAGGTACTTGAGCTGGTAGACATTTTTTGACCAAAAAACTTTCCCAACAAAATACAGTGATTCATTAAAATAGAATTATTTCCAGGGAAATGTTAATTTTGACAAACTTTTCAATTTTTGGTGGAAAAATTGAAACCAAAATATTTTGTTTTGAATCAAAATGTCAATGTTTCAAAATGTCAATATTTTAATAATGTGGAAAGTGTATAAAATGTTGACATTCTAAATGAACTGTTTGATTTCCACTGAAAATATCCAAATTTTACATTGTCATTTCCAAGGAAGTATTTCAGAACTTTTCTTTCTGTGAAAATTTTTGCTACTTTAACTTTTTGTCCTGTTTTGGGATGAAAGCCAATGTTAAAATATCGGCATTTCCCACAGGATGGAAATTCACTTTTTCAAATGTCTCTGCAAGGTACCATGCTTCTTATGCGACTGTAATATATTATATACATGATACAATATATTGTGTGTATCCACACACATTATACATCTTCCTGCTAGTAGGGATACGCACACTTTCAGATTTACTAGTATCCCGTCTAGTCTAATTTTAAAGTGCTAAGTGATAGCTCTTTCACCATTTCCCTTGGGACAGTTTCCCCTTACAGGCCAATAGGTATCATACCCTATATATATTTCTATAGATTTATTTCAGGAGTGAGGAATATGATGTGATGGCATGGTACCCAGATTTTACTGCATGAATTTGTGATGGCCATGTTATTTCAGGTATATAAAAGGCACAAATGGGTTATGTTGGTTATCGCAAAAGAGCACCAATAAAAGTTTTATGAAGATGGATTTGTTTGTGCCGAATTGTGTACAGAACAGCTATTTTAGAAATGCTTTGGGGGAAAAAAGCATGGATATATTTCTTCATAGCACTCCATCCGTTAAGCCAGTAGCTTTAGTACCAAGAGTCCAAGTGTAGAAGTGTTGGAGGAAGCAAAATATTAATTAAAAAAATTAGAAACCTCTAGAAATGATCCAAAGTAGCTTTTCTATAACTCAATGTGATTTGTAAAAGCAGCAAAGAGTCCTATGGCACCTTATAGACTAACAGACATATTGAAGCATGAGCTTTCATGGATGAATACATTCACCCACGAAAGCTCATGCTCCAAAACGTCTGTTAGTCTATAAGGTGCCACAGGACTCCTTGCTGCTTTTACAGATCCAGACTAACACGGCTACCCCTCTGATACTCAATGTGATTTGTAAGGTCTGATATCTTTGCTCTCATAGGACATAGAAACACGTGCCGCACCTTGTGAAAAAAAAGGGGATTCCTAGCATTCCAGTGGTTTAAAGTATCCATTCCTAGTCCTGAAGACTAACAAGCTAGTGATTCTTAAATCCACAAACAGTCCAGAACCAATCCTGCATTTCAGATCATGGTGGTTTTATTGTTGTTGTTGGCTTGAGTGTGCATGTGGAGTGGGACGTGCGTGGGGGGAGAGAAGGGAGACAAAAACTCTACATTTGTTTGTGAGATGGGGGACTTTTTTGTGATGTCATTTTTTTAAATAATGACAACTCTTTAAAAGCTGCTCAGTGACTTGCAATGTTGTTAATATTTCTGATATAGGTAGGTAGATGGATCAGTGAACAAACTGTCAGCAAGGCAACCAAAAGTGATTGCTGTCCCCATACCATTTATAGGACAGCCTCACCATCACCTCACTTCAAAGAGCAACCATTGTTTTCTAATTAAGCCTGCCAGAGAAATGCTGCCTTCTTTTCCCCAAATGGGGAATTCCATCTTCTTCTCCCCCAGACTAAACCTACATAATCTGAGGTAAATAAATATGAGAAGCAGCGTGGGCAATATTCAGCTCCGGCTAGACAAAGTCCAGCATCTCTTGACCAATTAAACAAATGGAAGGGGGAAAAAGAAGTGTTCTGATCACTTGCCCCTGGGCAGCTGAGATTGCTCAACAAGAAAGCATCGTTATCTTAATTTTCAAGCTCAGGTCTCATACTCTCAGGTAGATTAAAACAAAATACTGTGGTTGTTGCAATTGGCTAAAGGCATTTCTCTGCATTCTGCTCAATCCATTATGGACTACTGCACCAAGGGCTTTCAGTTCTGTCCTCTTGTTTTTCATCTGTCTGATTTGCACTTGGAGTTTTATGTTTAGTTGGCCCTTTAATGTAAAATTTGGCACCACATGTCAGAGAGTGTGAGCCAAAGCCAAGACTAGATCATAGTTTTTTGCTAATTCAAAATAAATTTGAATAACTTAATAATACAGATATAATCATGTCCATATGGCTGGAAATCTAGGTCTGACCATACAGAACAGCAGTTGACTACACCTTCACTAGCATTATCAGTTACTGCTCCCTGTGGTAATGTCTATGAATATGTTTTGTGTCTGGCCATTCCCTCATATCTGCAAAAGCAAAAAAAAATCCTGGAGTGGACTTTACTACATACACTGCATTAACTTCTTTTAAGTTAAACAGTCATATTCTATTACTGCAAGTATTTCCCAAGGCAAAAACCCTGTGCCCTATCATTAATTGTGGATTTCATGGTAGTTAAGGCCTGCTCTATACACAAAGTTGAACCAGTTTAACTGAAGGTCTGGTTCTACAACACAGTTTACTTAAACCAATGTCAAATGCAGATAGATACTCTTAAATCACTTTAAAGATTTATAGTAATTTAGCTCGCATTGGTAAGTGTACAAGCACAAATTAAGATGATATAACCCGTTTTAAATACAAGTGTGTTCACAATGGGGTTTTCATGGGTTCATTGTAAAGCCACTCTTATGTGAGCTAGTGCAACTTTTTTGTGTTGCTAAGGCCTTAGCGCACATTGAGAGGCAAGCCGTGATGTAGGGCAGTTCTCATCTTCTCACTCCTTGCCTTCACAGAGTGGTCTAATAGGTAGATTGCCATTTATTTTAATTTTTTAATCTGCAGGTTCACTAATGGCTGATGTAGTCTGGTGATCCCCTTGTTCAAGCAATCAAGTCATTTGAGATCCTGTGACAAATTACTACATGAACTCCAATAATATCAAACCAACACAGGTGTATTGCTGGCAGCCACTGGCTATTATGCTCATACTCCAGTTTTAAGCAAGGCCCACACGTTAACCTCAGTAGGGCCAGGATTTCACCCACAGATCTGATTTTTCTTTGTTTGCGAGCATGGCTCAGTCTAGGATTGCTGATATGAAATCTAGAACTAGGGCAAGACTATGCAGCATTGTGGGGTACATCCTATAATTTAATTAATTATTCCCTAGTATATCTGCCTTACTAACAAAAGATGATACACCTCTACCTCGATATAACGCTGCCCTCAGGAGCCAAAAAAATCTTAACGCATTATAGGTGAAACAGCATTATATCGAACTTGCTTTGATCCACCAGAGTGCACAGCCCCGCCCCCCTGGAGCACTACTTTACCACATTATATCCAAATTCGTATTTTATCGAAGTAGAGATGTACTTATTTATATTTCTTTGCTAGGCAAAGGAACCAGAAAAGATCAGCAGTAGCTACCGGTTTTTTAACCCCCCCAAATCTGGAGCTTTTTGAAACACTGAGTTTGGGAGAGTTAAAACTTTTGCTTTTTGAGGGTTAGAACACAATTGCTGTGATGTTCAATGCTATTAATTTCATTTTGTTCAATTATAATGCTCAGCATTGTGGCTATTTTGCAACTCTTCTAGCTTGCTGTGTGGAAGCTTATTGTCTACAATGGATTTAATATGGAAATATCAATCTTGTGTCATTCTTTTGCAGTGAACAGTTTGACAGTTGCCTGAATCTGTGCAACAAAATTGATTAGTTTTGTTTTTGCTTTATAATCATAGAGGTAATCTTCTAGCTCAGCGGTGGCTACAGTATTCTGCTCTTTCTTGTATCCCTAGCAACACAACTCCAGTTCCCTTAATCAAAGAGTTCAGGCTAATAGAAATGTGTCTCATCCTTCCTGAAGGGACATGAATCAAGGCATTTTCCCCAGTATGCAAATACAACTAGGAGCTGAAGGAGTTTAGCAGGTCATTAGAAATGCATATCATTTGAGAGGCTATGTAGTGTAATAATTGTGGACCTGGGCCTAGCCACTTTGGCATCAGGGTTCAGTCAAAGTCAAATTCATAGTAAAATTAATTTGATAGTTTCATTTCTGTTATTGATGACTGATTATAATGTTCTTAGTAAAAACACTAGACAAATTAAAACCACCAGTTGTTTCTGTTCAGGACTGGGTCATTCTGAATATTACAGGAGTCAGTGACTGAGAGGTCTGATTGACAGCAAGGTGAGCTCTGAGACGATCAACAGGATAACACTAGCATCAATGTGCTGTCAAATACGCAGGTCTACTGCCCCATTCATGTTGATTTCATACAAATATCCAGAGTGGGAGGCAGGAGAGCATGAGTGGTAAAAATCACATAAGATATTGGAATTTTATATTACTTTTAATCCACCATGATGCTGTTTTCAATAAGGAAATCACATCATCATATCAGTACATGAAACAACAGCTTATGTGTTGTTAATTTTATATAAGATAAAAGCAGCATTATTCCTAAATAAGTTTCATGGAATAAAAAGTTTTCAGGACAACCTCATAGAGGGAAATTACCTCATCTCACCCTCACATAAAGGCAGAGTGACAACCATATTTTAGTTTGTGTAAATATCAGCATATGAAAATGCTAAATTTCACCTAGCTCAGCTTACTGATTCTTGTAACTTTTGTTTCCTCTTTGTAAATGTTTGGACTCACCCCCCCCCACGGCGCCTCCTGCTGGTTGCTTCAGGGAATTAGCTCAACTCCAGCTACAGAGTGCCCTCTGCAGGCCAGTGATCCACTTGTCCTCCGCTGGCCCTGGGCCTCTCCCTGGACCTCAGTGCCCCTTTCTCAGGGTTTCCCCTCTCCCAGGGGAACCTCACCCCACTAGCGTCAGTATTGGCTGCTGCCCAGTCATTGTCTAGCTGCACACCCTAGGGCCGACTGCAGTATCAGCCACTCATCATAGGCAAAGGGGTTTTGGCCTGGCTGCCTTTACCCACCCTCTAGCTGCCCCTCTGCAAGCCCAATACCTTGCAAGCCTAGAATTAGGCCCTGCAGCCTGGGGAGTTGCTGGCCTAGGGCTTCCCAGCTCCTAAGGCTTTTTCCCCCAGCCCTGCCTTCCTTTAGGTTCCCTGGGTGAGTCCCTGAGCGGCCAGGCCAGGCCAGGCCCCTCTCCCTCTCCCTCTCTGTCAGACAGAGACTCCTGCTTCTGGCTCCCTGGCCTTCTTATTAGGCCCTGTGGCTCAGTTTGGGGCATGGCCCTCACCTGCAGTCACTCCCGCCATCAGCCCAGGCTTCTGGCTCCAGCTACGGCCCCTTGCCAGGGCTGTTTTAACCCCTTCAGGGCAGGAGCAGAGATCCACTCTGCTACACTCTTCTATAGAAAACTATTCAAGGAAAGAGAAAAGAGATTAAATTCAGCTGTACAGCTATTAAACATTAAGGCTACCACCAGGCTGTCTTCTTTTAATCATAATCTGTTTCTTAAAGTATTTAGTCCATTCTTCTACCTCTCTCTCTACCCCCCGCCCTGAGAGGTTGCATGACAGCCACTGTACATGTCAGAACTCAGTCTCAAAACAAAATAATCTCTCTGTACTAGATGTGACTGTCATTTGGAGATACGGCCTTTGGAGGGCAGGGAGAGGTCCTCTAGGATCTTCATACTTTTCATCATTATACCTTGTTGCACCCCACTCCTTCCATCAAAGATCCCTATCAATCCAACCCATCTTCCAGGACAAGGTGCAATGGCCCCTTTGGAGTCATGTATGACTGCTATAGGGACAGCTGGAAAGTGACATGACACACATCTCCTGCAGAGACTGAACATGCTGTCTGTGATATGTTTACATTTATTTCATTTCCCTTATTAAAGAGGAACAGAACAGAAAATCTTTCAGCTTGTAAAAACATTTCTCAACAGTCTAAATAGAATTTAAAACCATCTGATATTACCTTTAAAATTAATTTATGTTTTTTTTAAAGATGCATAGAGTGAAATACTCTAAAATTAGCATGCACTGAAAAGCTGGTTTCTGACCACTTGGCTAATGACCTGGTACTCAAGATTAATAAGAAAAGATAATCAAAATTCTTCTTCTCTATATTCCAGGACAAATAATTTCACTTACAGAATCTTTAGTGTGCAAATAGAAATAAATGAAAATGTATGTCATGTACAAAACTGATGAGAAAGAGAAAGGCCAAAGAACTCTCTAGTTCAGCGATTCTCGAACTATGGATCAGGACCCCAAGGTGCGTCACAACCCCATTTTAATGGGGTATCCAGGGCTAGTGTTAGACTTTCTTGGCCCTGGGCCAAAGCCCAAGCCCCACCGCTCAGGACTGAAGCTGAAGCCTAAGGGCTTCAACCCTGGGTGATGGAGCTCAGGTTAGAGGCCTTCCATCTGGGATTGAAGCACTTGGGCTTCAGCTTTGGTCCCCCTCACTTGGGGCGGTGGGCTTCATCTTTTGGTCCCCCATCCTGGGGGGTCACATAGTAATTTTTGTTGTCAGAAGAGGGTTGCTGTGCAATGAAGTTTGAGAACCACTGCTCTAGTTTGTATTATAGGTCTGAAACAATAGGACTTTCCTGTGAAATATTTGAAATTTTTAGTATTTCTTTGAATGAGAAGTAAGCAGACCCAATTTACACTGAATCTGTCAGTAAAAGTTAACTGCCCTTGAGAATAAACTATTATTCTGAGACAGTTACATGGTGTAACTATGATGGGACATTTAGGTTGAAGAAGGTATAAGGGGCAACACCTCCATAACTGAGTTGGCTCAAGGAGGTGGAGGACTCAGTTGGCCCAGTTGAGCTATATTGTAAGATTGCTGAACATAGCAGTATGCATGATGAAGAAATAGGAAATAATAACACTTCTTCCACAAGAGCAGAAGTGAAGAACGAGTCTATCACCTCAGGACCACATGGTCAGAGCTGTTGGGCCTTCATCTAACTTGACTATGCAAAAGCGGTCAAGTACATTTAATGAAGGGCTTGTGATGGCTGGACAGAGGTACAGCCAGCCCCTCTCTCTCTCTCTCTCTCTCTCTCTCTCTCTCTCTCTCCCTGGTGTAGGTTGGGGCAGGGGCAGGGGCAGGGGCAGGGCCAGAGTAGGGGGGAGAATTAAGGCTGTGAGCAAAGGAGAGCCACAGATGGTTCCTCTGAATCTGTTTCTTGCAGTGGATGAACATGCCTCTCAGTTCCTAAGACACAAGTCAGGCCATGATATCTAAGAGTGGATGTTTGTCAGTGTTCTGAAGCTTTTCTTTATCTTTCTCCATAGTAAAGATTTCTGATAGCATGAACAAACCTACTGAGTATCTTCTGGAAATATAGTTCATGTCCTGTAGGAGACCATTTTTATGTTGTTTTGTTTGCTACATGATTTTGTTTTTATAAAGAATGTGCATTAATATTACAATTACAAATCTTTTGGGTTCATATAAAAAGAAGTATCATCTCAGACTCATTACTCAGCAAAGGACTGGTCCATTATGGACAGAGATGTTTTGACCTCAATAGCTGGGCAGTAAGAGGAGTGTTTGAAAAGCAAACCCCATGGCATTGTTTTATTCCAAGACAAGCTATAGTGGGGTGCACATGCTGGTGTTTCATAGGCTGTCTGGGACAGGCTGGGCAAGCTCTGAAAAGATACAATAAAGATACAAAAAGGGAGTCTGTGGCAACAGAGCATTGAAATTTCAGCAAAAATAATTAGAAAGAGAGAGGGAAAATACTGATTAACTATTTCACCCTGTTGGTGGTGAATTATGTCTTTTGTCCCTGGTTTTGCACTTTTATTGTCAATTATACTGAGAACATACATCTATCGGAAAGCTGAAAAACTTGCTTTATTGTAATTTATAACACAACAGTTCATGATAGATGGTCACTAATATGTACATTTTCATGCATGGCTCTGGGGATGCTTCATATAAAACAGAATTAAAACATATAATGCATTCAGGAAGGAAAAATAATAGGATAAAGTGCTGAAGCTTCTCAGTTACAAACAGAGCAGAAGAGCAGCTAGACATTAGTCTCAGACAACATATACTGACATCAGGGTTGTACACTAAAATATGTACATGTCAGAGCCATAGAGCTCATAGCAGTCAGCTCCAAAATCTCAGTGCTCTTCATCTGTTGGAGGAACTGGGGCTCTGTGGGCGGTCACAGTGCTCTTTGAAGGCAGTGTGATGTGGTGGATAAGGTGTTGAATTAGGGTCCTACTCCCAACTCTGACACAGATACACTCTGTGTAACCTTGGGCAAGTCACTTCACCTCTTTGGGTTGAATTCACAAAGGGAGTTGGGTATGGTAACACTGAGCCCTGCTACACCTCAAAAATTCAATGGGATTCACAAAGGCTGACTTTGGCACCTAGGCTCCCTAGACAATGCATGGGGAGAGAGGCGCCTTAGAATGGGATTCACAAAAGCCAGCACCTTAGGTAGCTCCTCGCATAAGCTAGTCAATGGGAGATGTCAAGTCCAGGTGTGCTACGCCTTGTTCCTCTTTTGGACATAAGTGCCTAAGTCCAGGCTGTGGGGAGATTTCACTCTCTGCTTGGGATTCTCAGATTCAAACCCTTTCTTGGTGTATTATTCCTACATTCTTTTAGCAAGAATCTGGGGGCAGGAAGAAGGACTTCCCTCATAATTTTTAGCCCCATGGTTAGGGAACTCACTCCCACCTCCCAGATGGGTGTCTAACGACTAGGCAACAGAGTCATTCTAATGCTTGCACTCTCTCTCTCTCTGGCCAATGATTTTTTCATTATTTATCCACAGGAGACTAGCTTCAACCATTCAGTGGCTTGGGCTTGCATCTGAGAGGTGGTAGATCCTTGTTCAAATCCCTTCTATCTCTCTCAGCTGGAGGGGGACTTGAACCAGAGGTTTCCCACATCCCAGATGAGTGCTCTAACCACTGAGCTAAAAGTTAGAAGGGAAGTTCTTCCCACCCTGGGCCATTTTGTGTAAGCTCATCTATGGAGGCCCACTCTGGTAGGCGAGGTCTGAGCACAGTTACTGGATCAGGTCCTGCAGAGAAATCAGGTAGAGCAGTGATCCCGCCGGGGCATTTATGTGCACCCACCTGGTGCTCAGCAGGGGAGAGAAGCCGCGGTCCTGTGGTTGCTGGGGACAGAGAACTCCAGGGCTGCGGGTACTGGTGTTCTCTGTCCCTGGCAGGCGCAGGGCTCACCTACTGCCCAGCAGAGGAGAGATGCCAGGGCCCCCCACCTGCTGGGGACAGAGTACTCCGGGGTTGCAGGCTGCGCAGCTTCTTTCAGGTTTCTCGCTGAACTGCCTGTCCAAAAAAAACCCCCAAAATGCTCCGCCTCTGCAGAATGGACCAAATGTTGCCCGGTAGTATGTGCTGACACAGGCATCTGCTTTCCCCATTGGTGCCTGGAGCTGGCCCTGTATGTGAGTATTCTTCCTGTACTGATACTGCTCTTTTCTTGTGCTTTGCAATTTATTATTTTTTTAGCATTTTGCTCCAAAATGAGTGGTTCAAATAAGAGACAACGTATGTATTATTTCAACCCAGAGTGGGAAGAATATTAAATATGATGTACAAATACAAAATAAGACTTGAAAAATTGTTGGTGCCCGCCACACTCTTAAGAAAACATGAATGTTCTACTGGCCACAAAAATGTTGGGGACCACTGAGGTAGAGGAACACCTATCTTTTTCTGGTTCACGCAATGACGTAAGTAGGCATTTTAGAGCCTACGGTGCTCAAGCATATTTGTACCCCCTACCTTTTTTTCCCTCATTTTTCCATTCCCCTGATTTTTCCCCTGTGACTTTGCATCCTGAGTGGCTGGCCCACTCACCACACCCTGGGTTCATGCATAGCTCTGGGGCTTAGGAGTCCAGATGCCAGGCATGGGGCTGCAGTGCGCATGCTCAGAGGCAGAAACATAAATGCCTAGGGAAATTTTACTGCAAAAATTTAGGCTCTGAGTGAGTTTAGGCACCTGCAGGATTTGGCGGCAGCTGTGAGGGGGCTTTGTGAATCCCAGTGGAGCCTGAATCTGGGATTTAGGTGCCTATAGTGCCAGTTAGGTGCCTAAATCCATTTGTGAATCTAGTCCCCTCTGCATCTTTTCCCTCTCACCTTTTGTCTAGTGTCTCACAGTATTTTGAACATAAACTCTGCAGGGTAGGGATTGTCTCTTAGCATGTATTTGTGCAACATCTAGAACAAAAAGGCCCCAATCTCAGCTGAGGTCTCTAGGTGGTACTCTAATATAAATTATAATCATCTTTTTATAGCAGTGACCAAAGAATGAGACAATTGAAAACTGAACACTTGAGCATGATCTGACATATTCCAGTCAATAAAGTAGATTCATTAGCTCAGCATATAGTTGTGTAGGAGCAGGTTTCATATATTCAAGCAGACACAAATAAGAAATCCCTTTCATTTAGTATTATTATTTATTATTTGTATTGCAGTCCCACCTAAGGGCCCCCATCAGGGATCAGAAATGTAAGGTACCAAGCACTATACACATTTAATAACAAGACAGTCCCTGTCCCCAAGCACTTACAATTTTAACATCTCATGCCAGGCAACAGGGGGAGAAAACAAACAAATGGGGCTGGGGGACACAGTAACTGTGAAAATCAGCTCTACCGGGTACAATATATGACAGTCTCAGCACATCCCCTGCCTTGTTTTCATAACCCTATCACCATCCACACACTCATTTGTTAAGGTAGAGCTCACCCAGGGACTTCTGTAGTTCTCATCAAAATCAAATGGTCAGATCCTAGTCTGCTAGCTACATAAATACAAAACCCTTGGCTGTCACATACTTGTCACATGGGGAATAGAATTGGTGACTTCTCTTAGAAGTACATGCCTCCGTCGCTTGAATTAAAAGACATATCCACTTTGCAAGACTCCACATGCCAGAGGGTAAGAGTTAAAAAAGGAACACTTGGGCGTCTCACCTGACATGCTGTAATGAATCCTGTGCAGCGGATTCAGAGACCTGTGTACATGAATAGAGCTATGTATTCCAGTATGCTCTAGTATTTCATGTGCTTACCAGCCAAGAGATCAAAGAGTGGTCACTCTTCCATGCACACACTCCTGCTGATAAATTCTGTAAGCAGATTTTCTGGGTCCAATTAAAAAAAAAACAGAGCTGGCAAAGGATTTGGTTTTTAATGGTTATCTAGTCACTATAAAAACATGTAACAAAGATGGTTGGTCTATAACTAATGACTTAGGGTGGGATTTCCCAAGGGACTGTAACAAGGTGGCTTGCCCTGATTACGAAGAAGCCATACCTGGCTTGGATCAGGTGGTTCCACTGTTAGAGCGACTGAAAGCAGCAATGAGTGGGTGAGGTGTCCTGGTAGTAAGCTGGGGTAAAGGAAATGCCCTGCCCAGGTGAGGATACAACTGGAGACCACCAGGGTAATTGTTATGTTGTGGTTTGCTGTTTTGGGAAAACAAGAATAAAAGCCTGGCCAGAAGGCCTTGTGAGCCTGTCTGGTGGGAATGCAATGAGAAGGGAGGAACCGTTAGCATTGCAGAGGCACCCCTGATCATGAGGGGTTGCATGGGAGCAGGTGTGTTGAAAGAAATAGAGGGCCCTGGGACATCCTGTTTTCTGGGTTCCCATGCCCTGCCATTTCACTTACACAGATGGGTTTGGCCCCCCACCCCAGAGCTCAAGGAGCTGGTACAATTGTCCTCCTTTTCCCTCCCTCTCATCAGCCCTTCATGGGAGGGGGCTGACACTACCTAAGAGAAATAGGTGCCTAATTCCCATTGACTTTCCCTGGCATTTGAGTGCTTTATGCCGTTAGGGTCCTTAAAAAATCCTGACCTTAAAATTCTGATATTTAAAATCTGGTTTCAGACTTTATTTTGGGGGAGAGAAAAAGGCTGTAGCAGTTTTTATCTATAGAAAAGCAATATTAAGAGCCGATGCTATTTTTCATAGTGTAAGTTTGGTGCAAAAGCATTTAACACACAAAGATAGCTCCTTTCATAGCTATAACTTCTGTGCAGCTTATGAAAGCATACACTGCATTTTACTTTAAAAAAATAAAACTACAAATACCGAACATATTTAAGTATAATACAAAAGCACCCCAAACTCACTGAGATGGAACACTGTATCAGTGGTAACTGGCTAAAGAAGGGCTTGTATAGTTTCTTCTGAGCCCATTGAAGTTTGATGGGAGTTTTTCAATTGACTTCAAGGGGCTTTGGCTCTGGCCCTTCCTGCTATTTTTGAATTCATAATCTGTTGCCATAGAGATGATTGTGATCTCAGAGTTCCAGCATTATGACTTCATTGATGAATCAGAGGAAGGTTGGCTGTGTGGGGGAAAAAACCCTTTGCTTAAAACTAAGCAGTTTGAGAAGTGACAAACAATTTAAAAACTGAAAGTTAAATGGATTCACTGTGCATTTGTTTTATATTTGTAAGTATTCCTCCCAGAGTATGTGCCTTTTTCTGTAAAATTATCTTGGAGAATGTTTTCAGACCAGGCAGAAATTTAATTATTTTTTCAAAGAATCTAATTTGTAGTTAGTTATTCGAACGAACAAATTAACTTGAGGAGAACAAAATAGTAGATGATTCACAGAGCCAATGGCAAAACAGATCATTTAGTGCAGAAATAACCATTCTAGCCTAAAGAAACCAAGGAGGTGGCATTCTTGACATCTATGATTTAATATTCATTATGTATTTCTGTGGCAATGGGACACATAGAAGACATCATCATATATTGATATAGATATACATATAAAATGCACTGTGGGATGATTTTATGAGAATTATATTTTTCTTTAATTTCCCATTTCTGACATTGGCAAAAAGGCTCCCTCTGATTCTCATCTCAGCAACATCATGGTGTTCATGTGATTCAAACTCACACTTTACTAATCGCCAGGGTCCTTCCTCACCTTGGGGCCTAGATTCTTTAGCTTTCTCTATGCCCCTTGGTGATGGAAAGGGGCTGGAAACTGCCCAGGTCAACCCAGGCAGAGATTTCTCCATTGTGAGTTAAGTGCCAGTGGACAAATTCCTCACATATCTGGCTCACGTCTACCCCTTCCAGCACCTAGCATAGGGTATGTGTCAGGGCTGATCAGGTGCAGCCAGAGCATTCTCTGGCTATTCCTGGCTAGCAGATTGCCATCTGCCAGCCCCAGAGGACTAAGCTTCACCATCCTAAGGGAAGTTTGGGATGTGATTGTGCTGGAGAAATTTGGCATTCAGTGGGTTCCAAGAATGAGTGGAAGCTACACTACTTTGTCAAGTACCAGTTTTCTTACCAATTTAATCCTGACGTCTAATTTACCTCACCATCTTACACCAGCACTGAGTGAACTTGGAACAGAGACTTTCACTTGAGTTGTCTCCCCTAAATCCAGGTTGTATTTGGCCCTGTACCTTAAAGGATATGCATTTAAATTCATCAGTGATTAGAGGGCTTTGGAGCAGAGCTACTTAATCTGTGGTTTGGAGCCTCTGGCCCAGTCACTGTGGGGCCACTGCAGCTCCAGGGTGGGTACATTGGAGTACTAGTGATGTTACAACACATACAGAACAGACATAGTGTGATGTTAGGTTGTATTGGGAAAATACAGGAGGAAGTGGGAGGTGTTACTTGCTGCAGTGCCAGCCAAGCACAGTCTTTTGGGCCCAGAGCAAGTTGGGCACATAAATATTTTTGAGGATCCAGGCCTGTATGCTTCATCTGCTCTTTCTACTTGACACCACAGTGAGGTTTGTGTGTACACAGGTGCTGTGGCCTCAGTGCAACTGGGTGATGGCAGAGCTTCAGCTGGAAGAAGAATGGAGTGGCTGAGCTGCTGCAGCAAGACAGGCTACCATCTGGGAGGGGTATGGAGCTGGAGAAGTACTTGTAGGCAGCACTATGAGAACAGGTAAACTAGCCTCTAGACTAACTCAGCTCAACTGGGTGGTGAAGGAATGTTCCAGGGCCACCAGCCATGTGATAAAACTGAAGGTTCTACTGAACCGAGCACCAGGAAAGGCATCCTGTTTAGAAGCAAGCGTTGCCCAGAGTGTTAATAATATGTAGAGCCGTTTTCACCCGACACCCATCTGGGCTAGGTGCTTTATTAGTTTTGAGATGTTTAATACCCATGACAATCGTCAATGATTGAAGAAATAAAACTGCTAAGTTTATTGCAAAGTGATAAGCTGCCATTTGGTTGATAGTGTATAGAGAGTCTTATGGAAGGGTAAAAAACGTGATATTGGAATCAATGGAAATTAGGATCCTAAATATCTTTGAGGATCTGGGTCTTAGTTTCCACTTCCAGATCTTAATTCCAAAGATAGCAGTCATTGTGGCAGTTTCTCCTTGCATGCAATACTTTATAAGAGGTAATACTGTGAGCGTCAACCACACACCATTCAAAAAGGTCAGGACCACTTCCCTGCAACTTACAATGCCAGTACTTTCCATAAAGCCTTGGAAAATATTGTAGATATTGAATAAAATCCACTTAAACAAAGACTTACAAGTAATAACTGATTTAATTTTTCAAAAGCAGATGGATCATGGTTAGGATTGGAAATGTCCCAAATCAAGAAGCATAATCTTCAGGCGAGTGAGCATTTTTAATATCTACCATGTTAGTTCTGGATATTAATCTTTCTGAAAACAAATGGAAGGAAAAATATCAATGTTTTTAAAATGATGTATGTAGCTTGGAACGCTAGATAGAATTCTATTCAAATGGATGTGAAGCCCCCAAATCTCAGTGAATTGTAAATCAGAAAATCAATTTATGCCCAAATTCGAAATGTAATGACATGCTAAAGCCTTGACTGAGACCCAAAAGAATTTAACAAAATCCCTCCTAGCATTTAAAAATGTGAATGTAAATACTTTTTAAAAAAAGAAAAGAATTTACTTAAATGCATTGATATAAAAAGTATATTTGGTACTGCGTGGAGTGCTCCAGAAATCAATGCTATTCTGTCTCCTAAATCAATATACATTACAGCAGCTCCCAAAGGCAGAAGTTTATGTACTGAAATAGCTGCATCTTTCTGACATAGGCCAAAGTGACAAAAAACCCATCCATCTCATTCTCTTCTGAGATTAGAGTTTGGTTCCAGCTCTGCAAGATACATCTCTGGGATAAAAATATTTGTAAAAGAAAAAAAGATTTTTCCTTTTAAGAGGAGAATAAATATAATGAACTTGGAAGGTGAACTTAGCGCTTGAAAGGGGCCAGATATACAGATCTGAAAAGCGAAGTTCTCTCTGTGTCTATAAAATGGTTGGACTGTTCAACCTGTCCAAACACGGTTTTTATTGTTTTGTTTCTTTGTCAGCTGAAAAATGACCTGCCTGCTTTCTCCCCAAAGTGACACCCCACCATACAGAATGCTGCCAGGCCTCTGTGGAATCCAACAGGGGAATGACAACTGCTGGCCATAACTTTGCGATGAAATCTAGTGACCTGTGATTTCATAGCAGCCTAAAATGTGGGGAAAGGGAACATTTAAAATCCCCTTTGAGCTGAACGGCACTCACTTATATTTTCTATTCAAGACATTCTAGGTCCTGATTCAGCAAAGTATATTATTAATTATTATTATTATTAATTTGTATTACTGTAGCATCTTGGAGCCCTAGTCATGGACCAAGCTAGGCAGTATACAAACACAAAATGAAGAGATATTTGCCCCAAACATATTCTTAACACTGAGTGTACAATCCTATCCCTAGCCATGTGCATACATATATTGCTGAATCAGAGCCTTAGCCCATCATTTGACAGTTAGTTAAAATGGCAGTGAGAAATACTGCTGGCAAGAAAAGCCAAATATTTTTTTGTTTTGATCTACCCCTTTTTTTTGTTAGTGCAAACACCTTGGTTTTTTTTGTTAGTGCAAACACCTTGGTTTGCACTAACCATAGCAGTGACACTCTCTTAGCTTCCACTACACGATTATGTTTTGCATTTTGTGGTGTACAGTGCAATACAGTTTTCATAGCTTAGTTTTAATATAATGGACCTTCATATTTCTAGAAGTCATCCCTTTGCTGGAAGCAGCAGCATTTTGTGTTCAGTTGAGATGCAGCCCATTTCAGAGGAGAAACCTACTCTCTTTTCTCAAAGACCTTTTTGGTTCTCTCTTTTCCTAGTTTTCTCTTAATCTAAAATGGAAAAAAAAATCAGTCAGACTGAAAGTATAAGGCTGCTGATTGTGTCTGGAAAAAGGATAACATATGATGGAATCCAGATAGGGAAAGATAAAATGAATCAGGGTATTTAGTTACATCAAGATGAAGCTAAGATAAGGAAAAGCTATCTCCTACGTAATGGTCCCATAATCACAGACTGGTAATGGCTGTATGAATGCTCTCCCATTTTAAGTAAAACTTGTCTGCTCTGTTATTGCTGTACTGGGTTATTTTTAAATGTCATGAGCAATGTGCACTAGATTTGAAATCAGTCTTCCAGATATTCTCCTTATTACCGCTTGGGTCTCATGATTTAAATCCTTGAAAAAAAAATTTTATATATAATATAGTAGTATTTCATACTGAAATAGCACTATAACAAAGTTCTATTTCTAAGCAATTGCTGCTGTTCTACTTACTTTAGCCTCCAGTTAGTAAAATGCTGGATTTTCATCTTAAAGTGACAATGAAATGTTGTGTTTTGTCACTGCCTTCCAAGAGAGTAGCCTTCATGCAGTGATAAACTATTCTAGAATTTCCTCAGTTGGAAGAGAAGGTAACATATAATTTTCAAAGCTCCAATACATCTAGGGTTTTTCCTCTCTCACCTTGGAGTCACTCTCCAGATTTTTTATTTGTGTTAGGGTAAAAAAATGTTTAATGGTGTCTCCAATGCCTTAAGCAACTGCTGGATCAGAAATTCCACACTGAAATTTAAATGCAACATGGAGGCCAATTGTTTATATAGGAAAAAGGCTAAACCAAAATAAATTGCGGAAGGTCTTTTTGTTAAACTAAAATATACTGCAAGAATAAGCCACGCAATTTTCAAGACTCACACTCTTGTTATCAGGCCATGGGGGAAAAAAAGAGAGAGAGATCAGGCTGTGATCTCTCAGATCAGTGATCTGTGAGGACCTCACAACCCAGAGATTTACTACCAGTTCTCTTATGTTGTGTAATATGTGTGTGTGTATACAAGAAAAGTGTTTTTGATAAAATAAAAACAAATGCCCGTATGCATCCTACTTTGTTTCATAGATATATATAAAAGGGGAGCGGTGTAAGATATTTTGGGGTTCTTTATACTCAGCTGGGGGTCAAGGCTATTATAAATAGTTCATAATAAACAGAATGGCCACATTGGCAGCTAAGTGGGGGAAAGGTTCCATCACAGGGATTAGATTTCACTAATCAATTGACTAGAGCTGTGAAAACAAAATGGAGAAAATAAAGTTGTGTGAGCTGAATAACATTACAGCCTGAAGCACCATGCAGCATTGATACAGCCCCAGACTTCTGGAAGGTTCTGATGTGGCCCATCCTTTGAGGCATTGGCCAATCTCTTGCTAACATTTAAAATAAATCCAAAGCGAACACTCACAGAATAGGGAATTCTGTACATGTAAATACCCTGGATTTATATGGGGCATAGGAAGAAAACAGGCAAAATAGAGGGACATATATATTCATTCCTACACCCCAAAGACAGGGCTAGTAGCTGGCCAAAATTATAGATTATAATTTATGTATGCATTTTAATCAATCAATAAGCTCCAAAGCATGTAGTTATGCACACAGCTGGTCTATGCTAACATGTTTCCCTCCCACACCTCCTTTTTCCATCTGGTTTTAAATTATATTGTAAACCCTTTGAGCCACGTATTGCATTAGTACAGGACCCAGCACAAATGGGCCCCAATCCCAATGGGGGCCGTAGGCACTACCAATAAGAATAAAGTCTGGTCGACCTAAATTAAGGCTAGAAGCCTTGACGATATGCCTTTAAAATAAATAAGTCATTCAAATCACCTTTACCTTACCCAGGAAATGACCATACATGGATATGCTTCTACAATTTACTTAAAGATATGATAAAATGAAAAGTGAATGAGACAAAACTGATGATTAAAGAGCCATAAGGGAGCTTGCTAAATTTGCAGCATAATTCCTGTCCCATTGCCTGGTATTCTGCATGAGAAAAAGAAAACCGTTCAAAGAGTAACAAGGATTTCCATTTATTAAGGCCTGATCCTTCGAACACATACACACAATTAACTTTATGCACAATGGGACTACCTATGTGTAAAGCCAAGTATGTACATAAATATCTGCAAGGTCTGGACCGAAGACAAGGCCACAATATAGTTTGCAACATCTATAAGCTGTTCAAGATGTTTCTGGCAGATTCAGACATGGATTTTATTACTCCATTTGGAATGGATTTGTAAAAAAACAGTTTGTCAGAGATACTACTATTTAGCTATGACAGGTGAGGCCAAGTAATCTCCCCAACACTTCATTGCTGGTGGTGAATATTTTCTGGCAAATCACCACACTTTAAGACATGACTCACCATGATTTACTGCATCAAAAGCCAAATAATTATGTAGCTGACCTTTGTAAATCATGTGAATACTAAACTATGGATGTTAAAGTAACATACAGTTGGGTGAAAAAGGGGACATCAAATGTCCCCTCAGTGGTTCAGTTCAAGGAAAAGAAGAGGCAATTCCTGCTACAAGGCTGGCCTCTGGGGGATATTTTGGGAGGATGCTGATGATGACGGTAGTGGGAGGAGGCAGAGAATGAGGGCTGGTTGCTTGGGGGAAGGACAGGAATGGGGTGGGTGTGTTTCTAGTAGCCCACTATCTCCCCATAGAGACAGCACCCCTGCTGTAAAATAAATCCTCCCATTACATACTTACCTTTCCATTCATAATAAACTGCCCCGTTTCTGTCCCCCTCTCTCCCAGTGGTGAAAACTATCTGCACATACGGGGGGGGGGGGGAGAAAGTTGCTAGCGTACCTCCACATAGTACACAGATGAGAGGAGTGAGCCTCTCAGGAGAGTTAGAAGGCAGGTGACAGTGGGCAGTTTCTCACAGCCCAGTCCATCCTACCCACTCTGTGAAAGAAATGGGAGAGTCAGCTTCTCTACAAAGGAGGAAAAGAAGAAACACATGCGTATGTGTTGGGAGGGATGGGGGTAGCCTTTGTAGCCCAATCCTCATTCCTCTGAAGGAAGTTACTTGATTACAAAGGCTCAGTTTAAAAGAAGGTTTGCAGACCTCTCTCAAAAAATTGTCGATCTCAAGAAACCACAAGCCATGCCCAAGAAACTTTTCCTTCTTGATCTTTCATTAGTCTCTTCTTCTGTGGGAAATCAGGCCACACTAGCCGGACACTCAGCTCTGTTCTCAGTTGAAGGGAAAATGAGCTGAAAAGTAACTTATTGCTTAGGAAAATAGATGTGTTCTACCACTTGCAAATAACTTTTACAAATACAGTATATATTGTTTCTGGTTACAAAAAATGTACTGCTGGGATTTTCAACAGAGTCTAAAGGAGTTCCCTTAGGCTCCCAACTCCCATTGTATTTCAATGGGAGTTGGACATCACTCCTTTGAAAATTCCAGCAAAAAATAACTAGACTATATTAAGCGCAAAAGATAGACATTACAGCAAAATATCCAGAATAATGCCTTTATACTAATATCTTTTATGTATCTATCTCAGGTATTGATGAGGCAGCTATGAGCTTCATATCCAATCTTAGAAACTTATGCATGAGGATGCTGAAAAGTTTTTCACAAAATGTCTATATTTTATGTGACCATGGACAGAGGAAAATATATATAAAATAATCGAAGTATCATAAAGTACTTTCTAAAGTAGGCATAAGCACGGAAATATAGATAGGAGGGCTCTGTATCACAGCATATACTATATAGAGTTAGCTGGGAACAAACAGGAATCAAAGATCAGAATTAAATTTTTAATAAAATTAGTGTACAGATAAAACAACCCTGGAGAGCCTCGGATTCTGAAGTGAGCTATAGCTGACTGGGTAGGGGAAAGAAGAGAAGAGCCTCTGCATGGATTTCAAAAGCTATGACATTTCTGTGAATTAAAAGTCTTTAAAATATATATGCATCCCTGTGTGGTTTAATCAGATACTGGAAAAATTAGTCTTCGTGTGTCATTGTTCCACTGACATTGTGTGCCTTCACTAATAACATTTTTGCACCATGTCATAAAATGGTTAAGCTATTTAAAATACTGATGGATTCGGGAAAGGCCTAGTGGTCTGAGCCCAGGATGGAGAGACAGGAAATTGTAATCATGGCTCTTTAATTCCTTCCCTCGGCGGCCTTGGGCAATTTACATAATATCTCTGTGCTTTGGTTTTCCCATCTGCTAAATACCTACTTAGCTGACTGGTGTACTGTGAGGATTAGTTAGTTATTTTTTTGTAAAACACTCTGAAGATTAAATGTGTCACAAAAATCCCCATTTTAAGTATTATCACTTCTAGATATTCAGACCAAATACAGCCTACGGGTAACATTTTCAATTCCTAATGGACTTAGGAGCCTAAGTACAATTTTCAAAAAAGATTGTCTATTACGTTTGAAAAATGAGACTTGTGCTCCTAAATCACTTAGGCACTTCTGAAACAGTCACACAAAGACTATTAAAAATAGTATAGGGAGTCTCCTGTCTTCTCATTGACATGAGAGGGTAATGATCTACTAACTCTCTCGTGGTTGACTGCCTATCAGCCAGCTGGGGAAAAACTGTAATGGATGTGTGGTCTGAAGTTTGTTGCATTCTTTCCTGGCAGCAGGATCAGTCCCCTGCAATGAGTATTCATAAACCCTAACATTTTGTTCTCTTTCCTCAAACTTTACACTTTACCTTTTAGTACTTTGGGAACAGTTCTGAGATCACAGAGCTGCAGCTACTCTGCTGCTCTAGAGCACCTTCTTCTCGTGGAAATGACTCTCCAGGACCAGCTCTGTAGTTCTTTCTCATCCTCATTCTCCTTCTTCCCTTTAGCTCTCTGTGGCCGCATAGAAAATGATGCACTTGTGGGTGGGGGAAAAATCACATGAAGTTGACAGTTTGCTACAGTTTCCCTACAGTTGCATCCAATTTTCTCTGAGTCAGAGCAGTAGTAACACGACATTTCTCTTTGCTGCAAAATTGCTCTCAGCAAATTTGAGCCCCTATTCCTCCTTCCCTCCACCACAGACACACTTAGAACCAAAACAGAACATTAATGCCTAAAGATGGCTGAGACTACAAGACAGCAATAAGTGTAAAGAGATGGGGTTTTTTGGGGGGAGGGAATCACATTTGCCTTTCTCATCTCATAATGACATTAGATTAGAGAGACTTCTCTATGTTCTTCTGCTTAAATACATGAACACAAACAATGCATTAGAGTTATCTTTTCCTAACTTATTCAGATGAAGGGCACGATCATTAGCCACTTCATCTCATAACTGACAAATATTAAGGGAATTCTTAACCTTCCCCACTACCTTGTGACCCTAAAAACCCCTCATTGCCAACTGGCAAGGGTTCACTGTTCTGTCAGCAATTCCCATAAGTAGGGCCCTATCAAATTCACAGCCATGAAAAACGCATCACACACCATGAATTCTGGTCTCCCTGTAAAAATCTGAAATCTGAAATCTGTTTAGTATAGGGTAAAATATAAAAAAGACCAGATTTCACAGGGGGAGACCAGTGTTTCTCAAATTGAGCATCCTGACCCAAAAGGGAGTTGCAGGGAGGTTGCAAGGTTATTTTAGGTGGGTCATGGTATTGCCACTCTTCTACACTGCCTTCAGAGCTGGGCAGCTGGAAAGCAGCAGCTGTTGGCCAAGCACCCAGCTCTGAAGGCAGTGTCACCATCAGCAGCAGTGCAGAAATAAGGGTAGCAGTACCCCCACACACGCACACAATAACTTTGTAACCCCCCTCCCCCCAACACACACACACAACTCCTTTTTCAGTCAGGACCACTACAATTACAACACCATGACATTTCAGATTTAAATAGCTGAAATCATTAAATTTATTATTTTCAAAACCCTATATCTATTAAATTGAACAAAATGTATCGTGAATTTGGTAGAGCCTTACCCATCAGGCCTGGCAAATTCATTACGCCTAACTCATTGCTGTCTTAGTATTTATCTAAAAAGACTTTCATGTGAGGTATCAAATGAAAGGTGGCAACACTGTTCATTGATACCATTGTGGAGTGTCTGTATTAACACTATGAGGAATTATGTATACCTACTAACAGGACTTAAATTCAACTGGAGCTGTCTGAAGTGGAGCTCCGGTAAATATAATCCCCCTGGAGATTTTATAGCATTTTTGGAGAGAGGCGTGGGGGGTTCTGGGAAATACTCTATAAGAATTTAAGCACTGCCTACTAATATTAGGCTTTAAAGTCTGTAACCAAACAAAGGGAGAAGCAGCTTTCTTCTAGAGCCGAAGGAAGGTAGCTATCTCACTGCAGCTGTAGATTAAGCATTGTGAGCCAAAAAACAACGGGAGCTACATTTGCTGTAAAGTCAATAGGAAAAACAGGTTGACTGGGGTGTGTGTGGGGGGCAGGATGTGAACTCAACATGGCACCAGCACTCCAGGGAACAAACAGCAGGAATACATTTTGAAAGGTCTATTGGTCGATAACAGCATGCAAGGACAAATTTCCCCTCCTCTCCCCCCGCTGCCCCCATTATCCATTTCAGTGAGGAACACTCTTGGGAGATGGAGGTGGTTAGTGAAGGAATTGGACTGAGTGAAAACCAGAAAGCTCTGCAGAAAGACTTGGAGGGTGAGAAACTGCGTTAGACAAGGATTGTAACTTAAATTAGTCAGCCTTAAATCTAGAAAGCATACACTTTTGCTTTATTTGTAGCCATTTCTGTTTCCATTCTTACTCGATACTCACTTAAATCTCTGAATCTCTGTTCATTGTTGTCATAACATTTTTCCCAGATCTGGACCTTAGCGTCCAAAATATGGGTGTTAGCATGAAAACCTTAGTTACCAGCTTGGACCTGGTAAAGCTGCCACCAGCCAGGAATCTATACAGTGCCTGGCGCACTGTGGTCTCCCCAACACCTTCCCTGGGGGACCCCCAGACTCAGATTTCTTGAGTTTCACAACAAAGGGGAATAAACCATTTCCCTTCCCCCCTCCGGGTGTTCCCTCCCTGGGTTCCTGGAGAGATATACAGAAGCAAGCTCCGTGAATCTAAACAGAGGGACTCCACCCTCCCTGTTTCCAGTCCTGGAAACACAAGTACTTCCCCCCTCTCCCAGAGGGTATGCAAAGTCAGGTTAGTAAATCTAACCCAAAGTGATTTTTCCCCCTGACTTCTTCCTCCCACCAATTCCCTGGTGAGCTGCACACTCAATTCCCTGGAGTCCCCACTAAAGAAAAAACTCCAACAAGTCTTAAAAAAAAGGCTTTATATAAAAAAGAAAGAAAAGGACATAAAAATGGTCTCTCTGTATTAAGGTGACAAATACGGGGTCATTTGCTTAAAAGAAAAAAATGAATAAACAGCCTTATTTTAAAAGAATACAATTTACCACATTCCAGCAACTATACACATGTAAATACAAAAGAAAACAATATAAACCTTATTGTCTTACTATCTTTGTACTTACAACTTGGAAACAGAAGATTAGAAAGCTGGAGATAGAAAAATCACTCTCATAGCCGAGAGGGTACAGACACAAGACAAAAAACAAGGAACTCACACCCAAAACTTCCCTCCACCCAGATTTTAAAAAAGTCTTGTTTCCTGATTGGTCCTCTGGTCAGGTGTTTCAGGTTACTGGTGTTACCCCTTTACAGGTAAAAGAACATTAACCCTTAGCTATCTGTTTATGACAGTTGTTGATAAACTTATATTTGTTTTCACTATAAATAAATTACAGAGCTGTATTGGTATAAAGGGTCCAAAACCTGAGTTGTAACTTTCCATCTCTGTGTATACTGTTTCTCTGGGAGGCAACTTGCCATGTAATTTTTGTGAGTGTCCAGTGACAATTTCTGGATGCTAAAGGGGAACACTCTTCAAAGGGGGTTCAAGGATTGGAGTGGCCCTACCATTAACCTGCAAAGCAAAATACAACTGGCAGAGTCTGAAGTGTGTTTGAGTGCTTGAAAGGCTGATCGTGTACAAAAGTTGATACCCAGCTATCACAAGTTAAAAATCCCTCATGCTGGAGGCAGGGGGGTAACAAGGTGCCCCACAATCCTGAGTGCCCCAAGAAAGTGTTCCCCACCCATTGTCATGTGATGTTGGTAGATAATCTCAGAAAACTGATATCAGTGAGAGTTAAGGGCACCCCAGGATAGGATATGAAACACTTTAGAGTGCACATTCAAAGTGCTCTTTTATCTGGGAAAACAGAGGCAAATTTCTGGGAAAGTAAATTCAAAGCTGGAGGCCAGCGTTTTGTAAATTCAGTTTCCTTGTCACTGGATTGGCATATGATACCACAGTTGTGACAATGTGCAATGCTTTATGGTTTGGTAGCAGCTCCGATGAACATACTGTGCAGACCAAGTACCACTTGGGTGAAGGGGCAGCTCCAAAGCAGAACAGGTTGGTAGAAGACTGTGAAGGTGCTCCAAGCATATTTGTAACTCTGATCCTAAGATTTAGGTACTTCTGCAGAACTGTGTGGTGAAACCTAAAATCCTCCTGCTTGCGTTATGACTGACTCACCTACAAAGCTGTCACTGCCTCAGCTTTTGAAGTATAGATTAGAGTCTAACGAAGAAAAAAAGTGTGGGGATTTTTTTAGAGTAATTTGTTGCCATTGTTTGAAACAATAATGCTCATGTCAAAAAATAACTTTTGGAATAATTGATGTGCAGCTTCTCTGGTGTAAATCTGATATATATATCAGAAAAAGTCTTCTGACATAGTTTCTAATCTATGGAGCCAGACTAACACAGCTCCGTGAACTAGCAACATTTCTTCAGTGGGCTGCTCAGTATTACATCATTCTGTTTTTCACATTTCATCATTGATATTTCATCCCTTGTTTACAGTATGTGTGATTTGGCTTTAGAAACTTAAAACCAAGGTGCCCTTTCCCATAAATTACTGAGGATGAAACAGTCTATCTAAATAAGCCTTATTAGCCAGGAAAATTCTCCTCCTAAACAGGAAAAAGCAAACAGTTACTAACCTGTTCCATAACTATTGTTCTTTGAGATGTGTTGCACATATGCATTCCACTCTTGGTGCCTGTGCACCCAAGCACATGGCCATGGGAAACATTTCCCCCTCAGCAGTTTCCAGCCAGGCAGCTCAAGCGCCTGCTGCTGTCATGCACAGAGCATGCAGGTATAAAGAGCAGAGCCTTAGCCCCACCCCCTCCACCCCCCAGTTCCTTCTTCACAGAACTCCAGTGCAGATGGGCAGGAGGACGGGTTGAGGAATGGACATGTGCACCACATCTTGAAGAACAATAGTTACAGAACTTGTCAGTAACTATTTTTTCTTTGCGTGATTGCACATGTGCATTACACTCTTGGTGACTCGTAAGCCATGAAACAGCAGGTGGGCTTGGCATCTAATTTAACAAAGACTGGAGGACAACCCATCCAACTCTAGCATCGCCTCTCAAGTCCTTAGCTCATGGCATAATGTGAAGCAAATGTGCCCTGAGGACCAAGTTGCTGCTCTACAATTGTCTAGAATTCAAACTTGCATTAAAAATGCTGTGGAGGCCACTTGAGATCTTATTGAATGAGCTGTGATCTTAATTAGCAGGGTGAGAGTAGCGAGGTTGTAGCACATGCAAATGCATGAGGCTATCCAAGAAGAGATTCTCTGAGCAGCAACTGGTTGTCCTTTCATTCTGTCTACTATTGCCATGAACAGATGAGAGGATTAGTTCTATCAAAGAAGAATGCCCGCACTCTAACATCATGGGAGTACAAACGCTGTTTTTCCCTGTTTGAGTGTGATTTCAGAAAGAACAAAGATAAGAAAATTGGCCTATTGACAAGGAACAGAGACCACCTTTGGGACAAACTTTAGATGAGGGGGTAGGTAAACCTTGTCCTTTAAGAAGATTGTATAGGGAGTCCCAGACATTAGCACATGCAGCTCTCCTACTCTTCTAGCAGAAAGCAATAGCTACCGACAGTGCCACCTTAACGGATAGATGTAACAGTGAGCAAGCAGACAGAGGCTCAAGCAGCAGAGCCATAAGTCTTAATAACACTAAGTTGAGGTCCCATGGGGAAACAGGATTATGCACCTGAGGATATAATTTGTCTAGGCCTTTTAGAAATCTTATGGACATGTCATTAGAAAATGCAGATCAATTATCCACCTGAGGATACATAGAAAAAGCCAGTAAATGTTCCCTGATAGAACTAACAGCCAAACCTTGATCTTTCACGTATAGTATTCTAGCATGTGCTGGATTGAGGAGCAGGATGGCAAAACCCCAGAATGATGTGACTAGATGGAAAAAAAGTTCTACTTAGAGCATCTGACGAAATGGGTATTCACCCACGAAAGCTCATGCTCCAATACGTCTGTTAGTCTATAAGGTGCCACAGGACTCTTTGCTGCTCTTAGAAAGGTAAGTAGCTCTCATGGATGATTTCTACTGTTTAGCATGACATTCTGTACCTCGTTTGAACAAGATTGTTCTCTGCAACCCTCGAGCATCCATGCAGTTAGATGAAGAGCTTGGTGGTTCAGGTGGAGCATCTGACCATGATGTCAGGAAATTAGATCTGAGAGTACTGGGAAGGAAATCAGGTTTCAGTTACAGAACCAGAAGTGTGGAGAACCAGTGGTGGCAAGGCCATGCTGGGGCTATAAGAATGACTCAGGCCTGGTCCAATCTGATCTTTAGCAGGACTTTGGGAATAAGCAGGAAAGCAGAGAGAAGCCTGCCTGACCAGGGAAACAAGAACATACCTTTCAGGAAACCCAGGCTGTGGTAAAATGAGTCTTTGTCTGCTCCTCTCTGTCCTGTTTCTGCTCTTTAATTTAACTCTTGTTTTCTCCATATGTATTGTCGTGCTTATGCCCATTTATTTGCCGTTCAGCTCTGAAACAAAGTTTCTCTGAAACATAGCATCGTATGTTCTGTGTTTTTAGGGTTTGAATCCTGCATCCCTTGCATAATCAAAGCTCCCATTGTTCTTGAGATCTTCAAGAATAACTATTATCAGGAGCTAAAGTAAGGTGGAAACAGGAGGGATCACCACAGGTAAGGGGGTCCACGCCATGGCTTGGGGGAGCAGCATTCCCCCACAGCTCCATCTCCTCCTTGGCTGGCATAGTAAGAATTCTCTGCCTGTTTCAATCTATTTTAACCACTGTTTATTAGTGATAGTTGTCTGTTATATGTCAACTTTCCTTTCCTTGCATTAACATCCCTAGTCAAAATGCAAAATTAGAGAAAAGAACTGAGCACTTCACATTCACCTATGAGAGGAGAGGTATAACTTTGTCATGCTATTTAAGAAATGGGCTAGACCTTCATGTGATGTAAATCATCTCAGCTCCCCCTACATCTTTGTCTTTTGTAAATTCACAATATATTTTATTGTAATTGCCATTGTAGTAGCACAAATAATAATGAATGAGACAAAACCTTCATACAGATGAGAAACAACAGTAAAAGAAAATAAACTTATATAAAGGAAAAAATAAAGATGAGTAAAACTTCAAAATAACAAAAGAAGAACTTAGTGGCATGTGTCATTTTCTTTGGTTCGGTTCCCCCCCACCACTTTCCCACATCCAGTTTGTTAGAAATGTTGGTACCAGAATCAGGGGCATAGAGTACAGTATGCAGAAATAAGCTCTTACTCTCCAGCCAACCTAAGTCTGCATTCTGTTTTTTCCCCCTGTAACTTCAGCCTCCCTTATTATTAGAATGAATGAATAGTTCCCTTGAGCTGGACATATAGTCATTAGCCTCTTAATAATTTCTTAGGGATAAAACAGGTTATGTCTCTGTTTTGTGGCTGATCAAGACCAAGATGCCAATCTTCCAAAGGAAAAAAGTGCCGTCAAAGGATTTTCTTGTTGGCTTGGCAGTCTAGTGAAATTGCACTCCAAGTTCAGGCCCTGGGCTCCTGATCCCCCTGAGCAATGGATTCAGTCCCTGGGTAGGAATAGAGCCTCAGACTGTCCTCAAGAACTCCCCACTTGGTATTGAAGAGCTCCAGCAAGAGCCATCTGTAACAATTGACAGCTGGAAGGAATGAAACTGTAAAAGAGAGGCATTGGTTGGCCAGGGAGTAAATGAAGGGAAAAGGGAAAGATCCCAGAAGATCAAATATAAGCCACAGATTGAGTTTTCAATCTCTTTTTTAAAAAATGCATGAACTCTCTCGTGCAAGATGAAGATCTCATTTTGATGCAGAACATTCAAACTCTATGCAGTCCTCATTCTAAGAAATGGAAAATGAAATAATCACAGAACAACGAAAGGCAAATTGCAAATTAACCTATTTCTCGTATAAAAGATACTTAAGCATTTTATATAGGACAGTCAACAAGTATATATCTACTTCACAGAACTAATTAGCAAAATTATTGCTGCAGCAGAAAATGCACAAGACTTATTAATAAAGTCCAACCAGAATGAGATTTCTGAAATCCTTAGGACAACCAATTTTACATTCCTTTTCTGGTACTGGATTGTCATTTCTGCCAGTCTCATAATCACCTTTAATTAAGGAAGTTGTCAGCAAAATGAGGCATATGTGTCACTTAAAAAACATCTTCTGCTTCATGCCACTGACATTTGCATCAGGTGTCACCAAGGCCATATGAACTGCATGGCTTCAGAATCTAACCCAGTTCAGTGCATAAAATGTTCATTTTTATGTCATGTGAACTGCAAAAGCAGTGAACAATGAGATATGATTAGAAGGATCACAGGGGCATAATAAACTCTCCTTTTAAAAGTACCTTTCAAATATACTCTCCCTGGTGGGATTTCCTTCTTTCAGAACCCTGCCGCTCCAACTCTTCATAAAGCAAAATGCAGCTAGGCCACTATTTGGGTTATTTAGAGTAGTAAGAATGATCTTGTACTTCACACAGCTCAGAAGCCATTAAAATTTGTCCTTAAATTTATTCATCTGGTCAAAAAACATTTTTATATTTGTTTGATTAAGGTCCTGCCTAAGGTTTCAATTTTTCACATTTCAGATCATTGGCAATTTATTAGTCTACTGCTCAAATATTTTTGCTTGAGATGGGCCCAAACCAAAATCCTAGATCTGAACATCCCAAACTTTGGGGAAGTTCAGCTCTGAATCCATCCTTTGTAGCTCAGATCCATCTCTATTTTTATAGGTTCCAGTATTGTACCTTTGGCTTTAACCTGGGAAGTTTTTGTTTTAGTATGGCATATAAGAAAAATGAAAAGCAATTCGGCCCCATTATCTTTAAAGCTGTATGACACAGTAACATCACCACTATTCTTTGTCCTGTACCAATATAAACCTAATATGGTATGTGTATGTGTAATACTTTATACAGATATGTACACATTTACATGACAAATGAGTGAGCTGCTTCTTACCCAATATGGCAATAAATGAAAGCAATATCTGGTAATATCAGTGATAGGTACTACAGCAATTTCGTCTGGGTGAAAAGGAGAATTGATAAAACAGAGTCATGATAAGAAACAAGCATTTTAATTGTGTGAGTTTTCCTTCTGTCCCAATAGATGATTTTCTTCCTTAAGCCACATTGAATAAAGCGGGTGCTTACATAAGATCTATCTTGGTTGTATTTCACATGGAGCAGAGTGACACATATAGTTGCACGGAATGTATCAAACACTTGGAGATTTGTTTTTATGACAGCCAGCATGTAGATTTGGGGGAATCCTCTGCTGATGTGTAAAGAGGATGCAAAACAGATACTTGTACCTAATCCGGTGCTCATTAAATTGAGTGGAAAGTCTCCCATTGTCTTCAGCAGCTGATGGATCAGCCCCAATATCAACAGTTTCAGCCTACAGGCTGCTATGGGAGTGCCTTGTGTGTGTACCAATGTTTGTGTACTTTACTTTTTTTTTTTGCTTCTCTGGCACCTTCCTAGTTATTGTGCAATGTACCAACTTCCCCTCCGGCCCCCAAGAAACAGTCTCGTTTCATTGTTTGCTTTTATTTCTGATTTAAGGACATTGGTGTGTACTCATCCCCCTTAGTTATTAATTCTTTTTATTTAGATTTATAAAACCGCATACACAAAAAAGCGCCTAGCCCACTTGCTAGGTGCTTGACAGTTATTTAAAAATACAGTGAAACAGGACAAAACCAACAGCAGCCTCCTCCACATTTGTCAATAACTAGTCAGATCTTATATCAAAGAAATATGACCCTACTTCCCTAAACCATGCCCCTCAGGAACATCCCCACCCCAAGGACCCACTAAAGAGACCAGCTTTGGTCAACACATTCAAGCTATTTTGCGTCGGGGGCTGGGAGTGAGTTCCAAATTTACAAGCAAGACAAGGGCTAAATTAATTGGGTAATTTATTCACTATGAATAAGTTTACCTGGCACTATTGTTCTTATTAGTTTGTCTAAATACATAAGCAAAGTTTTCTCTGTTTGCAGATTAAGCCTCTTACCTCTTCATCTATCCTTGTTGACTGATTAAAATAATTAGCCATTGTCCCCCTTTTAATACCCCCTTTTTATATATTTGTACTAATTAATGTCTCCCCTCAGTTTTCTATTCTCTAAACCGAATAAGACCAGTTCTTTAAGCTTTCTTCATAAGTTTTATCTTCCAAGACACTTACAGTATTTATTGCTCAATTTAAACGCATAAGAGGGTTTTATATTTAATAAGCAAAGAAACAAGTAGTATGCATAGCTAGAAAAACACCAGCAATGCTTCACATTACATCCACAGAGAAAACCAGCATTCCCCTGTACTACATTATTTATAATACAGCAGTATCCAGACACCCAGTCAGGACTGGGGCTCCATTTTGCTAGACACTGTATAAACCAATGGTGGGCAACCTGCAGCCCACCTGGAATCCCCTTCAGAGTCCCATTGCCCCTCCACCTGGAACCCCCCCTCAAGCCTCTGTGCATCCAGATCCCCCCATACCTAGGCTCCCCACTGAGCTGCCTGCACCCAGATTGTCCCACACAGAATCCTCTCACCCCACAGCTGGATCCCCCCCACACTGAGCCTCTCCACACTTGGATCCTTCCTGGTTGAGCCTGGCTGCCCCACACCTGGAGTGCCTGGTACAGGGAGCCAGGGTGTTTCTGGGGCAGGCCTAGGCCTTGTGCTGTGTCAGAGTTGGGTGCAGCCTCACCACTGAGTCTGTATCCCTGGGATCGGAGGTGGAGAGGCTGCAGGGTGATCTCCCACATTCATGCAACCAGGGGCCTGTGCTCACCACTGCCATGCTGGAGCCTCTGCATTTATTTTTTGACAGATAAAATTCTGCAGAATTTTGCAGAATTTTAAAATATTGTGTGAAGAATTTTTAATTTTTGGCATCTAATGTCCTCAGGAGTTCTATTTACACTGCATGAGCAGACTGAAGTCAGTGCAGCTGCATGCAGGCAAGGCAGTCTGCTTTCCCCATTGTAAATGGCACAGTTCGTGCTCAGGGCTCTGATGCTGCATACAAACATGAATAACTTTATGTACATGAATAGTCCCTGCGATGGTGTTTCCACTCCACACAAGCCCTGAGTGGGATAGTGTGGGCCAGTAGTGGTCAATTAATCTTTGACTCTGTGTCTGTAGGGGAGTCAGGGATCGGGGTGGCTCTAGGCATTTTGCCGTCCCAAGCACAGCAGGCAGGCTGCCTTTGGCTGCCTGCCTGCGGGAGGTCCCTGGTCCTGCGGATTCGGCGGCACACCTGTGGGAGGTCCGCCGAAGCCACGGGATCAGCAGACCCT
The DNA here is from genome assembly GCF_007399415.2 of Gopherus evgoodei. Classification (NCBI taxonomy): domain Eukaryota; kingdom Metazoa; phylum Chordata; order Testudines; family Testudinidae; genus Gopherus; species Gopherus evgoodei. The sequence continues at coordinate 89,108,329 of NC_044327.1, read as the reverse complement.
CCACAAGCATGCCGCCAAAGGCAACCTGCCTGCCGCCTTCATGGCGACCAGCAGAGTGCCCTCCGTGGCTTGCCGCCCAGGGCACGCACTTGGCGTGCTGGGGCCTGGAGCCACCCCTGCCAGGGATTGATAGTGCCTATTGGCAGATGAAACCCAGCTGAGGGAGGAGCTAGGCTAGGAATATAAAGCCAGGAAGCAAGAGCAGGAAAATGCTGCAGCGGGGAGGTCTACAGTAATTCCCTAAGGGGAAAGAGTTGGCTAGGGACAAAGCAGAGATCCAGATGGAGAGTAAGCCCCGGGGACCTGACCTAGGTTAGGGAATTTAACAAGAGGCTGAGAGGGGTGAAGTGCCACAGGGAGTGGAGGAAGCTCCAGCGATAAACCTGGAGACAGGTGAGAAGATAGAGAGGTAGGGTAGGAAGAAGCTCAGGGAAATAGGAACAGGATCCAAGACTGAGCAGATCTTTTGCTTAATTAAAAAGTCAGATAAAATAAAGTGTTTGTATTGTAAACAGGACAGCAATAAATATGACGGTCATTTTGCTAAATTGCCTTAAGAAAATTTCAGATTTCAGCAGAAAAGCTCAGTTTCTTTTCTTAAATATGTTAAATATCCATTTTAATACATCTAGATGGTTTCTGGAAGCTATTTTGGTTGTACTACAAAAGGTGTGGCTGGCTTATATTACAGGATAATTACCTTTTGCTGATGATTTTCTGAAGATATGTATGGAATCTGAATGGAGCCTAGCCAGGGGTGATCCAGCAATCAGGCACTCCTCCAGGAATTGAAACCCAATTGAGTAAAGCACTTAAGCACATGCTTATGTCCCACGGAGGCTACAGAATTCAGATAACATCCTTTATTTAAAAAACAAAACAAAAAGAGACCACCACCGCTGTGGTTATTTTGATGAACATGCTACAAAAGTTTGCACAACTACTGTGACCACCAGCCTGTTAACCGACTCGTTTCGCCAAGGCCCAATTTAATGTAACAACACTATAGAGCTTGTAAAAATTTATACCAGCTGAAAAGCCAAGAGATTCAATTTTTAAACTGAGTTAATTCACAGGCACTGTGTTTCTTATTATACATGTTTAATCATTCTCAGCTATTTTAAAATAACTTTCACAGTTTTATTAAAATCTTATTGAAGCTTGTTGAAAGCTGACATGTTAAGGGGCATTCTATCTCTAATGATCTGATGTCTCCTCCATTCCTCCTATCATTTTCTCATTCTGGGCTAGTCCTACAATGAGCTCCACAGGGGAAGACCCGCAGTGTAAGCACAGAACCCTATTGATTTCAATGGGACATTATCAAATATTTGGGATTGCAGCTGAGGGATTCTGAAAAAGTCCGAAGAGCGTTCCTTTTAAGGCCTCTAAGGAATCGGAGGTCATTTTCCCAGCACTGTGAAGCAGGGGCCAGCAGGAGCCTTCAAGGACAGGCCCATGTGCAGGTCATTGCAGAATTGCTATACTGGGGAAATTTCCCACAAAAATTTGTCCCGCCCTGCTCCACACTGAAAGATGTTGAAATTCATAATTTTAGACCAGCTCCATATGTTTTATAGTTAATGACTATTATACTTTATGTTGTCCTGTTGTGCCCTTCTGTTATCCTTGACCAGTGTTTCGGATGAAAGTGTGCCACAAACAAAATGTAATACAATGCAATGAAAAATATTTTTACGAGAGGTAGAGTTCATGTGCAGATAAAAAATCTGACCAAACTATTGAGATGCCTCTGAAAAATAAGGCACGTAGGAGTTGTTTTGGAACTCCTAATGGGCTCACTACTGCAAAACGCTGAGAAATCTGGCCCTGATCCAACAAAGCACGTGCTTAACTTTAAGCACATAAGCAGTTCCACGATCATGCCCCATTTGAGGGAGTTAGCTATTTTGGGACAGATTTTCAAAGGTAATCAAGTAATCAGATTTTCAAAGGTAATCAGGTGTCAGTTGCAGATAGGTGCCTAAGGGGACTTTCAAAGCTTTAAGTGAGTTAGGTGCCATTGCAAGGGGCCACTATGACAGTGTAGTGGGCGGGAAGTTTCTGTTTCAGTAGAAAGTGTAGCAATCACTCCTACAGCTTGTGTAATTATTGTCCGAGCTGCTCATGAAAAGCCCAGTCCCGCAAAGTGTTAAGTACTGTATCTATTACAAGGTAGGGCTTGGTGAGCTGGGCCAAGCAAAAAGTCTGTGTTTCAACAGGGCTAAATGTAAAGTCATGCCTCTAGGAACCGAGAACAAAGGCCATACTTACAGGATGTGGGGAACTCTATCCTGGGAAGCAGCGATTCTGAAAAAAGATTTGGGGGTCATGGTGGATAATCAGCTCAACATGAGCTCCCAGAGCCACGCAGCAGCCAAAAGGGCTAACGCAATCCTTGGATGTATAAATAGGGGAATATTGAGTAATAGTAGGGAGGTTATATTACTACTGTATTTGGCACAGGTGCAACTGCTGCTAGAATACTGTGCCCAGTTCTGGTGCCGACAATTCAAGAAGGATGTTCCTAAATTGGAGAAGGTTCAGAGGAGAGCGATGAGAGTGATTTAAGGATTAGAGAACATGCCTTACAGTGATAAATAGATTGAATTTAACTTAAAGAGAATGTTAAGGAGTGATTTGGTCACAGTCTAAGTACCTACCTGGGAAACAGAAATTTGATAATACAGCACTACAGTCTAGTAGACAAAGTTATAACAAAATCCAGTGGCTGGAAGTTGACTCTAAGCAAATTTAGATCAGAAATAAGGTGTAAATTTTTAACAGTGAGTAATTAACCACTGGAAAAATTACCAAGTGTTGTAATGGAATCTATCACTGGACATTTGTAAAGCAAGAGTGTGCTTTTCTGAAAGATATGCTCTAGTTCAAATGGGAATTAATTCAAAGAAGTCCTGTGTTATGCAGGATGTCAGGCTAAATGGTCCTCGTGATCCCTTTGACTTTATAGTCCATGAAACTACCATGGACTTAAATAGGAGTTGAGGACATTTAGCATCTTCCAGGGGCACTCACGTCCTCACATGATCTGGTCCCTAATTGGTAGGTGTGCATTTGAATCACACGTTAAGGGATGGAAAGTACTAAGTTGTTCCAATTATGCCAATCACAATTTTCTGAATCTTATACATAGTGTCAATCTTGAATGCAAACCTAGTACAAAAGATGGAAATACTGCAAAAACCATCTACAGTAAGTATATTAAATGGGGGAGGAGGGAAAGTCCCAAACCCTGGTATTAAATAAAGTTATGGCTATAAGTATCCAAGTATAAAGAATTGCCAGAAGTTTATGGTTGAAGGAACATTGCTTTTTCATGCTCAAATAACTCAAAATCATCTGAACAGGTTCTTTTCAAAATTTCCATTAGAAATAGACCAAGAACAAGCATGAGAAATGTCAGATGAAAAAGAAATTGAGGGGGAAGTCATAAATCACTGGAAGTAAGGTCTTAGAATGAAAGCATCATCTGACCCAGAACTACAGCACTGCCGGCACAATGCTATAATGAAATAACCCTAACCCAGCCCAAATATAGCAACTTGTTGCTCACACTACTGCTGAAGCCATTCTTTATGTAAACTCCTGCAGACATATGTTTTGTTTTCCAAGCACATCCACAACTACTCAACAGAAATAAGTGCTTGTTCTGTATTCCTACAATTAGCCAGTCAGACAGATTATGTGTATCCCTTCTGTTCTCCCAGCTAGACACACTGGCATTATAAATGTACCCACAAATGGGACAACAGAGACTTTCCTTACTACCTGCAATTCCAATAAGATTTCATGAGTCCTCCCAACATGTCAATAGGTTCATGAAAGTTAGAGATGGAAAAGAAATGTTAGATCAGAGAGTCCACGCCTCTGAAAGTGCAGGACATAGTAACAATAGACTATACCTGACCACAACTGTGTGGTGTGGGAATTTACCATTCTTGCTTGGTGAATAGGCTGCCAAGTCTCTAACTGAGTCTACCATTTATTGGTGCCCTCTAGATGCATTAGAGCATTTCTAGAAGTGATAATTCAGGAGGACAGATGCAGATTTTTGGATCACTGAACTGGAATTTTTACAAGCATCGACCCCAACAGGCAAAACAACTGGGAGCTATGTGGAAAGGAAGACTCTTAAAAGAATTGGTGATACTGGGGTCCCCATGAACAGAACTGAGTAGTGGGTATACCGCTCACACCGGTAATTATAACACTGAGTAGCCACCGTAAGGTCTTATTCCTTCTGTTACCCGAGGAGGAAGAGACAGCTTCCTTTGGATTGTTGTGCCCGGGAGAAAATGGTCCCCATCCTACCCCAGCTCTATTCTTCATTATAATGCAAATCTAGCCTACTCAGAGTGAGACCAACAGAGTCACAAGTAGTGTCCTCACCAGAGTTAAATCTTAAGCCAACAGCCACTGCAATGCTCCTTCTGAGGGAGACCAAAGGAAGAGAGCAGTATACAGCACAGCTTAATACATTCAGGCGGGTCGTATTGGCTCAGAGAAATTCCTACTATGCAAGCAGGTCTAGGAGCAAGTTTCCCTAGGATATATTTGATAACAAGGACATTTCTGAGAATCTCTAGCAGCAAATTCAATTAATAAAACAGCTATGATGTTCCATTTGCTGCCCTTCTTATCTTGAATTAAGAAACAAACAAGAAGCAGCTCTGTGCTAGTCTATTGTGACAGGTCAGAATATTTGCTTTACTATTACAAGACATCTTTGGATCCGAAAAAAATATTCTGTTTTTCTGTTGAATATTTTAAAGGAATCAAAAGTTGGAATTTTTTAAACCCATTGAGTCACCCTGAATATAGAACTTACAAGATATTTGCATCTCCATGCCCTTGTCTCTGTAGTTCAACCCATACTTTTGATAGTTCAGTGACAGTTGGATGAGACTGTGCCCACAGCTCAGAAGCTGGCAAAATGCCCAGTTCCCATCCAGCCTCCCCAACAAGACCCCAAATCTTTGTCTTTGAAATCCTTCCTTAAAGCTCAGATCTTCAAGCAATCCCTCTACCTGCCTAATCAGGGCAAACATTCCTCTTCTCCCCACATCCTAATTCAGAAATGTTCCCATGTTTGTTTAGTCATAAGTAGGGCTTAATCCTACAAACCTTACTCGTGTGAGTAGTGCCAAGAAATTTCACACTTGAAATATGGGACTAGCTGCATGAGGGAAGGATGGCAAGATCAAGTCCCAGAATGTAAATTCTTCAAGCTCTTGAAGTCAACAGCGCTAGTTCTGTGAATAACTGCTCACCAATAGGAGTTTGACCCTATGCGTATTAGGCACTTCACAGGCAAAGCCAAGCAAGCAAGGTCCCTAAGCCAAAGAGTTTATAAGTTAAGGGCTAGGTTGTGATTAGCCCTGATGTGGCTGTGCAGGGGAGCAAGGCTTCCTCCCATTCCCCTGCATGGTAGGGTCTGGGCAGGAGGAGAGCAGGGACTGCACAACCATATATTCTGCCTTTGAACAAGTGGTTAGGGGAGGTTACAGTATGTGAAACCACAGCTCCAGTTTGCAATGCACCAGCCAGTAAAACTCAGCTGACATGAGGAGGAAGTGAGCTGCACCCCACAGAACAATAGGGGAGGAACTGTGCCTCAGAGGCCCAATCTCAAAGCCTCCTAGAGCCATACCAGACTCCCTGCAACCTACACATCTAAATTCCACTGATAGCACCAAGGAAAGATTTAACTGCTAGCTCAGCAGGTGCAGAATGACACTTTAGTGCCCTTTGGGTAGATTGAAGGGACACTGATGTTTTTTTTCTATCGAGGTCCAATCTTGTGACTAAACATTCCAATAGTTATAGCTTCACAGATGCTATGCAGGACACAGTGAGCAGCTGAGGGGTAAGTCACCGCAGGGATGGAGGGTGGACAGGGTCGGTGCAACCATTTAGGTGACCTAGGCGGTTGCCTAGGGCACTGGGATTTGAGGTGTGCCATTTTCTTCAGCAGCAACTGCGGCAGCCAGATCTTCAGCCGCCCTGGTCGCTGCCGGCATTTAGGCGGAGGGAGTGGGGGCAGGGGAGCGTGGGGAGGGCCGCCTGCAGCAAGTAAGGGGGGGGGCGGCTCACAGGGGAACTACCCGCCCCAGCTCACCCCTGCTCTGTGCACGAGGACCCCAAGCATGCTGTCGCCGCTTCACTTCTCCCGCCTCCCAGGCTTGCAGCGCCTAAGCTGATTGCGGCGCCTCAGGGTAGAAGGGGGGAGCTGTCGCGGGGGGAGGCGCCTCAGGGCAAGGGCGCGGGTGGGGCACAAGGTGGAAGTTTCGCCTAGGGCGCAAAACATCCTTGCACCAGCCCTGAGGGTGGAGCATCTGTCTGCTGAGTTTGAACAGCCAGACACAAGGGCTATTAAAAGAGCTCAACTGTCATATTCATAAATGTGCACCAAACACCATACAATTCCTAACAGGCCCCAGAACAGCATGGCCTAGTAGAGCACCATACACCACAATGCATTACTGTGGCTCACTGTTAAAGTGCTCTTTCCAAGCCTCCCTGAGCTGTATAGCTCCACATTGACCGTAGCAACGTGGACATGAAAGTGGCTGGTGTATGGATTCATGAGCCAGGGAACAAGGGTTGGATGGGTCCCCCAGGATCACTACTGACATTTCAACACTGCCAATGGTAATCAGCCAGTCACGAAAGAAGGTCTCTGCTCATCGCTTTCTGAACAGTCCTATGTTTTTAAAGATGTGAGGATCATGCACCTTCCCTGTCCAGCCAACACTGATGTCAGTGAAGCGTTCCCAGTGATCCACCAGCACTTGCATAGCCATAGAAAAGTAGCTCAGTGCCAAAATTGAGATGTATGTGCCATCTCTTGTTCCACTGCAGTTCAAGAACCCCATTGCTGCAAATCCATCCGCTATGTTCTGCACGCTGCTAAGAATCACAGTCCTGCATAGCAGGAGATGATTGATGGCCTTGCACACTTACATGACAACTGCCCCCATAGTGGATTTTCCAACTCCAAAGTGATTTTCCACTGACCAGTAGCAATCCAGTGTTGCAAATTTCCGCAGTGAGATCGCCATTCATTTCTCCACTGTCAGTCTCATTTTGGTGTCTCTGTGCTGGAGTGCTAGAGCGATTTTGACACACAGATCTAGGAACATGGCCTTGTGCATCTGAAAGTTCTGCAACCACCCCAAGCCCGCATTACAATGCAATCCCACCAGTGAGTGCTTGTTTCTCAGGCCCAGAAGCAGCACTCCACCATCTGCAGCTGCTCCGTGAACACCATCAACAACCTTGAATTAGTTCTCATTATGTCCCACAGCCATCTGTCCTCCATGAGATCATCATGTTCCCCACTGATCCGGCTCTTCTTGTGACCCTGCAAATACCAGTGCGTTGCCCTGTGCTTGCAATGCTTATGTCTACAGTGCAGAGCTGTGCAGGCTCCATGCTTCTGTTAGAGATGGCGGACAGTGAGGACAGCCACAACAAATTCATAGGATTTTTTTAAAAAGCACAAAAATTATGGGATATAGATGACATTATGAGATGGAGATAGTTCCCCGCTGGGAAGTTGACCACTTCCTCCCAGTGATCCCTGCACAACTTCTTTCTGCCCCACCATGCATTGCCAAAACTCCCCAAAAGATAACGTACTGGATGGTGGGGGTTGCACACTGGCATACCTACCCATGGTGCACTGCACATTGACAAGCACCCCTTGTGATTATGCTCAGCAGTAACACAAAGAGCCAAGTATGCATGCGCACAAGTCATATACTAACTGTGGTAGCTTTATGCTGCTGTAATTTACATCAGCCAAAGTTTGTAGGGTAGCTATGCAAGACAGCCACAAAAGAACAAACTACAATAGAAGCATTTTTATTCAGAGAATGTTGTTTACTTCAATGGGTCAGCACCACAGTCCTTCCACAAATATCAGGTCAAATCTCAATGCCAAACCTTCTTGTCAGTTGTAAAGGCAGATTAACGCTTCCAGTCTGAAGAAAATAATAAAATAAACCAAGCATAGCAACTATAACAGTTAAAGGAATCACAGCTAAAGCAAGGATGCATGCAGTATTACTGTGTGCGGTTCTGGTCTCCCATGTTTAAGAAGGATGAATTCAAACTGGAACAGGTACAGAGAAGGGCTACTAGGATGATTCAAGGAATGGAAAACCTGTCTTATGAAAGGACACTCAAAGAGCTTGGCTTGTTTACCCTAACCAAAAGAAGGCTGAGGGGACATATGATTGCTCTCTATCAATATATCAGAGGAATAAATACCAGGGAGGGAGAGGAATTATTTAAGCTCAGTACCAATGTGGACACAAGAACAAATAGGTATAAATTGACCATCAGGAAGTTTAGACTTGAAATTAGATGAAGGTTTCTAACCATCAGAGGAGTGAAGTTCTGGAACAGCCTTCCAAGGGTAGTAGTGGCGGCAAAAGACATATCTGGCTTCAAGACTAAGCTTGATAAGTTTATGGAGGGGATGGAAGGTCAGACTAGATGATCCTAATAGTCCCTTCTGACCTTAAAGTCTATGATTCTATGATTCCCCCTGCAGGTATGGCTATAAAAGAAATGCCCAATACTGGAAGCAAAGGTGATAATGGAGACAACTAAGGAAAGTATCTTCAAAAGCCTGAAGAACATTTTGCTCTGCAACTACTAGATAAATGACAAGATAAAAATAAAATGCAGTTGATCCATCTATCGTGCACCTAAAACAAAAACCTAAACCTGGAATTGTTGTATGCATTGGAAAAAAAATAATGAAGATCCTTGGCTAAATTCCAGTTATTTACACCCATCTGAAGTCCCCATTTTGCACCAGTATATCAGTGTAGAATTTGGCTCAAATATTGAAAAGCAGAGTTGAGACCTGTTTAAGGAAAACAAACTGAAATAAGCCATGTACTCTAAATATACATGGCTTGATTTGTGTATAGGATAAAACAAGAAATTGAGAAAAAATATAAAATCTCCATAAGAAGGAGAGTACAGTGATTAACAGTTTGTGCCTGAGCTGAAACACCAATAGCTGCTTTTGCAGCAAGGAGGGGGAGTCCTCTACATTTAAAGGCACAATACTCAGAAAAGCAGAGTCTAAATCCCACTCTGAACTTCCTGAAGTTGAACAGTGTCTTCCAGTCCTAGTCCCATCTTTACTAGGAAAGAGAAGGTTTGCCATTATAAAGCTGAAGTCAAAATAACAAGCTAGAGAAACTGTTTAAAGACAGTTACTCAAATCAAAACAGCACTTCCAAAGCTGTATAACAAACAATGTGCAAAAGAAAAAAAGTGCACAGTACAAAAGAGAGCAAACGAGAAGATTGGTACTGTTCTTGGAGAAGCCTTTCAGCCAGCAATGTGAAGTATCAGCTAAAGATAAATCTGTGACAAAGTTCATTTTGCATGGGGGTGTGCAACAAAAGCTAGAAAGCCAGATACTTGACACTACTGTAGCTGTTTTAATTGTATAAAGCGGGTAAAAAATATTAGCGTGTGATGTGAAAATTCTCACCTGATAGGTAAATTCTGGGTGGCGTAGAATTGCTGTAGGAGCTCCTAAAACACCTCTCTCCTGGTAATGTAGAGCTGTAGACATGGCTAGATTAAAGAGGGTGTGGCCAGTATGTCCCTACAATGTGCCACTGGCTCCCAAAATGGACTCTATATGGACAGGTATAAATTAGCAGTCGTAACAGTGGTTTAATTTATGCTGGGGACTGGCACAGTCCCCTGCCTGCTTTACTTACACTTGTGCAAAAAGTGCAATGCAGGTGTAGCAATTTGCACACAGGTAAAAAGCTACACCAGGTGCAAGGCAGTGGAGAATCAGGCCCACTGTCTTTTGGAGAATGCATTGCTTTGGCTGGTGGACTCAGATTAAAATAAGATACTGTACCTGTGCAAAGACAGTAGCTGATACAATGTATTTTTATCTGTGTATTATTTAAGATAATATTGCCCAGGAAGGCACAGCAGGAGAGAAATCCACTAGGATATAAGAAATGCATTGAAAGCTAGAAACTGAAAACATTAGCAAGAAGAATGAGTGGAGAAACATTCAAAGAGAGTGCAGGTAAGCAGGAAAATATTATAGGAGGCCAAATAGACTTCTAAAAGGCCGCAAAATGGAAGTGTCGTCATCTGCATAAGAATGAACTAGAACAAGATCCTGAGACTGTAGGCATGTGGAAGCTCTGTTAGGATCATTCAGCTGGAAGCATACACTGTTTGACCTTTGAGACACGTACATTAAATGATGTACTCGATTGCAGTTAAACTTTTGTTTAAAAAAAAAGTTTTGTTGGCCGGAATCAACAGTTTCGTGTTCAAAGGGTGGGGATGTAGGGGGCAGAGTATGTGTGAAATGTCCTTCAGTAGTCTGGTAAATTATATGAAAAGTGTGGAAAGCCACTAGTATAATGCACTAGCGGGTATTTCCATCTCACAGATGAAGAAAGCTGGAAGCACAGTTACAACAAATACAGATCACAGGAACAAAGACAATTTTGTAATCTTGGACTGGGGGGAGAAACATGATAACTGAAGGAAATAATTCTAGTAGTGCTGATCACTAGCAGTCACACATGAAAGAACTTGGAGGAGAACTGTATCTTCCACAATGAAATTAGAGGAGCTGTAGATATACACCCTGCAAATATCAGAGAGTATTTTTGAATGGAGGATCAAAATCAGCTAAGCATCTGTCAACAAAAATTAGGAAAGAAAATACATCAGAAGCTGATGAAAAGGTTTAGAGTTAAAATTTGAGCTTCAGTCTGCAAGAATTTATATTGCTAGACAAGAAGATTGAATTATGAATATTTGCTTTAATTGTCCCATAGTTTTGTGATATGCCTGACTAGATTGTTTTGCGCTGATTCTTCTTCCTGCAGTAATCTGAAAATGGATCTTTAAAGTACTCAACGACTACAGAATAGGCTCCAGATATTTGGGGATTGTGGAATGTGAAGTTACACAGTGTTTTTAACTCTTGGGATAGTTTGTGTTTTTCTTAAAGCCCTAGCTCCTGAATTTATTTGATTATGTGAGAAAGTCAGCTTTCACACTTGAGAGTTAGCAACTTACTCTCTGAAATGGCTATGGAGAAAAGCTTGGGGGTGGAGGGAACCAATGGAATCCAGATGCAAACTAAAGGCTCAGAATCCAGAAGATAAGTCTTTAGTTCACTTTATTTTTTTTTAATCTCAATTTCTAAGCCTTTCTCATGATACTGAATGGGTGGAGTTGGCAATACTGCAATAAGAAAATTATAGTTGTGAATATTTGTGGGGACTTACACAATTTTTTGTGGACACTGGTCTGTTTTGTGCCTAACTGTATTTTTATTCAAATATTTAAAACAAACGTATTTTAAAAAACAGAAACATTTCCTACAGCAGTTGCAAACCAAACACTGAATCATTGTAATAGTGTATGAAAGTGAATTTGAGTGGAATAAGTGAAATTGACCAAATTTGCCATTGGCCAAGCTCAGAGAAATAAAAAGTCAATTGTAATTTTATTAATAAATATTATTTGTGATTCAGCTAAGACAAATGTTTTAACCTTACAATTTTCTTAAAAATCAACTTTTTCAAACTTCAGGATAAATGTGTTTCTAGTTTTGGTGGATAGTTCAGGTCACCTCCTATTTTATTTATGCCAGTTACTCTTCGTGGGAGTTTATTAGTGATACATTTGTTTTGATCTCCTCTTTGCACAGACCACTTCATTTTTTGTGTTTTCTGTTATATGCTATTGTAAACAGTTGGCCTTTACAAATCGATTATTCTTTGTAAATATTCACCATAATTTCCAGAAACCAGCTATCCAGGTCAATTTACCTTTTTGAATAGATAAACAATAAAGGATAAAAAATAACTTCCCCACACTTACTTGCTATTGAACTATTGATTAGGTCTCAGTCGGAACAGATGAATAAAACATCAAGGAATAAGATAACAGTAAAATACAATACAGAACCATCAGTACATTTATAAGTGCACCAATACACCTGTCTAAGGATAAATCAGTGAGAATTAGCTGCAGTTTCTAAATGACTTTAGCAATCCAGACACAAAAGATTTTTATGGGGTACCTGAGCAGTGGCTTTTGCAGTTGTTCCTCATTTTAAAAGAAGGGATCAGTAAAATAAAGTCAGTTGACTACTGCATAGTTTTGGTTAATTACAGTCCACGAATAATAAATATAATGTAATTCCATTAATTGCATGACTACAGAGTTTGTGAAGAATTAAGCCAAAGATCAAAATAGGAGAGAAATATTTTTACTTACGTTGAGCATTACGTGTATTAGATGTAAGGATAAAGGGAGATCCTAATCCTAGTTATGCTAGTGTAAATCCAGAGGGTGAATTCCTGGATCCATTAAGTCAATGGTAAACTCCCATAGATTTCATTGGATTCAGAATTTCACCCAGATAACTCCAATATCTTCAGTGAACACAGAATGGGTTAGAAGGGACCACAAGGGTCATCTAGACTAACCCCCTGCCAAGATGCAGGATTTGTTGGGTCTAAATCAACCAAGACAGATGGTTATCCAGCCTCCTTCTGAAAACCTCCAATGACAGACCTTCTATGACTATCCTGCCTCCACCCCCCCCCCAGTTTGTTCTATTGTCCTACTGTTCTTACAGTTAGGAAGTTTTTCCTGAGATTTAATCTAAATCTGCTATCCTGTAGTTTGAACCCATTGCCTCTTGTCCTGCCCTCTATGGAAAGAGAGAACAACTTTTCTCTATCTTTTTTATGGCAGTACAGTATTTGAAGGCCGCTATCATTTCCCTCCTTAATCTCCTTTTTTCCAAATTAAAACATGCCCAGTTCCTATAGCCTTTGCTCAGATAGCTTGCATTCCATCCCTTTGATCATCTTCGTCATTTGCTTCTGGATCCTTTCTATATATGCAGTTTCTTTGCATCCTTGCTATATATTGCTGACCAAAATTGCACACAGTACTCCAGCTGAGGTCTAACCAGTGCCAAGAAGAATGAGACTATCACCTCCCATGACTTACATGCTATGTCTCTGTTAATGCAACCTAAAATTGCATTTGCTTTTTCTTTTTTTGCCACAGCATCACATTGTTGCAAAAATACCCTAATTTATACTAGTGTAACTGAGATCAATCTCTCATCTCCTTTTTTTAATGAAGATATACCTATCTTATAGAGCTGGAAGGGACCCTGAAAGGTCATTGAGTCCAGTCCCCTGCCTTCACTAGCAGGACCAAATACTGATTTTGCCCCAGATCCCTAAGTGGCTCCCTCAAGGATTGAGCTCACAACCCTGGGTTTAGTAGGCCAATGCTCAAACCACTGAGCGATCCCTTCCCCCTGCATATGTTACCTCTGACATCAGTAGCAAGTGGCACTGGTCTAAAATGAAGGAAATTAGTTTCATAACTGAAAGCTTTTCCTCACTTGTTTTAGCTAAATTTTAGAGTTAAAAGCATATTTCCACAATGTACCAAACTGATCCCTGAAGTCAATTGAGATACACCAGGGATTAATTTCGCCATCCAAGTAAAAGTAATACCTGAACATTGCATACACAAATACACCCCCCCCCAAAAAAAGAGTGGGCTACGGCCAGCACATGCTGTACTTTGGGCATTAAAGGTGTAATCAATCTAGCCTCCAGTAATGTGACATGGCATTCAGCAGCTCGTGGTGCAAGATTGAGGAAACATTTGTAATAGCAAGTTTTAATCCAGAGCTATATTCTGGAGAAAGAGAATCTCTTGTGGTGCCTGTTATAAGGCGATTCAGTTGTAGAAGAAATAATTGTATTGATTATTAATACAGGGGGTCCCCAGTATATGGTGGGGTTGCATCCTTGAAAAGGGCGATGGATACCAGGGAATTTTTCCCCAAAAGAAATAATGGTCTGCCCTGCCTCTTCCTGCCCCCCCTCCATCCTGGCCCCACCTCTTCCCATCCAGTTCCGCCCCCTCCTCTGAGTACACCCCATCTCCGCTCCTCCCAGCACCTCTTGAACATCAGGGGAAGCACCCTAAGAAAAACTACACAAAAGGTGAAGCGATGGATATGTGGATCAGGACCAATGTGAATTGGAACACGTTCCCATATTGATGAGCAATGGATATGTGAAACAACAGATAAGGGGGAGATGTATTCTGGGGACCCCCTGTATACAATAACCCCCATAGCCTGTCATATAGAGATATAGATAAGAAGTATTGATTAATGCTGCAATGCAAACAGCAGGCTCAAATCCTGTATGACAAGGTTGCTTAGAATAACTAAGGTATAGCTTTATATGAATAGCTTGATAAATGAACTAACAGGCAAGTGACAGTATCATGGCTGAGTACAGTGGGAAGTGAAAACCTCAAAACAAAAGTTTTGGGATATTTTAGGATCAGTTTAAGGAACAAAAACTGCAACTTTTATGTATGAACCACAGAAATATCATAGTAATTAATTGGCAAATAGTAATGAGTTTGATGTAAATACTTAATTAACCTATAAGAATTGGGGGACCTCAACAGAACTGGAGAGTGGAAGTTAAGATAAGGAAAAGGGGCTGAAGGATAAGGGGCACAAGATACCATGGGTGTCAGCATAACATGTTATAGAGATGTTAACCTGCCTGGGGAAACCAGGATGACAACTGCTGATGATGGTAATGATGAGGATAATGACCGACACTTTGGGTTTCCCAGCAAGGGATAATGTGAATAGTGCAAGAACAATTCTGTATTATCTCTCCCTCATTTTAGCTATAGTGCAGCGTGTGAAATCCTGTTTTGCTTGTTAAATAAAATTTCTAAAAGTAAAGGTGTTATATTGCTTCTTGTGTGCTCCTCGGGGTACTCATGCTCATTACAATCTTTCTATAGTAGCTGATTTGGGGAAGTGACCCCCTCTCAGACCACTGCATGCTAAACTAAAGTGAAATTCCAAATGTTAGATGAGGCTACACTCCCTAGACTAAAAGGGTGGATCTGGGTACTTTTTCTATTGTTGTCAGTCACACTCAGCTATCCCAGGATTAAGAGCCTACCTATAGTAAGTTCATACTCAGATACAGATTTTGATGCAGAATTCCCAATTGGTTCGAACTGGAATCCCATAATAAGGATAATATTTAATAATTTACATAGTTTAACAAAATGTGCTTCCAGGTGCTCAACCACCACTGACACTTAATTGCATGTTAAAGCAGGATGGTTTGGTGGATAGGACACTAGACTAGGTGTCAGAAGACCTGGTGTAAAGTCCTGGTACCATTGAAATCAATGGCAGAACTCACTTATGCCTGTATTCACTCCTGGTTTCTATTGCCAGTCTTACTGACTCACTAAGTGACCTTGAGCAAATCACTTAACCCCTCTGGTCCTGTGTTTCCCCTCCTACCCTTTGTCTGTCTTGCCCACATAGCATGTGAACTCCTCAGATCAGGGATGTGTTTGAACAACAGCTAATACAATAGGGCCCCAGCAGGGCCGGCTCCAGGCCCCAGCATGCCAAGTGCGTGCTTGGGGTGGCATGCTGCGGGGGGGGGCGCTCTGTCAGTCACTGGGAGGGCGGCAGGCGGCTCCGGTGGACCTCTTGTGGGCGTCCCTGCAGAGGGTCCACTGGCCCCGCGGCTCCGGTGGAGCATCCACAGGCACGTCTGTGGGAGGTTCACCGGAGCCGCGGGACCGGCGAACGACAGAGCGCCCCCAGCGGTGTGCCACCGTGCTTGGGGCAGCGAAATGGCTAGAGCCGGCCCTGGGCCCCAGTTTCAGTTGGAGCCCATTGGCATTACAGTAATACAAAAAATAATAACCATTGAAAACAGGATAGTGACTGTCAGCTAGTGGCAGATTTCAAAGTAAATCTGTTTTCACAGAACTGGGATGTTGAAAGTAGATGCTGATGAAACATTACTGTTACCTTTTCTCATCTGCTTTGATTTGCTTCCCTTTTAGTTTTCATGAAGGAATTAATTACAAAAGCACATAACTCTGCTTTAATAAAGTTTTCAGCAAGGCTGAAAGCATATTTCAGTGGAGTGCAATGCACCCAAAACCAGTATTATGTATATTTTTTAAACAGAAGTTTTGCATCCTTTCAACAAATAAAAAACACCACCACCATCACACAAACAAAAACAAAAAAGTGTGATGCTCAGAAAAATCTGAAAGGGAAGCATTAAGAGATCCAGTCAGTTCCCTACAGTCAGAGTGTCCTTCATGGACCATTATCACAAACCAATATTTAATGTTGCTAAATAAATTCTGCAAATATACATATATGAAGTTAAAATAAACAAATTATTAAGATATTGGAGAGCCTAGTCTTTAAATCCCAAATTTTCAACTTTAGATAATGAATATTCTTCAACAATGGACTTCTGTCAACTATGGTCTCAATGTAGAAATATTTATTCAACATGTCAATAGACAAATTAATAACATTTTGTGCAGTGGTTCTCAACTTTTTCATAAGAACATAAGAATGGCCATACTGAGTCAGACCAAAGGTCCATCCAGCCCAGCATCCTGACTACCAACAGTGACTAATGCCAGGTGTCCCAGAAGGAGTGAACCTAACAGGTAATGATCAAGTGATCTCTCTCCTGCCATCCATCTCCACCCTCTGACAGAGGCTAGGGACATCATTCCTTACCCATCCTGGCTAATAGCCATTTTTGGACTTAACCTCCATGAATTTATCCAGTTCTCTTTTAAACCCTACTATAGTCCTATCCCTCACAACATCCTCAGGCAAAGAGTTCCACAGGTTGACTGTGCACTGTGTGAAGAAGCACTTACTTTTATTTGTTTTAAACCTGCTACCTATTAATTTCATTTGGTGGCCCCTATTTCTTATATTATGGGAACAAGTAAATAACTTTTCCTTATTCACTTTCTCCACCATGATTTTATATAACTATTATTTCCCCCCTTAGTCTCCTCTTTTCCAAGTGAAAAGTCCTAACCTCTTTAATTTCTCCTCATATGGGATCCATTCCAACTCCCTAATCATTTTAGTTGCCCTTCTCTGAACCTTTTCTAATGCCAGTATATCTCTTTTGAGATGAGGAGACCACACTGGTATGCAGTATTCAAGATGTAGACGTGCCATGGATTTATATAAGGGCAATAAGATATTCTCAGTCTTATTCTCTATCCCTTTTTTAATGATTCCTAACATCCTGTTTGCTTTTTTGACTGCCGCTGCAGACTGCGTGGATGTCTTCAGAGAACTATCCACGATGACTCCAAGATCTCTTTCCTGATTCGTTGTAGCTAAATTACCCCCCATCATATCGTATGTATAGTTGGGATTATTTTTTTCCAATGTGCATTACTTTACATTTATCCACATTAAATTTTATTTGCCATTTTGTTGCCCAATCACTTAGTTTTTTGAGATCTTTTTGAAGATCTTCACAATCTGCTTTGGTCTTAACTATCTTGAGCAGCTTAGTATCATCTGCAAACTTTGCCACCTCACTGTTTACCCCTTTCTCCAGATCATTTATGAATAAGTTGAATAGGATTGGTCCTAGGACTGATCCTTGAGGAACACCACTAGTTACCCCTCTCCATTCTGAAAATTTAACGTTTATCCCTACCCTTTGTTCTCTGTCTTTTAGACAGTTCTCAGTCCATGAAAGGACCTTCCCTTTTATCCCATGACAGCTTAATTTACGTAGGTGAGGGACCTTGTCAAAGGCTTTCTGGAAATCTAAGTACACTATGTCCATTGGACCTCCCTTGTCCACATGTTTGTTGACCCCTTCAAAGAACTCTAATAGATTAGTAAGACATGATTTCCCTTTACAGAAACCATATTGACTTTTGCCCAACAATTTATATTCTATATGTCTGACAATTTTATTCTTTACTATTGTTTCAACTAATTTGCCCAGTACTGATGTTAGACTTAACGGTCTGTAATTGCTGGGATCACCCTAGAGGCCTTTTTAAATATTGGTGTTACATTAGCTATCTTCTAGTCATTGGGTACAGAAGCTGATTTAAAGGACATAGTTAATAGTTCTGCAATTTCACATTTGAGTTCTTTCAGAACTCTTGAGTGAATGCCATCTGGTCCCGGTGACTTTTTACTGTTAAGTTTATCAATTAATTCCAAACCTCCTGTAGTAACACTTCAATCTGTGACAATTCCTCAGATTTCTCTGGATGGCTCACATCTGGGAACCTCCCTAACATCCTCAGCCATGACTGAAGCAAAGAATTCATTCAGTTTCTCCGCAATGACTTTATCGTCTTTAAGCGCTCCTTTTGTATCGTAATCATCCAGGGGCCCCACTGGTTGTTTAGCAGTCTTTCTGCTTCTGATGTATTTAAAAAACATTTTGTTATTACCTTTTGAGTTTCTGGCTGGCTGTTCTTCAAACTCCTTTTTGGCTTTTCTTTTACATTTTTACACTCAGTTTGGAAGTGTTTATGTTCCTTTCTATTTACCTCACTAGGATTTGATCTCCACTTTTTAAAAGATGCCTTTTTATCTCTCACTGCTTCTTTTACACGGTTGTTAAGCAATGGTGGCTCTTTTTTAGTTCTTTCATTGTGTTTTTTAATTTGGAGTATACATTTAAGTTGGGCCTCTATTACGGTGTCTTTGAAAAGTGTCCATGCAGCTTGCAGGGATTTCACTCTAGTCACTGTACTGTTTAATTTAATTTAATTTAATTACCTTTTAATTTCCAGACTACTGTATTTCTTTCATTAGGTTGATTTGTCTTGTCTACCCCAAGTTTCATCTCATTTAAACTACTTGCTTACAATAGACATAAAAATACAAGTGTCAGAGCACACTATTACTAAAAAATTGCTTACTTTCTAATTTTTACCATATAATTATAAAATAAATTGATTTAAATATGAATATTTTACTTACATTTCAGTGTGATGCTTGAGCCATTTTTCACTTGTGAGCCTTGTCTAAAGCCTGAAACCCAGGTAGCCCAGATGAAGCATGTAACTTAGCTTTGCCAGGACCCCGGTGGCATGAAGTCTTGGGTAACTGTCCAGCCTGCCACCCCTTAATGCAGGCCCTGCACTTGTAACCCCTCTAACCCATCCCTCGCCCTCCAGTGGCTGTAACCCCCAGGTTGAGAAACATTAGCTAGATGAGTAGAGTACCCCCTGGAGGACCCTGGTTGAGAACAACTGATCTAGAGGATTCCATCTAGGGATCTCAAAGCACACCTCTTTGCAAACATTAATGAATTAAGTCTCAATATGTCCAGAATGTACAAATTAGTATTATACTCATTTTATAGAGGGGGAAACTAAGTGACAGAGCAGTTAATTGACTTGTCCAAGTCATACAGGAAGTCTATGACAAAGTCAGGAATAGCACAATCTTGTTTCTTGCCAAGAGACTTATTTCTAGCAGTATTTTCAAAACCTTCCATATTGTTCTTGCCTTTGGCTGACTCATTCTTTTTTTTCTCAATGTCATTTCATTTATCCTGGAATATACTTGGCAAGTTATCCATTCTGTGATGCAACCACCTCACAAGGGATTATTTTGCCACCTTGCTGGAGTTCTAAGAATTGGTTCTCTTTGATCTTGCTGTTTAATTAATGCTCATCTGTGCACTGAAGTAGGGGGTTAACTACAATTTGAGTTTGTGTTCCAATGGCTTCACAACGTCAGCGCATGCTGACCTAGTTGTATTTTTGATCTGTAGCCAGGGCCGGCTCCAGGCACCAGCTGTGCAAGCTCGTGCTTGGGGCAGCAGAGTCTAGGGGGCGGCATTCCGCCCAATCCTAGGGCGGCCTGGCCGCTTTTTTCTTTTTGTTCGCTGCTCTGGCTGCCCTGTAGGGGGCGGCGGTGCGGAGGAGGGGAGCGCCCTGGAGCAAACTGGGCAGGGCAGCTCACGTCCTTCCCTCCCCACCTACCGGAGCGGAGCCCTCCCGGCAGGCGGTGCGGCGGTCGGGGCCGCGTGGCTAGCGCCCAGCTGAAGCGCTGGCCGCCGCCCTTCTCTCTCTCTCTCCCCCTTTCCTCCCCCTTCCCCCCCATTAGACTAGGCGCGCACTCTGCAGCACAAGGCGTCCCCTGGCTCCAGTCGCCCTGTAGGGATTTTTTGTTTTATTTTTCCCCTGCTCTGCGGGTCGCGCCGTTGTTTCTCCTCTCGCCCCTCCCACTTACCTGCTCCAGCCCCGCCATTTTTGTGTTGTTCCCCCCCACTCGCTTTGCTGCACCAGCCGCACCTTTTTTCCCCCTGCTTTGCTGATCTAGTGGCCCAGCCACCCCCCTTTTTTTTGCTTGAGGTTGGCAAAAAAGCCAGAGCCGGCCCTGTCTGTAGCCATTTACATTCACCACCTCAGAGTATTCTAGGCAGGATTTCCCTGCTCCAATTTACCTCACAGACCATATCTTCTTATTTGTTTCCTTCTCCCTTCACTCATCTAGCACCTGCTTCCTCTGGACTGCTTTCCGAGGTCACTGGAATCTTCTCCTCTACAACTTTTGCCATCTGGAATACCCTTCTATCTCCCTTCAAATCCATATTGAAAATATTTGTCTTTGCCTCTACATTTTCACCCACCCACCCACAGATCCTAGTCAGTTATTTCCACTATTGAATGGCTTTATAAAGACATATTTCTGTAATTTATATAGCACATTACTTTCTGATGACTTAATTTTTAATGTTATAAAGCATTCTGGGTTGCAGTTGAAAGGACATAGTGATGCTTAGATATCATGGAGGGATGCACTAGAAATGCAGAGCTAGGTAGGAAATAAAGTTGTATCATTTGGATTACTCATTATCTAGCATTGCATTATGAAGTGATAAAGGATGCAAAGGCATGAAGTGTACTAGAGCTTATGGGCCAGATTGTGTCCTCAGTTCAAGGGGATTATATCAGTGCAAGTCCAAGGCACTGCCTGACTTGCTTTCTGATATGAGTTTCACTTGCTACGTACTACATTGGATTTATATTGTCTATGAATATTTGTTTTAAAGTCTATGAACCCTGTTTTCAGCCAAAACAAATAGAGATACACCTTAGCATGTTAATGAATACTTCAAACCCTAACAAAAACTGCCCCGTGAAGGATGTGAGTTTAAATTAACAAGGACTTTATATCCAACTTATCCCTCAGATAGGCTCAAAGAGTTATTTTGAAATGGATCAAAGATTCTTGAGATTACCCCATGCACCAATGCAAACTAGTAGGAAATTACAAGATTTTGCATGTGGATAAAGGAATAATGTGCTTTATCAAATTTATTGGAACTTTGAAATGTAGTTGTACTTGTTGATGGGTGCCTGGACTAAAGGATGAGACAATATACATCACATGAAGTAAGCTTTTTAATACCCAAACTCTCAAAGCTGCACAGGACTGTAAGAAAAATGAGGAAGAATGGAACTTAACACACTGTGCTGGAAAACACACAACCAGCTTCATTTAGAGAGACCAGAACACCTGGTTGCTCCAAGAAGAGCAACACTTCAGCCGGCCATACTTGCCACTGCAAGAAGCTCTTCAAGTGACATTTGTTTCTAGGAGAACATAATACCTGAAACAAGAGATTTCCAGATATCTAGAGTGTCTAGCTGACAGCCTGGCCAGCTGGCAAAGAGAGAAAATTTGGTAATGTGTGAGGTCCATAGATAGCTTAATCAGAATTCTCTGTAACTAATGAAGCATAGGGACACACTAGCTATGCTTCCCACAGTGTTTAGGCTGGCTGTGCTCATGTTTTGTTTAACATATGTTTATGGTTTATGATTTTCTTGATTTTTTTCCTTATGACAAAGAAGCATTATTTTAAATAACTAGAATTGGTCATGGTGACTATTTGAGTTACCAGGTACCTTGGAAATTAGACAGTTAACTTCTAACCTTATGGCCTGGCTATAACAAATGTAACTGAGTAGGAACTGGCCTTTTTAAAGCTTAGTTTATAGGCTCGTTACGGCAAGGAGTGAGTCTAACAATAGGTTTTTTAAGCACCTTGTACATTTGGGAAATGGCTGCCTAGGAAGGAGTACTGCAGAAAGGGATCTGGGGGTCATGGTTGACCACAAGCTCAATATGAATCAACAGTGTAACACTGTTGCAAAAAAAGCCAGTGTCATTCTGGGACGTATTAGGAGGAGTGTTGTAAGCAAGACACGAGAAGTAACTCTTCTGCTCTACTTCATGCTGATTAGGCCTCAGTTGGAGTACTGCATCCAGTTCTGGGTGCCACATTTCAGGATAGATGTGGACAAATTGGAGAAAGTCCAGAGAAAAGCAACAAAATTATTAAAGATCTAGAAAACATGACCTATGAAGGAAGATTGAAAAAAATGGGTTTATTTAATATGGAAAAGAGGAGACTGAGATGGGACATAATAGTTTTCAAGTACATAAAAGATTGTTACAAGGAGGAGGGAGAAAAATGGTTCTTTTTAATCTCTGAGGATTGGACAAGAAGCAATGGGCTTAAATTGCAGCAAGGGAGGTTTAGGCTGGACATCAGGAAAAACTTCCTGTCAGAGTGGTTAAGCACTGGAATAAATTGCCTAGGGAGGTTGTGGAATCTCCATCATTGGAGACTTTTAAGAGCAGGTTAGACAAACACCTGTCAGGAATGGATAATATTTAGTCCTGCCATGAGTGTAGGAGACTGGACTAGATGACTTCTCAACGTCCATTACAATCCTATGATTCTACAATTTACTTCACCACAAAATTCACTTGTATTTATAGCAAATAAATAGTAATAGTGTTTTATTAATGAGGAAGCTGAATGAAAGATACATAAGCCCACCTGAAAACAGGATCTTGTGACATTTAATAATGTTTCACCCTCCTCTTCTTTACTATTTGTTTTTGAAGTACCATAGTAAGCTAGTGACAGAGCCTCATTTGGATATAAAGAATGAAAATTCTCTCCACTTCTATTGATCTCTTCACAAAGTATCTTTCAGGCACCCAGTACCCATCCTAACCAGCTCTTTGTCCTGGCTCATTTAGTGTGCAAAAAGACTTGAACTTGCCTCTCTTTCTCCCAAGAGAGATGGAGGCAATATACACTGTATTGTTTGATTTTGACAGAGCATCTGTTTTATGTATCAGTGGAGACAAGTCAATTTAATACTGTCTGAGGGTTTACTTCAGTCACACATTTATCCTGAAGTGTTCTGTCATTCAGAAGACTGCTGCAGGAAATAAAAATGATGAGAAGCACTAGCACCTGTTCAGGCAGACCCCCTACCCACTTAACCACTGCTCCCATTGCAAGTGGCTTGGCGTGGAGCTGGGAAAAAGTTTTCTGATGGAACAGGTTTTCCCATTGGGAAATGCTGGTTCCACAACATCAAAATGCTTTGCAGAAACAACTTGTGACATTTTCTAGGGGCACTTATCAAAACACATCATTTCTATAAGATCAGAATGTTTTGTTTCAATAGTGTGTGCAATGTAATAGCTGCACTGGTCCCAGGATATTCGAGAGTATGTCCTGAAAGAAGAGACAGGATGGGTGAGGTAATGTCTTTTATTGAACCAAGTTCTGTTGGTGATGGAGAGAGACAAGTTTTTGAGCTTACACAGCTAGTCTCGAAAGCTTGTCTCTCTGTCCCCAACAGAAGTTGGTATAGGAAATGACATTACCTCACCCACCCTGTCTCTCCTTTCAATAATATCACTTCAGCAGCTGCACCAAATGAAAAACCTTCCACCTACAATTCAGTCTGCGGTTAGTAGATGTAGTATAACACCACTGAGCATTTGCAAACGAAAGGCCTGATGCAAGAACGGATATGTTTAGAACAAATATCTACAGCCCACCAAAGAAGCGGTAATCAAAATGTCTTGCAGTACTAAGTCAAACATTGTACAGAAGTCTAAGTATATTAGATCAACACTATTATCCTTATCAAGGAAATTTTTCATCTTAATACATTAAAAGGTAAAAGGCACCACTGAGTTTGTCTTCCTGCAGCATATAGGTCACAAAACCTCACTAACTCCAGCATCAATTCTATATCTTCTGGTTGAGCTAGAGCAACACTTAAATTTTCTCCCTCCCCAGAGCAGCAGAATAACTAAGGAGAATGGCCAAGTCACAATCTCCCTTCCAGGCTGCACCAGGAGTCTCTACAAGACTAAAATTACATGGCACTGTAGTACAATGCCCTCATTTTCCATCACAGAATAAACTGGAGTCTTGGATTTCTCCCAGAAGTTCTCAACTATTTCAGTTTCAAAAAAACATAGTAAAACAAAGATAATACATTTTGTATACAGCTCAAACAACTGTCCTAGGTAGGTCAAGAGAGGTAGCATTTTATGGTCTAAGCATAGTTAGCATGATTCTCTACTGTGTTTGAACTCTGCTCAGGTGCAGCAGACCCTGTCAGGAAGCAAGTTGCTGCTCCCTGATTCTCAGCTGCCTGGCCCTAGTATAATTTAAAGTTGGGGGATGGGCGGGGAGTTTAATTTATATCTGTTACGTAAGAAACCTGAGGGACCATAAATTATGCCAATGAAAAATTGGACATAGTGGGGTCTTGCTCTGTCATGCCCTTTTCTTCCCGTGGTGCCTGGAGAGGAGGTTCTAGCAAGGAGGCAACGGAGTAACTTCTTCCATCTTTAAACTGGCAGACACTCACCCTACACAGGGGAAGTTGTCCACCGCAGATCTGCTGCCACTTTTAATTCTTTTTGCATCACATATGCAGGAGCACAGGTTTCATATTAAGGTAGGCTAGGAATGCACTATTCATTATTTATTCTTAAAATGTATCTTCTTTATAAAGAACATATCGGATAGAACATAGCCTACAGAAATCCTGGAAAATTTTACCTATTCATCCAGTTATTGCTCATTCTAAAATCTTCTCATTTTCCTTTTTTCTCATATAGATATAGAATAGCTCATGATCTTCAGCTTCAAATGTATATTTATAATATTTTTTATGTTTACAGAATGCAATAAAGTTTTTACCCTACAATAGAAGTTACCTTTTTGAGAGGGAAGGGAGTTCATTGGATTTAACTATATAAAATTAGATCAAAGACAGAAATAGCAGTTAGGAGCCACAAAAGTTAACTGTTTGTTATAGTTATTAGGTTAAAAAGACACTTAAGGAACTGGCTGTGAATTGATCATGCTCACCATTTTTAAACAAAAAGTCTTTCAGATGCACTGAAGGGAATAGTGCAAGTGTAGTTTGATTGGTCTTATGGTAGCATTAATAAATGCACGACTCTTGGAAAAGTGGTAGTTTAGGAAATGATAAGTGGAGACTGCCAACAATGTTATTTTGCATGATAGCACTGTAATTATTTTATGTCATTGAATCAAGCTGTGCATGATTAAAGGCTATTTTAATTCTAATGACAAATAATGCATTTTTGTATTGCTAAAATACTGTACAAGACTACCATCATTGGGTCTGGTTACAATTAACCATAAATCTTCATTAACAGCAATTATGGAGAAGTGAAAGCTGCACTATAGTTAAAGCTGAAGTTTGTGTCCCATTATAAGCTATTTATGTTTTTAAAAACCTACCTTCCCAAACAAAATAAACCTTTCTTCAATTGAAAATTTTGAGCTGTCTACAGTCTTAACATATCGAATAACCATAGTAGTCTGTTCCTTGTGAGAACAATCTGGATCAGCATCAACAATGATGGATTGAAAAAGACTCGGCATTTCAAATCTCATGAAGAATTGTTGTGTGTACGAATGACCCACACAGCTCAATAAACTCGTTTTGTATGTGTGTGGAGAGATAATGGGCTTCCATGTACTTCTGACTCTCTTGAGATTCTTGAACATGTTTAACACGCTCTGATAAAAGTGAGTCATATTTGCTGAGGAGCTCAACTATGCCTAGAAAGCTTCCATTTGCACTATCGCCAATACATGGACTGGAACCAAAGAAAGCCAATCCCCACTCAGAAGGAAAAAGGATGACATTCTGGATGCTCTCAAGAAGTTTTTTCCAGTTTTTAGTTTCTGTAGAGAGTTCAGTCAAGAGTGAATTCTCAATTGAACTTTCAGCTGATGCTGCCCTACTGGCTGATTTCATGCAACATAGTATTCTTTGTGTGATGTTGAACTCTCATGTGACAGTATTTGGCCTTTCAACTTCCTCCAATCTCTGTTGATGCTCCATCCTGATTGATCAGAAAGAACTGATGCATCTGCAGCACTTTTGTTCAAAATGACAGGGTGCACAGTACAGAGATGATTTTTCCGTACTCCAGCATAAACAGTCTTTTCTGCCGGTCTCACCATTTGGAAGAGTTTTTGTCAGCAGACGAGTAGGGAAAGCATAATTATCAGCATCTCGTGGAATGTTACTTGGAATTTCAAAACCGCTAATTTGAAGAAAAGATTGCACTTGTGCAGCATTGCTTTTGTCTATAATTCCAATGTCAGTCACAGTCAAACCTGTAGTACTCATGAATTGCTGTTGCTGCATAAGATCTACATCTTCCTGTTGCTGTTGAGTTTTTTGATCATACACAGGATCTTCTGCTGCATCTGTTACTGTTGCACATCTCCTCCTTTACTACTGTCCTCACGTTCAGGTATTGGCACTGAAATATCACCTATTGCAGTTGCAGAGTTTTCATTATCTGTAGCATTGTTTGTTGGGTAAGGTGTGTTTTCCAGTGGTTTGAGAAATGAAGTTATTGGCTTTGAGCTCTTAGCTGCTACTTCACTCAACTATTTTCACTGTCTCTTGCTTGCACCACTTTCAAATCTCCGCTTCATAGTGATCTATCTGGTCAATATGTAGCCTATACACACTTGAAATATTCTGCTGTAAATAAGTAGCTTATTTACACTTGAAATCTTCTACTGTAAACATGTACACAAATGGTGAATGGTACACAAATGCTGAAAAGACTTAAAATGAAGGAATACTAATTAAGAACACAAAATGAAACAGTCAGACAGGTTATTATCCTTATCACTGAATCAAAACTCAAGCACTCAAGATATAACAGGCTGACCTGTAGACAAAGGGATGACATATATATAGTAAATACAGACAGAGGGATAATGTACAAAAATTTCAAATGTGTGTTCTCACAAAACTCACTGTACGAGATTGTCCTCACAAATTTTCACCTTTTCTTTTTACTCTATTTGTTTCAGTTAGGCTGGGCAGCATTTGTGGCTTGCTGGCTCTCTTTTTAATCTATCTATCTATACACACACCTCAGTGATATGATGTGCTATCCACAAAGAAATCCTGTGTCTCATTTACAGTGCTGTATACTTCAGGCATAATTTAAGCAAACAGGTATTTATACAAAAATCAGATACCTGAACATATGTTTTCAATCACTGGGCCAAACTGAAAGATAATATGTCAGGATCCGTAAGTTCGCATCAGTGGTATGTGAAAGCAAGTAAGTGGAGGTATTGGTTCACCCATAACTGGGATGTGACAATATTTGTGGGGTGTGGGAATGGGTAATGAGTAAAGGAGCCATAGCTTAGTTGTAACCTGTGTTCAGAACCTCGATAAAGACTTAGGGTATGGCTACACTTACAGCTGTACAACGCTGGGAGTTACAGCTGTCTTCGTACAGCTGTGTAGGGAAAGCGCTGCAGTGTGGCCACACTGACAGCTACCATTTGCAGCATTTGCAGCGCTGTTGGGAGTGGTGCATTATGGGTAGCTATCCCAGCGTTCAAGTGGCTGCAACGTGCTTTTCAAAAGAGGGAGGTGGGGTGGAGTATGACAGGGAATGTGGGGGAGACAGAGAGAGTGGATTTTTGGAGCTGACACTGTTCTCAGCTCCCTGCCTTGCAAGTTCTAAGGACTGGAAGATACACAGCACCAACCTTCAATCATTTTAAAAGTTTCAACCCCTTCCCCCACCCCTCTCTTATTCACTAAATGCAAATAGCCTTCAGACCAGATAAGCAGCTGCTCCAAAACGGACTCCCTCCTCCCCCTCCACCAAGTTGCTTCTCTCCTCAAGCAAACTGTGAACATTCCAAAGGAATCCCCCTGCCTGCCTCTGTTTGAGCAAACAAGCTGCATTTGTTTTTTAGATAAGCAGCTCTGGGAGCCCACAGTTCACAACAAAACAGCAGAGTGGCTGAACAGGCATTCTGGGATATCTCCGAATACCTCAGAGGCCAATTACAGCGCTTTTGGTGGCCACACTTGTGGAACAGTGCTGCATCACCAGAGCTGCAATCCTTATATCCCAGGCAGAGCAGGAGTACAGCCGGCGCTGCAGCCAGGGAGATGCAGTGCTGTATGTGCCTTGCAAGTGTGGACGGTGAGTAAGTTGCAGCGCTGTAAACCCACCACCAGCGCTGCAACTCTCCAGTGTAGCCAAGCCCTTAGGGACAAAATTACACATTAGTAAGTGGATTGTAAGGTAGGGTACTCGCTACCCATAGTGCCCCCTTGTGTCAGAGTGTGATGCTGCAAGGGACCTTGTCTCTGGTGCCTCTGTCTGGCTGTTTGCTTTCTACTAGGTCTTCCTGGCTCAGCCCTCTGGCCAAGTCACATAAAGTTGAGTCACCTTCCAGGGTAACAAAAGGTCCAAATGAAAAGCCAGACTAAACATACAAATAATTATAATTCTTCTACCCCTTTTTTTTTTACTGGTTATCCCTCAGGCCTTCCCTCACAGGAACCTAATCTACTCCTGTAGTTGGACTTGCATGGTCCTTCCTTGGGGGTTGGTAGGGGAGCCCAGACACACCCTCTGCTCTAGGTTCTGGCCCAGGAGCCCTGTATTAAGCAGCTAAATCTGCTTCTTCAGACATGCTGCTGTTTCCCTGGGCCACTTTCTACCAGTAAACTCCTTTGTGCTGCTTCCCTACAGTCTGTACATAATATAGCCTCTCTTTGGAGCTCAGGCCTCTGGATTCTTCCTCCTCTACTGACTTATAAGTCTTCTATACCTCTTGGGTTCCATAAAAGTGCTTTTCCTGACCCTACCTCACGGCCTCTCCTAGAGGAACCCAATTCTTCATTTCTCCTTAGCAGGCTTTCACTGTCTCCCTTTCCCAGGGACTATGGCAGTTTCTTTTATGGATCTCTCTGCTCCTTGTTGGCCCTAGCTCAGGGCTTCTTCCACAGGAGCCTAAGCAATGTTGGCACCTATGGGTTCTCCCACCTAGAGGAGAGTCATGCCTTCTCTGCAGTCTCTTCCTTTAGACTCAGTTCCCACCTCTGTTTAAGAAGTCCTGATTCCCTACATCTGAGGTCACTAATTATCATGAAGTTACCATACCCTAGCTGCTAGGTTACAGGCAAGGCTCAGCAGCCAGCCTGTGACATGGGTCTAAAAGTCTGGGAGAACCTCACTGAAGGTATTTTCACACAGACAAACTTGAACCAAGTACATATTACTCCTGCATAGATACACTTGCTCCTAGTCCTGTTCCAGCCCTGTTCTTGCTGCTGCCCTGCTCCTAGTCCAGCTCTAACCCCATCCTACATGCCTGATTCTAGCTCTGAGCATTAGGCCTGACCATCTCCATCCCAGTTTCTGACAAAATCCAGTTTAGCAAACATTGAAATGCTTTGTGAAATCATGTTGGTTTTGCCAAAAATTCATTTTGGAGAAAAATCAGAAAAGAGTTCCAATAATGTTGAAACATCCCATTTTGACATTTTTGGGAACAAATGTTTTGAACTTTTGTTTTGAAATGACTTTGTTCCATTGTTTTATTTGGTATTATAAAATAAAAACATTAAAATACAAGAAAAATACTATGTTTCTTAGGTGACAATACATAATGAAGAAATATTTCCAAACGTCTAAGGCCCTGATCCTGCAAGCATCCCTGTGTGGGCACAGGACCTGAAAGGGCATAATACATGCAGAGTATTATGCCTTCAGAAAGTCGTCAGTAAAACCTTAAATGGAAAAGGCTTGGAAGTGATAAAATTCCAAAACAGACTAAAACCAAAAATGTATTTCTGATTTCTCCATTGCAAATCAATCACTGACATCTGTAATTTTTCCCCTTCTTTTCTGCCTACAAACTAATTGGTTTTCCAAGATGGAATTCACAGACAGTGAATGTTCAGGAGCTAATGCATTCCTTGTAACCATAATACCTTTCCACTTCAATCAGTCCAGCCTGACACAAACAGTAATCTCCACCTCTATCTTTCTGATTTAGGAGGATCCTTCTCAATTTACATCCAGATTTTATCAATCTTTACTGACTTCTAGCTCTCTCAAGAATCAGTTTAATCTTTTTCTTCCCTTAAAACTGTTCGTTCTCTGTCCCAGTTATACCTATGAGGTCTGCAGGCTGATTATAAAATTGTAACAAGAAGGATAATGTATCACTTGTTCTGAATAATTATGTATAAGCAGAAAAACAAACCTAATGTAAAGCCTCAGTTAAATGGGTCATGATTTTATTTAGAAGTGAATGGGAACATAGGTATACATGTCACACAGACAACCATGTGCCAGCCTAGGCTTCTTGCAGGAGCAAAGCTCTTCTAGTCACCATGGTTATTGAATGCAGTGTAGCAGTGTTGGTGCCAGGATATTAGAGAGACATTTACAGAAATGTCACCATTGGCTGTAAATCATGTTTAGAGCCAATGAGGACAGTAGCCGGTTACAATGTAGACCAAAGGTGAAAGTAAGCCGGTCCGGTCCAGTACAGCGTACCGGCAGGAGCCAGTGCACTGAGCTGGACCCGCACCAGCTTCCATGGCAGGAATTTAAAGGGCTCAGAGCTCCCCGCTGCTGCAGGCAGCGCAGAGCCCTTTGAATCCCAGCCGCAGCTGAGATTTAAAGGGTTCAGAGCTCCTCGCAGCTGCGGGCAGCCCAGAGCCCTTTGAATTCGGGCCACAGCTGGGATTTAAAGGGCTTAGAGTTCCCCGCAGCTGCAGGCGGCCCAGAGCCCTTTGAATTCCCACCGCGGCTCCGGCAGGGTCTGGGATTTAAAGGGCTCAAAGCTCCCCGCGGCTGCGAGCAGCCCAGAGCCCTTTAAATCCCGACCCGGCTGGGATTTAAAGGGCTCAGAGCTCCCCGTGGCAGGCAGCCCAGAGCCCTTTGAATCCCCGCTGCAGCTCTGGCGGCTGGGCTGGGGCCAGGATTTAAAGGGCTCGGGGCTCCCCTCAGGGGCAGGAGCTCTGGGCCCTTTAAATCCCTGCCCCAGCCCCGCAAATCTTGGGGTTCCCCCTGGCAGCTGGAGTCCTGGGCCCTTTAATTTGCCCTGAGCCCTGGGGGGCTCCCAGCCATCTCTTCAGCTGGAAGCCCCTGTTTGATTTAAAGGGCCCTGGGTCTCCCAGCCACAGCCGGCCCCAGGGCCTTAAATCTTGAGAGACCACGCCTCTTCCAGATGAGACCACACACCCCTCAGGACTCCGGCAGTACTGGTAAGTCCTGTAAGTTACTTTCAACTCTGATGTAGAGGTGGCCTAAATGTCTTTAGCCTGCACTGTCTTTGAGCCAAATCATGGGTTGCTCCTCTATAGAGGACATGGAGCTCAGTAAGTTTGATCATTCCTTCATGGGGGGCAAGGGTGCCTCTTCCCCAGCAGAACAGGCAAGGAAGGTTTAACCCAAAACTTGTAAACTGTTGAGAGTCTCCATGCCTCTGCACTGCCTCCTGACCTCCTTAGTAGCATGGTTCCTGCAGAAGTCATGCTCCTATGCACATCCTAGCTGGCTGCTGCTCTTGGGCTTGCTGTAAGGTGAGAAACTCTGTGTGAAAGGTAGAACTTACCTCTTGGAGATAAAGGGAAATACTACATAAGCTTCATTTAGCTCTGCCTTTTCCAGTCCCTGGTTTGCCTCTTCCAAGTCCAGGAATTACCCATGGAGAGGCGAGGATCAAAGCTGGTGCAAAGCTGATACTTCTCCTTCCATGACCTCTTCCTACTAGGACCCCCTGTTTTTCGGGCCCTTCCATTCATCGAAGTAGAGAGGAGCATTTGGCCCAATAAAAGTATGGTATGTTTCAGATTTACTACTTTAGAACTTTTACATTACAGTGAAACTTCTTGAAGAGAAAAAGTCTCAATTCTGTTCTTTACTGAGTTTAAAATTTCCAGTAAAAATAATGGTGATCTTTGCACATTCTAAGAAATGCCAGATGAATGTTAAACTCAATTATGGGATAAGTAACAAAATTAAGGGTGCTAGAAATAGAAAAGCCAGATGTGCTTATCAGAAGAGTTATAAAGAAGGGGAGGGGTGTGAACAGAAGAAAGACCTGTCCAGCACACCAGCTGGGGAAAAAATGATCCAAAGCAAAATAATAATGTCTACCATTTACATATTTTCCCTTAGGGCAAGAACAAAAAGCAGAGGAATGAATATGTTGGCAGAGTCAGACTTTTCAACAAAAAATCACTGCAGAAAACAAAACCAAAAAACAACCACACAATTTAGTTAAAAAATACCGCAAAAGGGAAAAGTTTCAAGTATGTAGTTATAATGATTAAATTTAGACAAATTGTAGCATTCAGCAATGAGTGAATGGGCTGAAGACCAGGAGGGTCAGTTATGAGTGATCTAAAGATCTTACAGTTAGTGCAGATTACTTCTCATAGCTGTCATTGTCTGATTATCCTTTTCCTCACAGTCTCTGTTCTGCTTTAATTCTTCTCTTCTTTCACTGGCGATTTGCAGCCTAGAAGCTTAGCCACCAATGCCAATACTATGTTGACCTGCCAGGAGAGTGGTTGGCCCTTCACAACCAGAAACTAAGGGCCAGATACCAATTACAGCAGGATGGGGGCAGCTCCCAGTTACAACTCCCTGTTGCTCTCTCCTAGCCCCATCTTGGGGGATGCTCTAACTTGAGCCAGCTGGCTATGACTTCCCAAGGAACCATAGCCAACTGGGCATAGCTGGAGCACACAGTGGTCTGGTCATACCCCTCTGCCTCAGATATCCCCCTGTGCTTGTGGTGACAAGGAGAAGGGTATAGGAGCTAGCTATGCTGGCTCTATGCCCCCTTGAGAATCTCCGAAACTGGGGGAACCCCAAGCAGGTGATTTGTAGGTGTTTTCCATTCCGTTTGGGCCATCTGAGAGCACAAAAGAAGAACAAGGCAGAGCAGCTGCCCCTAAGATTCTCGTTTGCATGATCTCCTCACTTCATTCATTCTGCTTTAGATTTTAAGGTCTGTTTATGACTCATCTTGAGATGGATGGATATTTATATACCTGCCACACACTCGTACTCAGGAGTACTATCAAAAAATCTGACTCACTATGAGTAAACTTGATGTTCATATGCACTACCTTTCACCAACTTAACACCATTTTGCTGCTACAAAAACAATTGTCATAGTGGTACTTTCATGAATTATGGGAAAAAACATAGCTTTGTGTCATGTAATGTACAGCCTAGTATATACAGTGGTCCCTCCTGGACTGGATGGAACTAGAACTACTCAAAAATTGTAATCCTCTGAGATGGCCAGCACCTCCAACTAAGTAAGTTGAAAACATGCAGCATCTCGCAAGAGGTGCTAATTGTCAGTTTAAAAATACACCCTAAGTCACCTTCTAGTGGGAGGCTTACAGAGTATTCGAACTATCTTGAATGGAAACACTCCTTTAACTGACAGAGGCCTGTATTTCTGACTGAAAAGACTTCTAGTCTGCAAATCATGTGTCCAGAGTTTAGATGACTGATTTTATTTCTAACCCTCAGTATGTACAAGAACAAGAATTCATTATAGTCCTTCCATTTTCCCTCTCTCTGCATCGGCATGCAAAGGAGAGAGCAAATGTCAAAACTTCTGGACAGTGAGGATAGTGGAGACTTATATTTAGCAAGATTTAAACTCTGGAGGTGTAGCTGATATATCAAATCTAGCCAAATCCCTTTACTCTTCCATTTGCAGTGATCATCTTTAAATAAACTATCTCCAAGTAGCTGAAGAGTTTCTTGTTCTTCACAAAGTGACTTTTTAGAACTCCTGGTTTTGGTGTGGAAATGCTGCAGCGATTGTTGGGGGTGGGTGGACACTTTCAGCAAGAAGGCCCTGTTGGAAACTGATTATATTTGTGATAATAAAAAAATGTGATTCCCCTAGAGTTCTTTTGTAGGCGGAATTAGTAATTATAAAGACAGGAGGGTTTAATTATATGTACTAGTTTTCTGCTCTGTACAATGTAATCTTGACAGGCACTGCAGAATATCTGTAATGCTTTTCTTCTGCTTTTTGCAAGTTCAGTGTACGTATATTGTCTCTTAGCAGCACAAAGAGCCCAGAAGCAATGGTAAGGGATGTGGAGGAAGAACATAACATAAGAATGGCTGTACCGGGTCAGGCCAAAGGTCCATCTAGCTCAGTATCTGTCTACTGACAGTAGCCAATGCCAGGTGCCCCAGAGGGAATTAACCTAACAGGCAATGATCTAGTGATCTCTCTCCTGCCATCCATCTCCATCCTCTGATGAACAGAGGCTAGGGACACCATTCTTTACCCTTCCTGGCTAATAGCCATTTATGGACTTAGCCACCATGAATTTATCCAGTTCCCTTTTAAACCTTGTTATAGTCCTAGCCTTCACAACCTCCTCAGGTAAGGAGTTCCACACGTTGACTGTGCGCTGTGTGAAGAACTTCCTTTTATTTGTTTTAAACCTGCTACCTATTAATTTCATTTGGTGACCCCTCGTTCTTGTATTATGGGAATAAGTAAATAACTTTTCCTTATCCACTTTCCCCACATCACTCATGATTTTATATACCTCTATCATATCCCCTCTTAGTCTCCTCTTTTCCAAGCTGAAGAGTCCTAGCCTCTTTCATCTTTCCTCATATGGAACTCTCTCCAAACCCCTAATCATTTTAGTTGCCCTTTTCTGAACCTTTTCTAGTGCTAGACTATCTGTTTTGAGGTGAGGAGACCACATCTGTACACAGTATTCAAGATGTGGGCGTACCATGGATTTATATAAGGGCAATAATATATTCTCAGTCTTATTCTCTATCCCCTTTTTAATGATTCCTAACATCCTATTTGCTTTTTTGACCGCCTCCGCACACTGCATGGACATCTTCAGAGAACTATTCACGATGACTCTAAGATCTTTTTCCTGACTCGTTGTAGCTAAATGAGCCCCCATCATATTGTACGTATAGTTGGGGTTATTTTTTCCAATGTGCATTACTTTACATTTATCCACATTAAATTTCAATTGCCATTTTGTTGCCCAGTCACTTAGTTTTGTGAGATCTTTTTGAAGTTCTTCACAATCTGCTTTGGTCTTAACTATCTTGAGCAGTTTAGTATCATTTGCAAACTTTGCCACCTCACTGTTTACCCCTTTCTCCAGATCATTTATGAATAAGTTGAATAGGATTGGTCCTAGGACTGACCCTTGGGGAACACCACGAGTTACCCCTCTCCATTCTGAGAATTTACCATTAATTCCTACCCTTTGTTCCCTGTCTTTTAACCAGTTCTCAGTCCATGAAAGAACCTTCCCTTTTATCCCATGACAGCTTAATTTATGTAAGAGTCTTTGGTGAGGGACCTTGTCAAAGGCTTTCTGGAAATCTAAGTACACTATGTCCACTGGATCCCCTTTGTCCACATGTTTGTTGACCCCTTCAAAGAACTCTAATAGATTAGTAAGACACGATTTCCCTTTACAGAAACCATGTTGACTATTGCTCAATAGTTTGTTTTTCTATGTGTCTGACAATTTTATTTTTAACTATTGTTTTGACTAATTTGCCTGGTACTGATGTTAGACTTACCGGTCTGTAATTGCCGGGATCACCTCTAGAGCCCTTTTTAAATATTGGCGTTACATTAGCTAACTTCCAGTCATTGGGTACCGAAGCCAATTTAAAGGACAGGTTACAAACCTTAGTTAATAGTTCCGCAACTTCACATTTGAGTTCTTGCAGAACTCTTGGGTGAATGCCATCTGGTCCCGGTGACTTGTTAATATTGAGTTTATCAATTAATTCCAAAACCTCCTCTAGTGACACTTCAATCTGTGACAGTTCCTCAGATTTGTCACCTACAAAAGGCAGGAGAAAGGAGGAGTTTCTGAAGTATTCCTCTTTTTGTTCTTTTGAGATTAGTACTAGCAGTGTCATTGTCTACTCAGTGTGTGATTGCTTCTAAGAACACTATTAAAGCTAAAAATCATCACTAATGTCTGAAATTAAGAAGCTGTATCTGGCTTTCCTCCAAGAGAAATGGCTTATTATGAAACAGTCACTCTAGAGTTAAGACTGTATTTATAATAGAAATTCAGTTACACAATTATTTCCCTGTCTCTGAGCTTCACAAAAAAATGTGATAGAAGCCTCAAAATTGGTAGGTCTGCTCTGGGGCTGAGAGAGAATTTTTCTTTGAACATATACGTGATTTATAAAAGTGGTTCTTTAATGATGACACTGTAAAAATAGAAGTGTTCAACAGAGTTCAAAAATTCTTTTTATTGCCTTTTACAGCAAAAGAAAGAAAGGAGGAGATAAACAACACTTGGTTCACTTATCTGAAATCTAGAGCCTAATACCAAATGAAACTACACTATGGAATATTACCTTCTACAAACTTAGGACCTAATCCAAAACCCACTGAAGTCAGAGTTCCTCATTGATTTCAATAGGCTCTGGATCAGGCCCTTAGATAGAAATCACCAGAGTCATTCTCAAAGACACTGTTCGAACAGACTAGGAGGGTGGGAATAGACTTCTAAATGATCCAGAGGAATTCTACAAATCCCTGGAGAGAGAAGGCAGCAGATGATATGCAGTATGAATTCTGGAGGACTATTGCATCACCAGTTTAAAAGACTTTGTTCACACAGATGATATCCACTATAGGCTAGAGACAAGGTAGTGCAACTGCCTGCTTTGGTTTCAGAATAGTGCACACAGCTGGTCTCAGAAAGGAACAATTTTAAGAAGGATGGTATCCTTTAATGTGCCCTGTCCAAACTACATAGTGATTCACAATGCCAACATTTATGTGGGTCTCATATGAAGCAGACAAACACACTCAGTAGGGGGCAGGGACACACGTGAGTCCAGCAGCCTGTGCTATACGGGACACCAGACTCCTTAGAACCTGTGTGTGCTTAGATCCTGCAGCCAACCCATGGTCAATAGTAGATCTCCAATTATGTACAAACAAGACCCTTTGGATGGGATCCACAAAGGTACGTATGCATTTAAGTTTGGAGTTTAGGTGTCTAAATCTTGGGTTTAGGCTCCATTGCAATCCACAAAATTCCCAATGAACACTATAAGTGCCTAAACTCACTCTTTTTTAGGGAACAAATTCCCTAGGGGCCTATGTTCTCGTCTCCAAGCATATGCACAGCTGCCTCTCTCTAGGCATCTGGATACTTTTCTTCCATCTACACCACAAAGAAATCCACAAAACTGAGGGAAAATAGGACTTTCCCACCTCTCTTGCATGTGGGGGAGGAAGGAGGAAGTGGTGCTCCCACTGTCCATTTTATAACATTTAGCCCAGAGGTCAGAGCACTCACCTGGGATGTGAGACACCTAGGTTCAATTCTCCCCTCTGCCTGAAGGCTGGGAAGAATATGAATAAGAGTCTCCCATCTCTCAGGAGAATGATCTAATAACTGAGTTATGGGATATTCTGCTGTGGGGCCAGAGAGAAAAAGAGCATGAAAATGACTGCAGAATCCATTGGTAAAGGCACCCACCTGGACAGGACCAGTGCCAGGGCTTCTCGCGCCCCAAGCGCACGGCCATTTCGTCGTCCCCCGCGCTGATCCCACGGCTCCGGTGGAGCTGCCGCAGGCATTCCTGCAGAGGGTCCGTTGGTCCATGGCTCCGGTGGAGCTGCTGCAGGCATGCCTGCAGGAGGTCCACTGGAGCTGCAGGAGCAGCCGACTGTCCGCAGGCATGACTGTGGCAGCTCCACCGGAGCCGCAGGCCAACGGAGCTTCCACAGGCAACACTACGGCAGGTCAACCGGAGCCACCTGCCGCCCCCTCGGAAAAATGCCGCCCCCTCAATAATCCTGGCGCCCTAGGCGATTGCCTAAGGTGCCTAAATGGTAGTGCTGCCCCGGAACCTGGGAGGTGAGAGACCCCAGGTCCGGTCCTGTTGCTCCAATCACCCTTCCATTTACCCACAGTGGAGCAGCTTCAACAGGAGATCCTGAGGGAGCCCCACATCAGAATGTCCCACAACTTTTGTGGATTACATTTGAAGGTGTTTATCTCTTCTGATTTGTTCTATAGGGAACCTAAGTGCATAACTCAGACATTGGGGATTGCACTGTTGTTCCTGTAATTTTCTAGGCTCCTGAAAGTTAGGTGCCATGACACTGAGTATTGTAACATCTAAGTCCCTTTGTGGATCCCACCCTTTGAAAATATGCTGTTGTGAGGTCATTGTCTCTTTTGTTTTGCTTCTCATTTAATATCTTCTCACCACATCACTCCACATCAATCTCTCAAAAGTAAGTCTGACAAAACTCTAAGGGCCTGGTTACTTGCAGATGTAGAGTGCTGTGAGTTAAACCCACCTTTGTAGAGTGCAGTAGGGAAAGCACTGCAGTCTGTCCACACTGACAGCTTCAAGTGTACTGGCATGGCCACATTTGCAGCACTTCCAGCGGCACTGGGAGCAATACATTATGGGCAGCTATCTCAGCATGCAAGTGACTGTAACGTGCTTTTCAAATGGGGGTGGGTGGGGTGGAGTGTGACATGGAGTGTGTTGTGTGTATGTGGGGAAAGAGAGGGTAGGTTTTTGGGGTGCTGAAAGTGTGTCAGCATGCAGTCTTGTAAGTTCAGACCCCCCTCTGCCCTGCTTCTCTCTCACTCCCTCAAAACAAACAGTAAACTTTTTTTGTCTTGTGAAAAGAGGACCAGAATAGCATACAAGAAGATCTGGGTGACCTTGAAAACCAGAGAAATAAAAATGGGATGAAATTTAATAGTGCAAAGTGCAAGGTCTTGTACTTAGGGACTAACAACAAGAATTTCTGGGGATATATGAGTTGAAAGCGACAGAAGAGAGACCTGGATGTGTTAGTCAATCACAAGATGACTATGAACTTAACACAGCAGGGCACAGACCATCCAATAAGTTCTTGGACTGCATTGCAGACAACTTTTTATTTCAGAAGGTTGAAAAAGCTACTGGGGGGAAGCTGTTCTAGACTTGATTTTAATAAATAGGGAGGAACTCGTTGAGAATTTGAAAGTAGAAGGCAGCTTGGGTGAAAGTGATCATGAAATCATAGAGTTCACAATTCTAAGGAAGGGTTGAAGGGAGTACAGCAAAATAGAAAAAAATGGATTTCAGGAAGGCAGATTTTGGTAAGCTCAGAGAGCTGATAGGTAAGGTCCCATGGGAATCAAAACAGAGGAGAGTTGGCAGTTTTTTAAAGGGACACTCCTAAGGGCCCAAAAGCAAGCTATTCCGCTGGGTAGGAAAGATATAAAATGTGGCAAAAGACCACCTTAGCTTAACCATGAGATCTTGCATGATCTAAAAAATAAAAAGGAGTCATATAAAAAATGGAAACTAGGACAGATTACGAAGGAAGAATATAGGCAAACAACACAGGAATGCAGAGGCAAGATTAGAAAGACAAAGGCACAAAATGAGCTCAAACTAGCTATGGGAATAAAGGGAAACAAGACGACTTTTTATCAATACATTAGAAGCAAGAGGAAGACCAAAGACAGGGTAGGCTCACTGCTTAGTGAAGAGAGAGAAACAGTGACAGGAAACTTGGAAATGGCAGAGATGCTGAATGACTTCTTTGTTTCCGTCTTCATCGAGAAGTCTAAAGGAATGTCTAACATAGTGAATGCTAATGGGAAGGGGGAAGGTTTAGAAGATAAAATAAAAAAAGAACAAGTTAAAAATCACATAGAAAAGTTAGATGCCTGCAAGTCATCAGGGCCTGATGAAAGGCATCCTAGAATACTTAAGGAGCTAACAGAGGAGGTATCTGAGCCTCTAGCTATTATCTTTGCAAAATCATGGGAGACAGGAGAGATTCTAGAAGACTGGAAAAGGGCAAATATAGTGCCCATCTATAAAAAGGGAAATAAAAACAACCCAGGAAACTACAGACCAGTTAGTTTAACTTCTGCGACACGGAAGATAATGGAGCAAGTAATTAAGGAAATCATCTGCAAACACTTGGAAGGTGGTAAGGTGATAGGGAATAGCCACATGGATTTGTAAAGAACAAATCATGTCAAACAAATCTGATAGCTTTCTTTGATAGGATAACGAGTCTTGTGGATAAGGGAAAAGCGGTGGATGTGGTATACCTAGACTTTAGTAAGGCATTTGATACAGTCTCGCATGATATTCTTATCAATAAACTAGGCAAATACAATTTAGATGGGGCTACTATAAGGTGGGTGCATAACTGGCTGTATAACCATACTCGGAGAGTAGTTATTAATGGTTCCCAATCCTGCTGGAAAGGTATAACAAGTGGGGTTCTGCAGGGTCTGTTTTGGGACCGACTTTGTTCAATATCTTCATCAACGACTTAGATATTGGCATAGAAAGTACGCTTATTAAGTTTGCAGATGATACCAAACTGGGAGGGATTGTAACTGCTTTGGAGGATAGGGTCATAATTGAAAATGATCTGGACAAATTGGAGAAATGGTCTGAGGTAAACAGGATGAAGTTTAACAAAGACAAATGCAAAGTTCTCCACTTAGGAAGGAACAATCAGTTTCACACATACAGAATGGGAAGAGACTCTCTAGGAAGGAGTACGGCAAAAAGGGATCTAGGGGTTATAGTGGACCACAAGCTAAAGATGAGTCAACAGTGTGATGCTGTTGCAAAAAAAAGCAAACATGACTCTGGGATGCATTAACAGGTGTGTTGTGAGCAAGACATGAGAAATCATTCTTCCATTCTACTCTGTGCTGGTTAGGCCTCAACTAGAGTATTGTGTCCAGTTCTGGGCACCGCATTTCAAGAAAGATGTGGAGAAATTGGAGAGGGTCCAGAGAAGAGCAACAAGAATGATTACAGGTCTAGAGAACATGACTTATGAAGGAAGGCTGAAAGAATTGGGTTTGTTTAGTTTGGAAAAGAGAAGACTGAGAGGGTGTCATAGGAGGAGGGAGAAAATTTGTTGACCTTAGCCTCTAAGGATAGAACAAGAAGCAATGGGCTTAAACTGCAACAAGGGAGGTTTAGGTTGGACATTAGGAAAAAGTTCCTAACTGTCAAGGTGGTTAAACACTGGAATAAATTGCCTAGGGAGGTTGTGGAATCTCCATCTCTGGAGCTATTTAAGAGTAGGTTAGATAAATGTCTATCCGAGATGGTCTAGACAGTATTTGGTCCTGCCATGAGGGCAGGGGACTGGATTTGATGACTGCTCAAGGTCCCTTCCAGTCCTAGAATCTATGAATCTATGAGCTGCCAATGTGATGTGGCCATGAAAAAAACTAATTTAATTATAGAATGCATCAGGTGAGGTATTTCCAGTGGCAATAGGGAAATGTTATTACAATTATACAATGCACTGGTGAGACCTTGTCTGGGAGTACTGTGTGCAGTTCTGGCCTCCCAGGCTTAAGAAACATGAATGGAAACTTGAAGAGGTGCAAAAAAGGGCTACTAATATGCTCAGAGGAATGGAGAAACTACCTTGGAGAAAAGACTTAAGGAGCTTAGCTTGTTTAGCCTAACTAAATGAAGGCTGAGGGGAGATGTGATTGCTCTATATAAGTACATCAGTGGGATGAACACCAGGGAGGGAGAGGAGTTATTTAAGTTAACAGCCAATGTTGACATTAGAACACATGGATATAGATTGGCCATCAACAAGTTTAGGCTTGAAGTTCGACAAAGATTTCTAACCACCAGAGAAGTGAAGTTCTGGAACAGCCTCCCAAGGGAAATAGTGGGAGCAAAAAAACCAAACTGAATTGAAGACTGAGCTTGATAAGCATATGGAGGGGATGATAAAATAAGATTGCCTACAATAGCATGTGGCCCATCTGCCTCTGCTAGTAGCAAATATCTCCAGTAGCTGTAGATGGGACACTAGATGGGGAAAGCTCTGAGTTACTACAGTGAATTTTTTCCCAGGTGTCTGGCTGGTGGATCTCATCATCCGCTCATGGTCTAACTGATCTCCATATTTGGGGTCAGGAAGGAATTTTCTCCCAGGTCAGATTGGGTCACTTTAAATCATGATTTGAGGAGTTCAGTAACTCAGCCAGAGGTCATGGCTCTATCAGAGGAGTGGGTGGGTGAGGTTCTGTGGCCTGTGATGTGCAGGAGGTCAGACTAGATGATCAGGATCAGCCCTTCTGGGCTTAAAGTCCATGAGTCTGATTTATACAAGACTAGAAAACAGAGACTTATGGCTAATGTACACGGGGAAATTACAGCAGTGTAAGGTAGGGTATGAATTTAAAATACAATGGTTATACTGGTATAACTTCCCACATGGATATTCTTATTCCAGCATCAGAGCAGCTTTTTTCAGATTAGTTTGTGTTACTTGTGAAGGGGTTTAAGATAGAATGAAAAAAGCCACTTATTCTGGAATAAGAATATCCACACAGGGGAGTTATAACATAGCAATTTAGCTATGCCAGTAAAATGATATCAATATAACTGGGAAAAGTCTCTCTGGTAGACAAGCCTGTTGGACTAGATCCTCAGCAGTGGCCAAGGAGCCAACAGAGCAGCTCAGGTCAGGGGCTGAAAAGATGGCATAAACTTGGGCCAGCTGTGTGCCACATTGATCTCCCATCACAAGTTAAAGCAGCTTTCAGGTCACTTTAAACAACACAGGCTGCTGGTGGCCCCAAAGGACCAATATGGCAGAGGGAAGATGGCAAGGTGTAAGGTGTAAGCACTCTGCTACACCTTTCCCTTCCCAGGCACTAGTGTCTCTTTGTGAATTCCTCCTGCTAGCTGTCTGCTCCACTACCAAATTCTGGAATCCTCAGTGAGTATTTTAAATAATTAACTTTATTAAAGAAATGAAAGTAAAACCATAAACACCAGAGCTCTGTTGGTCAGGCAGAGTCACAGTGATGCAAACACACACACACACACACTTCAGATTGCCTGCTTGCAGATTCCCAAAGAATTGGCAA
This sequence comes from Gopherus evgoodei, assembly GCF_007399415.2. NCBI lineage: Eukaryota > Metazoa > Chordata > Testudines > Testudinidae > Gopherus > Gopherus evgoodei. The sequence continues at coordinate 89,065,231 of NC_044327.1, read as the reverse complement.
CAATGGACAATATCTGTATATTAACAATTGACCAATCAATACACAGAAACAGGGTCAACAAATACAGAGAAACTGTTGCTGGGTAAGGTCAGAAACTTCAGCTGGATCACAACCACAACAGGACCTGCAGACCCACAAGCCTCAGGCCAGGAGTCTCTTGTGCACATGTGCAGATCGGCAAAGGTCACACAGCTGCACTCACTCTACTGGCCCGATGCTGTTTAGCACAGCCTATATAGAGGAGCAACAGCTATGCCCCTGGCCGTCTCCCAGCCTCTGCATCACCAGAGGAGCCCTCTATACTGAGGTGATCCCCCTATGTCTAGCTATGGCAGCCTTAGAGCTAAAGCAATATGGGGCATATGTAAGTACAGCAGGACCAATAAAAAAAAAAGAGAGAGAGAACAGCAAGAAATGGTCTATGGTGTGAATGCACAAAGAATACTTTGAGCCTGTGTTAGTAAGACATTGGGAACTATGAAATCTCATTAAACTACATTTTGAGTCATAGTATCCAGGACTCTTGATAACAGCACATCAGTCTAGATCTTCATTTAAAAAAAAATACGTCAAAGGGCTGATGGATGCTAAAAATACAATCAATGAGGAAAAAGCATCCATCATATTGTCAGCTTTATCAGGGAATAAGTCATTGATGCAAGCACTACGTACTGAGTTATCAGACAAGAAACTGGAAAAATAATTACGTGCATTTAGCATTGGTAGGGCACTGTGGTGGAAATAAATCAGTGCTGAATAGAGTTAGTCTTATTTCATTATATGTTATTACAATAGTACATGCAACAATGTAGCTTGTCTAGCAGTGACTAATTCATAACTGAGAAATGTCTGAAGTTTATTAGATCTTTTTTAAAGCTATATGCAAAAGTGTGTATACTGTGTATAAACACACACTGTCTACAGGTACTGACAAACGTTTCAGAAATATGAAAACTAAACTAGTAAAATACAATAGAATCAATTTCTTTTCCAAACAAGACTATGGTTACTATACTCATCCAGAAGGCAGGAATCTAGTTACATTAGATGAAAGTACTGTATGATAGAATAAAAAATATGAAAAAAATTGTTCTAGCTAGAGACCAAGCAACATAACTTAAGCTGAATTTATAAATCAATAGTCCACATGCAGCATCTGAATGTGTTGTTGAACTTGAAAACAAATGCTGCACATGAACACTTCACAATTTGTTATATTTGCCCAATCAGAAGTTAGCTAAAGTAACCCAATGTTGTTACATTATTTAGGTCTTTGCGCCATTTGGCATTCCTGGCAGCCTTTACACATGGGCCTCCCTTGAGAAAAGGGCAGAGCCTCCACTCAGGGGTAGCTGAAGGAAGGACTGTGCTTCAGAAGGTATGCAGACAGAGTGTGCACACTGCAGCATGGCCGTGATCCAGCAAAGGATTAAAACTCTTATGTGAAGTTACAATTAAGCACCTACTTAAGTCCCACTCACTTAAATGGGATCAGCTGTGCCTTTGAAAATCTCCCTTATAAGCAGGAACCCTGAATGTGTCTAGAAGGCAGAGCCAGCACTAGGCATAAGTAGACAAAGCAATTGCTTAGGGCCCGGAGCAGCTCAAGGGACCCCCTATTCATTATTGGTATGTATTGAGGGGGAGCAAAATGTTCCAGCTTAGGGCCTCCGCGCGAAGGTGCAACCTGCCCACCCCAGAGCTGTTGGCCGACCCTATGGGCTTGTGCAGAGGAGGAAGTAAGCTATGATGCTATATCCTCCTTGTGCCCTTTGGGGTTACTTAAACCCCCAGTCACTACATCTGAGCAGTCCCTGTGCTACTGTGTCTGGCCCTTGCTGAAGATGTGCAATGAAGGGGAAGTTATGGTGTCCCCCACTCCACATACCTATGCTGATGTATATTTTTATCTCTTGGCGCTCACCTTACAAAGCTTTGCACAGACTGTATTTTAAAATGCTTTTCATATAAAAGTTTATTCAAATCAGAATGCTGGGATTGAGTTGTTTTGGATAGTTAATACTTAGCATTTTACAGCAATTTATATTTGTAAAGTCCATCTCACATGGGAGTGGAGAGGTTTAATCAGTTAATGTATATGTGATGCTTTGAGGTTCAACCGAGACCAGTAAAGGCTTGTGTCAGAACCTGCCCTGAGACTCTGGGTGTCTTATATGCGATGCTGCTAAGGCTCACATCAGGGACACCTGCAGCCAGCCTACAAATCTGGCTTCACAGCCTGGCTTCTATCACCCAGTTACTTTTTGCACAGTGACCCCCAATACTCTCCCTGTTCCAAATTTCCCCAAGCTGTTTATCAGTGTGACAATCTGCTGAAGTTCCCAGAACTGAGAATTCCTGTGTTGCTCCTCTCAGCCTCAGCAAGGGAGAATTTTGCTACTGCTAAGCTGTGTGACAACTCCCTGACACACCAGCTTGTCTGCCCTGCCAGCAAACTCTTCAGGACTCTGCCAGGCCAAACCTTGCCTTGCAGGTAACAACCAGTGAACCCCAGCTCCCGAGTTCCCCACAGTGTCCAGAAGTTAAGACCATGTTCCTTTAAAGAAATGGTATGCCGCAGCTCATTAATTAAACTGTGGCTTGACAAACACTCATTTCAGTCACAACATTGAATTGGTTTATAGTAAAAACAAGTTTATTTAACAAAAGGACATAGGATTAAGTGATAGCAAGTATAAAGATAGAATGGGTACAAGCAAACAAAAGTAAAAATACGCTTCTAAGACTAAAACTTAATTTCAGCAAGTTAAACCTGCTTAGGCAAATAGTGTCTCACCTAAACTCAGCTCTCAGGTACTTCAACCCCCTTGGTGGAAGGATTCAACATTCTGTGATTTCAAGATCTCTATCATCTTTAAATCCCCAAGTAATGGATAATCTTGGGGTTCTCTCCCCTAGCTTTCTATAGTCCTCTAAAACTTTGAAATGTATTCTTTGGAAAGTAAGTCCACACAAAGCTTCTCGTGTCTGCGGGGGTGTAGATGCCATGTTGTTTTCCTAAAGTTCTTTGACGCTGCTTCAAGAGGCAGGAAGGATTCCTGGGGGTGCAGTCTCTGTCCCCCCTCAAGATTAGGTATTAATCTTTCCTCACTCACTCTCCTGATGGTTTTGTTTACCTTGTATGTAAATGTGTTTTCCTGTGTCCCATTACTTGTTAGTGTGCAGTAGCGCTAACAGTAGAGGATAATAAGGTAACAGACTTATGACATCAGAAGTATCCAAAGAGAAGTATCCAGACCATCAGCATCCAGAAGCAGGGCCGGCGCTTCCATTCAGGTGACCTAGGCAGTCGCCTAGGGCACAAGGATTTGGGAGGGCGGCATTTTGCCGACCTCTGCGGCAATTCGGCGGCGGGGGGTCCTTCCGCGCTCTGGGTCGGCGACGGCAATTCTGCGGCGGGTCCTTCACTCGCTCCGAGACCCGCCGCCGAAGTGCCCTGAAGACCGGGAACACAGAAGGACCCCCCCGCTGCAGAATTGCTGCCAACGACCGGGAGCGCAGAAGGACCCCCTCCTAGGGTGCCAAAAACCCTGGCTCTGCTCCTGTCCAGAAACAGACTGCACAGAGTCAGTTTTCCAGGCCATGGAATTAACCTGCTCTAGATCAGAACACATTGGAGACAGTTTTCTTGTTGGTTAATGAGGTGTGACTTGTTTTACAAACCACCTATCCAGTGAAAAGAAAAGGATTCCTTCTGCCTGTACTTGAAACTACATAAAGTCCTTGTAGTTATGCTGATCCTTGAGAGAGTGTTCATGCAAATAATATTATTGCCTTACCTGTTGGATTTTATCCACTATTTCAATGTGATCAGCTAAGAGTGCAATCAGCTAAAACCCCACCCAGATGCCAATATTTTTCAAAATCAACATACCCATTATACCCAATCTGATTAGTAATATGCCAAAATGAAGCAATTCAGAGGGAGTTAAGAGTGCTCAACATTTCACAGGGTTGGGCACAATTCCTCCTCCTCTTCCTTCAAAAATTCCTCCTATATCTTGTCCCTCTACCCATCATTTAGCTAATCTCTAATGCTCAAATGATTCAATTGGTGGAGCTCCATGGGGATCCATTACCTTTATTCTAAACTTGGAAATTACAACTCATTGACCAACAAAGAAGTTGTCTCCACAGTGAGTTCCATAGCTACACTAGATAGAGCGCTGTTAACTTTTTCTTAGTTCCTCCAGCTTCTTAATCAGTTTTCCTTGGTCTCTTCTGAATTCATCTACGTTTTACTCAACATAGTAACTTCCCCTACATTTACAATAAGGTCTCACATTTTACCTTTGACTTTGATGTCTGTAATAACGTGCAAATAGGTAGCATATAGATAAACAAGTATGACTTTAGCAGGAAGGGGGAAATATAGATTTGAAAGAATTTTATTCCTGTGTATGGGTAAATTCAAACTGTAAAACTCACTCATTTTGGAAATTTAATTTATTTGTGATGAGTATACCGGTTCCTTACACAAGTACTTTCAACAAGTAGGGAGTGGGGGAAAACCATGATTACTAGAATATCCCACTTCCTCTCTGCCCTAGTTACAATTAGGTGAGTTGCCTCAGAATGCCCTGAAAATTAACTAACTTTAAACTTGAATCATGCTCTATTTTATTTATTGAGATTCTCAGGGAGATTTAAATGCAAATTTGTTGCCTTCATATCAAAAGAAATTAAACCGATATGTGCTTTTCTGGCAGAGAAGCAATTACATTTAAGAAAGTTAAAAAAGCCAGTTACCAAGCAACTACATTCAGCCTACATATATTGTCTATTCATAATCTCTAGCAAAGTACAGAAAATGACAGGCTGTCACTAAAGAACAGGAACACAGAGAATTATAGCATTCTTACTCTGTGTTCTTCCTACAGGAGAAAGTTCAATTATATCCTACATACAATGATGAGTTTAAATAACTGCAATAAGTATAAAATGCTAGGGTGTCTCAGAAGGAACATGAAGGGCAGAGAGAAGCTTCAAGAAAATAGTCACCACATCTAAAGCAATTCTACTATCTATCATACTTTCTGGACAAGTGTCCCAAACAAACCTCTCTAGGTAGAGATGGGGCTTGAGCTTTCGCAGAGTTTTGGAGGATGACCATGTGTTCCTGATTGGCTTCATGGCTGTTTGTCATTTACAAATAATGGTGCTGATCTTGCAACGTACAACACTCAGATTGGCTGTTGCACCCTCATTAACTGTAGTGGGACTCCCCTGGGTGTAGTGATCTACTCATGTGATGTAAATTGCAGGATTGAGCCTGGTCTTAAAACAAACAAACAAACAAACAAACAAACAAGCCAACAACATTCTTTGTTAACGTGCTCTCCTGAAAGTCCATCCTTGGTTACGTTTCAAATACCTGAAGAAATCCAGGCCCTGGATTTAACTGAAGTCAATGGTGGTTTTGCCAATGACTTCAGTGGAGCCATAGTCTCACTTCTGCTCTTTATGTCTAAAAGGGTGATAGTTGTTGAAAGGTGAGAACCTGATGAATAGGCATTCCTGTCTTAAACATTTTTAAAGGGGTGTTGTGAAGGAGCAGAGAGACTGCAGCTGGGCACAGCAGGGGTTAAAGAACACCTATGGGTTCAGCTAGCCATGCCACATTATACCTGCAGCCAATGCCAGGCCTGGAGAAGGGAGAAAAGAAGGTATCCTGGCTCAGTCAGGGGAAGGAGCTTTCTGGATGCTTGCCTGCCAGTACAGCCCCTGGAGGCAAGTAAGTCTTCCCTAGTCAAGGGGAGCCTACAGAGAAGCCCCAATTGTAGGGCAACTAGGCTAGCAGAGCCATGCAGTACTGGATTTACCATGGCACCGGGCCCATGTTCCAAAGAGGCCCTGGGACCAGCCTGCTCTTTTCCATCCCCTGCCCTCTTCTGTGGGGGCAGCAGGCAAAATCTTGGTCCTGCCAGCTCCAGCTGTAGCAGGGCAGGGTCTGCCAGCAGCCAAGCTTCCCCAACCCTGCCTTTTCCCCCAAGCATGCCATGTTCCTGCCTCTCCCCCTCCCAGCACTTCCCTCACTGCCAAACAGCTGTTTGCCAGCATGAGGGAGGAGGTGGAGAAGAGGTGGAAGTGGGGCCTTGGGAAAGGGAGTGGAATCAGGGCATACCCCTGTAGCCTCTTGCCATGAGCTGCTCAGGGCAGGGGGCTGGGAGCACCACCATGACCCCAGCCCTGACTCCTGCACCCCCCACACATACCCAGTCCCCCCACACCCCTGCCCTGACTCCTGCACCCCCCCATTCCCACCCTGAGCACCAAACAAGAGCTCCTGCATACACACACACCCCACATTCCTACCTGTACCCTTCACACCAAATGGGAGCTGCCCCAGGTAATCATTCCACACTCCAACCTCCTGCTCCAACTCTGAGCCCCCTCCCTCACGCTAGCTCCTGGCCAAATGCTGCACCCTAACTCCTTCCCAGACCCTGAGCCCCCAGCTCTGTGCACTCCCACCCTCAGCTCAGTGCAGAGAGAGATGAAGAGAATGGGCTAGAACCAGGAAGAAGGTAGGTACCCACTGTATGTGGGCAGGAGTGGAAGGGATCCTGTTTACCCCCCCCCCACCAGCCCTGCTGCACTTGCAGTTTAGCCCCGGCCCCTCCCTTGCTTCAGGGACCAAACCTAGCTCCTCCCCGCTGTGCTTTTGCCCCCGGCCCCTACCTTGCTCCAGTCAGCAGGGACTAATCCTCTCCCCATACCCCACTGTGCTCATCTTGCCCCGGCCCCTGCCTTGCTACAGCTGGGGACCAATTCTTCCCATCACCATGCCCCACTGTCAGAGTGAATAAAAATCAATGACTTTTTTTTTAAATAAAAAAAAATTATTTAAATCAGATTTGAGGAAAACCTATCTATCTCATCATGGAGTAGGGATTATAAATTCTAATTCTATAGTACGAGATAATACATTCATGAAAGTTTTGTAAATGAGTTCCAATAGTTCATGGATTAGGGACCCACAGGAGCAACGCCAGGGTTTTTGGCGCCCTAGGCAGGGGTCCTTCCACGCTCCCGGTCATTGGTGGCAATTCTGCAGCGGGGGGGGTCCTTCCGCGCTCCCAGTCTTCAAGGCACTTCAGTGGTGGGTCCTGGAGTGAGTGAAGGACCCACCGCAGAATTGCTGCCGAAGACCTGGAGCACAGAAGGACCCCCCACCGCCAAAGGTGGCAAAATGCTGTCCCCTCAAATCCTGGCACCCTAGGCGACTGCCTAGGTCGCCAAAATGGAAGCGTTGGCCCTGGGGACGCAATTTTATGGGATTTCAGGGGCTTCTGTATAGATTATTTAGGGTAAGCTTTCTATCTACCCAATGGGATTCAGGGCTTAGTCTAGAAGATACCATCAGAAATGCTTAGTTTTGCAGTTCTCAAACTGTGGATTTGTATTTCCAGAGGTAACATGCTTGTTAACAGCAAAAATGTTTTAAATAAATAAATGAGAGAGGTAGAAATAACACACCTCAACTCTATTGTCCCTCTGCAAATTTGTGTACACATGGTCAATCTCTTACCTCTCTTTAACAGTGAAAAGTTTCAAAAAGTTCAATGAATAGAAGCTTGTTAGGGGTGGAATAGATCTGGACAAGGAGAAAAAGTCTGGAGATAAATGTGAGAAGCAAGGGACATATGCTTTTTTGTTAAAATATTATATTTGCTGTTGAAGAAAAATATCCAGAATACGGTACTTGTTGTTTTAGTTAAATAAAAAAATTTAAATGTCTGTCTGGTATATTCTCCTCCTAATACAGCATGGCAAGAAAACCTCCAAATATTAATGATTAATCTCTTGAATGAGAGAGAGTTCACCTCCCAATGACTTCACAAATATCTGCTTCAATTATCTTTGGTAAATGAAATAACCAAACAATCATTCACTGTTTAAAAATGTATAGTGTGTACCTTCTAAAAATGAAATCTACATCTATCTCTGAGTTGTGAAGAATATGTATTAAGGTTTTAACAACCAACAAAAATGCACTTTTATGTAGAAAACTATGATTAAATTGAGTCTTCCTGACTAGTGATTTAAATCATGATTTAAATCAAATCCACCCTGCCCACTGTGCTCTTGCCCCTGGCTTCTCCATTTCCCAGAGGTCCCACAAATATGTTTGGTGCCGGGCCCACAAAGTTAATCTGGCCCTGGGCCACGCCCCAAACCAAAAGGACTTGCATAAGGAACAGGCCAGGAAAAGAGGCCCTGAACCCCTCACTCCATCTGGGAGAAAGATCCATCTCCTCCGTTTAGGGATTAAGCAGCACAGGACCCTGGGCCAGGACCTGAGGGAGAAGGAGTCAGGTCCCGTTAAGCCCCCCAACCAATGATTTAATCACTAGGCTGCACAGCCACTGAGGGCCCTATCACAAATGGTGAAGAATGTGGGCATCACCCTAATCCCTGCTGAAGAGAATTAAAAAAATTTAAAAAAGGAGAGAGAGAGTCTGGAGGACAAACCCTTGAATGGAGATGGAGCAGCTGTTGAAATGGATGGCCGAGTAAAACACCCACCATCAACAGCAACAGCAACTACTCCTGCAGCAAATGGCCATGCTGCAGCAGTAGCTAATTCACGAACTGGCAGACCAACAGCAGCAGAAGCAGCTGGTCTAACAGGTGGTGTCCATTTTGCGACCCATTGCTCCAGCAGAGGTACCTAACTTCTTAGAGACTTTTGAGGGGTGGCCATGGTAGCCCGGTGCCCCGAGATCAGCAGACTGCGGTAGTGGTCCCATACTTAACCAGGGTAGCACAGGCCACATATCATGCTTTAGACCCCACCGCCGACCAGAATTATGCCCAAGTTAAGGCAGCAATCCTTGATGCCCTAGATATCTTGAAGGAAACATTCTGGGAATGCCTCTGGGGGGAGCGCTTGCCACCAAGAGCCTGACCCTGCCTGGTTGCATGGAAGCTGAACAAATCATGCTAAAGATGGTTCAAACCAGAAGCAAAGATGGGGACACAGGTTGCTGAGTGGATCCTGCTAGAGCAGTTTGTCCAGTTTCTGCCACTTGGGGGAAGAGACTGGGTGGTGCGACATCACCCTGACACCATGACTGATGCAATACAACTCATGGAGAACTACCTAGCTGGTGAGTCCCCCATGATGAGTCCCCCTTCGGGGTCAGCTGTAACTGAGAGCCCTATGCCTCTAAAGGAGGGAACCACCCATGGATCCCAAGATCATGAGGAACATTGGCCTCCTCCCTACCAGAGATTTGGAGGGCTTAAGATCCAGGGGTGTCAGGGCTCCCTAGCCCAGAGGTCCAGAGCCATTCACCTGCACTCCAGCTCGGCAGACCACAGGTCCTCTGGAGGCCCATCCCGGGCCTGTACCCAGCCCAGAACTTGGGGAGACCCATCGTCATCAGACTGCCCAGGTACCCAAGCAGGAAACCCCATGTGCCACACAAGTTCAGGACCAGTGTTTCACGTGTGGCCATTCTGGACACCGGTCCAGAGACTGTACGTACATGGAACGTAGCTTTGGGAAGATCTGAACTCCACAAGCATGCCCTGGGGACCCAACAAAACTAACCATCCTGCTGTGGGTAAATGGGAGAGAAGTCATGGGACTAGTTGATTCAGGGTGTGCCCAAACCCTGGTACAAAAGCAGTCTGAAGACGTGACCGTTGCAGGAGTGTGGGAGCTTGCTGGCCTTGGTGAAGGGACCTCCCACTCCTCAGCGTCAATCCAGGCCAACCAGGCTCCCTCCCAGCGAGGATGGGAGCTGCTCCCATTACCCGAATCTGAGATCCTGACTCACCTCTCTGATTTTGTGGAGGAGCAGTGGGCTGACAACACCCTGAGTCAAGCATACACCCAGGTGGCAGCGATGAATGGGGAGACTGTCAAACCCTACCAAGTGGGACAGTTCCCACACTTTAAGATTCAAGGTGACCGTCTGTACTGCATAGAGAAAGACCAACTGACCGAAGAGGTCTGACATCAGCTCTTGGTGCCCGGATTATGCCGGAGGGAATTTATGTGATTGATCCATGCCATACCTGCAGCTGGGTACCTTGGAAGGGAAAAGATGCTAGCCCGTATTTTATCCTGGTTCTTTTGGCCAGAGGTCTACCAAGATGTGGCAGACTTCTGTGCCTCATGCCGGGAATGCCAACTCATCACACCTTGTCCAGCTCAGAGAGCCCTGTTGATCCCCCACCCACTTGTAAGTGTACCCTTTGAGCAAATTGGAGTCAACATAGTTGGCCCACTGAAGAAGGGCACTGGCGGATACCGGTTCATTCTTGTTGTAGTGGACTATGCAACCTGGTACCCTGAAGCAGTGCCGCTGCACTCCGTGAACACCAAGGAGGTGGCTATGGAACTTATGAACATCTTCGCCCAAGATGGGGAGTCCCAGTAAATCCTGACAAGGGACAAACTTTATGTCCCAGATGATCAAGCAGCTCTGCCAGTTTTTCAAAATCAAGACCTTAAGAACATCTGTATACCACCCCCAAATGGGTGATCTGGTAGAGCACTTTAACCAAACCCTAAAAACAATGCTCTGAAGGTTCATCCTGATGGATGTCCCACACTGGAACCAGCTGCTCCCTCCTCTCTTGTTCGCAGTCTGAGAAGTACCCCATTCTTCCACTGGCTTCTCACTGTTTGAGCTTTTATATGGGAGACAACCCTAGGGGATTTTAGACCTTGTGCAAGAAAATTGGAAAGAGCAGCCATCTTGAGCCAACAATGTCCTACAGTATGATTTAAACCTGTGGGAGAGGCTTGAGGACCTAGGCTCGTTTGCCTGGGAGAATGTCCTACATGAACAGGATACCCAAAAAGCAGCCTACAACAAACAGATGTGTTTCCTGGAGTTTCAGCCTGGTGACCAGATGCTGCTATTGTTGCCCAGTTTGGAGTCAAAGCTCCTGGCCCACTGGCAAGGACCGTATGAGGTGATCCAGCGTGTGTGGGAGGTGAACTATGAAATCAAGCAACCAGATAAATGGAAGGTATGACAAATGTACCATGTGAACCTGTTAAAACTGTGGAAAGCCCAGGAAGGCTTACTAATAGCACCATATCCACCAGAACCTGAACTAGGCTCACAAGCCGCTGAGGCCTAAACTCTAGGAGTAGTCAAGATTGGGGATAATCTTATCCCAGAGCAGAGAGGGTAGGTGCAAAAACTGATCACTGTCTTCTCTTCAGTTTTCTTGACCTGACCAGGGCAGACTCACCTGATAACTCATCATATTCAGATGGACCCGGGCATTAAGGTCAGAGAAAACACCCATCCTCTCTCCCAGAAGCTTAGAGAGACCATAAAAGAGGAACTCCACTCAATGTTAGCATTGGAGGTGATTGAGGAGTTGTTTAGCAACAGGAAAAGCCCTGTGGTACTGGCCCCTAAGCCTGATGGAAGCAGCTGTTTCTGCATTGACTTCCACAAGGTCAGTGCAGTATTGAAGTTTGATACCTACCCAATGCCACGACTAGATAAACTGTTTGACCGACTGGGAAAGGTGGAATATATCACGACTTTAGATTTAATGAAGGGCTATTGGCAGATCACCCTCATACCCTAGTTCAGGGGAAAAAATGCTTTCTCCACCACCTTCAGGCTCTTTCAGTTCCAGACCATGCCCTTCAGTTTGCATGGGACCCCAGCCACATTTCAGCAGCTGATGGACTGAATTCTCTGTCCCCATAGCAGATATGCAGCCGCATACCTAGATGATGTGGTGATTTATAGTCGCAACTGGCAACACTATTTGAAACATGTGACTGCGGTCCTGCAGTACCTCAAGGAGGCTGGCTTGATGGCAAACCCCGCCAAATGTCACCTTGGGAAGAATGAGACCACATACCTCAGGTATACATTGGGAAAGGACATAATCTGACCCTTGATTAGCAAAGTCCAGGCCCTCCTGCTGTGCCCTATGTCATCCTCAAAGAAGCATGTACGCCGATTCCTAGGACTGACCGGATATTACCGCCACTTTATCCCAGGGGTTTCCTCCATTGCGGTCTGCCCTTCTGATCTCCTCACGAGTGAGAGTCCTAAAAGGATCCAGTGATCGAGAGCCTATGAGGAGCGTTTCAAACTCTGAAGGCCTGGCTCTCTCAGGAACCCATCTTGTACAGCCCTGATTTCACCAAGGAGTTTCTGTTACGAACAATGCCTCAGACATAGGCCTAAGAGCAGTTCTACTACAGGTAGTAGGAGGGGACGTACACCCCATCTTATATATTATCAGGAAGCTGTTCCTGCGAGAGAGAGACCTCTTCTGTAATTGAGAGAGAAGCCCTGGCAGTAAAGTGGGCCATGAACTTACTATCTTATTATCTTCTGGGCATGCACTTCACCCCTAGTTACTGACCACGCCCCTCTGTTGGCTCCACGCCATGAAGGACACAAACCCCGGAATCATGAGATGGTACCTTTCCCTCCAGCCCTTCTCCTTCCACATCCAGGCTGGGAGAGCTCATCTGAATGCAGACTTCTTTTCATGGGATGGTGGTGAGCAGTTGGCAGGAGGGAGGGCAGACCCCAAATGGGGTCATGAGGTGGGGGATGTGTGAAGAAGCAGAGACTGCAGCCAGGCACAGCAGGGGTTAAAGAACATCTGTGGGTTCATTTAGCCCTGCCCCATTATACCTGCAGCCAATGCCAGGCCTGGAGAGGGGAGAAAAGAAGGAAGCCTGGATCAGTCAGGGGCAGGAGTTTTCTGGATGCCTGCCTGAAGGCACTGACCAGCAACCTGCCTGCCAATGCAGCCACTGGAGGCAAGTAAGTCTTCCCCTACAGAGAAGCCCCAACTGCAGGGCAACTGCACTAGTAGGGCCACACTTCAAACCAAAAGGACTTGTATAAGGAGCAGGCCAGGAAAACAGGCCCTGAACACCCCCATACCCCTGCATCTGGGAGAAAGATCCATCTCCCCTGTTTAGGGGTTTAGCAACACAGGACTTGGGCCAGGACCTGAGGGAGAAGGAGGGGTCAGGTCCCCCTAAAGGCCCCCTAACCACCAAACTAGCCACTAGGCTGCCTAACCCTTGAGGGCCTTATCACAGGTGTATTTAGTTATAAAATTATCTTTGAAAAAGTATCTTTGAGAAAGTTGAAAACTGATGTCACTATATTTTCAACAGACAGGCAGGAATATGAGAACCAGTCAGTTACTCTTTTGCAGTAGTAACAATAAGTGCCTGAATCTGTAAACACTGAGCACTTATGTCACTGTCTCCCACAAGTAGGTAACGTATAATAAATGTTACGGTTGCCAGCAAATGTTATACTTGACTTGATAGTCTCCATTCTGCCTTGTGTGTGTGTGTGTGTGTGTGTGTGTGTATATGTATGTATGTGTATGTGTATATATGTATGTATGTGTGTGTGTATATATATATATATATATATATATATATATATATATATATATATATATATATATATATATATATATATATTCTACTTTCTGCCTGTTTCAGTCTCTCATCATTTTCTCATCATTTTCCAAAATACATTCCCTTCGGGCTGAAATTTTTCCAAAATTTGTCTTATGCCCATGGTGAATCGTTGCACAACTTTGAGCAAGATTTGTTGTGCCATGTTTGAGTTTAAAAAGTGTAAGTGTTGCAAAAATAAAACATATGGTTTTCCCATATGTCCCAGTAAAGGACCATGTGATTAGATAACACAAAAAAGTCTGAAAATAAAAACTTCAAAAATTGGCTTGTTTTAAAGTCATAAGGGTCCTATTTTCCATTTTCATTACACTAGCTTTATGCCACTATGACCCTGATTGTAGTCAAGTTTTTAGTGGTTGGCTTCTTAAACATATTGCTTTGTTTATGCAAGTTTTTCTCAGTAAGGGGCAAAAAATCATGACACCTCCTCTGCAAGTGCAGAGATCCTACATAGTATTCAAGATCTGTGACAGTGTCTTGCCAGCCAATGCACTGCATTGTCGCTGGGTACAGCATTGTCAGCTTTGTTCCTCACCATAATCTCGCTAACCAGCATTTCAGGTTTGCTGGTGGCCACTCTTTGTCCTGCCACTTGATCCTCCAGCCAGGTCACTTTTTAGTCTGACACCTTCGGAGTAGGTCAGAGTCCAGTCCAATAACAACCCAGCAGCCCTGTGCCAGAGCTTCAGCCCAACACTAAGCCCATTACACCTTATGACCCTGCTTCCTCCTGGACTTCTTCCTGCTGTGGCCTGCCTCTAGGCCTTCTTCCCCAGCCCTCCAAGGGAAGGTAACAAAGGAAAGGCCCAAGCGTGTTCCTGGCCTCCCTCCTTTGGGAAGTACCTGCTGAGCCATACAGCAGCTCAGTGTCCTGAAGGCTATCATGAAGTGTTCACAGGAACCCTCTGCCAGCCTCATGCTCTGCAATGCTTTTGCCTGGGAGACAGAGGGAGTGGTCAGTCCATCTCCCAGGGCTGGGCCCTTTTGAACTGGGCCTCCCCATTTTAAGACTCAATCTAAGACTGACATGCTTCACAAGTGCCCCAGAGCAGGGCTACCGGAGCCCAAGGCAGCTCTTTAGCCCCTTCTTGCCTGGTGTACATCCCGTCACAGGGCTGCCTGGGCTTAGCAGACACATTAAAATTACATTGTTAGTTGTTAAAGCTTTGCGCAGATCTGAGTGATTTCTTCATTTTTATTGGTAAATCCCATTTCACAATAGCAGTAAGAAACTAGGCCGGAGTTAAAGTCTCTTGACTATTGGCCTTGTGCTTTTTAACACCATTCAAGGCATATTAAAATTGGTCCAGAATGCACTGTCTATTGTGTCTTGTTGAATAAACTCATTCCTTTCAATCCTGGCATAATTGCATATGGAGAAACGTGATGAAATCTGATGGGCTTCCCACTTGTAAGTGGTCACTACTCTGAATGTTTTGCCTTAATAAATATTTGTTAGACCCATCTGCTGAGTAAGTAAATCTTAATCCAACAGATTACAGTGTTCATTTACTGAAACAGAATGCAACACTGTGTTATAGCAGCTCTGTGATATAGATCTTTAGTGGCCCTCTCACTGCAACACTTTAGGTCCTCTCAGTCTTTACAAATTATAAAAAACATTTGGGTGAATGAGGAGGTTATCTAGCGTAGTCATAAATATTTGCTTGTGACTGAAAATTAACATTCAGGGTTTTGCCCACTAGCAAGTTTTAAACAGCACCAGACTGCAAGGTGTGCACATCTCCAGCTGACTTGGGAAACCAGTCGATTCAGGCAACCACTACCCCCAGTCTCTATCCCAAGCACTCCACCCCATTCAGCTGTCCCACCTTCCTTAGAAAGAGGACCCCCTCCCCCCCGTATGGGGCAGTAGTTGCTGATCAACTGCTTCTGGGAAGAACAAAGGCATGGGATAGTCTCCTAGAGATGACACAGCTACTAGAGTAATATTTTCAAGGATTTCTTTACAGAATGGAAGAATCCAGGAGGTACCTACTGAACCTTGACAAAGGAATCAATGCACGAGCAGATAGCAGGACATTTGTTCATTCAGTGCTCTCACTATTTTTAACGTTGTTGCAGATTTACTGCTGCTGAGAAAGCTTTTTGTTCTAATTAGAACAAGTTAGTGGTGTGCATCAGTAGCAGCTGCTGCACAGAGATTTTTTTGCTATTAGTTACTAGCCACATTTGCATTGTGAAAAAAATAGTTTCCCAGAAAGGGCTTCCATGTTTTACTTTTCTGTCTCTGAACTTGACTCATATCTTTCGAACCACATTTGAGAAAAAGCAATATGTTTGTCATTGACATTAAGCACTTACAATGTTCCACACATGTGCGGGGATTGCAGAGGTATACTTAGGATGATTGCAGCCTGATCATTGTCATAGAATCACCTCTTCCAGCTTGGAGTCAGGGCTCCCTTTTGCTCCTGTCAGTGCAGAGGAATGTATTTTGTTGGTCTTCCCTGGCTTAGTGATAGGTCTGGGATAATTTCAGATTTCTTCGACGGTTAATATTAGCCAGGAGTCCATTGGCCCTGTAAAATGGTATTAGGGCTGACTACAAGTTACCTTAGGCTAATCTTACAGAATGGTTTGCGCGGAACTAGTAGTGAATTGACTTTGACCAGATGAGCTGGCTTGCAGCTACTTGGCTAAATAAACAAAAAAAATAAGAAAGGCCTGAAACTCTGAAGTGTGGGAATAAAAAACAGCAGTGTTTCCCACCAAAGCCTGCTTGTGGGTAAATATGCCCCCCTTAAAAAAAAATGTAATAATTAAAAGCAGCTATAAAAATTGTTTTAAACAAACAGTCTCACCTGTGGACCCTGGCCTTGTAGGTGCCCAAAAATTCCCCACACTAAAGCAGCACCTGCTACAAGCCCTCAAAAACAAGGCAAAATGGTCAAACTCCGTAGCAAAAAAGGCGTAAGCATTAATTCTTGCTTGCTTGCTAAAAAGCACATATTTAGTAATATGTTAAGGCTAAAAAGCTTATTATACTTAAGCATAACCAGTTTTATTGCTAATGCACCTAGCATGGCTTCACTCAAGATATTCAAGCCCTCCCACCCTTAAAACTGGCAGATGGATCTTACTCTCTACATATCATAGGTTGTTTCTTCCTCAGTGGTTAAACCTCACACAATTTAGATATCACTCAGCATCCAAAGAGATTCTATCTCCCCATCTCTCCACATTTCCCGTCTTTATTCTCTTCCCTCTCCTTAGTCTCTCTTTTTTCCAGCTGTGGAGGAGTGATAAATAATGACACCATTAGCAGGGTATGAAGAGGCATGGTTAGGTTAGGGCTCAGATGCATCAATTCCACTAAAAGTTTCACAGCCAGGATATACTGCTGAGACCAGAACACACTGCTCCCAATGCCAAAGAAGTTTACCAAGGGTTCTGTTAGCTGCAGTAATCACATGGAGTTTAGTTGTCTTTGAGGGTTGTGGATGGAAAAATCGTGGGACACTAACAGCCTCCCAGTGCAAGAGGGCAAGGGGCTCATTGGTACCTAGTAGCGAGTTTCAGCTGTCCTAACCAGTTGATTGTACTCCAACTCATTAATCTCATATAAGGTATTAATTGAAAGCTAATAACATATTGATTACTGTTATTGCATGGTGTACATATGGAGGCCAAATTCAAAATAATAAACATACTGGAAATTATGTTTGTGACGGGTTGTACCCCCCAGCTTCCAGGGTGCCACCTGATGTGCTGGGGTTCCACTGAGCTCATCCTTTCCACCAGCCTGGATTCCCTCACTCTGTCCTGCTGTGCCAGGTGCGCGCGCGCACACACACACACACACACACACACAGCTGTAAAATCACACAGAGTCTGCAGTCAGCTCTGTGTGGGAAGTCTCAGCTCTGGGACTGCCCAGCACTCAAGGGCGCACATTCTCAGGAGTGTAAACCCAAAATGATATTGTCTTGCACTTATAGATGACCCTGCCAGCAGGTAGGGGATCTTGGGGGACAACTACTACACTGGTGGGGTGCAAAATAAACTTTATTAAGAAAATGCAAAAACAGGGAAAATTCAATAGTGAGGGGTATGGGGTTTGTTAAGGTAGACAATTGGGGAGAGGTTTCTTTTAGTAAATAGTATAGGGGGTTTCAATAGTGGGGTACAATACAGTGGGGTACAATACAGTTGGTAACCAATTAACACTGAAGTATAAATGTAACAGGTAGCTAACAATTTCTATGTAAAGGGTGTGTCACAGCAGCATATAACCAACTAACAGTTATGGGTAAAATGTGTTAAATAACCAACAACTCTAGGTAAAAATGTGTCACAGTGGTGTAAATGTAAAATGTGAGGTGTGTCAGAGAGAAAAAGGGTAACCAATGGGGTTTTATGCTAGACTTCAATAATACAATTGAGGTTTGGCAGCAGTAGGAGCAGGGTGAACATGTGGGGGAAGGGATTAAAAGAGAGAGAGAGAGAGAGAGAGAGAGAGGCAGTAGAAGAGGAATGAGGTTGGGGGAAGAGGAGCACGTGGTGGAGCAGAGACCAAAGGCAGAGGCGCTGCGGAGGGAGATTTAAACTCAGGGAGACACAGAGAGCAGACAGGCTGCAAGTTTAAACAGCAGAGAGACTGCAACGAGTGACTGGGGAGCTCGGGGGGAGACATGGGCAAACTTGGGGTGGGGTAGCGGGAAGACAAACTTAACCACAGTTATACAGAACACAGCAAAATCTTATTTATGATCTAACTTAACCAAGACTACACAAATTAGCAAGTAACAGAACACAATGCAACAATTCTTTTTTAAACCTAACTTACAGAGCACAATACAAACAATTTTTTAAACCTAACTTAACCACAGCTATGCAAAATGAAATTACAACTTAGCTAGACTAAGAACCTGATTCTAATAGGTGCACCTTACACTATGCCGATTCTTTGATCAGGAGGGGGAGCAGTTCCAGAGGGCAGAGTGGTGTGTGCCCAGGGTACAGCCTGGGGGGGGTGGCTGCAGCACTCGGGCGGCTGCAAGCCGGCGGCCCAGGACACAGTCCAGGAAGGCACAGCTTAGCAGCGGCACAGGCTCATTTTTAGCAGCAAAGGCGCTGCGGAGCAAGAAACAGATTACAGATACAGACCAAGGAGTTAGCTTGGGTCAGTCTGCTGGGGAAACAAGGCCAGCAGCTAGGACAGGGGGAGTCTGCAAGAGGGAGTTCTTACCAATCCCCAGGACAGCAGCAAGCACAGAGGCAGGAACAGCAGTAGCATTGGAGGATGGAGAGAGGACTCAATTCACTTACAATAATCAGGAGATCTCCAGGCACAAATTCGTTGTTCGTGGGAGGGGAGTTTAAAAACGAGGGTACGCTCAAAAACAAATGAGAGTGGGGAGATGGCCCCCTAAAGACCCCTAGCTGATCAGACCAGGTGGCAAAGCAAGGACCTTCTCCGAGGTCTGATCACAAAATGTCCGGCTTTAAAGGCAAACTCAGGCAGTTTCCCACCAGTACTTTTGATTTGCTCCTCTTGATACAGGGGAGGAGAGAAGGCAGGGAAAGGCTGCAGGTAAGCACAGGAATGCCTGGGTATGTTCTGAGCCACAGGTATGATTCATATGCTTAATTAGTTGGCCACTTCAGGTCTTGCATTTCTGGGCAGCGCCCCCTACACCAAGACCAGGTCTGAACAAAGGAGCCAAACAAAGAAGCAAGAAGCCCCCTCCCTAGGCAGAGCAATGGCTTCAGTTAGTCTGTACAAGCCATTCCTATGAATAGGGCTGTGACTTTAGTTAGCATAATGGCCGGGAGGGGCGGCCACACAGGACAAACAGAAAGGAGAGGGGAAAAAGGAATGCAGCAGGGGGACAGCTGTAACAGACAATAGATACTTATACCATGCAAGCTCATGAAGTTAGCTCTCTCCCTCAATGCAGAGGAAGATATGCACAGCTTTTCGCCCGCCCAAAGTTATGAATTGAACAAACTGGGTTCTAGAATAAACAAAAAAAAAGTTTATTAACTGCAAAAGGTAGATTGTAAGTGATTATAAGGGATAGCAAACAGATTAAAGCAAATTACTGAGCAAATAAAACAAACACGCAAACTAGACTGAATACATTAAAGAAATTGGCTACAGATAGTAATTTCTCATCCTAAAAATTGCTTTAAACAGATTGCAGAGTTTCTTGAAGCTAAACTGCACTGCTTGCAGCTTAAATCTCTAGGTACACCCTACACAGGCTGACCTTTCTCGCCTGGGCTCAACCCCTGCCTCCCCCACCCCCAGTTTAGTTCCTTTGTTTCTTGAGGTGTTTTCAGCAGTCTTGCTTCTTGGGCAGGGAGGCAGTGGAGAAGAGCTCAGATTAACTCACTCCCCAGCCTTAAATAAGATTTACATATGGCAGGAAGCCTTTGTTTCCTAGTTTGACCCCTACTCCTTTCCAGTGGAAAAATACTAGAAGTCCAAAACAATGTCCAATAGCAGGTGACATGATCACCTGACCTTGCAGTGTTAAAGCAGCACCCCAGGAAACTTCTCAGGCTGGAAGAAGATTAGTATAGTCAAAGTCCTATTGTCCTTCCTAATAGAGTGTAATTGATAAATAGTCCATACTCCTAACTTCAGATACAGAAATGATACATAACCTTTCCAATGACATCTCACATGACCCATCTTGCATAAAACATACCTTAGTTATGCCATATTCATATCATAACAATATTTCTATGATGAATATGGGACGTAATGTCACAATGTTATCAATGTGTATCCTGGAGGCAAGGCTAACATTGCCCCTCCACCCCCACCCCAACCCCCAGACAAAGGAATGTGGTTCTGCTACCTGATGGTATTTCCAAGGTACATTATGAGAAAAAGGGAATGCAATTTATATAGAAGCCAAACAAGACCATCAAGCCAACAAGGGGAGAAGATTGCAGGATCAATATGCATTTTAACAAACACCACCAGGGCAAGAAACCAGCATCAAACTCCCTTTGCTGGGAGACTCCCTATCACCTTCCTCACAACTTGAATGAACTCTGCTTTGGGGTGTAATCATCAGAAGAATCCTTTTCAAAGGTTCACTGGACTATAAACAGAAGGGCAAAGAACCCCATCTTACCTTTCACTTAAAAATACCACAGAACCGAGCACTTTGGACTTTGTGGGGCACCCTGACCAGAGGGGTTGGTCAGCCATCTTGCTGGAAGGTAGAATGGTAAGCAAACTACCCTGAACAGAGGCTATAGCATGTTTGTTGAGTCATAACCTCTAGAAAGCATTTTTCAGTTTTATTTGCTTGTAACCATCTCTAAATCTACCCTATCTCCTTTTGTTAATAAACTTGCTTTACTTTTTATCTAAACCAACCCAGTATTATGTCTGATTTAAAGTGGATGTTAACTTCAGTTAATGTGGCAAACAGCTGGGTACTGTATCTTTAAAGGAACAAATGAACATTAATATCTTTCTGAATAGTCCAGAAGAGGGCTACACATTGCAGAACACATGGTTTGGGGAAAATTCAGGACTGGGAGATACTAGGGGTCATCTTGAGAGATTTGACCATGGCTGGTGGAGGCCAGAGTGTGGCAGTGGTGTAACAAACAGGCTGCTGAAATCAGAACTACTGAACCAGAGCTGCTTAACATACGGACACTCAGTGCCTCCTTGTATATTAGATGGAAGCATCCAGACAAAAGAGCTGCTACAGCAGAGCATTTTGAGGCACTCAGGGCAACAAAGGCAGAGATAACCATGGAAAGGTGCACATTGGAAAGAAAAGAGATTGCATTCTCTTGGCCACTCACAAATGCAAGAAAGTGTTTGAGTCCACCAGTTCTCTCTGGGACTCTAAAAGCAAAGCAATGCATAGTTCAGCCAGGGATCTCTCTGAAAGAAATGAGTGAGGCTGACCTTAAGGAAATCTGCCATCTCCTGTTTTAGCCTACATTCAAGCCAACAACACTTCATGATCAACAGTATTGAAGGTTGCTGGTTGATCTAATATAATCAACATGTATGTTTAATCTCATTCCATTGGCCTAAGAAGACCCTTGATCACCTACTTTAATGCTGTCTTCGTGGTGTATCCCTATCTCTCCATTCTGTATCCAGGTGTGAAGCCCGACTAGGGTATGAAAACTGCGGCGATATCATATCCTGCTGAATTTGGCTCATCTCAGTGACCCTCTCCAAGGAGGAGAGAGAAGAAACTTGATCAGCAGCAGCTGGGGAATTTGTTAATGTCAGTGGACAGTATTTTCCTCACTGGCACCAGAGCACTGCAGATTAAAAGCTTGCAAAGCTGTTTGCCCTTCTTCAGAGAGCCATTAATGCTCCCCATCAAGATGGGCCCAACCATGCCCTCCTTGTTCCAATTACTATTTCAACAGTACATATTGATCTACAACAAAGGTGATGGTGTTATGTCACATATTCTGGATGGGAAGGGGGAAGGAAATCTAAGATGTCGTTTAAAAAGCTGTGCATTTCACAAAAAGAAAGGAATAAGGACAATCCAATATATCAATTTGTGACACTTAAATCCAAAACATTAATAGCTGTAGTTTTAGCATTTATACAAGTGGGGCTGGCTTTAGGCCAATTCAACCAATTCCCCTGAATCGAGCCCCACTCTAAGAGGGCCCCGCACCCAAGCGCCGGTACTGCGTACCAGCAAGAGCCAGTGCGCTGTACCAGGGTGGCCTGGCTTCCCCGGGGGGCAATTTAAAGGGCCTGAGGCTCCCAGCAGGGGCTGGAGCTCCAGGCCCTTTAAATTACCACCAGAGCCCCACTGCTGGAGCCCTGGGGTAAGGATGCTGGGCTCTGGGGGCTATTTAAAAAGTCCGGGGCTTCCACTGCTTCTACTGTCCCAGCCCTTTAAATAGCTGTGGGAGCCCCACTGCTTCCCTGGGGCTCCTGCAGCTATTTAAAGGGCCAGGGCAGTAGAAGCAGTGGAGCCCCAGGCTCTTTAAATAGCCCCCGAGCCTCAGGGGGGCTGCTGCTGCTACCCTGGTGGGGGAGGGAGGACAAGGAGGGGGCACTTACCATACAGAGTAGGCTGTACCTGCACCCCTTGCCCACAGCCAGCCCCTGCTGCACCCCCTGCCCACACCAGCCCTGCACCCCCTGCCCTGCCTGCAGCCAACGCCTGTCTCCAGGCAACCCTGCACCCCCTGCCCTGTCTTCAGCCTCTTTCTCCAGCCAGCCCCGCAGCCCCTGCCTGCAGCCAGCCTGTCTCCAGCCAGCTGCTGCCACACCCCCTGCCCTTCCCGCACCAGCCCTGCACCTCTGGCCCTGCCCACACCAGCGCCACACCTCCTGTCCTGCCCACACCAGCTAATCCCTGCCGCACCCTCCTGCCTGAAGCCAACCAGTCCTGTGCTCCTCTGTCTCCAGCCCTGCCAATCCATGCCACACACCCCTGTGGCCCTGCCTGAAGCCAGCCAGCCCACCCCACACACCCGTCTCCAGCCAGCCTAGCACCCCTTGCCCTGCCTCCAGCCAGCCCCATGTCCACTGCTGCCCTGCAGTTCCCAGGGCAGTAACTTTGCACACCTGCTTCAATGAGGGAGGAAGGGAGCAGCTGGAACCCACATATGTGCACACCCTAGGGTGACCAGACAGCAGGTGTGAAAAATCGGGACGGGGGTGGGGGGGTAATAGCATCCTAGATAAGAAAAAGACCCAAAAATCAGGACTGTCCCTATAAAAATCGGGACATCTGGTCACCCTAGCACACCCCCAGGAAGTGGCAGGGACACACACATGTAAAATGGAGCTCATTTCTAGTTCAGGTCCATCTTTTTAAAAAAAGAACTTTAGGTAAGTTTAACATACAGCCATATTTTCCCACACGTCAGGCTTTTTGGTCTTAAATCACCATCTGGGAGGAAAATACAGTCGTATAGTAAACCTATTGGTACAAAAAAAACATACTGTGGCACATCCCTTAAATCAGAACTTTTTATAGGGAACCGGTTGCTAAGAAATTAAAGGCTTTTTTACATTTTTTTTTTTGTTTAGTCATCCCTGCCGGGGCCTCGCTGAAAATGTTTGAATTAGGCCCCGCACTTCCTAAAGCCAGCCCTGTGTACAAGAATGTAGACTGTCTTTTAGCTAAATAGAAATTTACACGTGTAAACACTATTATAGCGTTTTCTCCTGAAATTTCTAATAAAAAAATTACATAAGACTTCTCTATCCACCCACAATTATTGGTGTTCATCTCCCACAGAGGAATACATTGTGAGCATCTTAGGGCACCATTTGTCCCTGGAAATGCAGAGGAAAGGCCTGATCCTTAGAAGTGATAAACACTCTAATCTCCTGTTTGTGCAAGACTCATCACTCGTCAAGATTACTCAGCAATGTAAGTGACTAGCTCCACATTCTCACAAAAGTTTTTTGAAAGAAACTGTATGTAAAATTCTCACTTTCCACTACGCGTAAAAAGAATTATAAAAAACTCAGTTATTTATATTCTAATTAAAACACCATTATCAGGAGCTGTAAGTGGCCAGTATTTTCTCATGGTGCCTGCCACCTTGTGCTCTGGAATCAAAATTTTAATAAGACAGCAAATTCAAAACCAATAAGAGGAAAAATATTTTCAATGAATGTCTAAACAAGCTCTCATACTCATTGATGCAGTAAGTCTAAAGACCAAGAATTTAGTAAGATTCATAAAGGCATAGGCTAATTATATAGATAATTAAGAATTCTAGATACTCTAGATAAATATAACAAAAACTTCATGGAAGGGATATTAAACCTCATGCTTCAAGGCCTAAACCAATCTCTAACTATTAGAGAGCAGGATAAAACTTAATGTGGGGCCAGATTATCCCACATCTGCTATTTAAGGGTTCTTGTACCTTCCTTTGCAGCATTTGGTTCTGGCCATAAGCACCAACTTTTCCCAGTGCCGATGGGTGCTTAACCCCCCCTGTTCCCGGCCCCAGTCCGACTCCAACCCTGCCACTCCCCCTCCCACCCCTGCTCCACCTCCATTCCAACCCCTTCTCCAAAGTCCCTGCCCCAACTCCACTCCCTCCCTGCCCCATTGGACTCCTTCCCCAAATCCCCGCTCCAGCCCCGCCTCTTCTGAGTACACCACGTTCCTCCTCCTTCCGTCCCTCCCAGCTGTTTCGCAGTAGCAAGCACTGGGAGCTAGTGGGAGAAGCAGGCTGTGGCATGCTCACGGGAGGAGGTGGAGGCGGAGCAGAGGCAGAAGTGAGCTGGGGCGGGGAGCTACTGGTGGGTGCAGAGCAGCCACCAATTTTTTCCCGTGGGTGCTCCAGCCTCGGAGCACCCGTGCAGTTGACGTCTTTGGTTCTGGCCATTGTTGGAGACAGAATACTGAACTAGCTGGACCTCAGTCAGATGACAATTCCTATTTTCCTATGGTCCTACAAGAAAGAAGTAGGATATTCACATGAAGATTTCCACAGGTTACTCTAAGAATCATCTTCCTTTGGTGTCTTCAGTGGGTAGAGCCTGGGAGAGTATCAATATTTATTATTTTCCACCCAAATACCCATTATCATGCATGTGTTTTGTAGGACTGTGTGAATGGAAATAAAACACATCGGTAAAATGGGGATAATTAGACAACTTCCTTTGCAAAGTGCTTTGAGATCTGTGGATGAAAAGTGCTAAATAAGAGCTATGAAGTAGTAGTAGGGTGTTTATCCTGGTATCTAAACCACACATCTAGGACCTCAAACCTGGGAAACATTCAGTCTCTTGCAGGGTCAGGCTCCAGTGTGGAGAATTCTTGACCACAGTGCCTCAGAGTATCTATCCCTTAGTCATAGATGTGAGCCAAATACCCACCAGGCAGGCATACTGTAAGTAATAAGGACTGATTTATCATTTTCTGACCCGTGTTCACCCATCGGACAGACAGATTTCATATATTTTATGTTCTGTTCAATGATTTTCACCTTGCAAAAATTGCATCCTGCTGAAGCAGACAATAAGAAGTAGCCTAGTATATTTTTAAAAAAATGATACTTGGGTGATTCATACCTTTTCTGAACAGAATGTCACGCACAGTATACATTTATTCTCTCTTCTGTGTATTCCTCAGTCCTAGAGGAAGTCATTGTTCATGAAAAACAATTCATCTGACAAGAGGAAGCAGTTGGGAAACGAGTATCAAGCAATAAGATAGAAATCCAGTTAAAAAATAAACTTCATGTTATGCTTCTGTTGCATTTGCAACTAAGTGTGATGAGAAAACAGAGCTTGGATCACAATAGGGATACATAATGGGATTTATAGCACTGAAATAAGACGACAGAGAGCCAACAGTGACGGACAAAAATTAGAACTGTGAACAAGTTAACAACAGATATGGAGCCCAAACAAAGTAGACTGAAGAAATGAAACTGTCTAAAGGAAAAGCATCAGAGGGGTAGCCGTGTTAGTTGGGATCTGTAAAAGCAGCAAAGAATCCTGTGGCACCTTATAGACTAACAGATGTTTTGGAGCATGAGCTTTCGTGGGTGAATACCCACTTCGTCAGATGCATGTAGTGGAAATTTCCAGGGGTAGGTATATATATGCAGGCAAGCAAGCTAGAGATAATGAGGTAGTTCAATCAGGGAGGATGGGGCCCTGTTCTAGCAGTTGAGGTGTGAAAACCAAGGGAGGAGAAACTGGTTTTGTAATTGGCAAGCCATTCACAGTCTTTGTTTAATCCTGAGCTGATGGTGTCAAATTTGCAGATGAACTGAAGCTCAGCAGTTTCTCTTTGAAGTCTGGTCCTGAAGTTTTTTTGCTGCAGGATGGCCACCTTAAGGCCTGCTATAGTGTGGCCAGGGAGGTTGAAGTGCTCTCCTACAGGTTTTTTTATATTGCCATTCCTAATATCTGATTTGTGTCCATTTATCCTTTTCCGTAGTGAGGAAAGGAAAAGCAGTTACTAAATGATAATATTTATAGAGCAGATCTAAGTGCTCCCATGTGAGGTAACAATCTTGGATGAGCAACTTTATCTGAACAAGTCATCATGGTTCTTTTTAGAAGCATTTGAAGATGACTCGAATAAACCTCAGGGCTATCTTTGTTTTTTAATTTCTGCAGGATGACGTGGAGCCAGATTTTTTTCCTGCTTTTGGTCATGTGGCTTGCTTTTTCTGAAGAACACATACTCAAAAGAAGTAAATTAAGATGCCTAATCCCCACTATGCACACTCATGTTTATGGCGCAGCTAGCAAGTCAAGAAGCTACCTTTATTTAAATTACTTGTTACGGCAGCTTCCCTCATCTGTAACACCAGCTCTAATTACCTGGTGAGTGAGACTGCCAACATTATTATAAACAGCTTGCTATTCCTACCATAGCAGCAGAGCATGCCAATGGGCATGATGAAAAGAAAGATTAAAATGGCTACAGAACTTGGAGGAGATCTCTGGAAAAAGTGAAATGGTTCATTTCTTTTATGGAACCACTCATTTGCGCTCTAATTTCCATTCTGCTGCTTACTCTGTAATCCATCCAGACCCTGGTTGGTACCGCAGAGGTGGCACTGTCAAATGGGCTGCGTACTGCTTGATATAGCTGTCTAAAATTGGAAACCCAAGCAAAGAGAACACATAATAAACCTGAGGGGAAAAAAGCCTGTAGCTTCACAGAAATATTCTGCAGCAAACACATGCACAAGCTATCTATGCTCCCATGTCAATATCCCAAATGATTTATTTGGTAGGAGGCCTGATGGCACTGCCCTCAAAGTGAAAGGCACTTAGAATTTGATTTTTTCTGGGCTATAGAAATTAACATCCTTCTTCCTTTAGTCAGCAGCTATATTTTTAACATAAATCACATTAGAATATTAAACTGTCCACATATGTAAATTACCCATACATGGACTACTATATGCGTTAGCCTGCAAAATCCAGAAAGCAGCTTGTGGCAGATGGCCCAATAAAATAGAAATTAGTTAATTTTTACCACTAAGAAAGATTTTTTCAAGTAAAAAAAATTAAGTCTCTCACACGCAGGTATACAATGAGAGGAGAGGTATATAATGCCTATACACCATTAAAAAATTAAAGCTGATTGAAGTATACAGAGCCTGATTTTCTCCACACTTATACAGGTTTTACACTACTGAAATTCCATTGACTCCATGAGAGCTACTCCTGATTTGCACTGGTGAGTGGAGAATGAGGCCTATACAGTATTTGCTCTCTGAAACTGTTTGCCTTTCTTTAATGGACAGCTATGGATAATATCTGAAGAGGTCTCCATCTTCTTTCCATGCAGCTAGGTCAGCCTACAACTAAGCACACTACAGCACTACCTCCAGAATGGGATTTTCTGGTATTAACTAGCAGCAGTAACATATCAGTGCTGCTGAGACTATTACATCACTTCTTCAATAGCAGGAAGGATGGGAACAAACATGTTACATCCCACCTTCTTGCACAGGTAAATGTGTGGAATTATTAGGTAGTGTAAGCCGGTCGTGTCGGGGCTCGTCCCTTTCAGGCGCGGCGGGGAGCCAGGGCGCCTCCTAGCACGCTGCAGTCCGGGTAGGCTTAGCCCCTCCGCAGGTGTTGAGGGGGTACACGGTCTGCAAACAAGGTAGAGCCCCGGCCCTCTAGCCGGGGCTGGGGCTCTCAAAGTAGATAAGCCCCAGCCCTTAGACAGGGCAGGGCAGTAACAGTTCAAGCTCAGGCCTCTAGCAGGGGCTGAGCAAACACAGTATCAGCCCAGGCCCTTGGCAGGGCGGGGCAGTAGCAGTTCATGCTCAGGCCTCTAGCAGGGGCTGAGCAAACACAATATCAGCCCGGGCCCCTGGCAGGGCGGGCAGTAGCAGTTCAAGCTCAGGCCTCTAGCAGGGGCTGAGCAAACACAGTATCAGCCCAGGCCCTAGGCAGGGCGGGGCACCAAACACAAGTCTAGTTAGCTCTGGCCCTCTGGATCAGGGCAGAGCAGTGGCAAAGTCAAAGGGGGCCCAGCCCTTGGTTCGGGCAGACACCAAACACAAGTCTAGTTAGCTCTGGCCCTCTGGATCAGGGCAGAGCAGTGGCAATAGGCGGGAAGAGGGGGAGTCTGCCACCCGGTTACGGGTGGCAGGGGGAATGTAGGCCCTCCCACTCCACTGCGTTCCAGCCCGGGGCCCTAACAGCAGTCAAGACCCGCTGCGGTCAGTGGGGATGGGTTCGGGCTCTTCAGGAGCCAGACCAGGGTCAGCTACCCCCGGGCCACTTCCAACCTCCCCCTCTCTGGGTACCTGGTCCTTGCCAACGTCGTCTGGGGGGTCCCAGACCATGGGCTCCTCCGGATACCGGTCGTGGGGAAGCTCAGGCCACTCCTCAGGGCATCGGGTACACGGCAGGTCAGGCCGACGTTCCTCCGGGTACTGGATCTGAGGCAAGTCCAGCCAGCACTCCTCTGGGTAGTGGGCGCGGGGCAGGCTGGACCCGGCGGGAGCCCGGGCACCAGCATCTGTCCTCTCTGGCAGCCTGCGCCCAACTGAGTGCTGGGGCCGGGCTTTTATACTTCCTGTCCCGCCCCTTGACTTCCGGGGGGCGGGGACAGGCAGTGCTGGCTCCGTCCACTGAGGCACCTGCTCTGGCTTGTCCCTCTCAGGCACGGCGGGGAGCCAGGGCACCTCCTTACACCCCCCCCCCCCCAAGGCTGGCTCCCGGGCAACGGAGCCAGGCTCGTCCATGCCCCCCAGGCGGGAAAGGAAGTCTGCGTTGGCGTGGTCCTTTCCCGCCCTGTGGCGGACGGTGAAGGCGTAGGGCTGCATGGCTAAGTACCACCGTTGAAGCCGCATGTTGTGGTCTTTCATACGGCATAGCCATTGGAGGGCGGAGTGGTCAGTGACGAAAGTGAACGGGGCCCCAAGGAGGTAGTAACGCAGAGCATCGCAGGCCCACTTCGCCGCGAGGGCCTCCTTTTCGACGACTGCGTAGTTTTGTTCTCTGGGGAACAGCTTCCGGCTGATGTAGAGAACCGGATGCTCCTCCCCATCCACCTCCTGTGAGAGGACAGCCCCGAGCCCGACTTCCGACGCATCTGTCTGTAGGACGAATGGTCGCTGGAAGTCCGGGCTAAACAAGACTGGCTTGCTGCAGAGGCTTGCCTTAAGTGCCTGGAAAGCCTCGTCACACTCGAGGGTCCAGCGTACGTGTCGCGGGCTGTCTTTGGTAAGGAGCCCGCTCAAGGGGGTGGCCATCGCTGCAAACTGAGGAATGAACCGCCGATAATAACCCGCCAGCCCCAAGAACTGGTGGACTTGGCGCTTTGTGGTTGGCGGTGGACAGGCAGCAATGGCCTGAACCTTGTCCACAAGAGGTTTCACTTGTCCATTGCCAACGGTATACCCCAAGTAGGTGGTCTCACGCCAGCCGATGCGGCACTTCTTAGGGTTGGCCATTAACCCCGACTCCCGCAAGGACCTTAGGACGGCGGCGACCTTGTCCAGGTGGGTTTCCCACTGCCGACTGTAGATGACCACGTCATCTAGATAGGCTGCGGCGTAGTCGTGATCCAGTTGGAGGAGGCGGTCCATCAAGCACTGGAACGTTGCGGGTGCCCCATGAAGGCCGAAGGGCATTCGCGTGAAGTGGTACAGGCCGGTCGGAGTGGCGAACGCGGTTTTCTCCCGGGAGGCCGGATCCAGGGGGATCTGCCAATACCCCTTGCTTAAGTCCAGGGTCGTGATATAGCGGGCCTCTCCCAACCGGGCCAGCAGCTTGTTGATTCGGGGCATGGGGTAGGCGTCAAATTTGGAGACGGCGTTAACGCGCCTAAAGTCGATACAGAAGCGCTGGGAGCCATCGGGTTTAGGCACCAGGACGATGGGACTACACCACCTCACTTTGTGATGGCTCAATCACTCCTAGGTCTAGCATCGCCCGTACCTCGTCTTCAACGATTCGCCTTCGGTGATACGGCAGGGGTCTGGCCGTGGCCCGGATCACCACCCCCGGCTCCGTCTGAATCTGATGATAGGCCATGGAAGTGTACCCCGGCTGGGCCGTAAAAGTGCGAGGGAATGCTTGAAGGAGGCAGTGGGTTTGCTCGAGCTGCTCTTCTGTCAGCATTTCCCCAAGCTGGGGCCCCTCGGGGTCTTCCGTAGTGTGTACCTGGGGCCCTAGTTCGGGTTCTGGTGGACAGGGATTGATCAGCAACCCTTCTCGTTCCCGCCAGGGTTTAAGGAGGTTAACATGATACCATTGGAGCTCTTTCCGTCGGTCGGGCTGACGAATTTCATAGGTGACGGGGCCCACCTTTCGCACCACCTCGTACGGGCCCTGCCATCGAGCCGGGATCTTGGACTCGCTGGAGGGGAGAAGGAGTAAGACCCGGTCCCCAGGTTGGAAGTCCCGGGTGCGCGCATTCCGGTTGTACGTCTGGGCCTGCATCTCTTGGGCGGCTTTTAAGTTTGCTTGTGCCAGGGTCCCAGCCTGTTTGAGACGCTTCTGGAGCTGGATCACATATTGCAGGAGACCCTGGGCGGGTGAGGGGGTTTGCTCCCAGGTCTCCCTCATCAGGTCCAACAGGCCCCGCAGTTGGCTGCCATACAATAGTTCGAACGTCGAGAACTTGGTTGAGGCCTGGGGGACCTCTCGCCCCGCCAAGAGCAAGGGCGGGAGTAGCTGGTCCCAACGGTGGAGGTCTTCTGGGGGGAATTTCCTCAACATATCCTTGAGGGTTCGATTAAACCTCTCTACCAAGCCGTCGGTTTGGGGATGATACACCGAGGTTCGCAGTTGCTTGATCCCCAGGAGCCTGCACACCTGCTCCAACAGTCGCGAGGTGAAGTTGGTCCCCTTAACCCTGAGGATCTCCCGGGGCAAGCCGACGCGGGCGAAGACCTTAACCAGTTTGCCTGGGATGGTGCGGGCGGTGATGTTACGGAGTGGGATCGCCTCGGGGAACCGGGTGGCGTAGTCCAGCATCACGAGTATGTACTGGAACCCCGCAACACTCTTAGGGAGCGGTCCCACCAGGTCCATGGCCACCCGCTCAAAAAGGGTCTCGATTAACGGCATCGGGACCAGTGGTGCCTTGGGCGTCCTCGCCGGCGCGGTCAACTGGCAATCCGGGCACGAGGTACAATAGTCCTTCACCTCGCGGTATATCCCCGGCCAATAGAAGCTCCCCAATATTCGGGCTAGGGTCTTTTCAGTACCCAGATGTCCGGCAGCCAAGACGTCATGGGCCAGTTTCATGACCGCCCGCCGATGACAGCGGGGTACGAGGAGTTGTGATCGGGGCTCCCTGGTGTGTGTGTCCCTCTTGACCCGATACAAGCGGTTCTGTCGCAACTCGAAGTGTGGCCACCGGGCAGCTCACCCGGGATCGAGGATAGTCCCATCCACGGCAGCGAGCTGGTCATATGCCTCACTGAGGGTGGGGTCAGCTCTTTGGTCCCGGCAGAAGTCTGTGGGGGCCGAGGGATCCCTGGCCTCGCCCGGGGAAGCATCATCCCCGTCCTCGGCAGCGGGGTCCCCCGGGGGGTCCAGCTCATCCTCTTCCATTTCTGGGGGCCCCCGCTCATCGTCCTTCCCTTCTGGGGCCTCTCCTTCCAAGGCTGGTACGGGACCCAGGCCGCCTCCGGCATGTCGGCGTAGGACGGCCGGAAACCCGGACCAGTCCCGGCCCAGGATCACTGGATACGCCAGACTCGGTGCGAGACCTACCACCATCCGTCGGGTCTCCCCATCTATTGTCAGTTGGGCCCAGGCGCTGGGGTACGGCCATACGTCACCGTGGATACATTGTAAGCGAATTTCCCCCAGGCGTGCATCCGCCGGGGGACCTAAGTGGTTGCGGATTAATGTCTGTCCGCAACCGGAGTTGAGGAGGGCCACGGTCGGGTACCCCTCAACCATCAGAGGCGCTGTAATCTTGGCGGGCTGTCAGCGCTGGGCCCGAGCCTCCCCGGAGCAGACTTGACTCCATTTGGGGGCAATCCCTCTGGAGATGTCCCGACTTGCCGCAGGAGAAACAAGGCCCTAGGTCGGGTCGTCCGACTCGGGGCCGGGTCCTGAGGAAGTCCCTTGCGGGGTTCCAGGGCACCTTCCAGGGACCGGGAGTTGGGGCTTGAGCCGGCCGTGCTGGTGGGGCTGCAGCCCGGGTGGGTGTCGTCTTCTTCTCAGGGTTGGGGCGTTCTGGCCCCGGGGGGGTTGGTCGGCCTGTCGGGCCCACTGGGGCTTCTGCCGCCAGGAAGTCCTCCATCCGGGTGACAGCGGCAGCCAGTGTTGCCAGTCGATGACGGAGGACCCAGGCCCTTCCTCGCGATGGCAGGATGTGGGTGAACTGTTCAAGGATCACCTGCTCTGCTAGCTCTTCCGACGTTCGACGGTCGGGCTGCAACCACCACCGGCAGGTCTCCCGCAGTTCCTGGGCCACCATACAAGGCCGGGCCCCCGTGGGGTACGTCAGGCCCCTGAACCGCTGTCGAAACGTCTCCGGGCTCACATCGAGGGCGTCCAGGATGGCGGATTTCACCTGCCTATAGTCCTGGGCGGCCTCGGCAGACAGGCCTCGGTAGACTGCCTGAGCCACTCCTGTCAGGTACGGCGCCAGGATGGAGGCCCATTGGTCAGGATTCCACCCCGTGACAGTGGCCACCTGCTCAAAGGTGACCAGGAAGGCCTCCGGGTCATCACCCGGGCCCATCTTGGTCAGTCGGATCGGTGGGCGGGCCCCGGGCTGCCATCGATGCCCCCCGACTGGACCCCCTCTCGGGGCCCCCGCTCCACTGCAAGGTGCTGGAGGAATTTCAGCTGGAACTCCTGCTGCTGCTGAACCAGGTCCTGGATCAGCTGGCGTTGTTGAGTTCCCAGCTGCTCGATGAGCTGCTGCTGCTGCTGAAGCTGGGCAGCCTGCTGCTCCTCTTGCCGTCGTGACTGCGCCACCTGCTGCCGATCCTGGTTCTCGGTCGGAAGGGTGGCGAGGTGGGACAGGTCCATCTCGGGGGAGGGGACTCCCTCTCCCGCGGCCCCCCATTCACCGGCGTTAAGGGTCCGCGCCCACATCCTGGGCGATACCCCCAATGGTGCTTCCAAGTGTAAGCCGGTCGTGTCAGGGCTCGTCCCTCTCAGGCGCGGCGGGGAGCCAGGGCGCCTCCTAGCACGCTGCAGTCCGGGTAGGCTTAGCCCCTCCACAGGTGTTGAGGGGTATAGGGTCTGCAAACAAGGAAGAGCCCTGGCCCTCTAGCCGGGGCCGGGGCTCTCAAAGTAAATAAGCCCCAGCCCTTGGACAAGGTGGGGCAGTAACAGTTCAAGCTCAGGCCTCTAGCAGGGGCTGAGCAAATACAGTATCAGCCCAGGCCCTTGGCAGGGCGGGGCAGTAAACACAAGTCTAGTTAGCTCTGGCCCTCTGGATCAGGGCAGAGCAGTAACAAAGTCAAAGGGGGCCCAGCCCTTGGTTCGGGCGGGGCACCAAACACAAGTCTAGTTAGCTCTGGCCCTCTGGATCAGGGCAGAGCAGTGGCAATAGGCGGGAAGAGGGGGAGTCTGCCACCCGGTTACGGGTGGCAGGGGGAACGCAGGCCCTCCCACTCCATTGCGTTCCAGCCCAGGGCCCTAGCAGCGGTCAAGACCCGCTGCGGTCAATGGGGATCCTGGCCGCAACACACTGACATGGGTTTGGGCTCTTCAGGAGCCAAACCAGGGTCGGCTATCCCCGGGCCACTTCCAACCTCCCCCTCTCTGGGTACCTGGTCCTTGCCAACGTCGTCTGGGGGGTCCCAGACCATGGGCTCTTCCGGATACCGGTCGTGGGGAAGCTCAGGCCACTCCTCGGGGCATCGGGTACACGGCAGGTCAGGCCGACATTCCTCCGGGTACCGGATCTGAGGCAAGTCCAGCCAGCGCTCCTCTGGGTAGTGGGTGCGAGGCAGGTCCGGCCAGCGCTCCTCTGGGTAGTGTGCGCGGGGCAGGCTGGGCCCAGCAGGAGCCCGGGAACCAGCGTCTGTCCTCTCCGGCAGCCTGTGCCCAACTGAGCGCTGGGGCCGGGCTTTTATACTTCCTGTCCTGCCCCTTGACTTCCAGGGGGCGGGGACAGGCAGTGCTGGCTCCGCCCACTGAGGCACCTGCTCTGGCTCGTCCCTCTCAGGCACGGCGGGGAGCCAGGGCGCCTCCTTACAGGTACCAAAAAGCCTTTCCTCCCAATGGATAAGTAGGTAGAATCTTTGTCTAAAACATATCTCCATCTCATTATGGCTACTCATGATATTATGTGAAATCTTATGGTCCCCCTTTCCTGCACGATTAATATGATACCTTTTAAGGTAGATTTATTATTTTGAACAGGTTGCATAACCCTTAAACTGCAAAGTGCCTCTTGACATACGCTTTCTTGCACATATGGGCTTAATGCAAGTTTTATGTATTGGAAAATTTAGGAATAATGGAATTAAAAAGGTACAAACGCCAGTCTACTAATAGCTGACTGTTTGTACAGAGACAATGTGGGTGAGGTAATATCTTTTACTGGACCAACTTCTGTTAGGCCATGGCTACTCTACAAAATTAATTATGTTGGCATAAAGTTGCCGCGGTTAGCACATCACTTGTGTGCATGCATACTTGGATCCTTTTATTGAGGGGGGCTGTACTCCCCAGAAGTGCTTGTATTGATACACAAAAGTGGTGTACCAGAGGGAGGTATTACCACCATCCAGTGCACTGTCTTTTCAGAAGTTTTGGCAATGCATAATGGGGCAGAAAATTAGTTGTGCCGCGGTGACTGGGAGCAAGAGATCAACTTTCCAGTGTGCAGCTGTCTTCATCCCATAATGTCACCTACAGCCCACAATTTTTGCACCTTTTTTCAAAATCTCACAAATCTATACAGCCCCCCTTTGCTGTCCACCATCTTCACCAGAAATGTGGAGCCTGCACAGCTCTGCACTATTGTCATGAGCATTGCAAGCACAGGGCACACAACCCTGCAATATTTGCAGATCCGCAAGAAGAACCAACAATTCAGTGGGGAACATGACAATTTCTTGGAGGACAGCTGCTGTGGAACACAGCAAGAACCTGTTCAAGGTTCTTAGTGGCATTCATGGAGCAGCTTCAAACAGTGGAATGCTGCTTCTGAGCCCAAGGAATGAGCACTGACTGGCGGGAGTATACTGTAATGCAAGTTTGGGATGATGAGCAGTGGCTGCAGAACTTTCAGGTGTGCAAGGCCGCATTCCTGGATCTGTGTGCCGAGCTCGCTCCAGACCTCCAGCACAGGAACACCAAAATGAGGAGTGCATTGACAGTGGAAAAGCATGTGGTAATTGCACTGTGGAAACTTGCAATGCCAGATTACTACTGGTCAGTTGGAAATCAATTTGGAGTCAAAAAATCCACTGTAGGGGCTGTTGTCATGTGCATATGCAAAGCCACTAATCACCTCCTGCTATGCAAGACTGTGACCCTCAGCAATGTGCCCGATATAGTGGATGGATTTACATCAGTGGGGTTCCCAAACAGCAGTGGAGAGATAAACTGCATGTATATCCCTATTTTGGCACAAGCCCACCTTGCCAAAGAGTACCTCAACAGAAAAAGCTACTTTTCTATGGGTATGCAAGCATTGGTGGATCATCTCATACAAGTACTGTAGTGTAATCTCATTATCATAAAAGTGCAATTTACAAATGTAGAATTATTTTTTTACATAACTGAACTCAAACAAATCAAACAATGTAAAACTTTAGAGCCTACAAGTTCACTCACAGTTCTACTTCTTGTTCAGCTAATCGCTAAGACAAACAAGTTTGTTTATATTTATGGGAGATAATGCTGCCTGCTTTTTATTTATGTCACCTGAAAGTGAGAAGAGGCTTTTGCATGGCACTGTTGTAACTGATGTTGCAAGGATTTATATGCCAGATATGCCCTTTTATGCTTCGACTTGTAGATTGCACTATCTTTTGTTTATCTTTTTTACAGTGCAAATATTTGCAATAAAAAATAATAATATAAAGTGAACACTGTACATTTTGTATTGTGTTGCAATTGAAATCAATATACTTGAAAATACAGAAAAACATCGAAAAAGATTTATAATAAACAATAATAGAATACCTATTTAAATGTAACAGGGTGATTAGATGGCGATTAATTGCATTAATTTTTTAAATCTTGCAATTAATCATGATTAATTTTTTGATTGACAGCCCTAAAAGAAACACACACATCAGATATTAGGAATGGCAATATACAAAAACCTGTAGGAGAACACTTCAACCTCCCTGGACACACAATAGCAGATTTAAATGTACCCATCCTGCAGCAAAAGAACTTCAGGACCAGACTCCAAAGAGAAACTGCTGAACTTCAGTTCATTTGCAAATTTGACACCATCAGTTCAGGATTAAACAAAGACTGTGAATGACTAGCCAACTTCAAAAGCAGTTTCTCCTCCCTTGGTGTTCACACCTCAACTGCTAGAAGAGGGCCTCATCCTCCCTGATTGAACTAACCTCGTTATCTATAGACTGATTCTTGCCTGCATATTTATACCTGTTTCTGGAAATTTCCACCACATGCGCCTGATGAAGTGGGTATTCACCCATGAAAGTTTATGCTCCAATACATTTGTTAGTCTATAACAGGAGTCAGCAACCTTTCAGAAGTGGTGTGCCAAGTCTTCATTTATTCACTCTAATTTAAAGTTTCACGTGCCAGTAATACATTTTAACATTTTTAGAAGGTCTCTTTCCATAAGTCTATAATTTATAACTAAACTATTGTTGTATGTAAAGCAAAATAAGCTTTTAAAAATGTTTAAGAAGCTTCATTTAAAATTAAATTAAAATGCAGAGTCCCCCGGACCAGTGCCCAGGACCCAGGCAGTGTGAGTGCCACTGAAAAATCAGCTCGCATGCCGCCTTCGGCACATGTGCCATAGATTGCCTACCCTCTCATCTATAAGGTGCCACAGGACTCTGTCGCTTTTTACAGATCCAGAGTAACATGGCTACTGCTCTGATTCATGTCCATTTCACCTACACATACCCCAACTGTGTGGCTTTTACAAGTTAGTGTATGTGAGGCTGTGACTGTCTTTAACGTTCCACCAGGCTGGAGTGGCAGTGGTAGTGCAGTGGCCTCTGATGTATATGGAATGTTGAGTTCTCAGTGGGCTGCAGAGGGAGGCGAACCTGAGAATGTTGACTCTGCAGGTCCACCAGCACCTGTGTCTGCTGACTGAGAAGCTCCATTATGTCCTGATTCATCTCCCTCTCTTTTTCCTGCACCTTTCTCCTCTCCACCTTTTCCTTCTCCAGGCTGTCCCCAGTGTTCATCCTCCAGGCCCTGTGCTCATGGTCTGATGCAGCACTGCCTTGCAGGATCTCATTGAACATGTCCTCCTGAGTCTTCTTATTTATCCTCATTATCTGGGTCAGGCGTTTCTAGTGCCACCACAAAGGGAGTTCTCTCTTTCTTTTTATAAGTTGTGGGCCAGAGTGAGTGGTTATTTGTGGAATTAGTTAATTCTTATTCTAATTAATTAATTAATTCCTTAATTCTGCTAAACTTTCTGGGTGTCTCTGTGGCTAGATTCCCAGTTTATCAGAGTAATAAGGGGTTAAGGTAGCGGCACAGTCTCTTAAGGAGTCAGTGCTGAATGCTACAGTATCCATTGAGGTGGCTGGTTGGTTCTGTGCAGTTATGGGTCTGGTCAAACCCGCCATTACCTGCACTAGGGCCCAATGGATTAAATAATTCTCAGGATCCTCATTGGGTTCTTGGGCCAATATCGCCACTTGCGCCATTAAATGCCTGCGGCCCATCAGTTCCCCAAAAGTTGTTAACAATTCTACAATATTTGTGTTGGGCTCACAAATTATTCTACCAATAAGCCCCCAAATTTCGGATGCGGCACAGATGCTCATTAGGCGCCGCACTTCATTTGCATCTAGAGTTTCTCGGCCTGCAAGTTGGAGGACATTTAAACTCCATTTAGAAAAATTCTCTCGGTTTAAGGGTCCTAACCATTTTGACATGGCTTGGAGATCGGAGGCAGATGCAGGCATTGCAATGCTCCTTCCTTCTTCCATCACTGTTGCAGTCGCAGTGCGTCTTATGGCTGCCACAGGGATTTCATTTTCCTTGTTTTTAGAATCATAATCCCAAATATCTCCATCCCATGCTTTACTGGGATCCCATGGTTCATCATTCCAATTAACTGTGGTGCTTTGCTGGTTGTCACCCCATTCTCCTGCTGTTACCACCACCATCTGGTAGGTTGCAAATCCCAATTTTTGCTTAAGGTGTTTAATAAGGGATTCACAGTGATTATGACTGGCAGGCTCTGCCTTGTTCTAAAGTTAATTTCTTAACCATTCCCTTGTAACACCTGATTTTCTTTCTCTGTCTTATCCTTCTTCCCAGCCTGTTCCACTAACTCTCTCTCTCTCTCTCTTTCTGTTCTCTAAGTGCATCCCAAAGGGAATCTAACTGACTTTGTATTCTCATTCCCAGTACCTTCCATTTTTCAATTTCTTTTTCCGCTTGGGAAAGCTTCTTATGCAGAGAGGCATTCACCTCTTGGCAAGCAGCCAGACAGAGATATGACTCATTGCATCCTTCCTATAATAGCATGATTACTGCCGAATCTCTATTAGCCAAGGTGGAAAGTTTATAACCAGCATGTATTTAGCAAACTTGTCTTCCAAATCTGAGATGGTGTGGACTTCTGCCAGTACCTGTTTTGTCCATGGACTATGTCCATATTTTTGCAGGATTTGTTTAAAAGGAGCAATCTCTTGCACAAAAAACAGTGATCCTTGTCCTCCTCCCTTGGAGGCATCATCTTTGGATTGCTTCCTTTTCAACATTCTTACAAAAGATGCCACCTTATATACTATTGCTTTATGTACCACTATTTGCCTACACTCCTCTATCCTTCAGAGCTGGGTCTTACACAGGAAATGCAAGAAATACTGCTTGAAACTCTTGTACCCTTTGGAGTTTACTCCGATGCTTGAGTTAGAGTGAGAAACATGCTCATTCTCACTGCTGCTTGGGATTGCTTGTGCACGGCACCAGTCACAGCAGACATAGTGAGTATGGCCTCCTGGGGGTTAGAAAAATGAGGAGGGAATTGCTTGGTTGCATGAAACTAGTAGCATAAGGCATTGGCACTGAATGCTGGCACCATTTTCCACAAGCAATGGTGATTTTAGATGATATCTCACTCCTGAGGGTAACAAATGCACAGAAAACAGAGCTGCTGCTGGCATCCCAAAGCCACCTGGCCCCATATGCTGCTAGCCTGTGTACTGAAATAATGCCTGTCAAAGGCCTGGTCTACACTATGCGTTTAAACCGATTTAACGCTGTACCCATCCACACTACGAGGCCCTTTATATCGATATAAAGGGCTCTTTAAATCGGTTTCTGTACTCCTCCCCGACGAGAGGAGTAGTGCTAAAATCAGTATTATCATATCGGATTAGTGTTAGTGTGGCCGCAAATCGACGGTATTGGCCTCCGGGCGGTATCCCACAGTGCACCACTGTGACCGCTCTGGACAGCAATCTGAACTCGGATGCAGTGGCCAGGTAAACAGGAAAAGCCCTGCGAAATTTTGATTTTCATTTCCTGTTTGCCCAGTGTGGAGCTCTGATCAGCAATGCAGTCCCAAATTCAAAAAGAGCTCCAGCATGGACCATACGGGAGATACTGGATCTGATCGCTGTATGGGGA
Source organism: Gopherus evgoodei (assembly GCF_007399415.2). Taxonomy (NCBI): domain Eukaryota; kingdom Metazoa; phylum Chordata; order Testudines; family Testudinidae; genus Gopherus; species Gopherus evgoodei. The sequence continues at coordinate 89,025,065 of NC_044327.1, read as the reverse complement.
AACAAATCTGTTCTATCAAAGCTCCGTTACAGAAGATGAAATGCCAAAGCGTTTGAAAAAAAAATCTAGAGGCTACACAGTGCTGCGTGACAAGCATAACGGGAAGCCAGAGACTCAAACGGATGCTCATGGAGGAAGGGAGGGAGGGGGTACTGAGGACTCCAGCTATCCCACAGTCCCCAGGAGTCTCCAAAAAGTATTTGCATTCTTGGCTGAGCTCCCAATGCCTGTAGGTTCAAACACATTGTCCGGCATGGTTCAGGGAACAGATCATCAATTTACTCCCCCCCCAACGTGAAAGAAAAGGGAAAGAAATCGTTTCTTGACTTCTTTCAGTGTCACCCTATGTCTACTGAATGCTGCTGCTAGACGCGATGCTGCAGCAGTGAAGAGCAGTGTCCACTCCTCTCCCCTGCCCGGTGGCAGACGATGCAGTAGGATTGGTAGCCGTCCTTGTTATCAACCCATGAGTGCTCCTGGCTGGCTTCAGGTGAGGCTGGCCGGGGGCGCCTGGGTGAAAATAGGAATGATTCTCGGTCATTCCCAGTAGATGGTACAGAATGGCTGGTAACCATCCTTATCATAGCAACCGGGTGCTGAGCTCCATCAGCCCCCTCCCTTTCCTGTGTAAAGAAAAGATTCTGTCCTGCCTGGACTATCATAGCACCGGGAGGCTGCCTCCCCCTCATTTTATCTCACTAACAAGTCACTGTTTCTTATTCCTGCATTCTTTATAACTTCATGGCACAAATGGGGGGGGACACTACCACGGTAGCCCAGGAAGGTTGGGGGAGGAGGGAAGCAAAGGGTGGGGTTGTTGCAGGGGCACCCCCCGTGAATGGCATGTAGCTCATCATTTCTGCGGGAACTGACACGGAGCAGCTGTGCTCTCTGATACACTGGTTCTCTAGTACACTTGCCCCATATTCTAGGCAGAACTGACTCTATTTTTAGAAACCATAAAGGAGGGATTGACTCGGGGAGTCATTCCCAGTTTTGCCTTTGTGCCCCCAGCCGATCTCAGCCAGGGGCACCCATGATAGCAGCAGACAGTACAGAAGGACAGATAACCATCATCTCATTGCCAATTTACACCGGCAGCAGACGGTACAGAATGACTGATAACCATCTCTGCTATCATGCAAAAGCAAATGAATGCTGCTGTGTAGCGCTCTGTCCATGGCATCCAGTACACATACGGTGACTGTAAAAAAAAAAAAAAAAGCTGAATGGGCTCCATGGTTGCCGTGCTATGGCGTCTGCCAGGGCAATCCAGGGGAAAAGGGCACGAAATGACTGTCTGCTGTTGCTTTCCTGGAGGAAGGAATGACCGACGACATTTACCCAGAACCACCCGGGACAATGATTTTTGCCCCATCAGCCACTGGGCTCTCAACCCAGAATTCTAAGGGGTGGAGGAGACTGCGGGAACTATGGGATAGGTACGGAATAGCTACCCACAGTGCAACGCTCCGGAAATCGACGCTAGCCTCAGACCATGGACGCACACCACCGAATTAATGTGCTTAGTGTGGCCGCGTGCACTCGACTTTATACAATCTGTTTTATAAAACCGGTTTATGTAAAATCAGAATAATCCCATAGTGTAGACATACCCAAAGTTATCACTGACTGACATGGGAAAGTGTCCTACCGCAGAGGAAGAAATAAGGCTGCCATCCCTAGAAACCTTTAACAGAGGATTGCAGATAAGGACAATCAGAGGGAGGGCCAGGAGGGCCATTTGGCCTGGGCCTCAAGCTCAAAGGAGGCCTCAAACTTAGACACTTGTTAATTTTTTGGCATTTGATAAGTTTCACAACTTCTTGTTATGCACATCCCTATCGGACCAAAATGTGACACATTCTCTCAACTTAGAGCTGCCAATTTAAGCAAATAAGAGCTGTGCTTTCTGTTAACTGATATAGATTTTGTCATATTAGAGCTAAAAATGTTCATAAATATTAATAAAAATATATTGGTTCTGGTGGCACAAGATTAGACCTTGATGAACAGGTCCTCTCAGATCAGCTGATTATATAAACAAACCACTACTAGTGGCTGGTGCTGGATCAAGTGCATGTTGAAAGGTAGAGAATTGTTACATTTTAGTGTCTTTATAGTTTTATGTCTAGTTGACTAAGCAATTATTTATGTGTGAGAATTCCTCATTATTATCTTCACATGGTAGCTAAAAGAGGTGACTGGTTGGTTGGTTGAGCCTTGGCTTGGTAGCATGGCCATAATCATAGGCTTTCATAGTCTATAGGCCCAGATTCAAGGTGAAAATTTGTGAGGACAATCCTGTACAGTGAGTTTTGTGAGAATACACATTTGAAATTTTTGAACATTATCCCTTGGTCTTTATCTGTGTCTACTATTATACTATATAATATGTCATCTCTTTTTCTTCAGGTCAGCCTGTTATATTATACTTTGCGTGCTTGAGTTTTGATTCAGTGATAAGGATATTAAGCTGTCTGACTTTCATTTTGTGTTCTTAATGAGTATTCCTTCGTTTTAACTCTTTTCACCATTTGTGTACATGTTTACAGCAGAATATTTCAAGTGTGGATAGGCTACATACTGACCAGATAGATCACTATGAAGAGGAGATTTGAAAGTGGTGCAAGCAAGAGATGGCGAAAACAAGTGACTGAAGCAGCAGCTAAGAGCTCAAAGTCAATAACTTCATTTCTCAAACCGCTGGAAAACACACCTTATTCAACAAACAATGCTACAGATAATGAAAACTCTGCAACTGCAACAGGTGATATGTCAATGCCAATACCTGAACATGAGGAAAGTAGTCAAAAAGGAGATGTGCCAACAGTAACAGATGCAGCAGAAGTTCCTGTGTATGATCAAGAAACTCAACAGCAACAGGAAGATGTAGATCTTACGCAGCAACAGCAATGCATGAGTACTACAAGTTTGACTGTGACTGACATTGGAATTATCGACAAGAGCAATGCTACACAAATGCAGTCTTTTCTTCAAATTAGTTGTTTTGAAATCCCAAGTAACATTTCACGAGATGCTGATAATCATGCTTTCCCTGCTCGTCTGCTGACAAAATCTCTTCCAAATTTTCAGACCAGCACAAAAGACTGATTATGCTGAAATATAGAAAAACAACCTTTGTACTGTGCACCCTGCTTTATTTTGAACAAAAGTGCTCCAAAAGCATCAGTTCTCTCTGATCAATCAGGATGGAGCATCCACAGAGGTTGAAGGAAGTTGAAAGATCAAATACCATCAGATGAGAGAAGGAATTGATTATTTCCCTATATTTGGCACTGATGAGGCCACACCTGGAGTACTGCACTCAGTTTTGGTCCCCCCACTTCAGAAGGGATATGGACAAATTGGAGAGAGTCCAGTAGATGGCAATGGAAATGATTAAGGGGTTGGGGCACATGACTTATGAGGAGAGGCTGAGGGAACTGGGATTATTTAGTCCGCAGAAAAGAAGAGTGAGGAGGAATTTGATAGCAGCCTTCAACTACCTGAAGGGGTGTTCCAAAGTGGATGGAACTAGGCTGTTAACAGTGGTGGCAGATGATAGAACCAGAAGTAATGGTCTTAAGTTGCAGTGGGGGAGGTCTAGGTTGGATATTAGGAAACTCTATTTCACTAGGAGGGTGGTGAAGCACAAGAATGGGTTACCTAAGGAGGTGGTAGAATCTCCATTCTTAGAAGTTTTTAAGGTTCGGCTTGACAAAGCTCTGGCTGGGATGATTTAGTTGGTGCTGGTCCTGCTTTGAGCAGGGGATTGGACTAGATGATCTCCTGAGATCTCATCCAACCCTAATATTGTATGATTATATGATTCTATGAGAGTTCAACGCCACACAAAGAAAACTATGTTGCATGGAAATCATCCAGAAGGGCAGCATCAGCTGAAAGTTCAATTGAGAATTTACTCTTGACTGAACTCTCTACAGAAATTAATAACTGGAAAAAAAACTTCTTGAGAGCACTCTGAATGTCATCCTTTTTCATTCTGAGCGGGTATTGGCTTTCTTTGGTTCCAGTCAACATATTGAAAATCGTGCAAACGGAAGCTTTCTAGGCATAGTTGAGCTGCTCAGCAAATATGACCCACTTTTATCAGAGCGTGTTAAAGGTGTTCGAGAATTGCAAGAGAGTTAAAAGTGCATGCAAGTCCATTCTCTCTCCATACGCATACAAAATGAGTTTATTGAACTATGTGGGTCATTCATACAAACAACGATTCTCGATGAGATTCGAAATGCTAAGTATTTTTCAATCAATCATTGTTGATGCCACTCCAGAATGTTCTCACAAGGAACAGACTACTATGTTTATTCGATACATTAGGATTGTAGACAGTTCAACATTTTCAATTGAAGAAAGGTTTATTTTGTTTGATAATTTCACTAGAAAAACTGGAAAAGAAACTGCTGCTTGAGTACCAGCAAATCTAGAAGGTTTTAAGTTAGATTTTCAAGCCTACATTGGTCAAGCCTATGACAATGGATCTAATGTGGCTGGGAAGTACAAAGGTATACAAGCAGTTCTGCTTGAGCATAATTCAGACTGTATTTTCTCCAGCTGTGGAAACCACACACTAAACCTTGTAGGTGTTGACTGTGCTGAATCATGCAAGGAGGCAATTATTTACTTTGGAACTGTTTAGCAAATGTATGATCTCTTCAGTAGCAGTCCACAAAGATGAGAAATTCTGAAGCAATATCTTCCTGTTTCACTGCATGGGATGTCCAAAACGAGATGGTCTGCACAGATTAATGGTGTTCAGTCAGTTGCGCAGCATTTGAATTCAATGAGGAAGTCTTTAAATGAGTTTGAATCTCTCAATCTCACTGCACAGGCTTGAACTGAACTTCTGTCTATCCAGAAGCACCTGTCCAAACCCGAATGCATTCTGATGTCATCTTTATGGATGAAGTTACTTACAATGATCCATCAAACTAATCTGGTAATTGAAGTACGCAATGCTACACTTGATGTTGAGAGGGATAACATTGAAAGTCTTATCAATGACATTCAACAATGAACAACTGAACAATGGGATGCGATCCTGACTGAGTCCAAATTAATAGCACAAAATATTGGCATTTCATCTGAGTTCTCCACCAAACACAGCTTACCTCCTGATGGTGAGCAGCATTATAGGTGTGACAGGTTAGATCACAGAAACCCCCTGGGAGCTTCCACCTGATGTGCCAAGACTATTTCTTCTCCTGCTTTCCCTGCCAGCTCGGAACCCCAGCACCCTGTCCTGCTGAGGCAGACACACCTGTCTGCTCCAACACAGACCCAGGGTCTGAATTACTTGCCCCAAAGCTTCAGACTTAACTGAAAGCAGCTCACAGAAGTGTTCCTGCCTTTAACACTCAGATGCCCAACTCCCAATGGTGTCTAAACCCAAATAAATCCATTTTACCCTGTATAAAGCTTACACATGGTGAACTCATAAATTGTTCTTCCTCTGTAACACTGATAGAGAGATATGCATGGCTGTTTGCTTCCCCAGGTATTAATACATACTCTGAGTTAATTAATAAGTAAAAAGTGATTTTATTAAATACAGAAAGTAGGATTTAAGTGGTTTCAAGTAGCAACAAACAGAACAAAGTAAGTCGCCAAGCAAAATAAAATAAAATGCGCAATCTATGTCTAATCAAACTGAATACAGATAAGATCCTCACCAGCTCCAGAATGCTCCCTTTTACAGACTAATCTCCTTTTAGCCTGGGTCCAGCAATCACTCACACCCCTTGCACACTATCCTTTGTTCCAATTTCTTTCTTTCCTGGGGAGTGGAGAGGCTCTCTCTTTATCCAGCTGAAGATAAAATGGAAGGGTCTCCCAGGGGTTTAAATTGACTCTCTCTTGTATGTGGAGACCCCCTCCTCACTCCTAGGCAAAGTCCAGTTCCAAGGTGGAGTTCTGGAGTCACCTGGGCAAGTCACATGTCCATGCATGACTCACAGTCTTTACAGCCAGAAGCCATTGTCCACATGGTATCTTGTATGTCTCCAGGAAGACTTCCTCTGTGGATTGGAGCATTCCAAGATGCATGTTCCCCAAGTGCTTCCTGATTGGGTACTTAACTTTGCGAATTCCTTCCTAAAGAAGCCAATCAAATGCCTCACAAAGCTTACTTAGAAATCAAGCTAGTATATAGCCAATATTCTTAACCTCAAGTACAAAATGATATATGTGTACAAATAGGATGAACAGATATAGTAGACCATAACCTTTACAGAGATATGTTACATGGCACAGGCAGCACAAAACATATTCCAGTTATGTCATATTTCCATAAAGCATTATGGGGTACAGCATCACAATAGGGTCAATATCTTCCTTGTCATCATTAACTCTATTCAACCAGGTCTTACACGTCGATTTGAGTCACTGTGACTAATTTGTACCCTTTTTGGTTTCTTTGGCAGATCAACAGACTGAGTAACGAAGATCTACTTTCTGCAGCTGAACAAGTTCAGCAACAGTACAATAAAGAAATCTCAAAAGATCTCACTGATGAGGTCATCTTCCTCAAACAAATATATTCCACGAACTTTCAATTGGATTGCAAGCCAAAGGAATTGCTTCAAGAAATACTCAAACTTGGACTCTCTGGGATGTTTCCTAGTATCATAATTGCATTGCGTAGCATATTTTTGTCAGTTTGCCTGCATCAGTGGCTTCAGGTGAACGCACCTTCAACGTGTTGAAGCAGGTAAAGAACTATCACCATTCAGCTATGGGACAAGAGCATTTGAATAGGTTCACCATGCTTAATATCAACTGTGACATTGTACAAAAGCTAGATTTTTCCTCAAAAATTAGTGCATTTGCAGAGAAAAAGGCTAAAAAAAGCATTTGTTAAAAAAATATTCAAATTACATCTCATTCTTTTTTGGTGCCTTATTTTGTTTTCATGTGTTTTCTGTATTGAAGCAGGTTCTCTCGCAGTATTTGGATGGTCCATTGTATGATGCAATCTACTTCCCTTGTGGAGTGTCCTTGTTTGGTGAAGGCAGTTTTAAATGTATTAAGGTGGTATTTGAGTGCCTGGCTGTAGATAACAGATTTCTTGGTGTGTTTGGGGTAGTTACTGGATCTGTGAAAGTAGGTGAGGTGGGTTTCTTATCTATAATTGTATTCAGGGTTCCACTCTTGAAGCTGATTGGGGTTCAGGAGTATTGTTTGTCTAACATTGAGCTAATGGGTGGCATTTAATAAATAATATATAAAACAATATGGAAACTAAACTTACTTGGGAACAGCAAACACAACTCGGGTGGGGTTTGGAAGAAGGTCAAAACATTATTATTCTATACTGTAGTAGTATCTGGGAGCCTCAGTCATGGCTCAGGACCCTATTATGCTAGGCACTATACAAACAGAACAAGATACAGTATCATCATTAACTGCATAATAAGAAAATACTTTAAAAAAATAAATGGCAATTAAACAATTCTAGTTTTTCAACCAAAATCAGTCTCCCCATAAACATTTCATGCCTAATGGTAACATGACAAAAAAAATGCAGTGAGGCTATTCTATTGTTAGAATAAAATTCTACTCCCATATTTAAGGAGGCTAAACACAAAACATGTTTTCTTTGATATTTCTTCTTTTCCTTTATATTTGAACAATTCTGAATCTTGTATTAAAGAAGGGTTTGTGACAGACTGATCTAAATACATTGCTAGCATAGCACCATTGACTTCAGTGAGTTACATCAGGGATAAATTTGGCTCCTTATGTTATTTCTTGTGTGAGTTGGCAGCAGTAGCTCTCAGTCTGCCTCTCCACAGTTCTCAGCCTTTCAAAATGCAGTTTTTTAATTCACCTGTCACCCAAGGCCCAAGCCTTAGATTGACTTAGGTTAACTTGGTTTTACCTTGTGTACTATGAAAAATCCACTTACAGTCTAAGCAAGTAACATGCCAAAGTCAAGCAAACAATATATTGGCTTGGCAGAAAAAAAGGCAAACTGCAAACTGTAATACCGTTTATGAAAAGATGGGGGGAAATTGCAATCTAGGCAACATGCTGCAGACAGGAGAAACGTGTGCTGTTAACAGAACTAGAAAATCCTGTAGGATTTGATAACACACTATTTTTCAGCAGACTTACCAAAACACAGATCTCCAAAAAAATGATAAGGACAAATATTTTCAGAGAAACTGGATACTAAAAATATTATTTTATCATTGTTATTTAAGGGCCATAAGGGAGAACTAGCAAATCATCAGCTATGTAGCCCAATGTCTATTCTGGGTTAAATATCTGATCATATAAATAGAAAGCCTTTATGTAAATAATGGGAAGAGAGGTATCTAATAATGAACAAACAACATGGTCCTATCAAAAATAGGTTATACCAAACAAATCAAGAGTAGCTGCTGTTGTTACTCTTGCTTAATAGGCAGCAGGTTTAAAACAAATACAAGTAAGTTCTTCTTCACACAGCGCACAGTCAATTTGTGAAACTCCTTGCCTGAGGAGTTGTGAGGGCTAGGACTATAACAATATTTAAAAGAGAACTGGATAAATTCATGGAGGTTAAGTCCATTAATGGCTATTAGCCAGGATGGGTAAGGAATGGTGTCCCTAGCCTCTGTTTGTCAGAGGATGGAGATGGATGGCAGGAGAGAGATCACTTGATCATTGCCTGTTAGGTCCACTCCCTCTAGGGCACCTGGCATCCGCCACTGTCAGTAGACAGGATACTGGGCTAGACAGACCTTTGGTCTGACCCGGTATGGCTGTTTTTATGTTATGTTATGCATTATATGAAATTTAATATCACCAGCTAGCCTTCCGTACACACTAGCCAATAAGAAAAGCATCTATAATATGCTATTCATTGGTACCAGATAAAGCAGAAACCTCCTGACGAACAGTGTCAAGAAGACAACTTCAGAATCAGCAGTGGGACAATTACAATAATAGTTAAAGCATATCTTCTTACCTTAAAGGAAGTTTAATAATTTACAATGCAATGTTTTTCTGTACTACTCTGAAATGAGTAGAAACCTTCCAATGAAAATAATTTCAGAGATAAATTTATGAATGAGATATACATCTTTTCTCCTTATCAGAGGGGTTCCTATAAAAATCTTTAATAGTAACCTTTAAGATCTCCAGAAACAGTACTGTGTCCTATGGAGATTTGCATTGTAGAAGTCTATTTCAGGTACATTTTATCCAGCATATGGAGATGTATTTGAAAATATTCTAAAAAAGTTAGATTAATTTAAAAATATTAGGGACTGATTTTCAAAATTAGGATATACAAAAATAAGCATTTGACTGTGTACCTAATTTGTGTATACATTTATCACAGCTGTGAATCCAAATCAGGTATTTCTGCACACTAATGGCTAGCAGTGCACCTGACTGGCCTGTTACATGTGCAAATACCCATTTATACTTGTGCTAATTTATTTTTTGTTGGCATTTCACATTAGACTTTTTGAAAAAAATTGCCTTTAGGGCAAAGTTTTGTAAAACAAGTCCCACATGCGGTCTGTGCAAAATATACATGTAAAGGTTACAAACAGGCAATTTTGATGATGAGTTTTTGGTACATGTCGTATATCCTTCACGTGCAATTATCTGTTTGCACAGCATGTGTCTATTTAGCAGATACATATTAAGGTATTTATCTTTGAAAATTTGGCCATCTTTAGAGATCTGTGCATTTTCAGTTGTACAATTGTTTATATGCTTCTTGAGGTACCAGTTTTCAGCTTAGTATATAGGAATTATATCTTTCTACCAATCACATTCCCTGCCATTTCAAAGCACTGTACTATTACAAAATGCAATCAGCAACACAAGGCTAAGTTAAAAAGTAGATTTAAACGTGCCTTTCAAAGCATGTATACTTTCAGATTTAAAAGATCTAAAATCAAACTACAGTGAAAAAATATTAACCTGCAACGACTTTATAGCACATCAGCAAAAATACTAATTAAGATCTCAGTGGGACCATTTTTAGGACCACACTACTTTTTCTGGATATAAATGTAAGATTAAGCTTAGTTATCACATGTGCATTCAATCTAAACTATTTTTCTAGATCTTTTTAATCAGGGTTGGTTCTGTTAAATACGAGACCCTTCAGTTACCCTTCCTGTCAATTAATGGAAGATTAATAAAGATGTGTGGCTGAATCCCCTAGAATGATTTGAAAAAAATCTCACCCAAGGTTTTGAAATTCCCTCTTGCCCAAGACTACAAAATTGTTATTGCGTTATCCATCTGATTTTTAAAACCTGAATTTAAATAAAAAAGCTGAAAAATATTGCACCAAAATATATCACTCCAGTGCTTAAGTAAGGGAATAAACAAAACATGTCATGTTGGCTTCAAGCTCCACTAGAAGGGCACCACTGAAGTGGGGATACATGTTTTCTAGATGAAAATGAATACGAAATTTACACAGGAAAATAATTATATTCAAACTTCTAATATGCATGCAGATATAGACCCGAATTCAGCAAAGCATTTGTTAAGTGTTTTGTGGACTAGATCATAAATAAATAAATAAATAATAAAACCCACCACTTAGAATAGAGATGGATTTCAGCAGGAACGTAAGTGCTTTTTGAATCAGGGCCATACGGTACAGCGGGTGAGATCCTGGTCCCACTGAAGTCAATGAAAACTTCCCATTGACTTGAATAGAGACAGACATTCACTTGGTATGTGGAGATACAGTTAAAAACAAACTCCTGAAAATATCCTTTTAAAGCATGTCACTGTTGCTGTCACCAGTCCCTCTCCAGCCTTTTATATGTAATTGAATAGAGAAAGATACCACCCTGGCACTGCCTGAGGGTCACTTTAGGGCATGTCTACATTGCACTACAATGCGCACCACAAAGGTGTGAAAGCGGACTAATGTGCTGCACACTAATTGATCTGTGTAGATCCTGCTGGTGCACCCAAAAAGTTCCCTAGTGAACTTTCTATACTAGTGAACTTTTAGTGCATACTGCCAGAGTCCACACAGACCAATTAGTGCGCAACACATTAGTGCACTTTAGAAATCACACCCACATAATGAGCATTGCAGCACCATCCAGGCATACCCTTAGTCTTTGATCTTGAATCACATTTATACATTGACGTGCTTTTTAAGCCAATGCAAAGTAACTTGGGGCTTGCAGAGAGATAAACCACTATTATTTCTCATCTCTGCAGCCTTGTAAATTCATGAAATAGATTATGAAAAAGAAATTACTCAGTTTTTCAGAAGAAAATATTTCTCCCACAAACATCCATACACTCCCAAACACCTGGAAAGTAATATCTTGAAATAGTTCTCTTCAAAAGGTATTATCAAAGTAGGCTCTCCCATAAACTGCAAAGGAAGAATAATTATCTTTAAATATAAGAAAAGGCAGAATCTACAAAACTTTTCCAGCTGTAGCCCAGCTCTAATATTTCTCAATGTACTATCATCCTAAGTCCAATTTTGTGCCTCTGGTTATTTTTTTTTAGTCATGATCCAAGTCTCCAATTTCAGACACTATCATATACTCCCTTCTCTCTGGATGCATCATCTTATTCTTCAGCTGCATTTTGCTTTAGACTGATGTTTTCTTAAAAACTGTAGTTGCAACCTTTCAAGCCCAAGTTATTAATTAAAAGGACAGTCTCTCAAGGAGTTTAGGTCCCAAATTGGTTTTGCTTAATAAAACCAAAATTAAATAGTGGAGGTGCTGGGGAAAAGAAGCACTATGAGCTCTAAAATGGGTCCTGATTCAGGAAAGCACTTAAGCAAGTGCTGAAATCCATCCCTGTTCAGGAATGCACTTAATCATGATTATGTGCTTAAGTCCCATTGTCTTCAGTTAGACGTAAACATGTGTTTAATGCTTTCCTGAGTTAGAGCTGTGAATAGTTCTCATTATTAGCATTTTTTAAGTTTTCAATTAAAATAGGCAACAAGTGTGTGTAAGTGATTTAAACAGTCCCCTCAAAGTGTGGGAAGACTAAACAAAACAATATTGTGATAGTATATGAGATCCATAAACTAACCATAAGAGTAAATAAATTTGACTAACCCAGTTTTATTATCCACATTTTCACTACCCAAATACAAAAAGTAATTTGCGTAAATTGTGAAAACTGACATTTTAAAATGTCCCATTTTAATAAATAATATGAATACCTTGCTATTATATAGCATTTTTTCATCAGCATATCTCAAATTTCTTCACAATCTTTAATGTATTTGTCCTCACAATACCCCTGAGAGATAGGAAAGTTTCATATCCCCATTTTACAGATAGAGAACTGAGGTACAGAGAGGCTAAGTAACTTGCTGAAGTATGCTTAGTGAAAGAGGTGAGACTTTTAAAATATATTATATATATAAACTGAATCTTGACAGAGTCCCTTTAAAGTTACTGATTTTTTTCCCCCAGAAAATCACTGTACTAGAAGCCAGCTAATGCAGTATTAGGACTATCCAAAAAAAAAAAATTCTCAGGGCTAGTTTTTTTGATGTTCTTATCAAATATAAGAAATATACAGAGTAGAAATATTGTGGGTTATACAGATACTGTCTACTGTATCTGCACTGGGTCTGAATAAGCTGTGACCCTAAAAGCCCATCAGTGCCAACTGGCAAAGGGTTTACTGTCATGTAACAGCAACTCCTATCAGGTCTGACAAACTCACTACATCTAACACATTGCTATCGTAGCATTTATCTATAAAAATGTTGTGTAAGGTATCAAATAAAAGCTTATACTGTATCATACTGGTCATCATAAATGTAGTGAGGTGTATGTATGGCTGTCATACTAGAAGTTGTTTGTATGTACTCAAAATATGTTTAAACTAAGTAACCAGGCGTGGTTGTGAAACAGGTTGTTCCCAGACGAAGGAATGCCCGTTTACCTATCCTCCTAGCTCAACAAATGTAAATCAAGCAATGTGTAAGTCAACATGAAGGAAGCTTCATTCGCATATTACTTCAACAGGAAAAGCAAGTTAACAGGAGAATGAGAAAGATTTTCTGGACTAAAAGCAGGAGGAAAGGGAGCCCCTTGGTTATCCATCACTGAGGGAGCAAAAAGAGGAATGAGCACCCTTTTTAACTATGAAAGCTAGATCCTGGACCCTGGGAGGATAGTAATGCCAAAGTCTTTGCAGGATCAAAACTTTAGTTTGTATTTCTTTATAATTTTCTTATTTTTATCAGATGGAAGACTGATGATGGATTAGCATACATGGCCAACTAGTAAAAACCTTAGTCAAACAAACTCACACCTTCCAAAACAAATTGTAAAATGAATAATTAATCTCCTTATCCAGAATATCCTCACCTGTTTCCCACACTGTGCAAAACTGAGAAAGCCAATTTTGAGAGGGTATCCTAAGCTCAAGTCAAGTTGACGCTTTCTTGCTGACTCCAACAGCTGCTTCTTCAACAAGAAATTAGAACCTGGTGTGTAAATGCCAATTCGACTGAGGAGCCCATGACAGCTCCATCAAGAACTCAGCAGTAAACTGACAAATCAGTGCCTACTCAATCTCATACTGTAGCTTCATTTCTTGACTCTAATACCAGGTTTCCCCTTAGTTAACATTCAGTCATTCTGGTCCATCCTTAATAAAATAAAATAAAATAAAATAAAATAAAATAAAATAAAATAAAAAATAGCTTGCTACATGCTAGGATTGTACATACATTTACAGAGTGTAAAATCCGACTGGGGGCTGAATTTCAAACACCAATAATACCCTGTGAGGGATTGAAGGCAGCTGCACCTTGGGTATCACAACTTCACCATACATTTTTCCCTTTTATTCAAAGCAGCAAGATTCATTTTACATTTTTATGGATTTTTTTCCCCCTCCTCGCCTTCCTTCTGCCCTATCAGAAACCAGGGGCAGCTTGCTGTGCTGGTGCCTGAGGCGGCAAGCAGTGAGGGGCGGCCTGCCAGTCGCTGTGAGGGCAGCAATCAGGCAGCCTTCGGCGGCATGCCTGCGGGAGGTCCGCCGGTCCCAAGGCTTCATCCGCAGGTACGCCGAAGGGGTGGAACCAGCAGATCACCCGCAGAAATGTTGCCAAATCCACATGACCAGCAGACCGCTCACCAGGCTTGGGGTGGCAAAAAACAGAGCCACCTCTGTCAGGAACTCAAAAGAGATGCTGTCCATCACAAGAAAAAAAAAGTTATTAGAAATACTGGCTATCAGTGTTCAGAGATTTAATAAATAAACTTCAAAGGGCTAGATGCTGATGAGAAAAGCTGGTTGGGACTTCCCCCAAAAATGATAATGGGTAACTACGTTTATTCCAGTATGAGTTTAAAAATAAATGGTCTTCTTGTGCATTAATTATTTACTTTGGATTATTTTCGCCCACTTCATTTGACGTGCTTGTGAAAGAATTGACACTGTTGAAAGAATTGTTCACTGCTTGATAATAAAAGTTCTCTGCTTAATTAATTAGGGCTAGATTCTGACTCTCCCTTCATGCCTGCACAAGGGAGCAAGAGAAAGAACTCCCTTACGCACCTGTGTGGGTTACCTGGCCTTTAGGTCCTGTCATGTAAGAGTAAGTGGGCCTACTAGAGTAGGTTCATAGATTCCAAGGCGAGAAGAGACCATTGTGATCATCTAATCTGATCTCACATGTACCTAGAACCTAGAACAGGGGTAGGCAACCTATGGCATGCATGCCAAGCTGATTTTCAGTGGCACTCACACTGCCAGGGTCCTAGCCACCGGTCCTGGGGGCTCTGCATTTTAAAATTTAATTTTAAATGAAGCTTCTTAAACATTTTAAAAACCTTATTTTGCTTTACATACAACAATAATTTAGTTATATATTATAGACTTATGGAAAGAGACCTTCTAAAAACGTTAAAATGTATTACTGGCACGCGAAACCTTAAATCAGAGTGAATAAATGAAGACTCGGCACACCACTTCTGAAAGGTTGCCGACCCCTGCCCTAGAACTTCCCCAAAATAGTTCCTAAAGCATGTCTTTGGGAAAAAACATACAATCTTAATTTAAAAGTTATCAGTGATGGAGAATCGATCCTGACTCTTGATAAGTTGTTCAAATGGTTAATTACCCTCACCTTATTTCCAGTTCAGATTTATTAGCCTCAGCTTCCAGCCACTGGATTGTATTTCATCTTTGTCTGCTAGATAGAAGAGCCCATTATCAAATATTTGTTCTCCATGTAGCTACTTCTAGACTACAATCAACTCAGTCTTTAGCCTTCTCTTTGTTAAGCTGAATAGAATAAGCCATGTCTTAATTTTTGTGGCTCTTCTCTAAACCTTCTCCATTTTCTCAACAGCCTTCCTGTTGAGAAATTGTAGATATGTAATTGTAGATATGTAATTCCAGCAGCAGTCACATCAGTGCCAATTACAGATGTAAAATAGCTTCTTCACTTCTACTTGAGATTCCCCTGTTTATGCATCAAGGATCTCATTAGCCCTTTTGGCTACAGCATTGGACTAGGAGCTCATGTTCTGCTGATTATCCACCATCACACCCACTGCTTCCCAGGATAGAGCCCACCATCCTGTGAGTATGGCCTGCATTCTTTGTTCCTAGATGTATGCATTTAAAATTTAGCCATATTAGAACACATTGTTTGCTTGTGGCCATCTTACCAGGCAGTCCAGACTGCTCTGTATTAGTGACCTGTCCTCATTGTTTACCACACCTCCTATTTTTGGGTCATCTGCAATCTTTATCAGTGATGGTTATATGTTGTTTTCTTCCAGGTCATTCATGACCCTATGCTATTTAACATTGTTAAGACAGACCTCTCTGGGACCCCACTAGAAACACACCCACTTGATGATTCCCCACTAACAATTCCATTTTGAGTTCTCTCTGTTAGCCAGTTTTTACATCTTTCTAGGTTTTTTAATCAAAATGTCTTGTGGTACCAAGTCAAACAGAAATCTAAGTATATTAGATCAGCACTATTATCTTTATCAACCAAATTTTTCATCTTAATACATTAAAAAGTGTAGAAGGGACCATTGTGACCATTTAGTCTGTCTTCTTGCATAACACAGGCCACAAAACCTCGCTCTAACTCCTGCATCAATGGCATATCTTCTGGCTGAGCTAGAGCATCCAATAAATTTTCTCCCTCCTAAGAGCAGCAGGAGAAGTAAGAGGGAGATTGTGGCTGAGTCACCATCTCCCTTCCAGGCTGCTCCAGGAGTCTCTACAAGACTAAAATTATATGGCACTGTAGTACAATGCCTTCATTTTCCATCACAGAATAAACTGGAGTCCTGGATTTCTCCCATAAATTCTCAACTACTCTATAGTTCCTAAAATAACATATTAAAACAAAGATAACATTTTTACATACAGCTCAAATAACCGTCTTAGGTAGGTTAACTAGCACAGTGCAAAGAACCAATCCCTGCAAGGCCCCACTAGAAACACACCTGGTTGATGATGATTTCCCATTTATAATTACATTTTGAGATCAATCAGTGAGTCAGCTTTTAATCTATTATTATATTTTTTTTATTTTTATTAAAAAAGTAGAAGATATAAAATTGTCATGCAATACCAAGTGAAAAACCTTATGGAAGTCTTATTACATCTACACTATTACTTTTATAAACAAAACTTAATTTACTCAAAAAAAATATAAAGTTAGTTTGACAGGATCTATATTCAATAAACCCAGGTTGATTGGCATTAATTATCCTCCTTTATTAATCGAGTTCAGTATCAGCTATTCTATTATCTTGCCTGGGATCAATGTCAAACTGACAGGTCTATAGTTATCTGGGTCATCCCACTTAACTTTTTTTAATACTGGCACAACAGTAACTTTCTTTCAGTCTTCTGGAATTTCCTCAATGTTCCAAGGCTCATTGAAAAACAACATTAATGGTCCATAGAGCTCCTCAGCAAACATTTTTAAAGCTGTTGGATGCAAGTTATCCACACCTGCTGATTTCAAATGTCTAACTTTAGTAGCTGCTTTTTAACATCCTTCTGAGATACTCACGGAATGGAAAAACTATGATCATCATCATATGATACGACTACATAATCTATTTTTCCTTCAATACAGAACAGAGATATTTATTGAACACATTTTCCTTTTCTGCTTTATTATTGATAAATTCTACCATTTCCATCTTGTAATAGACCAATCACATTGTTAGGATTCCTTTTATTTCTAATGTACTTTAAAAATGTACTGTCCTTTAGTTGCTGGCCAGGAACTCCTCCTTGTGTCCCTTTACTTCCCTTATCAATTTTCTTTTGCCCTAACTTTTGATTTATATTCATTATTATCAACTTTCCCTTTCTTCCAATTGTTTTTTTTTATAGCAGTCTTCACTTCCATGCTAAACCAGGTCAGTTTTTTAACCAATACGACCTTCTTCCTCAATTGTGGCTCTTTGACCATCTAGTAAATTGTTCTTAATCAAGTCCCACTTACCATTCACACTTTTTTTGGCCTCACAGTTAAGGTTTCGATTTTTCACAGTTATTTTTAGTAAGAGTCACAGACAGTTGCAAGAAAAAACAGAAATTCATGGAAGCCAGGACCTGTCTGTGTCTTACTAAAAATAATGGGGGAGAATGATTGGGGGGAGAGAGAGAGAGGATGACTGAAGCCTGAGCCGGGGGGAGGAGAGAAACTGAGCAGAGCCCCATGGCAGCTGGGGACTCCATCACCACCACCTGCAGCAGCTGGGAGATCCAGGGCCCTCCAGCCAGCAGACAAATCCACCTGTGAGCTGAAGCGGAAGAGGTCACGGAGCTCTCTGAAAGTCATGAAATCCATGACTTCCGTGACATAATCTTATCCTTACTCATAATTGTTTTTAGCTTTGTGAAACTGGCCCTTTTAAAGCACCAAGTACATATTATTGGTCAGGACTTATTCTGTCCGCACATTAGAAATGTGTTCAAGTCATGATCACTTGTACCTAAGCCACTTTATAATGGCCACTTTGTTATCCCAAAATTCAGACATAAGGCACCCCACAATGGTCTTTCTACCCTATTAACCTAGTTAACAGGTCATGGTCCACCCTAGAGGAATTGCCCATGTTTTACCAGGGAGTTTGTCTGTGAGCAGCAGAGGACTCCCGAGAACAGACTAGTTTTGTTAACCCTTGGGATGGCATGGGTACAACCTTCTCCTCCAAAGGATTTACACTCAGGCAGTAAATTTCTTTGAAAATAAAATATCCTTAATTTAACACATAATATTCTCTAATACAATAAGTCTAATGCATATACCAAAGAAATAAACCATAAACATAACAGGAATAAATTAGAATACAAACAAACTCTATCAACACATATGCATATTCGAATACCCAATACCATACAATTAACAGAGTTTTAGGTGGTTACATTCTGCATGCAATAGCCAGTCACATGCAAAATGCTGACAGCACAGCATTAACACATGGACACACATACACAGACATCCAGCTTTATTAACTCAAGCATAGACATACACATTTCAATGGGAGTCTTATTAAAATCATGATGCTTACTTTCTCCAATGCCTTCTATTCCCTCTGAGAGGTCCTTCTGCTCCGTTTCCTGATATTGCTTCAAGCTCTGCTTCTTTCTTCTTTCTTCTGTGATTTCAGCTCTTATGATGTTCTCCTTCTTGGTCTTGATATTCTTAATGGTTTCGCTACTGCTCCCACTCACGCCGTCATCTTTCACTCAGGTGATGACCTCGAACATGGACTGACACAGTCTGACTAAAGCCTGCCAGCAGTCTGCTTTATATAAAGTTGACCCACCATTCAGCTTCAATCCCTTTAGAATGTGGACCTGATTGAAAACTTGTGCCTTTAGAGCAGGACCTGTTTGAAGCCTTGTGTTCTACCTGACTGACCCCTCCCTTCAGGTGTGGAAAAGACCTTTATTTCACCCCAGTTTACCTGCTCGCCATTGGTCAGACCATTCTAATGCCACCATTTTGGTATTCACAGCTCTAATTCCTTGAGGTTGCCATTTTGTTTTCCCTCACTGTGACTGCTTAAAACTATCTTTAACAACTATTTAAACTCTTATAATTACTAAACAAATTACATATTTATATACACCTTATCATTGTGTTTCACTGTTACCACTCCAATTTCACTAATTTACATAAGCCCAAATCTCAATCTTTTCCCTGCTTCAGCTAACGGTGACAGATCAGCACCATTAAGGCTGGACAGTGCCTAGTACTGAACAGCATTTTCAGCACACAGAGAGCAGCTGAAAACTCCTCTGAATCAACTTAGTTTTTGGTAGTCCTCCTAGATGGGCAGAGGAACAATTCCCATGCCTGAATTCACAAGTTCAGAGCAAACATTTTCAAATTTATAAAGTAAAACTTACATATTTTCTTATAGCATGGAGTACTGATATTTCACGTGAGATTAATGCATGCAGCAACTTACAAGCACTTCACAGTCTAAATACTAAATACATTCTTAGAAGACTAATACCTATTTTGAATAAAACAAACATATAGGTGAACTGGTTTGGTTTCCAGCTATAAGTTTGTCAATTCTTAGCTAACACCTACAGCCTTGGTCAGAGCTGGCACTTGGTTTACCAGCATCACAACCCCATCTTGTGTTTTAACCATTAGGACATAAACCCATAAGCATTCAAGATCATTTTCTTCCAACTTATCAGTGACTCTCAAATAGGTGATGCCATTTTTGCTACTGCCCCTCCCCTTGTGCCCACTCAATCCTTTCTAAATAAGTTATAACCATTGATTTTAACATTCCTATCATCCTCAGGTAGCAGTGGGGAATGAGCACAGCTTGCGCTCCACCCCATTCGCTGGCCACAGTAGCTGAACCAGCATGGGATGGTCAGTTATTTAGTTATGATATAGGGATCAGTAAACTATTCCCACACTCAGAGGTGGTGTCTGAGTCATAATGCTTCCCAGAGCTACTCTTGGGTTGTGCAGTTCATAAACCATCTTTATTCAGGACTGTGTCTAAACTCAGAACTTAGCCCTTACCTGCTTGTACAACACTTTGAACTTGTGATGCGCTATACAAGTGCTAAGTGCTGTTATTACATAGTCACTGAGGAACACCACAAACATGTTACTAAGATACAGAGACATGTACAGTATGGTCAAAGAGACCACAGTATGCCTCACCAACATGCCTCCATATTGCCCTGCACGCTGACGGCAATGCCGTTCAGCCGCCACCATTGCACTGCTCAAGTCTCACCCACTTTTACATTTTAACAGGTACTTCTAATGAATATTTCTTATTTTCCATATTAAATAGTGGCTAACTGCAATGGCACTTCTGCACTGCTACTGGTGATCTCAAAGACAAAGCAGGAGAACTAATCTGGGCTCCTTCTGTCCTTCCTGCCTCGTCTTTGGACCAGGCAAAGTAAGAAGAACACAGATCCTTTGGTGCTCCTCTTCAGCATCAACGCTGAGAGGGCATGTCTTGTTTCCAAAGGACAAAGACTGATCATCCAGAAAAATGCCAGGGAGAGGAACTTCAAGCTGAATGTAATTACTCAGACAGGACTCCTGTCCCCCAGGAAACAGAATTATCCATTCACTCCAGTCCTTTACGAATTGCAATGTTTTCTGCAAATGTACCATTTCCCCTCCCAACTCCTCAACACACATTAAAACACTTTGACCTAGGTAGTTCAGGCTTAAAAGAGGTTAAATCTGATCTGGTCAGTAATGTTCACATTTTCAAAACATGGCTCTAATGTGTGTGTAGGCCATTTGGCATATTCAATCATTTAATGTGAAATTGGGCATTGCCACTGGAGCACATGAATGACAGAATTTACACATGTAAAATTCCGTTGGGGTACCCTTCCTCCATTTTCCTCCAGCAACTCAGCTGCCTCAAGAATACACCCATCTCTGATAGCCAGCAGTCAGATACCTAATAGGAGTTCCAATCTCTGATACATCTCATTTTTAAAAAGGACGTATGTCACATCTCCATGTCTCGAAGGGATCCAAGCAACTGCTGTGTTCGAATAATGCAGGTCATATTTTATCAAGGCTGTTTGAACACTATTGCATCTTGCAGTCATATAGTCTTAAAAAAAGTAATTGTAATTGTAGTAGTAAAATTATTCTATATTACAGCTCAGAGACTAGTTTCAATAACATGTGAGTGAAGATTCCAAGCAGCATATTGAGAACGTTGTACTCAGAGAATGTTTTGTGGGGCGTGTGCACGCACACACAAGATTAATTTCTGGAACAGAGAATGGCAGGGAGGAGAAAACAGCCTTTGTTCCCTGAAGCTGGCTCATGCTGTTGCAATCAGTGCTGGCATTCATAACACACACTCTCATACACATACACTGCTGTGAGAAAAGCTTTTAGCATTCTGGTCCATCCTTTTGATTCCCAACTGGAAATGATCAAGGAACAGAAAAATAGAGAGGAGAAGGGGGGAAGGAAACTGAGATTAATGTTTTATTTTCAATTTACATTCAGTTGTTTTTATCTTTATAATAATTTGAAAACAATGGTGCCATGTTGCCCGTGAAAATAAAATAGTGCCTATCTGCTCTGACTATGGGCCAGATCCTAAAGTCTTCCCCTCTGGCTGTTTTAAACTGTGCTGGAGGCTCAAGTCATACTGCCTACCTGGGGATTCCATTAGGTTAAGGGAAGTCCCTGGGCCATATAGAGCTGAGACAGCTGCCACTACATCACCCCAGTCCAGGCACAGAGGGTATGTTGGTCATGGCTGGGAGAAAGGGGATGTGGCTGGAGTGCTGCAGTACTCCAGTGACCTCTAGCTATTCCAATGTCCCCAAAGGGCTTGTGGCAGCTGCACACAACTTAGAGCAGCCCTGAGGCCACTAAGTTGTGCTGGAGGCCAAATGGGTACAGGTCCAGTCTCAGAATTGGGATGGGGGGGGACACAAGAGATGGCATCAAGCCATCTAACAGCTGCTGTAGATGCAACACCATTGCAGCTGAGAATCTAAGCCTATAATCTTAACCTTAAACCTGCCCCCTTGAGCACAAATATTGATACAATATTTCATTTCCTGATGATAGACTCCTGCCCAAATACTATACTATGTCAGCAAACTGCAGTTTTTCCTACAAACTTAGACGGGCATATATTATCTATAATTTTTTCTCATATTTACAACTATTTAATTATCTAAAGGTCCAATACATCTTTATTGACTAATGCTTTGGGATGTAGGTTCTTTTCTGTTTAAGTATGTATTTAATAATTGTCACCACCCACATTTCAACCAGAAGCATAGTTTTCCTTCCTTTGGTGCAATCCAGGTGATAAGGCAATGAACTACACAGCTAACTTAGCTGCAAACAGATATGCAGCGGAGACTCTCTTAGGTGCAGTTCAGGAGCTGAGCAAGTTAACTGTGAAGCCAACATACCCAACTGTGAAGCCAGTTCAAGGCAATCTGCCACCTTAGGCAACACTTCAGTGTGCTGCCTCCACACCACTCAAATTCTGTCATGACGGAGAAGCAGCCAGGCCAAATCTGCCATCCTAGGCATCTGCCCAGAAAACTGGCACTCCAAGTAGCTGCCTTACTTGCCTATAGCTAGAGCAGCCTCTGTGGGTTGTAAATGAGGCAGAAAGAGAAAGGATAGTTTCAGGGCTAGGACAGTTTGAATGCTGCCCTGGAGAAAAGACAGGTTTTTTTTCCATAACTGGTGTTCGACATATGTTGCTCATGTCCATTCCATATTAGGTGTTTGTGCTCGTCACATGCACCGGTGCCTGAAATTTTTCCATCAGCAGTATCCATAGGGGACCAGCTCTTGCACCCCCTGGAGTGGCATGCATATGCTGCAGCATATAAGGCACCGCCAGTCCCCTCCACCCTCAGTTCCTTGTTGCTGGAAACACCAACAGTGGGGAACGAGGGCAGGTTGTCGAATGGACATAAGCAACACATCTCGAAGAACACAATTTATGGAAAAAGGTAACGGTCTTTTCTTCTTTGAGTGATTGCTCATGTCCACTCAACTTAGGTGACTCCCAGCAGTATCCCTGGAGGCAGGTAAGACATTCATGGATATGTAGATTGCAATACAGCTCTGCCGAACCCAGCATTGCCCCTGCTGTGTGATGGCATAGTGAGCAATGAACATGTGTATTGAGGACCACGTCACAGCTTTACAGATGGATCAGAACGTGTGCCAGGAAGGCTGCCAAGGATGCCTGTGCTCTAGTTGAGTGGGCTCTGATGATCGGTGGGGAAGGGACTCCCACTAACTCATAGTAGGTTCGAATGCAAAAGGGGATCCAGTTAGAAACCATTTGCGTGGATGCTAGGAGGCCTTTCATCCTATCAGCTGTAGAGATGAAAAGCAGAGTCGACTTACAGAAAGGTTTTGACCAATCTAGGTAGAAAGCCAGAGCCCTTCTTATGCCCAAAGCGTGAAGGCACCTCTCTTCACTAGTTTCATGGGGCTTAGGGCAGAAGAAAAATGTCCTGTCTTATGTGGAAAGCGGACACCACCTTGGGGAAGAAGGCTGGGTGAGGCCGGAGCTGGACCTTGTCCTTATAGAAGGCCATGTAAGGAAGTTCTAAGATCAGGGCTCACAACTCGGAGACTCACCTTGCCAACGTCACCGCTACCAGGAAAGCTACCTTCCATGATAAGTGAGATAGGGCGCACAAGGCCAAGGCTCAAAGGGCGGGCCCGTGAGCCTGGACAGAATCAAGTTGAGATCTCACTGAGGGGCCGGCGACTGGACTTGAGGAAAGAGCCTCTCAAAGCCTCTAAGGAACCCAACCGTCATGTTATGGGAGAATACAGTCTGCCCCTGGATTGGCAGATGAAAGGCCAAAATGGCTGCCAGGTGCATCCTGATAGAGGAATGTGCCAGGCCCTGGTTCCTAAAATGAAGCAGCTAATCCAAGATCAACTGCATTGAAGAATGGGAAGGGGAGATGCTCCGTTTGGCCGCCCAGTAGGAGAACCTCGTCCACTTTGCCAGGTAGGTCTGCCTAGTCAAGGGCTTTCCATTCTCGAGGAGGACCTTCTGGACCCCATCGAAACAGGCCTGTTGATCCAGGTTCAGCCATGCAACATCCACGCTGTGAGGTGGAGGGACGCGAGGTTGGGGTGCAAGAGTTGGCCATGATCCTGATAGCGTCCCGAATCAGTGCTAGCGAGGCCACACTGCGGCGATCATGATAACCTGTGCCTTGTCCCTCTTGATTTTTGCTAGGACCTTGCTGATGAGCAGAATCAAAAGGGATGCATACATCAGGCTTCCTGCCCATGGCAGGAGGAAGACGTTGGAGAGGGAGTCCTTGGTCAGACACTGTCTGGAGCAAAACCTGTGGCACCTCCTGTTCTGCCTCATGGCAAACAAATCCACTTGGGGAATTCCCCACCTCTGGAAGATCATGCCAGCTACCTCTGGGTGGCGCATCCATTCATGGTGAAAAGAGAAGTCCCTGCTTAGGTGATCTGCTAGTGTGTTCCTGGCACCTGGAAGGTGACATGCTTCTAGATGGATTCCATGGTCAATGCAGAAGTCCCAGAGATGGAGTACCTCTCGGCAAAGGGTCGAGGATCATGCTCCACCTTGCCTGTTGATGTAGAACATCGAGGCTGTGTTGTCCGTGAGGACTCTGACCACTCTGCCCGACAGCACTACCCTGAGCTCCTTGACATTTATGTGTCATGTCAATTCCTCTGGGGACTACATACCTTGGGTCTGGAAGGTGCCAACGTGCATACCCCACCCCCGAGCTGAGGTCTGAGGCATCCGAAACCAACTCAACTGAGTGAGGAATGCTGACAAAGGGAACTCCTTCCAGGACTTTTCTGGGGTCGGTCCACCATCGCAGTGAGATATATACTGTTGTGGGGATGGTGATGACCTTCTCCAGGTGGTCCCCAGACTAGGAGTATACTGTCGCCAGCCATTGCTGCAGGGGTTATACCCAGAGCCTGGGATGGCACACCACTTATGTACACGCTGCCATGTGACCTACTATGTGTAGGCAAACCTTGGCCGTGGTCAGGGGAAACACAGGGACTTTCATGATGAGGTCTGTCAGTGCCCTAAATCTCTCCAGTGGCAGGAACGTCCTGATACAGGTCAAGTCGAGCACTGCTCCGATGAACTCTATCCTCTGTACTGGAACTATGTGGATTTTGTGTCATTCACCAACCGGCCGAGGTGATAGCAGATGGCTAGAAGTACCACAACGTCCCCTTGGACCTGGAGTTGCCTTTAACGAGCCAATCACTGAGGTTTGGGTAGATCTGGATACACTGATGTCTGAGGTAAGCCACCACCACCAACATGAACTTGGTAAATACCTGTGGTGCTATCGCTAGGACCGCAAACTGATAGTGGTCGGGACCGACCTTGAACTGAAGGAACCATTTGTGTCCCTCGCAGATGGCGATGTGGAAGTATATTTCAGATCGAGGATGGCATATCAGTCTCCCAGATCAAGGCAGGGGATGATGGAAACCAGGGAGACCATGCAGAACTTCAGTTTCGTTAAGTAGCAGTTAAAGCCCTGCAGGTCTATTATGGGCCGCAGACCACTCTTGGCTTTGGTGATTAAAAAATATCAGGAATAGAACCCCTTGTTCCTGCACTCCACAGTAACTACCTCCACCGCATCCAGCTGTAGTAGAACCTCTACCTCCTGTATGAGAAGATTCTTGTGAGAGGGGTCCCTAAAGAGAGATGGAGGAATTTTGAAGTGGGGGTAGAAAGTAACTGAAGGATGTAACCCTATGTCACCATATTGAGGACCCATTGGTCTGATGTTATAGACACCCACACAGGAAGGAAGGAAGAAAGGTGGTTGGCAAACAGATGGGAGGAAGGATCTGGGAAACAGTCCAGTAGGTCGCCCTCAGGCATACCCTCAAAACAGGCATTTGCCCATCTATGTACTGTGCATTGAGCCCGCCTGGGATGTATATGCGGGTTGGTGGCCAGGACGCCTCTTGTAGCTCCTGGATCTTTTGTGGGAGGCTCCTGACGAAGGTGGCTCCCTTGGCTCTGAGGCTGGGGAAGTCTTAAATCATTTGCAGGCAGGGCCAAGGATGTACAGGTCCAGTGTTTTTAGGGTCATGTGGGAATCTTTCAGACCATGGAGTTTAATGTCAGTCTGTTCTGCAAACAGGGAATGCCCATCGAAAGAGAGGTCTTGCATTGACTGCTGAGCCTCCGAGGAAAGACGAGCAATGAGCAGCCAGGAATCCCTATGCTATAGAATCATAGAATATCAGAGTTGGAAGGGACTTTAGGAGGTCATCTAGTCCAAACCCCTGCTCAAAGCAGAACCATTCCCCAGACAGATTTTTACCCCAGTTCCCTAAATGGCCCCCTCGAGGACTGAATCACAACACTGGGTTTAGCAGGACAATGCTCAAACCACTGAGCTATCCCTCCCCCAATATGAGATGGTAATACCATGGTATGGGCAGCAGTGTCCGCTGCGTTCAATGCCACCTACAGAGCTGCTCTGGCTGCAGTTGAGCCCTCATCCAGGATCACCTAAAAGCCTCAGGAAGGGGCATCTCGAACTTGGTCTTGGCCTGCCACATATTAAAATCATTGCAGCCTAGTAAAGCATGATGGTTGGCCACCCACAGCTATAGAATGGAGGACAAATAAACTTTACACCCAAACAAGTCTAGTCTCCTTAGTCTTTATTCTTAAGGGTAGCCCCCGGTTGACCCTGTCTCTCCCTGTGGTTGACCCCCTCTACCACTAGGGAATTGGGACCAGGGCGGGTATAAAGGTACTTGTGGCTCTTGGCTGACACAAAGTACTTGTGCTCCGCTCTCTTGGAGACTAGAGGCAAGGAAGAGGAGGTTTGCCAGAGGGCATTTGTAATTTTAGTGACCCCATCATGTAGGGGCAGAGCTACCCTGGCCAGGGAGCACTGCCAGATAGGTGGAGACTGTGGTGGACCCAGTGCAGGTTTACCCCGGGATCCCACAGGGGCTGAAGTGGGCGGCACCAGGAGGGACATAATATCTCGCACCACTTGCAGGGCCTCCAGCGTGGATGGCACCCAGAGCTGACAAGGACCTCTGCTGCTATCTGGGGTAGCCAGCAGGAAGTGGGCTGGGCTACATCGTTCTACCTGAGCTGAGGTCATGGATCCCAAAGGGGATGAAAAGGTGCCCAAGACAGGGCCTTGGTCTATCCCAGACTTGTCCTTTCCCTTGCAGGAAGCTGGAGACCTTCCTTGCCCCGTCTTCCTGGGCTTCTTGGCTGGAGCCATGGAAGGAGACCAGTGCCAGCTTGTAGACGGTACTAGCTGGGTGCAGCGCACCGAGGTCACAGTGCTCGGCGCCAATTCAGAGCACTGCTCCAGCATCAGGGTAAGGTCAGACTCCATCAGGAGCGCCCTCAAATGAATGTCACACTCCTTCTTCATCCTTGGCTTGAAGGACTTGCAAATTTTGCACTTATCACTAATGTGACCTTTGCCCAAGCTCCATTTACTTGGCACTGGTGCAACTGCTATTGGAATATTGTGTCTAGCTCTGTTGTCCATAATTCAGGACAGATATTGATAAATTGGAGAGGGTTCAGAAAAGAGCCACAAGAATGATAACAGGATTAGAAAACATGCCTTATAGTGACAGACTGAAGGAATTTAGCCTATTTACAAAGAGAAGATTAAGGGGTGACGATCACAATCTGGAAGTAACCACATGGGGAATAAATATTTGATAATGGGCCATTGAATCTATTGGAGAAAGCAATAACATGATCCAAGGCTGGAAGTTGCAGCTAGACAAATTCAGAATAGAAATAAGGTGTACATTTTTAAGAATGAGAGTAATTAACCACTGGAACAATTTACAAAGGGTCATGGTGGATTCTCCATCACTGACATTTTTTTAAATCAAGATTGGATGTTTTCCTAAAAGATATACTCCATGAATTATTTTGGAGAAGTTCTATGGCCTGTGTTATAAAGAGGCTCAGACAAGATGATCAGAATGGTCCCTTCCAGCCTTGTAATCTATGAGATTCATTTTCAGAGTTTCTTCTCTAAAGGGATAGCTCAGTGGTTTGAGCATTGGCCTCTTAAACCCAGGGTTGTGAATTCAATCCTTGAGGGGGCCATTTGGGGATTGGTCTTGCTTTGAGCAGAGGGGTGGACAAGATGATCTCCTAAGGTCCCTTCCAACCCTAAGAACCTATGATTCACCTTATAATGGAGCGTGAGATGGAGGGTGGTTCTGATCTTGTGCAAAGGGAGAGGTTAGGACATAGAAACTATATGGAGCCCTACAATTCTTTAAAAAAGCAGGCTCCATTCCCAAGGAGTCTCA
Source organism: Gopherus evgoodei (assembly GCF_007399415.2). Classification (NCBI taxonomy): domain Eukaryota; kingdom Metazoa; phylum Chordata; order Testudines; family Testudinidae; genus Gopherus; species Gopherus evgoodei. The sequence goes on along the minus strand of NC_044327.1, from coordinate 88,996,708 downwards.
GGGCAGTGGTGAAAAGAGTAGATCCTTCCATGATGCTCCCTGGCCACTCCCCTTCCATCTGGCAGCATGGATCCCTCAGGAACCATGCTGCAGAAGTTTTTCCACTGCACTTGCAATCACTTTTCCTCCGAGAGGAGTAGAGAGGACATCGAGGGAGTTAAGGCTGCCCAGTGCAACATTAACTCCTGCATGTGTTTACTGTTAAAATCTGCTAGGGTCAGAAGGGTCTAAGACATGTAAAAGCAGCTATTTCAAGGCACTGCCCCCAACACAGTACAATACTGATCCTCAGATACCAGACAACAGAGCATAAAGGTTTGATCCTACAAACTGCAGTGCACTCTGGCCCCAGTTCAACAAAATACATAAGCACTTGTCATAACATTTCTTCCCAGATCTGGAACTTAGCGTCCAAAATATGGGTGTTAGCATGAAAACCTCCAAGCTTAGTTACCAGCTTGGACCTGGTATCGCTGCCACCAGCTAAGAATTATACAGTGCCTAGCTCACTGTGGTCTCCCCAAAACCTTCCCTGGGGGACCCCAAGATTCAGATTCCTCAAGTCTCACAACAAAGGGGAATAAACCATTTCCCTTCCCCCTCCTCCCCTCCAGGTGTTCCCTCCCTGGGTTCCTGGAGAGATATACAGAAGCAAGCTTCGTGAATCTAAACAGAGGGATTCCACCCTCCCTGTTTCCAGTCCTGGAAACACAAGTACCGAGAGAGCTAATCTCTCTTCCCCCCTCACCCAGAGGGTATGCAAAGTCAGGCTTAGTAAATCTAACACAAAGAGATTTTTCCCCCTGACTTCTTCCTCCCACCAATTCCCTGGTGAGCTGCAGACTCAATTCCCTGGAGTCCCCACTAAAGAAAAACTCCAACAGGTCTTAAAAAGAAGGCTTTATATAAAAAGAAAAAAAAGGACATTAAAAATAGGCTCTGTATCAAGTTAACAATATACAGGGTCAATTGCTTAAAAGAAAAATGAATAAACAGCCTTATCCAAAAAGAATACAATTTAAAACATTCCAGCAACTACACACATGTAAATACAAAAGAAAACAATATAAACCTATTGTCTTACTATCCTTGTACTTACAACTTGGAAACAGAAGATTAGAAAGCCAGGAGATAGAAAAATCACTCTCAGAGCCGAGAGGGCACAGACACAAGACAAAGAACAAAGAACTCACACCCAAAACTTCCCTCCACCCAGATTTGAAAAAGTCTTGTTTCCTGATTGGTCCTCTGGTCAGGTGTTTGGTTCCCTGTGTTAACCCTTTACAGGTAAAAGAATATTAACCCTTAGCTATCTGTTTATGACAGCACTTCAACTTCAAGCATGTGAGTAGCCCAAAGGGACAATGCATATACTTCAACTTAAGCACGTTTAAGCATTTTGGGGATCAGGGCCAGAGCCCTTGCAGGACTTTGCCCCAACAGAGGCTTTTCTGCAGACTTGGGTATGGGGCAGCAGGCCACGGAACTGCTCTCCCTCATCAGTGCCTTATTTCCACCTGATATTGCTATCCTCCATCAACATCTAGGAGTTACATGGACTTTTCAAAGAGATACAGTTTAAAAGGGCACAGCTAAATTTTGGGCCAACTATAATTCTTTCAGCATGGCTGAAAAAAACATATCTGGAGCTCTCAAAGGCATATAAAATGCTCCACCATTTTCAGAGCTTGGCATATAATCAAAGGAATGTGGGTTATTTCTCCTGGAGCTCCCTGCAGTTAGGGTGACCAGACAGCAAGAGTGAAAAATCGGGACGGGGGTAGGGGGTAATAGGCACCTATAGAAGAAAAAGACCCCAAAATCGGGGCTGTCCCTATAAAATTGGGACATCTGGTCACCCTACCTGCAGTCCTGAGTCAGGGCAAACTGCTCGCTCAACTTCCTTCCTCTTCTCTTGTCTTTGGGCAGCTGTATCTCCACATTCAAAAACCACTGATCTTAAACAATAAATTCCAAAAAGAAAATGGGTAACTTCAGCTTTAATCTAATAACCCCTTGTTCATTTAGTCATTCATAATGAATACGATGACCACTGTCATTAAGTTTAATAAGTGCCCGATTCTGATCTCCCACCAGTGTAAGTCAGGAGCTGCTCCACTGAAATCAGTGGCATTACAGCTGTGTAAAACTTGCTTAAGTGCCTCAGGAATATCAGGCCCAAAATTTTAAGAGGCAACATTTTACATTATGAGGTCAGTTAACTCGGAATTTAACACATAGGAATACAGTTAGCCAATGTCTGTTACAGAGAAAAAAAACTGATTTTTTTGGTATCAGCATATGATTTAAATACTGCACGCAGATTAATGTGGCAACTGAGAAGACTAAACGGATAATAGTATTAATAATTCTGTAAATACAGCCTTGCAAAATTCTATTCACCCAGGTAGGTATTTTTTTTAAAAGGGCACGTAAAATATCTTCTGGTTTTTTTTCCCCCCATGTAATTTTCATTCTTTTGAAGGGCAGACAAGCAGAAAGACAGAGAGAGAGAGAGAGAGACAGTATTGGATCTAACTGGGAACAAAGACTACAGGGAACAGAGTTTAATGGATTGTGATTACTGTTCTGGAACAGATTGAACCTCTTTATAGCCTATGAGAAGACAATGTGAACTGAATTCAAACAAAGAACTGATAATGGGTTTTACTGCAAGCTACACGGTTAAAAAAGAATCTCTTATAATGTACAACTATGGACAATATTTCAAAGTAAAAAAGGATTTAAAATAAATAAGACATATTTGGAAAAACACAAACTTCTTTATTTTCTCCTGATACAGCAGGCTACCTCCCCTGAAAGCAATACCAATAACATTCTTATTTTTATTTTAACTGTTATCATTACTATTGTTATGTTCTGGTTGTTTTGCACTAACATAGTAACTTTCATTTCTTGTTGCTCACTGAAGCTGCTATTCATGTCTCTGTCCAGCACAAGTCCTTGCTGCCGCTGAACCAGTTCAATTGTACTTCAGCCAATGCTTCAAAATGAAGCATAGTCTGTGTCAGCAACTCTGTTTTGTTCCCCTCTTTAATCCAAATCAAGCATTCAGGCATTTTTCTCCCCTATAATCAGCGGGGTAAGGGAAGAGATGTTTTCTCAGCTAGCCATAATGTTCCTGTGTAGCTGGTGGCATGGGGGAGGGGAGACGCCATCACTATGTAGGTACCTCCCTTTGTGGCAAAATATTCAGTTCTATGATGCATCCAGCCTTGGTTTATTCATTTGTATCTGCTATCTCCCCAGGTAGGAGAGGAATATGAGACTCCACTATTTCATAGGTAAATGACTCCTGCATTTTAGTAAGAGAATGAGCAAACTAACTTAAACTACAGCATGGAAACAGCTGCCTCAACTTGCCATGCCATCCTGATGCAGATTCCCCTCTCATAAATCAGAAAATGCCTGATCCCATTTCTTACCAATAGAGACTGCCAGATAAAAGTTGCTCTTTCTGGAAATGAAAGGGTAGATGAGTTAAACCCATAAAAAACACAACATCAAAATGACTAGAACCCAATTGCAATTTCTCTCACACCAGTGGTATTCAGGAGCAATTTCACTAATGTCAATAGGGTTACACTGGCATAAAAAGTGATGAGAGATCAGAATCAGGCCCCAAGTCTCTACAGATAGAACTCAACTTTTTCACTGAATTGTGGCAGGTCTGTTGTGTGTACCAAAAACAGTTTTCACATCTTGAATTATTGTCCACAAACTGTGACTCTAGAAATACTGATGAGTTTGTCAGAATTGAGCTCAAGTCAAAGTTTTTGCAGTAGAATATGACTATTTCCCCCTCTTTAAGTCTGAATCCTCCTACCAGACGCCCATACTCTTTCAGTCTTTTTGTACTGCCTGCACAACACACATCTCAGCAGAAAGACTCAAACAATTACCTAATGATGCAGAACAAGCATGACAGCCCTCCGTGCTGTGCCCCCCATTTCAATGAGGATGTGTTCTGTATGACTCAGAATGAATCAGACTGAAGAAACAGAACTGCAGCCTCAGAAATAATGACAAGTTACAATTTGGAGCAAAGATAGTACACTGCCTAATCATTGCCCAGCACCTAATTGCATTGTATATTGTATGCCAAATAGGATATACATGCATACGCATGATCATGCTTGTAATAAAATAAATGCCCTTTAAATCAATCATAATTTGATTTTGTTAGGTGCATTATCAAAATAAAATAGTGAGGGATATCAAGAAATCCATTCTCCAGCCAACACTTTGGCTCTGCATGGGAGTGCATCACTTGGGAGAAGTCACAAGGACCTTAGACTCTTTAGACTCATGGACTTTAAGGTCAGAAGGAACCATTATGATTATGCACTCTGACCTGCACATTGCAGGCTACAGAACATCTCCCACCCACTTCTGTAATAGACTCCTAACTTCTATCTGAATTACTGAAGTCCTCAAACCATGCACAACAACCAGGCATGACTGGGCTGTGGATTGCAGGTTCCCAAAAGGAAGCATGGCCATGGACCCATACTCTTCAGAGTGGTCTGCAGAATCCACCTGACAGAGACCTGAGTGCACACTACACCTTTTAGAAGGTTAGCAAGCCTGTCACTCCAGCACATGCTCCTCTGGGGCCCCAAGAAGAATTTTGGCTGACTCAGCCAGAATTCCTTCTGCTGACATGCTCCTCTCCCAGTTCTCCTCCAGCACAAAGCACTGCTCAGAGCCCAGCTCTGACCCTTTAAGCACAGATTTTGTAGCAGTAATGTTCAGTCAGAAAATTCCCGTCCCCAACCTCTCTTTTTCCGTCTCACTTCAGCTAGATATTTTTTTAAAAAAATAATAGTCCTTTATTAAAATTTTATCAGACAGTTCTTTCAGATTAGAAAAGAAAACATTATCTTGGATATTACAAAGCAATAATATAATTATTACTTTCATGTATCAGGCTCTAACCCCCTCTAATCCTCCAGTATCTATTTTCTGGCTTGTTTTTCTAAATCAAGCCCTCTTGCATATGCTGATGCTTCTTATTTTAGTGACTATTTTCCCAACTTCTTTCATGCATTTCTATTAAGCTCTACTCTTATATACTCCCATTTTTGCATTATGTCCTCTTGTCTTCCTATATGTTTGTCACAATAAAGGGTTTATGTGGATCAAATTTTAGCAATCCATAGTGAAAGGGTAATTAATCTCAATAAGGTCAGCATTAAAAATCTGTTCTTTCACTACTAGGAAGAAGTTCAATCTCCTAAGTCATTGCACATAAACACAAATCCTTGAGATGTCCTACTCTGCATCATCTCATGGCCAACTGCATCTTTTCAAAAGCATTAAAGTTAATGCAGTACTTGCTAACGCTTCTACAGAGGGACATGTTCCCTGGGGACAGTAACTCTGGACCATTGCAGCTGCACATTTTCAATCAAGAACATTTTTATTTGTTTTTTCAGTTTGTTACACATGGTAAATGCCAACATTTCACCTCCCCAGGCTGGGATAGCCTCTGTTCCAGAAGGGCTTTCCCAGAAAATTTCTGCGTTCTGCTCTGTGAGGCAGAAGAAAGAGCATAAAGCTGCTTTTGCCAACTCTATTTTGTAATTTTCTTACCACTAAAGGGAGATGAAATTGATTGTAAAGAATAGATAGATTCCTCAGCAATCAGCTGCTACAGCTCTTTTTTGTTTCCCAGTTTCTTGATCCACTCTGTTTCTTCAAGGATGACTGCTGGGCTTTCCTTTCTTATTCGGCTGCTATGCTTCACCTGAAACAGGAGCTCCAGAATCTGTCCAGAGACTAAGTTATTCAGAGGTTCCCTCCTGCCCCAGATCACTAATCTCAAAGTCATTTTCACATGGGGAGAGGAGAAAGGCAGAAAGTATCATGCCAGAACAGCAAACTGAGTCTTCAGAAACTCTGGTTTTACCCAGTCACTTTTTTCTTCCAACTTTCCCTCACCAGTCCTCCCTTCTGGGTGCATGAGGCCCCATCTTGGAGCAGGACAAAGGGCAGAAAGGGGGTGGTTACGGGAGAGGTTAGAACTTGCTACCCCACCCCAGAACTCTGCATAGGACACTCCCCTTATCCAGTCCCTCTGATCTGAGCACACCAGGCCCCATGCAGCACCAATCATCCTCCAAACATGTAGGTTCAGGGAAGGGAGAAAGGCCAGGAAGAGCTAGCCCTGAGGCAGAGACACAGCTGGCTGGAGCAGACACAGAAGCAGTTGCTCTGGGAGTGGCGGGGCTCGTGGAAGTGATGAGCCTCCACCTAACTTACACTTCCCCATCCCCAGCACTGCTCAGGGCCAGAACCTCCCATACCTCCAAGGGCAACAGGTGCCAGGTAGTGCTACCGCTACCTTGGCCAGAGGAAGGAGAAACTCCTAGGTAGAGCCAGCCAGCAGAAGCAGACATCAACAGGGCAGCAGGAAACTTGGATTTTTTGGGAGAACAGGCGGTATTTGTTTGTTTCCCCCCTCCCAAGTTTTTACACTGGTTTTTCCTTTCCCAGCAGACTGGCTCCATCTTCCCCAATCATATCAGTTCAGCCTCACTCCTTCCCTCTTCCCTTCCTTCACTACTTCTTCTCTCTTATCCTCAGAATAATGTTGAGGGCAAATTAATAAAGAGCTTCAGGGAAAGAGCACCCAGAGGAAGATATTTATGGTGCAGTATTGGTCCTACAGATCCCAGGAACTATGCTACTTATTCTTAAGTGCCATCTACTGGCACCCTAGATATTAACTAGCTACTTACACAGAAACAGAAGACTCCTGAAACAAATATCCCCCTTCCTCACAATCCCCCACCCCAAAATTAAACCAAAAAAAATCATAACTAGTATGACATTTACAAACCATCACACTGTTAACTCTGCTGGCACACAGATTAACTGAGGCAGAGCAGAAATGAACCCTAGTTTGGGGGACACAAACATTTTCTCTTTTTTTACCTTTATGAAGCTCCTTGTCAAATAGCTACAGATCAGGGAAACTTTGGTTTTACTATTTGGAAAACTAGAGCTAAAACAGCCATCAAGACTAGAAAGACGTAGATAGCACACAAACCTGGCAAAACAATACCCTGGAGATTATTTATCTAGACATTTGCTGTGCAACACATTTAAAACTTCCACCAGCAGAGAAATATCTTAATTATGTTGTTGCAAAGTTGCCATCTAGAATACTAGGGGCGAGATTTTGTTTAGTTACATTCGTACAAACCTGGAAAAACTCCCTTGGCTTTAGTGGAATTATTTGGAATTTACACTGGTATCACAAAGAACAGAATGTGGACCAACATTTTAAGGTGATTATAGAGACAAAATTAAGCAGATCATGTCTCCTATCTTAGGCAGGTATAAGTAAGATTTTGTCATGGTTATTTTTAGTGAAAGTCATGGACAGGTCATGGGCAATAAACAAAAATTCACAGAAGCTGTGACCTATCTGACTTTTGCTGCTGCAGGACCATGGTTTCTCCTGCCACCATGATGGCTGCGAGCTGCTGGGTCTCCTCCCCACACATATGCCCACAGGGCTGTTACTTGTCAGTGGAACCTGCAGGAGGACCCTGAGGAGGCTGTCACCCATTTCTGAAACTGCTTTAAAGTTAGTGATTAACAAACTGGTGATAATACACATCCTGAAATCTTAAAAAATATACCATTCATTGATCATCAAATTTAGAAAAATGATTTTAAAAAAGTCAAGCAAAATGCAGCTCTCAAGAGGCAGGCCGTACATTCACATTTGTATCTGAGACACATGGGATGAAATCCTGGCTCGATTGAGGTCAACAGCAAAGGTTCCATTGACATTAATGGGCCCAGGATTGCATCTCTAGTAAAGGTAAAACAATCTCTTCATGCTGGATGAAATACACACCTGTGCAAAGGGCCAGCACAAGGCCTATGTGCCTCTCAAGTTCCATTTAAGATTTATTTTAAGTGGTGCTTAAGTGGTGCATAGGCCTAATGGTGATTTCTACGGAAGTGAATTTCACCCACTAAGAAGATTACCCATTTAACCCTGTCTGACTATGGGTAACATGGAAGGAAATGGTCCATGATAACTACAGAAGGATGTGGGAGAACACCAACTAAAAATTCACCTGATTTCAAAGAGAATCTAATGAGACAGTAAGCTCTCCGGCACTGGGACAGGCTTTCCAATATGTGAATGAACAGCGTCTAACTGAATAATGAGGCTCCAGCCCCTGAGGGCAGGTCTTTGGAGCTGTGCTCCGGCTCCGCTCCAGCTCCAGGCAAAAACCTGCACCTCCACTGCTCTGGAGCTGCTCTGCGCTCCAGCTCCAGGCTCCACTCCAAAGCCTCGCCCGAGGGCAGCCTTTATACACAGCTTCAATTCAGGTGATGCTATTTTGAAAAACACCATGAGAAAAATAGGAAGACATGAATGTATTTAAAAACATGTTTGAATACTAGGTCTCTGTAAATACATACAAGTTCCATTTTAAAAAGCAGTGTTCTGTATAATCAGTAAGACTTTAGTACTGTGACTTTAAGAACTGGCTGCCTAACTGTACCATCAGTCAAGAGTACAACTTACTGCTGAGTAGAAAGATCAGTGGATACCTTTAGTCACTGAACAGAGCAGATATCCTTACTCCATTTCAATAGAAAGTATTAAATAAAGGGATTTGATTATAACAAGAAACTGAACTTTCTATCAACTGATTTTCATAATATGCTAAAGCACAACTTTAGAGAGTATCAGAGGGGTAGCCGTGTTAGTGTGGATCTGTAAAAGCAGCAAAGAATCCTGTGGCACCTTATAGACTAACAGACGTTTTGGAGCATGAGCTTTTGTGGGTGAATACCCACTTCGTCAGATGCATCTGACGAAGTGGGTATTCACCCACGAAAGCTCATGCTCCAAAACGTCTGTTAGTCTATAAGGTGCCACAGGATTCTTTGCAACTTTAGAGAGGTTATTTTTCCAGGAAGATATTGCAAGTTCCAGTGCTGAGTTGCCAGTCCATCAACTGCAGTTCCACTTCTACTGCATCAAATCTTAAACGATTATCATAGGGATTTCCCTCACTAACTTTTCTGCGTTCATAAGTGAACACATCACATGGCTTTTCAAAAATCCATAGGCACATAAAAACAGAAATATTGCTCCATTATCCAGCATTCATGGTTTTAAAACAAAATTACTTCCCTGGTCCTTTTGGCAATAAAATATCCAATCCTGCACAGCGCTGGGAAGTTTCAGCTCCCACCTGAGTCAAATTAAAGGTGATTCAGTGGGTCACAACAATATGCAGAACCTCGCAGGGAATCAATATCTCTCAGGATCAAGGCAGAAGATCTTTCTTCATGTAAACTAGTGTACTGATGTCCTATTGAACTTGCAAAGGATAGATAGAGAGGAATAACCAATTAGGCAGAAACCTGAACCAAGCTGGACAGTGGCTATGTAAAACTTCCAATCCAATTCCCAATCTTTCCTCTCTTCCTGTACTCCAGCATTAAGAGTTTAATAAGATTTAAAATTATGTATTATAGTACACTCTAATTTCCAGTATGCTAACTTGGCAGTAAAACCATATGCACTAATACAATTAGGTTTACTTACATGGCACATCTTGCAACTCATTGACAGGATATGCTGTGTAGCAAGGCGGTGTGGCTCCCCTCCTCCTCAGGGAAGGTCGAGCCCCGCCAGGGGCCAGAAGGGGCGGGGCCACAGGGCACTGGACCCTCCCTTCAGAGGGTCAGGAGGCGACCCAGAAGTATAAAAACCGGCCGGCGGCGCTCAATTGGAGCCCAGCCACCATCGGGAGCAGACCTGCCAGAAGGTGATCATGACTGGGAGGCTGCTGAGGCCCAGGGCAGTTGCCCTGACTGGCTGGAGCTTCCCCGCACCTGCTACGACGAGGAGCTGCCGGAGCTTCCCCGCGCCCGCTATGACGAGGAGCTGCCAGAGCTTCCCCGCGCCCGCTATGACGAGGAGCTTCTGGAGCTTCCTCGTGCCCGCTATGAGGAGGGACTGCCGGAGGCGCCCCGTCCATGCTGTTAACCCGAGGAACCCCCGGAGCAGGCCTGGCCGGACTTCCCAGAGGTACTGCCAGATCTACCACCCAGCCCCAGCCGGGAGGGGCCCATGCTACTGGACTTCCCAGGGCCTGATGCCACAGAACAGGTAGACTGAGAGGGGGAGATTGGAAGTAGCCTGGGGGCAGCCGACACCAGTCAGGCTGCAAGTATACCAGAACCCATGTCAATGTGTTGCAGTCAGGAACCCCACTGACCGTTAGTGGTGATAGCCGCTACTAGGGCCCCGGGCTGGAAAGCAGTGGAGTGGGTGGGCCTGCGTTCCCCCTGCCTCCCGTACCCAGGTGGCAGAGTCCCCCTCTCCCCGGCCTAAGGAGGCCAATGATTGACTGCTCGACCCTGAGCCACGAGGGTCTAAGCCTTTGTAACTGTGTGTTTGGTGCCCCGCCCAAACCAAGGGCTGGGCCCCCTTTAACGGTGCCGCTGCTTGGACTTGCCCCAAAGGGCTCGAGCTGCCTGAACTATAGTTGCTCAGCCATGAGCCAAGAGGGTCTGAGCCTCTATAACTTTGTGTTTGTTGCCCCGCCCTACAGCAGAAGGCCGGTGCAGCGTCGCTCAGCCTGGAAGAAAGGGGCTGATGTAGATGACGTGTATCGAGGCTGGTGTGGCTCCCCTCCTCCTCAGGGAGGGTCGAGCCCTGGCCATGCGCCTTTACATGCTGCCTTATGAATGGGTGACCCAGCCGAATCCAGGAACAGAGCAGCAAACATGAGCTGCAGCAGCAACTTCTTGTGTGAACCTGTTTAATTAGATTTCATTGATTCTCAATCCTGCAAGATGTACAGTCTATTAGTTACAATGATTATTGGCACAAATATACTTCAAAAATAAAAACAGACTCACATGGATAGGAGTTTACCCACAAATTCACAGAAGCAGCAGGAAGGTCCTACCCTACATTTTTCTGTTTTAAAAAAATTTTAAAAGGCGAAACAAAGGATAAAGCAGAAAACTAAATAACATTGTCGTATGAAATGGGATGACAACAGACATTACAACAGGAAATCCTTCAATTCAGAACACATCAGTAGAGAATTATCCCCAACACTTCCACAAAAATGTGACAGATAGAATTATTTCTGCATAGGTATCAACAAGAGTGATGCTGCCATATTATATACCATTTACAAATTAAAAAAATAAAATTGAAAACAAAGCATATTTCCACCCACATTTTCCTGTAGAAAGCACTGCCTAACTTTCTCATCTGCTGAAGTAGTGGATAATTTGTCTTTCAACAACAACAAAAAGTGTGGCCAGATTACAGGTCTAGATGACCTCTCATATAGCAACTCTGTAAAGTAATAGGAAAGACAGTGGTTTTGCAGCATTTCCAGAGACAGACCAGAGAACCCTCCATATAAACTCTGTGCTGACAGGGCTCCACATACATACAGAAGATAATAGCAATGCCCTAGCAGTAATGGGGGAGGCCAGGAGACAGCCACTCTGCATGGCACAGCCCTCCCTCTTGAGTACAGGAAATAGTTAGTTGTAACCAGTATTAACTCCCCTCTGTCCCTCAACTTTTGAAGGAATTCTTGGGGGACAAAGCTATGAGAGCTAAGGGATCCTGTGTATGAGTATGAGAGAGAGAAAAAAAGTTCATTACAGAAGGGTCAGCTCCCCACATAACCACCTGACACCCCACAGGATGGAGCCCTAATGTTTCCAGGTCTTCCACACTGTATGAATCACCATAACTCATTCCTTGAAAGAATGCCATTGAAGAAATCTCTAAGGATCCCTTCCTGGAGTTTCATGCATATTTTTGCTCCAGTTGGTTTTCCCTGGTAAAGAAGCACGAAGCCCATAGTTCATATAAAATTGTTAATGTGTACACTGGAGGCAGGGGTAACAAGATGACTTGCAATCCGGGGTACCCAAAGAACTGTCATAGAGGCTAGAACTATAACAGTGTTTAAAAGAGAACTGAATAAATTCAAGGTGGTTAAGTCCATAAATGGCTATTAGCCAGGATGGGTAAGGAATGGTGTCCCTAGCCTCTGTTTGTCAGAGGGTGGAGATGGATGGCAGGAGAGAGAGATCACTTGATCATTGCCTGTTAGGTTCACTCTCTCTGGGGTACCTGGCATTGGCCACTGTCATTAGACAGATACTGGGCTAGATGGGCCTTTGGTCTGACCCGGTACGGCCATTCTTATGTTAAAGGTATGAGCACTCGTTTAGCACAAAATAGAGATGCTGAGAACAAAATTAAGGACCCAAAGGTCATAAGGAGAAATTATTTAATTGCCTATACACCAATGGCAGGAGCATGGGTCACAAACAAGAGGCATTTTAATTATGTTCATAAATGTGCAATTGCATTTAGTCGGTATTACTGAAACACAAGGGGATGATTTGCACAATTGGAACGTTAAAATCAGTTATAATCTATTAGAAAGGATCAAGTGGGAAAAAAGGAGGGAAAGTGGCACTCTGTCAAAAAATGGTATTACTTGTTACGGAGTCATTGATATCTTGGAAGAAAATGATCTTGAATTCTTATGGATCAGTGACCTAAGAGATAAAATGCAAGATGAGTGATTACCTGATGTCTACTACAGATCATCAAATGACACTAGGGAACAGGATGACCAGCTCCTTATGCACTTATTTATAAGGGGGCGGGGAAGCTGCATGAACTTCAATTTGAGTGATATGCTGGAGGTCTCATGCTGCCAGTACTAAAACATTCTTGGAAATTCTAAATGTTATAGATGACAATATCCTAACTGAAAGGGTAGCATCCAGCACATGGAAATTCTGTTAGACTTCATCGTGACAGATAAAGAGGAATGATCACAGAGACTTAAAAATAATGGTAGTTTAGATACAAGTGGGCATTATTCAGTTTGCACACAATAAATGTAATCAAATCAAGTCCAGACCAGAGACAGATATATATTTGGTGTTCTCAAAGGGTCAATTTCACAAAGCTGAAAACAATTATGAGCCAATTCAGCTTGAAGGAAGAACTTAATCAGAAAAATGTGAATGATAACTAGGAATTGTTTAAGAACAGTTTATTAGAAACCCCCAAAAGCCACCACTGAGGAAGAAACTTTAAATAGTAACATGGTTTAGAGGTGAAGTGAACACAGGTGTGTGTAAGAAAGGGAAAGACTATGTAATAAATATAAATCAGAAGTTCGGGTGAGGGAAGCAAAGGGACAGAAGGAGAAATCTGTGGCCAGCAGAATTAAGTACAATAAGGAGCTTTTAAAATATAGTAGGGAAAAAAATCCTAACAGTGGTACTCATTGATTATTAGATAGAAATGGTAGAATTATCAATAACAATGCAGAAAAGCAAGAAGTGTTCAAAGAATGTTTTCATTCTGTATTTGGGAAAAACAGATGATGTAGTGATATCATATGAACACACTCTTTCCATTCCACTAGTATCGCAGGAGGCTGTTAAAAAGCAGCTACTAAAGTGAGACATTTTTAAATCAGCAGGTTTGGATACCTTGCATCCAAGAGTTTTAAAAGAACTACTGAGAAGCATTTTGGACAATTAATGTTGATTTTTCAATACGTTTTGGAACACGTGAAGAGTCAAAGAAAGCTGATGTGGTGCCAATATTTTAAAAGGGTAAATGGGATGATCCAGGTAATTATAGGCCTGTCAGGCTTACATCAATTCTGGACAAGATAATGGAGTTTCTAATATGGGACTCTATTAATAAAATGTTAAAGGAGGGTAATAAAATTAATGCCAATCAACATGAACGTATGGAAAATAGATCTTGCCAAACTAAGCAGATATCTTTGTTTTGATGAAATGACAAATTTGGTTGACACAGGGTAATGAGGTTGATTTACACTTCTGTAAGACATTTCATTTGGTACTGTATGACATTTAGATAAAAAAAACTAGAATATAAAATCAACATGGGATGCATATTAAGTTAATTTAAAAAGATGGCTAACAGATAGATCTCAAAATATAGTTGTAAAAGTGGAATCATCATCAACCATGTGGGTTTCCAGTCAGGTCCTGCAGGGATCAGTTCTTGGTCCCATGCAATTTAACATTTTTATCAATTACCCGGAAGAGGACATAAAATAATTATTGATAAATAGGGCTGTCAAACAATTTTAAAAAATGTGATTAATCGCATGATTAATCACGCTGTTAAACAATAGAATATCATTTATTTAAATATTTTGGATGTTTTCTACATTTTCAAATATGCTGATTGCAGTTACAACACAGAATACAAAGTGTACAGAGCTCGTTTTATATTTATTTTTATTACAAATATTTGCACTACAAAACATAAAAGAAATAGTATTTTTCAATTCACCTAATACAAGTAATGTAGTGCAATCATGAAAGCTGAACTTACAAATGTAGAATTACGTACAAAAATAACTGCATTCAAAAATAAAACAGTGTAATACTTTTGAGCCTACAAGTTGACTCAGTTTTACTTCTTGTTCAGCCAATTGCTCTGACAAACAAGTATGTTTACATTTGCAGGAGATAATGCAGCCTGCTTCCTGTTTACAATGTCACCTGAAAGTGAGAACTGATGTTTGAATGGCATTGTTGTAGCCAGCATCGCAAGATATTTACATGTCAGATGTGCTAAAGATTCTTATGTCCTTTCATGTTTCAACCACCATTCCAGAGGACACGCGTCCATGCTGATGACAGATTCTACTCAATAACGATCCAAAGCAGTATGGACCAATGCATGTTCATTTTCATCATTTGAGTCAGATGACACCAATAGAAGGTTGTTGTTTTTTTTTTGTGGTGGTGGTGCTTTGGATTATGTAGCTTCTGCATCAGAGTGTTGCTCTTTTAAGACTTCTGAAAGTATGCTCCACACCTTGTCCCTTTCAGATTTTGGAAAGCACTTCAGATTCTTAAACCCTGGGTTGAGTGCTGTAGCTATCTTTAGAAATCTGATATTGGAACCTTTTTTGTGTTTTGTCAAATCTGAAGTGAAAGTGTTCTTAAATCAAACATCATATGCTGGGTCATCATCCTAGACTACCATAAGACAAAATATATAGCAGAATGTGGGTAAAACCATGGAGCAGGAGACATACAATTCTCCTCCAAGGAATTCAGTCACAAATTTAATTAACACATTTTTTTTTAAATAAGCATCATCAGCATGGAAGCATGTCCTCTGGAATGGTGGTTAAAGCATGAAGAAGCATATGAATGTTTAGCATGTCTGGCACATAAATACCTTGCAATGACAGCTACAAGAGTGCCATGTGAATGCCTTTTCTCACTTTCAGGTGACATTATAAATAAGAAGCAGGCAGCATTATCTCCCTAAACGTAAACAAACTTGTTTCTCTTAGCAATAGGTTGAACAAGAAGTAGGATTCAGTCAACTTGTGGGCTCTAAAGTTTTGCATTGTTTTGTTATTGAGTGCAGTTATGTAACAAAAAAAAAATCTACATTTGTAAGTTGCACTTTCATAATAAAGAGATTGCACTACAGTACTTGTATGAGGTGAACTGAAAAATACTATTTCTTTTATCATTTTTACAATGCAAATATTTGTAACAAAAAGTAATATAAAATGAGCACTGTACACTTTGTATTCTGTGTTGTAATTGATCAATATATTTGAAAATGTAGAAATACATCCAAAAATACTTAATAAATTTCAGTTGGTAGTCTATTGTTTAACAGTATGATTAAAACGGTGATTAATCTCAATTAATTTTTTTAATTGTGATTACTTTTTTTGAGTTGATCATATGAGTTAACTGTGATTAATCAACAGCCCTACTGACAAAGTTTGCAGATGACACATATTGGGGAACTGGTCAATAATGAAGAGGACATGTCACTGATTCAGAGAGATCTGGATTGCTTGATAAGCTGGGCACAAGTAAACTATGTGTTCTAATATGGCTAAATGAAAATATATACATCCAGGAACAAAGAATATAGGTCACACTTACAGGAAAGGGAACTCTATCCTAGGAAGTAGTAACTCTGAAAAAGATTTGGAGATCGTGGTAGGTAATCAGCTGAACAAGAGTTCCCAATACAACTCTGTGGCCAAATGAGCTCATGTGATCCTTGGATGCATAAATCTTGAATAAGAGTTGACGGTTATGTTACCTCTGTGCTACTGGTGTGACTGCTGCTGGAATACAGTGTATAGTTCTGTTGTCAAACAGTTCAAGACAGATGTTGATAAACTGGAAAGAGTTCAGAGAAGAGCTCCCTTCTGGCCTTTGAATAACAGCGGCCCTTGTTATAGGCCAGGTTATACTTACAAACTTAAGTTTATGATTGTTTTGGCTGATGAGGTTTGTCTAGGCAAGTTGTCTAAGCAAGATTAGAACCCAGGTCTTATGATTTCCAATCTTATGTGCTATCCACTAGATCATCCAGCAGGTCTGGCTCCACTGGGTCCTCTTGAGATCTGTGCAGATTTTGAGGCATCCCCTGGACACACAGGGATCTATACATGGACGGCCTGCATCTCTACATGATCTCAGGGACCCCTGTAGCTATCCTCAACTTTTAGGAAGATTCCCATATGTGGAAAACGCATGATGGAATAGCTTGGTTTTTCTGAGTTCTGGAGGTAGAGATGTGCACCCCCACATCACCTCTCTGGCCAGTTGAGTGCTCTTCAGGGTTTGAAGTAGGAAGGACAGTGTCAAACATGTTTCATCTGTATGAGCCGGGTGAGATCTGTACGTAGATATGAAAGAACGAGTTACTTAATGAAGACTGTAAATCATGAAGTAAGCAGGTGCTGCAAGAAATGTCACTGATGCTTTAAGTGGCATTCCTTTCTGAATTAGTACTGAGGTTAGTAGTAGGCACAAGATATGGAGGTACCATAGCTTACAGAACCCAACCAACTGTAGTTATCAACCACTTTCACATGAGTAGGATTGCTAGCCTCGTTAACCCAATGTAGTTAATGGCATTCAACCAACCTTTGTTCTTTCAATAGCTTCCGTTAGATATGGAGACTGTGAGCTAGATCCTCTGCAAGTGTAAATCAGCATAGCTGTGTAGAAATCAGTGGAACTGCACCCATTTATACCAGTTGAGGATCAGGCCTGCTCTTTTGATCCCCTTGTTCTAAACTGTTGCAAAGCATTGCTATATGGTGTTTAAATAGTTTCACTCCAGTCCACAAAGGAAAAGGTGCTGCATTATCTAAAAGTAGTTTTTCATTCTCCTTATTGAACAGAACACTTCTTATGGTTTTCTCATTAGTTATGAATGAAAACTGTTTTTTTTATTTGAGATTCCAAAAGAAATTCATTACCAGAACAGAAGCATAGGTCTTTTGAACAGAAACATTTGGATATCAACCTGCTTTTTGTCTGGCATATCCATAAATATTAGGCCTGATCCTGAGAGGTCCTGAGCCTTATTTAATCCTATATATTCCTCTTACACCACCCTCATTGCCATTTTATCTGAAAGCCAACCAAAAAACTATCACCACTGTCTGGATGACCATACATAGTCCAGTGCACTTCTTTTTTCCCTTGGGACAGTAGTGAAAATTTTCCTGTTGAAGTAAATTGGAACTGAGAGAGCCTAGCACCTCTTAGGAACCACATAGCATCTTATCGGATGTGGTTCACTTATAATGTCTGCAGCGGTGTGTGTTTTGTTCTGTTCTTTCTCCCTTTGGCTTGCTTATTTATTTAGTCATTTTAGGTGCTTTAGCATCATGGCATCTTACAGTATTAAAAATTAAGCAAACATTAAAACTGCTAACGTGATAAGATAATCAAGCTAAATTGCTGCATCCACTTGCCAACATAAAATTACTTAGTTAGCAAAATGTCTGATAAATGTAAGCGTCCCTTGGATCACACTCTGAAAAACACAAAGCTCAGGTTATGATGAACTACAAGGGGGAGCAAGTTCCCCTGGTGAAGATGCTCTACACAGAGCACTACCCTGCCGCTAATCCTAAAATGGTCTCTTCGAGAATATGATAGCAAGAGGTGCACCGCTGATCGCTGCCCTCATGGCGTGGTGAAGCGTAGGTACAACACATGAGCAGAACAGACAGACATTCTAGGATTTATATTCTGGTTTTCATATATATTTGGGATGTGGGATATATTCTAGCAGCAAAACCTAGAGTAACTGTAAGGACATGTTCCTTTAAGGGCTGTAGCCAGCTTAGCTGAATAGATACATTAGGTGGACCTGTAAGCAGTTCTGATACAGCCATGTAAGCAGTAACAGAATCTTCTAAATTGCCGAGCTTAATCTATAATAAACAATATATTCTGAGCTTCCTAAAATCCTGACTGAGTCTCTTTATGCACAACCCATAAACACGGCATGGTACCAGAAGTGGACAGATAAGAGTAATTGGAGAAGAGTACACAGGACAAAATGGAGCAGCTTTGAGTTCCACTAGAGTTGAAATTATCTGGCAATGCAGCACATAACTGGAAAAGATTTCAAGAGAGATTCAACTTCATTGTAAAAGATGATAAGCAGAAGGTAGCTGTTTTTTTAAATATTCCAGAGCAGATAGTGCTAGCTGTTTATAATAGTATGCAGGAAAGTCAAGCAGAGAAAGCATGTTATGAGAAAGGTCTGAAGGAGTTTGAATACTACTGCACACCCAATGTTGGGGACACACTTGGTATAACCCAGGTAATTCGGGAGAATGGAAGGCCATGAGAGCCGATGAAATCCTCTTGTTCTGAACCATAGTGTACCAGCTCCTCCATTTTGAGTTTTACTCCTCCATGTTTGACCTCAGGTTGCCCTTGTTGGGAGGGGCTACTCCTACTCCCTCAGTTGCTGGGCAGATTTAACCTTTAAGTGGGAAAATTGACTGTTACTAGGCAGACTTAGCCTTGGGTGGGGACTGTGTGAGTGACAGATCATGTTATAATGTGTATCAGTTTGGGTTCTAGTATAAATAGTTAGGTAAGCTGTTTGTTTTGCGCACTTGATCTGAGTCCTGCATGGCTCCAGGTGTCTTATTTGAGCTCAAATAAAGTTTGGTTACTTCTCCACCCTGGTGTGTTTAATTGGTTGCGAAGCACAATAGGCAACGGACCCAACCATTGCCGCTCTCGGGCACTCTGTGCCGGCAACAGTTTTTGGCCCCCAACGTGGGGCTCGAGGCAAAATTGTGCCTTGCTCGGACTCCTCCGGCGGCCGGCGGTTGCAGCCGCTGCCTAGTGCACACTGGTGAGTTTACCGGGGGCCTTGACAGAGACGCGTCAGACTGACCTCGGAGGACACAACGATGCAACGCGATCGTACAGTGGAGAAGTAAGAGGGAGTAAGGGTAGATCGGTTCCCCTATGGAAGGTAGATGTCAGTAGAGAACCGGTCCCTCCAGATCGTGGGGTTGTACAACGGTCCCCCTTGGACAAGGTAAGACCAGTCTGGTTTATTCCTGGTTTATTTACCTTCTGGTGTCCTAGGCTATCTGGAGTGCTTGCCCGAGGCTGGGGACGCCCAGTCATTGTAATTCCCATTAGCTTCCCCGGGATTAGAAGCCTATAATGGGTCAAGGGCATGGTATGGGGTGGCAGGAACAGCGTACGCCGCTAGAATGCATTCTAAGGTACTGGAAGGTTTTTGGGTCAGACCCACTCAGGAAACAGCAACTAAAAAGGTACTGTACAGTTGATTGGCCTCAATATCAGCTAGAGGATCAGGAAAGGTGGCCACCAGAAGGATCACTTAAGTATAACACGATCCTTCAGTTGCTTTTATTTTGTCAGAAAACTGGTAAATGGATGGAACATATGTATGCACAGCTGTTTATATTGCTGAGAAGCAGGTTGGATATACTGCGTGTTTGTAATTTGTTGCGTGATTGTGATTTGGATCCAACTGGATCATCGGCTGAGGTTTCTGTGGTTACTGAGAACCCCCTCAAAACTGTAATGTCAGAACCGGTGGTACCTGCTTGTCTTAGTGGACCATTTTTCAGGATGGCCAGAGGCATTTCCATGTCGCAACTGTACCCCCACCATCTTATGAGTTGATGTGGGATAGAAATGTGTCTGGCACTGAGGCTGTGGGCCTGTATCCCCTTATTACTGAGACCGCGATTGCCCGACAGGGAGCTGAGGGGCGATGAGCCACCACCATGCAAGTCTATACTCATGTACCCTTTAACCCTGCAGACTTGGCTGCATTTAAAGCACAAGCTGGGGAGTTTTCTACAAACCCCAGTCATTTCATTTTGGTTTTTGAAGGATGTTTGGCTAGCCATAAGACGGATTGGGATGACTGTAATATCCTACTGAAAACTTTGTTATCGGAGGTTGAACGCAATCAGGTCGTGTCAAAGGCTAGGGAGGAGGCACAGCGCAGGCATGAGCGGGATCCATGGAATGTCCCCGATCCTGAGGAAGCAGTCCCTAGGGGAGACTCCTGGTGGAACCCTAATAACCCACTGGTTTATACCCGTTTAACTGTCTATAAAGAATTACTCCTATATGCTCGCCAGCATTCTGCGGTTAGGCATAGCAATTGGGCCAAACCTTATGAGGTAATGCAGGAACCAAAAGAGAGCCTGGTTGCCTTTTTACAGCATATTCGGGATACCATCAGGCAAAATACTAATGCGAATCCCGATGATCAGGCTACCGAGGCAATTATAAAGGGCATTTTCACCAGCCGTGCAGCCCCTGACATTAAAAGAAAGCTGCAGAAATAGGAGGACCTAATGGGTATGTCTATGGCTCAGATCTTGGAGATTGCAAATAGAGCATATACTCTAAGGGATGGAGAAAAGGAAAGAAGGCAGGTCAAATTGATGGTTGCAGCAGTGCAGGCAAATACTGAGGAAAGGCCACAAGGAGGGAGAAGGGGTTGAGGTATGAGAGGCCGTGGGCGAGGGCGTCCAGGCCCACAGGAGAGGTGCCTAGGCCGAAACCAGTGTGCCTTATGTCGCAAGGAGGGACATTGGAAGAACGAGTGTCCCGCCAGGGGACCCATCCCCTTGATGGGAATAGAGGATAAGGACTAGGGGTGTCAGGGGAGATGGACTACCCCACCCCCGGAACCCCAAGCAAAAATGCGGGTGGGAAAGCTGGAGATGGACTTCTTGGTAGACTCAGGAGCAGCGAGGACAGCTGTCAACCAACCCCTCAAGCTGCCTGTTGAAAATTCCTTAACCGTACTAGGTGCCACGGGGAAGGGAACCAAGTGCTCGGTGTATGCCCCTGCTGAATGGCCTTGGGAGATAGAAATATTTCTCATCGATTGGTCTACCTCCCTGATTGTCCAACTCCCTTATTGGGACGAGATTTGCTTTGCAGGTTGGGAGCCACCATGCACTTCACCCCAGATGAAATAACCCTCACCCTGCCTCCTGAGAATGCTTGGATGATGACCCTTAAGCTTGAACCTCCAGCTATGCAAGCCCCTGAGTGGAGGCAATGGATAGATCAAGTATACCCACTGGTATGGGCATTGGGGATCCCACCTGTTACTGTCCAACTCCTACCTGGAAAAAGCCCCGTGCAAATTCGGCAATACCTGATCAATAGGGAAGCAAAAAGGGGGCTACAGGATATTATAGATAAGTTCTTGAAGTATGGTATACTTAGAGAATGCCAGTCAGCCTGGAACACTCCCATTTTGCCAGTAAAGAAGCCCAATGGTTCATATCGGTTGGTACAGGACTTAAGAGCAGTTAATGAGCGTGTCAAGACTTTGTACCCTCTTGTTCCGAACCCCTATACTTTGTTGGCCTCTATAGCAACGCAATATACCCATTTTTCAGTCCTTGATTTAAAAGATGCCTTTTTCACCATTCCAGTTGACACCTCTTCCCAAGAAATCTTTTCGTTTGAGTGGGAGGGTAGTAACAGAGTAAAGAAGCAACTTTACTGGACAGTTTTGCCACAAGGGTTTAAAAATTCACCCACCCTTTTCAGCCAAGCCCTGGCCAATGATCTAGAGGAGTGGAGTAATAAAGAAGAAGTCCTCCTTCTACAATATGTAGATGATCTCTTAATTGCTGCCATAGGAGTAACCCAGTGTCTTAAAGCTACTGTGAGCCTTCTAAATTTTGTTGGACTCCGAGGATACCGGGTAGCTCAAAGTAAAGCTCAAATAGCACTCCCAGAGGTTCGATACCTAGGTTTCCATATAAGACAAGGGGAGAGGCAGCTCTCAAATGAGAGAAAAGAAGCCATCTGTCAGATTCCTCCACCGATCAACTGCAAGCAGCTTAGAGCATTCCTTGGTATGGCGGGTTTTTGTAGAATATGGATCCCAGAATTCAGACTGTGGGCTAAGCCACTATATGAAGGTCTTAAGGGTACAGAGCAAGATCCTTTCCATTGGTCTGCAGAGAAGAACAAGGCATTCAAAGTCTTAAAGAGAAAGTTAATGGAGGCTCCGGCCCTGGGTCTACCAGATCTCCTAAAGCCTTTTCAGCTTTATGTACATGAAAGAAAGGGAGTGGCTTTGGGAGTATTGACCCAACTATTTAGCACCTGGAAGCGTCCTGTGGCTTATTTCTCTAAGCAACTTGACCAGGTAGCAAAAGAATGGCCAGCATGTCTACGAGCAGTAGCAGCAACAGCCATGGTGCTCGAAGAGCTGAGAAGTTAACTCTAGGGGGAAAGGTGCAGGTATATACTCCTCACATGGTGCAGGCCCTTTTAGATACCAAAGGAGGCCTCTGTCTTACTCAAGCTAGGGTAGCTCAGTACCAAGCCAAGCTCCTGGAAAATCCTGAAGTCACCATACAGACCTGCTCTTCCCTTAACCCAGCCACCCTCCTACCTGGAACAGAAGAACAGGAACATGATTGTCTTGAAACTATAGATGCCCAGTATTCCAGCCGTCCTGATCTTAAAGACCAGCCCATTCTGAATGCGGACTGTGAATGGTATACAGATGGAAGTAGCACAGTTGTTAATGGACAAAGGAGGGCAGGATATGCAGTTGTAACCCTTCATGAGGCAGATTCGTTGCCCTCTGGAACATCAGCCCAACTTGCAGAATTGGTAGCTCTGACTCGTGCACTCGAGCTGTCACAAGGAAAACGAATCAACATTTTTACTGACTCCAAGTATGCTTTTGGAGTATTGCATGCTCATGCAGGATTGTGGAAACAGAGGGGGATGCTAACAGCTCAGGGCTCCCAAGTTAAATATGGCCCTCAGATTCTCCGACTCTTGGCTGCAGTACAACTTCCCTCAGAGGTGGCTGTAATACACTGCAAGGCTCATCAAAAGGAAGACCAAGATGTGGCAAAAGGGAACGCTCGAGCAGATAAAGAAGCCAAAGGAGCTGCCACCTTAGAGCCACCGCAGACTATGGAAGTCTCCATGCATGCCCTCATCCCAGCAGTAGACGACCTTCCAACCCCTCAGTATACACAGGAAGAATATTAGCTAACCTGTGATCTGGATTTAAAGCAGAAGGATGGATGGTTTCACACCACTGATAACAAGATGCTCCTTCCAAAGGCCCTCACCTGGCAGGTGTTAAAAACCCTGCACCAATCCACTTATGCAGAAAGAGAGGCTTTAGTCCAGTTAGCAGAAAAGTATTTCCTAGCCAATGGACTTCAACCTTTGGCATCCCAAATACAAGCAGATTGTCTGGTGTGTCAGAAAAACAACCCTAGATCTGGAAGTCAAGAACAACCAGCCACCTTGCCACTTACCCCAGGTCCAGGCTTGGTGTGGTGAATAGACTTTACTGAACTGCCCCGTACTCAAGGATTCCGGTACCTGCTTGTCTTAGTGGACCATTTTTCAGGATGGCCAGAGGCATTTCCATGTCGCAACTGTACTGCCAAGACGGTAGCCCTCAAGTTTGTTAAGGAAGTTATTCCTCGCTTTGGATTACCCCTGTGGATGGAATCAGACAATGGACCCACTTTGTTTCACAAGTTATTCACCATGTGGCTACCGCCCTCTGCATCTCCTGGAAACTCCACACCCCATGGCGACCCCAAGCCAGTGGAGTTGTGGAACGAGCAAACCAAACTCTCAAGAGACATCTTTCAAAAATCTGCCAAGAAGCCAGCTTAAAGTGGACTGAGGCACTACCTCTCTCTTTGCTCTGTCTTCGTGCTCTTCCCTGGGGTAGGCTAGGGTTGAGTCCCTTTGAAATTTTGTTTGGGCGACCATGGCCAATTAATGAAATACCGGTACTGGCAGGAGAGTGGGTGATAGGACATAAAATGTTATCTCAGTATATGTGCTCGTTGTCTGCTGTTCTTCTCTCTCTTCACAGGTTCACTAAGGATTCGCAACCCCTCCTTCTAGACGTGCCTGTCCATTCCCTGCAGCCTGGTGACTCGGTCCTCGTTCGCACCTGGAAGGACGAACCCCTACAGGAACGGTGGAAGGGACCACATACTGTCCTGCTGACATCCCATACGGCAGCTAAGGTTGAGGGAAATAAGAACTGGATACACCATTCCCAGCTCAAGGCAGTGAAGGATTCCCTGTCATTGGATCAGTGGACTGTCCAGCCTGCTGGTAACTCGGACAATACTGACCTTGGACTTAGATTGCTGTTTAAACGACACAGAGGTCAGAAAGAGGACATTGCACCTATCTGAAGTGTGGTAAATTGTACAGATTTTACTGGTTGTAACTTTAAATTCTAAGTTCACAGTATTTTGTTCCTTACCCTTCACCTTAGGGAAACGCTCTGAGTTCAAGCCCTCAGTATGTTTTGGTATTATTTTCCCTTGGTAGGGCATTTTTCATGCTTTTGGTTATGGTCTCCTTGATTAGAGCCCAGATGCATGGGGGCTGGGGTCCTAACACTCCTGATTTAGCGATCAACACCTATGAGGCTCTAAAGGTTTCCTTTGCCCGAGAGTTTAATCTATCCAACTGCTGGATATGTTCTCAAATCCCTTATCATGCGGCAGGGTTGCCCTGGAGGGCCATTCCACAGAATTGGTCTGACTTTTGTCAGCGCTGGCTTACTATCTATGAAGCAGGTTCACCTCTCTCAAGGTTCCGAGTATCTGTCCCTGAAATCGCCTTAAGATGGCCAACTCTATTCCAAAATTGTACCCAAGAACGACAGTATGCTTTAAGTAATGTTTCTTAGTATCCTTTTGGTAATGCTTCACATTTTCCACAACCTATTAGGTTGTGCTTTGTTCCTTCAGGGCTCCTCTGTTATCAACAATCTGCAATAGCAAATCACACCTGGTTTGCTGGTAACAGTACCTGTCAATTTTATCTGTCTCCTAAAGCTAATGTCTCCATTCCCCTTCTTGATAGTTCAGATCATGACACTGGTGAAGGTCTTCAGTATTTTCAACCTTATACTGCCCTCTCTGACCTTGCTGGCCTAAATGGTATGGCAGCTACAGGTCAGTCGTTTTATATTCGCGGTAGATCTGCCTATAAGTGGCTACCCCATCGCTGGTATGGAAGCTGTTACCTAGGTTTCCTTGCACCTCCCCTTCGTGTCTCAGACCAACCTCCACCTGGTTGTCCCAGACAGCGTAGGTCTCTGCGAGCTACCCCAGAGCCCATTAAAGAAGGAGATAGGATGGAAGGAGGATCATACCTAACCTATGGAGTAGGACAAATGGCCCAACTCTACCGCAGACTTTCACTATTTTTAACCCGGTTTGCTAATGAGATCTTGGCCATAGAAGAAAGCTTCAGCTCTGAACTCTACCAACTGAGACTTTTAGCTCTGCAAAATCAACAGGCTCTAGACTATGTCTTGGCCTCTCAAGGTGGAGTTTGTGCCCTTATTGGGGATGAATGTTGTACCTATGTCCCAGACAACTCAGCGGACATTAATAGGCACATACTATCTGCTGAACAAGCCTTTAGTCAGTGGAAGGCTCAAGAACAGGTTCCTTCCCTTTTTGACTCTCTCTTTAGTTGGTTACCTAACCTTGGTGGGATAGGTCCAGAATTAATTCGCTTTGTGGTAATAGGGGTAGTGTTATTCTTACTTGTTCTATTGTTATTTACCTGTTGTAAGGTTATCATGGGAAAAGTTTTTTCTATAACCTCTGTCACACCTATGCTGATGGCTGGCCACCTTCAGCATTTCCCAGACCCAGATTTAAACCAACTGCTGTCATCATATTATGAGAAGACTCAAGCAGGAGCTTTCTGAGTATTCTCAAAGGAGGGATTGTTGGGGACGCACTTGATATAACCCAGGTAATTCGGGAGAATGGACGGCCATAAGAGCCGATGAAGTCCTCTTGTTCTGAACCATACTATACCAGCTCCTCCATTTTGAGTGTTACTCCTCCATGTTTGACCTCTGGTTGCCCTTGTTGGGAGGGGCTACTCCTACTCCCTCAGTTGCTGGGCAGATTTAACCTTTAAGCAGGAAGGTTACTAGGCAGACTTAGCCTTGGGTGGGGACTGTGTGAGTGACAGATCATGTTATAATGTGTATCAGTTTTGGTTCCAGTATAAATAGTTAGGTAAGCTGTTTGTTTTGCGCGCTTGATCTGAGTCCTGCGTGGCTCCAGACGTCTTATTTGAGCTCAAATAAAGTTTGGTTACTTCTCCACTCTGGTGTGTTTAATTGGTTGCGAAGCACACCGGGCAACAGACCCAACCGTTGCCACCCTCAGGCACTCTGTGCTGGCAACACCAAGACAAATTAAACTTTTGAAAGATACAAATTACAGGAGAACTCAGAAAGAAGGAGTGTTGTTTCAAGAATATATGTTGGATTTCAAACTGTTGAGCCAAATATTTAATTATTTTATCTCTCTGCTGTCTATAATCAGAGCTCAAATAGTAATGAGCTTTCAAGATCCAAAGATTAGAAAAAGATTTTGGACAATGCAGATTTGAATTCAGACAAGGCAGAAAGAATATGCAGACTAGCAGGGGTTACCCAGAGCAGACTGACTCTTTTGGAGGGAAAACAAGATACTGTCTTGATTGATAGAATCACAAATCCTCAATGTAAAAGGAAACCCAAGAGCAGTGCACAGCAGAAATGTACAACAAGCCTGCAAAAAGTGAGTTTGCAAGAAAGGAGTTTGTTGAGGACAACATAAAGAATGGCACAAGGTGTAGAAGCAAACACAGATCTCAGCAATGTCCCACCTTTGGACAAAGTGCAAAAATTGTAAATATTTTGCAAGAGTGTGCAAGCAGGAACAGCAGGCGCACAAAAAGAAACACACTGGGTACCAGGAAGACAACAGAGCTAGCAGTACAGAAAAAGAGGGTTTTCTTAGGATCTTTGAAGCACCTGCACCAAATGATTGGATATTTCCCTGACAATGAATTGATCTTTTGTGAGTTTTAAACTAGACCCTGGTGCTCAAGCAAACATAGTATCGGAATATATGTGAAAGGGTTAAAAGAAAAAAATCTGGGTATAATAAACAGGTATAGTTAAGGGCTTACAGTGGAAACTTCATTCCTACTCTGGGCACATGTGAACTAGAGTTAAGATGAAATAAGATTGAAATAACAAAATTTGTAATTGTGGCAGGAAAAAAATGTGCTTATGCTGGGCATGAAAACATTTCAAGTTCTAGGTATAGCACAGAGACTATACTCATTAGAGGGGTAAAGGGATCAGGCATTGAGAAGCAGTTTCATGATGTCTTTAAGGACGTAGGAGAACTACCAATGGAATACCAAATTGAATTGATAGAGCCTAATTGCCCCACCACATATTCCCCTAGAAATGTTCCTCTAACCCTAAGAAAATCAGGGGCACTAAAAATAATCAAGAAAATGGAGAAGTCTACAGAATGGGTACATTCATTAGTAATTGTGGAAAAGAAAGATGGAACCCCAAGGTTATGCTTAGACCTTAAAGAACTTAACAGACATGTCAAAAAAAAACATATTCCCATACCCACTGGGGAACACATTTTTGGAAAAATAGCTGGTGCTAGATATTTTTCCACATTGGCTGCATGAGTAGGATTTTGACAAATCCCCTTAGATGACAGTAGCATATGTTTATGTACTTTTTAATACAACATATGGAAGATACTGCTTTTATAGACTGCCATCCTGATTAAGATCTGCACCGGCGGGATTTCAGAGGACCGTGCAACAAATGTTTGAAGGTATAGAAGGTGCTAAGCTATACATCGATGACATTTTAATATGGGGAAGAACAATAAAAGAACATGACCACAGGTTACAGCGACCACTGGAAAGGGTTAGGGCAGTAAGATTAAAATTAAACAAGCCAAAATGTAAATTTCAAGTCTGAGATATCACATACCTTGGAGAAGACTACTGGCATAGGAAGTTCAAATAGATCCTAACAGAGTTCAGGCAATTACAAATATGCCATCCCCAGCAGACAAAGGAGTGTAACAATTCTTAGGGATGGTTAACTCTGTGGGAAAGTTTGTACCTAATTTAGCTGCTAAGACCAGCAACCTTAGAGCGCTCTTGCACAAAAATAATCAATAGAGATAGGATGCCGATCTAGACAAGGAATTTGAAAACTTGAAACAGTTAATTAGGAAGGCTCCGTCCTTAGATTTTATAATTGCAAGGGACAGATTAAGGTGCTCAAAAGCAGGCATAAGGGCAACGTTACTACAAAAGTATGAAGAACACTGGAGACGAGTGGCATATGCTTCTGGGGCCCTCACTAAAACTGGATGTCAATATGCACAAATTGAGAAGAAGACTTTAGCTTTGGTGCACAGTTGCAAGAAATTTCACGTGTTCATCTATGAGTCATTGCTAAAACAGACCATATGCCTTTAATATCTGTTGCAAAGAAGGGACTGGCTGACACTCCTCCCAGAATACAGAGACTGTTTTTTCAGTTGCAGTTTTATGATATGGAAATAGAATATAAACCAGGAAGGGGTTTAGTGGTAGCGGACACTCTGTCTAGAGCTTTTGGCAATACTGTAGCAGAAATTATCAGAATCTGATATAGTGCATGTGAACCTTTTTAAAAAAAACTACCCAGTCTCTGACAAAACGTGGATTGTGTTTGCAGAAGTCACAGCACAGGATGAAGTCTTGCAAAGATTGATCAAAGTTATAACAGTAGGTTGGCCTGGACACCACACACTTAGTCCATATTTTCACTTCAAAGAAGAACTTTCAATGACTGATGGTATTTTGTTAGAGGCAACCAATTAATTTTTTCCCAAAGTGTTACAGCCTGACATGCTTATTAGAATTTATGAAAGACACTTAGGAACTGAAAAATGCAGAAGGGTCAGAGATGTGTTGTATTGGCATCAAATGAATGAGGATATAGAAAAAGCAGTTAAGAAATGATAAAATTTACAGCCTACACCTGGGAAAGAGCCTATGCTTTAAAAGCTTGGAATAAAGTTGGTGTTCATTTATTCTATTCTGCTGACAAAGATTGTTTTGATTTTAAATTATTACTCACACTTCCTACAGATTACTTTACTGGACACACCATAGCAAAGCATGTATTAACATGCATTAAAACAATATTTGCTAGACACGGTATTCCTGTAGGGGTAATGTCAGACAACATTTTACAGCTTGCAGGATATGACTCAGAAATTTGCAAGAGACTGAGTTTAAGATACTACAGAGAGTCCTACATACTCACAGCCAATGGTCCTAGTACAGAACGGTATACAAATAATAAAGAGGCTATTAAAAAGTGAAAGCATCTAATTCAGATCCTTACATGGCATTGCTTAACTATATGGTAGCACCTTTGAGACGTGGGCTGTTATATAAATTCTATTTAACGGAATAAGTTCTATTTAACAGAAAACTAAAATGAGACTGCCTATTTTGTAGAAAATGATGTTAACAATGACCGTGATGTAAAAGGGTTTGAAGAAAGCTGATAAGAAAAACAAAAAATGCACTATGACTGAGGGTCATGAGAACTAGACCCTTTGCAGCCCTCAGGATGTTGTGTATGCATATGATGGAAATTGTTGGGAACAAAAGGCAATAGTTACCTGTGCAGTGGCTCCTAGGGCAGATGAAATAGTCACTCCTGAAAATCAGACTTACCGAAAGAACAGGACACATCTCCCTTTCTTCAAGAATGTATTGTAGGAGGAGGAATAGGGTTGCCAGGTGTCCCATTTTCGACCGGAATGCCTGGTCAAAAAGGGACCCTGGTGGCTCCAGTCAGCGCTGCTGACCGGACTGTAAAAGTCCAGTTGGCAGTCCAGTTGGCAGTGCTCCCTGCCTGCCGTGGCTCCACAAGGCTCCCAGAAGCAGCAGCAACTCCCCCGCTCCAGCTCCTAGGCATAGGGGCAGCCAGGGGGCTCCGTAATGCGATGCATGCCACAAGCACCAGCTCTGCAGCTCCATTGGCCAGGAACCAAGGACACAGGAGCCGGAGAGAGGACATGCCGCTGCTTCTGGGAGCTGCTTGAGGTAAGCGCCACCCAGAGCCTGCACCCCCTGACCTCCCGCCCACATCCCTTAAAAACATAAAATCTGTGTGATTTTTTTTTAATTAGTCACTACATATATTATCTATATTGCAACATAATCAGACTTCAGTTTACAGTATATTGTTTTACTTTATTGTCTAGATATCTTGGATAAACAATGATAACAATATTTTAAATCAATTGGGCCAAAATACTTTTCTTTTACCAGAAAGACAGCTTATGCTTCTACTTTTGCAACCAAAAACTCAGTAATAGGCAGTCTTTGACAACAAATATTATGTACCAAGTAAATGTTGTGGTGGGAAAACACATTGACTATGCATAGAAAATTATTACAGTCCTCTAAATCTTATCTTATTTAATCAAAAAAAAATCAAGGAGTTCAATACAGATTATGATCTTGGTTTACTGTTCACACAGTTCCACTTTTTAAATGAAACTGCTTTCAATGTTAAAATGAGTGAGAGGGCTCAAAGTTTTATGGCAGGCTTGTGGCTTTAAAGTGCCCAAATGTATCTGAAAAATAAAATTTATGAAAATCTTATAAACCCATACACATAAATAGAAACAATAACAGGTCTTGAGGGCCTAAATGACATAGTTAGAATAAAAAGATAACGATACAAAACTGATTCCTGCTATACCTCACAATGACCTCTTTTCAGATAAAAACACTATTGTTGTCCAGCTCTTTAATCAGTTGACACTTTCTGTTTTCAAGAGATCTGCTCCTGTTAGACCTCACAACATCGCACCTTACTTGCTTCACACAGAAAATTCTCTTGTTGTTTTCTAAATTATTGTCCATAATGTCTTTTGCGTTTTTCTTGTCTGCCCTTACAGAATAGCAATATGCCAAGGAAGTCCCAAAAGTCAGCATTAATGAACCATGACCTTTCTTTCCTGAAATCATGTTTGCTGTCTTTAATCAAGCTACTATTTTTAGACACGTTCACATCTGGATCCCGTAAGAGTTACCAAGTTTTAACTGATGTGAAACTAAGTGCTCTTTAATATTTTGTTGTATCCTTAGGCTCTATTTTAAATAATGATGCTGCCATACTAACCATGTCACAGGCTACAAGAATCTCACTAGAAATAAATAGATTTCTGAGAATTCTAATAAAGCATCTCTAAAAACGTACCTTACTATTGCATGAGGCATAATAGTGTCCTATCTGTTGTAGGCCGCTACTCTCCATAGTAGTGGGCAGAGCATAGCAGAACTAGCTGCATGGTGGGTACTAAACCATTCTAACAGCAGAAGATATGATGCCCGACTACAGCCAGTATGGATAAGGAAACATACAGTTGGGTGCAATTTACATAACTTGAAGCAGCATGTAATTCCTTCTCATATATACAACTGACAATACCACACACAAAGCAGAACAGGTCTCACTATGACCCCTAACTAACAAACTATGCCTTCTTTAGGCCAAAGGGTACCAGCTGTGGTGGTGGCTGGTCTCCCAACGTAATGCTCTTGAGTACTAAGTTTGGAATACTGTAGAACCTCAGAGTTATAAACACCAGAGTTATGAACTGACCAGTCAACCACTCACCTCATTTGGAACCAGAAGTACGCAATCAGGCAGCATCAGAGACCAAAAAAAAAAAAAAAAAAGGCAAAGCAAATACAGTACGGTATGTGTTAAACGTAAGCTACTAAAAAAATAAAGGGAAAGTCACATATTTCTTCTGCATAGTAATGTTTCAAAACTCTAGTATTAAGTCAATGTTCAGTGGTAAACTTTTTAAAGAACAACCATAAAGTTTTGTTCAGAGTTATGAACAACCTCCATTCCCAACCTGGTCATAACTCTGAGGTTCTACTGTGTTGTGCCTTGCAGGCATGAACATGGGCTGCGGAGCAAAAGACGAAACCTCCCCATGACCTCTTCCCCCAACCACAATTGGACAGCACAGAGCAGTTCTATACCCAAAATCATTACTCAGTGGCTATAACAGCAGATTCTGAGCAATGAGCATTTTCCTTCTCTCCTCTCTGCATCTACTTGTATCTCTATCCAATCTACTTATTTTTTCAGGGATTTCCAGGGCTCTCTATTCCATCTGTCATACTTTTTCTCCTCTATTCCCAAACACTATACATCACAGATACACTCTTTCTACTGAGACAACCTGTGCTGACCTTTCTCTTAAGTCTGTTAATGTCACTAATTTCTTTATTTCAACACAGAGGAATACTATTTGACTCAATAACTCATCAGTCTGAGGATGGCTTTAAGCTAGGTTTCCTACTACAATCAGCAATACTAGCCTTTAGCCTTTTGACATTAACTGTTATGTACAGTGTGATAAAGACTGGAGAAATCAGATACTAAGAGGTTTATAATGATTACAGGCATGTAATCAGGTACTCCCCTCTGACATGTCTCTGAGTGGCAAGGTACGGTATGACAGTCTTTTTCTTGCATGTAGTGCCTTCTGTAGGCTTCTGGCCAACTTTGGTGGGTTTTCAGTGTCTTGGGCCTCCGGCCAACTCACAACATCCAAATGAACCCCTTCTGGGGTATTAGACTGTTTATTTACTAGATTCTTTATCTGCCCACCCAAGGGTCTTCAGCCTCAGTTCTGGGTCTTTTAAATTCAGCCCTTTGTTCAAGCTCCCAGGAAAGCTTTTGGGGGTTGTCAGAGCACAAAAGGAGTGAAAGAGCTGCCTGTAGGAGACTTGATGCCTGGAGCAAGCTTGCTAAATGACCTAACCAGAGACACCTGGTGTGGGAAGGGAACTGCAAGCAGCTGGTTCCTTATAAGAAAGCTGAAGCAGTTGTTTGAGGATGCTGACTCTGGAAAGTCTCCAGGGGGAGTCAGCTGTGAGCATGACAGATGCAAGCTGAACCCTGAGGTAAGTCACCCCGTAAGAACTCATAAATAGGGAAAATGACTTGATGAAGGAAACTTTTTGCTCACCCTGGCTCTTGAGGTAAGAGCCTTGCCTTAGGACAGATTTTGAGACTCTGAATTTTGCTTTTATGTTATTGTCTGAGTAAACTTATGTCTCTATAAGGGTGGTAATTGGACAAGCAAGTGTGTAGAGTCCTCATAAAAGAGCCTGGAACAGGGAGAATAAAAGGTAGGGCAGAGACACTTTGGCCACAAGAGGATACATAGGTGTAGCCCACTCAGCTACAGGATTTATGTTAGTTTATCTGTGGCTGGTAAACAAACCTAAGGTTACCCAATATTTTAGCTTCCAGTGCAAGGACCCTATAAAACCACACTTCTCAATGTGGTTAGTTGATGCTTCTTCCCTGGGCCTCTTCCTATATTGTCCCTTTATCTTCACCCTTATCTCAGAGTTAAGGTTCTTAGGTCATCTGTCCTCCCTGAAAACTCTGCTATGCAAAATGTAGGCAGAAAACAAACTTTGGCTATCCCTCAAGTTCCTTTCTCCAGAGAGGACCCCCCCCCCTTTTTTTAAATATTTCCTAAACTTGAGGATAAAGGTATCTTTAATTGCAATGATAGAAAAAGTGAAGTAACTATATAGTTACAGTGATAACCAGTCACTATGGCCTGAATTTTAATTTATATTTACTAAACAAGCACAAAAGTGGATTGTGCAACACATGTAAAGTCCAAGAAACAGTTGAATATTTGCTATAGCAATGCAGGGAGAACTACACAGATTCTTTATGAAGAACTGAGATGCCTCAAAGTGAAAGAATAGTCTGAAAGGACAGGTGAGAGTTCTGGGAAAGTGAGGTAGCATTAAAAAAGCATTTCTTTGCTCTTTTAAGGATATTTGACTGAGTGAGAAGATATAGATGTTTACTAATGTGAAAACTGCTGTAAATGGCAGTCACAGCTTCCTGTGCTGTTACTGAAGAAATTTTCCAGCCTCCATTTTTGTCTGCGAGATCTCTTTTCTGAACAACGAAGAACTACTCCATCCTAAGATGGGAGCTGTTGATCTTAAGCATGCTCAGTTCTGAGATAGGTTGCAAAGTTTAGTCAATTGGTAGAAAACCCAGAATTTCCAAGATGGTGACTTGGCAAAAGGCCAACTGTGTGTGTAGGAGTCAGCAGAATCACTCTGAGGTAAACAGCAGTGAGCATGTGAAAAGTTAATAGCTTCTGAGCATGTGCAGTACACAGTAAGAGAGAGGTTAACTGACTAGTCACAGTGCACTCATGGGGGGACATGGGGAGTGTTACATGAACACTGATCCATCAATTCCTGGGCCAGGGAAGCTAATGATCCAACCAGCAGACCAAATTCAGTGATGAATTGTGATCATGTTGTGTATATGCTAAGAAGAACCCAGGGCCGGTGCAACCATTTAGCGACCTAGGCAGTTGCCTATGGCACTAGGATTTGGGGGGTGCCATTTTCTTTGGCAGCGACTGCAACAGACGGATCTTTGACCATCCCGGTCACCGCCGGCATTTAGGCGGAGGGAGCTGGGACAGGAGGGCGTGGGGAGGGCTGCCTACAGCAAGTGGGGGGGAAAGGGGGTGGAATGCAGGGGAACTCCCTGCCCCAGCTCACCCCTGCCCTGCCTCCTCCCCGAGCACACCGTGGCTGCTTCACTTCTCCCCCCTCCCAGGCTTGTGATGCCTAAGCTGATTGGTTCTGCAAGCCTGGCAGGCAGAAGAAGTGAAGCAGCCATGGCGTGCTGGGGGGGGGGAGTGTCTCAGGGTGGGGAGCTGCCACGGGGGTGGGAGGGCGCAAGGTGGAAGTTTCGCCTAGGACGTGAAACATCCTTGCACCAGCCCTGGAAGAACCACACTCATATCTGTTACAACTTGTTCAAAAGATCAGATCTGTCAGTCTCTTAGGTAAAGGTTGATACTGAGCATGTGCAAATGAAGTAATTGCTTACAAGAATGGGAAGGTATATTAGGGGTGTCATAAACAGATAGCTAAGGGGTTAATGTCTTTCACCTAAAGCACCTGACCAGAGGACCAATCAGGAAACCGGATTTTTTCAACTTTGGGTGGAGGGAATTGTGTGTCTGGGTTCTTTATTTTCTGGCTGCCTGCTTCCTCTGAGCTTTGGAGAAGTAGTTCTGTTTTCTAATCTTCTGTGTCTAAGTGTAAGGACAAAGAGATCAGATAGTAAGTTATATGGTTTCTTTTCTTTGGTATTTGCATGAATATAAGTGCTGGAGTGCTTTGATTTGTATTCTTTTTGAATAAGGCTGTTTATTCAATATTCTTTTAAGCAATTGCCCTGTATTGTCACCTTAATACAGAGAGACTATTTGTATTTTTTCTTTCTTTTTTACATAAAGCTTTCTTTTAAGACCTGTTGGAGTTTTTCTTTACTTCAGGGAAATTGAGTCTGTACTCACCAGGGAATTGGTGGGAGGAAGAATTCAGGGGAGATCTGTGTGTGTTGAATTGGCTAGCCTGATTTTGCATTCCCTCTGGGGGAATAGGAAAATCCTTTTTGTTCCAGGACGGGGAACGGAGAGGGGGAGTCACTCTGTTTGGATTCACAGAGCTTGTGTCTGTGTGTCTCTCCAGGAGCACCTGGAGGGGGGGAAGGGAAAAAGGATTATTTCCCTTTGTTGTGAGACTCAAGGGATTTGGGTCTTGGGGTCCCCAGGGAAGGTTTTTCAGGGGGACCAGAGTGCCCCAAAACACTCTAATTTTTTGGGTGGTGGCAGCAAGTACCAGGTCCAAGCTGGTAGCTAAGCTTGGAGGTTTTCATGCTAACCCCCATATTTTGGACGCTAAGGTCCAGATTTGGGATTAAGGTTATGACAAGGGGAGAGAGTGCAGCATAAAGGCCAGCTGTCAGCAGGCTGAATTGGATTTGGGGGGAGAGAGCCATATGGAAAGGATGGATGAAGGGGACTGCTGCAGAGAGAAACAAAGAGAACCAGAGCGGAGCAAGGCTGACTGATCAGAGCAAAGCAGAGTGATCCAAGCCGAGAAGCAGTGGCAGGCAGCAATTATAATGGAAAGGAATACCAACAGATATATAAAGTAAGCCTACTATTTTTAATTCTAGTATAGCATAAGTACAGTGTAGAATAGTATATAGGATTAGCCTGTGTGATTACAAAAATGCATAAAATTCTGTTAATTGCAATTTACCTATGTAAACTTCAAAGCACTTTAAGAACTGCTGTCAGGGGTTTGTTGCAAACTGGCCAGTTGTAACAAAGCACTCCACTTAGAACCATTTAGCATATATGCTATTGTAGCTTGAATGGTCTTTAAACTTGCAATAAGAGATTTGTGTAAGGGAGTTTGTGCCTTACTTAGGATTTTTAGAATATACTGTACTAGGGATCATTAGTTATCTTAATAAAAAGATACTTTGTTTTAGTATAAAAAGAATACTGTCTATGTCAATTACTTTCAGAAGGTTATATCTGTATCCTTTATTGTTTTCCTTAACAACCCCAGAAACTTATATCTCAGTAAGGACAGATTAAGGAAGCAACAGGCAGGTCATTTTGGGGCACCCAAAAATCCATTTTTCAGGGTAACAGCTGAGGTTGCTGTGCCATAAAACAAAAGGAAAAGAGAGATCTCTTTAGCTTCCAAGATGGGTGCTCCAATGAGGCTTCTCTACACTGGTCTGGAGAACCACCTTTGCTACTCTTTTCCTCCCGCCTCTCTGCTTCTTGGGTCAGCAATATCTTCAGCAGGAGCCAGGAAGACCTGGTACTGTTGGGAAATAGGTAGGGGTGTTGGGAAATAGGTAGGGGTGTGTGTGATTCATATATTCCTGTAACGTTATAGGTTATTGAGGCCTATGAATGACATGTGCTTGACATGAATATGCCTTGCACGTTGGCAACCGAAGCAAGAACTCAAGATTAAGAACTATTTGTGCAAAGACAATTCTACATTTTAGGGAAAATATGGAAAATTAGCAGAAAAGGAAACAACACCAGCTGGACTGATATAAAATTGTATAATAACTGGGGGGAAATGGAACGCCTTGGATTGTTTCTTTGGAACTGTGTGGGTAGAAAGCTTAGTAAACAAAGGCAAAGAACCAATGATGTGACAGAATGGACTATAAATAAATGGTTGCCTATGATTTTTGCAAATTGGAGTTGTTTGTTGATTTAGAGCCCCATGTGGATATAGATGTGGTTTTTGCCAGCTCCCCGCATCTTATGATTTTATGATTGGAAGAAATCTCGAGTGGCCATCAGAACCAGTCTGACCTTTGGACTCTGGTATAGTATTATATATCAATACTATGTCCGGTATCTGCCTGCTCCCCATTCCATAGGACAACCTCTATTGCAGGTCTAACAGTACATACGTCACAAGGTGGTGTCAAAGAATTACACTTTTTTTTGTTTTGCCCAATACTTCTACCGCAATATAACGCTACCCGATATAACGTGGTAAAGCAGCACTCAGGGGTGGGCAGGGCTATGCACTCTGGATCAAAGCAAGTTTGATATAGTGCAGTTTCACCTATAACGTGGTAAGATTTTTTTTTTTGGCTCCTGAGGACAGCATTATATTGAGGTAGAGGTGTATTTGCACAATTCACAATACACTTGCACGATTATTGTTCAATAACAAGTTCTTGTTTTTTCAAACACCTTTATCCATTTGCTAATGTTTTGAAGAGGTAGACTTTATTTTGAATAAAGTCACATTTTTAAAGCGCAATAATCTGTCTAAAATCTGAAATTTTTTAAAATGTAGAACTTTCATTGCTTGTGTAACTTCATTGCAAACACAAGCTCCATACTTATTAAAAATGGACGATTTCACTCTGCATTTTCTGCTAGCACACTGGAGATGTCATTGGCACACAGTTAGTCTATTCACTGAAAGATGCATCAATAAGTAATCTAGGCAGTAAATAAAAGGCCACAGAGAAAATCTAGTTGCTAGTTAATATAGAGGCTTGAACTGAAAACCGAATAGAAACATGAGAGTGTAGCCACAAACAGCCCTGTACTTTTTAGGTTTCTTAAGACTAGATGTTAAAGCTCTCTAATCAGTGAGGGGTGAGAGAAGAAAAGGTTCCAGAGAATGAGGGCCGCAGTCCAAAAACAAAATGCCATTTAGGAAGAGATTGTAATTACACCTGCTATTGAGAATTGATAATACTTACTAAGGAAGCTGTTTCTACAAGTGAAAAAACCATCCTCAAGTGAAAGGAGCTCCCTTTGTGGAGGAAAAACTGCATAGTTCTAGGGCGGAAGCTTTTCTATGAATGACTGTGAAGACCCACTTAGCACTGGAATTCCATAACAGCAGGCTCTGGAAGGAATATCAAAAACTCATCCCTTTAAACTGTATTTTAATCAATTTATTCTTGCCAGGAAATCATGATCAAGACAGAACTGAGAAATGCGACTTCTTGGATCAGGTAGGATTGTTGTGACATGGGTGTGGGGGGAAATATATCTGCATTTAACTTTCTGGGACTTTTATTTCATTACAAACACCCATAGGGGAAATCCTTACATTTGAACAAGGCTCTTCATTCATAGTCTAAAAGAAATGTTTTTATAACTTTGCCTGGGGAAAAAATTTGTTTTGACTTAATTGCGAATGATCATTAATTATGTAAGAGTTAAAGGGAGCTAGGCATGAATGTGCTCCCCATCTCCAGATGGATGATATGTTTATGCATGCTTCAAAGGGAATTCTCACACATTAACGTTGCACTGGGCTTTTGTGAATATGTGCGAGAGGAGAATTTAAGACGGTCATAGGAGTTTAAAATTGTAATCTTTATAGCTAATAGAAAATAGTTCGCCTTCAACTGAATGCTAGCTCTCATATTTTATTTCCTGCTTGCATCTTAGCAGACACTTACTTTAGAACTAGAAATATTCACTACATTTATTTTCACAGCTTTTAAGAGTCCATTCAAAGTAAAAGCACATAAAATGCTTACAGTTCTCCGCCTGCCTCTTTCCTTTGCCACTGCCCTAGCAAACAGATACACTTTTCCTCATTCCTCCTTTTCCTGGGCCATACTGTGTCATTGCTGCCATGGCAGTTAGCAGCATGGCTGCTCCTGCTACTCAACCCAGCACATAAAAATAAGCAAGCATAAATGTATAGCTGGTCACGTCTGTGTTAAATAAATCTGGTGTGAAACATACTAGTAGTTATGAAATTGTACAGGCTCCTGAAAAATGGAAGCAGAGAACTAAATGTAAGGTGTTGCAGTGCTGGCATTGCTGCCATTGACTGAGGATGCGCTCCAATTAATGAAAGGTATACTGCTAAAAAATAAATGATGGCAAGTAAATGTTTTTGTGTTTGGTATAACTGTATTTAGTGCTTGCTAGATGCTGGACATGGTGAAGAAACTGGACCAGAGAGTGAAATATTTGTATGAATAAGGAATACAAGTAACTCCTGCAGAGTTGAAGGGAACAAGTCTCTCCAATATTTTAATATTTTGATCATGGTCTTCTCAGTATGACTGACACATTCTAACTGCTCTGCTACCTTTAAAAATATGATTGCATTACTACAGTAAAGGCCAGTTAAGTGTCATAACAAGAGACTGAGCTGATGTATATTTAAAAAATCAAAATACATGTGCTGCTGATAGTTATTTTCAAATTGTGTTGCTAATTGGCTAGTGTCACATCCTGAGAGAAGAAAACTTTGCCAAGACTCTTCAACTAGTAGCTTGATCAAGAAATAATCAAAGCCAGTTCTTTTCCTAGGAATTCTCACAACAGCAGCTTCAGAGTATGTTGGTTAATCCACAAATTGTCTAAAACAACCCAATACAAACATGCCTCCCACTCCATTATTACTGATTCTATTAACTTTATTCCAATCAATGTCAAGACACTTGAAATTCTGCCATAATCAATATTGTTGTGCTCTGTAGATCTTATCTACATAAACACACCTTTATCTACCTCCTTCCTCTCCTGTCTTGTAGGTCTGTAACAATTTCCTATAGTCACTTTATTCTATTTTAATTAAAACTCTTCTCCCCCAGTCATCAGAACATATATTATTCCTCTTTTCAGCTATGTCTCATAATAATGTCCTTCCTAAATTTGGCTCATATAACAGTTAAATTGTTTTTCTTTGACTTTTCAAATAGTTCAAAAGCTTTCTATATAACCATCTACAATGCCATTTTTATGTCCATTGTATGTACAGCACAGTACAAGTTATTCACATCTTTTTTTAAATAAAAGATCTTCTTCTTCGAGTGATTGCTCACATCCATTCCAGTTAGGTGTGCGCGCCGCGCGTGCACGTTCGTCAGAAACTTTTTACCCTAGCAACTCCAGTGGGCCGGCAGGTCGCCCCCTGGAGTGGCGCCGCCATGGCGCCCAATATATATCCCTGCCGGCCCGCCCGCTCCTCAGTTCCTTCTTACCGCCGTGTCGGTCGTTGGAACTGTGGAGCGCGGCATAGCTGTCCTCCACGTCCCTAGCTCTCCTAGTTTC
This sequence comes from Gopherus evgoodei, assembly GCF_007399415.2. Classification (NCBI taxonomy): domain Eukaryota; kingdom Metazoa; phylum Chordata; order Testudines; family Testudinidae; genus Gopherus; species Gopherus evgoodei. The sequence goes on along the minus strand of NC_044327.1, from coordinate 88,955,891 downwards.
TATCGCTTGTTTATCGCTTATCTCTAGTTCTATAGATAGTTGTTAATTAGTATTGTAAGTAGATAGTTTAGTAAATAGCTGTTAAGTAGTTCCTGGCCGGGGGGCTTAGCCCTTCCCGGCACCGGGCGCCAGGCTCATGCCTGTTTCGCCAGGCTTCAAGCAGTGTGCGGCCTGCAAGAAGCCCATGCCTACCAGCGATCCCCACGAAGCGTGCCTGAAGTGCCTCGGGGAATCGCACAGATCTGACAAGTGCCGCATCTGTAAGGCTTTTAAGCCGAGGACAAAAAAGGAGAGGGATCAGAGGCTCCGAACTCTCCTAATGGAGGCGGCACTTGACCCGTCGACTTCGCAGACCGTGGTTTCGGCACCGGCACCGGATCGCTCCAGCACCGAGAAGACTCCTCGGCACCGAACTTCTCCGGCACCGGAATCAGAGCCTAGGCCGTCGAAGTCTAATACTCCGGCCAGGCAGACCCGGCTTGAACGCCCGGCCTCGACATCGGCCGCGGCGCCGCCGGCACCGTCAGCACCGTTGACTCCGGGCCCGGCGGGTCTGTTGAGTCCGGTGCCGCCGAGCTCCCCCATGAGATCTGGGGTTGAGATAATGGTCCCATCCACACCGGAGACCTTCGCCTCGGCTCGGGACCTTATTGCCCTGACGGAGCCTACTCGGCTGCCACCCCCGGTTCCTCCGGTGCGGGTCACGTCCAGAGGCAAGCCCATGATGTCGGCACCGCCCACGGACAGTCGTTCGCCATCCAGGCCCCGACGTCTTGGGCGCTCCAGATCCCGACGCCGCTCGCAGTCCCGGCACCGCTCCCCTCAGCGGTACCGGTCGCACTCGCGGCACCGGTCGGCATCGAGACGGTCGCGGTCAGGCTCCAGTCGACACCGGCACCGCGACTCCAGGAGCAGGTCCCGACGCTACTCGCCGCACCGGTCGACCTCCCGGCACCGAGCTGGTGGCAGGTCCCGGTCCCGATCTCGCTCGACCCTCCCGGCACCGAGCTGGTGGCAGGTCCCGGTCCCGGTCGATCTCCCGGCACCGAGCTGGTAGTAGGTCCCGGCACCGAAGCGGCGCCCGGCACCGTGACAGATCCCGGTCCCGAAGCGGCGCCCGGCACCGTGACAGATCCCGGTCCCGAAGCAGCGCCCGGCACCGTGACAGATCCCGGTCCCGAAGCAGCGCCCGGCACCGTGACAGATCCCGGTCCCGATCCCGGCACCGTTATGACTCCCGGCACCGGTCCCCGGCACCGAGACGATCCTCCGTGCCGGCCCGCGCAGACCCGTACCATCCAGGGTCGGCCCCGCCGTGGCCCTCCAGGCAGCCGTCCGTGTCCTCCAGACGGACAGCGGCTATGCGCTGGGCACCGACCGGCAGGCGGCGCTGTTTGCTGATCCGCCGCTGCAGGACCAAGGCCCCCCACAGTGGGGATTCTGGACACCCTGGGCGTACCATCAGGCCCAGGGCCCCCAGCAGCTCCCTGCTAGGCCGGCGACTGCGGAGCGTAGGGCCCCTGAAGCCTCTTTGTCTCGCCCCCCTCCCTCCCCGGAAGGGGACGAAGGGTCCAAACAGCAGGACTCCGCTGCGGCTCCGGAGACAGAGGCGAGGGCTGAGGAAGACCCTCAGTTGGACACTATTGTGCCTGGGGTCTCATCATCCTCCTCCCCGGATGAGGCGGTGGCGGGTACCTCCTCCAACAGTCCCCCCCCGCTGGATCTCAGGGCGCACCAGGACCTCCTCAGGCGATTGGCTCAAAACCTGAGTCTGCAGGCAGAGGAGGTCTCGGAGATAGAGGACCCAATTGTTACCATCCTCTCTTCCGATGCTCCCACCAGGGTCGCCCTGCCGTTTATACGGACCATTCAGGTCAATGCCAATACTATCTGGCAGTCCCCGGCCTCCATCCCTCCGACAGCGAAAGGAGTCGAGAGGAAGTACATGGCCCCTTCTAAGGGGTACGAATATTTACATGTTCACCCGACTCCCGGTTCACTGGTAGTGCAATCGGTGAACGATAGGGAGCGTCACGGCCAGGAGGCTCCGGCCCCCAAATCCAGAGAAGCCAGGCGGATGGACCTCCTTGGCCGTAAGGTGTATTCGGCTGGGGCGCTGCAGCTCAGGGTCTCTAACCAACAGGCCCTGCTGAGCAGATACGCCTTTAACTCCTGGGTGGCAGTGGACAAATTTAAGGAGCTGCTGCCACAGGATGCTCGCCAAGAGTTCACGGCCATCTTGGACGAAGGCAAGAAGGTCGCGCGCACGGCCTTGCAAGCCTCCTTGGACGCTGCGGACTCGGCTGCCCGTACCCTCGCGTCAGGAGTTACGATGCGTCGCATCTCCTGGCTGCAGGTTTCCGGCCTTCCGCCAGAGCTCCAGCACACGATACAGGACCTTCCTTTCGAAGGCCAGGGCCTGTTTTCCGATAAGACAGACCCCAGACTTAAGAGTTTAAAGGACAACCGGGTCATTGCGCGGTCCCTCGGGATGCACACCCCCGTGACACAGCGTAGACCCTTTAGGCCGCAGCAACAGCAGCACCGTCGGCCGTTTTCCCAGTTCCGCCAGCGGCAGGACCCTTACAGGCGCCGCGGCAGGAACGGGAGGCGCAGGCAGTCGGGGAACCAAGGGGGGCAGAACCAAGGCTCCTCAAAACCCCCGCCTGGTCCTAAGCCTTCATTTTGAAGGTGCGCTCGAGGGCGCAGTAACAGTTTCCCCTACGGATCCTTCCCCTCCGTTTTCCAACCGCCTTTCGTTTTTCCTCCCGGCGTGGTCCCAAATAACATCGGACCGCTGGGTCTTGAGCGTGGTGCAGACGGGGTACCGCCTGCAGTTTGTTTCGTTCCCTCCTTCCCGCCCTCCTTCCTCGTCCCTCTTCAGGGACCCCTCTCACGAGCAATTCCTTCGGCAGGAGGTGCGGACGCTCCTCAGCAAAGGAGCTATAGAGGCGGTTCCCGAAAACGAGAAAGGCAAGGGGTTTTATTCCCGCTATTTTCTGATCCCCAAGGCCAAGGGGGGCCTCAGGCCTATCCTCGACCTGCGAGAACTCAACAAATACCTCGTGAAGTTGAAGTTCCGCATGGTATCCCTGGGGACCATTATTCCATCCCTGGATCCGGGAGACTGGTACGCCGCCCTCGACATGCAGGACGCGTATTTCCACGTTGCCATTTGGCCACGCCACAGACGCTTCCTCCGCTTCGTTGTGGGGGCTCGTCATTATCAATTTGCGGTCCTCCCGTTTGGCCTGTCCACGGCCCCGAGGGTGTTTACAAAATGCATGGCAGTTGTCGTGGCGCATCTTCGGCGCAACCGTGTCCACGTGTTCCCTTATCTGGACGATTGGTTGATTCGGGGCACGTCGGAACAGCAGGTGTACAGCCATGTCCGCGTGATCACCGGCATGTTTGCGAGTCTGGGCCTCTTGATAAACACAGACAAGTCCACCCTGAGGCCCACTCAGAAGGTGGAATTTATCGGGGCCGTCCTGGACGCCACTGTGGGCAGGGCCTCGCTGCCTCGGCAGCGGTTCCAGACCATGGCGGCGATCGTTCAACGCTTGCGGTCAGCCCCGTTGACGTCAGTGAGGACATGTCTAACCCTGTTAGGCCACATGGCGGCGTGCACTTTTGTGACCGACTACGCTCGGCTCCGCATGAGGCCTCTCCAGCTGTGGCTTATCAGTCATTACAGACCAAGACAACCGCTAGACATGTTAATCACAGTCCCCCAGAAGGTCTTAGATTCCCTCGGCTGGTGGGTGGACCAGTCCGTATTGTGTGCGGGTCTTCCCTTTCACCCGTCTCAGCCCTCGGTATCCCTGACAACGGATGCCTCAGATCTAGGCTGGGGGGCCCACCTAGGGACCCTGCGGACGCAGGGCCTATGGTCCCAGGAGGAGGTGGGGCTACATATCAACATGAGGGAGTTGAGAGCGGTCCGCCTTGCTTGCCAAACGTTTTGTCATCAGCTTCAGGGTCGTTGTGTAGCCGTGTTCACGGACAACACGACGACCATGTATTATATCAACAAGCAGGGCGGCACCAGGTCCTCCTCCCTGTGCCTCGAGGCGATACGACTCTGGGACTTTTGCGTAGCCCACTCCATTCACCTCAGGGCTTCCTTCCTTCCCGGAGTACGGAACACGCTGGCGGATCGATTGAGCAGATCCTTCCTGTCACACGAGTGGTCCCTTCGACCGGACGTCGCTCTCTCCATTTTCCGGAGATGGGGTTATCCCCGGGTGGACCTCTTTGCGTCCAAGGGGAACAGGAAGTGCCAAGCGTTCTGCTCCTTTCAGGGCAGGGAGCCGGGGTCGATAGCGGATGCCTTCCTCATCCAGTGGTCGACCCACCTGTACTATGCGTTTCCTCCGTTCCCTCTGGTTCACAAGGTCCTCCTGAAGGTGCGCAGAGACAGGGCTCGTGTGATCATGGTGGCCCCGGCATGGCCCAGACAGCACTGGTACACCATGCTGCTAGACTTGGCCGTAGCCGACCCAGTTCCCCTGCCCCTTCATCCGGACCTGATTACCCAGGACCACGGGTCCCTCTGTCACCCAGACCTGCAGTCGCTGCACCTAGCGGCGTGGCTCCTGCGTGGCTAACTGGTTCCGAGCTGCGCTGCTCCACGCCTGTGAGAGAGGTGCTCTTGAGCAGCAGGAAACCATCCACAAGAGCCACATATTCGGCAAAATGGAAACGCTTCTCCTGTTGGTGCGTAGAGAGAAATCTCCGCCCTATGGAAGTTTCGGTATCCGAAATCTTAGATTATGTTTGGTCCCTCAAAGAACATGGTCTGGCCTTATCGTCGTTGCGAGTCCATCTGGCAGCTATCTCCACCTTTCACCCGGGTGCGGACGGTCGCTCCGTTTTTTCTCACCCGACGGTGTCGAGATTCCTTAAGGGGCTGGAACGGTTATTCCCTAACGTCCGTCCCCCTGCTCCAACCTGGGATCTTAACCTGGTGTTGTCCCGGCTCATGGGGCCCCCCTTTGAGCCGTTAGCTACTTGCTCCCTGCTTTACCTCTCTTGGAAGGCTGCCTTTCTAGTAGCTATCACCTCAGCTAGACGGGTGTCGGAACTCCGAGCCCTTGTGGTGGACCCCCCATACACGGTCTTCCACAAAGACAAGGTGCAGCTTAGACCACACCCTGCCTTTCTACCCAAGGTGGTCTCAGCCTTCCACGTCAACCAAGAGATTTTCCTCCCGGTTTTTTTCCCAAAACCTCACTCCTCAGGCAGGGAGCAGCAGCTCCACTCGCTGGATGTCCGTAGAGCTCTCGCGTTCTACATAGAGAGGACCAAACCCTTCCGCAAATCCCCCCAGCTTTTCGTGGCGGTAGCGGACCATATGAAAGGGCTTCCTATCTCCTCCCAGAGGTTATCCTCGTGGGTTACGTCCTGTATCAGGACCTGTTATGACTTGGCCCATGTCCCTACGGGCCGTGTGACTGCGCATTCTACCAGGGCGCAGGCGTCGTCGCTGGCTTTCCTGGCCCGTGTGCCCATCCAGGAAATCTGTCGGGCAGCGACCTGGTCATCGGTCCACACCTTTGCTTCCCACTACGCCCTGGTACAGCAGTCGAGAGAGGATGCGGCCTTCGGAACTGCAGTGCTCCATGCCGCGACTTCTTACTCCGACCCCACCGCCTAGGTATGGCTTGGGAGTCACCTAACTGGAATGGATGTGAGCAATCACTCGAAGAAGAAAAGACGGTTACTCACCTTTGTAACTGTTGTTCTTCGAGATGTGTTGCTCACATCCATTCCACACCCGCCCTCCTTCCCCACTGTCGGAGTCGCCGGCAAGAAGGAACTGAGGAGCGGGCGGGCCAGCAGGGATATATATTGGGCGCCATGGCGGCGCCACTCCAGGGGGCGACCTGCCGGCCCACTGGAGTTGCTAGGGTAAAAAGTTTCCGACGAACGTGCACGCGCGGCGCGCACACCTAACTGGAATGGATGTGAGCAACACATCTCGAAGAACAACAGTTACAAAGGTGAGTAACCGTCTTTTCCCTCTCAGCTTTACAATACTCTGTGCTTTTCTGTTGGGTCCATAACACATTGGATGCAGACACAGCCCCCATTTAATTTAATTGGAATTGTACCAGCTTAGTCCAGAAATTTGGTCTATTCATATCAATGTTTTCACAAGTGGCTGTTGATTTGGGGCACCCAGACTGAGAGATTGGGCTTGATTACCAGAAGCTCTGAGGACCCCTAACTCCAGTTGAAGTCAAGAGAAGATAAGCTCAAAATGGCTCCAGCTTCACTTGCCAAAACATAATGAGCTGAAGAAGAGCTCTGTGTAAGCTTGAAAGCTTGCCTCTCACCAACAGCAATTGGCCTAGTAAGAGATATTACCTCACCTATCTTGTCACCCCAAAACAGAGGAATACAAAATCAATGGCTGCTTTTGAAAATTTGCCTGCAGGTCATTTTTATATAAATTCTAGCAACTCTTGTATTCAAAGTCAGAAATCTGGTCATTAGTCTTACAGAAACACTCCTTTTCTCTGTATAAATGGGTAGAATTCTTCCATTAATTAGGTGGCAGCAAGTTTTTAAGAAAAACTAAAATATTAAGGATTACAATAATTTATAAAATATTTTTGATATTATAAATGTTCACTATTATAACACGGGATCATCTCATTAAATGTTTTTTTACTTTGAGATAATCTTAAGAGGGCATATTTAATCAGTCTTAACCTGTATTTCCACCATACCAGTTCCTAGGGACCACTTGACTTCATTTGAAGAGCTTTGGAAAGAAAGATTCTCAGCTTTGACATTCTAACATCTTATCACCATACCAGTAAGAAAGAAGACTCTTCCCTCTATCAGTAGCTGATAAAATTGTAAGAAATCTTGGGGAAAATCAAATAAATTTAGTATTGGTAAAACACACTAGTCTCTCCCTTTTTATTTTGACACAGGTAGAAAAAAGTTCTCTAACCCAAATTCTAGAAACTTTTTTACAGATCCAAAATGCATCATAAACACTGCTTTGAGAATTTGCAGCCCAGGAGAGAGGGCGCTAAGTAGCTGTAAAGCGCAGTCTTGATCCTGGGGTGTTCCCATCCTCTCCCCAAAGGGAGAAGCACATGCAGTGGCATACCTTGGTTTGGTAGGGTGTGTCTTTATGTTGAAAAGAAAACTATACCTGTTGCAATGTGTCTTACCATATGTATTGGAAGGCAAGGCCAAAGAAATGCACCTTGCATTTGGACCAGAAAGTGGTGAGATTTATGATGGTCCTTAGTTCTACAGTCTTGGACCATCTCTGGAGAAAATTCTGTCTCCTGCACAGATGAATTTACTTTTTATTGTTGAGAGTTCCATTTTGCCAGAGGAGCAGAGTTGTTGACCATGGTCTTTGTCCTAGAGTTTTAAATGCTCTTTAAAGGCTCCTGGGTCCAGGCCAGTGAGCACTTTGAAGATAAGGACTGAGACCTGGAACTTGATTAAAGGGAACTGAACTAGATGATCTCTTGAGGTCCCTTCCAATTCTATGGGAAGCCAGTGTAGAGAGTGGAGGACAGGTATGATATGTTCCCAGTAGCCTGCATTCCTGAGGAGATGTGTTGCAGCATTCTGCACTAGTTGGAGTTTTCTAACTGCTGAAGGCTTCATGCCCCAGTATATTTCATTGCTGTAATCCAGCAAAGAGGTGACAAAAGCAATTGTAACTGAGACCAGGTCTTCATCCACCAGCAACAGACAGTTTCCTAATTAACTGAAGATGGTAGAAAGAGTTACTTGTAGATGCTGCTGTATAAGAGCTCAGTGTCAGCAGGGAATTATGGAATCATAGGGTTAGACAGGCCTACAAGGGCCTGAACTGACCAATTGTGGGTTTGTATCTTCAGCCAATGGAGAGATACTGTGGCTGCAAGCTCTTCAAAATACTTCCCTCTGCCTACAAGCATCAGCTCTGTCTTGGTTGGGTTCAGCTTCAGCCAGCTGTTCTTCATCCAAACACTGGGCCACCTTGGTGGTAGCAGTGGGGTCATGTATGGTGTGGTCATACATGGTGAAGGATAGGAAGAACTGTGTATTATCTGCATATTGTTGGCACTTGAGTCTGTGTTGTCTGACCAGTTCCCCTAATGGTTGCATGTAGATGTTGAAAAGGGCCAGAGAGGAACTGATCCTTATGGGACTTTACAAGTGAGAAGTATAGAGGTGGAGGTTCAGTTTCCCATCACTACTTATTGGGAATGTCCATCTAGGAAGGACTCGGCCATTTTATTGCATTGCCCTGGACTCCTGACACCTCTTACAGGCAAAACAGCAGAATCTCATGGTCAACAGTGCTGAATGCGGCAGAGAAGTCTGGCAGGGTAAGAACAGACATCTGTCCTTTATCCACTGACATGAGAAGATAATCCATCAGTGCCATTAAAGTGGAATTGGAAAAATTCCATGTCCTGGCCTGAATTCAGATTGTGTTGTGTCTAGAATGTTGTATCTTCAGTTAGATGATCTTGTTGTTGGCCTCTTTCTTAGCTTTTCTATGAGCTAGGCAGTGATTGGCTAGGACTGAAGTATCCAGTGTTGGTCAGTCTTTTGCATGGTTGGAGGGGAAAGGGAAACATCCCTCTCTGAATGAGATGTTGGCTATTTTGGTTAGGAGTGGCACTAGTTGTTCATGCCTCTCTTTCACAAGCCAGGAAGGGCATGGGTCAGATTCAGTAGTCCTGGGTACACTGCAACCTCAAACCCACTCCCATTGTGAAGGTATCCTGGAAAAGTAGTTTTCCAGCTGTATACCACAGTGCCTGAGCTGGGGAAATTATTCCCTGTCTAGATACAAAGCTTTTTGGGCCCTTTTAAGCAACTGCAGCCCTTTCATGAAGAGTAAAGAAGCCAGAGAGGTGCATGTGGGGGGGAAAGGACAGGCAGCAAAGAATGTATTCACAGAGGTGTGTGGAATGCCCCTGCTTATCCTACATAGTTTTGCTCTGTGGTCATCAACTTCTTATTGTAAAGAGTACTGCAGATGAGTCAAGGGTTATGGTGGTCAATCCATACACAATGTATTTCCACTAGGCCAAAACCCATGAGGGATGGGAGCAGTAGACCACAAGAACTGTTCCTCCTGTGTATACATCTGTTAGGAGGCAATGAGCCATCTGTAATAATACCATGGTTAATTGGGTCTGGGGGTTTCATCCCTGAACTCGGCAACATTTTTCTGTATAGAGCAAAATTGTTGTTCCTGCAGTTTGCTAACATTACCAGGATTTGACCCCAATTACTTATTCCAGGAAATTGAGAAGACAGAGCATTCTTTGCCTGTCTGACCCTAGTGCAGACTTCAGCAAAAAATGTCTTTTGCCACTACCATCAATAAAACCCAGACTAAAACTGTCTGTCCTCCTATGCTGTGTAGATTAGAGTAACTCCTGTGTACTGGAAGAATTTTTCAAATGCAGCTTCATGACAGAGCAGCATGTTGTGTTGCCACCTGGTGTAGATGTGGTGTAAAAAAATACAAACCCTTTCACTTCTATGTGAGCAAAGCCTGCATAATTGCAAAGGCAAATCTCTCAGAAAAAGAAAAATATCTCAGCAATGTGACCAGCCTGACTCATGCAGTTGTTGGTGTCACTCTGGCATAACCCTAGGTAACTCAGAAAGGTGGTAGACCACAAGTGTCAATGAAGCCCTCCTGTTGTAGGCCTCAATGAACCAATGTTCCTCCATGTTAAACACTTTGTGTAACCTAATATGTTAAGAGCTGTAAATGTAATGTCAGCAGTTAGTTTTCTGACTGTAACAGCCAGTTCCCTGCTGTAACACACTGGAGCTAAATTGAAGCAAGTTTCAAGGTCGCTTTTAGGTACAGCATACATGCCCCTGTAGCAGAAAGGGGGAGAGGGAGGGGGAAGACAAAGGAGTGTGTGAGAAGAGAATGCTGCAGCTGGACAGAAGAGGGAGGGGAAACAGGGGATTGTTAGTCAGCAAGAAAAGTTCTCATGGGATATAAAGGAACAAGGACTGCTTGTTTTAGCTGTGCTTGACTTGAGCCATCAGCCTCCCAGCACCGCTTTGAGATCTCAAATAAACTTGTGTTTGTTGCTTCTCCACCCTGGTGTGTTCATTGACGCTAAGCACTCTGGGCAACGAACTGCTGTTGCTTGCCTCTGGGACTTCTGTGTCGGCAACACAGTGGACTGAAGTTAGTTCTGGTGGAAAAGACTGTACTCCAACTTGTGATCTAGTTCTGTGTCTAATCCCCACAGCTAGATGATTTGACAAGGGGAAAAGTTAGGGTGGCAGGCAAGGGAATTACAGCACTCAAACTGAAAGGAAAAATGTACAGATCTACAGTTGTCAATCACTAACACTATGATCCTGCCACAAACATTGAGTGTCACACAATTGCTCATATAAATGGGATACTGTTAGAGGAAAAATGAAACTGGTTTTTAAATTAATCATTTCCATTTTTCTTTTCTTACAGTTTCCAAACAGATCTATACTTATAATTTTATTCAAACGTTCTACCTAGTATTCCTTTGCACAAAGAAACTCTTAAAAGCAATAATATAAGCAGTATGAATATAATTAAAGCAGACAGATAATGATGGAAGCTATTGTTATTTCTAAAGGGTTTTTATTGGTGAACAAAGTTAATATCATTGAAGTTTAAAAGCTTTTTACTTATGTTCACAAAAACAGTTTAATTGTTGCCAGCAGTTCTTTGTGGAGTCCACAAAGAAGACTTTTCTGCCTTTCTTTAAATATTGCATACTACTGCAAACAAGAATTACAAAATAAAAATTGTCTGGATTTGAATAATAGATTTCAGAAGAAACTGCAGTCTTTTCTGAAAGATGTTGATATTGTGCATTTTATGGTCATTCAATATATAGTTATAACAGAATTCTATAACTCCTGAAGGAAAATGTCACCATAAATATGTTGCATATATGATATTACCATTGAGGTCTTGGGAAATGTTGATCTCATATCAGAAGTGATTTAATTGATCATCTGTTCTTTATAGTTTTTTAAACTATAAAGAATCTTTACCACAGAAATACTCAAGTGGTTGTTTAGCAAAATTCTTGATGGATGATGTTTTGATTCCTGCTGCAGACTATTTCCTGCAGCAGGAATATGTCAGTGAATTGGGATTGTGTGACATGGCACTATTTGTAGCACCCTAGTCACTGAAGTTGCTGCAGCATGAAGAAAGCTGCAGGCTCAGCTATGAACAATTATATGCTTTCTGCGGTGGGGGAACCAAGCACCTGCATGGTAATCACTGGGCTAACATTGTATTTGGAAGGAACAGGAAATAAGGGGGAGCTCAGAGGGCTGAGGAGTGAAGGCTATAGGGACACCTTCTCTTGCTGTAAACCTGCAGTACACTGTTACTTTGCAAGGAAGGAATAAATACACACATGGTGAAAAGGTGGCATGTATCTATGACTGAGAGTCCACACAAACTGGCCAGATAGTGCAGTTCACTAGGTAGTGACAGACACCCTGACACATGGGGGCTTGTCAAGGAGCATTAATCTTTGCTGAGAGGAGACTCTAAGGGGACCTGTGCAAGGGCAAGAGATGCAGGCACAATGAACAAGATGCTGCACTGGGTTGTGGAACAACAAAAGGAGCTGAAGACCCAACAGATGGAGAGGCAAGCATTTCTGGGTTAGCAGGCAGCACAGCAATGAACATTACAGGAGTTCATCAAGGAACAGGCCCAGATGCAGCAATGTCTCCTGCAGAGGCTGGTGAGTTCCAGTGAGAGAATTGGAAATCAAACAGTAAACCTGGGGAAACATAAAATATCCCTGGGGGATGACTGCCTTTTAATGGGTGTGTAAGCAGAGTCAGGATGAGCTCTACCTTGACATCTGGTGGTGAATTATGGCAAGTGTAGAAAAGAATTTCAAAGGCTGATTTTGTTTGCATAGGCACACCCACTCCGCCTAGCATAGCCCACGGCAGCCTAAAATGGTTACTTTCACAGCTGTAGGATCCCCAATTTCTTTGTTATTGGGGCAGGAGGAATAAAGTGTCACCCTGATTAAGTAAATGAGGAACTATGAAATTGTTTTATGATAAAGGGTTTCACTATCAACTAAATAGCACTTGCTAGACAAGGGACATGGGTTCCAAAACTCAGTGAATTGAGAGAGGTTGGGGGTGGGTGGTGCAGGCTCCTTGTATGAGCCAAAAGCACCAGTTCCACCTACTCTTCTCTGGAATATCAGAGTTGATTTTTGATTCCCTTAAGAATCTAGATACAGGTTACTGAGCTGAACTCGCTATGGGCTAATGGTGCACTAGCACTGGGGCTCCCCTACTGTGAGCTGAAATCACTAAAGAGCTGGACTTGCTGAGCTGAGAGCACTGAGTATTGTGCTAACTAGTGGAGGAGCCTGAAGCTATACTGCGGAGCAGAGCAGCTGGCAGAGCAGAGTGAGTGGAGCCGAGCAGTTTGTGGATGGCTGGAGTGGATCATGGGACAGCTGGTGGAGCAGAGCAGCTGGCAGAGTGGAGCAGCTGTGGGATGGGTGGAGCGGCACACACAGCGAGCAGAGCCAAGCAGTTTGTGGGGATGGCTGGAGTGGATCACAGGACAGTTGGTAGAGCAGAGCAGCTGGCAGAGCACAGCACTTTGTGAGGACAGCTGGAGGAGCAAAGTGGAGTGACTGGTAGAGCAGAGCAGTTTGTGGAGAAGGCGAAAGCAAAACCCAACGGAGAGGCAGGGCAGTTGGCCCCGGACCACGTAAGGTGCCCCTTTCTACACAGGCTGTGGGGGGGGGGGAACCCCTGCAGATAGACTCTCGAACTCTGGGGCTGCACTGACCTGAGACAGATTTTTGGATTGTTGGACTTTTGGGACTGTGGGTGATCTTTGGATTGCTGGTCTCTAGGGACATTTGGGGTATTGGACTTTGGAGTCTTGGGGTGATTTGGGAGTTGCTGGACTCAGAGCCCAGGGAAAAGGACACAGCCCAATTTCCTGGGGTGGGTCTTTGCTCACGGTTTGGTCTATGAACTCTAGTTGAGGTGTTTTTCCCAATTTAATGCTTGTTGTTAATCTCATGTAATTAAACCTTTTTCTGCTACACTGAGACTTTGTGCTTGCGAGAGGGGAAGTATTGCCTCTTTGAGGCGCCCAGGGCTGTGTGTAAGATTTTCCCAGGTCACTGGGTGGGGGCTCGAGCTGGTTTTGCATTACATTGTAGGGACGGGACCCCTATGTATTGAACCCAGCCCTTGTTGCTATTTAATTCATCCTGGCAGAAGGGTTACAGGTGTTTACTGGTGCTGGATGGGACAAGGTGGTATGGGCACTTCAGCTAGCTCCTTATCTGTCTGAGGCTCAGGTGGCCTATATGGCCCTGAGAGAGAACCAGGCCAAAAACTGATACCCTGTCAGAAAAATCCTGCCAAAAATTCAAGGCAGTCAGTTGAAATGGCAGGATACATCCCAGGGCCTTTGCACAGAAATTGTCAGATTGGACCCCTCAGTGGTTGCATCCAGATAGACAGGACATTGAGGCTCTAATGGACTTCCCATTATTCTGGAACAGTTTACAGAGGGCCTCCCTGAGACTACAAGGGTCAGGGTTCAGAGGCACCAGCCAGACTCATTAGAGGCAGCAGTAAAATTAACAGAGGTGTATGTGGAGATAGACTTTCCATGGAAAGAGCTCTGTCCCACTGTGACCAAGGATGGGGGAAAATTAAGGTTGAAGAAACTCATGTAGGGAAGCCCAGGAAGGCAATGCAAGGGGCAAACAAGGGGTCCCAGGTGTCTGTGCAGTAATTTGCTACTAGTGCAGGGAAGAAGGCATGTAAAGAGAAACTTCACTTTCATGGATTGCAGGATCGCAGAATTCTATGGGTGGACAGGTGTAAAGGGTAGGGTGACCAGACATCCCGATAAAATCAGGATGGTCCCGATATTTAGGTCTTTGGCCCATGTCCTCACCGATCTTTGGTCAGGACGCAATTTGTCCTGACATTTTATTCCGCTGGCAGCACTTGGCTGCTTATTTTTCTTCTCCCCCTGTCCCCCTTGCTGCTTCGCCAGCAGCAGTTGGCTTTCCCCACCCCCTCACTGCTCCACCAGCAGCACTTGGTGGACCTCCCTCGTGTGTCCCGATATTCTCTCCCTCTCATCTGGTCACCCTAGTAAAAGGGGAACCTGAAATAAGGATTCCTGTCACAGCAGGCTGAAGAATACAAAGAGCATTTTGGATTCAGCAGCAGCATGTTCCATTGTATAGAGCACCCTGGTTAAGTCACAATGGTGACAGGAGGGGGTGACAGTAACTATTGTATGCGGGGGGGGGAGGAAAAGAGCACTTATCTAGTGGCAATTATCCACTTGGAAGTAGAAGGGAAGTTTAGATGGCAGCAAGTAGGGACAGTGAAGTCATTGCCTTATTCAGTAATCCTAGGAACTGACTGGACCCCATTCCCCTTATGTAAAATGTGTAGACTATGGAGGAAGAGAACCCAACTAGTGGATCCATGTAAGAAGCTCACAAGTGTAGACTCTCCAGTGAGTCCTCCAGGTCTAGTATGTGATAACCCTAGACATATGGTAACAAGCTTAGAAAGATGCAATACATGGGAAGACTTGAGGAGGAAAACGTGAGAAGGGGGCAGTGAAGCACGGAGTGCTAGAGCAGGGACACCTAGAGAAGGAGGGCAGAGGCTTCACCAACTCCTAGGAGGTACCATCCCTGGACAGGCACGGGATACCGAACACACAGGAGAGGGAAGGGTTCTGACAAAGATGCCATGGTTTGCAAACCTACCCTACTAGTCCCCAACTAGGGGCAAGATAAGTCAGGAAGAGAGGGATCCCAAGATTCTAGCTCTAGAGGGACAATTCATGGGGGTTGATATGAGCCTGGAGCCAAGTAAACTATAAGAAAGATGGTTGGAATGTGATTGGTATGATCAATGGGCAGAGATGGAACTGTGGAAGAAACCTTCACCCTCTAATTGTACCTTTTTGCGGGTGGAAGGGGGGAGACCTTCACCAGTGTTCCATGGAGGCTAGCTCCAAAGGGAACAGGATCCCCCAGTAGAATCCCAACCCTGTAAAGACAGTAGGGAAAAGGCAGTAAAGAAGACCTCTTCTGGAGGCAAGAGAGGACCTCGAGTGAAATAAGCACAGGAGGGCTGTGATAGGACACTGTTAGAAGCACCTTGGTCATTGATGTTCCTGAAGCATGAAGAAGGCTGCAGGCTCAGCTATGAGTAATTAAACTTTTCTGTTGGGGGTATACTTATGGTGAGCTCTTCATAAAACAATTTTAAAGTCATGACTTTAAAGCACTTTTTCCCTAGGATACAGAGACTCTGTTTACAACCATAGCAATCAATGTTTAATTCACTACAGGAGGGTACCACAGTTACAGGGTTAAATGCACCTCTTTCCCCTCTGTTCTCTGAGTTCACCCCCTCAGGCCTTGTCCCCTTACCTCTCCTGGGGTGGAATCATGTGATTCTTCCCCTTTTTAGACCAAGTCCTGGTCTATAGTACCCTGTGTATCTACCATGCTTACCTAACAAATCTGATTGGGTTCAGAACCGGCAATTCTCCCCTGTGGGAGTCTGACTAATGGTGAACCAAGTGACCAGACAGCTGTCTTAAACCCAAGTATAGTTTTATCTTAACAGTAGGAATAAAGCATAACACAAGAGAGAAATGATTTTAAATCAGCAAAAGGTCTACACACATCTTAGCTAGAGTCCTGCTATCCTTTAGTAGCACCCCTAATGGGCCTTTACTTTCCCAGTCACCCCTATCCTCTGGGGTCAGGGTGTCAGTCTATATCACTGTCTCTCCCTCTGCTTGAAGAAGTATGTCACTTTAAATCTAGTCGGGATCTTTCTTCTCTTGTTCTCCTTGGACCCTACCTTGACAGTCTAATCCAGTGAGCTCATCAGGGGCTCAAAGGTAAAACACCAAAGTAGATGGCTATTGTATTGTGTAAGAGTTAGTAGTCAGCTATCTCAAGCCATTGTTCTGCTTCCTGATCATTTTTCCAACATCCTGCTATTAAACCAAAACATTCGTATGTAAACATCCCAGTATTTAGCCTGTATTGTCATACAGTAAACATTCCAATAACCAGGTCAAATACAGCATTCATAAATTACAAAGCAGCCTCTCTTGTACCATGGAGGACTCGCTTATTAGTTCCCAAATTCAAGGGAAACTTATTGAGTATTATAAGAACTAGTGTGTGTAACATAGTTCAGGCCAAGCTTGACAAGCGTGAAAATTTCATGCAGATGAGATTAAGTTCACTTTATCTTTTGAAACCTTTGATAAGTGTTTTGAAGAACAAGGGTTTTTTTTTGTAGGTGATATTAAAATGATTAAATCTGTGCAAAAAACACAAACAAAAACACAGAGAAAAAAAGTAAGAGCTACAATATTTAGACTTGTTAACTTTGCCTACATGGCTCACTCTGTAGAGAGGATACTTTTTCTGGCTTCAAACCACTACTGCGACTCGTTTGACTAGAAAAGCAAATGAGTATAAGTAGCTGGAAAGGCCTAGAATAATTATCTTCCCTCAGTGGAAAATATCTGTACATATTGCACTGCAATAGAAGCAATAGTGAAGATGATTAGTATTTTTGATGCATAGTAGGAATCAAAGTTTCAATAGATTTCATCAGTCAACAAAACCCAAAGTGTGGGAGTAGAATAATTATTGTCATTTTCCCCACTCTCTAGGCATCTACAATTATCCTTTTAATTGTAGTAATAAGCTTCATACCCTTGATCTCCTTTGCCTTTATCCACCTACTTAAAAAGTGCTGGTAAAGGTTTGCACAATAAAGATTGGTTGGAGTAATCATTACGAAACCCCTTCAGTTTTCAAATGCTTGGATCTCCTCAACCAAAGGCAGTATCAGGTTGAAAAATTGACACACTCATATTTTCTTAAAGGCCAAATATTGCTCTGACTGGTGAGAATCATATTACAACTTATTATTATTTATTTATGGACCATATGTTTACAAACTGTTCTGTGGGGGCATACTCTTTTATTAAAGAAGGAGCAATGTGCACCCTAAACTAGCTTGTGCTGCACAACACTGCATATACAAGAGCTGTTTGGGAGCTTAACCATGTTTCTAGTCAGAAGAGTGTGCCCCATAGGTAGTCTGGCACTGTTGAGAGAGTGGATGGTGAAAAGCCTTTTATTTCCTTTGCCCGCAACTGTTCCCATACAGTACAGGCAGTATTTGCCCCTATATAATGTAACTTGGTTACTTTTTAGGAATATCAGATAACATTTGAAATATTTTCTTTTTAGAATTTCACAATGTACATGTACCTCTTATGTGGAAACACTAATCAATCCTTAAATGATGCATTCTGCTCAAGTGAACTGCGTGCTGGAGCAGTCTTTTAAATGCCCACATGCCCTCTGGAGAGGGTCCAGAGAAGAGCAACAAGAATGATTAAAGGTCTTGAGAATATGACCTATGAAGGAAGGCTGAAAGGATTGGGTTTATTTAGTTTAGAAAAGAGAAGTCCGAGAGGGGACATGATAGCAGTTTTCAGGTATCTAAAAGGGTGTCATCAGGAGGAGGGAGAAAACTTGTTCACCTTAGCCTCTAATGATAGAACAAGAAGCAATGGGCTTAAACTGCAGCAAGGGAGATTTAGGTTGGACATTAGGGAAACAGTTCCTAACTGTCAGAGTAGTTAAACACTGGAATAAATTGCCTAGGGAGGTTGTGGAATCTCCATCTCTGGAGATACTTAAGAGCAGGTTAGATAAGTGTCTATCAGGGATGGTCTAGACAGTATTTGGTCCTGCCATGAGCGCAGGGGACTGGACTCGATGACCTCTCAAGGTCCCTTCTAGTCCTAGAGTCTATGGATCTATTGCAACATTTCTTTCACAGAAATTTGCCAATTGGGTAGAACTAGAAGTATATTTTACCCCATATTAGTGGTATGATGAGGTAGAAATGAAGCCATTATAAGGGACCAGGGCATAAGTGGTCTGGCCTAGAGATCACAGCTGGGCTGAACTCCACAAGTGAGGAACAGTAGCCAGTGAGAAGAGGTCACAAGAATCATGAGAGCCAGTTTCAATAAGAAAAAGATTTGAATCATAGAACCATAAGGTTGGGATCACAAAGGTGATCTAGTTGAATCTAAACCAGTGGTCACCAGCCAGTCAATTGCGATCGACTGGTCCATCCTAGAGGATCTCTCAGTTGATCGTAAACTACAGCAGTGGATTGTGGGTGCAGCTAGGGCAGACTCCCTGCCTACCCCAGCCCCACACCATTCCTGGAAGCGGCCAGCACAGCCCCAGGGGCAGGGGTCTCCCTCTGTGTGCTGCTCCTGCTCCCACTGGCCAGGAGAGCTGCAGATGCAGTGCTTGCAGAGAGGGACAGCACGGGGAGCCACTTTCCCCCGACCTCCTCCAGGGACCACAGGTGTGCACTGGCTCCTTCCGGGAGTGGTGTGGCACTGGGGTAGGCAGGGAGCCTGCCTTAGCCTTGCTGTGCCTGCCACTGACCAGGAGCTGCTGGAGGTAAGTGCTTCCCAGTGGGAGGCTGCACCCCAATCCTCATCCCTGAGGCCCCTCCTGGAGCCAGCACCCCATACTCCCTCCTGCACTGCGAATCCCCTCCTGCACCCCAAGTCCCACCCTGAGCCCCTTCCCAGAGCCAGCACCCCAGCCCCAAATCCCCTCCTGGAGCCAACACCCCATACCCCCTCCTGCACCCCAATACTCTGCCCCAGACCATACCCTACTCCTGCACCCGAACTCCTTCCTAGAGCCTGCACCCCTCACCCTTACAGTGGCTACCGCACCAGCCCTTAAAATAGTTGCTGGAGCCCCACCGCCTCCTCCCCAGGGCTCTTGGGACGATTTAAAGGGTCCAGGGCTCTGGTAGCCGCTACCACCCTGGCCCCTTTAAAATCATCCCTAGAGCCTGCCAGAGCCCTGAGATAGTGGCGGCAGGGCTCTGGCGGCAATTTAAAGGGCCAGGGACTCAGCCACCGCTACAGCTCCAGGCCCTTTAACTTGCTGTCGGAACACCATCGTTGCTACCCCAGGCTCCGGCAGCAGGGTTCCGGGGATGATTTAAAGGCCCATGGGTGGTAGTGGCAACCAGAGCCCCGGGCCCTTTAAATCACTGCCCGAGCCCCCGGCTGCCACTGCTGCTGCCACAACCCCAGCCCTTTAAATCCTGATTTAAAGCACTTGAGTATTTAAAGGCCCCACCCCTTCTGGTAGAGGCCCTGCTTCCTCCTAAGGACTCCAGAGTACTAGTAAGTCCTTTAAATTACTTTCACCCCTGGGATAGGGATTGACTATTGCTTGGGATGAAGTTTTGTGGTGGTTTGGCTGCTTTTATTTTGATTAAGTGTATTTTAGTGGGTGTTAAAACCTTTCTATTACTTCTAGATGCTTTTAAGACGTATTCTATTTTAGATTTTTATCAATATAGTATTTTTTTTGTGTATATTTGCTCTGAGTTTATATGTTTAGATGCTATGTTTCTTCTATCATCAGGCTAGTGTCAGGCTAAATGTCATGTCTATTTCATAAGTTATCAGAGCTAGACTGTTGGATATGTGTCTGCTGTACACCAGATGGTGTAGCTGTCACCAGCATAACTGGAGGCTATAATTTAGTGTGAAGCCATTTTACACCCCACCACCTGTTCTACAAAAAGCATGATTTAAATGGTATCAGGATCAACAAAGAGACTAATGTGCAAAGGGATTTTCTATATTCCTTACTATACGCAAGTACAGCCTTAAAATCGAAGTTTGACTTTCTATTAATTATAGCCCAGGACTTATTGCTATTGGCCACCCAACGGTCGCATGTAATGGAGTGATTTTGCTCCAAATGCCGAAGATGTAGCTTTTGCCCAACATGCTGAGCGACACTGACAGTAAGAACCAGAGGGGAACCATTCTCTCTACCCCAGCTGTCTTTTCTGAGGGTTTAAAACAACCAGTGGACATTGGGGTGACCTGTATGTGTGTTGGTGGATTTTTTTTTTTTAATTGGAGATATACCAATCTCCTAGGACTGGAAGGGACCTTGAAAGGTCATTGAGTCCAGCCCCCTGCCTTTGCTAGCAGGACCAAATACTGATTTTACCCCAGGCCCCCAAGTGGCCCCCTCAAGGACTGAGCTCGCAACCCTGGGTTTAACCCTAGGATCAGGCCAGAGCACTAGTGCAGGCAGCCCTCTGACGTGCCCGGTGGCTTTAGCACGGATTTCCGCAATTGACAGGAGTGTCCCAGGCAGCCGTGGCCGTTAGGCCGGGCCCTGGCGTCAGCCACGCACAATACGTGCCCGAGCCCACTGGCGGCAACAGAAAACCGGCCCTGCTCACGTGACACCCTCACGCCAACTGCCTGTTCACTACCCGCCTTCCCGGCCCGGGCAGCACCGCTGGCCAATCAGCGGGCGGAAGCAATCCTACCCATGGGGCACACGAGGCCGATCAGAGAAGGGCACAGCGCTCCACTCCCAGACCTCAGGCACCCTGGCAGCACCAGCGGCTGCTCGCCGATTGGGGAGGCAGTTACCAGTGAGCCCCGCCCGCGTCAATTGCGCACATAGTGATTGGCTGCGCTACGAAACGGCTATCCAATGATAGGATGCTTTACAAAAGTACTCAGAACCAATCCGAGAGGCTTTGGCTTTTACCGACGGCAGTTTGAAACTGTCAAGCTCCGGAGTGAGCCGGGGCCGCAGAGAGGAGGCTGAGCCCGGAGGTGGGGGGCTACGCAGGTATGGGGAGCTCGCGGGGGTCCTGCAGGGGAGACCGAGTCCCTGCCAGCCTCCCTGGGGGAGAAAGGGAGGGTGCACATCAGACAGTGGGGAGTCTCCATAGTTCTGTGAGCCTGCAGCGCCCCCAGCTATTCCCGTCCCAGCCGTGGCCCCTGATGCCCAGCCCGTCCCATAGACACGGCCTCTCCCGCCCCCTAGCCACGGCCCCTTGTGCCTCGCCGCTCCCCCATAGACACGGCCCCAACTGCTCCTCTGCCTCCTCGACCCATAGCCTCTGGCCCTGTGTCTCCCTGCCCCATAACTACAGCTGCCACTGCCCCTCTGCCTTCCCCCCGCAAACTAGCCCCCACTAACCCATAGCTCCTACTGATCCCCTTCCATCCCCCATAATTGCAGCCCCCACTAACCATCCTGCCTCATAACCTTTGTGACCCCCCTGCTCCAATATCTACAGTCCTTGCTGAACTTCCCCACCCACCCATTATTCACAGCCCCCACTGAACCCACCCAGCCCCATGTGTGGTTATACATGAATACCATTAGCATGTTTGTAATTTTATCTGAACTTCTATGTCCATTTGTGACTCGAGATTTTCACTGAAATCCTGACCCCCCTGCATACCTGTGCATAGATGAGTCTCACCCTGGATTCCACACTGTCACTCCTTCAATTATGTCAAATCCCTAACATTATTATCTATGACCTTATCCAGTTAGCTTTGTGGTTAGCACTTTCAATTATTAGCAGTGCCCTTAACATGACTACTTGTGAAGTTATCCACAGCCCTCACAGAAGATGTGACCTTCCACCCCATATTTCAATACAATAATAATTCCTTGCCCTGTGGGAGTCAGCAGCCTGTTTTCTCAGTTGCTGCTCCTCCCAGTCTGAACATCTCAGCAGTATTATTGTTCAGTCTGGCCTTGCTCTCACTAGTGCCCTTTGTAGCAGTTGTTCACCCACCATTGGAGCAACTCTGCTGATGGTACTAATGGTGGAAGCTCTAGAGTGACCATTACTTGGAAAATCCAAATACAAAACTTAATAGTATGGATATCACCTGTGTTTGCAAACTCAGGTGAGTAAAGGGGGTGGGGGGAAGATGAAGTGAACCCTGGCTTATATAGAGAGGGGACAGATTTTCTTTTCTAACCTACAGAAAGATGCCCCAGCTAAGAGTTGTGTCAATACCAGGTTATTTGTAACATACTATGCTTAACCAAAGAAAAGTAAACATCAGATCCTCACTTAAAGTCAAGTGCTTTGCCCACTGGAATCAAAACAAATATGTTACTCCCTGCCCTAATTGGACCTTAATTTCTGAAAATAGTGATCTCAATGCAGTAAGCCAGTGTTTCTGTTTTGTTTTAGTGTGGGTTTCTTTTGTGAAATCTATTCTTCTGGATATAAACCAAGAGAATTCCAAAATTTAAGACATACTGGATTTTTTCTTTCAAATAAATGACCCGAACCTGAAACCGACAAATCTTGAAATTGTTTTAGTTATACAACAAAATGCACAGTGAAGAAATATGAAGTGTTTTAGCAAATACTTTAAATTTCACTCTGTGTAGGGGGAGGGATAGCTCAGTGGTTTGAGCATTGGTCTTCTGAACCCAAGGTTGTGAGTTCAGTCCTTGAGGGGGCCATTTAGGGATCTAGGGGGGTTTTAAAAATGGGGATTTGTCCTGCTTTGAGCAGTGGGTTGGACTAGATGATCTCCTTCCAACCCTGATATTCTATAACAGTTATTATATCGCTTATAGCACATTGGGCACTAGCATTAATTGGAGACTAAGCAGTCCTGTCTCTTTGAGTTTGGACCAGAAACAATCACAGCCTTTGAAATGTTCTTAAAATGTCAATTTCTCTGTTCTGAGAGTAGCTTTCCATTCCCCTAGTCATGGATAATTCAAAGGCAGGAATGCTGCATCTCCTGTTTTTGAAATATCTACAAGAGTCACCCTGAGCACTTGGAAACCAAAAGTGTGAATTTCAGCAAGGGATTAAGCATCCTAGGGCTTCCAGTCTCTCTAACAGATTTTAAATGAGTTAAAACAAATTCAAAATCATACTGGGGAAAGTAGCTTAAAGCTTTTCTTTATCTTTTTACATGACTGTACTGATCTTGGAGGCTACTGTAGCTAACTTGTTCTGATGTCTGCGTGTGCTATCCTTCACAAATATGAGTTTGGGCCCTGACAGCATGCCTGCACATCACTGAATTTAGTGGAGCTCTATGTGAGTGCAAGGGTGTAAAAGTTCAGTCTGGTGAAATCTTTGCATACATGATTTCTGCCTACAAAGTTTTCTTCCACACACCAGAAAATTAGTAAAGTTACTTAAATTCTGCAAGTATTGAAAGTAAAAAACAACTATACTAAGGGCAAAAAGTTTATGTAGTGCAAGAAGAGCCTCTTTTGTTTTTTGTTCCCCTGCGTCACACACACAAAAAAACCCGAATAAACCACACAACTGTTTAAGGGATACTAGATGATCAATTAGCCTGAGTAATGGTGTTTCCCCACTCTTTAAAGTGCAAACATAACTTCCATCCACATTACTACACATAACTAGGGGAATAAGACACTACCTATTGCTTAAGTATCAGAGGGGTAGCCGTGTTAGTCTGGATCTGTAAAAGCAGCAAAGAGTCCTGTGGCACCTCATAGACTAACAGATGTATTGGAGCATGAGCTTTCGTGGGTGAATACCCACTTCGTCGGATGCAAGACTCTTTGCTGCTTTTACCTATTGCTCGTCATTTTGAAAACAGCAATGGATACACAGATAGAATTTAACCACCTTTTAACTATCATTAAATTAGCAGAAAGTAAAGGAATAGTGGCAAATTAAAAATTATTCTTCTATCAGAAAATATCTATTTAAAAACTAGAAAATATTTTTTCAGTTTTCTTTTCGTACTTTATTTCACTTGTATAGACAGCCAGTTTCTCCTGTCGTCAGTGTAGGTGTTTTTATACACAACCCTTTCCCCTGCCTATAAAACAGTTTGCATGAATGTACTCTAGACAAATCTTTCCTGTTCTCTTTTGCTCAGACACAGCTACCTGTTTCTCACCTGCACACCAGATAACCACACCACCCTGTCATACACTCTCTAATCAGTTGTCCTAGCTCACAAATTCATACTTGACTCAATAATCATTTATTTATTCACCCATTCTCTTCTGCATACCCTAAAATTAATCCGTTTTCTTCTGTGCCCCACAAAATCTACTGCCTTTCAGCAGGGACGTCATCACCTTTCTTCCTGTTAGGGCTCAAGTCCTTTGACTCCTCCACGTCCCAGGTCCCTACATAGGGACTATCCTACCGAACACCTTTGTTTAGGGAAGGGCCACAATCATTTGTTGTAACTAGAAAATGAAGTCCAGCTTCTGCTATTTTATAGAATTGTCCTTGTGCAGAATGTCATCAGATGAGGAGAAAAGCTCAAGTCCAGTTTTGCCAAAAGACTCAGATCGAGGCAGTTCTGTCTCTTCAGATCTTCAGGTAGGACAGAAGCAACTGCATTTGAACCTCTTTTATGGCATTTTATTTGACAAAATGTAACTGTGAAGAAATGCTGTGGATAACTTTTCATCTTTTTTAATTTTTATTTATTTTAGGCATACAATAGAGAAATAAAAATGTTAATGGAAGGAAGCAACAGAGAGAATACAAGCAAAATTTGAGTTTTTAATAAGCAAATAACCACACTGCTAATTTGTGCTTAGTAAAGATTCAAACTTGATGTAACTACACAAAAAAAATTTAATATATGGAGCATGTGTCTACTTAAGCTTAAGAGACAAAAC
This sequence comes from Gopherus evgoodei, assembly GCF_007399415.2. Lineage (NCBI taxonomy): Eukaryota > Metazoa > Chordata > Testudines > Testudinidae > Gopherus > Gopherus evgoodei. The sequence continues at coordinate 88,931,265 of NC_044327.1, read as the reverse complement.
ATTAATCCCAAAAGTAGAAAAATGCTGCTTTCTTGCAGCTGTTCTTCCAGGTGTGAATTACCAAATTAAAATAATAAAACTGCTATTAAGAATAGAAAGCATCATTCTGCCTTTTGACTCTAGTGGCTAACCAATATTCAAGATCTTGAATGTTGTTTCCGTTAGGAGGAAAAAACGATGCTAGTAGTTTCTTTGGTGCAATCCTGTTTATTTACAAACAATGTACATAGTCCCGTTTCCTTGAACACAATAGGAAGCAAACAGAAGGCAGTTTCTTTGCTCAGTATTCCAAGCCTCTTTTTCCAGCCAGCACTCTACCCAGAAAGTTCTCTCTTTCCTTTTTTTTCCCAGTGTCGTGCCGCAAGTACTTATCTGGCTGTCCTTCCCTTTCTGCTGCCTTATCCTTCTTTGATATTTATCTGTTTGTCCAGCTCCCATGCCCCCCAAAATAGCCAGTCTTCTGTATTTGCATTCTTCCCCCAGTGAAGCCTCTCTGCCCACATAGCTCAGCTCGTGACTAGCCTTGCCTCTGGCATGTCTTTTGGATGGTAGTTCTTATTATTTCAGCTATATGCTTTCCTAGGTCTGAGGCAACTGGAACACTATTTCCTCCGTTAGCCTCTCTGACACACTTCCTGTGCACTTTCTGTTACTTCTTCATGGAAATGGAGCCCTGCTGCCTACTTGCCTGAGGCCCCAAAGACCAGCACTGACCCATACGATACCCTAGTAACTGAAGTATACCCTCTCCCAGAACTCCGCCCAAATCATTGAGACTTCCAGTTTCCTTCTTCAACAGACCAAATGGCAGGTGTGGCATGTAACAGACACTTTGCTCAATATTCTAACACCATTGCACTCTGGTTAACAAATAATGCACAAGAGCACATATCATTTAGAAAACTACTAACATCCTAAACACAATGCTGCTCACTAGCTCATTCTTCCCTTGGGAGTCTTTGGGGTCCATCTGTGTTCAGGAAGACAGGGTTCGCCATACCTTACTAGGCTCCTACATGCAAATCTTTTGGTGGTGAAAAATGACTGAAGAGTTACAGGATCAGCTCCTGTCTTTTTATAACCTTCTAGCCCCTCTGTCATGTGACCACCTGGCCAGTGCTAACTGTTGATCTTGTTGCTAGGAGGATTTCTCTATTGACAAACTAGTTCTCCAGGTTGAGAGCCTGTCTTTTGGTATAGCAATTACATTTGAGTGGTCAAGTACTTGAGTCAGTAGTCCTATTTTGTTAGCCCTTTGCCACCTACTTTTTGAATTGTAGGCCAGCACGGAGGCAAACGTGCACAGAGAAGCTGCTACATTCAAAATGTAGTTTGCAGCTTGTTAAAGATATAAAGAGAGTTAAAAATCTCAGAAAACTAATAAGCTGTGCAAAAAATCTCAAATCATCATAGGTTATACCCATGGTTGATGATGGATCAACATTATTTGGAAAGCTTAGAAGAGAGTGGTTTTGAGCTCTCACCTGGATTTGCAGTATCTCCAGTCTTTTTCATTCACAAGAATTAGTTTCATTAAAGAACTTGTATGTTTTGAATGGGTTGGTTTTTTTTGTATTCTTAATCTTTCGATCTTTTCAGCAAGTATAACATGAGTCCAATACTAACAAAGATTCAACTTTCTCCTTTATTTAGTATAGAGATATATTCAAAACATGTACCTTCAACCACAAAATAAATTACAATCCCTCTCTTTCCTGCTGGACCTTCTGTGGGACAGGATAGCATGAGGATGCATCACTGCTAACCAGGGGTGAAACTGTGGCACACTGAAGTCTTAACAGAACTGCCGTTAATGTCTGTTGGGTCAGGATTTCACTCCAGAGGTCTGTGGTCTAAAGATGTCAGCCCATTCAGGTGTTGCTATACTTCCTCCCCTGTCTTTTGTTGTGACTGCTCATTGATGTGGTATCTGGGAGGAAGCATGTCCACCCTCTCAGAACAGAAAAGGAAGTTGAAAATAACTGGCTTTTAGGAGATTTCAGTACCCACCCAAAACCAGAACTGTTTTATGTCTATTGTAGTTGGTACATGGTTTCATCCCCTCTAACCTTTCCTTCAGTTTGTTCACACACAGATTTTACCATACAAGTGTTCTGTCAGAAACCTTAAGTTCCAGAAACCATATATCCGAACTTGTCTTTAATTGTCCCAAACAATGGATCTTCTATCACATCCCTTAAGAATCTATTCTACAGTCAGCTACATCTCAGTACAGGGGAGTTGAGCCTGATAATGAAAATATTTTTTTTTTCTTAATGTAATCCCGTTATTTCTAGTTATATATCTATGTATTGCTCCATCTCTAGCGTTAACGTTTTCAAATATTTGTAGACTTAAATTCCTGCTTGGCCGAGTCTGTATTGTTCTGAAACCTTAAAACAGGTCAGTTAGAGAGCTCCCCTGGCTTTACAGTTGATACAGTGTGCTGTTGAAAATATTTGTAAAGCACTTTAAAGTTGAAAGGTGCTGCTTAAGTTTTAAACATTAGTAAATGCAACCTAGTGGCACCTCCCTTCCCTGATCAGAAATTGCACTATAATATAAGCTTGGTCCTTAATGAAGCTCTTGCTTCTTAAAGCCACTGTAAACCACAATTGTTTTATGGAGTTTGGACAGATATTTCTTCTTATAAGAATGTAGCCAAAATAGGCTAATTTTGGCAACAAAAGAAAGTTTTGCCAGTTGGTAGAGAGGCATCCTAGCTTTCAGTCACTCAGTGGAACAAGTGTGCAATGTTGAAGCCCTTTTCTCAGGTTGAGCTGATTTGGTTTCTACCTGTCAGGCATCTATACATTTGTCCGTTTGAACTATAGATTTAGAAGTGATTTATCTTTGCAAGGCATGTGCTTCTTCCTCAAGTATAGTGTGTGTATATATATGGCTATGCCTCGTGTTGAATCCACCATCAGAAAGCCTATCAGCAAGGACAGTTTATCCATATTTCCAACACTTAAGTCAGAGGATAAGACAAAGGCATTGCCATATAGCAAGTTCTGAAAATAGACAGGACTATGTCTGTATTAAATTGTTACTGAATATCAGGCAGGTCCTGAGGTCAGCATGCAGATAATAATCATCCATGTGGTTGGTTCAAAGTCTAGTCTAGTGTGACATAGTCACTATGGGTCAGATTTACAGAGATACTTAACGTCTGTAGACGGATGCTGCTTTTCTTAGAACTATTAGTCTGATTATTTTTTTAATCTTGAAATCATAGAATCCTAGAAACAGGACTGGAAGCAATCTGGATAGATCATCTAGTTCAGTCCTCTGCATTGAGGCAGAACTAAGTATTATCTAGCCCATCCCTGACAGGTGCTTGTCTAACCTGCTCTTAAAAATCTCCACTGATGGAGATCCACAGTCTCTTTAAGTAATTTGTTCCAGTGATTAAGTACCCTGACAGGAAGATTCTCCTAATATCTAACCTAAATATCCCTTGCTGCAGTTTAAAGCCACTACTTATTGTTCTGTCCTCAATGGATAAGGAGAACAGTTTATCACTCTTCTCTTTATAACGGCTTTTTACATACTTGAAGACTGTTACCATGTACCTCCTCAGTCTTCTCTTCTCCAGATTACACAAACCTATTTTTTTCCAGCTTTCCTTGTAGGTCATGTTTTCTAGACCTATAATCATTTTTGTTGCTCTCTTCTGGATTTTCTACAATTTGTCCAAATCTTTCCTGAAGTGTAGTGCCCAGAACTAGACACACTAGTCCAGTTGAGGCCTTATCAGTGCTGAGTAGAATGGAAGAATTAATTTTTGTCTTACTTACAACACTCCTCCTAATACATCCCAGAATGATGTTTGCTTTTTTTTTTTTTTTTTTTTTGCAACAATATTACATTGTTGACTCATATTTAGTTTGTGACACACTATAATCTCCAGATCCTTTTCTATAGTACTCCTTCCTAGGCAGTCATTTCCCATTTTGTATTTATGCAATTGATTATTCCTTCCTGAGTGTAGTACTTTGCATTTATCTGTATTGAATTTCATCTTATTTATTTCAGACCACTTCGCCAATTTGTAAAGATCATTTTGAATTCTAATCCTGTCCTCCAAAGTGATTGCACTCCCTCCCAGCTTGTTTTTTTCTGCAGACTTTATAAGTGTACTCTCTACATGCAGATATTTAATAGAACCAGGCCCTGGACAGATCACTGCAGGGCCCTGCTTGAATATGCCCTTCCAGCTTGACAGTGAAGCACTGATAACTATTTTGAGTTTGGTTTTCCATCCAGTTATGCACCCACCTTATAGTAGGTTCATCTAGGCTATATATCCCTAGTTTGCTTATGAGAAGATCATGTGAAACAGTATCAAAGCCTCACTAAAGTTGAGATATATCACATCTACTGCTTCCCTCCATCCACACAGCTTCTTACCCTGTCAAATAAGGCTATTAGATTGGTTTGACTTGATTTTTGATGAATCATGTTGATTGTCACTTATCACCTTTTGTCTAGGTGCTTACAAGTTGATTATTTGCTCAAATTTCTTTCTGGGTACCAAAGTTAAGATGATGGGTTGATAATTCCCTGGGTTGTTTATATGCCCCTTTTTTTAATAGATAGGTACTATATTTGCCCTTTTTCAGTTCTCTGGTATCTCTTCCATCCTCCACGAGTTCTCAAAGATAATTGCTAATGGCTCAGATCTCTTCAGCCAGTTTCTTAAGTATTCTAGGATGTATTCCATCAGGCCTTGCTGACTTGAAAACATCTAGCTTGTTTAAGTAATTATTAACTTGTTCTTTCCCTATTTTAGCCTTAGATCCTACCCATTTACACTGATGTTCACTACATTTGTCATCCGATCACACTAACCTTTTTGGTAAAAGCTGAAAAAAAAAGTCATTTAATATTTAGCTATTGCTGAGTTTCTGTTATACGTTTTCCCCATCTCATAGAATAATGGGGCTATTGTGTTCTAAGATATATTAATATTGCAAAACTAGGCTAAATAATCCCAACCTGTCTGACCTCCAGTTTCTAGCACTTTACCTCTAGAAGCCAATTTTATGCTCCAGTGGGATTTTGTAGTTGATATACAGCACTGAAATAGCTTTGGAGTGATATTTAGAGCATGTGGGGGAAGGAAGGGATAACGTTTTGTATCTACGTGAACATTAAACCATTTGGGATTTTTTTATACTTCACATTTGTTGGCCACCTCTGCACTTCAGTGACAGGGTTGGATTTTTTTTGTTTTGATTTTTTTTAATAGGATAGAGGCATTGCCTTTTGGTTAATCACTTAAAATGTTCATAGTCCACATTAAATCTCATGGATTGCTCTTTGCTTGTTTCAATTAAAAAATACAAACTTCCTTTCTGTCAGCATTGCCCTGTAACTTTCTATGGCAAAGTTCCATGCCATAAATTTGGTGACTGTTTTAGACACATGAGCAATACTTCTGTGATACTACATGTTGAATCAGTTTGGATATACCGTCATATGTGTTCTTGCAAGTAATTAATGGGGTCTTACTGAGAGAAATGAGAACTTCAGAGGACTGTCTACATACTCTACTTTTCCCTTCGGTTTGGTATGAATATTTTGAGTGGTTGGGATGTACATATTAAGCAGCATTACAATGAGAAGGAGAGTGTGGCCAAACCAAGTGACTCGAAATGAAAACATCTATGTTGCATATGTGTGTCTTGCTACCTTCTTGCTGTCTGATTTTGAGCAGATGCATTAACCTTGGTCAAATAATTAATCCTTGCCCAACTTATCATGCAGGGTTGCTATGAAACTTGATTTATCATTTGTATTGTGTAGTGCCTTGAAAATAGAAGGAATAATACGAGTAAATAGTGATTATGTTAGTTCACTAACAGCTTTGAGCTGTTGGTTGGGCTTTCATTTCCTTGACATCTCACTGTACTCTGGTCACAGCAAATTTCAAGGGAATCCAATTTAGCATTTCATTGTTAGAGGACTTAAAAAGCTCAACCTTTAAATAGGAGTTGTGATGCAACCTCAACTATAGTGGTGTCGCAGGGTTGCTATAATACATAGCGGATTTCTGAACGCAGTTTCATTAGAGGTGCTTGCATACTATGTCAAGGGATACAATCCATTTCCAGTATGCTACAATAACGCACATTGAAAATTATACAATCCAAGTTCTGGAGGTTGTGATGGTTGTGAAAAGCTAGATTGGCCTTTGTTATTCTAATAAGGTATAAATGTAACATGCAACAAAAGTTAAATATTTTAAAGTAAGTGAGAATAATCAAATCAAATTTAGACAGGAAGACATTAAACAAGCAAATCTCATATTTGTAATTTCTCCCAAATATATTCATTGTACGAACATTGAAACCTGATTTACTCCTATCATAACCTAGTCCCAGATTTGGACCTTAGCGTCCAAAATATGGGGGTTAGCATGAAAACCTCCAAGCTTAGTTACTAGCTTGGACCTGGTAAAGCTGCCACCACCCAAAAAATTAGAGTGTTTTGGGGCACTCTGGTCCCCCCCAAAAACCTTCTCTGGGGACCCCAAGACCCAAATCCCTTGAGTCTCACAACAAAGGGAAATAAACCTTTTCCCTTCCCCCCTCCAGGTGTTCCTGGAGAGAGACACAGAAGCAAGCTCCGTGAATCTAAACAGAGGGATTCCACCCTCTCTATTTCCAGCCTTGGAAAACAGAAGTACTGAGAGCTAATCTCTTTCCCCTTCACCCAGAGGGAATGCAAAGTCAGGCTAGTAAATCTAACACACACAGATTTCCCCCTGACTTCTTCCTCCCACCAATTCCCTGGTGAGTACAGACTCAATTCCCTAGAGTTTCCCACTAAAGAAAAACTCCAACAGGTCTTAAAAAGAAAGCTTTATATAAAAAGAGAGAAAAATACATAAAAATGGTCTCTCTGTATTAAGGTGACAAATACAGGGTTATTTGCTTAAAAGAAATATGAATAAACAGCCTTATTCAAAAAGAATACAATTCAAAGCACTCCAGCAACTATAGACATGTAAATACAAAAAAAACATATAAATCACTATCTGATCTTTTGTACTTACAACTGGGAAACAGAAGATTAGAAAGGCAGGAGACAGAAAAAAATCACTTCTCATAGTCGAGAGAGTTCAGGCAGAAGACCCAAGAACGAAGGACTCGCACACAAACTTCCCTCCACCCAGATCTGAAAAAGTCTGGTTTCCTGATTGGTCCTCTGGTCAGGTGTTTCAGGTACTTCTTTCCAGGTGTAAGAGACATTAACCCTTAGCTATCTGTTTATGATAACTCCTCATTGGCATCTCTGTGATAGGAATAAAACTATATTTCTTCATATACAATAAGAATGATGCGCAAAAGCAGTAGTAGGCCATCTGATAACTTACCGCAAGTGATTTTGAAGAAAAATTTGTCCAACTCTTATGCTGTTTTTTAAAGGAATTTAGAGTGCTTCCTATAAGATCTGTAATTTTAGTTCAGCTAGCAAAGAATTATTTAGAACGTGTAGTCGTTATAATAGATTAACTAGAATATAGTATGGGCTTTCTAAAATAGGAAATAAAAGGGAGCTAAATCATTAACTCTCCCTATTAAATTGAAGGGAAGCAGCTGAGCCAAGAAAACATAAGTAAAATTATTATTCTGCCATGTGATACAAAACTCTCATTTAAAAGCTAACATATCCATTTTCATTCTTTTCTTCCTGTGTTTGTGTTTAAGAACGATGACAGTAGCTGTATAATTATTTATCATCCTGTTGTGACAGGATGAATATGAAGAGCTGCTTCGTTATGCCGTAGTGACTCCAAAGTTTGAACCGTGTGTCCTGAGGCAATCTGAGCCTGCTGCAGAACTGACAGCACATGACAGATTTTCGAGTTTAATGGATGAAGTCATCAATCACCCTAAGACTCCAGGTAGTGTGTGGGGAGCGGTGGTGGTGGTGTGGGGGGAAATGTGTTTATATGTTTGAGCATAAAGAGAATTTTCATAACATAAATAGATACTATTATCTGAGTACCTGGTGATACTGATGATAGTATCTGGTGCATAATTTGAACTGCACTAGCTGATATAATATGCAAACTTGGTTACTTTAAGAAAAAAACTCTGTGATTAAAGCGTTCTAAATATCTGCTATTCTGGAGTTCAAAACATAAGTGTTGTGATGTAGTTGTAGCATTGTTTGTTTAATCTTAAGTTTTGTAGGGAATTTTGACATTTTTAAAGAAACTGTCAGCTTTATATCTTACTTTAGCTTAAATCTACCTTGTGTAATAGTTGGAAAATAAGCTAAGGAGGGAGTTCTACTAACAGGGGATCCCAAAACCACTGTCTGTGGAGCACTCCTGGTGGTTTGTGGAAAACTGACTGGTTACATGGTGCTGGTGGTTTTCTTAATTTCTAGTTGCTAAATCACAACAAAGAACTAAAAATGCATAAATAGTTTTCGTTTTCCTGTAGGTGATTGCCATAGTTTCTGTAGGGCTATTTTGCAATATGGAGTGGGAGGGGAGGTGGTCCACAAAGCACACTCTATTAAGATGTGGTCCGCATTAAGTACAAGTATTTTCAATTTTTTTTCAAATACATACTGTGACAGGTTGGATCACAGAAACCTTCTTGGGAGCTGCCACCTGATGTGCCAGACTACTTCTACCCTTACCTTCCCTGCCAGCTCAGGACCCCAGCACCCTGTCTTGCTGAGCCAGATGCTCCCATCTGCTCCAACAAAGACCCAGGGTCTGAATTACTTGCCCCAAAGCTGGAGCTTTACCTGAAAGCAGCTAACAGAAGTGTTCCTGTCTTTAACACTCAGATGCCCAACTCCCAATGGGATCTAAACCTAAATATATCTGTTTTACCCTGTATAAAGCTTATACAGGATAAATTCATAAATTGTTCGCCCTCTATAACACTGATAGAGAGATATGCACAGTTGTTTGCTCCCGCAGATATTAATACATACTCTGAGTTAATTAATAAGTAAAAAGTGGTTTTGTTAAATACAGAAAGTAGGATTTAAGTGGTTCCAAGTAGTAACAGACAGAACGAAGTAAGTCAGCAAGCAAAATAAAATAAAATGCGCAAATCTATGTCTAATCAAACTGAATACAGATAATCTCACCCTCAGAGATGCATCAGTAAGTTTTTTCCTCAAACTGGACACCTTCCAGGCCTGGGCACAATTTTTTCCCCTGGTACAGCTCTTGTTCCAGCTCAGGTAGTAGCTAGGGGATTCTTCATGATGTCCATTTCTCTGTTCTGTTCCACTCATTTATATATCTTTTTTGCATAAGGTGGGAATCCTTTGTCCCTCTGGGTTTCCACCCCCCCTTACTGGAAAAGCACCAGGTTAAAGATGGATTCCAGTTCATGTGACATGATCACACGTCGTTGTAAGACCCCAAGCCTTCATTCCTGCCAGCCTGACTCACAGGAAGGCTTGCCTGCAAACAGAGCCATCCAGTCAATTGTCTGGTTGATGAGAGCCATTAAGATTTCAAACTACCATTAATGGCCCACAGTTTGCATAATTACAATAGGCCCTCAGAGTTATATTTCATATTTCTAGTTTCAGATACAAGAGTGATACCTTTATACAAATAGATGACCACACTCAGACAATAAGCTTTGTAATAATACCTTACAAGAAACCTTTTGCATGAAGCATATTCGTTACATTATATTCACTCATTATCATTTTTATAAAATGATATAGACTGCAGCATCACACGTACTATGAGATTATATGTTCTTCTCTTAAGAAATGAAGATACTAGCAAATGACACCAAAATAAGAGTCTCCTTTTCACTTACATCCATGAGAATATATGATTTTCTCTGATGCCAATGACCAAGTATTGCCACTTGTTAATACCCTTCCACTGATGTCTTTGAACTGACAACTTTAAACCTAAGAAACCAGTGCTATGTATTACTTCAAAGTACCTTGGATAATTTTCCCTTTCATCTTATTAAGAACATACTGTACTAACTTTTCCTAAGAATGTAGCTTTTCATGTTAGAGAGCTTTTGTAAGAGCAGTTTGAGGAAGAATGATAAGCATCATAAGATTAGACAAGACACAAAGCTTTGCTTTATGTGAAAAGATGCTCCAACATGGAGAGCATTTATTAAGATACATTTTTTATCAATAGGAATCTGCTGGGTGTACACAATGTTTGACTAATTAATTTAATTTTTAAAATGGCTTTTTTTTAATTTTCAAGTAGTAACAATTTAACAGTTCTTTGGATGTTTCAGGCAATAAGTCAATGTTTTCAGGGCAGCAGTAGCAGCTGTGTCCCTTGTACTTCTCCTTCCACAGAGGTTTGGCCACTTAATCTGTGTAGTGAAAGCCATATTCATCCATTCTGGCCAGCAACACCCTTGCTGCTACTCTCCTGCTCCCTTCCAAACACACACATGCCACTTGAAGAAATGCTTGTTCATTTATAAGAGGAGCTGAGTCATCTTCTGAGCTGAGCCATTAGTGCATCATGTCCAAAACTTCTCCCCAGTGCAGCACAACCACAGTGGATTCTCTGAACATAAGAACCTCTGTGGGAAGGGGTAGAAGGCAGGTTTTTACCCCGATAAGAGCACAAGAGTGGGAAGTGATACTGAAATGCAGACACACAAGGAATTTGAAAACTCATCTTTGAGAAGAATTAATGCTGTCATGGATAGGTTCAAATGCAGTCTCTGTAGTTCTGTGCTTATGAAGCTTATGTGCGTGAGCATGAAGTGACCTCTCTGGGATGAGAAGAGGTGATGAGAATGTTTGTGGCTACATATACACTACAGCTGGGATCAACGCTCTGAGCGATCCACCCATGGTCCATTTAGCTGGTCTACTAAAGACCCGCCAAATTGTCAGCAGATCGCTCTTCAGTTGACCCCCCTTGGTAATTCCACCTAAGATATGTTAACTCCAGCTACATTATCCATGTAGCTGGAGTTGTGTAGGATAGGTTGACTTACTGCAGTAGTGTAGACGTAGCCTGTGTGTCCTGTATGGGAAGTGTGTCAGTGCTGTGTAATAAGCAGTAACATGCCCAGTGCTGACAACTGGAGCCAAAGAAGTCACAGATCTGTTAAAGTCACAGAATATATGACCTCTGTGACCAATTTGTATCCTTAGTCATAGAGTTCCACGTTGTCCTCCAACTCCTTCTAAAGTGAAGCAGATGCATTTGGGAATAGAATCCACTATGATACAAATTATTTGAATTCAAAAGAATTTTTCTCTGGGCTTCAAATCTCCCAGCACAAAGAATGCAGTTTGTGGAGGAAACATTAATTACAATTGGTTAGTTTTATGTATCTTTGTTTCTCCTTCTGTAAAATGGGGGTAATGAGACTCATCCCCATTGGAAAGCATTTTGATATCTATAGATAAAAAGCACTAAGAGTGAGCTAGGTGGTATTAACATGATGATGTGAGTCAATAGGATTCAAACACAATTGTAAAACTCTAGAATTCTAGGACAGTTCTAGAACAAGTTGCTGGAAACCCCCAAGTTGCTGAGCCTGTGAAGGTAAATGGGAAAAGTCACAATTTTTTGTACCAGTTTGGAATAATATTACCTCGCAAATCCCAGTCCAAAAATACTGCTGGTGTTGACTGGAGATTTCAATTCCAGCTACATTGAAATCAGTCTCCATAGATACTGTCAAGGTATTTTTTCTCATTTGAACTTTAGCGTCCTAAAAGTGAGGACCTGCATGTACCCTTCTAAGCTTAATTCCTAGCTTAGATCTGATAGCGCCGCCACCAGCCAAAATATAGTGTTTGGCACACTTTCCGTTCCCCCAGAACCTTCCCTGGGGAACCCAAGACCCAAACCCCTTGGGTCTTAAAACAAGGAGAAATAAACCATTCCCCCTCCTTTCCCCCTCCCAGACTTTCCCCTCCCTGGGTTACCCTGAGAGACTACACTGATCCAAACTCCTTGGATCTTTAAACAGAGAGGAATTAACCTTCCCCCCACTCCTTTCCCCCCACCAATCCCTGGTGAGTTCAGACCCAATCTCCTTGGGTCTTAAAGAAGGAAAAAAATCAATCAGATTCTTAAAGAGAGCTTTTAATTAAAGAGAAAAAAGTAAAAATTATCTCTTGTAAAATTAGGATGGAAAATGTTTACAGCTCATATAGACTAGAGGGACTTCCGCCCCCCCCCCACACTTAGCCTGAAATTCAAGTTACAGCAAACAGAGGTAAAAATACTTCCAGCAAAATACACATTCACGAGTTAAGAAAACAAACATAAGCCTAATCCGCCTTTTCTAGCTGGTACGTAATATTTTGAACATGAGACTGTCTCAGAAAGATTGGGGATACCTAGGGTGCACGTCTGGTCCCTCTTAGCCCTAAGAGCGAACAATGAACAAAAAAACAGCACAAACAGACTTCCCTCCACCAAGATTTGAAACTATCTTGTCCCCCGATTGGTCCTCTAGTCAGGTGTCAGCCAGGTTTACTGAGCTTCTTAACCCTTTACAGGTAAAAGAGACATTAACCCGTAACTATCTGTTTATGACAGATATAGTTTTCTGGTTCATCGTATTATTTTCTTCAGAATTGAACAAATGTTGTGCGCGATGCTAACATCCTCTTCAAGTTCAGTACCTTGCACTTAACAGGATGATTTATGGAGTATGATAATACTTGGTATAAGTAAAGGTAACAGAATCAGAGCCCATAGACAGCAGCAGTTTATTTGATTGCTCCTACTTTTTTGCAGAGTATATTATAGGAAGCTCAACAGGCTGTCTGTCTGAAGAGAATACTGAGAATCTTTAAAGCTACTGTATACACCACAAATACGCATTTATTTCCAGTCAGGCAAAACAGACTGGTTACACTGGTATTTCTAGTATAAAACAGCCAAAACCTTGTGAAGGACAAGCTTAATAACCAAATAAGAAACTGAGAGATGTTTTCTCCCTGCAAGCTATCCTTCTAAAAATGTTCATAGATTAAAAATAATCTTACACCCATGGTCAGCACTCAGGATTCTGTGTTTCTCATGTCACAATTTATAACCTGACTATTTAAAGTTGTTTTTTTTACTGTGCTCATCAACTCTGTATCTGAGTGGTTAACAGTGTAGAATTGAATTAGAAGCCCTGCTTTAGTTTGAGTGGGTATTCTTGCTGTCTAAACATAGAACCTGAGCAACTAAAGAAACTTTAGGTTCTTTAGAGAAAAAGGATTCACCTTTACTTCTCTTCAGTCCTCATTGGTAGTGAACTAACATTTTTTTGTGTAATTTAAAAAACTTTTGAGTTCATGATTTGATAGTAATTTGTTCTGAACTTAAAATGGAAATATTTTTCTAGGTGACCTATAGGCAAAATGTAGCCTCTCAGTTATGCTCCATTCAATTTATCCTGGATCATTTAATACCTCTGAAGATATATTGTTTGTCTGTTGCAATGATTTAGGCTCATTTGTTGAGTAGCAGTTCACCCATCACCCCCACCCAATTAAAGGATCTTCAATTTCTGTACATTGTACAGTTAAATGATTCCTTAAGGGAATGATTTATCTTTACACTTGGATATGGAATTCCTCTGCCTCAGCAGACTTAAGCATAACTCTTACTAGACTCAACTTTCCACTATTAGAGTCTGCTGGGGGCTATTTCTTATACCATCTCTAAAGTTTGTGGTTATTTCAACTGATACATTTCACTTATTTTTGGTGCTTGTTGATCCTCCTTTCATAGATCTTTTTAAAAACAAAAAACAACCCACAACATAAGCTGACATTATATCTTTCCCCTGGAAAGCCTTCTGATTTATTAACCTGACAATCTTTCTATTCCCATGCAGTTTATGTGGAGAAGCAAGACTATATAGATTCCAAGGCCAGAAGGAACCATTAGGATCATGTAGTCTGACCCCATATAACACAGGCCATAGAACTTTCCTAAAACAATTTCTAAAACGTCTCTCTTAGAAAAACATCCAATTTTGATTTAAAAATTCAGTGATGGAGAATCCACCGTGACCCTTGGTAAATTGTTCCAAGTTAATTACTCACACTATCAAAAATGTGTGCCTTATTTCCTGTCTGAATTTGTGTAGGTTCAACTTCTAGCCATTGATTGTGTTATAAATTTCTCAGCTAGCATGAAGAACTCATTATTAAATATTTGTTCCCCAGGGCGGTACTTATAGGCTAATCAAGTCACTCCTTAACCATCTCTTTGTTAGACTCAAGGAGCTCAATCTATTTAGCTTATCACTGTAAGGCATGTTTTCTAATTCTTTAATCATTCTCATGGGTCTTCCTGAATCCTCTCCAGTTTTTCAACATCCTTCTTGAATTTTTGACACTGGAACTAGAAACAATATTCCAGCAGCAGTCACACCAGTGCCAAATATAGAGGTAAAAATAACCTTATTCCTACTCGAAAATCCCCTGTTTATACATCCAAGGATCGCATCAGCCCTTCTGGCCACAGCATCACAGTGAGTGCTCGTGTTCAGGTGCTTTATCCTCCATCACCCCAAATTCTTTTCAGGGTCACTACTTCCCAAAATAGAGTCCTCCATCCTGTAAGTATAGCCTACATTCCTTGTTCCTAGATGTACAGATTTACATTTCACCATGTTATAAAACATATTGTTTGCTTGCGTTCAGTTTACCAGGTATTCCAGATTGCTCTGAGTCACTGACCTGTCCTGTTCATTATTTACCACTCCCCCAATTTTTATGTCATCTGTAAACTTTATCAGTGATTTTTGTTTTCCTCCACATCATTTGATAAAAATGTTAAATAGAGTAGGACCAAAAACAGATCTTTGCATTAATTACATTACCCTCCTTTAGTTCTGTATTAATCGAGTCTGGTATCAGCTGCTCCATTATCTTGTCCAGAATCAGTGTTGGACTGACAGACCTATAATTACCTGGGTCATCCTTTTAACCTTTTAAAAAAATTCGCACAACATTAGCTTTCTTCCAGTCTTCTGGAACTTCCCCAGTGCTCCAAGGCTTACTGAAAATCAAATTAACAGTCTGAGCTCCTCAGCCAGCTCTCTAAAAACTCTTGAATGCAAGTTATACAAACCAACTGATTTTAAAATGTCTAACTCTACTAGCATCTGTTTACCATCCTGCAGATATACTAGTGGAATAGGAAGAGGATATATTCTCACCATATGGTGATGATGATGATCTGCTTTTCCCCCCAAAAATGTAGGACAAATATTTATTAAACCCTTCTGACTTTTCTGCACTATTATTATTTATGATTCTACCATTTCCATATAGTAATGGACCAATATCATTCTTGGGGTTCTTTTTGTTGCTAATGTATTTCAAAAACTTCTTTTGTCTTTGTCTGCTAGGCTTCCTTTTTCAATTTTCTACAATCCTAACTTCTGATTTATATTCATCACTATCAACTTCCTCTTTTTTTCATATATTTTTATATATATTTATTTTACAACTGCCTTCACTTCCCCTCTGAACCAGGTTATTTTTTTTAAATGAGAACAGCCTTCTCCCTTGATTGTGGTTTGTGATTTTTTGGGGGAGGGGGGAGCAAGGGTGAGGGGGCATGAATCTAATAGAGTGTTAGGTGATTCCCGCTTACTCACATTTTTTCAGATTTAAATTCTTCAGAGGATTTGGCTCATAATTGTTTTCAGCTTTGTGAAATTGGCTATATTAACAACAAGTGTGTATATATACCGTATATTACTGGTCTGGGCTTTATTCTGCTTGCATATTATAAATATGATCAAGTTATGATCACTTGTACCTAAGCTGCTACTATTTTTTAGTTCTCTGAGTTTTTCTTTATCATAAGCTAAGAGACTTAAGACATATTTCAATACCTTGAATAGGGCCAAACTCTTTTGGAAATTATCCTACTTGTTCGTAGCCTTTGTCTATATGTTAGGTATTTTCAGATGTTCTCCCATTGTTGATTTAGCACCAGCGAAACTACCAGTGCTAGGAATGCTAGTGGTGTGTAGCCCAGTCAGAGGGTTTTACTCCAGTGTCATCTTAACCCAGTTCTGAAAATGTCTGTGCCTGGTTTACCCTAGAGAGCTTATCATTCTGAGCTCCAGTGGCTTTTCAGAAGACTAAAGGTGAGCAAATAGCAAGGGGAATCTTCAGCAAAAATTCTTGCACTGCTCTGCTCCCATTTGGTCTTTATCTATTGCTGTGTTATGACATAAAATCCTGTCTTGAGAATTTTACTAACTTTTTTTAACTGCCTGCAAAGGGGGGAAGTGTACACCTATGCTGTATATAATATTAAATGGCTGGAGTTCTCGGTATTCTTATACCCAACTTCCCCTAATTTTTGGAGGATTTTTTTCCCCACTAGATTTTGAACTTGAGGGCAGTTGGAATAGCAGCTCTTACATATTGTACAGAACACAGCCTTGTTTGAGGGGTAAGTGTGCAGGTGGCTCCGTTCCTGCGATTCACCGTGACTCTCAGCCAGCCAGTAAAACAGAAGGTTTATTTAGACGACAGGAACACAGTCCAAAACAGGTCTTGCCGGTACAGACAACAGGATCCCCTTTAGTTAGGTTCATCTGGGGGCCCCAGGGAGGCCACAGCCCCCTTGGGAAGCCCAAGCCCTGTCGGGGTGCTCCTCTCCATTTCCCAGTCAGCTCCAAACTGAAACTCCCTCCAGCTGTCTCCCCGAGCTTTTGTGTCCTTTGTTCAGTTTCCCCAGCAGAGGTGTTACCTGGCCTCCAACTCCCCTCCTGGGTTCTCATGTTACATGCTCAGGTATCCTCTCTTCCCCAATGCAGACAGTCCCCTCAAAACTCCCCTGCAACCTTCCCAGGTCAACACTCCCCACTCAGCATTCAAAGAACACATCAAGAACATTCCCACTTTGTCACACAAACACCTTGGGAATGGAAGTTGTTTGTAATTCTGAAATGTTCATGACTCTGAACAAAACGTTATAGTTGTTCTTCAGAAGTTTACAACTGAACACTTACTTAATAAAGCTTTGAAACTTTACTGTGCAGAATTAAAATGTTGCTTTCCCTTCCTTTTTTTAGTAGTTTACATTTAATAGTACTGTACTTGTTTTGGGGTTGGTTTTTTTTTTTTTTCTGTCTCTGTTGCTGCCTGATTGCATACTTCTGGTTCCAAATGAGATATATGGTTGACTGGTTAGTTTATAACTCTGCTGTTCGTAAGTCTGAGGTTCTGATGTAATTCTTTTTTCTATTCCCTTAATAGAGCCTGGCTGTCTTATTTGCATTTCCCTCCACGCACACACACTGCAGTTGCAACTTAAATGGATCATTGCATTGATAATAGTCACTGTGTGTTCTCCTCCCCATGAAATATTTCTGTTCAGTGTATGTTACCTTTTACTTGTCCATGCTGACTTTCTATAGGTCCTTTCAGAGTTAGCAAAAACTCTTCCAGTACACTAAATATTTTGAATCCAAATGATATTCCCCAGCCAGATCATAATTATAACATCTCAACTTTTAAATTACATGACATCCTTAATATGTTAAGTTTCAAAAATCGACATTATCTTGCAATTTTATCTACACACACACACACACATTCTCAGAAAGGTTGAATACTAAAATAAAACACAAATGTCTGAGACTTCTCCTTTCCCTGTGTACAAGAAAAGAGACATTCTATCCAGGGCTGCTTTTTAATACCTTTTTAAAAATTTAGAATTTGTTCTTGTCAGGGGGTGCTCCACTGTTGCTACACTGACGCCTCCCCTTGGTCACTCTGGGGATTAGCACTAGAGGTAGACATCCTTTGGTCTGCAGCTCCTCTTTTGTTCCAGGATCCTCAGTGTCTCCTTTGTGACTTAGCCCTCCAGCTAGGTCCCGCCACGTTCCCCCTTCTAGGGTACAGTCCATCGGCAGTCCTAGGCAGTTTGCCCATTCACTGCCTCAGGTCTATGCTATGCAATGTGCAGTAGGGAAACCCAGGCCTGCCTTCTTCTCTGGGTTCCAACCAGGGACCCTCAGCTCAGTGGTTCTAGGCTTCCTTTGTCTGCCCTCACTGCTCCTTCCCTGGACTGATTCCTACATTCTGGTTCCCCATCTCTTCCTTCCTCCCCTCCCCAGGGAGTGACTGCTGCCTGATTTCCTTAGCAGCCCAGTCTGTAGCCTGCTACCTGTCTTTATAGGCCTTTCCTGTTCCTGCACAGGTGAGTCTTTCTAACTACCTCCAATCTAAAGCTCCCCTCTTAGCAGTCAATTAGCTGATTGGGCCCACCTGGCCCTATTCTGTTCTTGCAGGGCTAGTGTGGGGATCTCCTGCATCACAATTCTAAATATAATACTAACAGCAGAAATTTTCCAATGGATATGCTTTCTAATTGCTCTTAAAAATATTGTTCATCTTCATATTGTCAACTTGGGGGATCTGTTGCATATTTTAGTTGTTCTTTGTGTATAAGCATATTTGCCTTTCCTGAATTAAGTAAAGTCCAGTCCTATTTCATCTTCAGTCTGTCTCCAATAGTTTCTTGGCATGTATTTATCTGTATTGCAGTAGCATCTGTAGCCCCAACTCTCAGTTAGGACCTATTGTGTTAAGGCACGGTACAAACACATAGTAAGATACTGCCTGCCTCAAAGAGTTAAAATCATAATAGGCGATCAAGTCAAAGGGTATTGGAAAGGTAGCATTACTTCTTCCATTTACAGCTGGGGAACTGAGGCACAGAGAATCCAGTGTAATGTTTCATTTATTTATGAAGTGCTGTTTATGTTGATACTGGTGGGTGAGGAGGGCCATATACATACCTGAATGTATAAATACAAGTACACTGTACATTGCAAACATACAATGCTCCCCACCCTGAGGTGCTTACAGCCTAATGTAGATACAGTAGAACCCCATTTATCTGACCCTCCATTATCTGGCTCTAAACGGAAAACCAGTGCACACAGGTCCAGAAGGCAGGGTGGGCAGCGGTGGTGGTGTTTGTCCTATGGTGCTAGATGGCACTGCAGCATTACACTTTGCCATTCTCTGGTTTATCTCGATTGTATATTATCCAATCTGGCCCCGGTCCTAATTGGATTACATAAACAGGGTTCTGCTGTATTATGAAACCTGGGGAAACAATTCAGAAAATGGTGAGGGGGTAACATTTAAATGGACTCCACTTGACATGATTTCCTGAAAGAAGTCTTTCAAGTAGAGGGACGCTTTCTGCTTCCTTATAAAGCTAGTTTCACAACACTAGAAAATTCACTTGGTCCATAAACCATTTGTGCTATGTTTTGGCACAAATGACCTTGAAAGTTTCTGGTTTTAAAGGGAACAGTAGTTTGACTTGGGAAGCATAGTTCATTCTTTTGAGAGTAAAACTTATCAGCCAATTGCTGTTTTACAGATGTGCATCCCTTAGGATATGTCTGCACTGAAGCTGGGAGTGTGCTTCCCAGCTCAACTGGACGTAGCATGCTAAAAGTAGCAGTGTAACAAGGGGGTAGCTTGGTGCCTAAGCACATACTTAGGATGACCGAGCAAGAGTGTGTACTCAGGGGAGTGGGGGGTTTGACCAAAGCTACCACTTTTGCTGCCCCCTGTACGCTGCTATTTTCGGCGCTGGTCTGAGCAGAGTTAGTATGTCTATCTGCCTAGGCTGGGATGCATGCTCCCAGATGCAGTGTGGAAATACCCTTAGAGGCATACTTCTGAATAGGGTTTACGTGCATAGAGAAGGAAGACTTCTGGCGACATAGGCCTTATGTATACCCAACTTCTGACTTGCCTGCTGAATATACAATAGCTAAACCTTTCAAAGAATCAACTTTTAATCTTTTTGTTTTATTTTTAGTTTTAACACCGGTAAAGGGACCTTCGCAGGCAGACATGGAAGGACTTTGCCCTGTTCGTTCGGGAGAGACTTCTTCACAAGGGTCCTCATCTGGTCCAAGAGAGATTGAAGAGACTATAGTGACTGAGTTAAGTGTTTCAGATGAAAAAGTGACCCAGATAGAAAGCATACTTGATCTCTGGAGTGGAAGTCTTAAGGTATTAAATTTGTGCTAAATGTAATCTCCTTATATTTTCTCCTGTACTTCTACCAATGCCACAATAGTAATCTGCTCCATATAATCTAACCACATTGGGAAACAGTTGAAAACCTACTGGACTGGCACAGAGATGGACTAATAATCTACTTGCCTTTGACTAGTGAACAATAAATACTCCAAGAATCAGTTCTGTTCATGGAGTGGCAGCTATAAGTGTGTCTGTATCTGTGGTCCCAGAAAGCTCCTTGAATTTCAAGCTCTGTGGGTGTGCACAGGCAGGATCAAAACTGCCTATCAAAAACAGATCAGATGGGAATTGGTGAAGCAATAGTTGTATTCTTCCAGCTCCCACCTGCAGGCAAGCTCCACCCACTTGACACCAGAATGAGACTCCAGTCACAGTAGAATGGGTCATACTTTGAACATCTGAAAATTCATTTTGGATTTGTTAGGAGCAGCTCCTTTTTCAGTGGAATTTGTAACATCAGTGGGCTCTGCTGGACTCCTTTGAGTTTGGCTCAGAGTGGAGCTGGATACCCTGTAGGAGTGGCTTCCTCTTAGTAGTGCTCAGTTACCCAACCCCCAGGCTTTGCCCCTCTCCTCTCCCTTGTTGGCTCCGCTGGCTAGATTAAAATGGCACAGGTACTTTTCCAAGTGTCACTGGTTGTGGCACCAAAATGAAATATTCTTAGTAGATTGATCATGGTTTGATTCTCCTCCTCCTCTTTTACATGCTTTTAGTCTAATAATTAATGTATTTAAGTTATCATAATTAAATGTCTCAGTGTGTCTGGTAACTGAACAAAGTTGTAAATTCAAGGTTCAGTGTAAATTTTGATGTCTGATTAGCTGCCATACATCCTAGTATTAAAAGACTTGGAGAGGATAATTTTCCAAGTTTCATTAGTGCTACCCTTTTCAGACAAATGTTCTGACTGAACTCAGAAAATGGAAGATGACTTTTATTGAACATCACAAGCTGGAAATGAGACAAGAGAAAGAGAAACATGCTGCAAATGTGAGACAGCTGAACAATCAGATGGAGAACCTCAGAGAGCTGCTACATACTTATGAAATCTCCATTGGCAGAAAGGATGAGGTAACAACAGTTTTTTCTTATTCTGTTCTGTCTTCTATTTTTAGAACTCTTTGAGATTTGAATCTTTTTCTCTCTTAATTGTACTTTCGCAACAGGTAATGTAATGTATACACTAACTTACTTGCTTAGTCAGAAAAGAAGCATCAGAGTATTTCAAGCCATTCAGGATGAACTTTAGCAATTGTAGAATCAAACTACATCAGGAGTCAGCAACCTCTGGCACGCGGCTCGCCAGGGTAAGCACCCTGGCGGGCCGGGCCAGTTTGTTTATCTGCCGCGTTGGCAGGTTCGGCTGATCGCGGCTTCCACTGGCTGCAGTTCGCCGTCCCAGGCCAATGGGGGCGGTGGGAAGCCGCGGCCAGCACATCCCTCGGCCCACACCACTTCCTGCTGCCCTCATTGGCCTGGGACGGCAAACTGCAACCAGTGGGAGACGCGGTCCGCCAAACCTGCTGACACAGCAGATAGATAAACTAGCCTGGCCTGCCAGGGTGCTTACCCTGGCGAGCCGCGTGCCAGAGGTTGCTGACCCCTGAACTACATTATAAGTAAACCACATAATTACTGTGCATTCTCTAATACTAATATGGAAACTTGACTGTTTTGTCCCTAATTCATGGTTTCTCTTTCATGAAATTCACACTGTTTTGGATTAGTGATTACAGATCACTTCCACTTACCTCATCCCTTACAACAAAGTTGGTTTAAAGGCGTTAATTAATTTTTTTGTGTATATTGGATGGATTTCCACATAATCTTCCAAATGGGAAGAAATCTCTTACATATTTAGGGAGCGTTTTTTATTTTAGCATAATCTGATATAAAATGAGCACTATGGTTCTGTGCTCTTAGAGTAATATTTTCCTTGCAGCACCTACACCAATTGTCTTGAATTCAACTAGTATTACACAAATAAGGGTACGTCTACACTACGGGATTATTCCGATTTTACATAAACCGGTTTTATAAAACAGATTGTATAAAGTCGAGTGCATGCGGCCACACTAAGCACATTAATTCGGCGGTGTGCGTCCATGGTCCGAGGCTAGCGTCGATTTCTGGAGCGTTGCACTGTGGGTAGCTATTCCATAGCTATCCCATAGTTCCCGCAGTCTCCCCTGCCCCTTAGAATTCTGGGTTGATAGCTCAGTGGCTGATGGGGCAAAAATCATTGTCGTGGGTGATTCTGGGTAAATGTCGTCGGTCATGCTTTCCCAGAGGAAGGAAACGGCAGACAATCATTTCGCGCCATTTTTCCCTGGATTGCCCTGGCAGACGCCATAGCACAGCAACCATAGAGCCCGTTCACCTTTTTTTTTTTTTTTTTTTTTTTTTTTTTTTTTTTTTTTTTACAGTCACCGTATGTGTACTGGATGCCGCGGACAGAGGCGATACTCCAGCGCTACACAGCAGCATTCATTTGCTTTTGCATGATAGCAGAGATGGTTACCAGTTGTTCTGTACCGTCTGCTGCCAGTGTAATTTGGCAATGAGATGACGGTTACCTGTCCTTCTGTGCTGTCTGCTGCTATCATAGGTGCCCCTGGCTGAGATCGGCCAGGAGCGCAAAAGCAAAACTGGGAATGACTCCCCGAATCAATCCCTCCTTTATGTTTCTAAAAATAGTCAGTCCTGCCTAGAATATGGGGCAAATGTACTAGAGAAGCAGTGTATTAGAGAGTACAGCTGCTCTGTGTCAGATCCCATAGAAATGATGAGCTACATGCCATTCACGGGGGGTGCCCCTGCAACAACCCCACCCGTTGCTTCCCTTCTCCCTCAACCTTCCTGGGCTACCGTGGCAGTGTCCCCCCCATTTGTGTCATGAAGTAATAAAGAATGCAGGAATAAGAAACACTGAGTTTTTAGTGACATAAAATGAGGGGGAGGCAGCCTCCCGGTGCTATGATAGTCCAGGCAGGACATTAAGTAGTGTGGGGGAGAGGAGCCCAGCATCCCACTGCTATGATAGTCCAGGCAGTAAAGAATCTTTTCTTATCACATGAAAGGGAAGGGACTGATTGAAGCTCAGCCCCCAGTTGCTATGATGAAGACGGTTACCAGCCGTTCTGTACCATCTACTGGGAATGACCGGGAGTCATTCCTATTTTCACCCAGGCGCCCCCGGCCAGCCTCACCTAAACCCAGCCAGGAGCACTCACGGGTTGATAAGAAGGACGGTTACCAGTCCTATTGCACCATCTGCCACCAGGGAGGGGAGAGGAGTGGATACTGCTCTTTACTGCTGCAGCATCGCGTCTACCAGCAGCATTCAGTAGACATAGGGTGACATTGAAAGAAGTCAAGAAATGATTTCTTTCCCTTTTCTTTCACGTGGGCGGGGGAGTAAATTGACGAGATATTCCCTGAATCATGCCGGACAATGTGTTTGAACCTACAGGCATTGGGAGCTCAGCCAAGAATGCAAATACTTTTTGGAGACTGCTGGGGACTGTGGGATAGCTGGAGTCCTCAGTACCCCCTCCCTCCCTCCATGAGCGTCCATTTGAGTCTCTGACTTCCCGTTACGCTTGTCACGCAGCACTGTGTAGCCTGTAGATTTTTTTTCAAACACTTTGGCATTTCGTCTTCTGTAACGGAGCTTTGATAGAACAGATTTGTTTCCCCACACAGCAATCAGATTCAGTATCTCCCGTACGGTCCATGCTGGAGCTCTTTTTGGATTTGGGACTGCATTGCTGATCAGAGCTCCACGCTGGGCAAACAGGAAATGAAAATCAAAATTTTGCGGGGCTCTTCCTGTTTACCTGGCCACTGCATCCGAGCTGAGATTGCTGTCCAGAGCGGTCACAGTGGTGCACTGTGGGATACTGCCCGGAGGCCAATACCGTCGATTTGCAGCCACACTAACCCTAATCCGATATGGTAATACTGATTTTAGCGCTACTTCTCTCGTCGGGTATATAAAGGGCCTCGTAATGTACAGCGTTAAATCGGTTTAACGCTGCTAAAATCGGTTTAAACATGTAGTGTAGACCAGGCCTAAGTATACAAGAGTAGGAATCGTGGGAACCTTGCAATCATAAACCACTTTAATCCCCTCTTCTACATAATAGCATTTAAAACCTTCACTTGAGAACACTTCAGCTGAATTTTGAATTTTAACAGTTTATTTTGAAAATACTGTTCAAGCTATATTCACAAACACCCATTGAAAGACATTACGTAGAAAGAGTCGAAGTACACTCCCCCTATTCACTGGACATACACAGAGTCCAGTTACACAGACCATGTACATTCAATTGCTGCAACTGCATACAAATTCCATATTTGCCAATGAAATTTCACTTGCTTGCAGTCAGGCTCACAATTTTTCCAATGTGTTCCGTTTTGATATATTTAGTTCCAGATGGAGTAATTCAGTGCAAAAATTATACTTGTATAGCACTAATATGAATGTATAATTGTTGGTGATGCATTTACAATATTAACACCTCTATCCCCACAAGACAAACTCTTCCTCACCAAATCACGTCTATCACTATCCTTTATGGAGCTAATTGTGTAATGACAATGGCATATTTTGATGTAGCTGTAGATGAGTGTTGTTCTGCTTCTTCACTTCAGCGCATGATTTGGTGGAATGAATTCTAAAATATTGGTGCATAGGCCTTTTTAAAAATTGACCTAAATTGTTCACTCCTTTAACCTTTCCCCTAACAAGATTGACAAAGTCTTAGGCTTCACGTAGTAAACCACTTTCATAAATAAAAATTGTTCATAATTTAGGTTTTTGCTCTAGTCTTAGAAATCTTACAAAGATCTATCACTGACTTTCTATCTTAATAGCAAGAAGTATTTAATGTTTTTCATTTACATCAGCTGCCTTAAACTTGTACGGTTTTAAGTAGTTGGTTGTGGCTATATGTGCCACTGTAAACACAGTAACAGACAAAAATATTACGAACATGCAAATCAAATATATTCAAAAATGGTTTTGTTTTCTAATTGACCTGTAAACACTTCATGAAAATTGCCTTGTAATGTTACATCAGTTCAGCATTTACACTCAAACAGCAAAAAGTTTATTAATAGCCATGACACCCAGGCAGAACAAAGCAGCTTAACCAAAGTAGATTTCACAAAATACAACATTATGAATTGCTAATGTTTAAAAACTAAAGAAGGATCAGCCTTACTTAAGATACTTCAAATAGGCTTTTACTATTGCTGCCTTTAGTATTTTTGAGCTAAACTTAACTTTCCTCAAACAGCATAATTTTCTTAAATGTTACTTCTGCAAACTACAACCACTAAAGCATGAGTTAAATTCTGCATGGAGGTATAGGAATACGGCACTAGTCGCTAGGTAGCTGCTTTGATTACAAAGCAATTCTGGTTCATTACTTCTATGATAAATGTACATTAATGGAATGAATCAGAAATGTAGGACTGGAAGGAACCTTGAGAGATCTTCAAGTCCATACCAAGGCAGGACCAAGTATACCAGACCATCCCTGACAGGGCTTGTATATTCTTAAAACCCTTCAATGATGAGAATTCCTCAGCCTCCTTTGGAAACCTGTCCCAGTACTTGACTAGCCTTACAGATAGAAAGATTTTCCATATCTTTCTTAGTATGCCTCCCAAAATTGGACACAATACTCCAGGTGAGGCCTTACCATTGTCAAGTGGAGCGGAACAACCACCTCCCATGTCTTGCATTTGATGCTCCTGTTAATAAACTTCAGAATATTTGCTTTTTTTGCACCCGCGTCATATTTTTGGCTTATATTTAATTTATGATTCACTAACACCTCAAATCTTTTTCTGCATAACCAGTTATCCTCATTTTGTAGTTGTGCATTTTATTTTTCCTTCCTCAGTGTAGTACTTTGTCGTTACTGAATTTAATCTTGTTGGTTTCCAACAAGTTTCCAACTTATCAAGGTCATTTTGAATTCTAATTCTCTCCTCCAAAGTGGTACTTTAAGTAGCAAATTTTTAATAGCACAGTGTTTCCCAAGTGGTGGGTCCTGCTGTATTATTTAGATGAAATAAGTGGGCCAAAGGTGTTAACATAACAGTTACTGTCCAGCATTAAATAGTGTTAAACAAGGTCTGGGTTTTGGTATATAGAGACCTCTACCTGCTTAGTACCTTTTAATCTTTATTACAGATACAGAAAAGAAGGAAAAACAATTAAAGCTTTTGAAATGTGAAGTATTAAGTGAGGCTTTCAATTAACAGTTGTTGTTCCCGTTCCCTTTAGCTGGAGCGAGTTTTAGAAGGAAAGCCCCTTTGTTTGACTGTCTCTTAAAAGTTATCAAAGATGGTAATAATGATCCTTTTGGGGGAAAGAGAAGACGTTAGTTGAGATGGGCTGGAGCTGTTGCTGTTTGAAGTCTGATCCCATTTCATCTCAGGTGGTTGAGATTAAGCTTGAGCTGGTAGAGATGGCGATGTCATTTGGATCTCTCTCTCGGCTTGTTCTGGTTAGGACATCCCTCAAGACTAGGATGACGAAGACCCATGGTCTGAGGAGATGATGCGGGGTAGGAGCCATGATGGTGAAGCTTGCTTAAGTAGCCTCTATCTATCTGTTCTTCCATTTTTCCTCCAACTCTTTTTTTCCTTTAAGGATCCAAAAATAAAGTGAGGGATGGAATAGCCCATTCCCTCATTATTTTGTCCACCACTTAGCCCTAATATTTGACACCCCAATTTTGGTTCATTACTTTTCAATTCCACATGTTTTGTTTTTAACCAAGCATGATTTCAGCATAGTCCATGAATCATATCAACTTGGCCTTCCTATTTGGACTAACTTGAGGGATTTTTTTGTCTGGTTCCGTTGCACCTGTTTATAATATTTGTGATAGAAAGTAGGTCAGGGTGCTTTCAATAAACATTTGTTGTTGTAGGTATTGTAACATCTTATGAACTTTCATATCTTAAGCTCACAGTTAGGGTAAATTTATCAGCCCAATTATTAAACAGTTCCAAGATGGGTCATGCAGTCTGGTGCGGAGGCCTGCGGCCATGGAAAGCAATCCCACCTTGCACTCACACCCCACAGTGGAAGCTTCTGTCCTGTGGGACTTGCCCTGGCTCCCTACTCTGAGCGTTACGACCTGGTGCATGTAGTTGCAGCACTAATGAGGTTTGGCCCTGAATTTGGACCCTGGGTGGATTGCAAAACAAAACAAGATCAAATGCTGTTGGTGTATCACCTAAGTAAAAATTTGGGAACCACTGAGTTACTATATATATTTACACTTTCAGTATATCTCTTCTGATACAAATTTCCATAATTCTGCTGTGAGGTAGGCAAGTATATTATCTGTATGTCAAACTTTCAATAATACAAATCATTGTTTCTGATCTGCTGAGTTGTGGTGTTTTTGTGAGTAATTAAAAGTTTGTGTATTCTTCTAAGTCTTTGCTTCCTCTTAATTAAGTGATCCCACAGTGTAGCATTCATGACATAAGTTTGCAGATGTAGTAGAAAATAACCAGTTTAATTCTGATAAGTACACAGTGTAAAACCTTCCTTGAGTGTAGCAATGTCATTGAATGATGAAGTCGAGTTAATTTTAGTCCTGATTTGAACTTTAAATTATTGTTCTTCTTTTAAGGAAAAGACACAGTAGAAAGCTTGTTAGAAGTATTTTTTTAAAATGATAAAAACTCATCCAGGTACAGGGCTGCCCAAAGGATTCAGGGGGCCTGGGGCAAAGCGGGGGAGCTGCAGAGCTTGTACTCACCCGTTGGTGGTCTGGGTCTTCGGTGGCGGTGGACCCTTCAATCGCTCCATGTCTTTGCTGGCACTGAAGGGCCCCACACCGAAATGCCACCGAAGACTGGCATGGAGTGGAGTGCCATTCAATGGAGTGACTGAAGGGCCCCCACAGCCAAAGACCTGGATCACCACCGGGCAAGGGCTCACAGGGCATTTTGGTGGCGGGAGTCACTCCGTGTCTTTGCCAGCACTGAAGGGCCCCCCGCCATCTAAAAGCCGCTGAAGACCCGGACCGCCGCCTGGTCAGGGCTCGTGGGGCCCCTGTGGGGCCCGGGGCAAATTGCCCCACTTTCCGCCTCCTCTGGGCGTCCCTGTCCAGGTAGTAAACTTCCATTCATTCCCCAAAGAGCATAAAAATATCTATCTAAACATTCTGTTTAATAAATATTTTGGTAGGTAATCACTAACTTGTCCCATGCGATAGACAAACAAAAGGAGAGGATAGAGCTAATGAAAAAATTTACACGGTGGCGGATTCAGCACGTGGAGGCCAGACAAGAGGTATGTGTGGAAAACAGAAGATGTGATAGTAGATAAGCCTCTGAACTGAAAAGGGTTAGTTACTGTAGCTCTTGTTACAATCCGAAGAAATTACAATTTTTCTATTTTGATGTATGTGACAAAATATTGAATAAGTTAAAGAGCATCAGTTCAAAAGAGAATATTACACTGTACTTAGAGAAATAATTATGGTAGGGCAAGTGAATCAAAATTATGCCCTTTTTTATCACTAATTAGAAGGATATGCTGATAGCTGATCAATGTCAATTACCACCTATATCAGTTAGGATGATATCTTCCCACTGTCTGTCTGCAGCAGCATGAATAAAAGTGTTCAGTCTAAAATCCTGTCACAGAAGCCATTGCTTTTGTGTGAAATGTGAAAAATACATCACTTATCACCATTTGATTTTGGTGCTGGTTTTGCAGTTAAGGTCTGTGTTGTTGTCCTCTCCTCCCCTATATTTTGTGTCTCCACACTTCTTCCTCAGCCCTAAAACATCTGTCAGCTGCACTCTCAGATCTTGGAAGGTCTGATAGCTAACTAAACCTACTAGCCAATTACTGATGTGAAAGATGGAGGGCCCCACTGTCCAGGGTCAGTTCCCAAACCCCTCTCACTCCAAGCTATCAGTAAGGATTTACTGGGTTCCATTTTTCATTAAGGTTTTGAATGGTGTCTGAGAAGTCTGAAGCTCCTCATCACACAAAACCCCTCTGGCTGCTGGAAGGGAGGAGCATTTTCTCTCTCCTTCCTTCCCACCTAAAGTTTACTGGTAGCTGTGAGGCTGATGTGGACATCTTTTGGCTACTCAGCCCTTCTTCAGCTTGTTCCTTTTCTTTTAATCTCACAGATGGACTGGATAAGTGGATCTGCTGTTACCATTTTAGAAAATATTTTGAGTGTTGAGTACTTGAAAATATAATTTGATTTTATTTAAAAAGGTACAAATCTTTTAAGCATTCAATGTGTGTGTGTGTGTGTGTGTGTGTGTGTGTGTGTGTGTGTGTGTGTGTGTGTGTGTGTGAAATAAATAAATAAACACTCAGTTTTAAAATCATCTGGTACATGTGACTCCCTAGCTACCATTGTGCCTGCAGATGCTGTGTGGTTCCTACGCTAACTCCATACAAGTACCTTGCACTTCTAAAGTGGCAGCAGTATGTGTGGTGGTGTGTCAGCTAAAATATATTTAAACAAAGTATAAACTACAGTATTTCATATAATCTCTTATGCTATAATCCATGTAATGTTACAAAACAATTGACTATATTCTCTTTAATATTTTACTATTTAAGGCATATGGAAATAGACTGGCGGACAGACAGTTCCAGATAGCTTTGATGAAGAGGGTTTGGGCAGCTTGGCGCTCTCTTACTGAAGCAAGATGGAAAGAGAAAGTAGCAAAAGCCTGTCAGTTAAGGGCTGAGGAAGTCTGTGTTCAGCTGTCCAAGGATTATGAAGCTAAAATTGCAGAGGTAAGGGTTTTCTGTCTTTTTTTTTTTTTTTTTTTTTAAGTGCCTCTTAAACAAACTAAACAAACTTTTTTAAATAAATGCATTGCTTTTCTTCAGAGTGCCAGGAAACCTTTCCCAATTGCAGGACTGGGAATCGGGAGATCTAGGTTATGTAGGTAGCTCTGCTATAGATTCCAACTTTCTAGGCCTAAGTCACCTGTCACTTAAGCTAGTTGTATACCAATATAAGTAAAGTTATTCAACACTTATGCCAGAGAAGAAAATTGGAACCTATGTTTGAAATTAGATGAGTCATTTAACTTATCTGTTGGCTCCTTTTGTCTGCCCACAAAAAGGGGATGACACATTCCTACTTAACAGTGGTATTTGTAAGTCTTAATTCATTAATGTTTGTAAAGTCTTTTGGATCCTCTCATGGAAGGTCCTATAGAAATGCAAGATTATGATTGTGAATGAGCACATCTATCATATTTGTATGAACAGAAATCTTTGTATAATAACCGTTTTTCTGTTAAAAGTTGATAAAAATATTTTCCCTACAACTCTCAACATCATCCTAATGAAGATGTGTGAAAATTTAAGCTAAAGTAGCCATTACCCATCAGATCACTGTGATGTTACTTTTCAAGATTGTTACAATTTAAAGGAATTAAAAAGCACAGTGAAAGAGGACTTGTGCTCCTAAGACACTTGGATGCTTTTGAAAATCCTGCCCGAAAACACAGTTAATTTTGAAAATGTAACTTAAGGAAAAATATCAGAATCCCTTGCTTTGTGCATGTATAACTTAATCTGTCCCTCACCACCACAGACCTCGTGCTTTGCAAATGGTTGTAAAAATGATAGATGTATTTGTGGATGCAGTCAAGGAAGTTCATGGAAGTATGGCCTTTCATGCTAATAAGAATAACAGCTGGAGTTACATTACAGGAGCAAAGATAAAATACTAAGATACGGTTAGGCTCATCTCTAGGTGGGGTCAGGAAGAAGTGTTTGTTTTGCTGTGTTTCCCCCTGCCACACCACAATATTGTATAGCACAGTTAAATGCATTACAAGGATTTGACCTGGAAGTTCCTGGTTTTAATCATGGTTGGGACAGAATACTTGACTGCACAGACTGTTAGTCTGTTTGGGTATGGTAGTGCCTGTGGTTTCCATCCTTGCCATGTACACACTCTCTAGTCTGAGGTATCCAAAGAATGGTGTTTGAAAGATCTATATTTAATCTTATTTCTAAAACAACGAAGACATGGAGGGATAATACTACACTGAGAAATTAGTAAAGTGGCTTTTTAAAGCTGAACAAATAATATGGTGGTTTTGTGTATTCACAGGTGTATAAAAATAATTTTGTTTTTTATCTCTTTATTGTAGTTAAATGTTGCTCTGGAAGAGGCAAAAGCTGATATCCTGAGACTGCATAGTGAAAGGGAACAGTATGAAGGCACCATGAAAAAAGCCTTTATGCGTGGTGTGTGTGCACTGAATCTAGAAGCAATGACCATGTTTCAGGGCAAAGAAAGTAGGACAGACCATGGTTAGTATTAAAAGTAAAGTAAAAATATATCACTGCATGACCTTGCTCACAGCGCCATCGGATTAGTTTACTCTTTATTTTTAATTTGAGTATTTAAATAGGAGTATGACAACATCAAATTTACATGGGATTAGCTTTGTTACATGCTTAAAAAATGCACTGAATATGTAAATAAGCTGTCTACTGGAGAGGTGTAAGTAACAAGTACCCTGTGGCTGCCTGATTCTTCAGCAAAATATTGCAGGCTTTGAAAAGACAGCAAGTCTGTAATGATCATGTGGGGGATATATGCTCTCTAGCCAGCTCTTTTTCCCCTTCCTTCTAATCTTACTCATTTGTGCTTCAGAGTGTAAAGTCTTAGACATGTAGTGTCACTTACAGAAGCTAATAATTATTAATTTTTATTTTTGAGCATCCAAAAATGTGCTAGGTACCTTCGTAGAAATTAGCAAAGACCTAGTCCATGCACCAAACAATTTATACAGTAGTCTAAATGGAGATGTGATGCAACAAATTAGGAAAAGAAGAAAAAAGCAAAGAGCAGGATGGTAGAATATGATTTCTGCCTCATATACCACCTGATTTTAGGTGTATGTAGTGCATAGTAATAACCACTATACTAGGTTTTCAGAATCTCAGGGAACTAATTTAAGATTACCGTGTAGCGGGTGGTCAACATGAATGCTCTGTATTGGTACAAAAATAGTCTATACTCTTGTTAGATTATTTTTCTTTCTTTTTAAAGCACAGTTTAAGTAACTGATTACTCTGAATGAGTACTAATTGGAACCACAGACTTTTAACTATTTTTTAAATCTTCTTAGCTGGGTTATATTTTAACAAATTTTTTTGCAGTTGTGGAACTTGAGAATAAAAGTTTAAGGGCCATGCTAGGTACTTCAACTTGTAGCTTTGTTCCAGAACAGTAGAAAGGGACTATCTCTCTTGAACACTTACTTGACTATAACACTTCTCTTCTCCTTCTATTCAGCAAGCAATTTTTTTCCCTATTGGAGCATCGCCTTTCCACCACTGACTGTCTTCATTACCTTCACAGCTGTAAACAGAATTCTTGTAATAGGGTTTAACTTGGGATCCCAACTTGGATTGCTGCTTCTGCGGCAACAGAACCAAGAAAATGTTGGGGCTATTCATACGCAAACTGTGTGTATTAATTAGTTAGCAACAGGGTAGTGGATTTACTTAAAAGAAAAAAAAAAGTAAAAAACCTAAATATGTGAAGCTAGAGGACATTCCCTGCTAAAATAAGGGCTTGCCTACATGGTACAGCAATGTGCACTATTGGGGGGGGAGGGGGAATTAATTTTCAAAGTGCACTAATATGTTGTGCACTAATTGGTTTGTGTAGACCTTGCTGGTGCACACTAAAAGTTCCTTAGTGGGCTTTAATGTAGTACTAAAAAAATGTTACTACATTAAAATGTATTAATGAACTTTTAGTGCACACCAGCAGGGTCTTAGTGTTTTGTTTTAATATAGCAGCATTTTTAAAATTTTTTTTTTGTACTAAGTTAAAGCACACTGGGGAACCTTTGGTGTGCACCAGCAGAATCTACAGGGACCAGTCAGTGACAGTTGTGTAGATAAGCCCTAGGTTTAGAATTTGGAGCCTTAAACTACTTCACATTCTTTTAAATATCTGAGATAATAGTAGGGCATCTCTAATCCACAATTCCCCAAAAGGAAAGAAAAAAATTACTTGCACTCACTTTCCAGCATTAATGCTTCATGCTCTTACACATGAATGTACTCTTTCCTTACTATTCTCATGATTAAAACCAAAGTAATTGTCACAAATGATGAAACTAAACTTCTGAGATGCATTAACATTTGTTTGTTTACGTTTTGTTTTACAAAATTTTGTAGTTCAGTGGGTCTTCCAGTCATTAGTGAGAGGGTATTTACAAATTTACATACCTGTGAGATAGAAAGAGAGAGAATTTCTCTAAAGCTATAGCAAGAGGCCAGGCAGGAAACGGCTGGAAAAGGTTCTAGGCAGAAGTTCTGTAGTGAAGCAGTGAGTGGCAGAATAGCATTAGGGATGACCATACTCTTTTAGGAGGGCAGACAAGATGATAACAGAGTCCCTTCTGGCTTTATAATCTATGAATTTGAAAGGTTCAAAGACAGTAAGCCAAAAATCAATGATCAGTTATTTATGCACAACTCCAGTTTGAAGACAAGTATCGGCGTGGAAATGACTTTTAAAATGTTTAATTCAAACTCCTCTCCTTCCCCTTGCCATGGACGTATGGCACTCAGGTCTGATGGAGATAAGTCTGAGAATCATCCAAGTTTTATACTTTCTCTCTATATATTTGAAGAAAAAGAAACCAAAGCATCTGAACTCATGCATGTCATTACAAAAAACACTTATAGATTATTTTTGTAACTAGTATAGACTCATCCTATGGTCATACACTGGCCCTTTCATATCGTAAACTAAAAGCAAAGAGTAATCCTTGTATATTTTCATTCCTTCTTCTGACATCAATAGTGATTATTATATTAATGGAAATGTCAATAAGCAGGACTTGTTTTTCCTAGAAAAATATATATTTAAACTAATGCATCATAAAAGCAAGTATTATGAAATGAATACTGAAATAGTAATGTTAGGTTGTTCTAAAACTTGGAGTGATGGAAATTTATCTGCCACATGAGGGCACTGTAGTCTATGGAATGATCAAAATCTCTATCCTAGCACTACCAATAGTGAGATTTCAGCTTTGTGAATCTGCTTTGAGAGAGGGCAAGGAAATCAATAAATAAACAACATATTCCTGCTTCTTGTATTAAAGAAACTGTGTGTTCTGAAAGAAAAGAACAAACCCTGTTTGGAAAAGGTACTGGACTCAGTTCTCCCTGACCTCTGCTTTGTGCAGTCTTGGGAGCTGGTTATGGCTCCCTGATTCTGTAGCAGGCCAATTCTCATGTGAGTTAGTTACTTACCCTACTGATGCAGTGTCCCTAAGTGATCTTACACCAGTGCAGCAGGGCTCCAACATGCCACCTCCTTTCGTTGCCATGCTCTCTACACCAAGGTTGGGGTGGGATACTTAATATTGGAGCCCCTCTGCCTAGGGAATTCTCCATTGGCAAGTTATGTCCAGAATCCTACCTATTTGCGTCACCTGACCAGCACCAGGAGGTTGGGATGTAACAGAGGATCTGGCCTACGGTATTTGCAAGCTTCTGAGAGAAGGATTCAAATACAGGAGAGCTAAATAAAACCCTGTGTAATAAGTGATCCTTTTAATAAGATTATACACAAATCCCAAAGGAACAGAAAGGTTTTACTGTGAGTCATCTTCTCTCCTTAAGGCTTTCTAGTGTTCATTGGGTTTACCAGGTTCTGTGCTGATTGCTTTAATCTGTTTTTCTAATAATAGATCCAGTAAATAGGAGAGAAGATCCTGGAATTAATGCCACTGGAAGGCTCCCTTCTTCCCAATTTGATCCTCCCTCACCACCACCTCCAACAGCAGCCACTGTTCCACAAGAGGAAATTGTAAGTATTATAGCAGGAATAGAATTAAAAAATGTGGTATTAGAAAAAGTTCATTCATTAAGCTATTTAGGCATCAGCGGTTTTTTTTTATTGAACAAACTGAATAACTCATGCATTGAGAGAACTTTCAGTAATGTTTTTGCACTTGGATAATTTACAAATAGCTTCTTTTTAAAATGTCAGAACTTGGTTACTTTGGAGACATAAATACTTACATATAACAGCATGTACTATAGTATAAAACACTATATGCACATGGTTGTTGGGTTATGGTTGCTATGTTTTGTTTTTTCCAGAAAGTTCTAATTTTGTAAATAGAAAATTTGCAAGCTAATTACTTAGGACAAAGAAGGTCTAAATCTTAAGCAGAATCTGCTTTCCAAGGTACCTTTGTGGAAAATAGTTGCTGAGACTTGTTTGGAAAAAAAATATCTGGACTTGATTTAGTTTGAGAAAATAGAATTTTACATTAACTTAAAGGCCAATTTTCAGAAATGTATTATTTACAAGGGACAGTGCCAACTTAGGTTTTGAAAGTGGCTAGACTCCAAGTTAAAAATAGTTTCAGGTAGTACATCTGCCCTTAGATCCCACTGAGAATTTGTGATGTTTATAGTTAAATTTTTCCATTTTATTAAAGATCCACCCAAGCAGGGGAAACAGTGAAATTGACTATACAAAAATAGCCAGACTGAAAAAATGTCAACATTTTTTCCTTCTGATCTTTGTTACAGAATCTTGGATATTACTCAGAGCTCTATAGGTACCCAACTTTCTGATAACGTGATGGTTTTTAAGTTGACTGTGACTCTATTTAGCTTTGAGTATAGAATCTGTAAAAAATAAAATTCAGCAGCCAGTTGAAGTGTCAGACTAATTAAATAATAAAACTGCATTTTCAGTAAAGAATTAAGTATGATCCAAACTACAGTTCTCATTCCTCTATAAAACCCTTTGATTTATTTACAGTTTTCATGCCATCTGGGCCGTGCAAGTACTTCTCAGACCAGATTAGAATCAAATTCTCCAGTAATAGTCGCTAGTGCAGCTGTAGGATCTGGCATTACATCAGCTCAAAAACTGGTAACAAACTAGAATTAATTGATTTAATATTTGAAGTCACTGTAGGTATTAAAATCTGTCTGGGATCCTTACTCCAAATTCTCTCAGTAAGAAACATACAAAAGTATGAAGTAGAGGCGTTTGTTCAAGAGTTTAAGTAAAGGCCTGGAGAGAAACCTGAAAATGCCATCAGTTCATTTTAAATGGATTATTTGTTGTATATTAAATGAAGTTAAAAATGAGGATGGCTTTTAGGGGAAAAAAATGGGGATGATGAGAGAGGAGAAATTTTGCAAAATTATATACAGCACATAATGAGCAATTAACATTTCAACAGCTGAAAGGTTGGGTTGGGTTTTTTAAACAAATCTGCTTCACTTTTAGCTTACTAGTTGAAATCTGTTCCCCGTTCCCTCCTCTGCTCTTGCATCTGACCTACTCTTTTTTGTTTCTCTTCCTCCTCCATCTTTTTTGTTGCTAAGCTCATACTTTATCTGGCAGTTTACTGTCAGTACTTCTCTGGGGAAGGATGGAAGATTGAAAAATTGCAGTGCCTCAGTTTCATTATGTGTAACCTTTTTGGTGTGTGGCATATTATTGATTCAAGGACCCTGCTGGGCTGATGTGGGTGCCTACAGCTGTCACTAGCTTGCAGCCGGAAAGCAAAGCTACAATTGTTCCACACTGCTAGATTTGTCAAAATAGCTGACAAAGAGGGCCCTTTCATGATTGAGGTTTGCTATGCTTCAGCACAATATTCATTAACCACATCACAGTACTTACTATTATCATGGTAAATGTAGTATTGCCTTTATGTAGAATGGGAAATACCATGATAATGTAACAACCAGTAATAAATACCCAATTTTTAATTGTGACCACTGTCTGGAATCTGTTCTATACCATTATGGACTCTAGTTTACCTACAGTACCCATAAATTCTATTCATATATGTAGCTAATACACCAAAGCAGTTGCCTGGTTGCATGGTACATATTGTGTGTAGGCATCTCTACTAATGTGTCTTATTTATTTGTAGCCTGTGGCAAGAGTAGTGACATCTGCTCAGCAGAAGGCAGGAAGAACAATCACTGCTCGAATTACAGGTCGATCTGATTTGGGACAAAAGAACAGAATTTGTAGTAGTTTAGCTGTAATGGGAGTCTCACCACCCATGAGTTCAGTCATTGTAGAAAAGCATCATCCAGTCACTCAGGTAAGTCCAACTGATATTAGGGTAATAACTGCCTTGTTACACCATGTCTGCTAGTAGTTTAAAAGCTCATCAGGGAGGGGGTCTCAGCTTTCTGTTTTAACAGTTACGTGTGAGCGCTATACAAGTAAATAAGCAGTAGTTGTTTTCTATTGGATGTGTGTTCTAGCCACAAAGATCTGTCAAAATGATGACGGCTGGAAATGAATAATCCCACTTAAACTGTACCCCCATTTGCCCCTTCCCATTGTAGTAATAGTTCTGATAGATTTTGAAGCTTTTGTTGGTTCACTGTACATCTACTGCTGTTGTCGCCCTCTGCACAACTGAGGTTAAATAGCTTTTTGGAAGCAATGGTTCCTCAGTCATTGCGGAGCTGAACTTGTGTATGAACTTGATTTAATGAGTGAGAAATGTGGCTGAGCCAAAAGCAGTAGTGACAGGATGGACTGACAAGCTTAAAGCAGGTATCACTTTTTTTAATGTCATGCCCCTAACCAAACAACTGTGTGGATGGCAACAAAGCCTCCCCTCTTTTTGCTGTACTTGATTCTTACTACCCCTTTCCCCACCAGGCGCACATCCCTTTCCTGTGCAGTATATTGTGTGATGGTGAATTGAATGAACATAGTAATAGGATATGGAATAGCCAATATACAGCAAGGAAAGAGGGTTTTGAGCAGTGGCTTTATTAGCATAAAAAGATCATTCTAAGTCATTTGTACAGTGTAATAGGCTGAGCACCATCAGAGCAAGAGACTTTGATCACTTGGATGTATATGAAGGAGAAATCTGGCTGAGGATGTTTAGCTTTAACCTGTGAAGTCCTAAGTGGTTTGGGTCTGGTTACATGAAAGATCACCTGCCTCCTGGGGTGATGTACTTGAGCTTCCTCGATATCAGCAGCTGGGGTTGCCAACAAAACACTTCCTCAACTCTGCATTGGTTTTCCAGCTCCTTTGGCCCACCAGAGCCTGGATTTAACCTTCTGGCATGTGGCAAGACCTCTTTTTTCCATGGGCTTTTGGGAAAGATACAAGTTCGTAAGCACTGGTGGTCTATGCCCTGGAGCTTCAGAAGTGTGCTGTTAGCTTTATTTTTCTGAAGGTGAGGACTGGATGCAGAGTGTATGACTAGACAGACACTTGAACTATTGGCCTAATTTTTGAAGATATGTTAAATATGAGCTGGCTGGAGCTTGGAAAAGGAATTTAAAAAGCGGCAGGGGAAGAGAGCAAATTTGGAAGGCATGTGCACCCTTGGGTCAGTCTCAAACTAGAAAAGGCAACAACTAGCCCCCTTGAAACTCTCTGAACCAAGGGATGTTTCAGGCCTCTGTCCGTATACCTTGCCACCTGTCATGTGCATTTGGCAATAAATACATAACGCAGCATCAGCTGTAGTGAAGTGCTTTTCTGATTGAATTAATCTTTGGCACTGGAAAGATTCTGGCTGGAGAGTCGTTAGTGTGATTAAAAAGAGAATGACCATAGTTACTGCAACAGAGAGGCCATCTGCCTGGTAGCAAAACAGCCTGAAGCCTTGTAAAGAAACTCCTGTGATGGAAATGTAATTGTCTTCTTATCTAAGGGTAACTGACATCTCAATATTTCCATAGGAGAAAGCCATCTTGATTTATTCAGAAACTATCCTAACTTTGAAGGAATGTTACTGTAACTAAATGGGACCACAACAGAATAACTTAACCAAGGGTCTTGAATTAAACAGCCTGATCTTTTTCTAAGCTAATTACAGAAACTTAGCACTGTTGTCAGCACTGTTTATTAAAAGCTCCCATCTACACAAATAAGAACTTTTTTTTTATTTTGAAAAGAGTTAAAGCATAGATGGTGATGAATGGCCAAGAGCTAAGAGAAAGTTAGGTTAGTGACCCATATTACTCTCTATCCATAACTGGTTGTTTCTTCTCGGTTTTAGATTCAAGTTCACTGCATTCCAAGTAACTTAATAGGGAATTCAGTTTCTAGGAGTATTTTTTTTAAATGTTCATAAATGTATCTTGTTTTATTTTTCAGCAAACTATATCCCAAGCCACTGCTGCTAAATACCCTCGAACTGTGCACCATGCTTCTAGTGCCACCAGTGTGAGGCCTACTGGACACAGTGGACGAACACCTCATAGCCAATCACATACTAACATTCAGTCAATAAAAGTTGTGGACTAAGGAATATTTTGAAATGCTTGAATTTTTCCTTCCAGGTGAAGAGTTTTACCAAGTTGCAGAATAAAGCTCTTCCCAACGTTTCCAGACTGATGTAGCAAGGCTCAAGGATACATCATGTTTTTACCTTTTAAAAATCAAATTGTAGACCTACTCAAATGTTGTGAGGGGGGGAAAATAGCAATTTGACTTTACAATGTAGTTCTCTGTAAGTGCAAGCTATGGCTATTTGAGAGAACCTATTTTATTACATGTATACTTTATTTAAGGAAGCTGTTGAATACGGTTTTTAATAAAGGATCAAAATAGATGTTTGTCCAGAGTCTTTTATATAAAATGTTAATTACAAGTAGATAAGCTTTTTGTTTTTTTTTAAACTGAATTGGATTCAGTCATATAATGAAAGACTTACGATTCTTTGTAGTACAGCAAAATATGAAATTAGGTGGACGGAATAATGCTAGGGAAAGAGTATGAAGGTAACTTTAGCAAACACAGATCCAAGATCTTACAAGGAAAAAAAGTATTCAACATAGCAGCCTCCTAGCTGTTTCCATAATCAGTATTAGGGTTCTTTCCATTTTTAAGACCAAACCAACTGATTGTTTAAGCTCATGTTACAACACAGTCACTATTCATCTAATGTATTAGTGAAAGGGAACCTCGTCCTACTCTCTTGCACACGTGCAATGCCCAAGACTGCTGTTAATTCAGAATTTGTTTTATTGCCACCTTTACCAAAGCTACAGTCAGGCTTGTTGGAGTTTTTTTTTCCCAGCTGAGTGCAACTAGAAAAGAATAAGTTTCAATTTTGTCATTAGAATTTAATATATGAAAAAATTACCAGATGAACAGATACTTTAAATGAACAAGTCAAGCATCTTCTGTAGAACCAAATGTAAGTTGGTTGTTAAAATAGCCAAATGGCACTCACGACAAATGTGTTCAGTGCTCTCATTATAGAGAGAAGCTACCATCAAGTATTACAGTAAAATATTCATTTCCAAGTAACAAAGCTTGGTTTTTTAGAAAAAGGAACAGTACAGTTGCATCCACTAGCTGTTTTCGATTTACAGCAAGAGTGAGTAATCAGTACATAGTGTTACGTGTCCTTTTGTTGGTTAAGTTTATTCCTAACCTGTGGCACATGCCCATGTTATATTGACATTGTATCTTGGTTTTTTTTTCCTGTATAATCAAAAAAAGTTTAAGAACAAACATCCACCCAAATCATGTCATTAATCAAGACCAAGCCAGTCAACACAGGAAAGTGTTATCTCTTTGCAATTTACTTTAAAATGAGCTAAATCTCAAAGCAGGCTGGATGCTGGCCTATTTCTGGAGAAGGTGTTGCTTATTTATCCACATAATCCTCACTTATGAAATACAAGTGATTTGCTTTCTAGCTGACAGGAACCACATTCATTATCAAGCACAAACTGGTTTAAGTGCAGTTCCAATATGGAATTATAGTATTAGTGTAAGTCACATAAAAAACATTGTAGCATGTTCTCTCATGTGGCAAGATAGTCACAAATTACCGAGAATGACCACTACAATTACATGACCGTTAACTTTAACTGATTTTTTTTTAATGGCAGTGTAATTTCTTTCAAAGATGAAATGTCAGAAAAAGACAGAGTATGGAACTAACCAAATGAATAACTCGGGTATAGAAGTTTGTGTTGTAGCACTAAAAACCTGTAAATAGAGCTTTGAAAAACTTCATAGGTGGTGAGTTACATTTTGCAAATACAGTAGAACCTCAGAGTTATGAACTGACCACTCAACCACACACCTCATTTGGAACCGGAAGTAGACAATCAGGCAGGAAAGGAGACAAAAAAAAAAACCAACCAAGTACAGTACTATGTTAAATGTGTAAACTACTTAAAAAAAAAAAAAAGGGGGGGAAAGCAGTATTTTTCTTCTGCATGGTAAAGTTTCAAAGCTGTATTAAGTCCATGTTTAACTAAACTTTTGAAAGACCAACCATAATGTTTTGTTCAGAATTGCAAACATTTCAGAGTTACAAATAACCTCCATTCCCAAGATGTTTGTAACTCTGAGGTTCTATTGTAAGATCTTTTCTGGAAAGAATATTTACAAATGATTTTCCATCTGGAACATAGTCCACAGCCCATGACAAGTATCAGAGGGTAGCCGTGTTAGTCTGGATCTGTAAAAGTAACAGAGTCCTATGGCACCTTATAGACTAACAGATGTTTTGGAGCATGAGCTTTCGTGGGTGAATACTCACTTCAGCAGATGCATGTAGTGGAAATTTCCAGGGGAAGGTATATATAAGCAGGCAAGCTAGAGATAACAAGGTTAGTTCAATCAGGGAGGATGTTCTAGCAGTTATACAGCAAACAGGAAAACATCAAAAAAGA
This sequence comes from Gopherus evgoodei, assembly GCF_007399415.2. Taxonomy (NCBI): domain Eukaryota; kingdom Metazoa; phylum Chordata; order Testudines; family Testudinidae; genus Gopherus; species Gopherus evgoodei. Next base: position 88,889,477 of record NC_044327.1, on the reverse strand, counting down.
GCTCTCCAACCTGCAGACTCTCATTAATAACCCTGCTTCCATACAAACGGACTTCAATAAAATAAGACAGGAGATCTACATTACTCATTTCACCTCTCTACAAAGGGAAAAAGGACTGTAAGCTGTCTAAACTCCTACCTGCCACATGGGGCCACAACCATGTTACCCCTAACCCACCCAGCAATATCGTCGATCTATCCAACTACACACTCAGCCCAGAAGAAAAGTCTGTCCTATCTTGGGGACTCTCTTTTTGCCCTGCCACCCCCAAGCAACATGATACAGTTCTGCGGCGATCTGGAAGCCTACTTCGCCGTCTCCAACTCAAAGAATACTTTTAGGACAACACTGAACAGCGCACTGATACACAGGTACCCTCTCACCAACAGCACAAGAAGAACAACTCCATATGGACTCCTCCTGAGCGTCGAAATGACAGTCTGGACCTATACATTGAATGCTTCCGCCAATGTGCACAGGCAGAAATTGCGGAAAAACATCGCTTGCCTCATAACCTAAGTCGTGCAGAACACAACGCCATTCACAGCCTCAGAAACCACCCTGACATTATCATCAAAGAGGCTAATAAAGGAGGAGCTGTTGTCATCATGAACAGATCTGACTACCAAAAGGAGGCCGCCAGACAACTCTCCAATACCAAATTCTACAGGCCACTTCCCTCAGATCCCACTGAGCAATACACTAAGAAACTGCACCATCTACTCAGGACACTCCCTACACTAACTCCGGAACAAATCAACATAACCCTAGAGCCCCGACCAGGGTTATTCTATCTGCTACCCAAGATCCACAAACCCGGAAATCCTGGACGCCCCATCATCTCGGGCATTGGCACTCTCACTGAGGACTGTCTGGATATGTGGACTCTCTACTCAGACCCTATGCCACCAGCACTCCCAGCTATCTCCATGACACCAATGATTTCCTGAGGAAACTACAGTGCATGGGTGACGTTCCAGAAAACACCATCCTAGCCACCATGAATGTAGAGGCTCTCTACACAAACATCCCCCACACAGATGGAATACAAGCTGTCAGGAACAGTATCCCTGATGATGCCACAGCACAACTGGCTGCTGAGCTCTGTGCCAACTATTTCAAATTTGATGACAATATATATCTCCAGATCAGTGGCACTGCTATGGGCACCTGCATGGCCCCACAAATGCCAATATTTTTATGGCCGACCTGGAACAACGCTTCCTCAGCTCTTGTCCACTCACGCCCCTTCTCTACCTACGCTACATTGATGACATCTTCATCATCTAGACCTATGGGAAGGAGACTCTGGAAGAATTCCACCATGATTTCAACAGCTTCCACCCCACACCATCAACCTCAGCCTGGACCAATCTACACGGGAGGTCCACTTCCTAAACACCACAGTGCACATAAGTGATGGTCACATTAACACCACCCTATACCGAAAACCTACCGACTGCTATGCCTACCTTCATGCCTCCAGCTTCCATCCTGGGCACATCACACAATCCATTGTCTACAGCCAAGCACTGAGGTACAACCGCATCTGCTCTAACCCCTCAGACAGAGACCAACACCTACAAAATCTCCACCAAGCATTCTCAAAACTACACTACCCACACGAGGAAATAAGGAAACAGATCAACAGAGCCAGATGTGTACCCAGAAGCCTCCTACTGCAAGACAAACCCAAGAAAGAAACCAACAGGACTCCACTGGCCATCACATACAATCCCCAGCTAAAACCCCTCCAACGCATCATCAGGGATCTACAACCCATCCTGGACAATGATCCCACATTTTCACAGGCCTTGGGTGGCAGGCCAGTCCTCGCCCACAGACAACCTGAAACATATTCTCACCAGTAACTGCACACTGCACCATAGTAACTCTAGCTCAGGAACCAATCCATGCAACAAACCTCGATGCCAACTCTGCCCACACATCTACACCAGCGACACCATCACAGGACCTAACCAGATCAGCCACCGGTTCATTCACCTGCACGTCCACCAATGTAATATACGCCATCATATGCCAGCAATGCCTCTCTTCTATGTACATCGCCCAAACTGGACAGTCTCTACGGAAAAGGATAAATGGACACATCAGATATTAGGAATGGCAATATACAAAAACCTGTAGGAGAACACTTCAACCTCCCTGGCCACACTATAGCAGACCTTAAGGTGGCCATCCTGCAGCAAAAAAACTTCAGGACCAGACTTCAAAGAGAAACTGCTGAGCTTCAGTTCATCTGCAAATTTGACACCATCAGCTCAGGATTAAACAGAGACTGTGAATGGCTTGCCAATTACAAAACCAGTTTCTCCTCCCTTGATTTTCACACATCAACTGCTAGAACAGGGCCTCATCCTCCCTGATTGAACTAACCTCATTATCTCTAGCTTGCCTGCTTATATATACCTGCTCCTGGAAATTTCCACTTCATGCATCTGACGAAGTGGGTATTCGCCCACGAAAGCTCATGCTCCAAAATGTCTGTTAGTCTATAAGGTGCCACGGGACTCTTTGCTGCTTTTACAGCCTATGACAGCTTCTGTTAAAAAGTTCATGAAACTGCACATTTCCTCGAATCCATCTCAGTGCTCCTTTCAGCTCTGATTTTCTCTGTAAAGCAAGACGGAAAAATGCTCTTATTAGACAGGCATGGCTCCTTCCCAGATAGGCAGTCTTGCCCATGTCAGGCATGCCACTAAAATTGGAACAGGGTTTGTTGTAAAACAAGTCTGTCCATCCCCCCACCTCCAAATCCCAAACTAACGTTAATGGTTTTTTCTGCCCAGTCAAGCCAAAAATCCCCATAACTACAGATCTAATAAGGAGCCTTGTTCTTTTACAGGACTGCACTTATGGAGCATCTCCTGCACATAGCTTTGTCTTGGATATTAAACAATAGCTTACCAGCTACTTGTTGAAATCCTACATGCACCAAATCTTCATATATATGTTTGACTGGATTCCGGTGAGCCAGCAATATACCATGTAACCAGATGAGCAACATTCGGTGTCCATGTTCCTTATAGCTTTTTTTTCCTATGCAATATACAGCATACATGTCTGTGTCATATGCTTGGAGTAAAATACTTTGATGTCTCGGCTGCTTTTGTAAAAGCTCCCAGGCTGTACGGCATTCCTCCAACTCTACTCATGCACTCATTTCCTTTCTGACCTATAAGCAAGATGGAAACTAAGACTTCCAAAGGTGAAAGACTAGTTTTTCACTCAAGCGAATGGAAAAATCAAGGTTAATGGTTCTTAAAATAAATTTATTCCTTTAACTTGTTTTAATGTATAGAAATACACCATGGTGTACTAGCAAAGAATGCAGCATGTGCTGCCAAAATTGTGAACTGTCAACACTATATGGTTCTTTCCTAAAAAATATGGAGATATTGCCAACGTTCCCTGAGAATTCTGAAGCAGGTGCATGAGTGAGGTCTCACAGAATGTGTTAACATGAAATTTATTTAATTCACAATTAAAGTTAATTTTAAAAAATCAGATAAAATATCATGAATTTGATTTGAGTGAAATGTCCCCATTTGACCAAGGAAATCATGTAGCTGTGAACTCATGTCAAAAACTAGGTCAGAGTTGACTAACTCCCAGCAGCCATGTCTTCACCTAAGCTATTTCTTTACTACTGTGCCCGATCAGTGCATTTCATTACCTGTCCATTGTTCTTCAATAGCTTTAATTTGCTCCTCTGTAAACTTCCAGAACAGGGCCAGCTTTTTCCATTCTTGGGGTTTTAACTGATTGTAAGCCAGATTCCAGAGGCAGGAACGGATTTGCTTAGTCTGTGCACTGTGATCCTGTTTGAAGGATAGAATAAAATCTGGTGCATCAAGATGGTTTTCTAGATGTTCCTAGAAAGAAAACAAAGATGTTAAATAAGCTGCACAAATTTTAACTACAGATTCAGAAACAATAGTGAACATTTGTACTTGGCAGTTAAAACGCGTTCAGCTGTGTATTTTGACGTCCATTGTTAGCAACAGGTAATTTTCTTAGTATAGACAAACTAAAGAGTAGCCTGTTATCATAGTTTGGCCAGCAGAGCTCAGGAGGCAGTAAATCCCTTTTCCTCACTGTTTAGGGCACTTGCTACTAATCTCAAAACACGGCTGAGCAAAATTAACTATAGAGTGGACAGGACCTAAGGCCTGTTGTTGTATGAGTTAAAATGTAATATATGAAGATACTTGTAAAATTAAATGCTGCTTTCACCAGCAATCTTGCTATAGATTTACTATTAATATGCTTTTGTAGGTGGGCCCTGTCTGCTTCAAAAATTACAATTTTTAAACATAATTGTGACTAAGTCATATAAGATGTTTTCTCTTGCCTCTGTGGACAGAATAAACAAGTTTAAGCCATGTTTTATGGTCTGTCTACATTAGCTTTTTTGTCAAGTTTCCCACCATTGCTACCACTGGCTCAACTTCCTTAGTGAGGGCACTAGTGTAGACAATGCGCTGGTTGCTGGCAAGTTAACCATAGCAATGTGTAGACTGTCTCTCAGAGTTAGATGACATGGTTAGAAACAGAACACAATGGACCCTTGGAGCACTTCCTAATGGAGCAGCACCAGTGGGAAATCTTGGAAGGGTGGATGGAAAACAATGGAGTTTTGTCATTGACATCAAAGGGCCAGAACTGAACCTCTACTGCAGACATTCAGTAAGGCCCCAGTTCAGCAAAGCATCTAAGCCTGTGAATTCAATGGGACTAAAGTATGTGCTTAACTCTGCTCATAATGAAGTGGGATGAATATTTTAAACCCTAGAACAGTGTGCCAGGAGAAGAAGATATTAGCTGTCTAAAGCATCCAAAGTATGGCTTAGGGTTGTAGGATATTTTAATTGAATAAAAGTGTTACTCTAAAAAAAATGGTTCAAAAAATAGTTAAAATATTGACAGAGTCCTGTGGCACCTTAGACTAACAGAAGTATTGGAGCCTGAGCATTCGTGGGTGAATACCCACTTCGTCACCCATGAAAGCTCATGCTCCAATACTTCTGTTAGTCTATAAGGTGCCACAGGCCTCTGTGTTGTTTTTTACAGATCCAGACTTACACGGCTACCCCTCTGACAGTTAAAATATTGTAATACCACCACTTGTTTATTTCTTAGCAGCTTATTTTCCATACTAGTAATATTTTTGCTACTCCAACGCCCTTGCCCATCTGTACTGAGATACTTGGCTACAGATAATGTGGTAGAAGCACTATGGTTTTATTTCCTAACATCTGTTCAACTGTTTCACAACAACACCTGCTTAAACATCTTTTCTTTTCCTCAGACAGTTAAGTAAATGTATTGAAAGTAATATTCTTTAGTGCTATCTCAGTTGTCATATTTTCTTCTTCCCTTTTAAGCTGAAAGGAATAACAGTGTAACTGACTATGATTCCAGCTGAATCAAATCCAATCAGACACACACAAGCTGTGTAGTTCTGTGTATCTGTGTAGATAAACTAGGAAAGTACAATTTAGATGGGGCTACTATAAGGTGGGTGCATAACTGGCTGGATAACCGTACTCAGAGAGTAGTTGTTAATGGCTCCCAATCCTGCTGGAAAGGTATAACAACTGGGGTTCCGCAGGGGTCTGTTTTGGGACCGGTTCTGTTCAATATCTTCATCAACGATTTAGATGTTGGCACAGAAAGTACGCTTATTAAGTTTGCGGACGATACCAAACTGGGAGGGATTGCAACTGCTTTGGAGGACAGGGTCAAAATTCAAAATGATCTGGACAAATTGGAGAAATGGTCTGAGGTAAACAGGATGAAGTTCAATAAAGATAAATGCAAAGTGCTCCACCTAGGAAGGAACAATCAGTTTCACACATACAGAATGGGAGGAGACTGTCTAGGAAGGAGTATGGCAGAAAGAGATCTAGGGGTCATAGTAGACCACAAGCTTAATATGAGTGAACAGTGTGATACTGTTGCAAAAAAAGCAAACATGATTCTGGGATGCATTAACAGGTGTGTTGTAAACAAGACACGAGAAGTCATTCTTCCGCTTTACTCTGCGCTGGTTAGGCCTCAACTGGAGTATTGTGTCCAGTTCTGGGCACCGCATTGCAAGAAAGATGTGGAGAAATTGGAGAGGGTCCAGAGAAGAGCAACAAGAATGATTAAAGGTCTTGAGAACATGACCTATGAAGGAAGGCTGAAGGAACTGGGTTTGTTTAGTTTGGAAAAGAGAAGACTGAGAGGGGACCTGATAGCAGTTTTCAGGTATCTAAAAGGGTGTCATCAGGAGGAGGGAGAAAACTTGTTCACCTTAGCCTCCAATGATAGAACAAGAAGCAATGGGCTTAAACTGCAGCAAGGGAGATTTAGGTTGGACATTAGGAAAAAGTTCCTAACTGTCAGGGTAGTTAAACACTGGAATAAATTACCTAGGGAGGTTGTGGAATCTCCATCTCTGGAGATATTTAAGAGTAGGTTAGATAAATGTCTATTAGGGATGGTCTAGACAGTATTTGGTCCTGCCATGAGGGCAGGGGACTGGACTCGATGACCTCTCGAGGTCCCTTCCAGTCCTAGAGTCTATGAGTTCGGGGACTGATATCCCCAAGAACTCTATTCTACCTGCACTAGTTCCCTGCAGCATTAATTATCAGGAAGTATGAAGGAATGACAAGTAATTTATTTGTGTAATAGCTTAGCAATGATAGGCAGAGGTAAAGCAGAGAAAAGATTGCAGAGTTACACCCTGAAGCGTAACAAGGAGGCAGGCAACTGAATTTCTTTCTCAGTCTGTTTATATTTCCAAGGAACTAGTAAGAACCAGCAAACATTGTCAAAAGGCAGGTGGTTCCATTGTCTGATCAGGTGTGTGTATTGGAAGCAGTATATAAGTGCACTTCCTGATACTGATCTCAGGGTGGGCCTCTCAGCAAGGGGAAATGTCTCGCTGGATGCCAAGAAATGGAGGTGGGCCAGGTGAGAATGCAGTGAGAGGCACATTAACTGAATTGAAGTTTAGAGCTTGTCTACACTTACTTTTTATAGCGCTCTAACTTGCTGGCTCAGGGGTATGAAAAATCAGCCCCCTGAGTGCAGCAAGCCTGAGCGCTTTAAAGCGCTAGTGTAGACAAGCTGTGAGCGCTGGGAGCCATGCTCCCAGCTCAGAGCTAATCCCCTCGTGGAGGTGGATTACCAGGAGTTCACACACGACCACTTCAAAGCACTGCTGTGGGAGCATTCTCGCAGCAGCGCTTTGACGTTTCCAACGTAGACATACCCCTAGTTCAGGCCTGCACAACATGTGGCCCATGTGGGCTCACTGTGTGGCCCGCGGGGGATGAGTAGGTGGGCTCATTGTGCGGCCCATGGGGGTTGAGTAGGCAAGCGGCGGGTGGGGGAGGGGAGCTGAAGAGGCAGACAGGCAGTGGCGGGGGGTGAGGAGGTGAGCCAGGGGAAGTGTGGGGGGCCTGAGAGGCGAGTGGGCAGACAGTGGCGGCAGGTGGGCAGTGGGGGGGTGAGTAGGCGAGCCAGGGGGTGGGGTGCTGAGGAGGCAAGTGGATGGGCAGTGGCGGGAGCTGGGGGGGCGGGCTGAGGAGTCAGTGGCTGACCTGTTCTACTGATCTGGTCTGGCTTCCCTCCCCTCTCCAAGGGTTGCAGCTGTCTGGAGGTGCTGCCTTCCATGCCTTCCTCATCCACACCTCATTCATTCAACAGGGCAATTGATTACAAAGTTGGGGGAAGATCTTATTCTACTTCTAGCAAAAAGACATTTTTCTTTTACCTTAATTATACTACCTTAGTGCCCCGCTATAACATATTACCAAGGTTCAATACGGCTGTTTCAGTGGGGCAGTGCTGGGGAAGGAGGGTTTGTTTCCAAGGGGTGGGTGGTGCTGTGGGGGGAGGAGTATTTCAGGGGGGCTGGGTGGTGCTGGGGGGGTAGTATTGTGTTTCAGGGGCGGGCTTGGCGGCACTGGCGGTGGGGTTGGCGGGGCTGGGTGGTTCGGCCCTCAGCTGTTTTCTTTGGAGTAATAAGGCCCTCGCCGCTTTACGAGTTGTGCAGGCCTGCCCTAGTTAATGCTTTTGGCTGGTTGGTTTTTTTTAAATAGGTGGGGCTTGATTTTCAGAGGAGCAGCCTGGATCTGGAACATTCTGGCTCCTGGGACTTCGTGGCCACAATTTGAAGTTTGGTTTATGTTGTCACCTCTGCAATTTTTTCCATGTGGCAGAGAAGGGAAGGGATGTGCCCAAGGCCTCATGTCAGGGGCAAAACCTGGACTAGAAATCTGCACTCTCCAATCCTGCACTCACTCTTCTGAATTTTGTAAACAGTGGGTGACACTTGGTGATGGGCAAGAAGGGAACCATCAGAGGCAGAAGAAGCTTTAAATCTGGTTAGAATCTGCTTCTTCAGCTACCGTCCCCTTTGGAAAGACAGAGCTGTTTCATACCTGTTTCAAGGTGTAATGCCTTTCTGCTTTAATAATCATATCAACAATGAGGGCATGGTTGCTCCTGGATGCGACAGCCAGAGCAGTTTTTCCTTGCTGAAAACAGAGAGAGTGAGTTACAGCATGTGTTCAAGTGATGAGCAGAATAGCAGGAATCTAGAGTCTTTGTTTACTAAGCCCTGACATCTGCATTTGCAAAGAAAATGTTTCAATATAATTTTATGTCTCCAGAGTAACAGTAAGTAAATCTCGCTACTCTGGGTAAACTGGAGCCCTCTAGTTCAGTTCATTCCAGAAGCCTGCAAATGGACCAGTAGAGCATTTCAGATATTTGTGGTGCTAAAGTAGGGATGAGAAGCCCCTAGCATAAGAACAAGCTTATGTCTCGGACCCTGGTATATTGCTGCCACTCACTTCTCATTCTCTATTGTGTACTCTAGCCTGTAAAGGACATGGGCTGTTTGATGACCGGGTGGAGCAACTTCTTGGCAGGTTGAAGCACACATAGGTGGTGCTCTATGTCTGGTACAGCCACCAAAATGCATAAGAACCATTGCTTTCATTCCAGCCACAGAGCACTGTTTAATCTATCTGAATACATCTCTGCTACTAACAGTTCAAAGCCCATGTAAATGCTTCTTTGACTTTACTGGTTTATCTCTGTAATCCTTTTACGGTGTTGGATTTGCACTTAGCTCAGCTGCCCTGCATATAAGTATTCTAGATGTTTTCCACCTGTTAAGGTGTAGGAGGTGATCTTTCACATTAGGACTGAAAGAAATCAGCCTCTAATTAGAGGGCTCAGAAATTAAATTACAAAGCACTTTTACACTCCAGCTATTATCAAGTTCGCTAATATATACCTTCTGAATTCTAGCTCCCAGCTCCTTTCAAGATCATTATAATTAGCCCATTTGGGAGCCCAGGAATTTACTTTTCACAAAATCCTCATCAGAAAGAGAACATTCTACATAAGAGAAAAGACAAAGGGCCTTAAGAACTTCCTGGAACTCTCATCTGCCTGGTCACTCCCTATTCACAGGAGAGCAATCCTGCCTTCTCTAATATATGTTCATGCCATTAGGACACCTGTTACTCTATTCAACAAGTTACATGACATCCTGACAAATGGGGGGGGGAGTTCTTTCCTAGCCACTGAAGAGTCCAATAACCAAGGTAGAATTTTAATGAATCTGGAGAAAGAAACCGGTTCGAACGGAGCATCCTCTGTGCACTCAGAAGTAACAACACACATCTAGGACCATCCCATCACCTCCTTTCTAGCCGGAAAAACTGAAGACTCAAGATGCGAGAGGGAAGAGGGGCCTGGCAACAACACATGGTCAATCCAAGCAGGCTGCCTTTTCCCTAATATAGGGATGGGAGTACCCCTGACCCACTCACCCAGTTGCAAACCAATCCAGTCCCCAAGCCCCCATAGATGCCAATGTCCCCAACCACTTAACCTGTCCAGCGCACAGAGAGGGAAGCTTCTAGCTCAAGAACTACCAGTAATGCAGCTGGGGAGAGCATTTGTGATGCTCCTTCTACACTACTCTGCAGCTCACAGCCAAGAAGCACTTCTAGTCTGGGTGTAACCTGGTCCAAAAGGATAAGGGTATTTTATGCTGAAGTGGGCACAAAATATTTATTTTCATTGTTCGCCTTTTCACCTATATGTTTAAAGCACTGTGATCTCTCAGGTGGTGAAGGGCTTGTCAGCAATGGGCCAGGGATTGTGTTACCCAAACAGGATTTAATCTTGGTTTAAGCCTGATATGGGAACCACAATTCTTGGCTCAGAGTAGACAGACCACAGGCTGATCGAACGTGAAGACTACATCTCATACCAGTATCTTACCGCAGCCTCACAGAACACATCAGCCACGTAATCCTCCCTCTGAGTCATGGGTCTCTTCTCACGTGGGGAACAAGTGGCTTTCGTAGAATAGATTTTGGCTTTTTATTTTTGTGCCAAGCTACATCAGTTTCAAACTCAGTCAGGGAAGCTTTACATAAGGAAATAACTTGTATTGTCAACAATTCGGTTTATTCTTAATTTTTAAAAAAGCTACTGAAGAGCTACATTTGCTTGCCAGACACTTCAGGGCCCTAGAACCGTCAGTGTATCCAGCTCAAACACCAAATTAATAACAGGGCAAGAAAACACTTGATGCTTTTTGCTTACTGTGGTGTTTATACAAATCATTACAAATTATGGCTCTGTTTTTCCAAAGCAGTCTCTAATGAAGACATGGCTTGGGGCATCAGTGCAGTGTAAACAGACACAATTCCACTGAAATTAATTAGAGAAGCACATGCCTCTACTGGCAGTGAACCTGTCTCCAGACATGTAGCTATTACATCTGCAAACTCTTATTCTGTCCTGTTAGTCTTACGTTTTTTCCATCAGTGCTCTTTGATAGCAAGGTCTGTAACACAAACCTCATAACAGAGTAGGCCTTTGCTGCATGTTTCTCAATGGATTTAGTTTTGAAGTACATTGGATTTCGTCACATTTGGCCTCACAACTAGCTATTCACTGAAACATTCAGATCTCTCTGAGTTGTAGCCCCATGACAGTATTAAAGGGGAACTCTCTTCATAACAGCTACATTCTAGTCATGCTTGTTTTAGGAAGAATGTTTGGAAACAGTGACCTCCATATCTTCAGCGAGAGGGGCATCAAAACAATCACATAACCATGTTGCAAAGTGAATAACGCAGTACTGTATACCTTGTCGGCAATCTTGAGATCACAGCCTGCCTTTAGCAGCAGTTCCACTAGTTCCACATTGCCAAGATCAGCTGCCACGTGGAGAGGGGTTTGTTGCTTCTGCAGGGATTAATACAAAAAAGTGAAATAAACCAGTGTCCCTTTAGAAATAAAACACACACGATTAAAATCCAAAGGTTTATGATGAGAGCATGCACTTCACTGGAAAACCCTGAACAGAATGAAGGCATGTAACAGCTGAATGATCAAACTGTCAATTTTCTTTCAACAAACAAGAGAGTGACTGAGTCTCTAAAGCAATGCATGTCACACATGCAGATTTTTTTTGCATACATGACTTGTGTTTACATAGATGAGAACTGGCAAAGGAGAAAAGCCTAAAATTTCTCCCATCAGAAATGTTTGTTTCAAAGTAACAGCAAGCCCATCTATAGATCATGATTACTACCCATGTTACCCTTTCTTTGCCTGTTTAATTGACCAGCTTCACGGAGGGTACATTTTCTGAGAGAGAGAATTAAAAGCAGATTAGCAGGACTTTATATTCTGTTTACTGACTGTTCAGATGAAATGAGAATCCAGCTTGCATAAGTTAAGTACCATCGAACAGTAAATATGGGTGAAATTCACCTTGCGAGGAAATTTTGTTCAAGGCCCTTCACGCTACTTAAGCCGTGTAGTGAAGCTATGCAGAGAGAAAGTAGTGGGACAGTCTTGGGGGAATTCTCATATATTCATTGATTTTAAGGCCAGAAGGGACTGTTATGGTCATCCAGTCTGACCTCCTGTATAACACAGGACACAGAATTTCACAAAGCAATTCTTGTATTGAGCCCATAACTTCTGTTTGAGCTAGAGCATATATTTTAGAATGGCATTCAATCTTGATTTAAAGGGGTGGAAAATCCACTGTCTCCCTAAGTAAGTTAGCATACACTCTATGGAGAGAAGTCTCCAAACCAGCCTTGCCATTGAAATTGGCGTTGGAGGAAAGCCAGAGAAGGATCCACAGAATCTGTAATCATGCAGGTCCAGTGGCCTTCAAACTGTGAACAAAGGCATACAGGCTGGAGCAGTGGCCCCACTGGTGCTACACTTCAGCTTCATTCCCTGAACCTGAAGATGGGAATCTTGCTGTCGTTCCCCCTTCTCCCCCCATGCTCTTCACTTCACCTACATAAAGCCTAATTACATGGCCTTTCTGGAGCATTATATTGCAAACAAAATTTTAACTCAACATACACTGGAATTCAGTTCTAGTAATCACTCCACTAACAATCAAACTGAATTTCCCACTTTCTTTTCATGAGGAACCATTTGCCCCTTACTTATATCAGACTGAAAGGTAATTCTTTGATTTTCTTTGTTATTTGGAAGTATAGGAAAGTATTTAACACCTCTATGAGTACCACTTCACTGCAGCTGAGGTATTTTATGGGCGTGCCATATAAGAATCAATATATTCTGATACCAACCTTTGTATTGAAACATCTCATGTTGACCACAGGGTCCATGTAAGTCGAATATTTTTTGATTCTATGCTCCTATCTAATTTATGAAGTCTATGGGTCTGTTTAGAGTGATTTTTATGTCTTTATATATCCATTATAAATCTATCATAAAAGATTGTTAAGATTGCATGGCTAAATGCTCATGAATCAGGAAATGCTAGAGTTACGTTTCCATATGCAACCTTAACTCTGCCTTCTTGTGCTTATGCACCATGATACAGTCTTTAATTTCATGATCACTTACTCTTCATAAAACGTCACAACTTTTTCTACAATTTTAAAAATACAAGTATAGTTTCTCTTACTGGCATGTATTTATCTGAGTGTGCCAGAGACAATAAAAGTAATTTATTTATACAATGGGCCAGAAAAGTTTGCAGAAGCGTTTACTTCTTGTATTACTTGAGAAATAGCATGGATTATGTATAGTAACTCCTCACTTAACGTTGTAGTTATGTTCCTGAAAAAAATGCAAGTTTAAGTGAAATGATGTTAAACTAATCCAATTTTCCCATAAGATTTAATGTAAATGCGAGCGGTTAGGTTCCGAGGAAATTTGGGGGGGGCAGACAAAAGGCATTATATACTGCACAGTACTATACTGTACTGTGGTGGGGAGGTGCCCCGGCTTACCCCACACAGGCACAGCCCACTGCAAATGAAGCAGGCAAGGATGCTAGGAAGCACCTTGCACAGCAGCAGCTTCCCCCGCTCCCAGAAGAACAGGTGCTGATTTTGCCAGGGATGCTCCAGGTCTGCCTCTTCCCGTCCCCGCTCCACTTCAGGCCCACTTCTTCCCACCCCACTCCACCTCCTCCCCGGAGCATGCCACATCCCTGCTCCTCCCTCCTTCCTTCCAGCACCTCCCTGCCACCAAACAGCTGTTTGGCAGCATTTAGGACTTTCTGGGAGGGAGGGGGAGGAGCTCCCCCTCCCACCAGTGGCAGATTTAGAGTTAGTGGGGCTCTGTGCTCAGCTTAATTTGGGGGGCCCCCCCATGGGGGGAGCATTCTCTTTTGTCTCCCCCCACCCGTTTTTCATTCTTTTTTTCTCCATTCTCCTCCTGGGGCTCAGGGCTGGGGGTGCAGGGTGTAGGAGGGAGTTAGCGTGTGGAAGGGCGCTCAGGGTGGGGGTGTGGGGTCTGGGAGGGAGTTAGGATACAGGAGGGCACGTGTGTGTGTGTGTGTGTGTGTGTGTGTGTGTGTGTGTGTGTGTGTGTAGGCTCAGGACTGGGGCAGGCAGGAGGTGCAGAGCACTTATCTGGGGCAGCTCCTGTTTGGTACAGGGGGTGTGCAGGTGGCTCGATGCAGCGCGGCACCACTCCCATGGCTGTGATTCTGGGAGCCACAATTCTGGGAGCTTCCCTCCACTCCCCCTCCCCGTCGGCAGGCAGGGCCACCCAGAACGCAGGGGCTTTAGGGTCTGTAGAGCCCTGGGCTAAGGGGGCCTCAGGGCCCTGGCCTGCAGCTCTAAAGCCCCTTTCAGAATGTGGCCCTGTGAGCACGGGCTGGAGGATTCAGGAGGAGCGGGGCAGCTGCGGCCGGAGAGAAGCGGCACTTTCCACTTCAAAATGCCACTTCTTTCCGGCCAGCTTTGAAGAGGAAAGCACCGCTTCTCTTCGGCCGCCGCCTGCGTGGCACCCCTGCTCCTCCTGAGTCCTCCGGCCCGTGCTCGCAGGGCCTCATTCCTAAAGGGGCTTTAGAGCTGCAGGCCAGGGTCCTGGGGCCCCCTTAGCCCAGGTCCCTGCAGCCCCTAAAGCCCCCGTGTTCCGAGTGGCCCTGCCTGCCATGGGGGAGGGCAGCTTCCCCATTCGCTCCCTCCCTCCTTCCCAGAAAGTCCTAAGCATCGCCAAACAGCTGTTTGGCAGGGAGGGAGGGAGGTCAGGAGGTGGAGAAGAGGAACTTGTGCAATGCTCCCTTGTAAAGTCAGCCAAACGACATTATAAGGGAGCATTGCACAACTTTAAACGAGCATGTTCCCTAATGGAGGAGCGATGTAACTTTGGCACAACGTTAAGTGGGAGGATGTTAAGTGAGGAGTTACTGTAGTTAAACTGTATATTATTTTTAATGTTTAAATTTAAAAATATGCAAAATGCTGCCTCTCTCAGGTTCCAGGTGATTTGTAACAATATTACAAATACAATCCAAGAGATACAACAGAGAAAAAGCAGCAGATCCCAAAAAACCCAGTTCTTCTTCAGAAAACAACATATGCACAAGGAGGCACAGCAATCTTAAGTCTGGTATTTTCTGACCCTTGAATGTCTAATTTGGCAATTTTAATTTTCTCTTGATGTAGTTGTTTTGATGGAATTCCTTCATGGCTTTTGTTGTTGTTTTTTGTCCAGGACAAATAAACACCTAATCTGGAACTATCTCCACAAAGTTCCCATTAACCAAGAGAAAGGCTTCTGTGCAGATCAAAACTTTATGCATCACATCAAGTTTTCAACTGTGTGAGTTAACTGGAGCTTGACTGAGGCTGGGATCCTACAAGCCTCTGCCTCATTTAACATACACCGTAGAAGATCACTTTGAAAGGAAAAAAAGGGGGGGGCGGGATTTAGAGTTTTTTCTTGAGGAAATAAAATGTTCTTCCAGTTAACTGCAGCGGGTTTGTCTTTAGGCTTAAGAAGAGCAATGTATTAAATATAAAATATAATATTCAAATAAAAATTAATGAAAGCGTTTTCTGAATATATATCACATTGCTATCCAACTCTAAAACAATACTAGCAGAATGTGTGGAATGAATCATACACTCATAAATAAGTCAGAGGCAACTGCCTTTTCTTCCTCCTTTTTGTACTTTGACCCCTTAAAGAGATATGTAAAATAAATACACACTTGTATTTAAAGTGAAGAAAATACAATCTCTTCTTTCGGTCTCTGATTCAGTTTGCTTACCTGATTCAAGGTGTTTATATCATGATTAGCATCCAAGAGGCTAATTACTATAGGAAGGTGATTATTGAGGACAGCCAAATGGAGAGGGGAATTCTGCTGTAGAGAGAAACAAATGAACTGTAAGACTAGTACAATTTCATTGACAATAGCATTCAGATAATACAGGAGAGTCCCATTAAAACCTTCTGCTCTGATTTGAAATGCATGCCATGATCCAGTAACATTTTCCCCTGATTGTACCTGCATTTTGAAGACCTATCTGCTCTCTCAGCCCTAGAAGAAAGTCAGATTCACTAAAGAGCTTTTAGTTGATAATAAACCTATATTTGTGAATTACTTTTTCAGTCAAAACATATCTCCTTGGCAGTCAATTGCTTTACCCCAGTGGTTCTCAGCCAGGGGTACATGTACCCCTAAGGGTACACAGAGGTCTACCAGGGCAAGGGTTCTCAAACTTTTTCTTTCCAAGGCCCCCTCAACATACTGTAGAAATTCCATATCCCTTCTGTGCCACAACAACTGTTTTTCTGTATATAAAAGCCAGGGCCAGTGTTAGGGATAGCAATTGCCTGGGGCCCCATGCCACAGGGGGCACTGTGAAGCTAAGTTGCTCAGGCTTTGGTTTCAGCCCCAGGCAGTGGGACTTCAGCTTTCTGCCTTGGGCCCCAGCAAGTCTAATGCGTTCATCTACATATTTGCCTAGTTTTACAACAGGCTGCATAAAAAGCACTAGCTAAGTCAGTACAAACTAAAATTTCATACAATGACTGGTTTATATTGCTCTGTATATAATACACTGAAATGTAAGTACAATATTTATATTCCAATTGATTTATTTCATAATTATATGGTAAAAATGAGAAAGGAAGCAATTTTTCAGTAACAGCGTGCTGTAACACTTGTATTTTTAAGTCTGATTTTGCAAGCAAGTAGTTTTTAAGTGAGGTGAAACTTGGGGTATGCAAGAGAAATTGCACTTCTGAAAGGGGTAGAGTAGTCTGCAAAGGTTAAGAAGCACTGCTTTACACAAAGTGGTACTGTGCATGGGAAGGGCCCATGCAAAAGAGAACTACTTGACTTCTGCCTCGGGGATTACGTATTCCCTGTTGTATATTGAAAAAACAACAACAACAACTTTTTTTCTAAATAATTATTGTTTTCCCCATATGTAATTAAGCTGTGATTTAGGGATACCTCCTCACCCTTGTAATACTGAAAAGTCCTTTTAGGGTTGCCAAGAAAGAAATTAAGCAACTATTCAAAATCATCTGCACTTAGAGCTGAGTGACTATATTGTGTTAGAGAAGGTATCTGACATATTTGGACCCTGGTCCCCACCAGGATGCAGGCCACCGCAGAAGTGCAGGGTTCTGGGGTAGATCTAGTCACAGGGCTCAGTTCCTAGCCCCTTCCCACTTACAAATGACCCAAAAGAAGCTTACAAAGAACAAACAGAATAGAGAAAAGTGTAATTATTCACTGCATAATGTCTGTTAATAACTCTTGGTCTTAGATTGTCTGTAAGCAGTTCATAATAAGTATTTCATATCAAAGAAGTGCTGGTATATTTTGCTTGAATACATAGGTCACATGGCATTATCTCTGTTTGCTCTAGCAACATGATTTGAGGTTGCACCCATTCAATCAAATTGAATGAACTGTGCATAGCTGTTGACTCAAGTTTCTGGGGAAATACTCAAGAATACATATTCAAAATCCACTTTCCAGGAATATTCTCTAACATTCACTTAAATATTGCTGCTTTGCTGAGCACTCTTGCCAGTGAACTTCTTTGCTACAATATCTGTGGAAAGTGAACACAGCTGGAAGTGAGTTCAGTTTTATTATACAAGTGATTATTAGTGGAAAAAATTATGAGGCATTTGCCCAACTCTGGTCACCATGGAACCATGAGACTGATCAGTTTGTATGTTGAAACTGTAAACCAGGAAAGTTTCTTGTTAAATATCTTTTAGAAAAATCAGCACCAGTTCCAGTTCATTAATCTCTTTATAAACAATACCCATTTCTTCCAGGCTGTAGAAAAATAAAGCTCTTACCCAGCTTTTTACTGAAAACATTTCAAAGAAAAAACCACTGATATTAACATTTGATAAGTTACTGCAGCGGTAGAAAGGCAGTGCAAATAAGCAGAGCTACTGTGGCTGACTGGTTTTTAAACTAATAAAATAAACTGTTTCAAAGACTTTAATATTATTTATATAATTTCACCTCCTCCACAGTGATAAACAAACAAATAGCAAATGGTCAGTAGGCAGCATAGCTGTAACCGGTCAGTCCCAGGATATTAGACAGACAAGGTGGATGAGAAAATATTTTTTATTGGACCAACTCCTGTTGGCCTGTGATACACAGGAGGTCAGGCTAGGTCGGGGTGGACAAACTTTTTGGCCTACGGGCCACATGGAAATTGTATGGCGGGCCATGAATGCTCATGAAATTGGGGTTTGGGGTGCAGAGAGGATGAGGGCTCTGGGGGTGGGGCCAGAAATTAGGAATTCAGGGTGAGGGAAGAGGCTCTGGACAGGGGCAGAGGGTTGGGGTATGGGGTGTGTGTGTGAGGGCTCCAGCTGGGAGCACAGGCTCTGGAGAGGGGCTGGAAATGAGGGATTGGGGGTGCAGGATGGTGCTCTGGGCTGGAACCGAGGGGCTCAGAGGGCAGGAGGGGATCAGGGCTAGGGCAGAGGGTTGGGACACTGGAGGGGGTCAGGGATGAAGGCTCCAGGCAGCACTTACCTCAATCAGCTCCCAGAAGCAGCAGCATGTCCCCCCCTTCAGCTCTTATGCATAGGGGCACCCGGGGGCTCTGTACACTGCCCTATCCTCAGGTGCCGCACCTGCACCTCCCATTGGCTGTGATTTCTGGCCAATGGGAGCTGTGGGGGTGGCACTTGGGGCAGGGGCAGCGTGCGGAGCCCCCTGACTGCCTTACGCATAGGAGCCAGAGGGGAGACATGTCGCTGCTTCCGGGAGCTGTGGGGAGCCACGACACAGAGATGGGCAAGCCCAGACCCTGCTCCCCGGGTGGGAGCTTGAGGGCCAGATTAAAACATCTGAAAGGCCGGATGTGGCCCCCAGGCCATAGTTTGCTCACCCCTGGGCTAGGTGATCTGAAGGTCCCTTCTGGCCTTAAACTCTATGACCAACAGTAATAGGTAAACAACCACAAATCTCAGAAAAGGCAGTCACGAAACAAACACTCTTGACAACAATGGAAGTAACACTAAAACAGTAACTGTAATAGACTCACCTCAGGTTTAGGAACCAGATCGATATTTTTACTGATAAGAAACGTGACCAAGGATGTATGTCCATTCTGTGTTGAAATGTGCAAAGCATTACTATTGTGCTGAAAGAGACACATTGGGAAAGGGGAAAAGACTTTTTACCACTGGAAAGAATTCAGAGAATTTAGAAAAACTGTTCTTAAAACATCTATTGAAACAGATGAAGCTTCAGTTTAAATTTGTGTTACTGTCAAAACTATTTCCTTCAGTTAAATGATGAAGTAGGATATAAATTCACACCACAACATTTTTATGACTGTCAAAGGTACTATAAATCATTACTAGACTACAACACAGGTAGCTGGCAAAATACATACCCAGCAATGCTAATAATTGTCTACTCCTTTTTAATCTACCATAAAAAAGAGAAAAATCAGTTTTATCAGCGTTCCTGTGCCACTGAAAATTAGGATTTCAATTTATCTCCCAATCCTGTAGCTTGGTATGACCTTTAACAAGTAATTACATTCACATTTGCACACTTCGAAAATCACTGAAAAACTTTCCTTTAATATTTCTGCTAAAGGTAGCAAAGATTAATTTTACTGAGGATCAAAACTAGTCATTTCTGCTGCAGACGAGACTTCATCCTGCTGATGAATTATCAAACACTGTAATTATGAATGGTTTCCAAGTCAAAACATATCAGAAATTCTTTCATATTTTAATATGAGCAACAGTCACTTTCCTGCTTGTTATCAGCACATGCTTCTGTTCTCAATTTGCTAGGGACCAAAAGGTTCACCTCAAATTCCTACGGCATGTGAGCAATAAAATAAATCAAACTTGGACCTAAGTCCAGGAACCAAACGTGGAAAACAGGCTTACTATTAGCTTAAGTATATATCCTGCCAAAATGAAGATTTTTCAATTATTTCTCTTTGTCACATTTCCAAGCCATATGTTGTATTATTGCACATACATTGAATAAAAAAGCTCCAACACAAAAGTATGTAAAATAAATCTATTTTTCTTTTTCCATATAGTTTTCAAAATATTAAAAAGTTTTCTATATTTTTGAGTAATGCCCTTATTAAACAATCAGAACGGTAGCCGTGTTAGTCTGGATCTGTAAAGAGTCCTGTGGCACCTTATAGACTAACAGACATATTAGAGCATAAGCTTCCGTGGGTGAATACCCACTTCGTCAGACTGTTAGTCTATAAGGTGCCACAGGACTCTTTGTCGCTTTTTACTTATTAAACAATGTAAGTCACATTTGCCTTCAATACACATAGAACAGACAGGATGTAGATCTTTGTAGAGTCTGTGATGTCCCGATAATATGCCAGAGGGAATATTAAGTCCATACTTTATTTGAAATGTTGATGTCACTTCCTGCTTCCAGTAACAGCTCCGCACATTTTTCATGACCTCCTTCAACAGCCAAATAAAATGGTGTTTCTCCATTCTGGCCCAACACAATGGAAGAGAAAAATGTTTGTTCAAATTCAAACTGTGCAATTGTGAAGCTGACTTATTATACCATGATATTTGGTACAGATAGTGTGCAAGCTTAGCCAGACTGATACAGTGTAGAGGGAAAATAGGATTTGGTCACAAATGTCAATACAGTAAAAGCTTTGTTATCCGGCATGTTGGGGCAATGGGGGTGCCAGTAAGTCAAAACTTCTGATTAACAAAGAGGGAGGGAGTTTGGGTGCAGGGGGTTGGGGTGCAGGAGGCGGTGCAGGGTGCTGGATCTGGACAGCATTCACCTCAGGTGGTTCCCCATAAGCGACATGTCCCTAATGCTCCCAGGTGGAGGCGTGGCCAGGTGGGTCTGCGCGCTGTCTCCACCTGCAGGCGCCGCCTCCGCAGCTCCCGTTGGCCGCAGTTCCTTGGCAATGGGAGCTGCGGAGCCAGCGCTCGGAGCAGGGTGGGGTGGGGGCAGCGCATGGAGCCTCCCTGGCCGTTCCTCCACCTAGGAGCAGCAGGGACATGTCGCCGCTTCTGGGGAGCCACACGGAGCCAGGTAGAGAGCCTGCTGCCAATCAAACCCTATTGAAGATCAGAAATATTGGTTTATAGAGCTTTCCAGTTGCTAAAGTGCCAGGTAACACAGCTTTTACTGTAATCTGAATTTTTCAATATTAGCATTCAGATACAATGGTGATTAACAACAAACATTTCTAACACGAACAAGCTACTATTTAACATTTTAATGAGTTCTTGCGTTTAAAAAAACACCCCATGCTAATACAGAGTTACAACAACTTGCAATGACTGACTCCTAGAGTAAAACATTACCATCAAGCACAGATCACAAATGCCAGAAACTATTCCAAATCACCATATTCACTGCAGTATTAAAAATTTCTAACTCTACTGCGCTTGAACTCTGGGTGATTTTTTTGTTGTTGTTTTAGTAAATTTAGTGTTTGTGAAAGGCACCACTCTGACAACTGTGGAGGGGGAAGTTCTCTATTCATCCACAGAAGAGAGCAGGTAAATAAAACGCAGGTGGCAGCACTCCAGTCACACTACTCTGCCAACGGAATTCAGCTTTGGGCTATGCTTCAAAGTTAGGTTGACATAGATATGTTGGTTGGGAGTGTGAACCCCATTCCCTCCCCACGGCTAACCCCAAGTGTAGATGCAGCTCTGCTGCTAGAAGAAAGCTTCCATCAACCTACCTACTGTGGTTGGGGAGGTGGTATTCCACATCAGAAGGGACCACTCCTAGGAGTGAAGTGTCTGTGTCTGTTTAGTCTATGGCCTCTCCGCTGAGACTACAACATGGAGTTCAAGCTGTTAGAGAGATTTTTGTGATGCACATTCCATTAGGAATTGGACTGATCCAACCAATTCATTTCAGATGCACCACAGACTGGCCAACAGAGAGCATCTTTCAGACACTACTGAAGTGAGTTGGATTCCAATCAGTGACCTTGAGAAAGACTATTGCTTACTAGTCATTCCTCTTCAACAATGCAGCTCTAGGTCTAAAGGGAACTCCATGAATTCAAGGTTTGTGCTGATTAGCTTGACCACCACAGAAATGAGATTACTTTTACAGATATTTGTAGGTTCTGGGTATTTTTTTAATACTTTGTTTTCACTTTGTCTTGCACACTTTTCACCTTTATTCTTTATCTCCCTCAGCAGCTTCTGTGTCCTTACCTGATTGAGTTCATTTATTTCTTCCCATTGATTTAACAGAACTTCCAGCACCTCACAGTGACCATTTTTAGCAGCTAGATGCACTGCTGTGTTTCCCTCCTGTAAATGAAAACAGCCAGAAACATAGTGTAAAGCCCAAATTAAGTAGAACATGCTGCAATTAATAAAAACAACCTCCTATGGACTGTGGACAAGTACTTTAATACAAGGTCCTATGGCCCCTTCCTCCAGCATGCACAGAAGGGATGCAAACCTAGTGAAACCACCTCCTCATGCGACAGACAGGAAAGAAGCAGCTTTATAGAATGTTCTGACGTAGCCCTAATTTTAAGGAAGTCCTTCCATGTGTGCACAGAGGAAGCCACGTTAACAAGGGGGAAAGGAGCTCTGAGGATTTAATGGATGTCTCAATATCTCTTCAATTTCTCTCCAGTTCTCAGGACTTCCACTGATGTAAAGGCCTGAAATTCCTACCTATTCTGCAAGGGTACAAAATCACAGTCCCTGCATGAACAATTCAGAAGAAAATCCATGAAGTAAATCTTGGAACGTCCAGTGAGTTTTTTCAATAGGTTTCTCCATGGAAGGGGACTGGGCCAAGCCTACAGTCCCTTGAAAAACAATGTAAAGATTAAGGGCCAAAACCTGATCTTGTGAAATTAGGCATAGCTCCATTGAAGTCATTGTAGCCATCTTCCCCATGCCGACACCATCCCTACTATATAAAATTTAAAAAAGGAAAACAACTAAAAGCAGCTCACAGAACTAACACGGCACTGGCCACCCATCACCTTGCTTGCCCGGCTTGCATATTATACACAGCCTTCTCCTCCCCCACCATTATGGTATTTTCTGTTTGGAATGTAAGCTAATGGATGCTTATCTATCCAAAGTACTCATAGAGCCCTCATTTCTATAGTATCTGAGGTAGGAGAGTATTGTTATTACAGATTTTTACATTTTACAGATGGGCAGCTGAGCCACAAGGTGACTAAGAGCCAGTTATTTAAAGTTGTTTGGGCACCTAAAAAACGCAGTCAGTCAACCAGTGAGCTTTCCAGAAGTTACATCAACGGGAGTTATGCTCCTAGACACCTCTCTGCATCATTAGGTACCAAAATGTCTTGAAAATGTGGCCCTTTGGGACCTGCCCAAGGTCACACAGGAAGTCTGCAGCAGAGCAGGGAACTGAACCCAAGTTTCCCGAGTCCTAGGCTATGCACTAGACCATCCTTCCTCTCCAAGCATTAGAAAGCTGAACTTCAGATGGGATCACGTCTCCTATTAATACGCATACAAAACCTTACTGGCAATAATCACTGCCAGCTCCACTATTCTCTCTGGATTACTGAAAATGGCTGTGCTTGTCTGTCTACATTTCATATACCACATCCAGTACCATGGTATCCGAACACTGTGTATGAGTGTATGACTTTCAGTTACACAAGTAATTACACTGGGGTCAGTTATGACTCTTCAGCACCCTTTATCTGGATTTGTATGGAAAGGGGAGGCTTACCTTGTCTTTTTCAGAGGTGAACAGCTTGAGAGAAATCAGACTGTAGATCATTTCAACATGGCCTTTTTCAGCTGCCAGAAGAAATGCCCGTTTACCTTTCTAATAGGAAACAGTCATCGGAAAGGTTTCGTTACTAAAAATAAAAAGTCACCTTGTTGCAGAAATTTCACCAATTATTAGAAGAGCCATGTCATATGTAGGTGCATATATATTGTGAATAAATATTTACATGTCATATGCACAGGTAAACAAAAAACTGGAGTCTAGATCCACCCATGAAGGGGAAAAAAGAAGTAAAATGTCTTCAGTGTAAAATCTGGATTAAATAGTTTAAAAAAAAAAACCATTTGTAAACTGACCAGAAATCCTGAATTAATGACACTGGAAATAGAAGCTGTTCTTCAAATATTTAATATTTAGCCATTACATCTTCCCGAGATGCAAATATTGGTTGGAAAGATTATTTCACTAATGTTTGTAAATCATTTTTGAGCTCCTCAGAAAGAGGCACTCTAAAAGTCCAAAAAAGTATTATTTTTGTTATATGCTGTATGTGACCAGAATTTTGAAAACAAAGCCAGTTCTAGATACCACTGAAATCAAGAATGGTGGGAAAGGGAGAGAGGGAATTAGAGCATTTTTATTCATCTTAACCACCATAGTAGTTACAACGGTGTCCTAGGAAACTCTCCTGAAACAATACTGTGGGAATTGCCTTTCCAGATCAGGTCATTTAGCCAGCCACCAATAGGATAGCTAGACGCTTCAGAGGGAGATGCATGAAACTCCACAACCGACAATTATGGAATAACCTGCCCAAAGATACCTCAGTGCAAATGGAGGGTGCTTAGAACCTTGCACAATCAGATTATCATGGCCCACTGGTTTCAAAGGAAGATATAGGAGCTCAGCACTCAATATGATCAGATCCTATATGACTACATTCCCGTGTGCAAAGATAAAAATACACCACTTGGCTAGGTAAGCCCTCAGTGCAGGATCTTGACACAGGAAGGTCAAAGGGCTAATCGGAAAAAGCTCAGGTCTGTCCCTGAAACTCCAGAAAATCCAAGGAGTCTCTGTGTGATGCAGGTCATACTGTACTTCACCTCACAATGTGAAGAAAACAAGCCCCTATATTTTGTAGGTAACTAGACACATACTGTACCTCATTTGGCTTGTTTAGGTCCTTCAGCTGAAGTTCCTGGAGAAGATAATCCACTATGTCAACGTTATTGTTCAGAGCTGCAAAGTGCAGGACATTCATTCCCTCCTAAGGAAAACACAAGCCAGTTCTGTAAGATTATATTACACTTCTTCTCGAGATGAATATGTTTAGTGTTGGTTAAAATTTGTCATCAACAAACCTGGTCTGTAGCCTTTTGGTCAGCACCTGCTTTAACTAACGTTCGCATTATGTCTAGGTTTCCAGACCAAGCTGCAAGATGAATCGCCATCAATCCGTGCTTCAAATAAAATTAAAAAGGCAGAAATTACCATTAAAATACCCCAGACTATCATTCAAACTGAACTATATGATGTTATATGATTAATGTGCTGAGTTGACTTTGTGACACAGGCTCTAGGGCACCCCGTTAACACTAGGGGTTCCCAGACACTGGGGTTCCCAGACACTGAAGGACTAACTGTGGATAATATAGCCATAATTTTTCCAGGTGAATAAAAGTTACTTCTTTTAATTTTCATTCCTTTGTCCTGCATTTCTTCATCTCTGATAAACCTCTTTGTGCCTCCCCCTCCTCCCACCAAAGGAATACATATCAGGAGCTTCTAATCTCTCTTTCCTGGCACCATTCTCATAGGTATTCTGTCTTTGGTCCTCCTTGAGTCCCCGATCTCTCTTCCTTTATTAGCACTATTATTATTTATACCTGAGCCTCAGTCATAGACCAGGACCCTATTGTTCTAGGTGCTGGACAGACACAACAAAAAGACAGCCCCTGCCACAAAAAGTTGGTAATCTAAGGGTATGGCTACATTTGCAGTCATACAGCGCTGCTGCAGGAGCGCTCTCACAGCAGTGCTTTGATGTGCAAGTGTGGTCGCAGCACCAATGCTGGGACAGAGCTCTCCCAGCGCTGCAGGTACTCCACCTCCTCATGGAGATTAGCTTACAGTGTGGGAGCCGCGTTCCCAGCACTGGGGCAACGTTTACACTGGCGCTTTGCAGCACTGTAACTTGTTGTGCTCAGGGGTGTGTGTTCTCACATCCCTGAGCAAGAAAGTTGCAGCGCTGTAAAGCGCCAGTGCAGCCAAGACCTAAGTATAAGACAAGACAAAACTGATGAATTCAAACAGTTTGGAGAAACAATAAGGCAATCACCTAATGGCTACGTCCTGCCACCAACCTTTCCCTGTTCAGTCCTACCCCTTGTTCTCTGTCACAATCCCACTCCATCTCCCCTCTGCAAAGCAAACTAGGCTACTTGTTCCTCAATCTGTGATCCTAGTTCTCTGAAGACAGTGAGAAGAGAGACAAGCAGGCTACACAAGAGGATTGTTAAAGTCCTCCAGAGCCATACAGCCAAAGAACTAAGAGATTAAACAAGCCTGTTTTAGCAGTAAAGGTGAATATGACACAGGGACATATCTCTGGGACTGCGTAGGGAAAAAAACATCAGAATCAAGGGGTCTGCTGTGGAGATCTTTGGACTCAGAACTTGGAACAGATGTGTGTAGTGATTTGCTATTATGCTTATGCTTCCCCTGCCATAGGGATATAATCACGTTGTATCAAGGATCACTGCCAAAAATCACATTTCTATCTGAAAATGTTGGATCTGCCTCTGTTGCAGTCGATACTTAAAAAGGCTAGTGTAGAAGTTAGAGAAAAGTAATTATTTTACTCTATTTTTTCCCAGCTTGTCAACTTTGTATTTCTGTGTATAGTTAGTTTCACTGTATTGTTGATGATACACCTTCTTCCCCAGAGTCTACAACAGGATGCAGGGACTATGTCATATGTGTTAGTACAGCATTCAGCATAATAGGTCTTTGATTGAGCCTGTGGCCTCGGGGTGCTACTGTTATATTAATATTAAACAATGAACAGCAGCAACAGAACTGAAAGCGAATGTGGAACAAGCATCACCCACTGTGCACACGTGAAGAAAGGGAGTAGACGGTTGGGATTGTGACAAAGACCTTTCTAAGCAAACATGGGGGCAGAAAAAAGCTTAATTTTTTTTAAAAAGGAGTTTTACAAACCCACAATTTCACACCAGACTATTCACAAGGAGCTCACTTAGAATACAGGCTTACGTAAGAACTAAGAATGGCCATACGGTGTCAGACCAAAGGTCCATCTAGCCCAGTATCCTGTCTTCCGACAGTGGCCAATGCCAGGTGCCCCAGAAGGAATGAACAGAACAGGGAATCATCAAGTGATCCATCCCCTACTGCCTATTCCCAGCTTCTGGCAAACAGAGGTTAGAGACATCATTCCTGCTTTAAAAAAATTGTCACTTTAATCATAAAAGTCCCCATCCTTGCAACCTGTGTGCATGTGCTTGACTTCAGCAGGATTAGCTACGTGCTCAGAGTAAAACATGTGATTAAACGTTTGCAAGATGGGGTCATTAAAGTGTACCTTTAATCACTGCTGGAATCTACCTCTCTGAACACAGCTGTACTTTAGAGGGGGCTGGTGTAATGTCAGAAATGTTAAACTGCTTGCGGCATTATTCCCCACACCTGCAATAATACTTTCTAGATGTAATTCCAGTAATAAGGCCAGAATGCACTGTGTCATCTCCACAGACATAGTATTAGACATTATTTCCATAGTGGACGAGTAAGTAGAATAAAAAGGAAAAATGCTTTTAAATATATCATTTTTAACAGGTAACCTGAAAATGAAGAACAATATTATGTTTATTTCCAAGATTTTAATTTTTTTTTCAACTTAAATTTTTACACAAACAATGATTTTTAAGAACACCTTGGACCTTCCTGTTATTTATTTGGAATATTATTTACTTGGAATGAAGATGAAATTCATACCAGATTCAGAAACAAAGTCAGAACATTTGATATATCACAGAATTTCTTATTAATTGCAAGTTACAACTGACTGCCAAAGAGTGCATGAGTTATCTGCAAAGTGCATTACATTATATGGATTTTAAATTTCTATCTGTAAAGTTCAATTAATAACGATGGGGAAAATATTTCCATGGGGTTTTGGTGGAGGGAGAACTAGGGGATTACCAACATTTGCTAATTAATTTAATTAAAAACTAATCCTTTCAAGCCTAATTATAATCAGAACAAGACGCTGAGGGGCATGTTTAATGAGGCCACTAGCATACACCTTTGTAATTCCACAGCCTTATGATACACCCAAAAAATGTTAATGATCCCATAAAATTTTTTAAATGATTTTATTGCTTAAATATACTTAAAACAAAGCTCAGAGGGAGATATTGGAAAACAGTTTACTGCTGATGATAGCTTAATACAGTTTAGATACAAGTTATACAAATACAGAAGATACATACTTGGAATTAATCTACATTACAATTACATATATTAGGGATTATCTCCAAGAACTCATGTGTGACATGTGAGGTCCCAGAAAACTGGAGAAGAACAAACATAGCACCTATCTTTAAAAAGGGGAACAAAGAGGATCTGGGAAAATATAGACCAATCAGCCTAACTCCAACACCTGGGAAGATACTGGAACCAATTATTAAACAATCAGTCTGTAAACACCTAGAGGATTATAGGATAATAAGGATTAAGGAAGGACAAATCATGCCAAACCAACCTAATTTCCTTCTTTGTCAGGTTTGGCCTAGTGAATGGCAGACAGAGTTGTAGAGGTGGTATATCTGGGCTGGTCTACACTAGGCGGGGAAATCGATCTAAGATACGCAACTTCAGCTACGTGAATAGCGTAGCTGAAGTCGAAGTATCTTAGATCGAGTTACCTACCATCCTCAGGGCACGGGATCGACGTCTGCGGCTCCCCCTGTCAACTCCGCTATCGCCGTTTGCATTGGTGGAGTTCCAGAGTCGACAGGAGCTTGTTCGAGGATCGATATATCGCGTCTAGATGAGACGCGATATATCGATCCCCGAGAAATCGATTGCTACCCACCGATACAGCCAGTAGTGAAGGCGTGCCCTCTGTTTTACTAAGGCTTTTGACACAGTCCCACATGACATTCTCATAAACAAACTAGAGAAATGCGGTTCAGGTGATATTACTGTAAGGAAGGTGCACAACTGGTTGAAAGACTATTCTCAGTATTTATTAATGGCTCACTGTCAAACTGGGAGAATGTATCTAGTTGGGTCCTGCAAACGTATATCCTGGGTCCAGTATTATCCACATAACCCTATTACCCTAAATCATAGCTAGCTCGAGTACAGCTGCAGCACCAAGGGTGGTCGCACAGTCTAGCCTCCCGCGTACAATCCTGCCCAGGACCCAGGGTACACCCTTAAGCGGCTAGTCCATGCTACTGCAGCTACCTGCAATTGTTACTCAAGCTAGCTGTGATCTAGCTCATTCAAAACTGACTTAGGCACATCTACATGTGCTGCAATCACACCTCATAACCGCAGTGTAGGCAGATCCTTAGTCATTGGTATGGAGGACTATTGTCCAAAGCCAGCTGTCCACCACTAATAAAATTGATCTGTTAAGATTATTATATTACAGCTGTAGTCATTTTAGAACTTTTCATATTAATCATACACATGGGTTTCAGCTTGTCAGACAAAAAAGGTACAATCACACAGCTAATTCGCTATGAACATTTTGGGTTCAGAATGATAAGACTTAATTGTCTTTCCTGATGGCATAAATATTTAAGTTTCTAAATGGCAACTCTGTTCAGTTTCTCATCCCTGCTTGCAAGTGATTCACAATAAGGAAATCTCTGAGCTGTAATAGAAGTTGAAGTCTATGGGATATACAGAAGTTAACTCAGTTGAAGACTCTGGCAACAGTGGACAATATTGCTCTGGTGGTTTTATCTCTACCTTTCAAAAAGATCCCTGCAGATGCTCTAGGTTAATTGCTCCACCATGCTAGAGTCTCGTTCACATGGGGCGCTGCAGGATTCTATTCTGTCTCACCTTTTCTGTACTGTACATATGCTGACAGGGGAGAGGGGGAAGACAGTTTGGAAGGCGCAGATATCAGTATGCAGATGACACTGAGCACCAGGTCTCTCTCTCACTGAGCCCAAAGGGTATATTATCTTTGTTTTTCCAGTACCTGTCCAAGGTAGGGGGCTTGGAGTAGAACAAAATGGCCAAAACTCAAACCAGGCAGGACGGAAGCGATATTGGTTGATTGGAGAAAAGCATCTGAAGGGCACGGCAGGGATAGCGTCTGCCTCCTTGACTGAGGTGGTGTTTATCCAAGCCTTTGTCAAAAAGGTACACAACTTAGTGGTCCTTCTAAAGCCTCATTTGCCTTGGAGTCCCAGGTGGTCTTGGTGGCCCAAGTGACTTTTTCCATCAACATCTTACACAATTTCTCTTGAATGTGGATCTTATAACATTTATTCGTGCCTTTTGACCTGCATTGGAATATTGTATAACATTGCACATGGGGCTACTCTTTAAAGACTACTCAGAAGCCATAGCTAGAGCATAGTGCAATATTAGCGATGGGAAGCACCAAATATTGTGCTGGTTTTTTGTTCACTTCCAAGTGTTGCTATTGCTCTTTATATATAGCTTTAATTAAATATAGCTGCTTTTACATGCCACTAGTGACTAAAGCTATGAGGATAGTTGTGATAAATCCACTGTGTAGACTGCACATACATTTTTAATCTAGGATTCTAGAAACCCAATCCTGCCTCAGTTGAAATCAAGGCCAAAACTCCCATAGACTTCAATGGAGCAGAACGCTCTGCAGAACAAAAAGCAGTTGTGTTGCCAATGTCTGCAATAGTAACAAAAACCCCAGGTAAAATGGGGCTAGTGAAAAGTTAAGAGTGACGTCTTGGCACTTTTTCCTGATCAAACTAATCATTCCATTCTTCCCCTCGCTACCTCAGTCTGGATTCCCATTTGCAACACAGAGCCAGGGTTTGTGTGATGTAACACGATAGCCCATATGCCAGGCAGCCTCCTTTCTCCCTCTGGGACACTTCACTGCCTTTAAAGTGTTCTAGAATGCCTAACTTTTGGAACATATCCTGCTATGGCATTTTTTGAAGCCTATGAATATCACATGTTGTGGAAGAGAGGGGTCACACAAAGAAGCACTCACATATTTCACAGATAATTATTCTTCCTTCTAGCTCACCACCAGCTGTAAGGAGTAGCCTCCTCCCAGGTCCCTCATTGTGGCCTCAAGGCAGCCTTGCAAGTAGCCCCTTGCCTCATTTTCCCTTTGAGTTCTCAGTAATTCCAAAGAAGCACACACTCAAGTCCATAATATAATTTATTAACCAAACATAATACAAAAGTCTCCAAGAATAGTCCATATCACCCCAGTGCAAGTAGGTGTCATAAACAGACAGTTAAGGGTTAATAGAACAGGAGTATTTCATGTCTCTTTTGCCTGTAAAGGGTTAACAAGTTCAGTGAGCCTGGCTGTCACCTGACCAGAGGACCAATCAGGGGACAGGATACTTTCAAATCTTGAGGGAGGGAAGTTTTTGTGTGTGCTGTTAGTGTTTGGTTGTTGTTCTCTCTGGGTTCTGAGAGTGACCAGACGTGCAACCAGGTTTCTCTCCAATCTCCCTGATACAGGTTCTTATAGAATCAAAATAGTAAGTACTAGGTGATAAGGTGAGTTAGGCTTATGTCTGTTTTCTTTATTTGCAAATGTGTATTTGGCTGGAAG
Organism: Gopherus evgoodei; assembly: GCF_007399415.2. Taxonomy (NCBI): domain Eukaryota; kingdom Metazoa; phylum Chordata; order Testudines; family Testudinidae; genus Gopherus; species Gopherus evgoodei. The sequence continues at coordinate 88,858,068 of NC_044327.1, read as the reverse complement.
GAGTTCAAATGTGTATTTGGCTGGGAGGAGTTCAAATTTGTATTTTGCTGAAAGGATTTTAATTTGTACTTGTATACTTAGGCTGGGAGGGTATTCCCAGTGTCTATAGCTGAAAGACCCTGTAACATATTCCATTTTAAATTTACAAAGAAAATTTTTACTGTTTTTCTTTCTTTAATTAAAAGCTTTTCTTGTTTAAGAACCTGATTGTTTTTTTTATTCTGGTGAGATCCCAGGGGACTGGGTCTGGATTCACCAGGGACTTGGTGGGGAGAAAGGAGGGAAGGGGAAGAGAAAGGTTGATTTCTCTCTGTGTTAGGATTACTTTCTCTCCCAGGGAGAGTCTGGGAGGGGGAGAGAGAAGGAGGGGGAAAGGTGAATTTTCCTCTCTGTTTTAAGATTCAAGGAGTTTGAATCACAGTGATCTTCCAGGGTAACCCAGGGAGGGGAAGCCTGGGAGAGGCAACAGTGGGGGAAAGGGTTTACTTTCCTTGTGTTAAGATCTAGAGGGACTGGGTCTTGGGGATCCCCGGGCAAGGTTTTGGGGGGACCGGAGTGTACCAGGCGCTGGAATTCCTGGTTAGTGGCAGCGCTACAAGTACTAAGCTGGTAATTGAGCTTAGAGGAATTCATGCTGGTACCCCATCTTTTGGACACTAAGGTTCAGAGTGGGGAATTATACCATGACAGTAGGCATTAAAAATCATATATCCTCTTAGCCATTCACATCACACATAGCACTTTCCAGTGCCCTCTGCCTCACCCAGACTCTCTGTCAGTCCTCCTCTGTCCCTCTGTTTACACAGCCACCCCACCCCTCCTTCTGGGGTACAACACCACTCTTCCCAGTGGGAACTTCCACAGCCTCTTCATTGGGGGCCTCTGATTGTTTCTCTGGGCCCCAGCTCCCCAGTAAGGAGATATGAGTGGGTCATTTACTCTACTTCTCTCCCTTCCTTCAGCCCTCTTTGGCCCTTGGCTCCAGCCCTCTGTCTTAGAGCGAGCAGGATGTCACTCTGCTGTTTCTCCTGCTTTTAGTGCTCTCCAGCCCTGGCTCTCTGGCTTGGGAACACCAGCCAGCAATCCTCTTGCGGATCTCCTGCCTTCATCCTCTCCCAGGAAGAACCTTCTTTCTCTGGTAGCTCTCATCTCCTGCTCTGTCTTCTGACTTATCCTGTCCCCTCTGATGCACTGGATCTCACCAGACCTCTTAGAGTATCCTAGATGCTGCCCCACCCTCTTAAGTGGCCCAACTGGGAGCATCGGGACAGGAACAGGGTTGCTGATTCCCGTTCCTCTTAATGGCCCAGCCACTCTGTTACTCTCACTCATAATCAAGATTTGCACTCTTAGAGATGGTTTTGTTTTAGTTTAGGAAAAAAAAGTATAAAACAGGAGAAGTCTTGCATGAAAAGGGTATAAATATTTCTAGAATTTTCATAAAAATATCTCTAATATAACATTTTAAGAACTCCAAAACCACTCTGTTGGGCTCTTTAACAGGAATGAGAAATTCTAGAAGACAGGACAGAGACAGGGGCTTAAAATGTTGGTTTCATTTTTTAAAAATTACAACATCCAATTATTCATAGAAATATTGTCATGAATTACAAGTCATAACTTATAACCCAGCTGTTAGGATGTATACATTTCCCTTCAGTGTTTGTAAGTCAAACATTGCAGCACTGTGTTAGTATATGGGAAGACAGTGAAACAAACCAAAACAAAATTGAAAATGGCTAATCTATTTTCACCATATCCAAGCAGAATGAAGTACAAAAAGTAAACAAACAGATAGTGAATTGCATGTTAAAAACTCTTTCCATTTGAAATCTGTTCATTCTTAGTAACCCATAAGGAGTTTTTGCTTCATTAATATATGGGCCGGATCTCCTACTGTGCTGCAGCCACTCTGCCTCATACTGCCGGCCAAAGTGGCTCTAAAACTGACAGTCTAGCCACCCACCCCAGTGCAGGGAGTCCTTTGATGGCACAGAGACAGCATAGTGACTACTATACTACTCCCCTCTCAGCTGCCAGAGTAGGGGTGTATGGTGGAGGGAAGGAGCCATAGCCAGTGGTTATCTGTTCTCCAGTGATCCCTGGTTGCTTTGTCAGCCCGTTGGGACTATTGGTGGTGTAAATTAGAGCAGTCTAACAGCTGCTCTAATTACCAGTTTGGATCCTTGTGTAACACACCTATCCCAGGATTGGGGAACTGCACTGATGGTGTTAAATCATCTTTACACACACAGAGATACCCCTCCTGTGCTGTACTGTTGCAACTGTAGCAGCCAAGGGTTCAGACCATGTTTTTGATCTGACAGTAGTGGTTTGCTTACCTTATCTGCAACATCCACTCTCGCTTTGTGATGGAGAAGAAAATCCACAGTAGATATATGATTTCCTGCAACAGCAAAATGGAGAGCTGTGCGCTGCAGCTGAAATAAAACAAGCTTGGGTGAACAGATATGTAATATAGTCATTTTTATTACACAAATAATCAGGATTTCGGAATCCTTTGATCAAAGCTCCCCAACACACATTCATTTGCATGTTATCTGCCAAAATTTGCCATTATCTGTATTTCTGTTCCCTTGTATCTAAATTAAATATTGTATTTAATGAAATCTAGTAGAACCAGAGTACATTCTAATCTCTTCCCTGAAACTCACTAACGTGTCATAACAGGGTTTAAGTAAACACACATTGCTTAGAGAGAGGAGATATGCTGTGCAGAAAACATTCATTTTCACAATTTCTATTTTACTGTTTGATTTTAAAAGCAAAGATTTAGGTGATATCTATACTATGAGAGCTATGCAATAGCTGTAGACCAGGTCTAAGATTTGTAATTTGTAATTTGATTTGTTTCTTGGTGATATCCTGGTTGCTACATATTTGTTTTTGATTTTATCTCTGTAATGCATGACTCGAACGCTCCTCTTACTTGGTATTAGTCACCGTTTCAGTTTGGTCTGTTGTTTATGCAAACAAAGGTTTCCATCCTTCAACCCTCAATAAATAACTTTACACGTGCAAATAATCTGGAGGAGTTCAGTGGGTCTACCCATATGAAATAGGCTTGGTCTGCACTTAAAAATGAGATCAACCTAGTTACATCGCTCAGAGCTGTCAAAAATTTCATGCCCAGAGTACCATTAATATCAGTATGTATTGATGGAAACAATATTCTTATTCAAAAGAATGTTATTTTAAAAAGATCCTTTTTCTCCTTCTTTTCTGAAGGAGGACTCAGGAATACAGCTGCAGGTACTCTTACTTCCCCAGTTTCAAACCAATGATGTGGAAAAGGAGGCACATTTTTTTCAGAACTTGTGATTAAGTATTAGGACGCGCTAAGTTAGACAGCTTACACCTAAAAGTTTGATGCAGGCTGGCGACCATTTGTACCAACCCCCTGGATGGGCTGTCCAAGGGGAATGAACTGCCGTGGCACTACAGGGGGACACTCTTTGTTACTGCAGGATGCCCTGGACTAATATTCTTCTCCATGAAATGCTGCAAAACCTTGTGTAGAATTTTCTAGTTCAAATTTAGATCTACACCAAAAGGCTACAACTCTTGTTGATACCAATGGAGTTCCATCTGCTTGCACCAGGTCTGAATTCTGACCTCACTTTGTAGTCACAGAATACAAGTGCAGTCATGTTTCAGCACACACTGAACAACACAATTCTTTACGTGTATTTAAATCTGCAAAGCATTTCACAAGAACCAAAAATGCCTGTGAGGTTAAGTATACCCATTTTACAGATGGGGATATTGAGGCAGAGATTAAACTAATTGCCCAAGGTCACAGAGTATCAAGATTATAATTCAGAAGTTCCTGGTCCAACTCTATACACTGTCCACTAGACCTGTGAATTACTGATCACCCTGCACTCTTGTTAAGTGCAAGTGGAGGGCACTCTTCACTTCACAAGATTTGGGCACTCAACTGGACACCTGAAATACTACTTGTTCAGAGAATTTTCTACAAGGTATCTTTATCCTCCTCCTCTTGCGGTCAAATACACTAGTACTTTTGAGATTTCACTTAGTGACCATACACAAGGCATATTTCTGGTAATTAAAATGTCATACAGTATTTTATACTCACTGTATTTACAGCATTAATGTTAACATTCTTCCTAAGTAACTTCTCCATGGTTTCCAAATTGTTCATTTTAGCAGCGTGCTGAAATTCTCTCTCATGTGGTAACACTGTAGAAAATGTGATAAAGTAGTTTATGGTATTTAAGAAATAGTCATAAAAACTTAAATGACAACTCTACTTTGTTCAACATCTTCATTAATGATCTGGATGATGGGATGGATTGCACCCTCAGCAAGTTCGCAGATGACACTAAGATGGGGGGAGAGGTAGATAAGTGGAGGGTAAGGATAGGGTCTAGAGTGACCTAGACAAATTGGAGGACTGGGCCAAAAGAAATCTGATGAGGTTCAACAAGGACATGTGCAGAGCCCTGCTCTTAGGATGGAAGAATCCCATGTATTGCTACAGGTTGGGGACTGACTGGCTAAGCGACAGTTCTGCAGAAAAGGGCCTGGGGATTACAGTGGATGAGAAGCTGGATATGAATCAGCTGTGTGCCCTTGTTGCAAAGAAGTCTAATGGCATATTGGGCTGCTTTAGTAGGAGCATTGCCAGCAGATGGAGGTAAGTGATTATTCCCCTCTATTCAGCACTGGTGAGGTCATATCTGGGGTATAGCGTCCAGTTTTGGGTCCCCCACTACAGAAAGTCCAGCAGAGGGCAACAAAAATGATTAGGGGGCTGGGGCACATGGCTTATGAGGAGAGGCTGAGGGAACTGGGCCTATTCAGTCAGCAGAAAATAAGAGTGAGGGGGGATTTGACAGCAGCCTTCAACTACCTGAAGGGGGGTTCCAAACACGATGAAGCTAGGCTGTTCTCAGTGGTGGCAGATGACAGAACAAGAAGCAATAGTCTCAAGTTGCAGTGAGGGAAATCTAGTTTAGATATTAGGAAAAACTATTTCACTAGGAGGGTGGTGAAGCACTGGAATGGACTACCTAGGGAGATGGTGGAATCTCCATCCTTAGAGGTTTTTAAGGCCCAGTTTGACAAAGCCCTGGCTGGGATGATTTAGTTGGGGTTGGTCTGGCTTTGAGCAGGGAGTTGGACTAGATGACCTCAGCAGGTCTCTTCCAACCCTAATCTTCTATGATTCTACTCCCCTTACCTCCTGTTGTGATATGCACATCTTGTTTCAATATTCTATGTGAATTATTTGCTTTTTATCATGGAATTATTGTTACAACATTACATTCCCTCCCTCCCAGGCATCTGGTTGATCTCTCTAGTTCCAATTCTTTAAGAACAAATAGAAATATAATTTTCACAGCACAAAAATATCATTAATTGCACTTTCCATCATTTATATAGTTCCCATCAACCACATGGGTCCCAGGGTGCTTTACAAATTTAACAATCAACAGTACAAAATTACAGGAACTATTTCACTCATTCTTTTAAATACAGCCACCTTGAGAGTGAAACACAGCAATTGTTTGAGAGACAAGGTGCATGAGGTAATATCTTTTATTGCACCAACTTCTGCTGGTGAGAGAGACAAGCTTTTGTAAGCGCAAATGCTTGTCTCTCTCACCAGCAGAAGTTGGTTCAATAAAAATATTACCTTACTCATCTTGTCTCTCTAATACCCTGAGACTGACACAGCTACAACAGCATTGCATACACAGCTATTTAACAGAACACACCACCAATCTCCACAACACTGTGGGGCAGGAACTGATGCATGCATACAACCTAGTAAAACTGACAGAGGAGTTTAAGTAGAAAGAAGGTGATTACCTACATTGGAATTTGACTGGGACACCTGAGAGAATACAGTATTCCGATTCTTGGAAAATTCATGAGATTTACTGGAGCTTAAGACCTTGGTTTTATGCCTCACCCCAAAAGAGAGAATCTCTAGCAGCAAAGAAACCTGGGGAAGCTGGGTTTTTTGGATACAGTATTAACAAAACCACTAGGCACCCACTTGGTCAGCTGTGACAAAACTATTAATATTTAATAAACTCAGAAAAGAGATTTTAAAGAGTGAGCATTAAACATCAGTCTAGCTAAAATAGAAGTCTAAGGCCATGTCTACACTCACAAGCTTACAGTGGCACAACTGTACCGATAGAGCTGTGACACTGTAAGGTCTCCCATGTAACTTTGTTATGCCGACAGAAGAGAGCTCTCCTGTCAACATAATAAAACCAGCTCAACAAGCAGTGGTGGCTATGTCAGTGGGAACGCATCTCTCACCAACATAGCACTGTGCACACAAGCACTTATGGCGGCAAAACTTTTGTCGCTCAGGGGGTATTTATTTCATCCCCCTGAGCGACAAAAGTTTTGCTGACAGAAGTGCTAGTGTGGACATGGCCCTATACACTTCTCTGTCAGCACACCTATTTCCTAGCGCGATAGATACAGATAACTAACCTTTAGCTGTTAGGCTAAATATCATAGAGACCAGATATCTAACACGGAACCAGTTTGGAACTGTCACAGAGAGGACAGTGGTACCTACTGAACCACCAGCACCACTTTCTGCAGCAACTACTCATTTCCTAGAGATCTTCTATCCAAGCCCTGACCCACTGCATTCTTGCTTAGCTTGAGGTCTAGTGAGATCACAGCTTGAGGTAGAATGATTTCAGGCTACCTTCAGGGAAAGCTGCACCCACTTAACTATATCTTATCTTTTATCCCAGAATTATCTTTCTGGGAATAATCCACAGCCATAGTGGACAAAACAGACATTCAGCAGGACAGTTCCAAAGCAATGTATTTATTATAGGCTTTTCTATGGCAATGTCACAGCAGTATCTAAGTACCACACAATGAATATATTTTTCCACACAATATTCCTATGAGGCAAAGAAATATCATCTAACAGATGGGGCAAAGACCAAGAAAATCAGCAAGATGCAAACAAAAGTGCATTTCAGCCTAAGAAGTTATCCAGCCATGCTTCACCAAAGCTGTGATATTACTGTAATGTGGAGTTCCCCTCCATGCTAAGTGCATATCTACACATACAGTGCTGCAGCAGTACCGCTGTACTGATGCAACTGTGCCGCTGCAGTGCATCTGGTGAAGACACTGTCATGTCGGCATAATAAAGCCACCTCCGTGAACGGCAGAAGCTATGTCAGCAGGAGAAGCCCTCCTGCCGACGATGCGCTGTGCACATGAGTGCTTATGTCGGTATAACTTATATCGCTCAGGGGGCTGGTTTATTCACACCTCTGAGTGATATACATTATATCGACATAACCTGTAGTGTAGACAGTCTAATTCTCCCTCTAACCTGGAGTCCTGAAGTCTGAATTTCTCAGTGTCACATTAATGAATTTTCAAGAGATCTTAATGTAAAAAAACATTCCATTCTGTTCACACTGTGCCTGGGATAAAGAGGAGTAAGATTGATGAGAGAAACAGTACAGGAAGCAATAACCTGCACAGAAACAAGAAAAAAATCTTGTTTGGAAGACCAAGCCTACAAACCCCTATTCTTCTTCCATTGCCACATTTAATCATTATTTCAGCACTAATGGACCTGATTCTCCTTTACCTACATTGCTGCAAACAAGCAATAATTCTATTGAACTCAAGAGTTGAAAGAGAGGTCCTTTGGTATGCTCACTGTGTGGAAGAAGGCAAGGACATGTGGTAAGGGTTTTTAACCAGGCCACATCTTTGTCAAATTACATCCAAGGTTCTCATCAGGGGACAGCCCAGAGCAGTCACTCACTCCCCTTTGATCATTTGTCAGTTCGTGGAGGCTTCCACTGCAGGGGGAGCCAATCATCACACAAGGAGGGTGTCTGTGAGCTCCACTTGCTTGCTAGCTCTCTCCCACTTTTGGGGGAAGAGGCAATAAGGGAGCTCAACCCCCAGCCAACATCGCTGCCAAGTGCGTTGGCAGGGTGGTCCACCAAGGTAATGCCCCAGCCCCTGGTTTGCATTTGCTCCCAGTAGGTTAGACACAATGCCCCCATCTCATAAGAAGATGCCCTTGGGATTCCTACAGCATTACCTTTTTGGATCTGGAGCCTAAATCAGTCAGTTCCTGCACTGGGCACCTGCCAAAAGTTGGAACAACTAAATGACTCCCATGCAGGTCCAAGCTGTGACCTTTGGGAGGGGAGAATTCCAGCCTTCTGGCTGTCCAACATCCAACCCCTAGGTTTCACTGGGAGGAAGGCAAACAAAAACAAAAAACCCAACCAGCTTCACTCAATCTGGTGGTATGGGGAAAAATTCCTTCCTAGCCCCAAAGTGGCAACCAGCACAGCCCACAACGACATAGGTAGCAGAGGAAGGGTGGGTGGACTACTGGAAACCAACAAACGGGAAGTGGCTCTGAGCACTTGGGTTTTATTAAGTCCAGATCTCCTGGCTCCAAATCATTGGCCAAATCACAGGAGACTGCAGCCTATCCTGAAGTTCTGTTGGAGCTGGAAATCTCCCAGGACCCAGCCCATCTTGTCCTTTTGCCCTCTTCTATTGCAGGAGCCACTAAAATACATCCCTCGCTAAGCTTGAGGTCCGCATTGCTTCAGCGTTCTCTCTTGGAATGGTTTAGAGAAGGGGTAGTCAGTTATTTTGTGTCAAGGTCCAAATTTCTTAGTCAAGGTCCGGACTCCAGAGAAAATAATAAGAAACCAACAAAAATGATAATAATTAAATAAAGATTTCAGGGTCTGTTCAGAAGTATCTGGCAGTTCGGATTTGGCCCAGGGTCTACCTATTGACTACCCTGGTTTAGAGTTTGAATAATTAATCTTTCCATGCTTGTCTCACTTTTAGTTTCCTGCCATGTTATCCACAATGATAAAATCTCTCATTACCCTGCAGAAAATACAGTATATTTTGCAGGCTGAACAGAGTTTAGCTGGTTGAATAGTGGAGGAAGAGGGTTCCAAGAAGCTATGTTTTTTCATTTACTCAATTTTTTGGTGAAATTTTTCATTTTTGAATTTTAATTTTTTCAGGTTTTTGTCTTTTCCTCCAAATCCTCTCTACTTTTTTCCTATTTGGCATTGAACTTCGGGAAAGGAGAGAAAAAATGAAAAAGACATTTTAAAATTGAGAACATTTCCAATGTCTAAAAAAGGGCCATTTTCCTATTAAAAAATGATTCACTTGACAAATTTCTGCCAGCTCTTATAGTGATATTACTTGACTTATCAACTATACCTTATTCTATAGCACCCTTTCCCACCTAACTTCAAAAGCGCTCTCTGCATGGGCTGCAGACAGGAAGTAGGATATTACACCCCTGGAGACTGCTAAAGTTTTACCATTGACTGCAATTCAACCCTTTCATAGTTGATTTGGGCCCTGATTCTGCAAAATGTATGTATGTGCTTCAAGCATGTGAGCAGTCTCACTGAAATCAGTGGGATTTCTTATGTGTTTCAAGTTAAGTGTGTGCACAAGTGTTTGCAGGTCCAGGGACTTGGATTGTATATGGGCCAAAATCAGAGCCCCTGATTCTCATTGTAGCAGACTTGTAAAGACCTGAAGGGCTCTGATAGATACTCAGTGTGCATTATTTTTAATGCACATAAACTTGTACATAGTTTGATTACTTCCTTCTCTGCCACCCTTGGTATGTTCCTTGCTTTGGGGCAAAAAGGAAAACACAAGAATGGACCTAATAACCTGACTGCTTCACTTGCATGTTGTATCTTGTTCCCACACCCTTTATGTCTACATCTACAATTTTGCAGCGCTGGTTGTTACAGCTGTATTAGTACAGCTGTATAGGGCCAGCGCTGCAGAGTGGCCACACTTACAGCAACCAGCGCTGCAAGTGGTGTTAGATGTGGCCACACTGCGGTGCTGTTGGGTGGCTTTAAGGGGGGTTCGGGGAACGCGAGAGCAAACCGGGGAAGGAGACCAGCTTCGCCGCGGTTTGCTCTCGCGTTCCCCGAACCCCCCTGCAAACCGCAGGGAAGGAGACCTGCTTGCTCGGGGATTCGGGGAACGCGAGAGCAAACCGCAGGGAAGGAGACCTGCTTGCACGGGGGTTCGGGGAACGCGAGAGCAAACCGCAGGGAAGGAGACCTGCTTGCTCGGGGGTTCGGGGAATGCGAGAGCAAACCGGGGAAGGAGACCTGCTTGATTACCAGAGGCTTCCTCAGGTATGCTGGGATACCTGCTTATTCCACGGAGGTCAAGAAAAGCGCTGGTAAGTGTCTACACTTGATTACCAGCGTACACCCGAGACAAAACGGGAGTACGGCCAGCGCTGCAAACAGGGAGTTGCAGCGCTGGTGATGCCCTGCAGATGTGTTCACCTCCTAAGTTGCAGCGCTGTAACCCCCTCACCAGCGCTGCAACTTTGTGATGTAGACAAGCCCTTTATCTGCTCCTCCTCTCGTTCAGAAGGTAAGCTCTCTGGGACAAGGTGTGTGTCATGCACTCAGAGCCTCCTGATTAGATGCTACTATACCTATAACACAAATTAATAATAATCCCCCCCAAAATGTTGGGAGGGGAGGGAATTCAGACTTGTAGCCAAACTTTATAGCTCCCCTCCAATTTCCACAGTGGGCCAACCCAGAACTGCAGAGCCAAACGCCCCAGGCCCTTGGGAAAGTCTGAATCTTAACTGTGCAGCGAGACCCCGCGTCTAAAGGGATCAGGGAGGGAACTTCTGTCAGCTTGCTCCGGTTTCTCTCAGTCCAGGTTCAGGAAAACACCTCCTGCAACAGATCTGACGGGGACTGTAAAACGTGTCTCCAAGAGATGCAAACGGCCCGGTGCAGAGCCGAGGGACAGCCTCTGCCTAGTCTAGCTGTCTAAAAGCAGGTCCTTCCTCCTCCTGCAGCGGGGCTGCTGTCTCTCAGCTCTCCCGCCTCCCGCCCGCCCCGCAGCAGCCGGGACACCTTGCCCTTCTGTGGTTTGCCCGCGGCGCTATCCCCAGCCACGCGCTCACTCACGCGTCTCGTCGTCGGCTGCGGGTGCCTCCGCCGCCGGCTGCGTTCCATCCTGTCTGGGGCCCAGCGCGCCCAGGAAATCGCTCAGCGCCTTCATAGTGCGGCCCCACGTTCTCTCCTTTGCCCTCCAGGGAAGCAGCCGCCTCCAGGCAGAGCTCTGGGGCTAGCTACTCAGCAAGGTGCGAGGAGGGAGGTGCCCGCTGGCAGCAGCGCCCCGTGTGCGCAGAAGCATTTGACTTTGACTTGTTTTAAGTGCATAAAAAAACCGGTTGGTTAGGGTTGTAGGTTGTTATGCTGCGGGCTATAACCGAGAGGCAGCCAGAAGGAAAGGGCCACCCTGCCCTCCCAGCCCAGGCTGTGGGGCACACAATAGTACTAGAGAGCTGCCCAAACCCTGCCAGGCACCATCACAGTACAACTCCTATCGCCCAGCTCTCAGCACCAGCTTTACTGCCTCCTTGAGAAAAGGAAAATATTAAAATCACTTTAAATAAGGCAAGTAGAAGCAGTAAATAACCAGACACTTGATATTGCCCAGGCAACAGAGTCCATCTAATTGCTGCTCACTGTGCAAAGTATGATGGTGTCACTTTTATCTGGACCTCCCCATATTAGTCTCTTTTCATACATTTAAATCAATAATGTACATTCAATGTCTAATACAATGGGTCCTGAGGGTATGCCTACACTGCAATAAAACACCCATAGCTGGCCCATGTTGGCTGACTCAGGCTCACAAGGCAGTAAAATTGCAGTGTAGCCATTCCACCTGGGCTCCAGCCTGAGCAGGAACACACTGCAATTTTACAATCCCACCCTCTGAGTAAGCTGATCTGGGCCAGCCACAAACATCTTATTACACTGAAGACATACCTTAAGCGTTACCAGGGCCGTCTCTAGCCATTTCACCGTGGCAACCGGCAGAGCACCCCCCGCAGCATGCTGCCACAAGCACGCGCTTGGTGCGCTGGGGCCTGGATCCGGCCCTGAGTGTTACAGTACAAATAAGTAATAACCGTGTGTGAAAATACCGACTTTGTACATGCAAGCTGCTGTGCTTCTACAAAGTCAGGACATGGCAGTACCACCAAACTAGGTCTACTCCCCACTCCTACTTTGATCTACTTTAGTCATTCTTCATATATTATTCTATTGGTGAATACCCTTTTGTTATAGAATTGTGACAAAGTAGGACTGTTCTTAATGTGTTCATTGAATACTGAGTGGGGAGTATTGACCTGAGAAGGATGCAGGGAAGTTTGGCTGTGACAGTCTGCAGTAAGGATGGGAGACGTGCCTTGAGGGAGGATACCTGAGCACGTAACATGAGAACTCAGGAGCGGGGTTGGAGCCAGATGTCACCTTTGCCCAGGAAACTGCACAAAGGCAGGGGAGAGGGTGAGTGAGATGGCTGGAGGGAGTTTCTGTTTGGAGCTGGTGGGGAAAATGGAGAGGAGCTCAGATGGGCCTCTGGCTTCCCAACGGGTCTCTGGCCTCTCTGCCCCCCCAAGATGGACCTAACTGAGAGGGGACCAGTTGTCTGTACCTGCAAGACCTGTATTGGACTGTGTTCCAGTCGTCTAAATAAACCTTCTGTTTTACTGGCTGGCTGAGAATCCTGGTGAATTGCAGGAAGCCGGGGGTGCAGGGCCTTGTCTCCCCCACACTCCGTGACAAGAATATAGAAATTTTCTTTTACTGTGACTTTTTTAAAACATGAATATAGCATTCTGTAATATTAATATTGTTAACTTGGTATTGGAAAAACTATCTCAAGCTGTGCAAAAATATAATTCATCTATCTTGTGTGGTTGAAGGCACTTAAGATTAAATATTTTTGCCTCTGGCTATTGAATTGAGTGCTAACATTTCAAAAGCTTAATTGTCTTTTTATTTAAAAAATATAAACATGAATTTACATAGCATGTTTCACCTGTGACTCTCACGGTGGTTTACAAATTAAGTAGAGTGGGGTATAGAATCCAGAAGTCTTGGCTACTAGTCTCATGTTCTAATCACTATGCAATGCACTATTTTACATTTTTTTCGGTCAGCTGGCTTAAATCTTTCCAATACAGTCATGCTGAAGTGCATACATAATCTTTAAATATGATAAACCTAGGCCTAATGAGAGGCAACAGCATCAACCTACACATCAGAGATAATAAAAAAAACAAATCAGTGTGAAAGTAAACATCTAAAGATGAGAATGCATGACTTACCATGTCACAGCTGAATCACAGAGATTCTGCTTTCAGTTGCTTAAAATTCCTATGAGTCAGGTGTTCCAGAATAATTTCTTTTGAGTAGGAGACTTATCTTTGTATTGTACCTGGCACTGGTAATTTAATATAGGTCTTAGTATTCCTTTTCCAGGGTAAAACTCAAAGAAGAGTAACTACTTAAACAATAAGGTTTACCTTGTGAAATTGGCACCATTGACGGTAGGGATTTGCAGCTTCATAAAGTACCAGGGGTAGAGTTGAGTATAGAATCCAGGAGTGCTGGCTACTAGTCCAAGGTTCTAACCAGTACCTACAGCACCTCTCTGTCATCTGAATTAATGCTTCCATTACAGCCATGTCATAAGTGCTCGAACTTTGAAGATGATAAAACCAGAGCACCAAATGAGGTGAACTCACCATGGAATTCACCAGGCTCGTGACCATTTCAGAAGGCTTCAGCATCTTCCAGAAGACTGAGTGAGTAGCTGCCAACAGTACCAAGGCAAAGGGATAGCTATAAATATCCCTCATACTGTGCCCCTAGACTAGAGCCAGGACTTTGCATCTCATAGCCCCAGAAGCCCCTTCTCTCTCAGAAGCACCAGGGTCTATCTATGAGAGTTGAAGGCATTAGTTTATATTAAAAAAACTGTGGCCAAGCTAGTAATATTAGGCAGAGTGGTGGTTGAGGATAGGCTATTAAAAAGGAAAGGGAACAAACACCAACAAATAATAGAAAGCTAAGTGAACCTTGGGTCGCTTTTCAGAAGGATTAGGGGATGGGAGCAAATGTTGCAGGAGCACAGATTATTTGATTTTGATATGGAAATAAAAACGTTTAAGAGTATGTGATTCAGAACCATCAAATCATGCACACACTATTAGCCAGTGTAACGACAGGGCCTTGTTATCCTGGTTATTGGTATCCTTCTCTTCCTCTTCACCCTGTCTCCTATGATTTCTTATACCCATTTGTTGTGTCTTGTCTTTAATCAGAGTACAAGCTCCTTGGAGCAGGGCAAATCTCAACAAAGATGCTTAAACAGAGTTTAGCACAAAGGAGCCTGATCCCAACGGGTGCTGCAGTAATATAAATAATGATGTGAAATGGGGGCATGGCTGCGAGATCCCTCAGAACACAGGCATGCAAAAGGAAATCTGTTCCTAACCCCAGGGCATCTGTACTGAGCCCCCTTTGGGCTACTCCCCAGACCTCTCTCCTGGCAGCATGACTCTTGACAGACATCCTCTACATTTGCCTCCTTTGGGATAGAAAACAGAGAGAAGGATTTCAGTTGATTTTTAAATACAGCAATAATTTCAGTGTATGGGTCTGCCAGTAGTTCAGGAGTAGAACTGCTGTCCACACCTTTGGAGCTACCATCAAAGTTGAGTGGCTTTTGGAACTGGGGGGAAAAGCAAAACAGTGGTTGTAATAAACCCTATCATCTCAATTTTGGAAGAATCAAATGCTTTCCAAATCTCCAATCTGATCAGGTATGTGGGTAGGTGCAGAAGGAAGGTGACTGAGTGGACCCCTAGCATGTTCAGGAATCCAACTACAGCAGAACTCTGTTTATTCGATCGAATTGGGATCTGGGCCAGATCGGATAGTCAAAATTGGATAAACTGAAGAATGGGAAAGTGCAAAGCTGCAGTGCCATCTAGTGGCCACACGAGAGATCACCTGCTTCTGGATCTGTGTGCGCGGGTTGTTCGGTTAATACAGATAGCCAGATAATGGAGGGTCGGATAAAAGGGATTCTGGTGTAATGGACTCTGGACATTTAAAAGAAACTACACTAAGTTAGTCATAGTATTATCAAATGATGGTGAGATATTCTGTAGGTAAGATTAGGATGACACTTCAGAACTTAGAAGTAAAAAGCAAATGACAAACTTACTGTAGATATGTGTTAAATTGACTCAATGCTGTTATAATGCTATTATACTCAACTGCATTATTTGGCTCTGTTAATTTACATGATAACTGAAACCTGCTTTGTTCTTCAGAGGACCTCCTCTTATGTCTGTGCTAGCCATACTAAGTATATGCTTCTCCCAACAAATTCCCTCCAAACCATCATGTTCGACTTGTTGCTTTTTTGTTTCTCTTCTTCAGAAGTAGCAGTGCAAAGTATAAACTCTTCATGCCTTTCACGACTAGGGCCATGAAATATTCACCCTTCACTCAGTCACTTGCAACTAAAAGAAAAGGAAATTCAAGAAGAAGAAATGTTCTTTTTATCATTTTAAATTAAAAGAAAGAAACTCATTGTACAAAAGCTGAGTGAAAGAGGCACAGAACTAAAAGTAAGGCATATTGAGAATGGTTCAAGATTTCCATTCTACACCAAGATTAACCCTCTCCAAGCCTTTCCTCTTACATGGATATTTGGTGGTATCAACACAAGGGGACAATGTGGTACAGATGAAATTACTATAATGTGGGTATACAACTGGTTGAAAGACTGTACTCAGAGTAGTTACCAATGGTTCACTGTTAAACTGTGATGGTGTATCTAGTGGGGTCTCTCAGAGGTCATTTCGGGGTCTGGCAATATTTTTGTCTCTGACTTGGAAAATAGAGTGGAGAGTATGCTGATAAAATTTGTGGATAACACCAAGCTGGGAGGAATTGCAAGCACTGTGGAGGATGAGATTAGAATTCAAAATGACCTTGACAAATTAGAGAACTGAGCTGAAATCAACAAGATGAAATTGGATAAAGACAAGTGCAAATTACTTCACTTAAGAAGAAAATAAAATCATATCCCCAACTGCAAAATGGGGAATAACTGGCTAGGCAGTAGCACTGCTGAAAAGGATCTGGGGGGTATAGTGGATCACAGATTGAATATGAGTCAACAAGGTGATACGGTTCCAAAAAGGGCTAATATTCTGGAGTATATTAGCAGGAGTGTTAACTGTCCCACTCTACACAGCAGTGGTGAGGCCTCAGGTGTAGTTCTGTGTTCAGTTCTGGGAGTCACACTTTAAGAAAGATGTGGTGATACTACAGAAAGTCCAGAGAGCAACAAAAATGATAAAAGGTTTAGAAAACTTGACCTATGAGGAAAGGGTAAAAAAACAAAAACGGGGCAGGTTTAGTCCTGAGAAAGGAAGACTAAGGGAAGACCTGACAATAGTCTTCAAATATGCTAAGGGCTGTTATAAAGAGGATGGTGATCATTAGTTCTCCATGTTCACTGAGGGAAGGACAAGAAGTAATGGGCTCAATCTGTGGCAAGGGTTAGATATCAGCATAGCTATGCTCTGGAATAGGCTTCCAAGGGAGGATGTGGAATCCCCATCATTGGAGGTTTTTAAGAACAGGTTGGACAAACATCTGTCAGGGAAGGGGTATATTTGGTCTTACCTTAGCGCAGAGGCTGGACTTGATGACCTCTCACTGTCCCTTACAGCCCTACATTTCTATGATCTCTACCACTGCTTAGACCCATGAAAGCTAACTTGTCTAAACAGGGCTTCCTGGATGTTAACAAGAGCAAATTTCAGGTTAAGATCTTCAGTCACTACCTGTATACCAGAAATATTTAATTTAAAATCAATGAGTTCAATACTTAGCTATACATAGAAATCTGTGTGTGTGTGTATTATTTATAAAAGAGAGAGATTAGAAGTGGAAAAATGAAATTTATCTCTTCTTCACAGTGTCACCTCACTGAATTTTTAAAAAAGATGTGCACCTGTCAAATGCTACAATCTTGCAAATGACTTCCATTAAAAAAAAAAAAGTGACTGCGCCTTCTCTAACAAACACATAGCAAATTGTGTGTGGATAAATTAAAAATCCTAAACAAAAACATTCTCCTGCACATACTTCTTTTTCTGGGAAAAGGACAAGAAAACAAACATGACAGATGTTTATCACATTGCTTATTGCTCTATTATACTACACGAACCTAATTAAAATAAAATGGAAAATATGTTCTATTTCAGACTATATATTCAGCAATATATTATGTGTATGAAAAGCATTAAACAATCAAGCCAAGTTTCTCCTTTAAATATATAATCTCTTTTCTAAAGGCAGTTACATTTTATACTTTTACCAAAGAATAACTCACCAAGTTTTTATGTGTGAAGGAAACACTAATTTTGCACTAGTATTTTATTCTATCTATCTATAGAAATAATGCTTACAAAAAAACTTCTATGTCAACTGTAACAACACTTTTGTATGGATGATTAAATAATTGCCAGTGCCAAAACTAACTTATTTCATCTGTTCAAATAATTGTGGTTGTTTCCTTCTCCTTTAACAACATTTTGCATATGTAAAACTTACTTCTATAAACTATTCTCAGAAAAACAAAATACACTTGGCTTCTATACTTTTTTATTGACTTAGGCCCCATGTTAGCACAAGATAAAGAAGTAATCAAGCAATCTAGATAAACGTTTATTATATTGTATTTAAACAGATGTAAACTGAGACACAGATAGATTCAAAAAAACAGAGCAGCTGTATTTTTTTTAAAAGGAAAAAAGTCCTCACATAGTTAACGTTCACCAACGCATTATTTGTGGTGGATATTTTCTTTTGAGATGCCATTTTATTTCATATTTTAATGACTTTTAAAAAAAATAAACTAAGAATTTTCTCACTATTACAAAATGACATGCTTGGAAAAATATTACATTACAGGCATATTTGATTATAAATTGACACTAGATATTTAAACAATTTAATTTTTGGGAAGTAAAGACTGTAAATAGAGTATTTTAAATAAATAAGTATACTTTACAGCTTTTCCCCCATACATATATTCATAAAAACATGGTTTATAACAAACTACAAAAAGATTTTTTCATAAACTACGCCTCTTCAAAGAGAAAAAATATGTGAGCAAAAGGAGGAGGGCTATTTCCTCTCAATATATTCAGGACTATTATTTCAATGTCATGCACATTTGCACATCAGTCACACTACCGTTGTGCTAGTTTATCCTTGACTTTTCTTAAAGTGAATTTAGTGCTTTTGAAAGGTGCTGATTTAACAACTGCATAGGAATCTGAAGCTCCTTCTATCTCCATAGAACCAGCGAGGCACAGTCTGTATATCCCATACCTATCCTAGGGGTGTCTCACACTCCCATGCTCATTTACGGGGTTGATCCTGCAAGGTGTTTGTAGTCAGTGAATGTTGAGGTCACTCAACATACCACAAGCATGCCAAGCACTGTTCAGGACTGAGCCCTGCAAACCTGGCCCATCAGTTCCTACAGAAGTCAGTGGCAGGCTTTCCACTGATTTTAATGAGAGTTGGATTTGGGGCCCAATCCTACGGAGAATATCAATGTGGATATAAATAAGTACCAATTGTTTTGTGCTGTGGATATCTGGCCACTAGAAACTGAATTCAATCCAATTCATTTCACACTGGCTAACAAACAGTCATCACATATTAACTGTCGGTCACTAGCAACCTAAGCTGAATTGCTGGTGACTTCCATACCCTGAGTCTCCACTATGTCAAGATAAAACAAAGCTCGCTCTTGGCATGCTCTTTTTTCCACAGATATAATTTAGACAAAAACTATTATGAAAAAATGATTTGAATGGAAAATTAATTCAGTGCTCTAGTCCTTGCTAGATCACTTATTTTTTTTGTCTCAAATGTTGTATTCCTCCAATAGAGGTTTACAGGGGGTCCAATGTGACAAGTATTAGAGTCCAATCCTTCACCTACACCAAACTAATCTGAATAATAAAACACCGATTATGAAATTCTTCATATATTATAAAGTGTTACACAATCATTTTAAAAATGTTTCAATCGTTTGTTTGGAATTGCTCGGTTTGGCTTTCTTTGATGTTGACTGTGGTGTCATTAGTCCAGGCCTAAAATAAAAAAGAACACATTAGGAACCAACAAACAAGCAAAAAACCCCACCCAAAACAAACAAATATTAAACCACCTAAAGTAAATTTTACAACACTGAATAGTTTGCTAGCTTGACTTTCAAATACAAGTACATACACACTTGAGGAGATCTATCATACCTTTTTGTTCCGGTTGTGGGATTCATATATTGATGTCCTCTGCCCATGCTTCCTAAAGAACAGTTGTGAACGTCCAGAATGAATTATTTAAACACACAATGAGCATAGCAGGGAGCTGCATGACTAGCAGAACTTTTAGGAGAAAAGTTCTAGATGAAGAATTTCCTTCCTATTATTTTCTGAAGCAGTTGGATTGAATCTCTTACCAAGCAGATAACATTTGATCATTTCCTTAGTACTGTCAATTATATTCAAAATAAGTAAAAAACAAAAAAGCCCTTTAGCCCAATAACAAATTAAGGAATACATTTGAATGTGATCACAGATTTCTGTAACAGAAATGTAATGCTGTTGATTTCCAAGATGGCCTACTGAAATTCATGTTTGTTTTACACTGTTTGTTTCTCTGGGAATAAAACTATTAAAAAATCTTCACTAATATGCAGCATTTCTTCTATACCACAACTTGTCTGCATAGCTAGGAAGATCTACAGCAGTACTTTAGGAAATCATCTTTGTAAAAACAGTCACGTATAGTATAATGCTGCTATTGTAGCTTTATAAATATGCTTGGAAACTCTTTCATGTTGGATCAGAACAGAAGCACTTTGAACAGTTTCTTAAATACTAGTCGTAGGTCTCTAATCTTGTCCTATTTATCGACCCAATTCCAAAGTTAACTCTCCATAATCAAAAAGACAAAGTACTAAAGCAAGCCAATTAGTGGCAAACTAATAAACCAAACTGGTTCATGTCATACAAATGAAAATAGCCAACCCCTTTAGCCAGGTCTTCTTAAAATTCAGCAGCTGTACCAGACTCAGAACCTTAAAATGTACAACACATTCCTTAAAACCCTATTGTATACTGGATGGGGCAATTTAAAAAGGTGACATTCTTAACTTAAATACTCACCAACTGATTTTGAATTTTCCATAATTTGACTCTTAACTGGACAAAGTATTTGCTCTGTCAACTCCTGGATAATGCCTTTATTTAAGCAAACATCCACATGCCTGTTGAATAATGAAAGGTCAGTTGTTTTTTGTTCCACGTTACAAACTGGACAAACCAGAACATTGTCTCTGGTGGCTCCAGAGGAGTAGGAAGGCTGAGTTTCTTGTGTACATTCAGACTTTTCAAAGTGTTCTGCATTTCCCAATGACATGATTTTGGAAGAAAAATTCTGTTCTAAGTATATGTTGCTAGCAGCTTCACTAAGCAGACTATGCTCTCTTTCCTTGCTAGTATTAGCTACTACTTTAGGGAATGCTTCTGTGCTACTGCTAGTAGAGTTGTCAGCTACTTGTGTTGACTGCGCTGTATCCACTGATTTGTTCACTTTATTTTTTTGACACATTTCAAATGTCTTCTTTTTATTGTCTGGAGAAAAATGATGTGCATTCTCCCATGAATTCTCACTCGTTGATATTTCTGCATTATCTTTTACCAAAGTACCACTGAGGCACTTGTCAATATGTCTGTTAAGTGCCTCTAAATCGCTGTCTCTTTGCTCCTCAAAGCAAACAGGGCAAGTGAGGCTATGACACTCATTCAAATTTGCTAAGCCTATGGTGCCATTTGTTTCGTCCACAGGATTTACTGATGACTTTATATCATGAGAGTTCTGCTTGTTTGCAGGTTTCTTTATAAGAAGTTCCTGGTTGCTTTGTTGCCTTGCAGCTCGCTTTTTATCAAAAAAACTCTCTCGGTGAGATGTTTCTGAAGCTTTTGTAAAATGTTCATGGCTGGATTTCCCTGGCTGAAGCAGAGAAGCATTTGCTTGTTTTCCTGGCTTTAAGAAATTGATAATGCTCCTCTGTTGGTATTTCTTTTCTTCTTCATTTAGAAACCCTGATACTCGTACACCTGAACATGACAAACGAGACAGATAAAAATGTAATTGTAACTGATAAATAAAACTAAAACTTAATGAACATTAATGGGCATTAAAAAGTTTTGAGAAACAAAGCCACTCAATATAAATAGGTATCATAATAGAAACTGTATTATGAATGTGTGTTAGCAGCTGATCACAAAGCAATTACAATTTTACTACCAGTCCTGAAGATTTGCCAGCTACTTCAATTTTACTGGGAATTTCAGAGCCCTTAAAAACACCACATGGCAACATCATGTGATGCCATAAACATCACGTAGTCATGTGGAAAGTTAAATGCTAAAGTTGTTCATTTCTGGATGCCAGTAATTAATAATCATGTTTATTGCAGCAGTGCCTTAAGGGCCAACCGAGAACAAGGCCCTATTGCACTAGGGACTGTACAAACAGTAGTAGACAGTCCCTGCCTCCAAAAGCTTACAATCTAAATAGACAAGACAGACACAGTGAAGAGGCTTAACACAGAATCAGAGTGATCAATGTGATGACAAAAAATGTCATGTTAGTTCCACAGCTTTTGGTGGAGTTGGAGAGAATGAATTTAGTTAGGAGGGGGATCAGCTAAATGGGAAGGGAAGGAGGTTGGGGGGGCAGGGGAGAAATGAAGCTGAGGTGAAGAGACTGCGACTGAGAGGATGTGTTGGAGTAAAGAGCAGACCAATCAACAAAGGGCAGAGCAAGTCCAGTCAAAACTGTAGACAGTTCAGAGGTCCCTGCTTCAGCTGCTTCTGCTCCTAAAGGCTGAAGTCTCTTGCAAGCTCCTCTCTACAATTCTTCCCAAAGACCATGTGGTGTGGGAGGAGAGAATGGGTGACACCACATGGATCCCAATTGTCTCAGAATGAGTGTGGAGTGTTCCCTTCAAAAATTTGGGTCTAACTGGGGAGCAGCATGGCCTCAACTGGGCCCTATTTTACCCTCATTTGTCTGCTTCTGTTCCTACTGGCTGGAGTCTCTGGCATGAAATTTTCCATAAAATATTTATTCTTTGAACTTTTTCTTAAAACTGGGATATTACTTTTTTAAAAGGAATAGTGAACCATTTTCATTTAGAATAAAAAAAATACTATTCATTTCAGCAAGAAATCTTAACTTCAGACAGCACCACCAAGTTATAACACTATCATTTAGGTCATTCCTCTGTCAAAAATGATAGGGCCATCTACTCAACTCTTCCCTGCTGCCGTGCAAAGGAGACTTAAAGCTGCTTTAAGGAGGCAAAGCTGAGGATCCCCATGTCACAGGATGGCACCCCAACATTGGCTTAAGGGTGTTCCAGAGCAGGCAGGGGTTGGGGAGGAGGCAGCAATCTAGCTGGTGGAGCAACTCCTGAGGAGCCACGATCCACCAGGACAAGTTAGAGCAACACTGAAATGCTTTAAATTTGCATCAGGGGCTTTGTCCCCAGCAGCTCTCAAGATTATTGGGGGGGGAGGGTAAATCCAACTATGCCACCCATTCCCAGGAGTGCTGCATGCCTGATCTGAGGAACTTGGGGATCTTGCCCTAAAAAGGAAAACAAAAATATTATAAATATTTTACCCATAAGCCTTAGCCGCAAAGGGTGAGGGGCAACACCATCAATTTCTGTCCTTAGCATATCTTTAGCAATAGCAAATATTTCTTCTTCAGTAGAAACAGCAGCGAGCCCTGTGGAAGCTCTTGTTTTTACTTCAAAATTCACATTCTTCAGTTTCAGGGTAACGGTTTTACCCTAGAAAACAAATAAAACACTTAACATACGAATTTTTACAGTGAAGTATTTTTTCACCTAGCTGAACTCTACTTCAGTGTCTAAACAATGACTTTAAAGCAGGGGGCTAGATTCACTGCGGCATCCAACTTATGCTGGATACAGCATGGATGGTGGGCTGTAATGGAGCCTGTTATCATACGATTTTCTGCCTGCCTATAGTCTGCTGCCAGAGCGGAGTAGCTGGGAGCTGCTCTAACCTGCACCATCTGGCTATCTGTACCTGTAAGATGCATATTGCTAATGTACTCTGGCCTCTTTCCCAGTTTCTACCCACCTCCCATGTGTCTCCTGGACTGGGAGTTGCGGGGCAGATGCCAGTTATGTCCAGTCTACATCTACTAGGAACTCTTGTGTGCTTCGGGAATGCCCAGTTAAGGATCTCCAATGTCTCTGCTCTCTTTATATCACTTGAGTGGTGCAAAGGGAGCAGAACAGGGCAGAAAATCTGCCCTAATATTTGTACAGGCAAGTGTGTACATGCAATTCAGTAAGTGCACCATAAATCCCAAACACTTGAAAATGTGTTTGTAAAGTGATAAGCTCAAAGTAGTTACCATATCTCTCTTCCAACTCAAAGAGTTTGGGCATCTATTTCAAAAGCACTTAAAGACTTAGGAGCACTGCAAACAATGGGATATAGGCCAAGTCACTTCAACGCTTTAGACAAGTTTACCCTTTGTTATTTGTCAATACAGAGGCTTTTTTTCCATGCTGTCATCCCATATCCTTGTGTCACAACAACCTTCTGTGCCTGAAGAGGACTGATTGGTTCCTTTAGGAATCTTTGAACGCTACTCTTTGCTTTACCAATAAAGATCCCTGTGGAATAATGTGAGGGGTTCCTCCCAAACAATAAGTAAAAATCAGTGTATACAGTATATTGTGCTCAGTACAGCTATAGGATCTGTATATTTACTAATAATAAGACAAGGAATACATCCTTTCAATGCTTTACAGTTTACATGCTTTGCCACAGTAAGGCTCCAGGCAATCCATTTTTTATGCAGCTCTACTACTCCTTCGGTTAATTAACACAGCTTTTAGAACAACATGTACGATATGCAAAATAACTTCGTGAATTGGTTTCATTTCTTAAAGGATCTCACAATATAGCCCCCTGAAGCTAAATGCAATTTTGATCTAAATTATTCTAATCATTAATGAACAAAATAACAGAATCCCCTGAAGCCAGTGGGTAGGGCATGATAATGCAGAAAGCATTACTGCTAACAGAGGGCACTACTCATTTGGGACCTGACAGTGCAAAGGGGTTGATTTTTTTTAACTAAGAAAAGAATGATTTAAATACCTTAAGTCCTTCTTTCTGCAGATCCTGAGCAAGATCTCTGCAAAGTTCTTGACATAAGTTGTATTGTTCTTCTGCTGTGTTAATTTCACTGAATGTCCTAAATGAACATAAAGATTAGTCATTTTTCCCCCAATATGCATTTTGGAATGATGCATCCTTAAGATTTAAAATTTTTCATTAACAGTTTAACAAAAAGAAAATTCTGTGGGTTTGAGGTTTTTTTTTTTGAAGTCAGGATGTATATTTATATTAAACAGAAACATATATGCCAGGGATCGGCAACCTTTGGCACGCGGCCCACCAGGGTAAGCACCCTGATGGGCCGGGACGGTTTATTTACCTGCTGCGTCGGCAGGTTTGGCCGATCGTGGCTCCCAGTGGCCGCGGTTCGCCACCCCAGGCCAATGGGGGCTGTGGGAAATGGCATGGGCTGAGGGATGTGCTGGCTGCGCCTTCCTGCAGCCCCCATTGGCCTGGAGTGGTGAACTGCGGCCAGTGGGAGCCACGATCGACCAAACCTGCAGACGCAGCAGGTATACAAACTGTCCCGGCCTGTCAGGGTGCTTACCCTGGCAGGCCGCATGTCAAAGGTTGCCGATCCCTGATATATGCACATTCAATAACTGCACAAACGAGGTTTGCAAATCCCACCAAACAAAGAAATGGGGTGTTGTAGTCACACTTCTCATGCAGTGTTTGAAAACACATGAGAATTAGGTTGATAAATGCTTAAATATTTAAGAGAGAATGCTAATACCAACTGAAATCATAGAGCCAGCAAAACATTTGTATATAAGCTTCTCTGCATAGTAACACTGGAAGGAAGACAGGATTAGGAAATTAATCCAAGAGCCAAGTATCAGATGTAAATACTGTAACACGGGTGCTAAGAAACAAATGTTATGGTAATTATGGCTACAACCAGAGAAGGAAAAATTAGCTTTCTGCCAAAAATTTAATTAGTTCTGTCTTTGCTACACCTTTCCAGGGAAAGGGAAACCTTACCTTACCTCAGTGATAATGTGAAAGGAAGGCTGGTCTTGTGATTATAGAGGGAATTGGTCATGACATCATGGCTGTCTAACGCTTTCAGTTGTAAAAGATTCTTTCCATTGAGAAACTCTCACACCTCCACTGTTTGCAACAGGCTTTTGCTATTTGGTAGTGAGAAAGCCCTTGTGCTAGAGATGTGCCTCTTTCTTTTCCAATTTGTGTTCATGTTTGGCTGATATATAAATTGTTAAAATTGCCATTTCCCTGTTGTAACGTACATTCCTCAGAAAAATGATGGCATGCTGCCAAAATAATAACTCAACGTGAACATTCTAAAGTTGGGCCTACAATGCTGCTAAAGTAGCAGCGGCACCATACACTGCACTAGGAACAACAAGTTGCTGCTAGAGCTGTAGCAATGTGAGGGGAATGGGCAGGGAGAATGCTGGGCCCTGCACCACTCTCTTCCCTAACCCAATCAAGCACATGCTCCCAGTAGCCCATCCCTCCCCCAACTTTGGGAGCACCATAGAGCAGGAGCTAAACTCCTATCTCTGAGAGAGAAAGAAGGCGCCATGTGAGTTGAACTACCTTGCCTATCTCACCCTGCCCCAGACAGCACATGGCCACATTAGCCCATTCCTCACACTTTCCACACAGAAAAGAGTCTCCCCACACCTCTCGAGTCTGGGCCAGGCTCTCCACAACTACACAGATCCAGCATGTGGCTGCCAGTAGCCCATCCTCCCTGTGGGATAACCATCTTCTCCTGCTGATAGCTAACATGGTTAATCCTGTACCTCAAACTGTGTAGGAGTTTCAGTATTCAAACACGGCTGTTGTTGCACAACAAGGTGTTTGTAACAGTTGTACAAAATAGATTTTTTTAGTTATTTTCCTTTAAAAAAACGACCCCAGGAAGAGACACACAAAACCCCCCCAAACTATGTTTAAAGAACTTTACGTTGTAAAATTAAGCACATGAGAATTAGGAAATGCCACATTTACAGTAGCTGGTGCAACCTTAAGCTTTCCACCTTGTGTGTATGTATTGTGATACAGTCTTTAATTACATGATCACAAACTTTTTTTTGCAGGACCCGCCTCATTCAGTGCACAGGTTGGACGCACAAGGGGTGAAAGGTTTCTAGGGCAGGCAAGGGGACTGATGGAGAAAAGTAGACAGAAAATCTTGGTCTGGATAATTGGGGAAGAGGAGATAATGGAAGAAGGAAAAGATGAGGTCATGTCAGATTTTCTACATTTTCTCTTTGAAAAAATCAGTGAGATCCTGAGCAGAAGGTAAATTGGGGGCAGGAAAAAGGAAGGTTTAAGAAAGGTGTCAAAGGTTGTGAACACATGGCTGAGATTTCAGATATGGGATTATATCAGGGTAGAAAAGTCAAATTGATTTGCTTGGAGACTAGCCGAATTTAAGGAGAAGAGAAGAGAACAAGTCACTGGTCTGGCACTCAGGAGATACCTGGGGAAGCTGCACAATTTATTGTCACAGGCGGTGTCTATAACAGCATATCTACACTGGAGCACAATGCCCTAGTGAAGCCCAGGCCTAAGTCACTTTTAGAATTTTTGTCACTATACACAAATACTTGTGAACTGCTGTTGAGGTTCACCAAACCTATAACGTACATCTGGAGAAGTTATATCAGCATCAAGAGAAAAAGAAGTTGCTGCTGATGGTATACATTTTATGGGGCAAAAGATAAACATTCCTTTAGAGTATAGTCAGAACAATTCAGCAGAAAAGTAAATAATTTAGATGATCCACTGGTGCACAAGACCAATCCATATATATCTCCATATCTATAAATACACAGAACTACTTACACTGATGTTTACATAACTCTCTCCCCATTACTTCTTAGGTAATGTCAGAAGCCCCACACTTTCTCCCTAGAGGACGGTTTAAGAAAAGAAACCTGATACTTTCTTCTCATTTAAAGCAATCCGGTAGAAAACTGGTAGGAGAAAACTTATGCAGGACCTTGAAGGCAAGGAGAGGAAGCTTGACTCTTATGTAGTGAAGGTACTAAACATAACACTACCTGTCCTAATACACATAAAATATCAACTAACACTTATAGGATTGTACTATCTGATGTCTTAGCCACTAATGGTTAGTCTATATACCCTATAGGTATAGGTATTTTCTAGATAAGGTATTGGTATAAGTTAAATAATAAGTAATGAGCTGTGACATTAGTGACGTGAACTGGGACCATATAGATCATTGTTGCAACCAAGGTCCTGTAGTGGCACCAAATCTTGTATAAAGGGAGTTAAATAAGGTGTCTAAGACAAGGTTATGGTTTGCTGGTTATTATTATGCTATCTGTATGCATGTATCATTTTTGCATTTAAAGTTATAAGTATTGACTCTATACTGTCTGTATTTCAAACTTGTGCTATGCGTCTGGCTGACACCCCAGACAATTTGGTGTCAGCCCTGCCTAGTCTACTTGATGGCCCATTAAGGACCATCGGCTATACAACTGACCCATTGAGAGAAGGCAGATACACCTTGTGACTCAGCAAAGTATGCAGGAACATGCCTATGGACAGAACTCTAAGGTTTTTTCTTGCCATGTGCACGAATGCTTGTCTTTGGAACAAAGAAAGGCCACATGACAAGAGACTATAAAAGACTGCTGCATTTCCTCCACTTTGTCTTCAATCCTGCTTCTGACCTCTGGAGGGACTTTGCTACAAAGTGAAGCTTTGAACAAAGGACTGAATGACCCATCCCAGTTGTGGATGTACTCCAGAGACTTGAATTAAACATGCAGTTTATTTCATCACAGCTACAAGCCTGAACCAAGAACTTATCCATTACTGCATGTAATTGATTCCATTTAACCAATTCTAGCTCTCATCTATATCTTTTTCCTTTTATGAATAAACCTTTAGATTTTAGATTCTAAAGGATTGGCAACAGCATGATTTGTGGGTAAGATCTAACTTGTCTATTGACCTGGGTCTGGGGCTTGGTCCTTTGGTATCGAGAGAACCTTTTTCTTTTAGTGGGTTGTTGGTTTTCATAACCATTTGTCCCCATAACGAGTGGCACTGGTGGTGACACTGGGAAACTGGAGTGTCTAAAGGAATTGCTTGTGTGACTTGTGGCTAGCCAGTGGGGTAAAATCGAAGTCCTCTCTGTTTGGCTAGTCTGGTTTACCTTGGTGTGCACAGAAACTTCAGCCTTGGGCTGTAAATGCCCTGCTTTAAGCAATTTGTCCCGGATTGGCACTCTCAGTTGGGTCACGCCAGAACCAGCATCGTTACATGAGCCTACAAAACCTAATAGCTTAGCTAAACAAGACATAAGGTCCAAAAGCCTTAGCATAAACAGCTAACCAGGAGTAACCCTATATCATAAGATATCACAAGAAAGAATGCTTGTAATGACTGAACTGCTGACAGATAACCACAAGATGCTAGTTTATACCAGCTTGGGATATTTTAAATTAGGAACATCAACAGATGTCTGACCACAGGAGTGCCATGGTAACTAACTGACCTATATGCTAATAAGCTTGAGGTAAACAGACTAGTAACATATGGAAGAAGGGCACCCCCCAGCATTAGTAGGGTGAGGAAATACAAATAAGAAAAAGGGGAGAAATCCCTATTGAATATGCATTAGGCATTGTGGAGTCAGTGTAACACATTATAAAATTGTATCTCAATCGGTGTGCCTTGGAAGATGTAACTTTTGGGAGATGCCAGGATGATGACTACTGGTAATGATGGTGATGGTATCTAATGACAACTAATATTTTGGGTCCTTTTGTAAGGGACACTGTGAGTATGTGGTTGTATTATCTTTATCTACCTTGCTGGGTTGGAGTGTTTGTGACTTTACAAAATTGTGTTAATAAAACTATTTCAAATTCCAAAGGCTTTTCCTTAGTGTGCGTGTTGCAACTGTGCACAATGGGGTTTTCAACTGAACAGTAATTCTAATACTACTGGGCCTGACCTTGGGACAAGAACCTACCAAGCCTCAGAATGTTAATGGGGAATTAGTAAGTAATTAATATAAATAATACACAATCAGTAGATCAGGCAACAAGTCAAATAAATGTGATGACTCAACTACATTATTTTACATTGATTGGTTTTATTAATTTAGTGATTAATAGCATTGTTTTTTAGATACTAACATTACCATACATACCTTTCAGTGCTCATACTTTTTCTTTCTCCGTACCTTTAAAAAAGACAAATGTTTTTATGAACTACAGTCATTTTCACAGAGAATTTTAATTTTTTTAATAAACCCCTCATAGTTAACTGAGAAGATTTCAGTAGATAATTGTAATCTTTTCTATGGGATTTGAATGCTAACATTTCCGAGAACCTTGCATAAATCAACATTGCAAGGAAATGGAGGTGTTTCTTCCTCTTAAAATTGTGTATATTACAGATGACGTAAGAAACTGTACATCAGTAATGGCTGTTAATACAGTTAACCATTTGCACTATGAGTCAGCCATACCCATTAATGACCAGAAGGGCTTTGAGACTTTAAAAACAAATTAATATATTACATATAATTCTTTCACTTTCTTGGCTCACTATCTTTCGCAACTTGCTTCTACTAAAATCATGATTATACCAGTCTTATTTTTATTTTTAAAAAAGAGGAAAATCCTCTTCAGGCTTTTTAAAAAAAATATTTTTGGCTTGTTTTTGCCTGGATCAGGAATATCAAGTTTGTTCTCAAAAAAAATTAGGGACATTTGGGATGTCTCAGGGATATTTACCGTATACTCAAACATCTTTTGAAGGAGCAAGGGTTGAAACTTTAACAAAGGCTTGCTTTCTCCAAAATGTTCATCACTGAAGTTAAAATAGGTATTAACAAGATCAAAGAAAAAGCAAAGCTTTAAAACAGTCTGACAAAAAATCTCTTGCCTTTCTGATGACTTAATGTTTTTGTTCTTGGTTCTTATAAATGTCCCTATTGCTTTAAGTTTTCACAGTCACTACAAAGTACTCAAGACCAGACAGGACTTTGATTTCTAATGTAAATAAAACCAAGCTGATTATTTTTGTAATTAAAAACAAAAACTTTCAGGCTTTCTTTATCCATCATACAGAAAAACTGGACAAGCCATGTTATCCTTCACAAGTCACCTTTAAAGGTAAAAATTTACTATGTACTTCAGAAAAAAATACAAAGATTTGTGGTGGTATATATTGATCTAAGCTTTTGTGGTGTGAAGACTTTTTTATTTTTATTTTTTTAAATAAACGATAGCTTACATTTATACTGTGCTTTTCAAACCTAAAGGGTCCCTAAACTCTTTTTCAAAATGTGTGCTGTTAAACAGCTGTTTTTCTTTTGACTACTTATGAGATTATTTTGCAGTCTTAAACGAAGGATTTCTCATTCTGCTAATACCAGAGAAGCGGTAGTAAGAACAAGAGGTAATATTTTCAAAAGTGCTTAAGAGCCTTTGGAGCCTAAGTCCCAGTGACTTTCAGTGAGATTTAGCCTAAGTGCCAAAGCACTTTTGAAAATGTTCTTAGGCTACAAATTCTCTTTGGGTACATCTACACTGCAAAAAAACAAAAACAAAAAAAAGTACCCACAGCAATGAGTCAGAGCCCAAGTCAACTGACTCAGGCTAGTGGGGCTTGCACGACAAACCAAAAATAGCAATGCAGATGTTCCTGCTTGGTCTGGAGCCTAGACTTTGAAACCCAGCAAGAGAGAACAGTTTCAGAGTCTGGGCTCCAGCTCAAGAGGGAATTTCTACACTGCTATTTTTAACCTGGTAGCATGAGCACTGTGAGCCTGATGAGACTTGCTGTCACAGGCTTACCTCCCTTCCCCTCCCCATGAGCCCCACACTTTCAGTGTAGACATACCCTCAGGTGCTTTTGAAAATGTTACCGAAAAGCAACAGCATGACAGGATTAAATAGAAAGGGTTTCAGAATCTTTTAAGTAGGGATACTAAACATGAGCAGCATGGCAAAATGTTCAGTTGTGGTTTTAGAGTGACGGGAGGATGTGTATTTGCATTCAAGGCAGGCATGTGGGAGGGCGATAAGTTTTTTAGCAGATATTGGCCCCTCTTTTTTCTCCATTAGGAGCCTATAAGGGCAGCATTTAGATATGACGATGACAGGAGCTTCAAAAAGACCATGGATTAGATTAGATATGAAGAATGAAACATGAACATTGGGTTCTACCCCAACAAATTCAAAGTCAATCATATTATAAATTTTAAAAAATTATATTTAAACACAGTAGGAGACATAGAAACTAGGGACAGATCCTCAACTGATGTAGTCAATTGAAGTCAATGGAGCTGTGATAATTTGCACCAGCTGAAGATTTGACACTATGTGTTTGTTTTAAGATTATATAGGAATAATTACGAACAGCAAAGGTGTATTAACTACATGGAAGAAATATTTGTGAACTTCTATGATAAGGCTAAATAACTATAATAAAATAAACCCTTTTTAGGTTAGTTATACATATGACATATCTCGTAATCTATGTTAGTATTGATAAGGTTATTCTAAACCAGTGGTTTGGGGCCCCCCGGGGGGGGGAGGGCTGTGAGCAGGTTTCAGGGGGTCCGCCAAGCAGGGCCAGCATTAGATTTGCTGGGGCCCAGGTCAGAAAGCTGAAGCCCCACTGCCTGAGGCTGAATCCCGAGGCCTTAAGCCCCACCACCAGGGGATGAAGCTAAAGCCTGAGCAGCTTAGCTTCACAGGGGCCTCTGTGGCAAAAGGCCCCAGGCAATTGGCCTGCTTCCTACCCTCTAATGCTGGCCCTGGCTTTTATATGCAGAAAATCAGTTGTTGTGCTACAGATGGGTCATGGAGCTTTTATAGCAAGTTGTGGGGGGGCCTCAGAAAGAAAAAGGTTGAGAACCCCTGTTCTAAACAACACGTGCTTGCCGTACAGCTGTCTCAAACTAGGCGCTATTCATTTCTTGGTATGCATGTGTGGCCAGAGCTTTGTTTGGCAGACCATTTAGATTCATAAACCAGACAGGGATTCTTGTTCTATAAGCTCTCTACCTATTCTGTGTACTCCAAAGGGCCACACATTAACAAATCCTACACTTCTTAAAAAGTGGTTGCTTTGTAAATTAACATTTGGTACAGCAATAAAGTAGGTGTTATGTGTAAGATATTACTAACAGCCACAATTTTTATATATGATACTATCCAAACTTACCTGACAGATATTTTTAATGTCAAACCAAGCAAATCTAGCTTATAACATTCACAATGTGTAAGATGTGTAACACGCTTGGAGAAATATTTAACAAAATGTAAAGTACACACAGTAAAACATATACGAAGACATACTTTTCCAAATCCGTTGAACCCAAACCAAGTGAGACATCCAAGAAATTATGCCAAGATGTTTCTGAAAAAAGAAGAGAAAGCAGTGCCCTCTGCTGGTAAAGTTCAGTGCAAGTCAGAATTCCAAGAGCTTTTAACATTTTCTCTGTTACTTTTCCTATACCAGGCACCTGAAGAACAAGAATTAATGTGTCTCAATGAAGTTGGAATTTCTGAAATCTTTCAATAAATGCTTAATGTTTAACATTTTGTATAATTCAAACTCAAACACAATTTTTGAACTAGGTTGGCACTGAAGAAATGAAATTATCTTTAAGTAAATTATTTGTTTTAGAACACTAGCATTCACATAAGGAGGACATGAATGTATAGTATATTTGATAATATTCTCACCTTTCTAATGGGCAGATCTTTGATGAAGTCCATTACAGATTGCCTATCAGGGGAGATTCTGTACTGTCCATTAGGTTTATTCTGATCACTGCACATTTTTGCTAACATCATATTTGGAGCAATTCCTTAGAAACAAACAAAACAAAGGAAGAAGCACAACAGACTTTTTAACCACAAGACTCAATCTTCCATTTCAATGTTCCTAGATTTAAAGGTGTAAAATTAGCCATCCTATGCGTGGCAAAGACCAAACGAGACCAGAAAGGAGAAGACTGATATAAAACGGAGATTCTCACCCATTTTGGTCATTACAGTCCTCTGGCACTTTTTGAAAGAATAAGGACATGAGAACTGCTATGTTTCATTTTAGCTATGCAACAGTGGCTAAAGCACTTATGTATAGTTTGTACATCAGGTTAGATGTATAGAATACTCTGAGATATGCCGGATGAAAGGGACTATATATAAATGCAACATATATAATTAAGTGATGAGGGGATACATTTCTTTAAACGCAAAGTTTTCTTCAACTTGGTACATGATTACACATTAGTATGACAGTAATTTACAGTAACAGAGAAAGCTTGGTGTGGAAGAGAAATTATGTTTGGTCTAAATATGAATGAGGTATCTCAATCAATTACGGTTAAGAGATATGGCAAATAGTTATGACACATTTAATAACCTAAAACATTGTAGTAGAGCTTCACCAAGGATGAGGAAAGACAGTCGAGTAGGGTTAGGGTACTAATCTAGAACTTGAGAGACCTGGGCTCAAGTCCCAGCTGCACCACTGACCTCCTGTGGTACCCTGGGAAAATCATTTAGCTTCTGTGTGCCTTAGTTCTCCCATCTGTAAAAAAGGGATAATAATGCTCCCCTACCTCACAGGGATGTTGTGAAAATAATTACATTAAAAACTGTGAGGTGTTCAAATACTACGGTAATGGGTATCATGTAAGTATCTAGGATAGATGGAATATCTATCTGTTCGTGAGAATTAAGGGTGATTTATCATTTTTATTGATTTGCGTGTGTCTATTTTCCTCTTTTTAGTAAATAGAGTGCTATAGATCCAGCTGGGCACTCCTTTCCAGCCATCCACTGGACTGGTGTGAGGGGAAACCAAGCCTCTGGCTTCCTGGATGTTTTAAGCTTCCAGAGTCTTAGCAGGCTACAGCCCTGTTTCTTCCCTTGGTCTCTCTGGAACATTATCTCAATCATAGAGCTTCTCATTCAACTTGCACCTTAGATCCCAGGGCCAGCACTGATCCCCAAGGTACCCCAGTTACTTAACGTACTCACCCTCAAAACTACACCCTAAAGGTGTGAAGCTTCTGGTTACAGTTTAGAGCTCTCTGGAGCTCACAGTAATTGTAAAGCATATGACATATGCTCTCACACTCTATTATCTTAATGCTCTTTTACTTAGTCATGTAAAGCACAGAAGAGCACAGATCCTACAGGACAACACACATTTAACCACAACACCACTTCCCAGCTCACAATTCCCTTGTGAGCTCTTAGGAACCATCTGTGTCCAGAAAAGCAGGCAGGCAGGCCAGGCCTCATGCAGGCTGTTACATGCTGGGTAATTTCTCTCTGTCATAGAGTCCCTTCCCGAGCTTGTGATATCTTACTTTCACCTGCCCCACACTTCCTTTTCCTGTCTCACTCTTCCTCTATTCCTTGTGTTGCTTGCTATTTAAGTCTCTCTATCTCCAACTTCCTTTGTTTTGTATTTTGAGTAACTTTTCATTGCTCCTACCTTCCTCCCCCCCACACACACTGTTCAGAGAGATAAGATAACATTGGCTTTCTAAGGATGCAGCTGCTTTTTAGCATAACTTTGGAGTGGTTAAAGTACCGTTGTTAAACTTTAGCAGGGACAATGGGGAATTCTATAGGACCTATCAGTAATGGTGGCTCCACATACACAAAGGCACTCACAATACAGTAGTTTTTCATAATATCAACTAGAAATCATAAATTATACTGACAGAGCCCCAAATCATCACACAAAATAACTGGGTTTTTACAGATGAACCCTGTTGGTACTAAGAGGTGAATAGCAGGTGACAAATAGATTGATTCTTCTCTATAGCCTCAATGATTTAAAGACAGACTGCTGTTTACAGTGATTATAATTTATTCCTGGTGATGCTAGGAGGTCCACCCCCCTTTTCTAAACAGTGAGTCATCCAGAAGAGGATGAAATTTTAGAGAAATGAAACTAAATTTTTTTTTGACAGTCAAGTGGTACTGCTTCTGAGTTTTGCAGGGCCCTATATGAAGTAACATGTTGGGTGTCATCCAGCTTTATTCCATCCTATTACTTTCTCCTCTACCCGTGTTTTCACATGACATTTCTCCTGCCTACTTCCTGCCTGCATCCCTCCACCCCACCCCAGTGCCTCAAGCTCCGCAGGCTCTGTTAACTCCTTTACACAGATCAGCAAGTCATTGAGGGCCTGTCTACACTGACAATTTAAAGCACTGCAACTTCCTCACTCAGGGGTGTGAGAAAATGCCCCCCGAGCACAGCAAGTTTCAGTGCTGTAAAGCACCATTGTAGACAGTGCACCACCGCTATAGACTAGCCCTAAGAGTCCTGAAGAGCAACTATCTGAACTAATAGACTGAATGCAGTTCGGGGATTTGATCTCTGATGCAGCCTAACAGGGGCAATTCAGACAGGATATCATAGATCGAGTTCCAGTTGGAAGATCAGTTGGGCAAGTACAAGCTGCATAGATCTAAAACTGCCACTGCCTTGAAAAGTAAATACTAACCTGTCTAGTAAACAGTTTATTTTATTTTTAACATGTCAGTGTATTTAGTGCTTAAGAAAGTGATTAAAAACTAGCTCGAGCATGGCACAGGATGGGCAACTGTTGAACATGTTTCTCCACACAGCTCTGCTAATGTTTCTTTATCCTAACTAATAGCAACTATAGCATTCCAATGTTAAATTTATCTTTGATCAAAGGCTTACAAAATCAGTAGTGCAAGTTAAGATTTAAATGCAACTGTCCAGAGGTGTAAGACTAATGTCTGAACCAACTGGGTCACTTTTCCACATTAGCGGAGGAGTTATGATAGAAAAGGAAACCCGGAAGAAAAAAGGATAATGTGACTGCTATAATAAAAAAACATATACAATGCCAGCAATAGCAATTAAAGAAGAAAGATTTCTTGTGGTTAAATAAAGTACAAGACTGGGTTCTATTCTTGACTCTGAAATTTCTTGTGTGATGTGGCCTTGAGCAAGTCACAATCGTGGTGCTTAAGTTTACACATGTGTAAATGGGGTCTACTTCCTTACATCAAAGAGTGGATCTAAGGCTAATTTTTTAATGCTTGCAATGCACTTTCTGATCGCTGGGTGGAAGGCACTACAAATATGCAAAATATTATTATTGATGTATATGTGTGTACCGGCACTGGCAGTCAATCCAGTTTTTTGCTCAATCCGAAAGCGAATTTCCTTCACAACTTCTTCAGCTGAAGTTCCAAAGACCACTGAATTTAGCAACAGTTCTTGATCCCTCTGTTCTTTGGTGTACAGGTGGGAAGTAGCAACAGGCTGTTCCTCTGTTATAGAAGTATTATCTTCAAACAATATTGGTGAGGATGAGTGTGCATCTTCATTCAACTTTAGTTCATCAGGTGCAGTTACATCTTGTTTACCTACATTATAAAAGGGTACACATATGTGTAATTCATCCTTCTTAATAAGCAATATATATTTTGTGAATTGATTCCCCTGCACAGCTCCTGAAAAAAGCTGATTTAGCTATTTCACTTTTTTCTGTTTGCAAAGTTCAAGTAGTTATGTAGCTGAAATAATTTCAATTACTGGTACATTTTAAAAAAAAGAAAGGTCATAGCCAACTCATTGTATATGCGATTTGAGTTTGGTCCAGGATTAGATTTGGCCAGGAAACTGAATTTCACTTTGGCGGGGGAAAAAATTGAAATTTTGGAAATGTTTTTGTCCCAAATGGAGATAAAAAGTTAAAACATTATAACTTTTTTGTGGAGGTGAAATTCTGCAATATTTTCTTTCAGAAACACTAAAACATTCTCTCTGTGGGAATATTCTGGTGTTTGTGAAACAAGAGTGCCTAGAAGCTCTGGCTCTGCTGCAGCCTGCCAGGTGGCCCCCCCAAGCAGGATACTGAGATTCCCAAGTTCTCTGGTTCCTTTGCAGCTCACCTGGTAGGCTGCAGTAGAATTCAGGCTCCCAGAAGCCAGAGCTTCCCAGCCTCATTGAGAGCTCACCTGGTGAGCTACCAGAGAACCCCCATTCCTAGTGCCAGGCAGGGCAACCCCCCATTCCTAGTGCCAAACTCCTTGCCATATGGGCTGCTGAGGAACCTGGAGTCTGGAAGCCTTGGTTACCCGAGCTGCTGAGGGGCTGCCACTGAAACATTCGTCAAAAGACACACATTCATGCAGAACATGTAGCTTTTGATGAATCTGCATTTTCTAATGGAAAAACAAACATTCTATTGAAAATATCTGACCAGCTCTATCCAATATCTTCTAGGTATACCCAACCAAGTGAAGTCCAGTGTGGGGCTCCGCAGTGCAGCTTGCAAACGTACCAAAGCAGGGAAGGTAACAAACTGAAAAAGTTTATAGTACCTAGATAATATGGAAAATATTACCAAGGTTTGCACACATTTACAACAGCTAAGAGATTTGTTGAAAAGAAAACTAATGAGAAAAAAAAATGGAAAGAACAAATGGGAGCAGGTGTGTTTGTGAGATCATGTGTAAATTACACAACATCTTGGGGAATATTCAGGCCCATTGTGTCCTTGAGGAAGAGAGAGAAAGAGAGAAAGATACTTTTTATGCTGATTATGGCCCATGGCAGGAACAAAATGGCAATCCCAGATGCATCTGGCCCCTGAGGATTGGGGAACATGTTTGGATGGCTACCACAGTGAAAATCAGAGTGAATGGGGTAGGATCTGAGGCTAAAATTGGCAAAGAACAAATTAAGAATTACTTAGACAAGTTCAATGTCTTCAAGTCCACAGAGCCTGATGAAATACATAGTCGATTACTTAAGAAATTGTCTGAAGGGATCTGAGACATAAGCGATTATCTTTGAAAACTCATGGAGGATGGGAGAGACAGAGCCACTCAGAGGATTCAGGGGGCCAGGGGCAAAGCGAGGGAACCGTGGTGCTTGTACTCACCTGGTGGCGGTCCGGATCTTTGGTGACATTTCGGCGATGGGGGGCCCTTCAGTCGCTCCGAGTCTTCGGCAGCACTGAAGGGCCCCCTGCCGCTGAAATGCCGCCAAAGACCTGGACTGCCACGGGGCCAGGGCTCACAGGGCCCCTGGGGGGCGGCAAATTGCCCCACTTGTCCCGCCCTCTGGGCAGCCCTGGGGAGAGATACCAGAGGACTGGAAAATGACAAATATAGTACATATCTATAAAATGAGGAATAAAGACAACCCAGGGAATTATACATCAGTCAGCTTAACTTTTATACCTAGAAAGATAATGGAGCAAATAATCAATCAATTCATAAGCATTTAGAAGAAAATAAGGTAATAAATAACAGTCAACATGAATTTGTCAAAAACAAATCATGTCAAACCAACCTAATATCCTTCTTTGACAAGGTGACAAGCCTTTTGATAGGAGTGCAGCAGTAAAAGTCATATATATTGACTCTATTAAGGCTTCTGATACCACCTCACATGACCTTCTCATAAAGAAACTAAAGAAATACAGCCCAGACAAACCTGCTATAAGTTCATCTTATACTGGCTGGAAAACTGTACTCAGAGTAGTTATCAATGGTTCACAATCAAGCTGGAAAAGCTTAGAGTGGGCTCCCGCACTAGGTCCAGTTCTATTCAATATCTTCATAAATGATGGATAATGGCACAGAGAGTATACTTACAGAGTTTGCAGATGATACCAAGCAGTGATGTGTTACAAACATGGGCACTAGGTTTGTATAATTTTTGGTGGTGCCTAGAACAGGTCCAAGCAGAGCCATCCCGTCCATAGAATGGACTGGGGCAACCATCCTGGGCCCCGCACTTTATGCGGCCCTGCATTTCAGGGGGATGCATGGCCCAGGGAGGCCTGGGGGTTTAGTGGGGGGGCCTGGCACTGGCAGCAGCAAGTGACCCGGCCCCAGCCCACCCCTACTCCACCCCCTCCCTATCCCCATTCCACCCCTTCCCCCAAGCCCCTGCCCCACCTCTTTCCGGTGATAAACTGTTATCCACTGAGGACAGGACAAGCAGTAATGGGGTTAAATTGCAGCAGTTGAGATTTAGGTTAGACATAGAACAACTAACTGTAAGGGTAGTTAAGCACTGGAACAAATTACCTAGGAAGGTTGTGGCGTCTCCGTCATTGGAGGTTCTTAAGAACAGGTTAGACAAATACCTTGTCAGAGATGGTTTAGATAATGCTTAGTCCTGCCTCAGTGCAGGAGGCTGGACTAAATGACTTACTGGGGTCCCTTCTAGTCCTACATTTTTATGATTCTCGGGGTCTGACTCTACAACATAGAGCCTTCAACATACAGAACCACCATTGACTTCAATGAGAATTACATGTCCTGAGGGTTTGCAAGTTGTAATAAAAAAAAAAGACTGTTCATTTAAGCATAAACTGTGTTATTTTGAAAATAGACATGCCTAAGTGCATACTTGCCAATATGCAACATGTTTCTCATTCCTATTTTGCTACATCTCTGTTCTGGTAGAAGATGGGCCAGTGTTTTTCAGTTGAACTGAAAGGTGTATTCTTGTTTATCTCCTCAATGGCCTTCCTGATAGTTTTGAAATGTGAGAGATTAAAATGATGCTGTTTGTCTGTGCATAAAATCAATAACTGGCACAAAACTTTGCCTACAAAACTTTTTAATATCCCCAATGGTGGATCCCGTTGTGGGAATTTCTGTCTTTTCATATTCCAATAGCAAGAACTGATGTAATCATGTTTTAATCATTCTTTATTTCTGAAGAGTTCATTTCTTATGAATTTTTATTCTTGTAATACACTTTAATGGAGCTCACGTGCATTGCCTTTTTTGTAACACAATTTCTGACACTTCTAAAGTGAAGTTACGGCTTACCTACCACGGTGCCAATTGCAGTATGCTATAAAATACCCATTCAGACAGTCAAGATCCTCTCTAATAGGGAAGAGATTTGTTTACATTTCAGAACTGATTACTCTACGGAGCCATACATCATAATTTTCATATATAATAATTTCCAATTTATTATGCTAATAGCTATAATATTTAGTAATTTGGTTACCATTTTTTGCAGTTTTTTCTCTTTTGATGAAGTAACTTCTTTTATCTTCAGGCCAGTTCTGTCTTTCCTCTAAGTACTCTGTTATGTTCAAGTAGGCTTCATCTAGGCCAATGGGCATAAAACTAGGATCATATTCAGCCAGTATTTCTCTAACCTTGATAAACATGTAAAGAAAGTTTAAAGTTGTGCTGCAAGAGCAAAACATGTTGGTGTGTATTAAAATGAAGTTAATAGTTTTGCTATAACACACATACTTTGCACATCCATTTTGATCAATCAGTACCATCACTCTAAGTGTTTATTAATAAATAATGTATTGATATGGCAAAATTATAAAATTTCTGTCTCTCAATTAAAAGCAGCAATAAGTCAGTATTACACACCAAAACAAAGATCAAGCTCTCTAAGCAACGTGCATTTTACTGAAGAGGTAGCTGTGAGATATACGTTTAAGCGGCTATACACTCTCACATCATTAGGGTCCAATGACACTGCGGTAACCATGTGAAAAAAGTTCAAGAGGCTTGTAAGTTTATTAGAAACTTGGGATGCGTATGTAGTCTGATTCAGTTTTTCACGCTGTGCTGTGATTTGCATTGATATCTGAAGGATATAATACATTTAATTTAATGTACAGAAAACTGGTTGCCTAACAGAAGAAAGCTTTAATCATAGGAAAAATAAATTGATGTAGCTGACAGCTTGAGGATATTTTAGTGTAGCTGTTGAAGACAATGGGCAATGCTTAGTGCTAGTTATAGCCCTACTAATAATCATACAGCTCATTTTAGTTAATTTACATACTACAATTCTTTTGATAAAATACAGAAAAGTTGTGTGGTTTCTTACACCTAAGAAGTTATAACTCATTGCTCTGACCACACTAACATGTAAAATAAGCTGCTTCTTACACAAGTGGTGTGTAAAAGTACTACTTTTTCAATCTTATAGTGACATTTCTTTGTATTAAAGAAATTTACTTAATGGATATTTATGGACCTTAAAAACCATTTATGACTATCAGATCTTCATCTCCCCAAACCACTCACAGTGGTCATCTCTTGTTTAAATATTCTTTTGAAGGTCTTATGATATGCAAATCTTAGAGTAAATGCTCAAAATAAAATTTGGACACCTATTTTTGTAGTTTTAAATGCTTCATTTTCACTATAAAATACTTGAGAACTTTCAATAAAAATTTGTGATTTAAATCTTCAAGGACAGTCATGGGTTCTTCCTCTTCTTGAAAGTGACTCAAACATAGCCTTCCCAACAAGTTTTGATTGCTAATGTGAAATCAGTTTGCTATTTTCAATCCAGGTCTGAGTAAAAATGGTATAAATATAATGAGACCAACCACAACAAATGAGAGGAAATGGAAATTTTCAGGAAGGGGCCAAGGCCTAAGGACCTAATCCTTTACCAGTGAAGTCAATGGAAGATTTGCCATTGACTTCAGTGGATATAGCATCAGCCCCTAAATGGGCCTGGAGCCT
The DNA here is from genome assembly GCF_007399415.2 of Gopherus evgoodei. NCBI lineage: Eukaryota > Metazoa > Chordata > Testudines > Testudinidae > Gopherus > Gopherus evgoodei. Next base: position 88,816,284 of record NC_044327.1, on the reverse strand, counting down.
GACCCATACTATTACCACTAGAGTGATCCCTCCACACCAGATTTCAGGCTCTGGACTGGGACTCAGGAGATCTAGATTAAGTTCCTGGCTCTGCCACTGAGACCATGGGCAAGCTAATTAATCTTGCTGTGCTTCAATTCTTCATCTGTAAAATGGGAACAACGCTGCCTCCTTTCTCCTTCTCTCTGGAATCAATGGAAGGTGCAACAATTTGTATATGGGGAAGTCTGGCCTCATTTTATCAAATGCTCCCTTAATGAAAATAATATCTGAAGCACTAATAATAAAAGGAACATAAAAACGTATACAAATCTTCAACTATTTTACTCTTATCCACAAGACAAACTGTAATACAAGACTACATCCATATCCTGAGGTCCTGATTACATCATAAACAAGTCTGATTCGTTCTCAAAACCACACATTTACATAATATACATTTTGTTCATAAAATGGAACTGAAGAACATCAAATGGAATTAACATCAGTGTTTAGTTTACCAGTAATCTTGTAAAGTGAAAAAAACAACAACACTATTTTTTGCAGATCTTGGGTCAAATTCATCCCTGCTGAAATTAATGGATTTACACCAACAAATGATTTGCTTAAACAGCTACAGAATATATTTCATCTTTCTTCATACAAAGTTATATGTATTCTAAATATTTCTATGGATGTTAATTCAAACTGAACTTTTGCAACTCTCTCATGTGAAGCTTTACGATTATAATCTAACAATTTATTTAAATCTTAAGCGAGTACAAAATATTTAAATATATACAGTTATTCATCATAATGTAGTAATTACATGCATAGTTGTTTTTTTTTCCTTAATGGAAAGGAATGTACCATACTTTTCTACGGACAAGAAACAGCAATCACTTTTCCTCCCTCCTTAATTTTTTCCACTTTACTCCTCAGTCCATTCATTCTCTGGAAACAAATGTAGATGTCTTTTGAGCTCATTAATGCTCTTTAATTCAGTAGCTGTCCCAGGTAATTAGCATTCCATATGGTTATTATGGTATGAAGAAATTCTCTTTGCTCTCCCTATTTACTTCTAGCCTCCTAATTATTAGATTATGTGCTATGGTTTTGAATTTACTAATATAACATCATCATCTGTTCATTACATAATTTTGAAAACCTCTATTATCTTAACTCTATATGGAACCAGATTAGGGATGAATTTGTCCCTACTGCCACAGAATGTTAATTTAAATGCTGTATTTAATTTACATTCAAAGCCATGTCTTGAAAATTTAATCTTTAAATTAGCTTTTTTAAATTTATATACAAGTTTTGATTTACCGTTGTCTTAAAATCTAAAACAAAAGTATGCACTGCTATTGGTTTGAGAGACGTTCTTGTTGATTACTTACCTCTTTACTCACTTCTTCATACTTTTTGAAGTTTAATGGCACTATAGTAAGATGTGGGCATAGTTTCTTAGCAATAAATCCAGGCATGGCTGCACGTACCCCAAATCTCCGAGCATGATAATTTGAAGTGGACTTAGCAGGGAAAAAATAGATAGAGTTAAATAACCATGTCCCACAGCATACTTGTGAGTTTTAATACATGCAGCAATTTTAAAGACTGAAGTAAAAAGATATAGTGACAATGCTCTTGTCACAGAGCATCTATCAAACGGCAGTAACCAGTTCCATTCTAGATTCACTATGTTATGTTCCATAGCTTGTAATTTATTTGCATTACGAGAACTACATGATTTTAGGGACTGGTAACTGGACAGTTTTCATCTCTAGTTTTCAGGTTCAAATTAAGTCAATTTGTTAATTGATAAACTTATTTAACCGAAGTGTTTTCAGTTTTTGCAGATCTGCTTAGAGAGGCACTAACTGGCATTTTTTAGAAACGTTAGCAAAGGGCACAGTATTGAGTAGGTCTTAGACACTGTTCCCATTTGCCCCCAAAAGGTGGTCGGTCTAGAAGAGGGGTGAGTCACACTGGCTGAACAGCTTGTGGAAGCTTGTATGGCTGTTGTCTATGCCATTCTTGTTCCAGGGCTAAAGGACATCAGTCTCCTGGCAATCCAGTATCTTTTACATGCCCTCTAAACTATACTCCTCTTTCTTGCTTTGGAGGCTAATTCCAATATTAATAACAAAAATATTGAAATTAAAGACTTGCTTGTATATCATAGACTATTAGGGTTAGAAGGGACCTCAGGAGGTCATCTAGTCCAACCCCCTGCTCCAAGCAGGACCATCCCCAGATTTTTACCCCAGTTCCCTTAATGGCCCCCTCAGGGATTGAACTCACAACCCTGGGTTTAGTAGGCCAATGCTCAAACCCCTGAGCTATCCCTCCCCCCCTGGTCATCCAAGACAATACTAATTTTACAAGTTAAAAGACAAAGTTCCAGTATGCTTGATTTTTTATTAACTGAATGCCTCCACCTTTAGTATACTCTGAGGAGCAGTAGGGCTCACTGAAAGGTTAAGTTATACCACTTCTGCTCTATTCAGAGACTGTAGGCTTAATTTTGCAAGGTGCTGAGCACCCTCAACTCTATTAGAGCAGAAAAAATAAAAATGCCACCAAAAAATCTGTTAAAATGGATAATATCTCTAAAGTAATGATAATTCTACACCTTTTTCACTTCTATAGCATACTATATACAATGGATCAAATTCTAGGTTGATTTATTCCCCATGCAACTCCGTTGTAAACCAGCACAAATCTTGGCCCAATATGTGCCAATCAAACGAATCATAATCCACATCAGCATCATTGTTAGAATCAGACAAAATACATCCATGGGTATAAAAATATATTCTAAAGGCTTTCTTGGATGGTGAAAATGAGCTAGTGAGCAAGGGTGGGGGACAGCGAGCGAGAGAGGGAGGTTGGATGAACTGAGCAGGGATGGGGCCTCTGAGAAGGGGCGTGACAAGGGTGTTTGGTTTTCTACCATTACAAAGTTGGCAACCCTAGCTAATAATGAACAGTCGGAGAAAAAAGACTTCAAAATGCAGGTCTCATTTTATGTATTTAAAATAATTTGAATCTAAATAGTTTAAGTGCTAAAGATCTCTCTCAGTTAGTATATCTTTTCATATTTTAATCAGTAACAAATCAATATATTTGATTTCATGTAGGAGCTAAATATTAGATTGGCATGAGGCCTTCTAATTTTGCCAACCAAAGTGTGCCCCACAGAGCTCTACAATCAAGCCTAGGGTGTCTCTAAATATCAAAATAAAGATACAGCACAAAGAGACGACAGGCCCAACATGCAATTCTCCACCTTTAATTGAATGACCAGGCCAAGAGTTATATGCTTAATAGACAACTTTTGCCTTTCTGTTACCTCTTCATAACTTAAAATTTTGCAAACTACCTGGTTCTTTGAAATGTGAAATCCAAATTTACACAGTAAGAAAAACATTTTCGCCATCTGTGTTATTACTGTATGCATTTCTAATGTTCCTGTCACCAAATCTTTATGTAATTTAGTCTTTGTATCAGCTTAACATTTGACCGTACCAGCATACTCATCGATCCCACTGCTATGGGTTTTTCCTTCAGCTCTGGATTGTCTCTCATTTCTACTGCTGCATAAAAGGCATCCATGTCAATGTGTACAATAGTACAGCTGAGATCACGGCTCTGCTCTAGCTCCTGCGCAAGTTTGTCAGCCTGTACAAAAGTGTATAAAATGTACACAAACACAGAAATTACAATAATATATTAGATTGGCCAAGGTGCCACAGGCCAAACAATTATAAAAGAAAACCCTTGTCACATACTAAGAGGAGAAAAAATGTTTACTCACCTTCTCATAACTGTTGTTCTTCAAGATGTGTTGCTCATATCCATTCCAAGTTAGGTGTGTGCATGCCACGTGCACAGTCGTTGGAAAGATTTCCCTTCGCAGCACCCTCTGGAGTGGCACCTCTATGGCGCTCAATATATCACCCTGCTGACCCAGTGCCTCCGCAGTTCCTTCTTGACGGTTACTCCAACAGAGGGGAAGGCGAGTGGGTCTGGAATGGATATGAGCAACACCTCTCGAAGAACAATAGTTGCGAGAAAGTGAGTAACATTTTTTTCTTCTTCGAGTGCTTGCTCATATCGATTCCAGTTAGGTGACTCCAAGCCCTACCTCAGAGGTGGGGTCAGAGTTATGGAATGACAGACTGGAGCACTGCTCTGCCGAAGGCTGCATAATCTCTAGAATACTGGGTTATAGCGTAGTGTATTGCAAATGTGTGCACCGATGACCATGTTGCCGCCTTAGAGATTTCTTGGATTCGCTGTTGATGAACGCTGTTGATGAGGCCTGCGCCCTCGTGAAATGGGCTGTGAGAGCTGGGGCTGGAATGTTAGCCAATTTGTAGCAGGTGTGGATGCAGGAGGTGATTCACGATGAGATCCTCTGCAACAAGACCAGGAGACCTTTCATACAGTCTGCTACGGGCCGGTTTTGTTAAACATCTTTATTGATTATCTGGATGATGGAATTAGTTGCACCCTCAGCAAGTTCGCAGATGACACTAAACTGAGGGGAGAGGTAGATATGCTGGAGGGTAGGGACAGGGTCCAGAGTGACCTAGACAAATTGGAGGATTGGACCAAAAGAAATCTAATGAGGTTCAATAAGGACAAGTGCAGAGTCCTACACTTAGGACCGCTAAGGCTGGGGACTGACTGGCTAAACGGCAGTTCTGCAGAAAAGGACCTGGGGATTACAGTGAATGAGAAGCTGGATATGAATCAGCAGTGTGCCCAGAAGGCCAACGGGATATTGGGCTGCATTAGTAGGAGCATTGCCAGCAGTTCGAGGGAAGTGATTATTCCCCTCTATTTGGCACTGGTGAGGCCACACTTGGAGTATTGCGTCCAGTTTTGGTCCCCCCTCCCCACTACAGAAGGGATGTGGACAAATTGGAGAGAGTCCAACGGACGGCAAAGAAAATGATTAGGGGCTGGGGCACATGACTTATGAGGAGAGGCTGAAGGAACTGAGCTTATTGAGTCTGAAGAAGAGAAGAGTAAGGGGGGATTTGATAGCAGCCTTCAACTACCAGAAGAAGGGTTCCATAGAGGATGGAGCTAGGCTGTTCTCAGTGGTGGCAGATGACAGGAAAAAAGTAATGGTCTCAAGTTGCAGTAGGGGGAGGTTGGATATTAAGAAAAACTATTTCACTAGAAGGGTGGAGAAGCACTGGAATGGGTTACCTACGGAGGTGGTGGAATCTCCATCCTTAGAGGTTTTTAAGGCCTGGCTTGACAAAGCCTTGGCTGGGATGATTTAGTTGGTGTTGGTTCTGCTTTGAGCAGGGGGTTGGACTAGATGATCTCCAGAGATCTCCTCCAACCCTAATCTTCTATGATTCTACCAATTATTCATGGTGGTAGAACAGGAGTGGGCAAACTGCTCTGGGGGCACCTTGCACCCTTCCCACACCCCAACCTCCTGCCCTGAGCCCCCTCCCACACTCCGCACCCCTCCCTGCACCACTGCCCTGAGCCCCCTCCCACAGTTTGAACCCTCTCCTGCACCTCAACCCCCTTCCCTGAGCCCCGCTGTATACCCCATACTCCTCTTCTGCCCTAACCCCTTGCCCTGAGCCCCTTTCTGCACCCCGCACTCCCCCCCACACCTCAACCCCCTGCCTCAGCCCTACATTCTTGGCCCTGCATGCAATTTCCCCACCCAGTATCCTGGGCCTGGGCCTGGTGATATGCCCAGGGGGTCCAAAATGGCCACTCTGCTGGCCCCTGCCATTGCACCACCCATGGCATTGTGCCCATATTGGGACGTTTATGTCCCGACCGGTGCCGGCTCCAGCGTGAGTATCTTGACTCCATCTCCAAGCCCGAAGACAAGGACCAGGATCTTGATGCCCACGGCAGTGCCAAGCGGAGCTGGGCTGGTAAGTGGTGCAGTGAGGATGGGAAGCAGTGCCTGGATCGGGATTGATGCCAGCATCAGGAGTGGTGCCGTAACGACTGGTGATGCCGAGACCTCGATTGGTGCTGTCATAAACAGATAGTTAAGGGTTAATGTCTCTTTTACCTGTAAAGGGTTAAGAAGCTCAGTAAACCTGGCTGACAGCTGACCAAAGGACCAATAGGGGGACAAGATACTTTCAAATCTTTGGTGGAGGGAAGTCTTTGTTTGTGCTCTTTGTTTTGGGGGTTGTTCGCTCTTGGGACTCAGAGGGACCAGACGTCAATCCAGGCTCTCCAAATCTTTCTGAATCAGTCTCTCATGTTTCAAAATTGTAAGTAACAGCCAGGCAAGGCAGATTAATTTTATTTTTGTTTTCTCAACTTGTAAATGTCCCTTTTTTTGCCGAGAGGATGTTACTTCTGTTTGCTGTAACTTTGAACCTAAGGCTAGAGGGGGTTCCTCTGGGCTATATGAATCTGATTACCCTGTAAAGTAATTTCCATCCTGATTTTACAGAAATGGTTTTTTTTTACTTTTCTTTCTTTAATTAAAAGCTTTCTTTTTAAGAACCTGATTGATTTTTCCTTGTTTTAAGATCCAAGGGGATTGGATCTGGACTCACCAGGGACTGGTGGGGGGAATGGATGGGGGATGGTTAATTTCTCCTTGTTTTAAGATACAAGGGGATTGGATCTGTGTTCACCAGGGAACTGGTGAAGCCTCTCGAGGCTGCCCAGGGAGGGGAAGGGTTTGAGGGCGACAAGAAGTGATCCAGACACTGAAATTTCTGGATGGTGGCAGAGTTACCAGATCTAAGCTAGTAATTAAGCTTAGAAGTGTCCATGCAGGTCCCCACATTTGTACCCTAAAGTTCAGTGTGGGGAAGGAACCTTGACAGGTGCTGTGGTGACTGGTGCCAAGAACGGGACCTCCGTTGCATCGGGGATTGGTACCAGGATGGTGAGCGGTGCCACAAGTCAGACCGATGTTGTAATTCCGACTGGTGCTGCAACTTAGAGTGGTACTGAGAAATGGATTGGTGCTACGACTCAGAGCGGTATCTCCGTGTTGTGGCGAGCAGTGCGTTGGAGATGCAGGCGGATGCAACTTCGGCGACTTGCTGCCTTCGTTGGCACTTGGGGCTTGTCCCAGAGGACCGGAGACTGCGGTGTGGTAATGGCAAAGGCGTCTGGCAGCCCCACTTCTTCCACCATATGGCTTGGGGAGTCCAATGGCACTGGACTCAATGGTATCCTTTGCAGCTCCGGGCCCTCTTCCCTGGGGTGCACCCCACTGGCTGACTTTGAAGGAGCAGGTCTCGAAGACAGAGATCCACTCCTACTCTATTTCCAGTGCTGCTCCTGTGGTGCCAGGGAATGGGATTGGTGCTGGACAGTTCTTGCCAGCTTTGGGAGCAGCGGTACTGTGGGTCTCTACGCCTAAAGTCCCTCTGTGGGGCCGCTTCTGCCACGGATGCCGGAGCACTCCGCACCGATTAACTCGGTATCAGGTCTTGCCAAGCTCAGGTGTATTGCGGTCTCAGAACCACCTCCACAAGGAGCTGTTTTAAATGGAAGTCCTGTTCCTTTTTTGTTCTAGGGCAAAACCCTTTACAAATCCTGCGCCTGGTGTGCCTCCCCAGACACTTTAGACAAGCGTTGTGGGGATCACCCATTAGCATGGGCTTATTGCAGGACTTGCAAGGTTTGAATCCTTGGGACCGAGGCATGCCCTGAGTCCCCAAAGGGAGACAGGCAGTCAGGATGGAGGGGAAACCCATACAAACAACAGCCAGAACTACTAACACAAAAACTACAACAAACTGAAAGCTAGGAGAACGAGAGGAGAACTTGCTAAGCAATTCATCACAGTTCCAACGACCATCATTGGTGGTCAGAAGGAACTGAGGAGGCGCCGGGTCGGTAGGGTCGTATATTGAGTGCCATAGAGGCATCACTCCAGGGGGTTCGACAGCTGACTCGACAGGTGCTGCTAGGGGAAAGCTTTCCGACGACTGTGCATGTGGCGCGCACATACCTAATTGGAATTAATATGAGCAAGCACTCAAGGAAGAAAGTTTGTTTTTGGTCCAACTTGTTGTGTGTGGGAAAAGACGTAAGTAACAGATGGCAAAAAAAGTGAAAGTGGAAAAAGTCTGTTATATTTATACATATAAATGCAAGTACATATAATATTCCACAAATATACAAGTTGTATTTATTGTTTACAGAACTACTTTTTGAAAAAACCTAAAGGTCTGTCGCCTCTCACCTAGTTGAGCTCTCGTGCTGCAACTTATTTGCCAGAAGGATTACTACTGAGTAATATGAGATTTTCCCCCTTCCTTCTGGTTTGCTCCCAGCCAATTTGTTTGAAAACTGAAAGACCACGATGTGGAATCAAATTAAGCTCTTCCACATACCAATGCATAGCACATATCCTAGTTCAGTGAGTTGGGCTGGTCAAACTGGTTTGTATAAAATGTAAGGCACCAGTGGGAAAGGTAGAAGGTGAAGAGTTCAAATAACAACAGAAGAAATATTTGAAAAAAATTATGAAAACAGTATGATACAATATAAAGAAGAAAAACAACTCATTACATTTAAAAGCTCCAGGAGCAGACTTAGTTATTTTCATTGTAATATCAATTAAGCAAGGGCTAAAATCCATGTAAAATTATCAAAAGGCACTTATCTTCATTCTAATTAATTTCTTCCTTTTGTTAATTCTGATGATCTCATATTCTACAAACTATAGGTAGGTTATTCTCAAACTCAAATGACCTTTAATTACTTGAATTTATGTTGCCTCCCACACCCCCAGTCACACAATTTAATCTGCATTTCCAGATACTGTCTTAATATAAAACTTTTGTTCCCCCCTACACCTGAATTACTAGCATGTCATATCTAATTATTCACTAATATCTTATGCACGTATAAAAACAGAGATGGAAACCCTTTTATGCTAGTCACGAATCAAAACGATGATTATTTAAAATAGCAACAGCAGCTCATTAAAGGAAACATAGTAAAACAAAAGCTTTGTAGACTTACTTCAGAGAATCATGTTTGTCTATAACCACGTTTCCCTACTAAATCTGAAGACAGTTAAAGACAAATTTCTCAGAGGTAAACCAGGTGCATGAGCTGAAAAATTATATAGCATTCTTTTTTTAAAGAAAATTCTGTTATGGAAGACTTAGGGGAGTTTCTATATATTTTATGGGGGAAAAGAGCTGAAAATTTGGGCCATTAGACTTTTAAAATTCATAAATTTTTGTATTTATTTTTAGACAAAGACTGAAGAAGTTATTGTGATTTGTTCTTGACCAAAGATGTGGTATATATACCAAAAAACTAACTTTCTTAAGTAGCATATATGAAACAAGAATTAAAAAACTTAATTTTGTGTCTGTTTATGTTTGTAAAGCTATCTGACAGAATGGAGAGAAACTAGGAGTGACTGGTAATACTCTGCTACAAGGTGACAGCAACGTCATGCAGAGTTAAAAACTGAGCTAGAAACCAACATCAATAAAAACGGCAACAATGGCTGTTGGCAATAGTTTATATAATTCAGAAGCTGGATACTTCTGAAAGTTTTAAATTAATCATAGTATTGAATAAATGAATATAAAAATATAGCTTATGGATTATTGGAGAACTTCAGACATTTCTGGGTTGTGTAGTAGACGAGTCTCAATCAGCCATGACCAATTTATCAGAAGTGGGAACTTACTGCATTCAGTATTGTATAGAAAAACTTGACCTAATAAACCAATGACATTCAGTGCATATGAAACTCCACCTTTGGCATTTACAATTTTATTTTATTTCTAAAGCCAAATAAAATATTTTAAAATGATAATGGCAAGTTTTGAAGGGGTTACTTACTGTCCAAGAACACTGAAGATGTTAGAGATGAATTTGGGACATTTGTGATTATAAGTGCTCCTTTGCCCCTACCCGGCTGCAGAGGAGGCTGTCTAAAATAAAGACAAACTAAAACACCTTTATTTTTCATTTCTGACACACACAGTCCCACAGCATGTGCAGGTTCTGTTATATCAACAAAACACTAGAAAAGGGGTTATTATGTTGTTGACGCTATGGATTTATGTTGCTGCCATGTCCAGCATCACTGGGATACTGTCTAGCAAAAGGAATAGCTTTTTAGAAATCTTGTAATATTACAATATCAGTACTGACTGCCAACCTGAAAAGAACTGTCATGTTAGTGAGCACCCTAAAAGAGCCCAGTTTCCCACCCTCTACCATCCAACAAACTGACAAGACTTGATCTGAAGATACAAATTTACAGTGTTACACAGGAGCATGGAGCTTTCCATACTTCTGTAACTCTGCACAAGTTGTCTCCCCCCTTACCAAGCTGAGGTGAATACTAGAGCAGGGTTTCTCACACTTCATTCTACCACAACCCCCTTCTGACAACAAAAATGACTGCATGACCCCAGGAAGGGGGACTGAATTCTGAGCCCCACCACCCTGGACAGCAGAGCTGAAGCCTGACCCCCATCGACCTGTAGGGGAGGGAGGCAAAGCTTGATGGCTTCAGCGCCGGGCAGGGGGACTGTAACCTAAGCCTCGCCATCCAGGGCTAAAGCAGAAGCCTGAGCTCTGCTGCAGAGGGCTGAATCCTTCTGGCTTCAGCTTCCACCCTGGGCAGTGGGGCTCAGACTTTGGCTTCGGCCCCAGAAAGTCTAATGCTAGCCCTGGCGAATCCATTAAAACAGGGTCAAACCCACTTTGGGGTCCCAACCCACAGTTTGAGAACAGCTGGACTAGAGCATCTGATTTCAGAGCATAAGGAGGTGATATCTGAAAGTAAAAGAAAGCATAGTTTCATATGTAATACAGTTGAATGTTGCATTGGAGAACTGGATTCTATTACTGCCTCTTTCAGAGAGAGTTCTTATGTGATGCTAGGCAAGTCAATACAAAAAAAAAAAAAAAAAAAAAGCTTTTCATGGGTGGTCACTGATTGCGTCTTCCTCATTTTCTGGGTACCCAACTTGATACTCTATGGTCTGGTCTGCAGAAGTGTTGAGCACTCACATCTGCAAATGAAGTCACTAGGAGCTGTGTATAAATATATACAGTATGATATAATTCTAAGTACTCTGAAAAATCAAGTCCTAGGCACTCAGTGGTCAAACTGGGAACCCAAAATTAGTGAAATTAGTGGACCCTTTTAACCTTAATATCTCCGTGCCTTCATTTCCCACATGTAAAATGGGTGACCCGATGTGTGTTGTAAAATTAAATTCATCAATGTTTGCCAAGTACTCACATACTATAGTGATGAGCATCACAGCAAAAAATATGAGGAAATTAATAATTCTGTATCCAGATCAGAATTAGACTAACATATGGTAAACAAGGTTTGGGACTACATATTGAACAATGAAGATAAAACAAAATATTGAATAGCTGCGCAATGAACACTATCTATTTTGTGCACAGAATGAGGCAGGGGTCACATTGAAAAATATAGTATGCAATCATTAAAGATTGAATCACACTATATGTAAACAGAGACAAATTAAGGTGCTTGACATAGCAACTTTAATGTTCTTTTAATGTGATTTTTGTATGCAATATTATCTAGTTTCTGATAACATTGTCCATCACTGCAATATCTGAATACCTATGCAAAAGTGCTTCTTTTGGACCACAGAAACATTTTCATACACAGCTCCCATTTCTTAGATCCATAGTTTTCTCAGACCCTTTATTTCTTTCCACTGTACATGGATGTTCATAACGAAGGCCCTAATAATAAAGGAAACCGATTTTTCTATTGTAGGCAATATGCACCTTTGGCTAGATTTTTTGTTTATAAAAAGTTGAAGACTTCAGTGACATAGTAGTTGGCATGCAAAGATAGATAAATCAAAAGCTGAAGTAATGGGATAATCCTAGTGACATTTTTCCCTATCACTATACATGATCTAACATAATACGTGCATAAGCCAAGACTTTTAAAAAAAAATACACACAAATTGTTTAAACCAAAATGACTGCTCTGGTATTTGTAAAGAAAACTAATCTCATAGACTTTAAGGTCAGAAAGGACCATTATGATCATTTAGTCTAACCTCTTGCACAATGCAGGCCACAGAATCTCACCCACCCACTCCTGCAACAAATCTCTAACCTATGCTTGAGTTACTGAAGTCCTCAAATTGTGATTTAAATACCTCAATGTGCAGAGAATACTCCAGCAAGTGACCTGTGACCCACGCTGTAGAGGAAAGCAAAAAACCTCCAGGGCCTTTGCCAATCTGCCCTGGAGGAAAATTCTTTCCATATCCGAAATATGGCGATCAGTTAAACCCTGAGCATGTGGGCAAGACTCACCAGCCAGCACCCAGGAAAGAATTCTCTGTAGTAACTCAGATCCCACCTCATCTAACATCCCATCAATGAGTTTCACAGGAGTGCATCATGAGCAATGGATTTTATTTATTAGTTGATTAGGTGTTTTCAGCATTGGGAGAAAGGAGTTCTTGTTTTAATTCCATTTTGTTCACACAAGAAATACTGCAAATGAAGTGTCTTATCTATTTAAATGTTCTTCTGTTAACTGAATATAAATTTAAACCATTAAAATACTATGCAGGCTTTAGCTGCATAATTGTTGCTAACATCAAATAGAACCAGGCAACTAACAACTTGTGCAACACTTTGAAATTTTAGGACTGGAATCAATAATATACTCCTAAAAACTGTTATTCTCCCTCCACTCAAAAAACTTCCCAAATTCGTTAGTACCTGTAGCTGTGCTTTCAGAAGCTGTTGGCTGGTAATTTTATTTTTTAGCTGCATCATTTTTTCAATTCGTTGGTTAACTTGTTGATCTTTCTTAAGCTCATTTTCATAAAATCTAGAACCCTATCAGAAAAATAAATAGTTAAGATACATTTGAAAGTTCATTATTTTCCTTATAATCTTACAATAACTGAACAGTAAAAGAAGATGCAATTTGTCTGCTAACAACTAATTTAAATGGAAAAAACAGCACTGAAATAAAATGGACCGTTGTTTCCAATCCTATCAGCGAAGCAGATACAGCCTTATGATATGTTGGGTTCTGTATAGTTTAAGGATTTCTTTCGCATATTATATATATTTTGGATATTCACATAATTGAGGTATACACACAAAAAACAACTGTGGTACTTAGATTACATGAAGTTCATATTCTTCCTTCCCTCCGCCACGCAGAATTTAATATAATTCTGAGGAAACCGGCTAGGCTCCAGAAAGGCAGGGACATGTCCTGATGTGTGATGATGCAATTCGAAAAACATTAGATAGATCAGAGAGATGTCAAAATAACTCAAAAGAAATAAGTTGCTTGTACTCTCTAGGCTATTTTCTGTTATATCTTGAAAGATACTGAATGCAAAAATTGAAAATTGACCTCAGACATTTTTACTTTTCATGTGCAGCATTGGTCCATATGGTCTCATCTGGAGAAAACTAATGCCATTATGTAAGTCAATGGTACAACCTCATCTGGATTACTGTGTGCAGTACCTGTCACCCAATCTCAGAAGGATATTGCAGAATTAGAAAAAGTTTAAAAGAGGGTAATGGAAATGTTCAGGGGTATGCAAAATCTCCATATGACGACAGATGGAAAAGATTGAGATCACTTATCTTGGAAAGGAAATGAATAAGAGGGGACATGATCAAGGTATGGAAAATAATAAATAATAAAGAGAAGGTAGATCAGGAACTTTGGTTCTCCCTGTCTCATAACACAGGAACAAGGTGATAATCAATGAAAATAAAGGGGCAGATTCAAAACATATTACATATTTTTTCACAGAATGTGCAGTTAAGAGTACAGCACTTATTGCCACAGGATGCCATTGAGGCCAAGAATTTAAGAAGATTCAGAGAGGGACTAGATATTTATGTGATCCAGTTTTATAACAGTTAATGCTAAAAAAAAAAAAAAGTATTGGAAGAGATTAAAACCTCATGCTTCAAGGTTTCAACCAATCTCTGACTAATAGATATTAGGATGAACTTTTCTTCAGTATCAGGCATGCATGCAATCTTCTCTTCCCTCTATAAGCAAACATTAGTGATTGTGCCTATTGGAAAGAAAGTCCCATACTTTTTCTCTTGGTGCTAGTAGTAAATTTTTTTACAGGTATTTAAGATGTTGGTAATTGCTGGCAAGCAACTATGAAATTTGGATTCTCTTATACAGTAGTGATGCAATAATAAGATTGTGTTCCTTACAAGGGCTTTTTTGTTTGTTTTTTGGAGCAGCTGAAAGGGAAGAGAGATTTGGGAGAGTTCCATACAAGAATCTACAGCTATAATACACCTGATACTGTACAGTTTATATTTTCCCCAACAAATGCAGATTTTAAAAGGGCATGAGACTTGTTCTCCTCATTTTACAGTTTTCAAATTCTATCATTCATTTGCCTCCATCTCTCTCTCATTATAATGGCAGCAGCAGTAGCAGTTTTGAAGGAATTATTTTAAAAAATACCAAATGGGATGTCTCTTACAAAGGATTACAGTTTGAGGAAGTGCTGAACAGTAAGATCAGGTGAAATATATGAAAAACTAAACCCTCTGTTTCATGCAAATATCCTTAGCACAGTGAAAAAATGGACAATACAAAAGCAGTCTAGCAGAATTGTTTTTAATGCTATATTTTTCAAAGTTCTCCCTAAAGTATTAGCTCTTCCATAAAGCAACAGTACAGCATTCATTATTTTACCATAATTGTTTAACAACAAATCTAGGTCCAGATTGACCCCTCTTGTAACAGAATATTGTGGAAGTAGGGGAACTCAGAGGTTACCCTTGCTCAGTTATTTCTAGATTGTTTGATGGGAGGACTCTGAAAACCTCACAGATTTGGGGCCTCCTCCCAAGCTCCATAGGAGAAGTACTGACAGGGACTGCACCATTGGAGGTGTAGTCAGCAATAAGGAGTTCTACTGAAAAAGTTTATACAACCGGAAACCATATTAACTTTTCCAGCAAAGCATTCTGCATTGGTTGTGGTGAGAGTGATGAAAAGCAACCTTTCCTGTGTCACTCACATACAGAACAGAGGAGGCTGCCCCCATTTATGCATGCAAAATTAAGAAATAAAAAAGTTAAAACCAAAGCACTAGTGAAAAGGGTTACACAAACGAACCTTGGTGGCCTCCATTATGATTTTATTGATTTTCTCTTTATCCAGTCCTTGCATTCCAGCCTTGTTATCATTGAGGCCCATTCTAAGCAGAAATGCATCATCATCATCAGAAGTGTTAACAATTTTCTTTGTGCTGTCCATAGCGCAACGCAGTAAGTGCTTTTTCAAACTTTAATAACCTAAAAGAGAATATAAGTTACCTACTTCTTTCAAAACTCCAGCTGATGAATAATACAATTTCATAATCACTTTCAATTTTATTAGACACACCAAATACTGAGGTTTAACATGGAATTCTTCAAAGTAGCTCAACTACACACAGTCACCAAACAAAGAAAAGCCTCAACTGTATTAGTGTCTGGAGTAGACCTGCATGGAAAATGATGTATCATCCTGTGAAAATGTTCAAGATTCAGTAATTTTCCTCATTCTACTTTGAAGCAAAAGAAAATCAGAGAGAGAGAGGAACATGAGCCTGGGTCTTCCACACCCCAGATGAGTGCTCTAACCACTGGGCTATTAGCTATTCTGGGTGATTCCTCTCTCTCTTGTTTTGACCAAAAATTCCATCCTGGATTTGAGAAACCTTTACAACATAAGTTTTGTCTAAACTGATACATTCCCACAAAAAGTTTTGGTTCCAACAAACTGGCATTTTCCAACCAAAAAACATGTTTCTTTGAAAAATTTCCAACTAGCTTTATATCTGTTTACTTGGGCTCAAGCAAATGATAAGCATTTAATATGGCCAAATGTCAAGTTACACATCAAGGAACAAAGAACATAGGCCATTCTTGCAGAATGCAGGACTCGATTCTGGGAAGCTGTGATTCTGAAAAAGACTTGGGGTCACAGTGGACAAATATGAGTTTCCTGAACAATACTATAGTCAAAAGGACCAACGCAACTCTTGAATGCATAAACAAGGGAATTTCAAGTAGAAGTAGAGAGGTTATTTTACCTCTGTATTTGGCCAGGTTGTGACCGCCACTACAACACTGCATATAGTTCTAGTATCGAGAGTTCAAAAAGGATGTCGATAAAATGGAGAGGAAGTTCAGAGAAGAGCCATGATAAATGATGAAAGGATTGGAAAACACCTTACAGTGACAGATTAAAGGAGCTCAGTCTAGCTTAAGAAAGAGAAGGTTAAGGGGAGACTTGATCACAGTGTTTAAGAACCTATACGGGAATGGGTTTTTCAGTCTAGCAGACAAAGGTATAACAAGATGGAATGGCTGGAAGTTGAAGCAAGTCAAATTCAGACTAGAAATAAGGTGAACAATTCTTGACAGGGGGGTAATTAACTATTGGAACAACTTCCTAAGGTTTGTGGTGGACTATTCATCACTAGCAATTTTTAAACCAAATGTGGTTATTTCTCTAAAAGATAAGTTGTCACTCAAACAGGAATTAATTCAGGGAAGCCCCATAGGGTTGCCAACTTTCTAATTGCACAAAACCAAATGCCCTTGCCTCGTCCTCTTCCCGGAGGCCCCGCCCCTGCTCACTCCATCCCCCCTCCCTCCATTGCTTACTCTCCCCCACCCTCACTCACTTTCATGGAGTTGGGGCAGAAGGTTGGTGTGCAGGAAGGGGGGAGGGCTCTGACTGGGGTTGCTGGCTCTGGGGTGGGACCAGAAAGGAGGGGTTCAGGGCATGGGAGGGTCTCCAGGCTGGGACAGGAGGTCAGGGTGTGAGAAGGGGTGAGGGCTCCGACTGAGAGTGTGGGCCTTGGGGTGGGGTAGGGAGTTGCGGTACTGGAGGGGGCTGAGGGCTGGGGTAGGGTGTAGGAGGAGGTTTGGGATGCAGGCTCCATCCAGGTGGCGCTTACCTCTGGCAGCTCCTAGGCAGAGGGCCAGAGGACTCTGCACGCTGCCCGCACCTTCAAGTGCCACCTGTGCAGTTCCCATTGGCAACGGTTTCTGGCCAATGGGAGCTGCGAAGCCAGCGCTCAGGGTGGGAGCAGCATGCAGAGCCCCTGTGGCTGCTTCTGCACTAGGACCCGGACATGCAAGCCACTTCTGGGAACCACATGGAGCTAGCCTTAGCCCAGCTGCGCCACCAGCCGGACTTTTAGCAGTTGAAATCCAGATATCTGGCAACCCTAAAGCCCCATGGGCTGTTTGCTACAGGAGGTCTGACTAAACAATCACAATAGTCCTTTCTGAGAGGCAAGTTTTTGTTTACAAAAAAAATAACATTACACTACCAATTTGAAGTAAAGAACATTCCTATGTGCAAAGTGTACTGCATTAGACTTACAGCTGTACAATGGCTTTTCTTGTGACAAGCTATGATTTCAGGCTCATTGTAAAAATAAAATCAAACTGGCACTACTCATCACCATGTTAAATTTATTTTTAAATGTAAATTAAAAGATTTTAAGAACAGAAGGGACAATTATTATCATCTAGCAGCCTGACTTCCTGCATGACACAGGTCACAGAACCTAAACTAGTAATTTCTACATCAAACCATAACTTCTGTTTGAGCTAGAGCATATCTTTTAGAAAGACATCCAGTCTTGATATAAAAACTTGAAGTGATGGAGAATCTACCATGTCCCTAGGAAAGTTGTTCTATTTGTTCATTAACCTCATTGTTAAAAAAAATATATTTTTTTCTTGTCTGAATTTGTACAGTTTCAGCATCTAACCATTGGATCTCATTATGTTTATTTCTGTTAGTATTAAACAGCCAGCTACTATAATGTTTCTTATCCATGTAGGCATTTGCAGATCATAAGCAAATCACCCATAACTTTTACTTGGATACAGTAAGTTAATTGAGCCTCTTAAATCTCTCACTCTCCACGTTTTCCAGCCCTCAAGTCATTCTTCAATACAATGTAAATGAAATGCTGCTGTCACATGATAAAATCTCCTTTTCAGTGGGTTAGCATAAGAAAGCAGAGTTCTCTGAATCACAGCTCAGTATGAGCTCAATAAATAACAGAACATGTATTTATTATTGGAAGAGGGTATAAAGGCAGTTCCCTCCTACTGCTGATTCAAAAAACAATTTTATCTTCTCTCCCAGGGAAAGAGCACCCATCTCCTTAACTTCCTCTCAGTTACTTCCTCAGTCAAGAGTCCTTTCCGTCTGATAGGAGTCACACCCTTTCAAGAGATGTCTCTGGATGTGCTGCACACCCACACCCAGTTACCACAGTAACTCTATTGCACAACAATGGAAAAAAAATGTGCTGGAACTTTTCTAGCAAGATGCATATTTAAAAACTGTTGCTTCTCCAGCTGAGGGGTTAGGAAAGAAGCAGCAGGAACCCCTGCCAAAGACCTGGAGGCAGCCCACATTTGTGTTTAGGCATTTATGGCTGAATCTTCCACCTGAAATGATCACATACGGTTCATGGAGCGGAAGGATTCCTCTGTATGTTAAATACTCAGAAGACTGACCCAAAAGCATCACTAATTAATTAATTTTTAATCTTGTGGTTTTTAACTCATTCTTAGGATTCTTGAGCTCTTGGCAGCATAGCATTCTGTTCACATTTAGAAGGTTATGTTTCCAATTGTATTAGAAATGAAAGCTGAGAGTTTCTGCAAAATTTTATGAGTAACACTAATCAAGGTGCTTCTTTATTCATTGTGAGCAAATGGATTTATCAAATCTTTAAGCACATGCATTTGTTTCCCTTATTTTCTATAATCATGGTGGTGTTCATTTTTGCTGATTTTTTTCCCCTTGGAACAGGAGACCAACTACATTTCTGTAGTAGAGCAAGTTATATTTTTTAAATATAAAAGTTCTGATTAAAAAAAATCTGAAGTTTTAATTATATTCAGTGCATTCGGTTTATTATTTGTGACATTTTTTCAGAAGAGCCAAGACCAGCTGAGTAGCAATCTGTGTGTTTTTTGGCTCTAGCCTGTCTGAGCACAGAACAGGAGTTACTGAGACAAAGCAGACATCAGACGAACCCCTTGGATGCTCTGGGCCAGCTGGGAGTGGGGAGTACCAGGCAGACCTGAGACCAGCTCAGTAGTGCTGAATGACTTGGAAGCATATTTTCATACTCTCTCCCCTGGTTGGAGCAATCAATCACACTGTTGGGAACCACTAGCTCTGCAACTGTAACAGAGTAGCTGGTCTTCCCAGCTCAAGCCAAAAACACTGTTCCTCACGTTTCAGTGATCACACTAAAGTCTGTGCAAGGTTAACTATCATTTCCATTTCAGTCAGTCCAACAGTAGTCATACTGGTACTGGCAATGCCTGGTTGTGAGAATGTGTGGGAAAGAAAAGCAATTTAGAAGCCACACAGACAATAGACATTATAAATACCAATGGATGTAATGACTTTTCTCCACAGGAGATGCCTCATCAGGCCTATATTTTAGATAATTTCTCTCTCTCCTTACCTCCTTCCTTTTCCCACTCCAGTCTTTGTGGCTTCTTCCATGCTCTGCTTCCTGCCATTGGTGAGTGTGGGGGGCGTCCTTTCCCCAACCTCCCCACATTCACTTGCGGCGGGAAGTGGAGCAGCTCAGCCCCATCCCGTTCCACTCTGCCACCTCCCAGCCGCGGCATTCCGCTTCCCGCCACAGGTGAGTGCAGGGAGGTTGGGGAAAGGACATCCCCCGTACTCACATGCAGCGGGAAGCGGAGCACTGTGGCTGGGAGCTGGCAGAGTGGAGCAGGCTGGGGCTGGGCTATTCCACTTCTGCTGCTGCTGGCGAGTGTGGGGGGATCCCTTCTCCCAAGCCCCCTCCACCGAGTGACATGGCTGGGGCTGGGGCGAAGAAGCAGAGAGGGCTGCTCCCGGCACCCCGCTAATCCCCCAGGCCACTCTGGGACTGTAGGACCCCCAAAAGTGCCCTCCAACAGCTCCTGCCCCCAGGCCCTGGGGGCGGGGGGAAGCCCCTGACTGCCCCTGAGACCCTCTGCCCCTTATCAAACCCCTTGGCCCTGGTCTGACCAGGCACCCTTAACACGCTGTCAGAGCTTTACTGCGTTGTATGCGAACCCGCGTTATATTGGGACGCGTTATATTGGGGTAGAGGTGTACTTAAATAATTAAGTACATAAATATCAATTAATAGCTTAATTAGAATTGAGAAAAAATAATTTATTGGAACATGAATTTAGTTCTCCACAGGAGTTACAGACGCACAAAACAGAAAAGGTGAGTCATAGGTAAAATAGCTGTCTAGTGGGACAAACAGAAACTGAAGACCATTTTGTTTACAGAAAGGCATGTCCTTAGGAAAAAAAGACATCAGCTCAATGCACTCAAAGACAAAAAGACAATGCACTCACATGAACTGTGGAAGCAATAATAAACCAACAGGCACAGCATTGTCAAATCAAAGTAGTGGGAGATCTACCAGTGTAAACAGAGTGAAAAGAACAAATTTAAACATGTAAAGAAACACAGGAGGGAGAAAACTTATGACATAGCAAAAACAAAGCTGAAGGAACAAAATGTTGCTGATATCAGTGCAGAAACTGATAAGGAGTAAAGGTTTAAATGGACCTATGAAAATTAACTATAAGAATCCTTGTCTGACTTTAAAACACAGTGAGATTAAAGTTTATGACAACTTGAAAAAGGGTGCAAAGATTTATGGTTTGAAGAAACATAAATGAACATATTCTACTCAGAACAGGAGGCAGAGTAGATGGCTACACAGAACAATGTATTTCGGGGGTGCTGCCACCGCAAGAAACCTCCGTAAGATTGCACTGTTTCCCTTATAGCATTCGATGCAAGGGATGCTAAATATCTCTTCTTAGTGTCCTATTGTGTAGAGTGTGGGATCAGAGAAACCCATGAAGACAGTCAGCCTGCAATTGAGCACCAACCTATTACTCCAATTATTTGGGAGTAGGGTGGCCTGATGTTTCGATTTTATAAGGACAGTCCTGGCATTTGGGGCTTTGCCTTATATAGGCATCTATTACTCCCCACCCTGCGTCCTGATTTTTCGAACTTGCTATCTGGTCACCTTAGTTTGTTTACATTTACAGGAGATAATGCTGCCCTCTTCTTATTTACAATGTCACCAGAAAGAGAGAACAGGCATTTGCTTGGCACTTCTGTAGCTGGCATTGCAAGGTATTTACGTATCAGATATGCTAAACAGAAGTCTTAAAAGAGCAACACTCTGATGCGGAAACTACAGGTAAACCCGAACTAACCTTCTGCTGGTGGCATCTGACTCAGATAATGAAAATGAACATGCATCGGTCTGTATTGCTTTGGCTTGTTATCAAGCAGAACCAGTCATCAGCATGGCCCCATGTTCCCTGGAAGCATGAAGGAACATATGAATCTTTAGTGCATCTACCAAATAAATACCTTGCAATGCCGGCTACAATAGTGCATGCAAACATCTGTTCTCACTTTCAGGTGACATTGTAAACAAGAAGTGGGCAGCATTATCTCCTCCAAATGTAAACAAACCTGTTTGAGTGATTGGCTGAACAAGAAGTAGGACTGAATGGACATGCAGCCTCTAAAATTTTACAGTTTTATTTCAGAATGCAGTTTTTTTGTACCTAATTCTACATTTGTAAGTTCAATTTTCATGATAAAGCAATTGTACTATAGTACTTGTATTGGGTGAATTGAAAAATAGTTTCTTTTGTTTTTTTACAGTGCAAATACCTGTAATAAAAAAATATAAAGTGAGCAGTGTACACTTTGTATTCTGTATTGTAATTGAAATCAATATATTTGAAAATGTAGAAAACATCCAAAAATATTTAAATAAATGGTATTCTGTTAATGTTTAGCAGTGGAATTAATCGTGATTATTTTTTGAATTGCTTGACAGCCCTACTAAAAAAATAAAGGGAAAGCAACATTTTTCTTCTGCATAGTAAAATTTCAAAGTTATATTAAGTCAATGGTCAGTTGTAAACTTTTGAAAAAAACAACCATCATGTTTTGTTCAGTTACAAATATTTCAGTTATCAACAAACCTCCATTTCCAAGGTGTTCGTAACTCTGAGATTCTACTGTACAAACAGGAAAAAGAAAACCTAAAATAATACTGCCAAAACTAGTAAGTTTGATGGAGACTGTGTCATGGTGCAGGCCTGTATTGAAGTTTGTTGGCAAGCTGCGTTTCACTCATGGTGAAATGGACAGTTGTGAAGAAATATTAGGACTCGAAAGTCATCCAAGTAGGGAGAAAGCTTTGGAGAGAATCTATTTCCAGACAAGATGACTCAAAGCACACATCATATTTTGCATACACCTCTGTCAAGAAAAGCAAATGTGTTGCATTTTAACCATCACAGTAATCAGACTTGAGACCAAAAGAAAAAATTTCTAGTGAGTTGAAAAAAACTACCCAAAAAATTCTACTGTTAATTCGTACACCCAAAAACCCACCCCAAAAACTGTCCTGGAATTGCATTTTGTGAACAAGGACTCATCTATGTACCAAATAAACAAACAAAAACCTAAACAAAAAACAAAAACACGTAATGGTGGAAATAGCAAATAGGATTTTTGCAGTCATTCTTTCTTGGAAAAAAGAAAAACCTGTTCAGTTTTAGAAGGACTAAAGTCAGGAGCCCCATTTCATGATTTCTTCACAATTCCAATAACACTATTAAATGACAACAAAAACATATAATTAAAACTTGACACTTGGCATCTTTACTGCATGTCCATAAAGTAAGCTCCTGATATCTTCACAAGTAAAAATAGATTTAACTATTCTTTTACCTCTGCTTTTACTTTTGTAAAATATGTCTATTTTCAAACGAGAACAAGGCAAAAGTATAAGAGTTAACTTAACACACATGTTGGGAATGAAAAAAAAACGACTGGATAATTGTACACATTCCCCTATTACTGCAGGATTTAATCCACAGACAGAGGGCATATCAATGTAAAACTGATATTGCCTTTGATCCTAGTGAAAAAAAGCCAACATGTAGCAATGAGTGCAACTCTTATTAATGTTAAAAAAGAATTCTACAGATACACCAAAGGGACAAGAGACACACTACAATTAACTAAGTCAGAAGGAAAAGGATTAACTTTCATTCAGTTTTGACTGCAAGGGATCATTGTGCATACAGAACAAGAGATACAAATGGGATAGGGAACTCTGAAGTTAATAGTACAAATGAGTTTTCAAAGAGAAACAGAATAAAAGATGGAAATTTACCCTGGGTTCCCATCAATGCAACACCTAATCAGGGACGGCTATTGATCTATACAAGATACCACTTACAGTTGGGATCTAAGTGTTTTACAGTCATGCAGCCCAGGGATCAAAGGCTAAAACCAGGAATTGAGCTTTCCTTTCCCTAGTGACAGAGTGTACTATACAGCTACCCAATTTTTTTTTAAATAAAAACTGAACATTATAAATAGCCTTCTGTGAAGTACTGTTAAAATCCAAAGGGCTCTATATGGTGGAAAAATCTCTTACATTTGTGTTTAACAGAATTGTTGATTCCTTAGCAGATTATAAACTTCTGGGATACATTTGGCAATAATCACATCTACGGAGCTATTGGCTGCAAATTAAGTTGCTAGAGGACCACTTAACTCAGGCTTACTGTATCCTGCTGTGAAATGGAGGAAGGTTGTTTTTTTTCCTCTTCACTTCACAACCCATGGCTCCATTGCCAATAATGTACATTTACAGAATAAGCAGCAAAGAATCCTGTGGCACCTTATAGACTAACAAACGTATTGGAGCATGAGCTTTCATGGGCAAATACTCACTTCGTTGGATACATGTAGTGGAAATTTCCAGGGGCAGGTACATATATGCAAGCAAGAAGCAGGCTAGAGATAACGAGATTAGTTCAGTCAGGAAGAATGAGACCCTCTTCTAGCAGTTGAGGTGTGAAAACCAAGGGAGGAGAAACTGCTTTTGTTTTTAAATCTCCTACAGGTTTTTGTATATTACCATTCCTAATATCTGATTTGTGTCCATTTATCCTTTTCCGTAGGGACTGTCCAATTTGGCCGATGTACACAGCAAAGAGGCATTGCTGGCATATGATGGCGTATATTACATTGGTGGATGTGCAGGTGAATGAACCGGTGATGGTGTGGCTGATCTGGTTAGGTCCTGTGATGGTGTCGCTGGTGTAGATATGTGGGCAGAATTGGCATCGAGATTTGTTGCATGGATTAGTTCTTGAGTTACTATGGTGTGGTGTGTAGTTGCTGGTGAGAATATGCTTCATAACCTAAGTCGTGCAGAACATAATGCCATTCATAGCCTCAGAAACCACCCTGACATTATAATCAAAGAGGCTGATAAAGGAGGGGCTGTTGTCATCATGAACAGGTCTGACTACCAAAAGGAGGCCACCAGACAACTCTCCAATACCAAATTCTACAGGCCACTTCCTGGATATACGGACACAAATCAGATTTTAGGAATAGAAATATACAAAAACCTGTAGGAGAACACTTCAATTTCTTTGTACACACAATAGCAGATTTAAAGGTAGCCATCCTGCAGCAAAAAAACTTCAGTACCAGACTTCAAAGAGAAACTGCTGAGCTCCAGTTCATCTGCAAATTTGACACCATCAGCTCAGGATTAAACAAAGACTATGAATCGCTAGCCAACTACAAAAGCAGTTTCTCCTCCATTGGTTTTCACACCTCAACTGCTAAAAGAGGGCCTCATCCTCCCTGATTGAACTAACCTCGTTATCTCTAGCCTGCTTCTTGCTTGCATATATATACCTGCCCCTGGAAATTTCCAGTACATGCATCCGACGAAGTGGGTATTCACCCACGAAAGCTCATGCTCCAATACATCTGTTAGTCTACAAGGTGCCACAGGACTCTTTGCTGCTTTTACAGATCCAGACTAACACGGCTACCCCTCTGATAATTTACAGAATAGTTATTTTAAAAATCTGGCACAATTCACACAGTAATTTGTCACATTATGGTTTTCTTAGGTACCTGATTACACAGAATCCTTCAAGAGCAGAATCTTTTCAGTTTTTTTTTACATATTTATCACAAACACCTGGAGTGTAATATTGCCCCCCACACCTTAAAGTCACTGGCAAAACTCCCATTTGACTTCAATAGGGCTAGGACTGCAGCCAGAAGTATGAAAATGTGCCCAACCTCACAATTAGTTTATCAATATTAATATATTACATACAAAAACTGTGTGAGGAGTATTAAGTTTGCAAAGTTAAGCACTCAAAAGTTAGAAAATGCAGCAATGAAGTTGCTCACGCAACCTTAATTCACCCACCTCCCCTTCGGCAAATGCATTAGATACAGGCTTTAATTCCTTGATCACAGGCTATTTTTTTTCCACAGGGTGGATGAAGCTCAATGAACGTGCAGCTATTCAATATTTACTTTTATCATCATCAGTGAATGTGTGATGTCATGCCTTATTTACTGCACACAATCCCAACTCTATATTGAATATTGAGCTATCAGTCTCTTTGTGGGCTTTTTTATGGTGCTCATAGTAATATCTGATTTAGTGAATTTCTTTTCATCCCTATTATCATTTGCATTTTACACCTGGGGAATTATGGCACAGAGATTAAATTGTCAAAACTGTTCACTGATTTTGCGTACCCAACTTGAAGCGTCTTATTAAAAAAGCTTTAGTTTGCTATTCAGTCCTGCTTCACTTCTTGAGCAACATCCACGTGTGCACTGAATGGAACCTGTTTGGAGAATTTTACTTTAAATTCTACTGAGCATATCCAAATGGTGATTTTCAGTGTCTTATAATTCTGCTAATTGTATGGATTTTCACAAGGACAGCAAAAGGCACATCCTGGCCCAGGGCAATGCCCCTGCTGAATTTCAAGTCTCTGCTCCAAAGCTTGGAGGCACTAGACCTTTTAGTAAAACACTTGTAGGAATTTTTCAACTTTGGGAAAATAACATATTTTTCTTTAACATCCTTCATGGCAATAGATGAACCATTTTACCTGGAATTTATGGGGGTGTGGTGTGGGTGGGAGTTCAGACTCGGATAGACACCTGGAATAGGAAATTTCAGCCCAAATGGTTAAGTTTTGCAAATTTACAAGCAACTGAAAAGAGTCTTCTAATGGAAAGTATTAAGCAATGTCAGTTCCACCTATAATTACACAGGCATGAGTTCAGAAATATACTGGAATTTCTCAGATGAAGAACGTACATAACATTAAGGCCTTTACGTAAATAGGCATGTGAAACATTATCCTAAAGAAATCCCCAGCTACCAGTACCAGAGATTAAAAATCAGACAAGAATATTTACCTTTTAAAAAAAAATCCCACAATTAAATAATTCATTTTTAGTTAAACACTAAAGCCGCATTCATGCTTAGCTCAATCAAACATCAGAAAAGAGTTAAATACCACACCGATTACAATGCACAGCCATAAGGGCGTGGGGATAAATCAGTGTTCTTTTGGGATTCAGAAAGCAGTGAATTATCCCAATAAATATATTTGTCATGACAATTTTACTGTTCCTCCTCCCCACTTTGCTACACTCCTGGGGCAGGCAAAGGACTCAAGAGCCAAGGCAAATAACAAGGATAGCAGGCAAATAGGCTAAGTGCCTCAACATAATGCTATGAAAGGAAGTAATTGATAATCACAGCTTTTCCTTTAACTTAACAGATTGATCAGACTGCAAGCTGTCAAAAGCTCAACTTTTTGGTTTTTTGTGTGTGGTGGGGATGTAATTCAGTCTTACCACATTAACAACTTTTCACTGCTAAAAATACAATATGCTAAAACATTAACAGATATTATTTTGGATCTCTGAGAGGTAGGTTCCTACTAGTCCATTTGCTTAGAGTGTGTTTTATAAAAGTAAAGAAACTATGTGGCACTTACATCCTGGACTGGAGAATAGAGATCAGAGCTTTGGTGTTAAACATACTTGAACCAAGTTCAGAGAAGGGTACAAAATTAAGCTTCATCACATACGTGAGGAGAGCATATTCTTGGGCAAAAGTACTAGGTACAATCCTCCACGAGTGAGTCCTACACATCTCATGCACCTGCTTCCTTACTTTCTGCAGGATATAATAAAAACGAAGTATAGATGGAGACAAGGCAAAGGTCTAAGGAGATGAGGGCCATATAGGGACACTTCCCATCATTACATAATTAAATTACAACCATCCTAGTACAGGAATAAGCTGATCTTGATAAATGTACATAAAACAGAAAACATAAGTCAATAGACCCATGCAGGTTCCCCAAATGCATAGTTCTGATTACTTGCTGAATCTCTAGGGCAGCAACAGAAGAGATATGTCCATCTGTTTCTGTTAGTCAGAGTTAGGAAAATTCAATACTATTAAAATATTTATTAAGAATTTACATATTGGAAAGTTATTCTGCCAAGTCTAGCATTTTGTTGAATTCAAACTACCATATTTGATTTATCCTTTATTTGGATGTATACATATTTTAACCCAGTGGTCACTAAAAGTTTAGTGGGGCTGTCGCTAAGGCAGGCTCCCAGCCTGCCCCATGCCCTAGCGCGGCCCTGGCAGGCGGAAAAGGGGCAGGGGTCTCTGCACTTGCACCCACATGTAAGCACGGCCCCTGCAACTCCCACTGGCCGGAAACAGGAAACTGTGGCCAACGGGAGGTGGAGGGTGGTGCCTGCAGAGGACAGCGCATGGAGCCAGGGGCTACAGGGGCGCATTGGCCCCTTATGGGAGTTGCATGGGGCTAGAGCAAGCAGGGAGCCTGCCTTAGTCCTGCTGCACTGCTGACTAGGAGCCGACCAAGGTAAGTGCTGCCCGGCGGGAGCCCGCACCCCAACCCACAGCCCTGAGCCCCCTCCCGGAGCCAGCACCCTATGCCCCTTCCTATACCCTAA
Organism: Gopherus evgoodei; assembly: GCF_007399415.2. NCBI lineage: Eukaryota > Metazoa > Chordata > Testudines > Testudinidae > Gopherus > Gopherus evgoodei. The sequence goes on along the minus strand of NC_044327.1, from coordinate 88,788,329 downwards.
ACCCCCTTCTGTACTTCAAGCCCCTGACTCAGCTGAGCCCCCTCCCAGAGCTAGCACCCCAAACCCCTCCTGCACCTCGAACCCCTGCCCCAGCCCTGACCTCCCTCCTGGAGCCAGTACCCCATACCCCCTCCTACGCCCCAACACTCTGCCCATCCCGGAGCCCCCTCCTGCACTCCAAGTCCCTCCCAGAGCCCACACACCCCTCCTGCACCTCAACACTTTGCCCCATCCTGGAGCCATCTCCTGCACCCAAACTCCCTCCCAGAGCTTGCACCCCTCACCCCCTCCTGTACCCCAACACTCTGTCCCATCCCAGAGCCCCCTTCTGCACCCAAACTTCCTCCCAGAGCTTGCACCCCTCACCACCTCCTGCAGCCCAACCCCTGCCCCAGGCTCAGCCTGGAGCCTCTTCCCACACCCCGAACCTCTTGGCCCCAGCACAGAGCCTGCACCCCCTCCCAAACCCCAATCCCCTGCCCAAGTCCGGTGAAACTGAGTGAGGGTGTGGGAGAGCGAGGGATGGAGTGAGTGGGGTGGGGCTTCTGGGAAGGGCGAGATAGCTCCTGGGTAGCACTTAAATTCAGAAAGTGATCTTGTGCATAAAAAGACTGGAGACCACTGTTTTAACCTAAAATAATAACATTGTAGTCCAGATTTCTCTCTGATTGATGCCTATGCGCCTAATGTATCTCACCCTTTGCTATTGAGGATTCCTGTACAAAAAGAACACTGGCTGATAGGCTCAAAAGTAACCTCCTCTTTAAGCCCTCTAAAAATAGTTTAATCATTATAAGGGGAACAGCTATCAGCTGTGTTAAACCACAGACAAACAAAGACACATGCCAATATGCAGGTCACAGGGTCACAAGCTCCAATCTTTTGATCCACAGAGGTTTGAAATTTACAACAGCTCTGGTTTCTGAAGAACTGGGAAAACAGGATTCTTGTCAGTTTCAATCCCCTGTTGATTTACAAGACTAGAACTGGCAGAAAGCACTGATGGATAGTGACAGACAGTGGGTATGGCTACACTTGAAATTTCAAAGCGCTGCCACAGCAGCACTTTGAAGTGTGAGTGTGGTCGGAGTGCCAGCGCTGGGAGAGAGCTCTCCCAGCGCTGCACGTAAACCACATCCTCTATGGGTGTAGCTCTCCCAGCGCTGGGAGCACACTGAGGCTTTACAGCGCTGTATCTTGCAGCGCTCAGGGGGGTGTTTTTTCACACCCCTGAGCGCGAAAGTTGCAGCGCTGTAAAGTGCCAGTGTAGCCATGGCCAGTAGCTTGTATGCGTACACAAACTTAACATCCTCAGTTTGCTGTTGACTCATTCAGATGAAGAGCTGAGATTGTTACATGTTTGTAGCCTATGTTTTAGAGGTAGTAATGAAAAATCTAAAGAAATGTAAATATTTTATCCCAATTTTGTATTGCAAAATTGTAAATTGCTAAGGATGTGATATGCTGATACAGCTGAATATATGAATATAAAACTGGGCCAAGATTTTCAGACAGGACTAGTGATTTTGGGTGCTGAAGTTGAAATGTCTTAATGAGACCTGATTAAAAGAACAGTTGGCTCAGTATTTTCTGATAATCAGGCCCTCTCAGAGATGTCTGAAAGCATGTCTCTTCTGAAACATAGTATTTGAAAACAAACAATAATAAAGAAAAAATGTCAATGATTATGGTATCATCTATTATTAAATTATTTGAACTCCACTAAGTGCTGTCCACATACATATCAATACTCCCAAGATAAGGCTGTATCAGGTCCTATTATAAGCTCAGTTTTTAGCTCCTTTATAATTTTGGCTAGAAAAATTGGTTTGGCTTGAAGATTTCCATATTTACTTTGAGGACAAAGAATTGTTTTGTTATCTGCAGTTTCTCCTTCTGTCTCAATTTTTATATAGCATTACAATACTTCTTCAAATGAAATCCACTGGTTTGCAGTATACAGATATGCTTATCAATATTATTTAATATATCTGAACCACAGAAAACAAATGTTGAATAATTTGTAATATAGCCAGAAAAGGTTACTTAAAAAATTGCCATGATCAAAATTCACTAGCAAAGGGCATGCCAAAAGGTGTACAACCACTTGCAATCTCGTTTGTACAGAAAAATGTACAATTATACTCTGCATATTCTTTCAGCAAAAGAACTTCTAAAATATTTCATTTTTCACTTTAAAACATTCCTAAATTGTGTTCTCTTTTCTGGAAAGAAATCACATTTTCAAAAATATTAAAAGCAGTTTAAATATCAGAGAAAAATTTTGCTTTTTAAACAAACTGTTTAAAGGACAGCCTTTTAAATGGTTTTAAATGTCAGAACAATTATCAGTTGATCTCTCTGAAAGAACACAGGATCCTGAAGGCTCCACGTCAACCTGTCTTTATGCAGGATTTGGAAAAAGAAGATCAAGAGTCATATAGGGAAACGGGACAGTAATCGGAAAATAAGAAAAAGATAGAAGCTCTGAAGAAAAAGTGAGTGAACCAATCATTCATACATTTAAAACTTACTCTTTTTAAAGATAAATCATGATCACTAGAGCCTTGTGTGGATACAAAATTTGTATCTGCATCTGATCCACGATCTGCAGAAATAAAGCAGATATCTGCAGATTTGCAGGGCTCTAATGATCATCTGTTACAAATGTCATGCTTTATTTAATAGAACTATGAAATGCTATTTTGTATTTAATTTTCTTGTATTTTATCAAATACATCATAATTATGGAGCAACAGTAGCTACTCCACGATTGATGCTAGTTTCCCATTATAAAACTAGCTTTTAAGCTCCTCACAACTTCCATCTAGGAGACCAGAAGGAACAGGGATTGGAGTAGGGAACCAAGCGATCACATGGACCCTGGTCTGAAAATGGGGGTTCTGGAGGAGAAGCTAAGAATGGGCATGGAACAGAGGTAGGAGACCAAGGGAAGTAAGACATGGAAAGCAAATGCTGGAGACCAGAAAGGCCATGAGAGAGTGTAGCGCACTGAGGGAGGCATGAACAAGGCTGCACAGGGGACTAAAACGGAGCATGGAAAAGAGGATAAGGGTACCATGAAAAATAAAAAGGTGCATGGAAGAAAAGAAAGGTATGGGAATATCTGGAAAGGAATGTAAAGCACTGGGAGACATATGGGGCACAGGACCTGGAGATGGCAGAACATGAGACATTGAAGAGATGTGATAGGGACTAAAGTAGAGCATGGAGACAGTTACAAAGAATCAGGAAAAGGCGCTAAGAAGAATGGAGGGGACCAGGATAAATCATCGAGGGGGTGAGTTACAGGTAAAAGTGTGAATAAAAGCTTTAAATGTTTACAATGTTTTAGAATGAAGGGTTATATGGCTGTGGAAAGGCCAGACATTGTACCATTGGGGTGTTTTTGAAGGTGGACTTTAAAAAAAATAATAATAAAAAAAAGCCAATGTAAAAAAAAAGCCAGACTCAAATCAAACACTTTCAATCTTAATTCTTTTTTTTTTTAAACTTTGTTTATTTGGGCCCCTGCCTGTAAGATGTTAAAATAACGTTTGACCATAAGATTCATTACATGCACAATTTTACATTAGATGTAAAACTTGCTTGAATGAGGATATGTTTTTCTGTCAGTTTTGCCAACCTGGAAGTAATTCTATTTTTGGTACTCAGTTTCTGTTCATAGTATATGTTTTGTTAACCCTTTTCTTCTTTATATTTAGGCCAGGTCTTCACTATAAACTTGTATCAGTATAACTATGTCACTCCAGCGTGTAAACAATTCTCATGCCTGAGCGAAGCAGTTATACCACCCACCTACCTACCCTCCTTTGTAGGCAGTACTACATCAATGGGAGAGCTTCTCCTGCCGACATAGCTACCGCCTCTCATGGAGGTGGAGTTACTAAGCTGATGGGAGAGCTCTCTTCTATTATCTTAGAGCGTCTTCATAATATGTACTACAGTGGCGCAGCTGCGCCAATGTAAATTTTTAGTGTAGGCCTGCCCTTACACTACTTATTATGAGCGGGCATTAGTTCTGGTGGTCTTAAATGGGCAAAATGCACATCGTGAACTATATAACCAATGCTAGGAGATCACATTTTAAATACAGTCTTTGTTACAAAGTCACAAGCTATGTCATAAGTTCCCCAGTTTAGAGGAAATGCAGTTTTACAATAGCATTTCAATGACTCATGAACATCAGCAACTTACATGTCTGAAAAGTGAAATGGATTGCCTTATTCAAAATTTGTTCTTTAACACAGATCATTTTACACACTGATGAAATAGAAAACTGATTATACATAAGCCTTCAATACACTGACAATTTTCTACATCCACTTGTAAAACAGTAAAGTTGTAAGTCACTATTTTGGCAATTTTTCCCTACTGGTATTGCTCACCTTGTAAATATACATAAGTATGTTTTGTTAACCCTTTTCTTGTTTATATTTAGGCCAGATCTACACTATAAACTTATATCAGTATAACTACTTCACTTCGGGGTGTGAAAATCTTCATGCTTAAGCAAAGCATTTATACTGACCTTAACACCCACCCACTCGTGTAGGCAACACTAAATCAATGGGAGAGTTTCTCGTGCAGATATAGCTACCGCTTCTCACAGAGGTGGAATTATTAAGCTGATAAGAGCTCTCTTCTATCATCTTAAAGCGTCTTCACCACACCTGCCACACCTTCACCACACCTGCAGCTGTGTCAATGTAAATTTGTAGTGTAGGCCTGCCATTACACTATTCATTCATAAGTGATTTGAAAAACAACAACAAAAAATCACAAATATTTGTCATTTTGTTCTCTGAACTGTACAATATTATGTAGCTAAAAGTTTACTATATCGATTACACAAATATAAAGCATGACTTTCTTTTTTGAGTGCCAAGTTTGTAATAATGTTCCACCAACATACAATTTGCCTCCTCTTCTTGTAGCAAGATAATCAAAATTAAACGAAACCACTATATCAGTGATCCCCAAACTGTGGGGGCACAGAGGAACGTTTGGGGCAGAGGACAGTAGGGCCCGGGCCAGTCCCCATAGGGGGTGGGAAGGGAGCACGACCAAGCCCTGTCTACCCCCAGCTCTGCTCTGGCCCACCAGCAGCTACAGCCTCAAACACAGCCCAGCCCTGGCCCCAGGTCGCAGCTCCCAGCTGCAGCCCCAGCCCCAGCCCTTGACCGTGGCCTGGTTCCTGGATGCAGCCCCAGCCACAGCTCCTGTGGGGCATAGACAGATTATAGGTAAAGAGGGGCATGACATAAAAAGTTTGGGGCCCACTGCACTATATGTAATTAAACCTTGAAGGTATCTCTACACTACATACTAAAAATGGGCTTGTTGGACCTGGACTTTTGGACTTGGTGTTCCCTGAGCTTCAACACTGTATTGTACAACTTGGTTTACAATTCCTGGAACCAGCTTTCATAGGACCATACTGCACTATGCAGACCTTCTGACTAGGGTCCACAGCTTGACCTTCATACATACTGCAAAATAATAGGACCTGGACTAGTCTCACAGCAAGACTTGGGTTCTGACCTACTCCCCACCCCAAAAGGATCCTAGGATCTAGGTCCTGAGTGCTTGCTGACTTGAATCTGACTGATGTGTGTGTAGATAGAAGGGGGGCATGGTTGGGCTCAAATCAGAGCCAGAGCCTAGGCTAAGGCCATGTCTACACTAGAGAGTTTACAGAGGCACAGCTCTACTGATGCAGCTGCACTGCTATAAGATCTCCCATGTAGCTGCTCTAGGCTGATGGGAAAGAGCTATCCTGTGGACATAATTAAACCATTCTCAATACGTGATGATAACTGTGTTGGCAGGAGAGCATCTCCTGTCCACAGAGCTCTGCTCACACTAGTGCTTCTGTTAGTGTACTTGTCTCACCCGCCCCCGTGACATAAGTTATATGGACAAAAGTGCTAGTGTAAACATAGCTCTAGTGTGCAGTGCAGACATGTCCTGTCATGCCAGAAGAGCAGACTGTCAGAGTCACACACAGAGGCAGAAAGGATTTCTTTCCAAACCGCCGCTCAGAGGTTAACACATTTCCTTTGAGTAGGGCAGGGGACAGTGCTATGAATGGCCTTTCCCCCCTGCACACCTACTGCCCCCAAGTCTCTCTCTCTCTCTCGAGCGGAGGCGGGAACTGGGTAGAGAGTTATTTGGCGGCTGCTGCTTTCCCTCTTTCTGTCCCAGCTCCTCAGTGACCTGCATGAGTCTCAGCCCTTTCTGTACCGACCCCACGAAAAGTGGGCAGAGCCCAGCGTGCCCAGGACGCTGTTTTTACCTGTGGATGGGAAAAAAGCATCACTTCCGAGCTTCCCCTGCTGTCTCTCAGCTCGGAGTTGGCGGCACCTAACTTCCCCACTGCTCTCCCCCCCGCTTCCTGTGTTCTCAGTGCCTCCCTCCCCCCGCCTCCATATTGGTTAAGGGAAACGTTTGTAACTGGAGGAAACACAGAACCTGTTCCCCGAAGGACTACGCCTGGTGGGAGGGGAGGGAGGCCAGCCCCAACTGACAGCCGAAGTGAAGCGGTAGCGACGCACCTGGCCGAGCGCCGACTAGCGAACTGGGGGAGGGAGGCGCGGAGGCCGTAATGAGAAGACACGCAACCGAACCAAAATGGTTGTCCTTAGCTTTTAAATCAAGATCGGAAGCCTTCCCCCACCCTAGACTACAACTCCCAGGATGCAGTGCTCCATGAGGGTATTCCCATAATGCATCTCGCCATCAGAATCCGGGCCCCTCCCTCCAGACTACAATTCCCAGCAAGTAATGCGCCCCTCCAAAGTGGGGCTGGGGGGAGTTGGTAAATAGTGGCAGAGAGCAATCTCCTGCCTAAACTAAGATGGCGGCAGCAGCTGTGTTGGCGCTCTGAGCGGGGGCAGTCACTCGTCCGTTGCACTGTGGCTCTCGCTGTAGGTCGGGGCCGCGGCGCTGCAGTGAGGGCAGAGGCGGAGAGTCGAGTCACGGAGCCGCGGCCCCGGCAGCTGCAGAGAAGGCAGGCGCGGCTGGCGCCCCCCTGGGAGCCGAGAGGTGTCGCCCAGGTAGTGCCCCCCCAGCCGTCGCTCCCGTTCCCAAGGCAGGAAGAGGCTGCTGTGGGCGGGGGCCGCTCGCTGTTTCCCTGCTCGGTGGTGGCTGCGAGCGGTGTCTCCATGTCGGACAACCAGAGCTGGAATTCCTCCGGCTCTGAGGAGGATCCCGAGACCGAGTCCGGGCCGCCTGTTGAGCTCTGCGGGGTCCTCAGCAAGGTGAGCAGCCCCCTCCGCCCGGGGGACTCGGAGCCTCCCCCTTCCCGGGCGGGTGAGGACCGTGCGCACCCCCGCTCTGCCCGGCAGAATCGAGCTAGGATCCCCTGTCTCGCCGGGGTTACCCCTCCGAGGGGCAGCCCCGCACCCCTTTTCCCTCGCGGATACAGGACTCTGGCTTGGCTGGGGCAGCGGCCGCCTGACCTAGGGAGCCTGGCAGTGAGTCACTCGCAGCAAAACATCCACCCCTAGCCCGCGGGAGGGGCTGTAACGGCCCGCACACACCGCGAGGCCGTCCCCTCCAGTCCTCCCTGCTGCGAGGGGAACCCCCGCACTACTCTCAGCTCCCCCCCTTCTCTCGGGGAGAAGCCGAGCGCCGCTTTCAGTGCTCTCCTTCCTGTAAACCAGGCGGGGCGGGGAGCCCTTCCTCGCGGAGAGGCTATGCAGACTGTCTTAAAATCCATCCTCCAAACGGATGGGGGAGTCTCGCCTCCTTCCCTTCCTAAATGAGGAGGCATCCTCGTCATGAATGAGCGTCCCCTTTTCCCTTCTTTCTCGATCCGCACCCCTTGATGCCAAGTGTAAATTTTGGGACGGCAGGGTCTGTAACTAGAATAATTATCCTGCAGAATGTGAGTGCTGGCAGCGAGGGCATCTCCATTCATCAGGTTTTTGACTGGAGCCTGGCAATCTTCTCCTAGGTAGTGGGCGTTGCGGGCAAGGTTGTAATGATACCTGTGGTGACTGCTGTTGGACTCCACGCTGAGCCTGTATGGGGAAGAGGGAGAGTTCTTCGGGTTGGCAAGAAAACAAACAACCAAACAAGCTTTTCCTTTGCAAGACTTTTTTGCAGGATGTAGTAGTATGTGATGTGCACATACAAATCACTTCTAATCAATAGGGATACGTCAAAGAGGAGTGGCATGGCCTTTAGTCCCAGCATCAAAACAGTGCAATTAAATACCCTGATAGCAGAAGATCAGGGTGGAGGGGTGGAGAAGAAGGGAAAATTGCATGGATGCTTGCTTTTTTAAAAACAAAAAAAAATTATGTTGCTTATGTTTATGATGGGGTTGGATGGAGAGGATTAAACCTATTCCTGCCTTTTTCTTACTGTAAATTTAATAAAACAGCTTATGACGTGTGAGGTGATGTTAGGGAATTCAATTTTAAAGACTAAATATTCTGAGTGAACATTTCAGTAGCAGAAAGTAACTTCTCAATATATATCCAAATGTCCAGAGAATTAAAATGTTGTTTTTGCATCTCTCTGTCACTCTACACTGTAATGAGGGGTTTAAACCAAAACCAAATGTATAATCTCCGTATCCCATGACCTGTGAACCTCCCCTATATACTTAAAAACCTACCGTACTATGTTTTTTGAGTGAGTAGGGCTCTGTTTATGAACTCTTTCCAACTAAAAAATGTTTCTGAGCTCATAGAGGGGAGTAATGTTGAGGAGAGGAGGCTGGCCTTGGCACACTGATATGCAGGATCTCATGTCTGATGCTGGGGAGGGGACAGGAGGTACAGTGGTTTTTTTACATGATGATTTGGTTTGGAAATGTGGCTTATTGCCTAAGACTTCTGCAATGTTACCTTCTTACTAGGCAATCCAGATCGTTAAGTAAAAATCTGGTATTTGTTTGTAGTATGCCATCCATTTTAATATTGGAAAATGAAATGGAGACTAAAAATTGCATTCTAGGTCTTAATGGTTGGTTATCCTGTATGCTAAGTCCCAAGGTGTTACCCAAACATCTGTGTATTATTATATATGCACTATGTGCATTTTTTAGAGTTTTGTTTGTAGTGCATATGCTCATGTTACAGCTACTGCCTTTCCTGTAAACCTCCAAGTGAAAACACATAATGAGAAATATTCTGAATTATGAAATATGATAAAACCTGTTGCAGTGAACCTGCTGGAAGGTATTGTGTGAGTGACTGGCTAACTTTAATTTCTTTGCTAGTTTAATTAATATCTTCTGTAATACCTGAGAGGCAAATGCACTTAACTGAAATTATTGCATAATAACATGTTTAGTTGGCAAATAGGAATTAAATATAAAAAAAGCCTTTTAAAAACAAAACGACTCCAAACTAGCAGTAAAAGGTTGTATTTCCTTGCATTCCCTGCAGTGTCTTAGGTGCTTAGGATTTCATCATTTTTGCAGGAGGGAAAAGCTGGAGCTTATGGCTTGTCTATAGAGGAAGTTTATGGGAAGTTAATGCAAAATAGCTAGAGCCTTGGCTGCTCTTGTGAGTTATAGCTCAATAAAGCAGCCCCGGGCACCCTAGCTCACTCTCCGCCCACACTGGCAAGGCACATAGAGGGCTCTGATTCCACAGCTACAGCGCTGCTGGTACTCCACCTTGGCGAGTGAAATAACATTTGCTGCGCCCCCACTGGAGCGTCGCAGTGCCAGTGTGAGCAAGGTGTTGTGTTACTGCGCTGTGATCAACCCCTGGAAACATCCCATAATCGCCTTAAGTCAAGTGACAACTCTTGTCATTCTTGTGAAATTGGCTGCAGGAATGCAGAAATGCCCTTTCAGAGCTCTGGTTAGGAGAAGCTGGCTGCCAAGAAGAAGCAAACATTTACTGTTTGCTTTCAGTGTATGAGAGAGAGGTTGGGGGAGGTGGAGAAGGGGGTGTGAACTTACAAAACAGAATGCTGACATAAGAACGGCCGTACTGGGTCAGACCAATGGTCCATCTAGCCCCATATCCTGTCTACCAACAGTGGCCAATGCCAGGTGCCCCAGAGGGAGTGAACCTAACAGGTAATGATCAAGTGATCTCTCTCCTGCCATCCATCCCCAGCCTCTGACAAACAGAGGCTAGGGACACCATTCCTTACCCATCATGGCTAATAGCCATTAATGGACTTAACCTCCATGAATTTATCCAGTTCTCTTTTAAACACTGTTATAGTCACACACTCTCAGCACCTCAAAAACCCATTCTCTCTCCCCCCACATACACACAGCCATTCCCTGTCACACTCTACCGCACCCCATTTGAAAAGCACTTTGCAGTCACTTGCATGCTGGGATAGCTGCCCATAGTGCACTGCTCCCAGTGCTTCTGCAAGTGCTGCAAATGTGGCCATGCCAGTGCACTTGAAGCTCTCAATGTGGACAGACTACAGCGCTTTCCCTACTGTGCTCTATGAAGGCAGGTTTAACTCCCAGTGCTCTACCTCTCAGCAGCACAAAAGCACTTTTAGTGTGGAAGAAGAGTGTCCACATGAGGAGCTAGTGCAGAATAGCTATTTTGAGGTCTTTTCTCAGTCTAGATAAGCCCTCATTATTCCACAAGTAAGGGGAAAAGAAGCTAAATTTTAAGCTTGTTGATTTTTAAATGTATTTAATGCCTGCATTTCCCCATGTGTTGTCCTACTGATTAGAAATTTTAATCATTTGAAAAGCACTTTTTACAATGTGTGTATTGTTTATCACTTAAAGGTGGATACAAACTAAGAAAGATTTTAAGATATATCAGACTTTTTAGTTTCTGTGTCACATGTAAATAAATTCACTTGTTTAAGCAGGTAGAATTTTCTTTACCCGAGATCTTTTCTTCTGTCCAGTACTACGTTGAAGACATAATGGTGAATTTGGGACATTTTTCCTAGCAACAGACCAATGTCATAAGCACATGATTCTGATTAACAAAAGCTGTTCAAAGCTGTGTTAGTGGAGGAAAGAGTCTCTTCCCTTTTCCCATTCTTCTGCCTTTATTATAATGACAGAAACATAAAATGTTTTTCATTATTTTCTCATCTTGCTTCAGTGAGAATTTTCATTTTAGAACCACTGTCATGATCTAGTAAACATTTAAGAACAATTTTACCGAAGTTTATGAACATTTTTGTACTCACTTTCCCATTATTGCTCACTAAATAGTATTTCCTCTTCTAACTGGTTATTGCTTTTGAGCCGAATAATTTAGAGAGAACTTGTTTGCCAAAGTGTGTGCCCAATGCTGTATGTAACAGACATGGGTCTTACAGATTACCATGTAAGACTTACCCAGATATTACAGTCCAGACATGATGATAGACATCAGACATACAAGATACATTGAGGATCAAATCGTCATTCAGTGAATTTGTTAGGGTTTTTTTGTTTGGAAGTATGACCAATTATGATAGATTGTCATTAATATATTAAATACAGAATTCCATTGTCGTGTAAATATGTGAATGCAATGTCGTAAACAATTGTGGCATCATTGGACAAATCTGGTTAAGAGACGGATATTAAGTATCTTGGTAATCTGCAGCTAATGAGTCAGTGTGTACACTGTTAGTACCCAAAAGTGACTTTGAGACTTTGGCAAACGTTAAGTTACTAGTGTAAAAATGGTGATTTTTAATCTACAGAACTGTTTTAATTTGCTGTGAAGGGGAAATAAATGTATAAATGAATCTTTATATGATCTAGAGAATGAGACTTTTTTTTTAAACAGTATATTTATCTTATGGAAACAGTTCTTATGAAAGCTCACCTTCTGTTCTACTTAAATGGAAAGTTTAGCAACATTAAAACCAAAAGATTAACTTCTCAGCCTAAAAAAGATAAAACCTAACTGCTTTAACAATTTGTTTCTAATTTTTCACTAAACTTCTTTCTGCATCAGTGCACTTAATTGTAATGAACATTTTGTTATATTTGGATGAGCTACCGCTTCTACAGACAAGACACAATGTTAGTCTTATTGTTGTTGAAGCAAAATTGTCTTAAGATACTGTGCAACGCAAATGATTGATGAAAATGATGACAGTTCTGATCCAGGGGTAGCAAATCCATCATTTGAAGAGAACTTCAGGAAACTTTTTGTAGTTTTTAAATGATCATGAAATTTAATAAACAAGGTGTCTTCTCATCAGTATTTTTACTATTTTTAGACCTTACTCAGCTTTTTGAAGTTTATTTGTTTGTTCTCTACAGTGGACCAACTACATTCATGGGTGGCAGGACCGATGGGTAGCTTTGAAAAACAACACTCTAAGTTACTACAAATCTGAAGATGAAACGGAGTATGGCTGCAGAGGCTCGATTTGTCTGAGCAAGGCTGTTATTACGGTAAGCACTATCTCAAAGTTGATGTTTTTCATGTTTCACTAGAGCTTTATAGATAGATTACATTTATGGACAAAATGCTTGGTGTAAATGGCTAAGGAAAATGAATTTTGTGATAGTATGTCATCTTTTGTCAGTGGTTTAAAAGCAATATGTTTGCAACCAAACAGGGAACATATGTAAGATAATAAATAATAAATATGCAATCTAGGATGGAGATCATTTCTAACTTCTTCATTCCTCTGACACAACAGAATATTCTACAATAAAAGTAAAGATCGTCTGTGCAGTAGACAGTTTTCTTGGGAGTTGACTCAAGTCTGTGGAATGAACTCTCATGGGAAGTAGGGCCCATCACAAACCTAATCACCTTCTGCTCCAGGTGCAAGATGTTTCTGTGACCTTGCCTTCTCTAACATAAACATAGCTCTCTGTGTGTGTGCATGCGCATGCCCATGTCCATTCATGTAAATGTAGAACTATTAAATTAAAGAGTCCAAAACACTTCACTGTGCACACTTCTCCCCTGTCGAGAAGATGAGAGAACGTATAATGAATGTTAGTCACGTTGCTTAATTGCACTCTTGGAAGGAACTCAGATACTACAGTGATGGGTTATTAGAATCTAATAGAATAGAGTTCAAAAAAGTGAAGCAGCTCCAGCAAGCCTGGAAACCTTGTGGGTTCTTTTAGCTTTAGGATTATTATTGTATGGTTTCATGTGTTTAATGCTATAGAGAGCTACAAAATGTGAAGCAAATGTTAGATGGATTCAGTTAAATATTTGTCATCCTTTGAGTGTGTTATGTGATACGGAAAATACCAGATAGTGTTTTGTAATATATAAATGGACAAAAGCAGCAATGTTTTTAATCTTTCTGCAAGCTCAAAAAACAGAGTGTTTTTGTTTTTTACAGTTGTAAAATGGGGGTGAGGTGAGAATTTTACTACTTATAAATATTCCTTTCACAAAAGCTGCAGTTTTAATGTATTTGATTGGATTAACTATAGAAAGTACTAATTTTGAAAGGTAGATTGAGAAAGTAAGACTTTGCTATTTGGATGTTTGGCAGTTATGAACATCCATAATCTAAAATGCAAGTGGCCAAGCAGTGGTCTGGTAGGTTCTCATTTTGGATACTGAGTAGTATTTTAAGAGTTCTCGCTTATATAGATTAAGCATCAATGATGTGGATCTTGAGCAAAATATGACACTCTGATTATAATTAATGTGGCTAATTTTTGTTCAATATAAAATGTGAATAATGTAATCAAAGTATGTTTAGGCTTTTTAGAACTGGATGAGCACAATGTTTGGATTCTTAAGGGATTCTTGTTACATAAAAAGTAGACTGAGGTTGCACGTGGGTGACAATAACTTACATTTATAATTGTTTCAATATCGAGTTTCTTAAGACATTCAGTTGCATTTTCTACCCTTATTGTTGATCAAATTAAGAAATCTAAAATGTGCATCAGCTGTAAATAGCTACCTGCAAGGAAATCTTTGTTGGCCTTCATATTTCCTTTTAATGGCCACAAAAGAGCTAGTTGGCTTACGTATTTATACTCAAACTCTATATAAAAACATTAATAACTGATAAGATAAATATTAGCTGAAGAAGGGCAGGAGACTTTTTGTATCAGCAAAAATTGTTCTCTACTGTGTCTGGTCTATGATTGCATCAATGGAAAGTGGAAGTCTTGACTTCTCACTATAATGAGTGTTTGGCGATGATACAGAATTGACGCAGTCAGTCTTTATTAGGAATATCTACTTGTACAGACCTCTAGGCTTTAAATTTAGCCTATCTTTAGTGTGTCATGATCTTGACAGATCTCATAAGTCAGGCACAGTTAATAGTTTTGTGTACAAGTTCTGAATGGCAAACAACAGTGCAGGAAGTGGAGTGTGTGGCAATTGTTCCTTGGAATTGATATTGAAAGAACTGCCTCAGCATGATAGTAGATGGCACTATACTAATAGGTTATATCTTTGGTATGAGATGTAAAACATTTGTTGTTGAAGGACAAATTCCATGGTGCTTTTTTGAAATAAAAGGTATAAGCTCGCGTATGTGATGGGTACATTCACATTTAGGCAGTACTTCCATTGTAGCTTTCAGTATTAGGACAACAATAATGTTGTGCATGCTGGTTACAGAGCCACAATACCAGCCATGAGACCTGATAACATGGTTTTAAGGGAGCCACTTCTTCCCCCAAGTCCCCTCTTCTGATCTCCTCTAGATGCTAGCAATGCTAGTTTATAGAATAGAGTTTACTAGTGCTTTTGCTAGTATTAGTTCTCTTTGTAGTGGGGAAACCGCCCTCCTCAAACCAGCATTGCTTGCTGACTGGGAGATTGAGCTGTCCCATCTAGCTGCTGACCCCCCTCTCCTTGCTGAGGTCTAATTAAAAAAATTAAAACAAAACTGTAGGTTACAGATTAGATCTCGTGTCTCATTATTGCTTCGAACGCTGATCTGGCGACTTATGTTCTGCAGTTGGCCTCTGTTGTTTTTGTGCTTCATACCATCACTGCTGATGTGCAAAAGAAGGACAAATTGCTGTTAAATTTCCACAGTACCAACTCTCAATGGTCATATGGCTCAGCAGAATCTGTATGGTATTACTATAGTCCTAGCTCTAATAGCAAGGATTGCATTACTACTAAAATTGCAGTTATTTTCATATAATATAGCTTGTAAAATACTTTGAAAACCTGCAGAATTAAAATATTTTATAAGGTGTATGTATATGGTCAGAACAGCCCTTCAGCATGGAGCTTTGACTAAACATTTGGAAAAATGTCAATATTGAGAAATCCTCAGTGAGTCTTAAACTCTAATGGCCATATACTACTAAACTTTATTACAAGAAATAACTGATGCATGGAAGACCAGCCCCCCCCCCCCCCCCCCCGTATCATTGCTCCAAATAATCTATAACTTCACTGCAAATGGGCTTCTTTATTAATCATGCTGTTTTAATCGCCAATGATCCCTATATTCTACTGTAGCAAAACTGTTTTTATTTTCCATTTGTAAGACCAAACAAGACTCCTAAATTTTCATGCAGTTCTATAGATTTTTCTCAATTTTTGCTTATATTTACACTGAGATTATTGTGACCAAACCAATACGAAAATTGTGAAATGTACACTGAAGTCGATAAGTACCAAGGACCATTCTTGAGATTTTCATAACATTTCGTTGTCATAGTTCTGTATTGTAAAGAGAGATGTTTTAGATTTAGACACTTACAGTGAGGGCACTTGGGACATGAGTAGTCAGCATAATTTCATATTGCAAAGAATATCAAGAGATTGGAATAGGTGACGATGTCCTCTTCATTAAAGTCTAGCTTGTTAATGCTTATCAAAAGCAACTTTTTCTACAGACTTGGTAAATACTCAAATTTTTCAGCAAGCTTACATTTCTGATTTCCTTTTCATGACTAGATTTATTTCTGGATTATTTACAGTATGATCTTGGTTGCCACTGTTTATTGGAAACTAATGGTGAAAGCTAAAAGGAAATATAGGAAGACACAGTGAAATTCTTCTTTAAATAGACTGGCTTTTTAAATAGTAAGAAAGGATATCCTACATTTGTCAGTTTGAACACATACAGATGAGTTTCCTGTGAGAAATAAATTCCTTTCACAGTCTCCATGTTTTACAACTTGAAAATATAATTTAACTCTTGAATGATTTCTACTTTCTTACTAGTGAATATAAGAAGTTGGGGTGTCAAATTACTGTTAAACAAAAAATATGCTCAGAACAACAATTAAATTGCCTTGCATTTTCTTTTTAAGAAGTCTTGTTTATAAAATACAATTCAGGACTTGGATTAATTGAAGTTTGAAACTTTAAAGGGAAACTTGACTTTATCAGTAGTTCTAATCTCCTTAAAGTTGTCTCTTGTATTTCATTTTAAAATATATACAATGAGAAATGTAGAATGGTCTCTTGAATTTATCCAGGGTGAAATTAAGCAATTTTATAAGTGCATTTAAAGGATGCATAAGGATATACTTTCCAGGTAGCCCATTAAGTGAATCTGTGGGCTAATTTTCTCCAGCTTGAACACTCTGAACGAGCAATATTACTAATAAAGAAATTCCAGTTAAAAGATAAATATACACTTATGACTGTTGTCCACTGGTAGATTTGATTAAGTTTTAACTCCTTTCCAACTTTAATTTGTAAAAAATAAACCTCTATATAAAGCCTGTTTAACAAATATTTAGCATTTAAGTAAACAATTCTTTTTTTCCTGGTTTGGCAGAGTATTTATTCAGCCTCCTCTTTACTAAAAAGAGGCTCTGAACTAGTTTAGAAATGGAGAATATATGGGCTGTGAAATCACTAACTAGATTCTGAGGCTTATTTGAAGTAGAAGGTGATGAGGACGTCTGGGTTTTAAGGCATATCTTAAATAACCAAATGGATATTTCCAGATTCGAGTGGGCGTAGGATAGAATTGGAGAAGTGATTGTAGACAGTGACCTTAGAGATAAGAGGAAGATGGGACAGTAGTTGGAGAGGTAAGTGAGGTTCGGGGTAGGTTCTGAAGATGAGAGAAAATAAAACATGCTTGTATTATCAGGGGAAAGAGCCAAAGAAGAATGAAAGGTTAAGGAGAAAAGTAAGGAAGGGATGAGAGTGTGGAGCAAGGGAGATCTGGGGATAGGATGGGCTGAGTTACTGGCGCAAGTGGAGCTTTCTACATGCACCCCTGCCCTGGACAATTTTGGTTTAACAATCATATTTTCCTATTTTAAAAATATTTCTCTTTCCTGTTTGAGTCTTTCACACAGCAGCAGGGAAACGGGCAAAGTGCTGTTATGCACAAAATCTGAAAATGAGAAATTTTGTTTTCATCTTTGAATTATTGTGCTTAACTGTTATTAATAGCTTTGGTAGGTAGATGTTTGGAGAACTGAATTTTAAATTGATTATGGCCTTTTAATTAGTTAACTACATTTTTGGGTGATGTGCTTGGAAAGCAAAAATTGCGTCTGTTTTCTTGGGATGGCATTGATATGGAGAGGGATTCCTTTCAGTAGTAGTAATTAAACTAATTCCTAAGTAAGGAGTGAAAAATAACTGACACTGATCCAGATTATGTTGGACAAGTTGTCCCAATCCACAAGTATTTACAGAATCATTCTTTTTTAGAATGTTTTTAATTACAAACACATTACTGTAATAAACAGTTACTCTACATTCAGACACGGAATTAATGATAAATTGTATAGTGTAAAAAAATATTCTGGACTGACTGCAGTTAGTATCCTTCAAGAAAAAAGCCATTTCTCTCAATATTGCATTGTTTTGAGTTCATCCATGTGTTAAAACTTCTTCTAAAGTGAGGGATATAGTCTATTACAAAATGGGCTAAAATTGTTTATGACCGCTGCTTATATACAATAAATATATGTATTATCGTAGCACTTAGGAGTCCCAGTCATGGACCACTACACAAGAAATTTATGCTATCAGTGTTGCTTTTTTTCCTTTTTATTTTCACATTAGCTTTTTATTGAAAGATTTGAATATTAAATTTGACTGAATGTTCAGAATCAGAATATTTTGGTAACAGCAATCTTTGTCAGAACACATGACATACAGGCCAGACATGTTATACATCAGAAATATACGTCATCCTCCTGGTTGTTGAGTGTTCCATAACAAAAATTCTTTGGACTACTTCACCCATGCTCTATCAGCCTCAAATATACACTGAACATCCTGATCATTGCGTAACTATTACAGCTGTTTGTGATTAAACAAGGCTTGTTCCTCACACGCACTTGTACTCCTTAATTCTGCTGAATCTGTGAATTTGCATTCATTTTCATAAAAAATTATGATTTGCCAAATACTAGAAATTACTTGTAATATGCGGCAGAAGCTGGACTGGGAAGGACAAACTATTAACTGTTGTTGAAGTGCTGACAGTTTTCTCTGGGGTGTCCAAAACAAATAGTTGTGCCCAAGAAGCTAACAATCTAAAATATACAGGTATAGTTAATAGCAAACAATACGAAAATACTTGCAAGGAAGTTAATTTTTTTGCAGAAACTTTCAAGTCATTTTGCAAGCTAAACTCCATGTGAAATTTTCCCATTAAGTTATAAGTGTCTTACGTCTACTAAAGAAATTAGGCACTTGGTTGGTAAAATCTGGGGAGCAGTTTACAAAATTGGTCAGTTACTGTATTAAATTTGTAGCCTATAGGTGCATAGGTGTATGCATAGGTATAAGTTAAGGCCCTAATGCAATGAACCTATAGTTCACAACGCCTACAAAACAATAGCTTAGCTAAACTAATAAAGGCATAAGACCGAAAAGCCCTAGCATAAGTAGCGAATCAAAAGTAAACCTAGAATTTCATAGAATCTCAGGGTTGGAAGGGACCTCAGGAGGTCTAGTCCAACCCCCTGCTCAAAGCAGGACCAATCCCCAGACAGATTTTTAAACCCAGATCCCTAAATGACCCCCTTAAGGATTGAACTCACAACCCTGGGTTTAGCAGGCCAATCCTCAAACCACTGAGCTATCCCTCAGTACTTCCCATAAGATATCACAGGATAGAATGCTGTAATGACCAAACTGCTGACAGGTAATCCCAAGATTCTAGTCTATACGAATTTAGGATGTTTTAAATTAGGGACATCAGCAGATCATGAGACTGCCATGGTAACTAATGGATGTGTATATGTAAAAGATTAATAGCCTATGGGAGAAGGGTACCCTAACGTTAGTAGGGAAAAGGGGCTGAAATTCGTATTGAATATGCCTTGGGTATAGTGGTGTCAGTGTAACACATTATAAAAGCTGTATCCCAGCCTTGCACGCCTTGGGAGATGTTTGGATAATGACCCCTGGTGATGATGGTGATTGTGTAGGGGAAGATAACTAATACTTCAGGTTGTTTTGCAAGAGCTGCTGCGAGTATATGGATGCTCAGTTCGTTCTGTTTTCTCTCTTCCTACCTTGCTGGGTTGGAGAATTGATAACTTCGCTGTTTTAATAAAACTATTACAAATACAGAAAGTTTTTCTGAAGTGTGTGTGTGTGTGTTGCAACCATGCGCGTTGAGGTTCCCAATAAGACAGGCTAACGGAGATGTCTCTTTTAGCTCATGCAATAGAGACTCCTGCATTAAGCTCCAGAGGTTCCAGGTTTGAGCCTGGTGCCAACAGATGAACATTACACTAATTTGGCAGAAATCACTTTCCCCAGCATCAGCAGGACAAGAAATTCTGTACTCTTGTGGCTGGAGACGTATTACAAGAAAATCTTGACTAGTAAAATACGTAATTTAAATATTGCAACCTCATTGTTAAAATGCAGCTCTCTCAAATAAACCAACTTTAAGGCTTGTTCAGGAGGTATGTAGAATACTTGCTTCCATCACCACTTGTTAAATTTCCAGGCAAACACCTTTGTGCTTTCTCCAGTAATGCCCTTCTCACTTGTGAGAAACTCCCATAAACATCTGCAAAGCTACCTCATCCTTCTTAAAAGTCTGCTTTGACACGATGCCTACAAAAAACTTGACAACGGTTGGGCAGTTGGTGTATTGACCAATATTCTTATTGTTTTCTTGTACTCCTCCAGTGATTTTGTTTGTCTCCATCTTTTTCTCTTGTTTTATACTTAGATTGTAAATTCTGGGGTAGGGACCGTCATTTTGTTTGTTCAGCACCTAGCGCAGTGGGGATCTTGTCCAGGGCTAGGGCTCCTTGGTGGTATGGCAATACAAATAATAGTAATAAGAATCACTTTTGTGCTGTTAGTCAATATTCCTCATCTACACATCCAAGAACTGCATTAGCCTGTTTAGGGTATGTCTACATTTAAAATACTACAGTGGCACAGATATGCCACTGTAGTTGTGCTGCTGTAGCACTTCAGTGTAGACATGATCTATGCCAACAGGAGGGATTCTCCCATCATCAGAGGTAATTGACCTCCCTGAGAGGTGGTAGCTAGGTTGACGGAAAAATTCTTCTGTCAACCTAGCATTGTCTGCACTGGGACTTAGGTTGTCTTAACTATGCTGCTTAGGGTTCAAATTCTAGTGTAGACCAAGCCAGAGTAACAGCGTCTCAACAGGAGCTCATGTTCAGTTTTCTAACAGAGACCCCTGAGACCTCTTTAGAATTGCTGCTTTCTAGGATATAATTCTCTGTCTTCCATTCTTTGCTGCTAGCGGTACTTTCCGTTGGCAATATTAAACAGGACGGATTGATTAAATCAAAGTGATTTTAGATTGGCAAGTGGGAAACTTTGATTTAAACTCCTGATTTTACTTTAGTCGTTCTCCTAAAGAGAGGTTCATTCTCATTGGTTTGTAATCATTAACATGTTGATTGACAACCTAATATAACCTTTACACTAAATTTGGTACACTTATTCAACTAGGGGGATACTCAAGTAATTTAAATAATTATATATCTTAACATGCATGTATTCAGATTCTTACTTTTTATAGTCCATTTAGGAAATAGTGAATGATATATTTCTCAACAGAGTTTTTTGTAACGTGATTTATGGGAAGCTGCATCGGGATGGAAATGAGATTTCAGCTAAATATACAAAACCAGCATTTAAATATTTTTAGTTAAATAAAACTACTTTAAATGTGTTGGATACACAGGAGGAAAAAAATTAATTAGAACATGTTTTGATCTTAAAACTAATTGATTTATTAAGCAAAGGAAGTACAGAATCATAGAAATGTAGGCCTGGACCTTGAGAGGTCACCTAGTCCAGTCCCCTGCGTTGAGGCAGGATAAAGTTATACCTAACAGGTAAGTTTGTATAACCTGTTCTTAAAAGACTCCAATGACAGGAATTTAACTATCTCCCTTAGTTAAGCACTGAAATAGGGTTCTATCCTTCAAATTAGAAAGCTTTTCCTAATATCTAACCTAAATCCCCCCCTGCTGCAGCCGAAACCCATTACTACTTGTTCTGCCTTCAGTGGATATGGTGAACAATTAATTACTGTCCTCTTTATAATAGCCCTTAATATGTTTGAAGACTGTCAGGGGGTCACCCTCCCTCCCCCGGTCATCTTTTTGTCAGGGTGGATATGCCCAGTTTTTCTGATCTTTCCTCATAGGTCAGGCTTTCTAAACCTTTTATTATTTTTATTGCTCTCCAAGTTTGTTGACATCTTTCTTGATGTGTCACCTGGAATTGGACTCCAGCTGAGGCCTCACCCATACCAAGTAGAGCAGGACAGTTACCTTCTTTCTTAAATATGACACTCTAGTTAATATATCCCAGAATATTTCCTTTTTTGCAGCTGCATCAAATTGTTTGATCATACTCAATTTGTGATCCAGATCGACTATAACACCCAGATCCTTTTTGGCAATACTACTGCCCATTAAAATCAATGAAAGTTAGCTGTATAACTTTCTTAGGTGCTTCTGAAAATCCCAATATCAGGGGTGAAAGTGGGCCAGTACAGAGTACCAGTAAGAAGTAATGTTGCTGCCCCTTTTGCCTCCCCACCTGTCGGCGGCCCTGCTGGTAGGGACCCTGCTGGCAGGCCTGCCAACGGGCGTAGGGGTGTAAAATGGGCAGCTCCCTGGGACCCAGTGATTTAAAAGGGCCCCCTGGCTCTCAGCTACCACTGCAACGGCCAGAGCCCTGGGCCCTTTTAAATCAATGCCGGAGCCCCAGGTGGCATGGGCCAGGCAGCACAGGTGGGCTGGCTGGGGGAGCTGGGCCCCCATACCAGTAAGTCAACTGTGCTACTTTCACCCCTGCCCACTGGGCACCTATCTACATCTTTAGACGCCTAGACAGCTTTGCAAATCTGATCCCAGGCCCTTCAGGTTTTTAGAACTAGTAATCACATCCTCACCTGTTTTTTATTTCTTATTTGGAAGAGGAAAGCAAGTTTTCCCCTTTTTTCAGTTCCCAGTTGGTTTCTCAACTTTAAATGAACTAATCCAAATAAAAATATTCTCTCTGCACCTGCTAGCTAAACTGAAACCAAAATTAATTAAGGGACAGAAGCTTTTCTTCATAACAAAGGAAGTACTTTTACCTGAAAAAAGGGAAATACCAGCATTCATTCTATTGTAAGGACTGAAAATTATGTAGATAATGCAGTACCTGGCATTGTAATATATCTGTAAAGCTTGAGTTAACGTCGAAAGTAATGTTAGGGCCTGGTTGATCCCTCTTATTCTGATACAATGAAAATAGCAGCACACTTAAACTCATGAAAATCTGAGGAAGGCTCACTGCAACACATTTATTTGAATTATAAATTATAATAGATTATATTAAATTTAGGCCTTCAAACGTTGTCATAATTTCAAATTTAATTTTAAGTACATTTTTCTTTTAAATCTGATTTTAAATGAAAAAAAGTTTTAAGTCGTCAATTTTAATCCACTTTAGTATTAAAGCCGTTGTTTGATTGCACCCAGGCAATCGAGATTGTGCTCTATAAGTGACATGTCTTCATTATTTATCATTCCAACAGTCTTTGCTGATAAAGATTATAGATGACAGTGATTTTATATTTTCTTCTAGATTGATAAAAATATTAATGCTAGGTAGAGAATTGATCTCTGCAACACTTAGAAAAAGTCCTACTTAATGAAGCTAGAGATAATCTGTTTTTAACCCACATAATGAAGGCCATATTGATTTTTTTTGTAGAGTGCTAGCTGTTTAATCAAAATGTCAGACAGTACAAAGGCAAAAATGTTACAGGAGTCTAAACTGTTAATGTAATATTACCTTAATCAGTAAAATTCATTTGGCAGGACCTGTATTTTCATGTTTTATGTCAACCATTCTAAAACATGGTTCAGTTTGATGTTGTTCTGTGTGCCCTATAACTACTTCGGTCATCCAGTTTATCTTTTTAAAATATTGGCACAAAATTCTTTGTTATAGTACTCAGAAACTACCCCCATTTTTCAAGATTAAAAAAAAAAGATCTAAAGTGTTCCATGACCATTCTTTTAAAAATCTGGAATGCAAATTATATGGGAAACCTACTGATTTAAGGCCTCACTAGTTACTGTTGGAATAGAAAATATTTTATGCTGATATAAAAACATCCTCCAGCTTTTTTCCAAATACAGAACGAATATTGATTGAAGAAATCTGCTGCCTTTTCTGCATTAACAGCAGTTAATCTAGTTAACAGTAGTCTATCTAGTAATCGACCTATACCATCATTAGGAGCCCATTAGTTCCTTTTGTACAATTTAAGCATTTATTATTCTTAATCTTATTTTTCACAGTTGTTTTTCACTTTTAGGTTCCCTTATCAGTGTTGAATTAGACCCATTCAGTAGCTCTTCCAGCTTCTTGAAGAAGTCAAGAGATGACTCCCTCAGCTGGGGGTATACACACCTGTCCGCCATATAAGGGAGATAGTGAATGCAAACTAAGTATCACAATACCCTTATTTTGCACTGCAAAGTGATATATTTGCTTTAGAAGGAACCTCAGACTGGACTGTTAAGGAAATGGCTGTTGTTCCTTCATGTATCTTGAGGAGTTGCTCTGTCTAGTGCACATTATCCTTTGCTGTGCACGTTGGCATTTTAAAAAAAAAAAACAAAAAACCCAACAACCTTCAGTTTGGTGCTTCCCCAGATTCTTTTGGCCTGTCATATATCAACAAGCGAATCGTTGCATGTTCCATCCTGAATGCCAATGGACAGTCTGAATAGGAATCCAAAGAGGTCCTGTTTGTAATCTTATTAGTTTTAGGTGTATCCTTTGAGAGAACAGGACTGCTAGATAAAAGCATTGCAGGCTAACAATGCACTTAGGTTGTTACAGAGTATGCCTCATAATACCTTGATTTTTTTTTTTTCCCCTGTGAGGTTGACATCAGCTAAAGTGGTACCTATTGAGCTGGTTAAGTTTCAGTCATTTAGGTCCCAAATGATTTTTTTAAGAGATGAAGGGATTAATGTTAGGGCCTGGTTGAGTCAGGAAGCATGCACTCTCCTAAAATTTAGCCCTTTTGGAAATCTGTAAATCACCCAAAGACTGCTGATCTTCTGGAGTACATAATTAAACATCAAGAGCGTGCTCCTAGTTGATAGGTACAGACACTCATAGGTGGAACAGACTGCTCCATTAACTTCTGTTTGCAGTTTGAGAAGTTCCTCTGTCTTCCGCAGGTTTATTTCCATTCAAGCTGCTATTATGTTGGCAGTCCCTGGCAATCTTGGGACCAGTAAAAATAATATAGGTGAAAAAGACACAAAATGAAGAATGTCAGTTGTTCTCAAAATTAGGGACTGTTTATCCCTTGTAAGGAGGCTTGCTCTGGAAGGTCTTCTGAAAACTCAGCACCAATAAGAATAAACATGATATCAAGGAGCATGAGTGCAACACTATAACTCTACAGACTGGGTATATTTCTTAGTAGTAAATGGCCTTTTGAAGTTGTTGGCAAGATAGCCTATGAAAAGTGAAATTTCCTACCTGAGGAATCTAGAGTTTACTGTCTGCCAAGGAACAGGTAATGTGCAGTTCGTTTGTGGTCCATGAAAAGGCAAGTTCAAATGTGGAATCACCTTACTTCTGCTTAATAGAAATAGATCTAGAACTTGCAGCTAGAGATGCATTCCACAGTTCCTCAAGAAAACCTATTTTTCTTCCCATCCCAGATGATCCCTAGAATTTTTTCCCCCTCAAACATGATCAGCTGCCCTAAACATAACATCAAAACAGGCAAATGCTCTGACAGAAGGCGGGGGAACCCTCTCAGTTGAATGGGGCCATCTTGATAACATTTCTCCTCAGACCAGACTGGTCTATCAGATTTTCATTATCATCTTCTGAAAAGTGAACAATGAGTACAAATTTGATGCTTAATCTATGCCCCAGTCAATTAGCTGATGGGTAATCTAAGAAAATTCAAATACCTCCAGACCCTGCAGTTGATGAAAAGAGATTGCTAGAATCTTCTCCTGGATCTAGGAGAAAAAAATGTATTTAACCCCGTTTTTGGTTACTTCACTTCCTGACCCTTCCATGGGGCCCCTGTGATGTTCCAAGGATTGTTGAACGCTGTTCTGTGACCACCTGCAATACAGAGCAACTTATTTAGATTACATGGTTGTCTTCATTTGATTATGAATTCCATATTCGGTCTCTGAGTCTTACTGAGCAGAACTCATGGCCAATCCAACTAAGTGTACTCTGGGAAAAATAGAAACTGAGTGTGTGGGTTGGGTTATGTATGCAAGAAAAATCAGTTTAAACCCATAGTAAATCTTGCTGAGAAAAAATCAGTTTGAACACATAGTGAGTCTTGCTGAATTACCACCAAAAGAATAGGTGCTGTCAGTGTTTGGATCACCTGGATGTTAATTTCTCTGTATTGTCTTGTGCTCCCATCCCACCAATGTATCTTGTGTGGAAGAATACTCTACCCCGGGTTAATTCTTCAAATGCTTGTGATGGTATGGTTACCCAGTTTAAGGATGTTCCTTGTAGCTAACCCATCCTGTGGAATCCAGACCTTACTAAAAACATTTGTTTTGCCTCCTGGTGCACTGATGGGTCTAACAGCTGTCCTGTCCCAAGCGTGGAAAGGGAT
This sequence comes from Gopherus evgoodei, assembly GCF_007399415.2. Taxonomy (NCBI): domain Eukaryota; kingdom Metazoa; phylum Chordata; order Testudines; family Testudinidae; genus Gopherus; species Gopherus evgoodei. The sequence continues at coordinate 88,762,334 of NC_044327.1, read as the reverse complement.
AGAGAGCCCAGTCCTTTTTCATTTTCTTTATGGAGAAGTTGTCATCAGAGGTAATGTCTAGCTACCAAGTAGGTTTGTGGTACTCCCTCTATTACCTCTTCAGGTTTTCTTTTACCTTGTCATTGACCAGATACTGTTCTAATGGTTGCATGTGGTGGATATGTGCCCCTGCATCACCCACTTCTATTTAGCCATTTTCCTTGCGAGTGCCTCATCAGCTGGGCAAACACCACTCCTGTGCAGACTCTTTCCTGGATAGAGGTGGGGCTTTTATGTTCTGTCAAGTGTACCTTCATCCAGACTCCTGGGGGATCTGTGTAGGACATGTACACCACATCCTTGGAGACCTGAGGAAAGAATTAACCTGCTTGCTTTTACTGCTGGGATCTGAAAAGGAGAGTGTGAGTGTGGGAGGTTTTAAGCTGTTATGAAAAACAGTGATTCTCTCCAGTCTCCTTCAAGCAGGAACAGAGAGATGATCTTTGGAGATGTAAAATACATTCCTGAACTAGGCATCCTGAAATGGAACAAATCATAGTGCTGCTAAACAGACAGATGAAAGTGTAGGATTATGACCCCTCCCCCTTTTTGTATATCCCTTGTTGGGGGAACTTTGTTTGTCTGTTGGCTCTCCTTTAAAAGGGCAGAAGAAATTGTTTAGGGTTAGTTAGCTTAAAACCAATCTTTCCCTCACCTGTCCACATTGAGTAATTAAGAATGGAAATGATTTGTAATCATTGTCTGAAAGTTTAATATCTTGTTAATTCAGGCAACTGCCAGAGAGATCCCATATGTGTATTTTGGTCATCCTGGGACATCTCAAGCAAAAGCGGAAGCCCAGTCTCCATATTAATTTTAAAAAGTAGCTTTCAAACATTCTGTGGGGTGTATATATACTATATTCATGACCATGCTATCTGAACACCTCCATCATAGAGGAGCAAAAAGGGAACAATTCCAGATTTGTCTTTGCCAGGTTATTATTGAAAGACAATATGAAAATTAGTAAGCACAAAGATGTATTCATATCTTATTGAGTGGATCCTCCTATTTCATGAGTCTTGCTCTTTCTAGACCTGCAGATTAATCAAATTCATTAAGGCAGCTGTGAACTTTAGGAATTGAAGATGGTGGTCTAACATTAGGACAGCTCCATTGTACATTTCTTTTTTTAAATGTCCCCTTGCCCCCACTTTTGATTTTAAGCTGTAGTTACGCCCTGGAAGATGACAAAGTTGACAGTGGAGTTTTCCACATTTCTCTCGGTGACTTTGAAATAAAACTAAATTGGCAAGTTGTGTGTCATTTTTGCAAACTCAACTTGGGATCTGAAAGTCTAACTGGCTTTCTTGCTTCCACATCATTGTTAAGGGTCTACCTTTGGACCTTTGCCTCATGCAACAGCACTGTTAACTGAGTAGAATCAGTTCATGTTCCCCGAGTGTACTGTCTCTACAGTGATGACAATTTAAAGAAATGAATCTCTTCAGAAAAGTAAGCAGATACGACTTTAGAATCATATCTAGTCTCTTTTACTGCACTTTAGCATTTTTAAATGCCAGAATAAACCCTTGTACCACATAAAGAAATGTGTACTTTAAGAACACCCTACATCTTTGTTTCTTACCATGTCTTGGAGCACACCTCTAAAATATCTTTAGGTATTCTGGTTTGCAACAGGCAAATAAGCATGCCAGATATACTACCTGCTTCCATCCTCTTACATATGGTACTGGTTCAGAACGTGACTTTGAACTGAATTACAGTTTATGTTGTCAGATCCTGTGTAACTTCTGTCCATAGTTTTCAGCTACATGTTCACATTTCCAGATATCTTCCTTTTTAGGATAGTGGATTGTGACCGTTTAGTTCAACACCAAAAGCATGAATAAGCTGGAAGTTCAAGCATAATGTCCTTGAGGAATGTTTATAGCAGAACGCAGAAGAAAATATGAGCTGAAAAGGAAATGGAAGAGAGGGTGCGAATTTCTAAGCTTTGGGTTCAGTCTAGAGCTGCGACACTGGGTGTAGAGCCCTATCTTCCAAAAGCAATTGTTTCCTCTGTCTCCCAAGTAGTCAACTTAAATATGGTCTTTCCCCATGGCACTTGTGTATTGGGAGTAGAAAGAGAACTAATGGTTACCCATTGATTACATCAAGAGACCAAGATAATCTTCTTTACCATGTCATGACTTTGTAAAATCTTTTAAAGGAGAGGGGCACAAGTTTGACAAGAAATCAACATTTTTGTAAAACATAATTTTGTTCTTTCACAATATTTTTCCTGATAGTTTTATTAGCTGCACTAAATCATGTAGTATTTAACATTTATTTTTTAAAATAAGATGAATAATGGTCTAGTGCATAGATCTCTTACTATAAGCTAGTGAAAGGCTTTGGTAAATGAGTCCATGGAGAGAGAGAGAGACCTATTCATGCTGTGTCGGAATAAGAATATGTTAATACTTGGGCTTTTGAGACAGTGAGATGAAAAGTATGAAAATTGAGTATTTTATGAAAAGTTTCTAGCTTGGGGACATTTTATGTAAATATTCTATAGTGTTATATATGTTTGATTTAGAAATATTGAAAAAAGATGACAATCAGCAGTTAAATAGTTTTATACAGTCGGTTACAATAAAACTCCATAGCAAGGCTTCCACCAGTTCCACCCACACTCTCCTTGTCAATTCAAATATATTAAGTTCCCTAATTCTAGTTCTTGTGAAATATTTATATCATACTAACTTTCACTCTTGTCAGGACTGCCTATATAGATAAAACTGCAGAGATATGGAACCTTTTCATTGAACAAAACGTGGTTTCTCTCCATCCTCCATCATGGATCATATTGTGTACACTTAATTCAACAATGCTTTTCTGGCATTAATAGGACATTATTTATACTTGCCATGTATTATAGTGTAAAAGTGTCAAGCTGTAATTGTGCCTTCATAGCTGTATAATGCATTGCTTTTTTATCAATATCTGTTATATGCTGGAAAACTGTACACACAGACTTCCTGCCTCATTCCTAGTTACAGCACCAGCTAGTCTCATAGCTGCTGTCACTTGAGTTTGGAGTGAGAGAGGGGACAGTACAGTGGTCCTGGCAACACTTTATCCCCCATGTGTTAATTTCCCTGTAGGCTTCTAATCGTCCCATTCAGTCCCTTAGTTTAAGTACTGCAAAATAAGTACAACAAGCAGGTTTTCGTTTATGAAACACCTATTGTAATTAGAGAATTAAAATTGCAGCAGGAATTCTATTCAAATTCTATTCTTCAGTCGTTTCTAAAATTCACATGCATTGTTAAATTGGGATGCCAGTTCAGCACTCGGTAGAGGGGCTCAGGGTAGCATTTGTGTGAAGATGTACGTTCTTTTGATCAAGAGGTTCTTTTGCCTCCCAACCTGCCAAAAAGACTACTTTTTTGAATTTCAATTCTTTTGGTGTTTGCATACAGAAACAAAATGGGGAACATAGTATCCATATGGAATTTACCTATTGAGGTGTAGTTACCAGGCAGTTCAGTTTAAACACAACACTGGATTATTTTAAATTTAAAAAAATTATTTAATTACAAAGAGACGTTTTAAGTGAGTACAAGTATAAGGTATTAGTCAGAAATGGTTACAGGAAAAAATAAAGATTAGTACTAGCAAAAACTTAAAAGCTAGACTTGTTTCAAGGTAAAATCCTTATCACAGGTTCCCAGCAACAAGGCTGACCAAATTCTCAGGTCAGAATCTCCCCCCAAAGTGAAAGGGCTGGTTCCTTTGTTGTCTTAAGTGAAAGAGCAGGAGATAGTAGGGTGTTTTTGCGCTTTACTTTTATAGTCCAGTCACCCTATGAATTGCATTTTCTTGAGAGTTAGCCCTAGATAAAGTTCCTTCCTGCTCTGAGGAAGGATATGTGGAGTCGTGTGGTAAGAGGTTCCATGTTGTTTGCTAAAATGCAGATTGATCTGTTCCTGCCCCGCTTTAATACCAAAGAAGGCCATTGGACAGGTGATTGCCAGTCAGCTTTGACACCTGACTAGAGGTGTCACTTGTCCTTTGTCTTTGAGAAATCCATTTACACACTCCACAAGTCTCCTAGGACAGGGATTCTCACAACGAAGTTTTTGGTGGCCTCAGAGTGTGACACCAACTTTTGCTAGTGGCCACAATACCACTTTTTCCTAAAATTATTTATTTTTTCTAAAGCTAATAAAGTAATATGCACATGTATACATCCAAATCCGTTGTTTATTTGTGTATGGTTTGGGTTTTTTTTTTGCGGACTCAGTAATAAAAATCATGCACAGTTATCTCTATTCTTTACTGGACCCAACAGAATAGAAATACAAGTAAGGTACTTTGCATGTTCTTGTCATTATTGTTTCTTTTGCTTTTTAGCTAAAAGTGGTTTGTCTGTATAACAACTCTGAAGTAAATTTAAAAATGCTTTGACATAATAGAAGTCCAAATAATAAAACATATGGGTGGCTTGGGTCTGGAGAGGGGAGAGGAGGCATGGCTGTGGATGGCCCGGGGCTCCTCTGGGCAGATGTGGCGGAAAGGGGGTGAGCATGGGACTTTGGCCAGCCTGAAGCTCCTCTGGACAAGGGGAAGAGCGCTCTGGGCTTCAGCCAGCCTGGGGCTCCTCTGGGCAGCGGGGTGTGTGTGTGTGTGTGTGTGTGTGTGTGTGTGTGTGTGGTGGGGGGCTGAGGGAGATGGGACTTGTGGCTCCAGGGAATACAGTCAGAAGAGGTAGAGTCGAGGGCTAGCCTTCCCAAAGGGGGGCTCCACCTGCTGCCCATGCACCCGTCGCTCACCCCCTCGCCTAGTGTTTGCCTTCTGTGTCCCTCTTCATCTTCCGCCTGCTGCTCGCCTCCTCACTCCCCTGCCACCAACACCCTCCCTGCCTGCTGCAAGAACTCCAGCTCACTGGTGTCTCACTGCTCCTCTCCTCACTCCCCTACTCGCAGCCACACTCACGCTGCTGCTTGCTCAATGCTTGCCTCCTTATTCCTCTGCCAGGGCTGCTTCCACCACATCTCACTACCACCACTCCTCGCTTACCTCCTCACTCTCCCGCTTGCAGTCAGCCCCCTTGCCCGCCTCACCCTGTGCTGACTCGCCACTCGCCTCCTTACTCCTTCCACCTGCTGTTCGCCTTCTATTCCTCTCCTTGCCACCTCACTTTGCTCCTTAAGCATTGTGTGTCTCACCTGTGTCTTCAGAGAGCTGGTGCATGCAGGAGCAACAGGGAGGAAGAGGGGGCTGGTGCTTTTCCCTCCCACTGCCCAGGAAACTGCTGTGGCTGCATAGAAACCCCGGAGTGGCCGCATTTGAGAAACGGTGTCCTAAGGTATGCCTACACTGCAATATATGCCTGGGTTCAGACTTGGGCTGGAACCCAGACACCCCCTTCCATCTACACACCTCTCCAACTCTGGTTCAGACCTAGCCTCCCAGGACCCTGTGGATATGGAAGGTCTGAGCCAGAGTAAAGCTGTGACCCAGGGTTCAAGCCATATTGCTTTGCAGTGCAGATGCAGCCCCATGTTCTCCTGCCCCCTTCCCCCCATTCCTGACTCAGGTCCTGGGACTCTGCCAAAAGTATCACACAGTCCCCATGGACCAACTTCCTTTGTCCTTTCTCTCCCAACAATTTCCAACTCCAGTGAAAAATGGAAGCAACCGCCCCTTGGTGTGCTGCAGCAGCAACTCTGTGAGTCAGCATTAAACCTTCCATTATCTTCAGACCACTGCGCTGCAAAGGCACCATTCTGTGTTCGCAGTGGAGGCTGAACAGAAGAAGCCTTTTGCAAAGAGTATTGCTTCATGGTCATGGAAACACAGCCAGATTTTGGTAAATCCTTGGTGCAAAGCCAGCAAAACAGTGGACTTGAGTAAGAGAACCAGGAATGACCATGCATACTAACAAATAGCAAAGAAGCTGGCAGCTTTGCAATTTACCAGACTGCTGACCAATGCAGAGAGCAGATGAAGTGTCTCGAGTGAATACTGAAAACCAGGGATTAGTACCGCACCTTGGGCAGATCATCAACATCATGTCAAATGAGGACAATGAAGTGACTCTGTTGCTGAAACTAGTTCTAGGGCAGGAGCAGCAGCACATTCTGGGTCCATACTTGGAGTAGCTGTTTTGATGCCTCTTGAGGAACAGTCCACCACAGAGTCTGCAGCAGATGCAGATGGACAGAAGCTGCCTGAGCCTGGTAAGTTTCTGGCTCCATTTTCATTTTTATTAATACACTGATGCAAGGGATTTCTGCTCTATGAATTGATGCAAAAGTTCTGAAAATTCTCAGCTAGCAGTGTGTACCCACTAATAGCAAATTGTATGCCAGCATCTTGGCACCCTCCTCCCTTCCACCACTCTGTGGAGTTAAAATTTGCAAACAGGAAATACAAATGGTGAAAACCTTTAAAGCAGGGTTCGGGAACCTTTCAGAAGTGGTGTGCTGAGTCTTCATTCATTTACTCTAAGGTTCCGCGTGCCAGTAATACATTTTAACATTCTTAGAAGGTCTCTTTCTACAAGTCTAATATAACTAAATTATTGTCATATGTAAAGTAAATAAGGTTTTTAAAAAGTTTAAGAAGCTTTCATTTAAAATAAAATTGCAGAGTCCCCCGGACCAGTGGCCAGGACCCAGGAAGTGTGAGTGCCACTGAAAATCAGCTTGCATGCCACCTTCAGCACCTGTGCCATAGGTTGCCTACCCGTGCTTTAAAGTGTGTTTTTACTGGAAAGATAGATTTTTTTTTTTTTTTTGCTAGGGTGATTATTACTGTTATTTAAAAATAATGAACTTGCATTGCTATGCCTTTTAAATATGGTACTTTGCAGTCTGTTGAGTTGTCTGGAAACAGTGAACCATGTGGGGGTGAGGGATGTGAAAAAATTTTTTGATTTACAAATCTAGTCCTAAATACTACTGGGTTTGAAATTTTACCCAGAAATATGCCAGGGGTAAAGGAAAGCAGAAAGGCTGTGGAGAAGTGTGTGTGCGCGCGCGTGTGCACATCCATAACAGAGTAAGTCATGTGGAAGCTAATGTAGCATCCTGTTGATTCCCTCATGAATTCTGACCGATTCCCAGGTGCTGATAGCTGCAAACTTTTCCTGAAGCAGGAACTCCAGTCAGTCATATTCTGGGGAAGGGTGTATTTTCCAGGGCCATCTTGGTAGCTGACCAGCCTGCTCCATTCAGATGTGCCGTTCAACGACTGTTTGAATACCTTGATTGCATAAACTGCAGTTTCTACCCGCAGCTTGGAATAACATCTCCCGTTACCAACTGGGCACCAAAAGAACTGTTATGTCCTTGAAAATATGGAAGGCCTGAAATGAGTTTTAAAAAAAAAAAAAATTTTGTAGCACACCCACTGATGACACACTCACCCCCAACTCAAGTAATTCTGCAATTTTCTAAAACCAACCAGACAGCTTTGCATTTTTAACTCACCTTTGTGTGAGCACTTCTGCTGCTGCAGTTAGTCAAGCTGTGTTCAGTGACATTCTGTGGTCTGAAGCATCCCTCTCACAATATGTAAAAGTACAGTTTGGGGAAGTATCACTTTGTCCATAGGCGATTCCATGGGTGCTCTGGGGCTGGAGCACCCGGGGGAAAAAAATGATAGGTGCTGAGCACTCACCAGCAGCCCCCCATCAACACCACCTCTCCCTCCTCCCCCAGTGCTTCCTGCCCACCAGCAGGCCCCATGGATCAGTGCCTCCCCCTCCCTTCCCGCATGCCGCAGTCAGCTGTTTTGCAGCATGCGGGAGGACAGGAGGGAAGGAGGAGTGAGGAGTGGCACTTGGGGGAGGGGATGGAACTGGGCAGGAAGAGATGGGGCAGGAAGGGGTGGGGGTGGGGTTTTAGGGGAAGAGGTGGAGAAGGGGTGGGGCCTGGGGCAGAGCTGGGGGTCAGGCACCCCCTGGCACTTTGAAAAGTTGGCGCCTGTGACTTTGTCCTTGAAATTCCAAAAGAAATTTTTCTGTGCTCCTGCACTGAGCTATTTGAGAGAGTAATACTCCATATCTTGTTCTGTTCCAGGCTTCTTGACCTCTACTGGCTGCAGTACCTCCATCTTTTGTACACAGTGCATCAGAAACCTGGGCCAGTGTACCTTCATGGACCATTCGAAGAGGAAGTCTTTCCCTGATGAACTTAGGGTTGAGGTTTTGGACAAGACCAACAAGTCCTGTACCAAAAAAAAAAAGGGACTTGTGGCTAAAGTAAAGGCTCAGGTTGACTGCACAGATTGAGGCCAGGGTTTCAGTGCGGAAGCATGCATTTGCACTGCAGTTCCTGGAACAGGATAAGGGAATAGGACAGAGCTGAGCAGGAGCTAATGATTGCAGGAGTAGAGGCTATTGCTGCATCACCCACATCAGTCTGAGTCCTTTGCCTGCTATACAGTGCTGCAGTATAAAAGCAGCTTAGAAGACTCCAGGACTGGGTGGCACAGGCAGTCGGGCTCCATGAGTGGCTGGGCAGGACAGCCTTGCCCCATGCAGCCCTCCATATTCACTCCCTCTCCTGTGGATGCCTCCAGCCTCCTCACACATGGCCAAGTGCATGGCAAATTGGGAGAGAAGGGAAAGGCGAACAGGTGGCCAGAGGACATGCCCATGGTAGGAAGTTTCTGTCCTGTACATGGTTTCACTGTTTGCATTGGTTCATGCACTCTGTTTTTTCTGTAAAATTCTTTTACTGGTGTTTTGATGTGATAATGGCAGCTGGCCTGTCTGGGAATTGATGAATGTTGTACTTTTCTAATGCATTGTTTATATAATTTTTTTTATTTTATCAAGAAAGTTTATTGCTATCACTGCTTCACATCATACAATGTATATTTAAAATAATAAAGGTAAACACATGATCAGGAACAATTATGAATTTGTATGCAAAGACTATCCTGCAGTATAGTTGTCTATAGCGATACATACTTCAATCTTTTCCTTACATCAGTCCATACTGTGACTACCTGCCCCCATTCAGAAGTGGCCATGTCATTCATAAGTATATGGCATAGTACTGAAACCCACCACAAGCAATGAGCCCCTCTCGCAAACACATTGATAATAGTACTATTTCACCCTCTTCTACTGGACCATGTAACTCCATAAGGTGGGAGGACAAAGCATCTCTGACTTGCCCAGGTGCATCCACTTCCATCTGTGATAGGTGCACTTTCTGGTTGAGTGTACTGATTCAGCAGCCCCTTGCAGTCGTAGGTCTATTCAGGGGGAAATGACTCACCTCTGGCTTCACAAAAATTGTGAGGAGCACAGCAAGCCACAGTAATGTGAACAGCATTGATGATGGGTCTTGAGACATTTCCAGTAGGATTTCAGCCTGCCAAAAGCACATTCAGTAGCCATTCGTCATGTGCTGAGAGTAATTAAACTGTCTTTTGCTGGGTCCTGTTAAACTAGGGTCTGGTTTCATCTGCTAAGGTAAAAGTGAGTATGCAGGGTCCCCCAGAATACCAGTGGGGTCAATAACTCCATTTATGACGATAACTTTTGGTGGGAATAGTAGCCGAGCTTGTCCATGAATGTAGACTCCCAATCAGCAAAAAACCCAAGTGCAGTCCATGTTGACATTCATGAATCATCCTCTGTGGTACATGTGGGCCTGGATATTTAGTACCTTTTGTGGTTTATGTACTTATTCTCCTTGAGGAGGGCAAACTGGGCACGAATCCCATCAGTGGCCCCAGCATAGTTTGGAAGCCTAATTCTCTCAAACCAGCAATTACTTCAGGAATCTCTTTCATGCCTACCACCATGGGGATAAACTGCAAGCCTGATTGCCTCAGAAAGCTCCAATAACACTTTACCACAGTCAGATTTCCAACACCAAACTGGTTTGCAATGGACCTGTGAAGGGTCCATTGCTAATACCTGCCTGACCAAGTTGGAGCTGAGCAGTGGGGGTCTAGCACTTTGGGGTTTAGCCCATTTTATAAGTATCTTGATCAAACGATTATAAATATTTTGTTACTGTTTGGGTGCAGTAAATTGCTTATTTTTTAGGCATGTTTTAGAGCAAATACTATTCACCCTTGAGTTTAATAAAGGAATTTATGGTTAAATTAGTGCTGTGGTAATACCCTGTACAAATAATAATTCTAACATTGTGCTTCATATAATGTATTTTTAGATTGTCAGGGGTAATTGGGCCCTCTCTTGAGAGGGTGGCTCTGACATCTTACACTTTTAAAAACTGTTTTGCAGTCTATATAAGATCCATAGCCAAAACATTCATGTGAACAGTCTCTTCTTTCTCCACCCTGGCTAGCTCCTGCCACAGCTGCTCTCCTATCTGCCTTAATGCTCTCTGGAGGCCTGCATGTGCAGCTATGCATTTCCTGAGGCTACTGGTGAAGTAGGTTGAAAGGGAAGCCAGAGTTCTATTTCTTCTGCTCTAGGTCTTGATGGTGGATAGTGACTCCTATTCACTCCCCACTCCTTGGCTAAATGATCCCTTCCTCTTCTGGCCTTTCAAAAGCTACCAAAGGCAGAGAGGGACCCAGAAGGAGGAGGGGTAGAGCTGGTAGCTGAGAGCTACAATGAGCACCTAGGAAGCCTGCTCCCTCAGCAGATGTCACACTGATTTCCCCTTCACTTATCCTCAAACCCCCCTCCCCCCCCCCTTTTTTTAAGGAAAGTTTACATTCAAAAGCTTCATCAATATGGAAGACTGCAGGCTCTCGAAGCCCTCCAGAATAAATATTTCTTAGTTCTGTTGTAACATTAGCGAATGTCATATTACGGTCCTTTTCGCATATCCCTTCAAAGAAAGCTAGCACTAGAAGAAGATAAACATTAGAAAAACAGGGACTAGTTAAGATGACACTTTCCACCCAATAGAGCCATGCAACCTTAACTTCCCCCCTCTTTAGGGATTCCAAAAAGGACCTGGGAACATTATAGTACCTTCCCCCTGTCTAGAACTGCCATTTTCTTTTTGCCCATTTGGCCTGTTAAAGATCTCGTGGAAAAAATGTTTTTTTTTTTTTATGTTTTGGGGGGCAGGTTGTGGCTGCTTTAGCAAAATAATTTTCGTATGCCTTATGAAGAGAGATTGCAACTTTAATATTTTTTTCTCCATATTGATTGGAAAGTAAAGCACTATGAAACCAGTTACATGGTTTATTTCCTCTTTTATTAACTCTGTATAGAAAGTCATAATGGCTGGGTATTAAATAGTTTGTTACTAGTACCAATCAATTGATTAGATGTATGTGTCTGCAGTCACTTCTGGACTGAACACAGGTTCTCAGGCTCATGGCCAAAAAAGCATTTGCCATTTCATGGTAATATTGTTGCTTAGTTATGTTAAGTAACCTAATGGTGGTTTTTTGTTTGTGTTTGTTTATCTTGAAACGTTGTTTTCCTCCTTAAACTGATTAGAGAAAGAATCGAGAACTCTGAAAAGCATGTTGTCTTCTCATACATACAGTGTCTTAGGCTAGTCCTCACACTGTGAAGGAAATACTAAATGAAACACTATACACACACCACTGTCATCCTTGGAACCATGAGTTCTATGTCATAGAATCTAAGGCAGGTAAAAAGAGGATGAGGCCAGAGGTTAAAGATGTGAGGGGAGACAGTACAGTTGCACTTCTGTTAAACCCTTCCTCTTTCTAGTTTGGGTAAGCCATGTGTCCTAACAACTCCCACCTCCTTGGCTGGTGTGGTGAGAGTTCACCCTCTTGTTTCAGTCTCTAACCACTGGATGAGGCACAGACTTCATTTACTTTCTCTTCCTATTTCTGCACCTGAAGAGGGAGGCATTCCTAGATCACATGCTGTGGTATCTGAGAGAGAATGGATTTCTATTGGCCCTGAATATATTGCCATTCTGGAGGGTTGTGGGTATCTCCTGACCTGGCATTAATGGAATGTCATGGTTCTGTGCTTTTATATAAATATTATGACACTTAGTATTTCATATTTTCAAAGCACTTGTATCTTCACAACAGCCCTGTGAGGTAAGCTATCTTTCTCATTTTGAATAAAGAACATTAAAGCTGTCATTTTCCCAAAGCTATCCTATTAATTGCTGGCACAGCCAGGGGTTGAAATCACGAGTGCCTGATTCTCAACCCTGTGCCCAACTCACTAGATTAACTGCTGTTTTTAGTAAATAAATATTACCTACAAAAAGAACTGTTAAAATAGTATTAAACTTTGTGAAGCACAACACTCCAGTTAGGAAATGTCAGAATTAAGGTTCCCTGTGCAATCTTAATTCAGTTCCCTTGTGCATATGCATTATGATAGTCTATACTTACTTGATCCTATACTATTCTTCAGAGGGAGGCAGGAATCTGAGTTGGCTAGCTAGGGAAACAGTATTGGCAGTTTTGTTTTGTTTGTGGAGAGAGGCAAGTAATTTACCAACTAAGCCTCTTTTCCTGTCTCCCTCCACAGTCTGTCTGCACTCCTTTGTTCAGCTCCTTTTTCTGTCTCTTGCTGATGTTGCCTTTTTACAGAGCTTGTTACCAGTATATCTATCCATGGTACTGTCATACAGTGGCAGCCAAGTCCCTAATCAATAATTCCCTGCTGCACCAGAAATAAATATACTGTTAAAATTGATTTTAAAATAAAACATTAATCAGGGCTATTCTGCCCCATGAGTGATTGTAGATATCTGCACATGTGATTTGATGATTTCTAATATTCTGTTTGAAAGGTAGAAGGACTGAAAATGAGGCACTTAAGACATTTTTAAACCATTATTTTTTTAGTATTATTTCTAAGTATTCCTGATTTCTGAAATGTTATGGTTAAAAAATCAACAACACTTTAACCTAAAATGATCACCCATTCTTTTATTTCAATTCTGTCTACATATTAAGTCACATTTGGGAGATGGGAGGTTAAGTAAATTACCTAAATGTCAACCTTACCTATGAAGTCTCCTTTAAATGAGAGAATGATGTAATATTGAGATTTTTATGTATTGTTCTAAAATTGTTCATGTGGCATAGCCCAAAGCAGGGGTTCTCAACCTTTCTGATGCCCCCTGATGCTGTAAAAACTCCATAGCCCACCCATACCACAGTAACTGGTTTTCTGCATATAAAAGCCAGGGGTAGTATTATGGGGTAGCAAGCAGGGCAATTGCTTGGGGCCCTGCAAAGCTACATTACTCAAGCCTTAGCTTCAGCCCCAGGTGGCAGGGATCAGGTCCCTGGGCTTCCACCTGTACGGTAGGGTTTCAGCTTTCTGCCCTGGGCCCCAGCTAGTGTAATGCTGGCCCTGCTTGGTGGACTGCCTGAAGCCTCGCAGCCTTCCAGGGGGCCTTGGGCCCCTGGTTGAGAACCACTGTCCCAAAGTATTTGCCACCATGTTTCATGAATGCACAGTAATGTTTAGATCAGGGGTCGGCAATCTACGGCATGTGTGCCAAAGGTGGCACGTGAGCCAATTTTTGATGGCACGTGGCAGTGGGCTGGGCCACTCAGCCCACCACCACTCTGGGGTTTCCGCCATCGGCTTCTGCCAGTTGGGGTCCAACCACCGGCCCCACTCAGTGCCTGGTACTGCCCTGGATGAAGGAACCCCAGGCTGGCAGCGGGCTGAGACCCTGGCTGGCAGGAGCTGGCATCCGGGACCCTAGAGCGCCAGCTGGCTGAGCCACTCAGTCGCTGCTCTGGGGTTCTGGCTGCTGGCCCCTTGTCAGCCGGGGTCCCCACTGCAGCCCCACTCACCTTGCTTTCAGTTGGAGTTCCATCAGAGGCCCCCTGCCAGACAGTGTCCAGGCCTCTGGCCCTGCTCAGCCCTACCAGCTGCCAGCTCCACTCACCTCAGCTGCCGCTCTTGGGTTCCAGCCGCTGACCTCCTGCCAGCTGGTTAAAAACTGATCACTCAGAAGCCTGTGTGCAGCTTAAAGTATCCAAATACGTACCACCAGACATTGTTAAACTCAGCAAAGAAAAGCAAGGGCAAGGATCACACTAAACTGATAAGATCTGCATTTTAATTTAATTTTAAATAAAGCTTCTGAAACATTTTGAAAACCTTGTTACTTTACATATAACAGTAGCTTAGTTATATAATATAGAATTATAGAGAGACCTTCTAAAAAAATGTTAAAATGTATTACTGGCACACGAAGCCTTAAATTAGAGTGTATAAATGAAGACTCTGCACACCACTTCTGAAAGGTTGCCGACTCTGAGTTTAGATATTTGAAGACACACGTGACAGGCCACATTTCAAATCAGTCTCTGAAATTGTGTAGGCAAACTGCATGCAAAGTCTCTGTGCACTTGTAAACAAGATAGTCATCCAGTGTGTGTGGCCAGTTTTCATTTCATATGTGAAAGTTGAATGATTGCAATTTCAGAGACTTGTTACATATTTGGGTTCCATATTAGAGGTTGGGAGCTAGTCCTTGCACTAAGATATAGTACCTGTTACCCCATAACAGTCAACTTTTAATGGTATGGTGATAGACGACGATCATGGTTTTTGTATGTAACATTTTAAGACAAGTTTTTGAGTAACTTTTTGTCAACTTATTGTCACTGGTGTTCAGAGTATCTGTATACTGTAATGTCCCATTATGTTGTTTTCTTTTAAATTTTGTTAGCCTTTTGATTAAATGTGATTATCTAGGAATTTTGAAGGATCTTTGTTTGTGATCTGTCAACCATTCTTTTGTCTGTCAACTAGCATTGCATTTGTATCATTCTACATGAACACCAATGTTTGTTGATGATCTAGCTTATGATTTTATACTGCTTCCCATTATTACAGTACTTAAACAGTATCTAAAGTCAGTAGTAGTAGTCATAATGAACTTCATGAAGTGTCTGCCTCTTTTTTCTGAAGTTAAAACTCAACTTGAGGTATTTATTAGTTTTGCTTTTTTAGTCTGCTATAAGGTTTGTTCGTTTTATTTGAATGGGGGAAGAGTGTTTGGTCTATGCTTGGGTAGAATCCCAAGAATCCTTCAAGTGTCAGAGGGGTAGCCGTGTTAGTCTGGATCTGTAAAAGCAGCAAAGAGTCCTGTGGCACCTTATAGACTAACAGACGTTTTGGAGCATGAGCTTTCGTGGGTGAATACCCACTTCGTCAGATGCATGCATCTGACCCATGCATCTGACGAAGTGGGTATTCACCCACGAAAGCTCATGCTCCAAAACGTCTGTTAGTCTATAAGGTGCCACAGGACTCTTTGCTGCTTTTAAAGAATCCTTCAGCGTTTTTAAATGGATCTTGTGGCAGTTGCTATACTGTTTCATCAGCTCCTAACTATATACAATATGTCACACTGTAAACTTCTGCTGGCTGTCTTCTGGGTTGATGTAACGTGTAACTTACTGGTTTAATATTTTTTTAAAACTTAACTTAAATTTTATCTAATTCGTATTTAGGCCTAACAAACAAAATGAATTTAATACTGTAATAGGAATTTAATTAACTCTATAGTTAAAAAAGCAAATAGTGTGGTCTACAATACCTTATAGCTAGACTCTCAGCATTCTATGCTTGAGATATAGCTAGCTAATCTTTATTATGCTTAATTCTAGCTGTGCTTATCATATCCCCCTTTTTGTTTCCCTCCGCAGCCTCATGATTTTGATGAATGCAGATTTGACATTAGTGTAAATGATAGTGTTTGGTACCTACGAGCTCAGGATCCTGATCATAGACAACAATGGATAGATGCGATAGAACAACACAAGGTATGGCTTCTGATTTTTTTTTTTTCAAAATTGATTTCTATATGTGCTTATGGAGAGTCATACATCTGGATCTGCAGTCATTAAAATATTTATAAAGGTACCCATGATTTAAAAATATATATTCTTGAATATAATTTATTTAAAAGGGCAACTAGAGCTTTTAGAAGCATACTTCAAAAATAACAGAGCAAAAATAAAGCAAAAACTAAAAACTAACTTTTCTTGAGTATCTTTTAGCCAATACCTGATTTTACCGTAGGTACATCCATACATTTCAAAGATTCAGCCTTTTCTGTCTGCTATGGCTGTTGTTCAGATTCTCATCTCACACTTAGGACTACTGCATTCTGTTCTCCGTCTGACTTCGATGTCACCCAAATCACTTAAATCAGCACTTAGGCACTGTTGAAAACTTTATTCTCTACAGCCATGGAGTAAGAGACAATCCCTGTCCTAAAGTTTTTTGTCTCTTTATTTGTGCAGTGTCTTAACACAATAGGGCCCCAATCTCTGGTGTCCTTAGGTGCTATGGTAATAAAAAAAAAAAAAAAATAGGTAAACCTTAGTGTTTATCTTTATGAACTTCCAGCAATGTTTTCACTGGGATATACTTGAGTTTCTCCTTTTATCAGGTATAGTTAACAGCACACATGCATTTCCATTCTGAAATCTTGTGTGCTGAATTGCATTTGGTTGCGTAGAATGTGCTCTTAGCAAATATACTGACTTGATTAAAAAACTTTTCTATTAGTAGATAAGTTTCTGAATATCTCTTACCTGTATTTTGCCTTTTATGTCTTCACTTTAAGGTGTATCTGGCACATTTTTGAGTGTATAGAATTAGTCCCAAACCGGAATTCCTTTTGTGCAGTCTGTTGTAGAGGTGGTGAGAGGAAGCGATGTACAACTTGAAACCATGTCAGTTTGGCAGTCCACTTTGCATTGCTTCTTCTGCAATACCTAAGGAGAGCTCTCAACTAACAATGGATAGATCGAGCAAGGTGTTTAGATGTAGATGATTCTTTTTGAAAATAAATCTGGAGTTGAACATATTTTGACCAAATCCCTTCTCTACTACCCGTTTATATGTTGATCCTCTTCAGGAATGCATGAGGGGAAAAGATGGAGCTAACAAGATGTGCTTCCACCTTAACCTTGCTTGTATTGTCCCATTCACCATCCCCTTTGTCTCTTTAGATTGTAAACTCTTCACAGCTGGGACTGTCTCTTGTTTGGTACAATACCTCATAAACTGGGGCCTCTAACAATATCGTGATATGAGTAATACAGGAGTTCTCTCTTCAATATTCTCCCAATCTTTTGATTCCAGGCCAGCAGGGTTTCCTGTGGCAACATTTCCTAACTCCTTTGCAAGTTTTGTTCTGCTAAATGAGTAATTTCCTGCCATTTGCATTCTAGAACAGAAATGGCGTTCTGAAGAGCATTTTGTCCACCAACTTCATGGGCTGTAGGAGATTACATGTGAAGTTCTGTTGGAGGGCTGGAACACCTTGATAGACACACCATAATAGACAAGATTACCCTTGACTGTGGAAGAGGAGTTGGTAAAGTGAAAGAATTGTCACCTTTCCATATGAAGGCTTATGCGTTAGAGCTCCAGGATCTTCACTACTATTCCTGAGAATTGTGTAGAATCTCCTGGAAAAGGCCAGTTTAAGGGAAGGAGTTGCACTGAAGGATTAAGTCCTTGGAGACTTTTTGGTGACTAGAATCTAGGAGCCTCATAAACTGGGTAGTTTGCTAGTTTCTCTTCCCCTGTCATCCTCAAAGTTGAGGGGGAAAAGGAGATACTGAAATTTTAGTTCTGATCTAGGAAGCACCAGAGATTTCTTGTATATAATGTTAAATTCTTATAAACTCAGTGTGGTAAGCTACTTTTGATCAGATCTGATGAGAGCAAGGAAATCATGTCCACTTTATTTCAGTATATGCAAGTGTCATAGTTGTATTAGTTTATCATTTTGAACCTCCAAATTTGAAGAATTGTCAGTGAAGGTTTGCCTAGAAATAATTTTCCACATAAGAAACTGGCTGTCAGCGTTTGCTTTAGGTACAAGAAAAACAGTTTTGGCCTCTAATGGGATAATGCAGTGACTTTCTTTAGTGCTTACTCCAATGTCCTTAGTATTACCTCTGGGTAAATGGGTATTCAATCTGTGGATGAGTTACTTAGTTCTGCAAAACCAGATAATTGAACTTCTAGCTCCTCCTCTAAATTGAAGTCCACTGGATGGATTTTTTTGTACTTTTAATATAGAGGTAGATTTCTGCTTAGTACTTTGATATTGGAAGATGGCAAAGTGTAAATTGTGATGGAAAGTGTACCAATTGAAGGAAGGGTGTGTCAGCCACAAGTGAGGAGCAGAAACTGTCTATGTATATAGCTGAACCCACAGACAATAGTTCAGTTTTTTATTACTTTGTTGGTTGTTAGTGTTACACTATCAGACCACATTGTTCTGAATCTGAAGATGTGTTCGGTGATCCACTTTCTGTATAACCCAAATTTTCTAGGGTTTTTAAGCCTAGATTTTTTTTTTTTAAGGGCGTGAGGGGAGGGAAAGTCCTTTACACTTACTGCTTTTGATTGTCTTCCTTTGACCTTTCTCATTCCATACAACTACGTGTATGTTCAGGAAAAGTAACAACTATTTTAAAATACAAAAACCAAACTCATGTCAATACAACAGTTAACAGAGCAAATCAATTACTATAATAAAGCAACAAATTGTTTAATAAAAACTATTGAATATGTAATACAAGAAACTAAGTACTCTGACCAAGACCAGGCTTGCACTGTTCTTCTGTATAACGTACCTGGTTAATTCTCTGTCCTTGGCAGGCCTCTTCTTCTAAAACAATGGACATTAAACAAGTTGGTGACACACTTGGTTTCTCAAGATGTGAAGATGTTTCAAGAGACCACTATATTTACCAATAACTTTGACTTAGAGTATGATGTCATTTAAAGTAACCTGCAATGTGAGGGGAAAGAAGTGGGGTTAGTACCTTCTTTCTCTACCTGAAAATTTTATTTTTATTTATTCTTATATTATGGTGTTGGAATTATTAATAATAATAAAATAAAGGGCATAACTATGATACTAATTCAACCAGAAATTCCTTTATTAAACCTAAAAGCCAGGTAGCATTTATACAGCTGCTCTAAATGTGCCTTAAATGTCTTAGCAATAACCACTCCCATTTAGCATGGATCAGGTGCGTACAACTGATTTATACCTGGCATGCTCAAACTTGTGTTGAATATCTCTAACTTGGTCATAATTAATGACTGCTGCCTGAAGACTCTTGATTGGTTTTAAGCTTTAGTTCTTTGTCCAACGTTTACATCCCACATTGAGTGTATAGTAATGATTTTTAGTCATAGTCAAAAACTTTAAATCCTGTTAATTCAGGCACCTGCCAAACTCTGCAGCAGCAGCAGCCAGAGAGCTCCCATGCGTGTATTCTGGTCCTCCCAGGAAACCACTGACAAAAACTGAAGCCTAGTTTCCCTATTATTTACTTCAAAACCAAGCTTTTTTGCGTATGGTTGGGGGCGGAACCCTTTTAGGCTTTCTGTGGAGTGTATATATACCACATTCATGACCATGATACCTGAACATCACTATCATAGAGGAGCAAAAATGGCACAGTTCCAATTTTTTATATGCAGATTACCTTTGAAGGACAATATGAAAGTTACTAAGCACAAAGATATATTCATATCTTATTGAGGGAATCCTCCTATTGTTATGACTCTTGCTCTTTCTAGAGCTGCAGACTAATCTGATTCATTAAGGCAGCTGTGAACTTTAGGAATTGAAGATGGTGTTCTAAAATTAGGACAGCTCCATTGTATATTTCTTTTTCTAAATGTGTCTTTGCCCCTACTTTTGATTTAAACTGCAGTTACACTCTGGAAGATGACAAAGTTGACAGTGGAGTGTTCCACATTTCCTCTGTGACTTTGACATCAGACTTGATTTGCAAGTTGTGTGTCATTGTTGCAAACTCATCTTGGGATCTGAAAGTCTGGCTTTCTTGTTTCCACACCATTGTTAAAGGTCTGCCTTTGGACCTTAGTTAACAGTACTGTTATGTGAGGCAGAGTAGAATCCGCTCACATTCACCAAGTGTACTGTCTCTACAGTGATAATTTTTTAAAGAAATTAATCTCTTCAGAAAAGTAAGCAGATATGACTTTTGAATCATGTCTCGTCTCTCTTTCTTTAGCATTTTAAAATGCCAGATTAAACCCTTGTATCACATAAAGGAATATGTGTACTTTAAGAACACTCTACATCTTTGTTTCTTTCCGTGTCTTGGATATAAGCACATCTCTCTAAAATACCTTTAGGTATTCTGGTTTTCAACAGGCAAATAAGCATGCCAGATATACCAGCTGCTTCTATACTCTTAACATTCTGAACCAGTACCATATGTAACTTTTGAACTAGATTCTGTGTAATTTCTGCCCTTAGTTTTCAGCTAAATGTTCACATTTCCAGATAATCTTCCTTTTTAGGGTAGTGGACTGTGACCATCCAGTTCAGGGACTCTCAAACTTGATTGCATCATGACCCCTTTCTGACAACAAATTATTACACGTGCCCAGAAGAGGGGACTGAAACCTGAGCCCACCCAAGCCCCGTCGCCCCAGGCTGGGGACCAAAGCCTGAGTCCCACTGCCCCAGGTGAGAGGAGTGGGGAGGGAGAAGTCCAAGGGCTTCAGCCGCAGATGGTGTGGAGGGGGGAAGAGGGGCTGTAACCTGAGCCTTGCAGTTTGGGGGGCGGGGGCTGTAACCTAAGCCCCACAGCGCAGGCTTGAAGCCTTGGACTTCAGCTTTGGCCCCAGGCAGTGGGCTCGGGCTTTTGACTGGTGATGGGGCTTCGGCTTCAGCCTCAGGCCCCAGCAAGTCGAATGGCAGCCCTGGTGACCCCATGGCCCACTTTGGGGTTCTGACCCACAATTTGAGAACTGCTCATCTAGTTCAACACCAAAAGCATGTACGAGCTGGAAAAAAGCATGATGTCTTTGAACGTTCATAACAGAAAGCAGAGGAAAAGATGAGCTGAAAAAGAAATGGAGGTGAGGGTGTGAATTTGTAAACTTTGGATTCAGCCTAAACCTGTGACTGAGTGTAGAGCCCTATCTTCCAAAAGCAATTCTCTCCACTGTCTCCCAAATAGTTAACTTAAACATAGTCTTTCCCCATAACACCTATGTATTTGGAAGGAGAGTTGAACTGATGGTTACCCACTGATTACATCAGAGACCAAGACAGGCTCCTTTACCATGTCATGGCTTTGTAAAATCTTTCAAGGGAATGTGGCACAAGTTTGGCAAGAAATCAATATTTTTGTAAAACGTAATTTTGTTCTTATACAATATTTTTTCCTGATAGCAGTTTTAGTAGACACAGTACAGCATGTAGTATTTAACATTTACTCTTTAAAAGAAGACAAATAATCTTGTAGGACAATGGTCTAGTGCATAGATCTCCACATGCTCCTTGTGGAATTCTCTTATTCTAGGTCTTGTGAAATGTTTTAGATTTTAGAGTGTAACAGTACCATACTAACTTTCACTTTTTGTTGTCAAGATTAGCTTATATAGATAAAACTTCAGGGATGAAACTGTTTCATTGAAGAAAACGTGTTATTTTCCATATTACAGATCATATGTGCACTTAATTGAGCAATACTTTTTTGGCTTGAATAGAACATACTTTGTACTTGCTATTATATGATAGTGTAACAACAGGCTTATTATGTTGTAAGCAGTAACTGCGCTCTCATAGCTGTATAATGCATTACGGTTTTGTCAATAGCTGTTACATACTGGGTTTAGAAAAACTGTAGATACTATCTGCCTCATCGATGATGGAAACCATCAGCTAGTCTTAAACTCTTATCTCTTGCTGTCACTTGAATTTGGAGTGGGAGAGGGACAGTACAGTGGTCCTGGCAACCCTTTATCCCCATGCATTAATTTTCTTGAAGACTTCTAATCCTCCCACTGAATATCTTAGTTTCAGTTCTGCAAAATAAGCACTTCAGACAATTTATCACTTGTGGAACACCTGTTGTAGTTAGGAATTCTGTTAATGTTCCAGTCTTCAAACCTTTTTAAAATTCACATGTATTGTCAGATTGGCTTAAAATTGGCATTCCAGTTCGACACTTGGTGGAAGGACCTAGAGTGGAGTTTGTGGTGAAAATGTAGATTTTTTTTTGATCAAGGAGTTCCTGAGTTTCAGGCCCTCAACAAATATTGGTTGGGTTTTTTTCCCCAATTTTTGTGTGTGCGCACGCATAGACAGACAAAACGCTGGATAGAGCATCCATATGAAGCCAGTCGTGGCATCTGTAAGCCAAGCCTGGCTTATAAGTACGCTGTGCAGTTTGACTCCAAACTCCTGAGAGCTGTCCCTGGTTCTTAGCCATATAGGGAGAGAGGAAATCCACCCAAATTTGGCTATTATAAGTATCTGAAAATTGCCATTTGCAAATACTTAGTAGAGCTTTATTAGTTTGGTCACATTATTCCAAACATTGTACTGGGACTGCAGGATCTGTAGGAGCCAAGCAGAACTCTTTCTGCAATTGTACCTCCTGACTGCAATGACACTGGCACAGGAGCAGAGCAGGTAGACTGTGACCCGTGTTCTCAGTGCTCTTCCTGCTGGTGCTCACGCATCATGGCAAAGGAACTTGACTGGACTTACGTGGGTGAGCAGCAAAAGGGAGATTGAGAAAGTTAAGGAGGGCATAGGAGATGATTGGGGGGCTAAAACAGGTTGGAAATGGTGGTGTGAAATATATAATGAAGGTGGAAACAAGAACAAAAGGAGGTGAGTCTCATGGACAGAAAGGATCAGGTTAAGGGGAACCGGGGCAATTGTGTAACCAGAAGCTCACACTTCCCTCCAGAATATAATATTGATCTAGGATTTGTAAACCTCACTGTTCCTTTGCTGCTATTTGTAATTCTTTTTGCTCAAGTGGCAGTGGTAAGTACTGTGGATCTTTTGGTTCCAGTGCTGCTGATAACCCATGTGGGAATCAGCATGGTCCCACATGACAGAATTTCCTAGAAAATGCCATGAGAACCACAGGGTTTGGAATGTTTGCAGTAATTAAGGCCTCAGGTTGCACGTAGAAGATGAAAATAAAACAATATATTAAAAAGCTACCTATTCAGTGAACGTTATCTACCCTGTGCAGTGAATGAGGCATGTGTCTCGGGGAAAAATAGCATGTGACCATGTAATTAGATTGCATCATAATACCTACACTCAGCTGGACTGATTTAAGAATGCTCAAACAACCTTAATTATGAAATTTTCTAGCTTTCTGGAAGTGGCGAGTGACTGTCAGGCCATTCTAAGCCTGTTCTTTGTTTTTAGGAGTATCTAAAACACTCTGTTGGTTAACTAACACCTCTTTCAGTTAAGGGCTTAAAACTCCCAATCTACTTTTTTGAAAACCTGACTAATCCTTGTACAAAACTCAGCTTTATGTTTCTGATAGCTGTGCTTAAACATAAAGAGGTGGGGAGGCTTTCACAGACCTTCTTTTTATGCACCATAAAGGAAGCAGAAAAAGCCCAAATTTATTTTTTTTTTCATTATCTTTAGTGATTCTCACTGAGAGAACTCATATATTCATCTGACCCAGCTTAGAGTGTACTTAGAGATCACATTTCCTTTTATCCAAATGTGGTCTTTAAAATTCATTTTCACTGGTTTCTCTAAGTAGAACTCTCCAACACAGTTACAAATCTGTATCTTAAGGGCAGTAAATTTTGCTATTGTAACAGCAAATTTACAAGGTCTGAAGAGATGGTGTCTGTAGAGGCAGCAAATTCCTCAATTTCCTTCATTAAACTTAGGATAATCAAAGATAATAGCTTGAAGGATTTTTCATGGAGTAGTATTGATACTTTCTACCCACCCTTAAAAAATATTATCTTGTATTGTAATTCTTGTTGAAACTTTTAATCCAAACCTTTTTTGAGAGGAGCAAGGGAAAAAGGTTAGACTTTCAGAAAGTGAAAGGC
Source organism: Gopherus evgoodei (assembly GCF_007399415.2). Classification (NCBI taxonomy): domain Eukaryota; kingdom Metazoa; phylum Chordata; order Testudines; family Testudinidae; genus Gopherus; species Gopherus evgoodei. The sequence continues at coordinate 88,738,510 of NC_044327.1, read as the reverse complement.
TACATTTTCCCCCAAATTGTACATGTTATGTGGCTTGCCTAGTTAACCTGAAACTTGCAAATAAATCTCCCTGATTGAAATGTCACATGTATAAAATTTCTGGTAGAAAGGACTTTTAAAAGCTTGTGGGTAGCAGGTCAAAATTGGTCTTCCAAAATACACTATTTTAAATTGGCTACCCTGGTCCCATAATACTATAATTAAAGTTGGGAAAAATTACCTTTTCCATAACTATTTCTCAGTGAATATTTTGTCTTCTGGTTTAAAAATTCCCTTGGATTAGTTAATCCAGCATTTTATGGACTATTTACTGTTTCTTTTAAGTGTGAAATTCTTTGGTTACTAAGTGGGTTGGTAGCTCTAAGTAGGTTGCTGAAGTTCCTTGTTAACAAAACTGTAGCATGTCACAAGGAGGGTGTTTATCTTCAAAGTATGAAAGCCAAGGCTGTACGAGTTTTGCAACTGCATTCCATTGTACTCTGAACAGAAAACACTGTTGATTTAAACTGAACTTTAAATTTCATTTGAAGTGTGAGCATACTTAGAAAAGACTATTGCCTAGCAACATGGATAGGTAGCTAGTAGCAGAGGAGAAATTTAAACTGTTTCAGGTTGATGCATTAGAACTAGATTAGAGTTTGCTACTCCATGTATTTGTCATTTTCTTGGCCTTTGTATGCATTCTGAGGGTCCTGAGCCTTGGCCAAATCAAAAGCTTCCCATATACAGCTTGTTAAGTGCTTGTGCACTGCCTAAAACTCTGCAAATCTGAGAAGGGAGACTCTGGTTGATCCTTGCTTTTCAAGGTTTTGCAATCAAGAAAATCACCTTGAGTTTTATTGAACTTTTTAAAATTCCCCCAAATTCTGGAGGCAACAGTGTGTCAAACTGGATTACTCCTGTACTTGATAATCCATGTGTACATATTGGGTATGTGGAAGAGAGGATTCACTGGATTTTTACAGTTCAGGACAGTCACCTAAAGATACTGCACCATGAAATATGATTTATATTCCATTTATGATTGACATGGAAGATGTGACCCTTGCTATATTAATTTAGGTGGATTAAATGTGCCAGAGATGTTAACATAACCTGGTCACTGATCAACATTAGATGGTGTCAAACAAGGTTTGGGGTTTGGTATACAGAGACCTTAGCCAGCTTGGTACCATGGCACAAACACCATTAAAGATAAAGAAAGAAGGAAAAACAGTTGAAGTATTTGAAGTGTAAAGTATTAAATAAGTCTTTCAATTTGACAACATTCTTTGTTCCCTTTCTCTTTAGCTGGAGAGATTTTGGTTTAACGGTCTTAAGTAGTATTAAAGATGGTGGTAACTGTTCTTTTGGGGAAAAGAGAAGTTAGTTTAGATGAGCTGGAGCGGTGGTTGTTGCTGCTGCTGCTAAGTCGGATCCTATCTTATCCCAGCTAGAGCTGATACATTTGGCAGTCTTGTCTGGGTCCCTATCTCTGGTTTGGTGTGGTCAGGACATCTCTCAGGATTAGGATGATGAAGGCCTGGGGTCCAGAAGATGGTGGGGGTGGTAGCCATGATGGTGAAGATTGTGCCAGTTGCCTGAGTCTGTTCTTTCTCCATATTTTCCCACCATCACCACCTTCAAAGTCTCTTATTTTAAGGACCCAAAAAGGGAGTGATGAATAGCCTGTCTCATCATTATTTTGTTCACCAATTAGGCCTAATATGCAACACATCAGTTTTAGTTTAATTTCTGGACCCATGTTTTCTTGTTTATTAAGCATGATCTTAACACAGTCCTTGAGTTATATCAGTAGGCCTTAGTGTTTGGACTAATTTGGTCTTTGTGTTCATTTTGTACTTTTCCCTGTCAATATTTGTTGTTATAGGTTATTTTGACATCTTATGAACTTTCACATACTTTTTACAGCTGAGCTTACAATTAGATTAAGTTTGTAGGCCCAAGAATCACAATAAGAACATAAGAATGGCCATATTGGATCAGACCAATGGTCCATCTAGCCCAGTATCCTGTCTTTGGACAGTGGCCAATGCCAGGTGCCCCAGAGGGAATGAACATAACAGGTAGTCATCAAGTGATCCATTCCCTGTCGCCCATTCCTATCCCTGCACATCCTGGCTAATAGCAATTGATGGGCCTATCCTCCATGAATTTATGGAGTTCTTTTCTGAACTCTGTTATGGTCTTGACCTTCACAACATCCTCCGTAAAGGAGTTCCAAAGGTTAACTCTGCGTTGTATGAAAAAATACTTCATTTTGTTCGTTTAAAACCTGCTGCTTATTCATTTCATTTGGTGACCCCTAGCTCTTGTGTTATGAGAAGAATTAAATAGCGCTTCCGTATTTACTTTCTCCACAGTCATGATTTCAAAGACCTGTGTCATAGCCCCCCTTATTTGTCTCTTTTCCAAGATGAAAAGTCTGTCTTCTTAATCTCTCCTCATATGGTAGGTGCCATACCTCCTAAAGTCTCCTTTTAATGATAGTGAGCGGTATCTGGTGGCTTCCTTCAAGGTCTATCATTATGAAGAGACTATTTTGATTATAGTTTTATTGGAAAAAATGAACCACTCAGTGGCAGCATTGAATGGAAAAGATAAGATTGAGTAAATTGACATTAACGCTCTATTATGATAGTTTTCAAGCTGAGTGGGAAAATATATTTTTGGGAACCAGAAACAGAATTGATGGGAGAATAAAGGTAAAGGTAATTTTAAAGCAACTTTAATCTTGTCAACATCAATTGTAGAATAGAATATATACATATGTAGACTTCTTATAGAAATTTAGTTAACTTGTTTTGGAAATGTAAATATCTGCCAAAATGTAAATCCTGTAAGACCCTTACACATTTATTTTACCTTGGTGTTTACTGATGTTTATGGTACAATACTTGTAGAGTAGAGAACCACAAATGTGAGTTTTGGCAGGCTAGTGAATAAAGAAATGATCAAATATCTTTAAAAGTGAAAGCTAAAAGCTTGTTATACATTCTAGTACAAATATGTAAATTTAAACATCTTAAAGCTTTATCCTTTTGGTGAACATTGACACTCATGTTTCCAAGAAGAGTAAAACTGACTTAATTTTGAAATGACTCCCCACTACCTTAGGATCCTAGTACATGGGTTCAACCCTATAGTGAGTTTTTCTGTTAAACATCATTACGTCTAAAAATACACTACCCTATACTGATAGCAGCTCTTTACCATAAAATCCTCAAAGTAGCAAGATAGTGTGGATAATTACTATTTGAGAATTCTCAGACTCAAGAAATATTCTTGATTCTGTCACCGCTTGGTTTTTTTCCAAATGCTTTACAATCTGGAGTCAGATTGTAAAGCATTGTTAAGCTATGATTGTGTCTTAGGCTTGTTGTACACTATTGTTTTTTTGTTTGTTCTTTATTTACACTGGTATAACTGTTTTGGTTAAAGGGGTGGATTTTTTACTGAAACTTTATACTGGTACAACCCCTAGTGTAGATGTAGTTATACAGATATAAAGATGTCTTGTCCTAGTACAACTTACTCCCCTTCCAGCACAGGAATATCTATAATGATGTGTGTATATCTATGCAAAGTGTAGACAAGTCCTTACTTACAGCAGTGATACAGGGTTGTACACAGGTAGGTCCATTTTCTTCCTTTTTATCTTCCCTGCTTTTGTGATATCAAAAGAGCAAAGTAACAGTAAGATGTGAGCAAATAGAGTAGGCTTCAGGCAATGTGGACTGTTGAATCTGATTAAGGATTAAACAAGTTTTTATTTAAGAAAATGTCTTTGCTAAAGGGACACTGTTATACCAATTATATTAGACCAGTAAAAACCAGCAGGATCTTATTAAAGGGGACAAGACAAAGATGCCACATTTATTATGATAACAATTTGATTTATGACTAATAACTAATATCTTAATTCTTACACACACACACACACACACACACACACACACACACACACACACACACACACACACACACACGCCAGATGTTCTGCAGCTGCTGCATAGTTACCAGTCCTGAAGATAGCTTAAGTTCATAGCTTGATTTTGTAGCTTGGGTTCGTAGCTTGTGGCGGCTAACTGGCCAGGAAAGCCAGGCACAAGGACAAGCTGGATCTCTGTTGGGGAGGCACTGATGTCCTTCCATGTTGGCAGCAGAGAGTTACCCAGAGTCTCTCATCTCACCCTTCTTTTTTATAGGCTTTTAGTTTGGATTCAAAGTCTATAGGTCTTGCTGTGTCAGGCTGCCTCTGGGGTTAGATTGATCACCCATCAATTGCAGGCGTGACTTTCAGCCTTGAACCTGGCTTTGATCTTCCTTCTGTTGTTCTGTTGTCCTTTTCTTTTTAGGGTGGGTGCTTCTTACTTTGTTTAGGGCTGTTGTCTAGGTCTTCAGCCGTTGGTATTTGAACTTTATCTCATCAGGACAGGCTGGGGCTGGAGGTTGATTCCGCCATCCACACATACCTCATTCACACATCTAAACTAAACTAATAAGATTACAGCAGGGTTTGCAAAAATGAAGGTTGGAGGAAGCTTTTACAAAATGGAGTGTGTTTTAAAATGGGGTTTGAATTACAATATGGAACAGAAGTTACAGTGTAGGCAAGTGTAGTGAATGGTGAACAGAAGTTACATTAATAAAGTGAACAATTAAAAACAATTTCATTTATCAGTTCTACAAAGTTAGAAATCACATTTCCATCTGAAAAGCTATCTACAATTGTTAGGCAACCACTAAGATTACTTTAGCTGGAAGATAAGTGTTTTTTCTCTTATCTTTATACGTTTTTAGTTTATCCGTTTGACAGCATGCTGTATATAATCAGTTTCGCTATTCTGTTGAAGGTCAGCTTTACTTTGCCCCACTCATGCAGAGATCTGGAGGAGCTTGCATAAACCCAAGGCCCTGCAAAAGGGCATTTGCATTAACAAAAGCAGCAGTGTTGAAATGGAAGAGGTAGTGGCAGGCACGTGCAGAAAGAAACAGTAAGAAAAGAGGGCCTGTTTTTTGTTTCTCCTAGGCTTGCCTTCTCCCCTACCAGGAAGACTTAAAAATCATAGACAAGGGATCAGATAATGCCTAATACATTATTTTAAAAAAAAATAAATGCCGGAAGCATTGTTTAATGGGAGCACTATTTGAACACTTTTTTTTAATTGACCAATTTTTAAAACTTCAAATTGCCAGTGTGATTTTCTTTATTTCTGGGAGCCCCTGACTTATTCAGCTTCTTTTGTGCAAACGGTATAAAAGACTTTAGAGGCAACATTACTTTATTATGTTTAAAAATAATTAAATTCAGGTGTTCTACCTTTCTCTAATCCCCAAAGTGAACTGGGGTGTAGGAGGCAGAGGAGTAGTTTTCAACCTTTTTTCATTTGCAGACCCCTAAAAAATTTCCAGTGGAAGTGCGGACCCCTTTGGAAGTCTTAAATATAGTCTGTGGACCCCCAGACCACAGGTTGAAAATCACTGCTGTAGAGGGAGAAGCATGTCTGTCATTGCCCTACTTAGAGAAGTGGGAAATTTTATTGCCAGCTTGATTTACAGCCTTCAAGAATATCCTCAGACCCCATTCTCTGTGTGTTTTGGTTTTGAAAGTATTCTGTATGCAATTTTTGAGCAGTACTGTTTTGTTATACGGTACTTGTTGAAGTATTTAATCTTTTGTGATTTTAGAATACCCAACTAACTTGCCACTTGGGAGGTTTCTTGTAAAGAACTTTCAGGTTAACCAGGGCTGTCAATTAATCACAGTTAACTTACACGATTAACTCAAAAATATTAATATCACAATTAATTGCAGTTTTAATTGCATTATTAAACAATAGAATACCAATAGAAATGTATTAAATATTTTGGATATTGTTCTACGTTTTCAAATATATTGATTTCAATTACAATACAATACAAAGTATACAGTGCTGACTTAATATTACTTTTTATTACAAATACCCTGTATAAATGATAAACGAAAGAAACAGTATTTTTAATTCACCTCATACAAGTACTGTATTGCAATCTCTTTATCGTGAAAGTGCAATTTACAAATGTAGATTTTTTTTTGTTACATAACTGCACTCAAAAACAAAACAATGCAAAACTTTAGAGCCTACGAGTCCACTCAGTCCTACTTCTTGTTCAGCCAATTGCTAAGACAAACAAGTTTGTATATATTTACAGAAAATAATGCTGCCCACTTATTTACAATGTCGCCAGAAAGTGAAGAACAAGTGTTCACATGGGATTTCTGTAGCCGGCATTGCAAGGTATTTATGTGCCAGATATACTTAACATTCATATGCCCCTTAATTCTTCAGCTGTTATTCCACAGGACATGGTTCCATGCTGATGATGCTTGTTAAAAACTAATGCTTTAATTAAATTTGTGACTGAACTCCTTGGGGGAAAATTCTGTCTCCAGCTCTATTTTACCCGCGTTCTGCCATATATTTCATGTTATAGTAGTCTTGGATGATGACTCAGCACATGTTCATTTTAAGAATACGTTTTATCAAATCTGCAGCAAAAAAGTGAAGAAGGTGTCAATGTGAGATTTCTAAAGATAGCTACAACGCTCGACCCAGTGTTTAAGAATCTGAAGTGCCTTCCAAAATCTGAGGAGGATGAAGTGTGGAGCATGCTTTCAGAAGTCTTAAAAGAGCAACTCTGATGTGGAAACTACAGAACCTAAACCACCAAAAAAGAAAAGCAACCTTCTGGTGGTGTCATCTGAGTCAGATGATGAAAATGAACATGTTGCTCTGCACTGCTTTGGATTGTTATCGAGTAGAACCCCTCATCAGCATGGGCGCATGTCCTCTGGAATGATAGTTGAAGCATGAAGGGACATATGAATCTTTAGCGCATCTGGCATGTAATATCTTGTGACACCCGCTACAACGCCTATTCTCACTTTCAGGTGACATTGTGAACAAGAAGTGGGCAGCATTATCTCCTGCAAATGTAAAGAAACTTGTTCATTTGAGCGATTGGTTGAAAAAGAAATAAGATTGATTGGACTTGTAGGTTCTAAAGTTTTACATTGTTTGATTTTTGAATGCAGTTATTTTTTGTACACAATTCTACATTTGTAAGTTCAACTTTCATGATAAAGAGATTGCACTACATTACTTGTATTAGGTGAATTGAAAAATACTATTTCTTTTTGTACAGTGCAAATATTTAATCAAAAATAAATATAAAGTGAGTACTGTACACTTCGTATTCTGTTAATTGAAATAAATTTTAAAATGTAGAAAACATCTAAAATTTTTAAATGGTATATTTATTATTCTTTAACAGTGTGATTAATCATGATTAATTTGTTGCTTGACAGCCCTAATGTTGACTGATGTGTTTGTGAATCTTTTTAGTTTATACCTTTATAAATAAATTGCTCTTGTTACATGAAATAATTTATTTTACTTTATTTACAGTCCTTTGTAAAATATTTAAAAATGATCTGTGGATAAAGATTATAGAAGATACCTTGTGATACTACCTGTTACTTTTAGATTGTTTCACCCTTCATGCCTTCCAATTGATGCACAATTTTATCTCGTAATCCATGGTTCAAAAGAAGTCTTGCTTTCAGGTTATTGTGTCAGTTTTACCTGCCTCCAGCAAGATGGAGATAACGTTCTCAGTATCAGTGTTTTGTCCTAAAACTATCTGTAGCAGTCACTTTTGGTTTTCTTGCATGGTTTACTTTAAATAAATTGTGCTTTTAATAGCAGGTTGGTTATAAGAAAACACAAATTAAATGGTAAACATTAAAATATAGTACTTGGTATTGTTTCTAGAGATCTGGCAAAGCTATTCTGTAACCTTATTTACAAAAAAGGTGAAAAAAGTTATTCAGTAATCTTAAGCATGATTCTTTCGGAATTCACCACTATCTGTAGGACTCTCTCTTGATGAGCTCGTGTCCATTGTTGCGGGAGAGAGAGAGAGAGATCCTATCTAACAATACCCTGGGGGTTTGGTTTTTGAGAGACAGCAGAGCATATATTATTGATGAATGACCAGTAAAACCTTTCGTTAAAAACTGAGCAAACAATATTTTAAAAACAAAATAACGTTGAAAGAATGCTTAAATACATTTGTACTCCTTACACAACACTAAACTTAGCCTATCAACATTAAAAGTAATTATTTGAAGAATAACTTCTTGACCAAGTGAAACACTTTATTTTTTTTTTTTCCCCTACAGCTAGTTACCAAAGACTGGCTATAGAACAATGGCATGACAAAGCCCTTATCCAAAAGTAGTTTCAAAACTCGTAAGCAAACCATCTCTGCTACATGGATAAGGCTGAAACATTTAAGTAATATTAACCAAGTTTGGTTACAATTTATTCACATAGATAAGGGTAAAATAAGAACTTTGATTTCAACATGGGCAAGGAACATAATGGAATTTAGTAAGATTGTAGAAGTGTTTGGTTCAGAAAGAACAGTTTTCTCCTATTAGGTAAAGGAGATTGAAATAGGTTTGTATCTCTAGTCTAACTTCTGACACAAATTAACTTAGCTATGCTTAAGGTTTTTTTGTTTTTATTCTTCTCTGGCAGTCTTTTCTCTTGCACTCTTAAAAATTACGTCTAAGAAGGGTGCTTGTATTTTAGGGGAAATCCTTCTCAAATGATTAGATAATCCTGATTAACTTGATCTATATTCCCTCCAAGGGAATTGATATTTTAATTAAACATTAGTGCTTGTGTGTGTTCTAAAACACCTTAATTTCTTCAAACATTCGTGTGTAGACTTCTGACTAAGACTTCTGGCTAATAGAAATGTATAATAGTTTGGGGTTTTTTTGGCAAACACAATTTATTTGACTCCATTACTGTTGATATATTACTTAATTTTGTCAGTCCATTGGGAATTATTTTGATTGTAATGCTGATTAACAGTGTCTTGCACACATTTTAATTGGTGTAGCAGCCTGTTACTTTCTGGGTTTGTTTATATTTGGGCACTGATGTAAAAAGTCATTACTAGTGAACAATCAATTGTACTGTTAATGTCTTGATGTTGGCAATTGAATGCAAACCATTGCTATTGAAATCAATCCTATTGATTAACATTCTAGGCTTCCATATTATACTTACCACAGAAATTTTCTCTAATGGAAAAGTTCTGAGTATAGTTTATTAAGCTAGATGTGTGTGATACTGTTTGTCTGTGGAGCCTCCCAATCTGGAAAAAATAAACTGCTATTCATTGCTACACTGTCACCAAGAAGCTCAATCTCCTACATGGTTGCTAGGCTTTGGTGTCCAGGATAGTGCCTCCTTTCAGCAGGTCTCAGCTCAAGTTTTCTGTTTATTTTCATGATCATAAAGGACCTGCTTCTGCACCAGTGTGGTCAAATCAAAATGTGTCACAGCCCACTGCAGAGTGGGCCTGGTCCTTTCTGTGGTTCTTTATGCCCTGCTGTGTCCCATGGGCCATTCACTCACATGACCATTCCCGCTTCCAGCTCCAGGGCCCCCACCACTTGTAGGGGCTTAGAGCTCCAGGGTCCCTTCCCCTCCCTCTCATGGCCTGGGAGCTGCCAGGGATACCTCTGTGGCTGCTGCAGCTGGCAGTGCACTGCCAGGCACCCCCACTGCTCATGGCGGCTTGGAGCTTGGCGGTCCTCTGCCTCAAACAACGAGCAAACCTCACAGCTCTTTGGTGCTGCAGGAGGCAGTGGGACACTGCAGCTCCCAGCCACCGAGGCTGAAGTCACAGAGATCTTTGGAAATCATGGATTCCGTGACCTCTGTGACAAAATCATAACCTTATTTGTGTGTCAGCCCTGTGATTGAGGCAAACATTCAGAGTTGATGTTTCAGACTGCACTAGCAAGACTTGAGTTTTTTGGCTTTTGGAATACCAATCTCAGGGTATGGCTACACTTGAAATTTCAAAGCGCTGCCGCGGCAGCGCTTTGAAGTGTGAGTGTAGTCAGAGCGCCAGCGCTGGGAGAGAGCTCTCCCAGCACTGCATGTAAACTACATCCCTTACGGGTGTAGCTTGCAGCGCTGATTACACTGAGGCTTTACAGTGCTGTATCTGGCAGCGCTCAGGGGGTTTTTTTTTCACACCCTTGAGCGTGAAAGTTGCAGCGCTGTAAAGTGCCAGTGTAGCCATGGCCTCAGTGAACCCAAACTATCCAAGGTACTGTTTGTTTTCTGACACTATTTAAGCATAATATATGCTTCAGAATAAATGCTGTATATCAACTATATTTGTGCTTTTATTATGAATAGAAAGCAGCCAGCAAAACATATGTACAGTTATCTAGTTTCTATAGTTTATGAAATAACACCTTAAAAAGACCATACTTTATAACTTATTGATACTAAAAAAAATTTGATGCATTTCTAAAAGAAGTAGAGCTATATGTAGGCTCCAGTTTATAATTGTATGTTTGGCAGATTTCCTAGAAAACCTTGCCAAACTTCTTCTATCTTGAGTTGACAACTAATTTAACTAATTATTAATCACAATCGCTATCTTCCTCTTCAGCTAGACATTTGAAATAATTTATGTTCCAAGTTCTGTATTCACTGCCTTATAAGATTTCCCTGAGAGCTACTTCAGAACAGAACAAGATAACGCAGAACAAGATAACAAGATATTGCAACTCCACCACCGTAACAGCCCAATGCAACTAGAGATGCTCCATCAAGTTCTTCAAGACAAGGCTAAAGAGATGTTTCCTGTAGCTTACAACTATATCAGTGCTCAACTTCATTAGTTAATTGTACAATTTTGAATGACTAAACCCAAATTAAAAGAATTCTATGAAAACACAAATGAGGTCTTGTGTAGACATATTGAAGGATGGAAAGTTTACAGTAGGCAATGAAGCCTACTGTAAACTTTCCGTCCTTCAATATGTCTACACAAGACCTCATTTGTGTTTTCATAGAATTCTTTTAATTTGGGTTTAGTCATTCAAAATTGTACAATTAACTAATGAAGTTGAGCACTGATATAGTTGTAAGCTACAGGAAACATCTCTTTAGCCTTGTCTTGAAGAACTTGATGGAGCATCTCTAGTTGCATTGGGCTGTTACGGTGGTGGAGTTGCAATATGCCTCAACTCCTTCTGACATTAATAATTTGTTATGAACACTGGCCTCAAACTGCAACATACATTAAGGCTCTTGAATGGAAGCAAAAACTTGTATCGTATATGAGCTGCCAGGGAGCAGCTAAAGTCTTAAAACGGGAGTAATATGCTAATGTGCCTGTAAAGATGAGAGGCTGCATTTAGAGTTAGCTGCATCCTAGGTATGCAGGCAATAGCTCCTGAGAATAAAGAATAGCTGTGATCTAGCCTTGAAAACACACAAGTACTAATGGCTCCAAAATCTGTTTTGCAAAATAATTGTTGGCTTAGGGGTGATCGCTATTAGTAGTGATGGTAAAGTTTTATTAAGGACCAAAGATGTACACCATTGGTTAAATCTAAGGATAATATGAGATCCATACTTGAAGGTAAATTATTGAACAAAATCTCAAGAGTTGGAATATCACTCAGCAGCAAACTCTTGAATTATAATTAGTGCCTGACTGTTCTGTTCATAAAGCTATGGAACATTCATTGCCAAAAGTACCATTAACTGATTTGAGAGGCTGTTGCAATAGGATGCTCAGGTAAGAGTAAAATTTGAGTGTTTTTGTCAAGGTACAGAAGTCCAGTTATTACTTCTTTATAAGGGATGGAAATGTATAGGCTAGTCTGGAGTGATGAAAGTATATGGGGTTTAAGGATGTGATTGGAATCCCTAGTTTTGAAACTAGAATAACTAACTTTGTGGTTCAGGGTTTTGTGTAAAAATTCTGATCTGCTTTTATTGCAGCAATCACACTATAGTAATCATTTCAAATTATGCATCTAACAAAAAAAGAGAGTATTGAAAACACTTGGAATTCAAAAGTGAAATGGTTATCAATTTTGGAAAAGTTCCGCGTTCTTATTTCTATATTCAGTATAGTACCTCAGAGGGGATGTTAGTTAAAAAGTCTCTGGCTGGTACCAGAAGTTGGCTTCGGGGGAAAGAATAAGTTTATTATTTTTTGGCTTAACCAATTCTGCTTTTAAGACGGACATGACAAATGCATACCAGGTGGGAGGAGGATAGAAAAGTGAAAACTTGTTTCACTGATTGTGGTTTCACTTTGTGTACTCCAGGCCAGTTATGGTGCATAGATGACTCAGAAATTGGTGCACTTCAGCCTATGAACCCTTGGCTTTTTCCCTGATCTAGGATGACATCTTGTGGTGATTGGGGAAATCTGTCTGTACAATTTATGATTAAGGCTACAAGTATGTCACGGAGGCTGCAAAAGTCACGGATTCTGTGACTTTTTGCAACCTTCGTGACATTGGGGCCCTGCAGTAGTTCAGCTGCCACAGTAGAGGGAGACCTCTCCCAGTTCGCCCCCAGCTCCCAGCCATGCATGCTAAAGGGGGATTCCCCCCAGCTCCAAGCCGTGTAAGGTGATGGGGAATTCCCTGAAGCTCCTCAGCCCCCACGGGCAGCATGGGATCCCCCACAGCTCCCAGTCGGCCCTTCCCAGTTCCCAGCCCTGCAGGGTGGCAGGGTATCCCCTGCAGCTCCCAATCCTGCACGCAGTGGGGGAATACTCCAAAGTTCCCCAGCTGCTCTCGCCTGCAGGGGATATACCCAAGCTCCAGCCCCTGTGGCAAGGAGCCCCCAGAGCTCCCCAGCCACCTCCGCTGATGGGGGTGAAGGGCCGCAGCTCCCTGCCACCGCATGCAGTGAGGCAGGGTACTGGAGTCTCATCCCTCCCCATTTTGTTGAGGATGTTTTTAGTAAAAGTCAGGGACAGGTCATGGCTTCTGTGAACTTTTGTTCATTACTTGTGACCTGTCCATGAATTTTACTAAAAATATCCATGACAAAATCATAGCCTTACTTATGAATGCTGGTTCATATTGTGAAGTTGTTCATATAGAAATTGTTGTACCATGGAATGCCTCTGTATATCCACCATTGCTGACAAACCTGTAAGCATATCTCTCCCAGATTAGTTACCCTTAATGACTGCACTTTGATTGGACAAGTGATATGATAAGAAGGTTGGCTAAATTTGGGGGAAGCCACTTCCTCCAGCTTCTCTGTTGGAGGCTGGGGTTTGGAGAGTGGAAAACTACCAGTGGTAGACCAGAGGAAACAAGTAGTAGAATATATAAATCTGAGGGACTTGGAGGAAGCTTTGGGCCAAAAGGGAAGCAAACAGCATGCATTTGTAGCTAGGGGTGCATTTTAGCTGTGTGACCAACAAAGCTCAGAGAAAGGAAGCTGACCTGGAGAGAGAAGCTGCATGACTGAGAAGACAAGTCATGGACTGCAGCAGAAGGACCTTGGATGGCCCCAGGGGGGTCTGATCCCCAGCCTTAATGTTCTGGAGTGGTGAGGATACTGAAGTATGGAAATGCATGTATGGTTTATTTTTGTATAAGTTTGTGCATTTCTCATGCCATTGAAGAGAGCAGTGGTGGCTTAGAATCATGTGAAAAGTCTGTCAGTTACATTTATTATGTGCCCTTGGAGAGTTAATTTGTGAACCTAGAAAAAACACACACAGCTGGAGTTCTGCAGAAAGTGTGTTGAAGCTGTGTGGGAGTCTGAGGTGTCGTCATCGGTAACAGAGACTAGACAGTTGGACTATGAGGTCTCAGCTTTCAGGATGAGGTTCTACACAGAGGATCTGCATCCTGAGCTTTTGGCTACAGACCCCAAACCTGGGGCAGTGCCCGGACTTTTTTCAGATTCCTGAAACTTAAAGTGCATGAGGCCCAGTGAAATAGTTCCTGTCACAGCAATCTGGCGAGTGACCAAGAGATGGCACTTGACTAGTCAAGTGCCATTTGGCTACCATTCTTTGGTCTCTTCCCATCACTAGTCCTCCATGCTAGAGACATGCTTCTTATACTGTTTTCAGATATCCTGCTGATTATGGTGTCATGAAGTGTAGTAAATTCCAAAGATGGTCTAAGTTAAAATTAATTAGAAGACTAAAAAAGGATAGATGGAGAAAATAGAACAGGAATGAAATTACACTAGAGGGGGTGGATAGCAGTAACCTTAAAGCTTGCATCCCAAAGGTTGCTTAGAATTCTTGTTGTGGCTTCTTACTTGGTACTCAATACAAGCATAGGGTGATGACAGTCATGATGATGATGCACCCATCCTATCAAAATTAACCAGCTAAAATAAGTAACTAGTGGTCCATATACATACTTGCTTTCTTTTTCATTTTAAAATCATTTTGGTCTGTTGCTGTAACAATTCTGTAATCTCACCGGGAGCTTTGACACTCCGTAATTAACTGTTCAAACTCATTGTGCACCATTCCTTTGAATCAGTTATGTAAAGTTACTGAAAGTACAGATGATGTTTGAAAGGTCAGTTTAACTTATAGATGCCTTCTTCCCACTATGGTTAAACAAGGCTTTTAGCACGTGTGGCAGAATTTTTAAAGACCCTAAAATTATAGGCCACAACACAAGTCTGCAAAACAGATTCCTAAGGGATACCATATAAAAGACATTTTGAAAATTACCTGATGAGACTATTACAGCATGGCGTGATAGGTACTACTTAAACATTAGTATGCTTGATGGACAAGAAACTGATGAACCACTGAGAGAGTCACAAACTCGCTGTACTAAATTACACAGTATCTACTGATGCTAAGAAGACAAGAGCCTGCATCCTTTAAGTATTCTCAGTGCTCTTTCCAGTGCTGAGTTCTAAAACCTGATTTTAAACTTCTCAGACCCATGAAGTTGCACAAATTAATGGGAAATAAACAAATACCTCTGTAAACAGGGGAGTTTGTAAGGAGAGTTTGTTGGGGAAGACTAGGAGAACCAGGCAGAGGAACAGACAAACTAGTGAAGAATGTGTGATGTTCTGGCAGTGCTGTGGTGCTCGTTGCTGGTTTGTTTTGCTGTAGGGGGTGGTGGTTTGGTTTGGGTTTCCTGGACTAACAAGACTTAGGTGGGAAGGCTATGACAGATACAGAGGCAGCAGTGGTAGTGACCCAAGCAGTGAAGACACATTGAAGATGGCTGGATGTGGAAGCTGCAGTATGTACATGATCCTGAGGGGGTACCTGAAGAGTTTTGTCTGCATGAAGTGCCGCCTGATAGAGGTGATGGAAGAAAAGATCTGAGGATTGGAGATGCACGTGGGCACTGTGGTTGAGTTTAGAAGGGGGTTCAAGCAGATGATGGAGCAAAAACAGGAGGCTGAAGGGAAAAGCTCAAACTTGCAGATGGAAGCAGGACCAAAGGACACTGAGGGGAGACTGCTGGGTGAGGACAGTGGACAGTGGAAGCATGTGACTAAGAGAAGCAGGCACAGGAAAAGGTGGGCTAGTGAAGGAGAAATAGAGCTCAGGAATAGGTTTGAGGAGTTGGAAAATGAAGGAGCACAGCAGGTGGTCACTGAAGGTGGGAGGGCAAAGAAGAAGAGAAGAACAGCTAGTCCTATGGGAAGAGATGAAGAGTCACTGGAAATAACACCACCAAATATGAGCCCCAGGAGGATACAGGATGGATTGCAAGGGAGAATAGGAATCAAGAGGACTTTCAGGCAGAGGGAACAGGGGATGGACCGGAGAATCGCACCATCACCAGGAAAAGGCAGGTCTTCGTGACTGGGGACTCCTTACTGAGAAGAATAGAAAGCCTGTAACCAGAGCTGATCCAGAGAACAGAAGGGTATGCTGTCTGCCCGGTGCTGAGATACGGGATGTGGACTTGAGGCTGAAGAGGATCCTAACGGGAGCGGGAAAGAATCCACTGATTGTCCATCATGTGGGAACAAATTATACAGCTAGATTCTCTTTGGAATATATCAAGGGAGACTATGCCAGGTTGGGGAAGGCGCTTAAGGAAATCGAGGCTCAGGTGATATTTAATGGGATTCTTCCTGTTCCTAGATAAGGGCAACAAAGGTGTGACAAGATTATGATGATCAACAGATGGCTGAGACAGTGGTACTATAAGGAGGGCTTTGGGATGTATGGCCACTGAGAGGCATTCATGGACAGAGAACTGTTTTCTCAGGATGGACTCCACCTGAGTAGGGGGGGAAATACAAAGAAGGACCGGGATATCATACAGGATATCGTACAGGAAGATCTGGATGACCTTGTAAATTGGAGTAATAGCAATAGGATGAAATTTAATAGTGAAATGTGCAAGGTCATGCATTTAGGGCTTAATAACAAGAATTTTTGTTATAAGCTAGGGATGCATCAGTTGGAAGTAACAGAGGAGGAGAAGGACCTTGGAGTATTGATCACAGGATGACTGAGCCACCAATGTGATATAGCCATGAAAAAAGCTAATGCGGTCTTGGGATGCATCCGGCGAGGTATTTCCAGTAGAGATAAGGAGGTGTTAATACCATTATACAAGGCACTGGGTGAGACCTCATCTGGAATACCATGTGCGGTTCTGGTCTCCCATGTTTAAGAAGGATGAATTCAAACTGGAACAGGTACAGAGAAGGGCTACTAGGATGATCCGAGGAATGGAAAACCTCAGAGCATGGCTTGTGTAGTCTAACCAAAAGAAGGTTGAGGCGAGATATGATTGCTCTCTCTCTAAATATATCAGAGGGATAAATACCAGGGAGGGAGAGGAGTTTAAGTTTAGTACCACTGTGGACACAAGAACAAATGGATATAAACTGGCCATCAGGAAGTTTAGACTTGAAATTAGATGAAGGTTTCTAACCATCAGAGGAGTGAAGTTCTGGAACAGCCTTCCAAGGGGAGTAGTGTGGGCAAAAGACCATATCTGGCTTCAAGACTCAGCTAGATAAGTTTATAGAGGGGATGGTATGATGGGATAACCTAATTTTGGCAATTAATTGATCTTTGACTATTAGCAGTAAATATGCCCAATTGTCTGATGGAATGTTAGATGGGGTGGGATCTGAATTACTACAAAGAATTCTTTTTTGGGTGTCTGGCTGGTGAGTTTTGCCCACATGCTCAGGGTTTAGCTGATCGCCATATTTGGGGTCGGGAAGGAATTTTTCTTCAGAGCAGATTGGCAAAGGCCCTGGGGGGGTTTCACCTTCCTCTGCAGCATGGGGCATGCATCACTTGCTGGAGGATTCTCTGCACCTTGAAGTCTTTAAACCATGATTTGAGGACTTCAGCAGCTCAGATATAGGTTAGGGGTTTATTACAAGAGTGGGTGGGTGAGATTCTGTGGCCTGCATTGTGCAGGAGGTCAGACTAGATGATCATAATGGTCCCTTCTGACCTTGAAGTGTATGACTCTGGCACGTCTCTTTGTAAGGTCTTCCAAAGCTTGACGTGGTTCCCTGAACAGATATGTCATGCTTCCATTTATTGGAGAAATCCTATCCAATCCAGGATGGCAAGAGGGTTCTCCTTGCTACATTAAGGGTATCAGTACTGAAAGAAGCAGCAGTTGTGAAGCTGGAGCATGAAAGTAGTGAGAGGTTAAACTGCAAAAAGTGGACTCCTGTCAAGCAGATCTGCATTTAGAAAAGCTGAAAATTTACACCAACCCACTCAACTAGGGGCTCTGCAGCAGAGAGCAAACAGAAATAGTAAGCCAGCCAGCTGCAAGCTTAAAAGCCCCATCTGCTTTAGTTTTCAGAAGGTTTCTGGAATTGGTATTTTCCTTCAGTGTGCAGGGAGGATTTACAAGAACAGAAACCCACTGCTGAGCTGACTTAAGGGAACAACGACCAAAGTTTAGTCTTTAACAATAGAGCTTAGTCATATGGGTGTGAATCATGAACTTGGTGCCAGTGGTATTAGTAGAGGAGTGAGTTTCAATTAAGTCATCCATTTTTTCTTCCCCAATAATAGTAAGTTCCTCTGATGTGACAGCTGAGAGAGCTCATTTAATTCTGAATAGCTGAGTGAGGGTTTACACAAGAAAGGCAGATCTTTTAACAAGACCCATTTAGGAGAGTCATCCTCACCTAGCTCGTTGGATGGCTGAACACTTGATGTGCTGTTGTTTTAATGTATATGGAATAAAGGGCCTAAAGTTAAATTAACATGACCTTGCCTCTGACCAACCTTAAACAGAATTCAGGGTTTGGTATACAGAGATCTCAGTCTGCTTAAGTACCATGGCAAGCACACTGTTAAAAATCTTGTTAGCCTTTTATTAAAGTTACAGAGAAAGAAGGAAAAATAGTTGAAGTATTTGAAATGTACAGTTATTGAGTAAGGCATTCATTTTAACGTCCCTTGTTCCCTTTAGCTGAAGAAAGATTTTAAAAAGAACCCCCTTCCTTTGTCTGGCAGTCTTTTAAATGGCATTAAAGAGGGTAAAGACTGTACTTCTGAAGGAAAAGAGAAGTGAGTGGAGATGGGCTGGATCTGTCACTGTTGCTGTTAAAATTCGATGCCATTTCCTGCAAGAAAAACAAGGCGCACACAGACAAAAGGAGAAGAACAGTGAAGATAAACACTTCATTTTCTGTCTCTGATGTTGTCTCTAACTTGCAACTTTGCTGGTGGAAGAATACAGGCATAGTGTATGTCTTACCAGCCACTCCAAGACCTGGCAAACTTGTACCAGCATCAGGCTGAACAGGGCATTGCATTTAGCTGCCTTTCTGGTCACAGGCTTATAGCAATGTTAAAAATATACAGTCTATGGCTAAACCAAATGCTTATTAGAAGGCAAAAGAAGAGAAGAAATAAGATGGAAAAGGATGCACTGGAGAGAGTTTGGGGGGTGCCTCTCTCATCATAGGTGATGTTTGGGATTTATCTGGAGATGGCAGAGGTGGCAGTGTCATCTGGTTCCATCTCTGGCCCAGTCTGGTCAGGACATCTCTCAGGATTAGCATGAAGAAGTTCTAGGATTGCAGGAGACACTGAGGGTGGCAGCCATCTTAGTGAAGCTCTTCCTTCCTCTTCTTTCAGCCAGCCATTGGTGTGGTAGCCTGCTTTTCCTCTCAAAGGTGTTTTTTAGGATTCCCTTCTCCCCACCCAAAAGGGAGTGATAGTCAGAATAGTCCTATTTTGTCCACTGATTAGGCTTCTTTTTTGATACACCAGTTTTGGTTCGTTGATTTCCGGTCCTACACTTTTCTTGTTTACCAGACACAATCTTAACACAACCCTTGAATTACATCAGTAGGCCTTTTTATTTGGATTAATTCAGTCTGTCTCCCTCTTACATCTTTTTTTTCATCAATATTTTCTATAGGTTATTGTGATACCTTATGAACTTGCGTTCACTTTTCACAGTAGAGCTTGCTATTAAGATACATTTATTTGTCAGCTCAATTTTCACAACATTACCTATCTCAGAAGCTTCTAAAGAAATTGTTGTTACCATAGTAAAACGGAATAGGCAAGAGCTTTCGTCCCTCACCTATGGAGGAGAACAGCTCTACAAAATTCATCACTTAACAGTCTGGTTGTCAGAGTGGGCTGAGTGGACTGATCAGCAGGACAGTGGAGGATATCCTAGGAGCACAGTTCTGCTTATATAAATTGCACACCATTTTTGTCTCTGCCATCCTTCAGGATTGTTTGGCCATTTAATTACAACTACTCCATGATAGGAAAGTCTTCAGAATTTTTTTACCATCCTTGTCATGGTACAATTCCCCACTCTGAACCTTAGCGTCCAAAAGATGGGGTACCAGCATGAATTCCTCTAAGCTTAATTACCAGCTTAGAACCTGTAGCGCTGCCACCAACCAGGAATTCCAGTGCCTGGTACACTCTGGTCCCCCCCAAAACCTTGCCTGGGGACCCCGCAAGACCCAGACCCTCTGGATCTTAACACAAGGAAAGCAAACCCTTTCCCCCACCGTTACCTCTCCCAGACTTCCCCTCCCTGGATTACCGTGGAAGATCACTGTGATTCAAACTCCTTGAATCACAAAACAGAGAGGACAATTCACCTTCCTCCCTCCTTCTCTTTCCCCCTCCCAGACTCTTCCTGAGAGAGAAAGTAATCCTGACACAGAGAGAAATTAGCCTCTCTCTCCCTCTTCCCTCCTTTGTCCCCACCAATTCCCTGGTGAATCCAGACCCAGTCCCCTGGGGTCTCACCAGAATAAAAAAAAATTAGGTTCTTAAACAAGAAAAGCTTTTAATTAAAGAAAGAAAAAACAGTAAAAATTATCTTTGTAAATTTAAAAAAATGGAATAGGTACAGAGTCTTTCAGCTATAGACACTGGGAACACCCTCCCAGCCTAAGTATACAAGTACAAATTAAAATCCTTTCAGCAAAATACCAATTTGAACTCCTTTCAGCCAAATACACATTTGAACTTCTTCCAACCAAATACACATTTGCAAATAAAGAAAACCACCATAAGCCTAACTCGCTTTATCTACCTGGTACTCACTATTCTGGATCTATAAGAACCTGTATCAGGGAGATTGGAGAGAAACCTGGTTGCACATCTGGTCCCTCTGAGCCCCCAGAGTGAACAGCAACCAAAACTCACAGCACAGCACAAAAACTTCCCTCCCTCAAGATTTGAAAGTATCCTGTCCTCTGGTCAGATGACAGTCAGGTTCACTGTTCTTGTTAACCCTTTCCAGGCAAAGAGATATGAAGCACTTCTGTTCTATTAACTCTTACTTATCTGTTTATGACAATCCTTATATGTTAATATTCTTTAACATACATTACATTACCACTGAGCTGGAGTAGGGTCTAGCTAAATACACCTCTACCCCAATATAACACTGTCCTCAGGAGCCAAAAAATCTTACAGCATTATATCGAACTTGCTTTGATCCGCCAGAGGGCGCAGCCCCTGCCCTGCCTCCACCAAGCACTGCTTTACCGCGTTGTATTCGAATTCATGTTATATTGGGGTAGAGGTGTAGCTTGAATTTGGTGTTTGGTCTTGAATCCTGACTTCAGTGAGACTTGTGTGTGCAAGGAATTTGGGATTATGCCCAAAGTTAAGAACATAAGAACGGCCATACTGAGTCAGACCAAATGTCCATCTAGCCCAGTATCCTGTTTTGACAGTGGCCAATGCCAGGTGCCCCAGAGGGAATGATCAGAGCAGGTAATAGTCAATTGACCCATCTCCTGTCACTCATTCCCAGCTTCTGGCAAACAGTCGAACTCCCTCCTGAAACCAAATTGTCATTAAAAGATTTACATGTAAAAATAAATTTGATTAAATATACTACTTAATAGTAAAATCCTGGAAAATTGTCCAAGAATGTAAATGAAACTGAGATGTTTGCAGTGACTAACAAGAAATGCCATGTTTCCTAATTTCATGATCTAAAATAAAAAATTAATGCTTAGACCAGGGAAGTCTAAAAAGTTAAACATGTAAAAGTGCATGGAGGGGGGCTTGAGCAAAGTAAGAATTTAAAAAGAGTAAAATATCTATTGTGATTAAAAATGAAGGCCATGTTAAAGAGGAAAGAAGGGGGTTTTGTTTAGCTTTAGTTAATTGCAATTAAGAGATGCGAGATTTGGCACATTTTAAGATATGGAACAAGCAGTAAGCTAAAGTAGTTTCACCACACTACCATTGTTTTTTAAGTTTATAATATTTGGACTCTGAACAAAAACTACTAGAGTTCTCTCTCCTTCACCCTTTCAATGTGTATCTTAAATTATTCCCAGACCCCTTCACAGCCATAATATCATGGCAGTCATCCATCTCAGAAATGTTTAGATCCAACTCCCTCCTTTTTCCGTTGCTGCTCCATTGGTTGGCAGGAAGTGTTCACTGCTAATGTTTTCTTAAGTACAGTGAATAGATGTTTCTTCCCTCAATTAATTGAGTGTACTGTCTGCCTGAGAAGTTCTACTCCTGGGGGAATTCTGTGCCACTGCATGCACGCAAAAATCCATGTGTCCCCCTTCTCCCCCCAGATTTATTTACTTCCCCACAGAAAATGATGGGGAAGCAAAAGGAAGCTGCAAGAGCAATCATGTGCCCCTCCTCAGTAGTGTGGGCGCCTCGTTTCAGGTGCCTGGAGTAGGCAGTGGAGAGGTAAATCACCACAGGATGGGAGGCAGGGCTGGGGATGCCAATGGGAGTAGTTTGTCAGCTCTGGTTAGCAGACTCTGCAGCTGGACGCCACCTCCTGGGTCCTAGTGCCAGTTGTCTTCCCCTGCTAGGTGCAGGGGCAGCAGAGCCTTCCCAAAAATGTGGGTGAGAAGGGCTCATGCCCCCTCCATGGCTCACCCTGTCCTTCCTCTTCTGCCCCAGGCCCTGCTGAGAGCAATCTCCAGTCTGGTGTTCCCTCTCTCCAGACTCTTCCCCGCTCCTCCCCTCCCCCCACCCAGGGCAGGTGGAGGGTCTGTGGCGCCACACAGTTCTTACCCCTACCTGGCTGTGGCTGGGGTGTGGAACTTCAGAGCTGCAGCTCAGCCATGATAAGAGCCTCCCAGGCAATTATGGGGAGTCGTGGATCCCTCCGTCTTCCCTGGGTGGGGGATTCAGGGGGCAGGGACACAGGCTAGGGGCTGCTCTCGGGTACCCCCCACCCCGGGCAGGTGGAGGGTCTGCAGATCTCCAGGCTCCAGCTTCCAGCCTGGCCAAGGGGCAGAGCCTCCGGGGGAAGGGAGAGGCAGGGCGGGCACATGGCGAAAAGTGGCCAGGCCAGGCCCATGGGTGGCATGTTTGTAGAAATTTTGGTGGTGCCCAGAACCCGCCCCCGCCCAATCTCTGCCCCCTCAAACTCCGCCCCCCACCTGCCCAAGGCTCTGGTGGGAGTTTGGGTGAGGGAGGAGGTCTCCTGTACAGACCCTAGGCTGAGGCAGCGGATTGGGGTGCAGGGTGCAGGTTCTGGGATAGAGTTTGGGGATGGGCAGGGTGCAGAGGGATGGGGTGAAGGCTGTGAGGTGTGGCTGCAGATGAGGGGTTTGGAGTGTGGGAGGAGCTCAGGGCAAGAGTAGGGCTGTAGGGGGTGAGGGCTCTGGGACTGGCAATGAGAGATTTGGGGTGTGGGAGGGGCTCAGGGCAAGAGTAGGAGTGTGGGGGATAAGGGCTGTGGCTGGGACTGAAGATAAGGTGATTGGGGTGCTGGAGGGGCTCAGGCAGAGGGTCAGGGTGTGGGAGGACGAGGGCTGTGGCTGGGACTGGGGATAAGGTGTTTAGGGTGCTGGAGGGGCTCAGGACTAGGGTAGAGGGTTGAGGGTGCGGTGGGGGGTCTCGGGTGGGGCAGAGCGAGGGATGAGTTTGGGGTGCAAGCAGGCTGCTCTGGGAAAGGGGCCCAAGAGGACTCCCCCCAGCCCTTTCCCTGCCGGCAGCAGCAAGCTCTGGGGGAGGAGCCCCCCTTTCCTGCCCCCCCAGCAACACACTGTCACTGTAGCCTTATGGGGGGTGAGGGATGGGGCTGCCTCCTTGCATGGGGCAGGAGCGGTGACTGCGGGCAGAGGGGGGCCCCCCTGTGCTGCTTGAGGGTCCTGCTGAAAAAGGGAAGGGTTTGAGGGGTAAGGGCAGGCTCAGAGTCAATCTATCCTGGCTGTGGAGGTGGGGGGCACTAGGACCCTGCGGCAGCAGTTGCTGGGAGGCAACATGAAGCTGCACAGGGAAGAGACAGTCAGTGATTCTCTGCTCCCGGGCCCGGGAATGACGAGCAGGGGGGCAGGGCCAGGGGCAGCAAGTCGGGACCACGAAACACTCGGTGGAGGCGTGGGGGGACTGCCTATGGAGGGGAGGAGCACCCGGCTCCACATATTGCTGAAGCTGGGCCCCTGGTTCTGAATATTGCTGGTGCCCGAGCACCATGTGGGTATGGAACTCACCACCTATGGCCCGGCCTGTCCACTTTCAAAAAATGGGAAGGCCTTGGGTCCTCCCGTTCCGGTGCCCCTGGCTGGGTGCCATGTTTTCTGTACAATGGTGAGTGCCCCTGGTGGGACATGGCAAGGCCAGCCCTAGATCAAATGGTGTCACAGACGAGGAGCGTCTGCAGCACCCCCACCCTCCCTTTGTTAAACTTTTGAATACCTTATCTTTTATTACATTTGTAGCCCATATCATGACTTTGATGCACGATGTGCATGCATGAATTATCCCTGTCATATAGGACTATAAATTTGCATGCTAGGATGTGTAAATCTGTTATTTATTCATGCTGTATATAAGCAAATAAAACAAAATTCTTTTTCTCTAAGTGTATAGAAACTTTTCAATTTTAAGAATAACTGAAATGTACTAACATCAAGAAATTGAACTGGGCACTAACATTGGGGGGGACCAGTATTAAATAGTGTTACAGTAAGTGATAATCTTGAATGTTAACTCTAGTCCTTTAGTTCCAAAGGTCGCTCTTCTCACCTTTGCCCTTGTGACCTGAAGCACAGTGTCAGAGAGATCCAAACACTGGCCAAAGGCATTTTCAAGTGATAAAATAGAAAATGATGTCAGTCTCTCATTGGCCATCGTTGACTGAAGATATGTTTTGATGAGCTTTTTGAAAAGCTATGACTGTGATCGACAGCATGAGCAGAATCCTCAAAGCTATCCACACATAGGAAAAATGTCCTTCAGCTCTGCATCATGAATGAACTGAAGAACTTGGAGTGGAGAGTGCACCCCATGTGGCAAAATGTGACGGATGTTGTCCAATTCAGCATAGAGGTCCGTAAATCATTCAAGAGTGTTTTCCTCTCCACTGACAGCTTACTAAGGTCATACCAAAAAAAACCAGGTCTTTTCATGGTGCTTCAACTATCCAAAATTTTCTTCAGTGGACACTCAAGTCAACAAGTGAGCAAAAAGCCTCCCTCCTGATTTTTTTTTCTTCTGAGCTTCCCATCACTGTATCTCTGCCCTGGTAACCAAATTGCCGCCTTCTGATCAATATGAGTTTTCTTGAAGATAGGCTCAATTCCTAAGTTTTCCGTCATTTCTTTGGCAACAGGATGGCATCTTCAAATCTGTTGTCTCTGTAGGCCACAATGAAATCAGGGCAGCTTCTCATCAAAATAGTAGCGGTCGCGATGTCCATTAACTGAGTTTGTAATGCCTTGCTTACAACATTTACTTGAAACAAGATTTCTTGCCAAACGACAATTGAGACCAGAAATTTGAAGTCAGTAATCTGGTTTGCTAGGCTTTGCGCCTTGTGTCAGATTCTGGCCTCAGCTTTACTTGACTGCACTAGTTCAATCAGGGCATTGTAAACCTCAGTCACTTGGTGTTTCACTAGCCTTACACTGTCAGTGCGGCTCATTGTCCATGAGGCTCTTCTGCCTGATAGTTATTGCTTAAAAACAGGATGTATGTCCTTTCTAGTACTTTGAAGAGAGATACTGAATCTAAAGAAGATTATGCTGGATCTGACACAACCAAGTTGAGGTAATGGCAGCCACAGGCATGAAGAAAGCTCTTGGATTGCTTCAATGCCACTGTTTCCTCCATTCATATTTGCGCCGTTGTCATTTTCTTGGCAGTACTGAAGTTTTATTTTATTCTCATTCAAAACATTCTTAAACAGTTCTATTAGGCTTTTCCCAGTAGAGTCAACTATAGACCGGAAATAATGTTCCTTTACTTGGATGCAGCCATCCTCGTCATCAACAGTCTTACTGTGAAGAATATTTTTTCACTAACTATTGTTGGGAGTGCAGTCTATTATTACTGCATAGTACTTTGCTTTGCCAAGACACATCGATATGTTATCAAGCGCCTTCCTTGCCATAAGGTTGATCAATTAGTTTTGAGTTGTTTTGCGGTAGTAATGGTCCATAGTGTGACGGGTTGGAGCACAGAAACCCACTTGGGGCTGCCAACTGATGTGCCAAGATGACTACTGCCCCTGCTTTCCCTGCTAGCTTCAGACTCCAGAGCCCTGACTGGTTGTGCCAGACCTGCTTGCCATCCACAAACACAGACCCAGGTCTGAACCACGTCCCACAAAAAGCAGGCTTAACTAAAAGCAGCTTAAGAAGTGTTCCTGTCTTTCACACTCAGATGCTCAACTCCCAATGGGGTCCAAACCCCAAATCTGTTTTACCTGGTATAAAGCTTATACAGGCTAAGCTCATAAATTGTTTGCCCTCTATAGCACTGATAGAGAGATGTTTGTCCGCTTCCCCTCCCTGAGGTATTAATACATACTCTGGGTTAATAATAAGTAAAAAGTGATTTTATTAAATACAGAAAGTAGGATTTAAGTGTTCCAAGTAGTAATGGACAGAACAAAGTGAATTACCAAGCAAAATAAAAATAAAAGTGTGCTTAATACTAAATACTAGTACAGATAAAACCTCATCCTCAGAGGTGTTCCAGTAAGCTTCCTTTCACAGACTAGTCTCCTTCTAGTCTGGGTCCAGCAATCACTCACCCCCCTGTAGTTACTGTCCTTTGTTCCAGTTTCTTTCCGGTATTGTTGCGGGTGGAGAGGCTATCTTTTGAGCCAGCTGAAGACAAAATGGAGGGGTCTCCCAAGGGTTTAAATAGACTTTATCTTGTGGGTAGACATCCCTCCCTCCCTGTGTAGAATCCAGCTACAAAATGGAGTTTTATTGTCACATGGGCAAGTCACATGTCCATGCATGACTGAGTTTCTTACCAGCCAAGCCACATTCCTGGGATGTGGATTGGCGTCTTCAAGTTCATTGTTGGCTTAAGTGGTTCTTGACTGGGCACTTAATTTACACATTCCTTTCACAAGAAACTGACCAAATGCTCTACTAGACTAATTTAAAATCAAGCAAGTACACAGCCAATATTCATAACATCGAATACAAAAATGATACATGCATACAAATAGGAATAGATTCAGTAGATCATAACTTGTACAGAGATATGTTACATGGCATATGTAACATAAAATATTCCAGTTATGTCATATATACATTCATAAGCATATTTCCATAAAGCCTTATAGGGTGCACCATGACACATAGCTTCTTTACAAACTACTCTCGATGCAGGTGCTCATGCATGACGTTGTCATGTTTCCTAAGGAGCTCTTACCAAACCAAGGAAATTGCTGTTATGTTCAGTGAACAACTTATCTGACAAGCCCCAAAAAGCCAAATTGTTTGCAAGAAGAAGGGTAATTGAGATCAGACCCTGTCAGGATTCCCTCCCACTCATAATTCTAGGATACAGATGTGGGGTCCTGCATGAAAGACTCCATAAGCTTATTTCTACCAGCTTAGAATTAAAACTTCCCCAAGGCACAAATTCTTCTTTGCCCTTGGATGGTATGCTGCCACCACCAAGTGAGTTAGACACAGATTCAGGAAAAGGCCCACTTGGAGTTCCTGTTTCCCCAAAATATCCTCCCAAGTCCCTTCATCCTCTTTCCTGGGAAGGCTTCAGAGTAACTAAGGTGAGCACAGTCCAGACCCTTGGGTTTTTAGGACACTAAAAACCCCAGTCAGATTCTCAAAAAACAGAACTTTATTATAAAGAGAGGTAAAAAAAGTACCTTTGTAAAATCAGGATGGAGGGTAATTTACAGAGTAATCAGAATCAAAACGCAGAGGATTTCCACCCTAGGAAAAACTTTAAATCAGTGGTCCCCAACCTTTTTGTCTGGCGGGCACCAGACGAAGGACCACTGCGGCGGTGGAGCACCCGCCGAAATGCTGCTGAATTTTGGCGGCAACACCTCTCAATTATGCCACTTGTCGACGGCAAGCGCCGTCATCGAGAGGTGTCCCTGCCGAAATGCCGCTGAAATTCAGTGGCATTTCGGCGGGTGCTCTGCTGGGGGCCAGGACGCAGGCGCATTAATATGCCCCTGTGGGCACCATGGCGCCTGCGGTCACCACATTGGGGACCGCTGCTTTAAATTTACAAAAACAAGAATAAACCTCCTTCTTAGCACAGGGAAAATTCACAAGCTAAAACAAAAGATAATCTAACGCATTTCTTTACTATTACTTACTATTTCTGTAATATTAGATGCTTAGTTCATATATGGCTTAGGGAGATGTATTTTCCCTGCCCTGGTTCCTCACTGATCTTGCACAAAACATAGCTTAGTTATGCCATATTCATATCGTATCTCTATGAAGCATATGGGATGTTGAGTCTCACACCCACAGAACTAGCATCCATATTAACATCAAACACTATCCCTTACCACAGTGCACACATCTCATTTGTCATAGACATCTCTTCCAGTACAAAACAACCCATGTACAACACAACCAACACTCACAACCTGAAACTTAGCCCCTCACTGCAGCACACACCCTCAGTTTCCACTCACGCGAATCAACATCCAGTTTGCATCACAGACACCCAAAGAGTGACACAACCACCATATATAATGATACCAAACACACAGCCCTTCACTGCAGCACAGAAGGCTCGTTCGCCATCTGCACAAATCCACACAACTCTCCCAGCACAACTCAACCCACACACAAATCAGCACCACTAGTGAACACAATAAACTCAAACATCACTCTGAAGCTTAGAATATCTGTTGTCTGTGAAGCAATGGAAACAGTTGCAAGCTCTTTTGTTAAGAATTTTACCAGGTGCAATTGTCACTGGGATTCGCAGTCTGTTACCATCCAGCTTAAGTTCTCAGCTACTAGTCTTAATTTAAGAGCATTTAAATGCTCTTATTTGTCTCTTTTTAGCTCTTCAAATGTGTTTGATATTTCAATTGCTTTTTCTGCCCATTCATTTCTGTCACTAAGACTTAAGGATATATCAGTCCCTTTGTTCCACGATGCTTTCTATTGCGTGGTGGTGGGAGGGTGCTTCACTGAGGTATCCTAAACAGTTTTTAAACAGAAATGACGTCTAATTATCTTCCAGTACCTCTGGATCTGAAAGCATGTTTCTGCTACATGAGCTGAAGAACCAGGTTTCTTAGTTCAAAGGCTAAACACGCAAACCTCCTAGGTCTGCCAATTAGTAGAGGAAAGAGCCACTCTGTTAAGTGTGACCTCTCCTATTGAGAGTGTGTTACTGCTTGTGAAATCCTTTGTTGATCTATCTAATTTAAGACTGCGTATCCTAACACTTGATTATTGCATATTTGCTTTTTTACTTTTTGTCATCTTTGCACAGACAACTATTAGGGTGAATACTTACAAAAAATCCATATTTAAAATAGTGATGAAACAATTTGTGGGAGTTCATTACCATCCACTTCACATAAACATTATTATTTCAGAGCAATTGTTCTGTGGATAGCTGGCTGGTCGGAAGATGCTTTTTGTTTGTTTGGTTTCTGGCAGCTAAACCACATTAAAAGCTTAAAAAAAAAATTAAATAACAGCAGTTGATTACATGGAAAAGTGCTACAGGGATTATAGGCAATTACAAAAAGAGCTGAAGACTGTTGGGATAATCAAGAATAGGCATTGAGGACCTGCAGACAGTCTTAAAATGTGTCAGAGACAAGGTGAGTGAGGTAATATATCTTTTATTGGACCAACTTCTGATGGTGAGACCTGCAGAAGAACTCTCTCTCTCTCTCTCTCTCTCTCTCTCTCTCTCTCTCTCTCTCTCTCTCTCTCTCTAAAGCATCTCTCTCTCTCTCTCCAGCAGAAAGTGGTCCAAAAAAAGATATTACCTCATGCATCTTGTCTCTCTAATAGCTGTGTTGGTCCCAGGATACAACTATCTTGCATACATTCAAATGTGTCAAGTAGTGAACTCATTTAGAAGACCATTTCTAAGAGGTGTCCACTAGATGGCATCAAAATGTTCAGTGTGTCAAAATGAAATGTTGTACTTCTTCTGAAGTATAAAAACTAGTTGAATATTAGCCAGTACTATCCATATCAAGGGAGCAACACAGCGAAAGACTTGAAGTGGAAATGTAGCAGTAGATGAATATCTAAAAATGTATTTTATAACTTACTCCCCCATCTGTTAGTTTCAGCGTTCCATTTCTGGCTAGTGTTTGAAGGAACTGTGTTCCACTTCAAGTCTTTCTCTGTATTGCTGACTTGATATGGATAGGACTGGCTAATATCTAGCTTGTTTTTATACTATACAGCCTGTCTGATACACTGAAAGTTTTGATGCCATCTAGTGGACACTTCATAGAAACTGTCCTTTAAAACAGATTCAGCTGACACATTTTAAGACTGTCTTTGGGACTTCCATGCCTATTCTTGATTATCATAAATAGCCTTCAATCCTATTTGTAATTGCATATCATACCTAGAGCACATTTCCATGTAACCAACTGCTTTTGATATTGTGACCATGGTCCCTGTGTGGGGGGAACAGGACACTGAGGTTACTCAATTGGGGCAACTGCAAAGAATGGGGTAGACAATCCCCAAAGCTGGTGGATATTTCAATACTTAGATTTACCAAGCCAGCAGAAAACAGCTTCAGTAATACCTTACTGGTTGCACAGAAGCCAAAAACACAGTTCCCTTATAGCAACCCAGCCTTGTGCTCCCTCCCACCCCTCCAAGTCAAATATGAAAGTTCTTCTAATCCCAAAGGACCAGGCACATTACCTCCCAGGTTAATGACTATTTCAGAGCTTACCCAAATACACGCTTGCAGCCAATTCTTAGTAACTAAACTAAGATTTATTTTAAAAGAAAAAATGATGTTGATTAAATGATTATGCATACAGACATGAGTACAGTTCTGATATCAGAGATGGTGAGCTTTAGAGTTGCAAAGAGTTTTTAGAATTAATCCATAGATTCAGTCCAATGTTCAATACCAGAGTAATCCAAATTAAATTGGAGATCCCAATCTTGCACCTCAGTGCTTCCCCTGATAAAGCATAAGTACATTTGAGAGAAGGATCAGGTCCCAAGCGTTTTTTAGAGTTCCTGGGCAGCATAGGGCCCTTGACTGAACAATAGGCCTTTGATGTAACCTTCTGTTTCCCAAACATCACCAGTAATTAACTGTATGGATTAACATAAGGTAATTTATCCATTAAGCAGTTCATATTCAGTTTACCACAGACTCTAAAGAGACATATATACAATATTATTTCACTCACATGCCCTCTAAATGTTAAGATTTCCTTTTGATTTCTGAATCAATAGCTATAGTAATGGACAGGAACTGTTTGTTTACCTGGCTAACATCTAACAAGATATAAATAAACACATACAATTAGTACACCTCTAATTCTCTAACACGACAGGTTTGAATTGCAAAGTTCTATCCTACCTAACATTTATATTCTTTTCTAACTCTCTCTAACAATTGAATCTGGGTCATTTAGCCTGCGAGCTGCTTAACTCTTTCTGGCCATGTGTCACAGATATTTAATGTATGTTCAGTTTTTAATATGGCTTATCAACTGCAAACAAAAAAAAAACTTCCCAACTCTATCCATGGACCCTCAAGTTATCCAAAGACCACAGTCAAAACAGTTAACGTTAACATTAACGTTTATGTTCAATATGCAGAATATATTCTTGTTAGTCAGAAATAGCTTTTCCCATTTACTGTCTTTAACCATAAGCAAAGCTTCCGGTATGTCTACACTACGAAATTAGGTCAAATTTATAGAAGTCAGATTTTTAAAAATCCATTTTATACAGTCGATTGTATGTCCCTACTTAAGGCTATTAAGACCATTAACTTGTCGGAGTGCGTCCACAATACCGAGGCTAGCGTCGACTTCCGAAGCATTGCACTGTGGTAGCAATCTCACAGTTCTCGCAGTTTCCGCTGCCCACTGGAATTCTGGGCTGAGATCCCAATACCTGATGGGTCAAAAACATTGTCACGGGTGGTTCTGGGTACCCTCCCTCCCTCCATGAAAGCAACAGCAGACAATCCTTTTGAACCTTTTTTCCGGGGTTTCCCGTGCAGATGCCATGCTACAGCAAGCATGGAGCCCGCTCAGCTCACCGTCATCGTATGTCTCCTGGGTGCTGGCAGACGTGGTACTGCATTGCTACACAGCAGCAGCTCATTGCCTTTTGGCAGCAGACGGTGCATTATGATTAGTAGCTGTCGTCATTGTCTCCTGGGTGCTCCTTTAGCCGACCTCGGTGAGGTCGGTCAGGAGCTCCTGGGCAGATACGGGTGCTCCTGGCAGACCTTGGTGAGGTCTGTCATGGTGCCTGGACATAAATGGGAGTGACTCTAGGTCATTCTCTTTTTAAGTTTTGTCTCCTGGAGATTCAGTCCTGCACCGTCTTCTGGTGAGCAGCCAGGAGACGACAATGGCTAGCCATCATATTGCACCGTCTGCTGCCAGCCTAAGATGTATAAGAGAGATGGAGTGGATCAAAACAAGAAAGAGACCAGATTTGTTTTGTATTCATTTGCTTTTCCCCCCCGCCCCCCACTCCGTGAAATCAGCGGCTAACAATCATTTTGGTGAGGTCTGTCAGGGGTACCTTGAAAAGTGTAATGGAGATTCGGTCTTGCCTGGAATGGTGGGGGGGGAGTGATAGCTCATTATTTTGAGCATTGGCCTGCTAAAACCAGGATTTTGAGTTCAGTCCTTGAGGGGGCCATTCTGTGTGACAGTTGTGTGTGTTTCTCCTTGATGCAAACCCACCCCCTTTATTGATTTTAATTCCTTGTAAGCCATGTCGTCAGTCGACCCTCCCTCGACACTGCTGTGTGTCCCTGTTTATAGCCTCTGTCCTTCATGCCCTTGGAATTTTTTTCAAATATTTGGGCATTTCATCTTTTGGAACTGAGTTCTGATAACACTGATTCCTCTCCTCATACAGCTATCAGATCCCTGTACCTCCCATTTGATCCATGCTGGAGCTCTTTTGCGATTCTGGGATTCCATCATGGTCACCTCTGCTGATGAGATCTGCACTCACCTGCAGATTGCCACGCTAGCCTTTTATATCGAAAGGACCAAGCCATAAGCCAGCGCACCTCTTCATCACGGTGGTAGACAGAATGAAGGCCCTTTCTGTGTCTGTGCAGAGAATTTTGTTGTGGATCACTGCCTATATCTGGTTTTGCTATGAACAGGCAAAAATGCCGCCACCCGTGATTGTAACCACCTTGTCAGCTGCCTTCCTAGCCCACATGCTGATTCAGGATATCTGCAGCGCCACTACCTGGTTGTCCATCCATATGTTTCTGTCCCATTACGCAATCACCCAGCAAGCACAGGACGATGCTGGTTTCAGTAGAACAATATTGCAAGCCACACGACTATGACCTCCAAACCCCACCTCCAAGGATGCTTCACTTGTGAGTCACCTAGAATGGAATCAACATGAGCAAGTACTCAAAGAAGAAAAACAGTTACCTACCTTTCATAATAGTTCTTCGAGATGTGTTGCTCATATCCATTCCATTACCCGCCCTCCTACTCCTCTGTTGGAGTTGCCAGCAAGAAGGAACTGAGGGTGTAGGGCCGGAAGTGCCTCATATACCGGCACATGAGTGCAGCACTCTGGAGGGTGCCACAGCTGGCCTTACAGATACCACTAACGAAAATTTTTTTGACAGAGGTGCATGTGGGCGCATGCATACCTAGAATGGAATGTACATGAGCAACACATCTCAAAGGACAACAGTTACTAAAAGTAGGTTTTTTCAGATTTCGTTATACACCTCTTACCTTGATAGAACACTGTCCTCGGGAGCCAAAAAGTCTTACCATTTTATAAGTGAAACCATGTTATACTGGAGTCATGCTTTGAACATTTAAAGTAGTATAAAAATGCTAGGTATTCTGGAAAATTGTACCCTAGGTGTATCAAGTTAGAAACTCAAAATTACTGGATATGTTGATAATTATGGCCTTAATCTCTCTGTCTCTGTTTTCCCCCATCTGGAAAACAGGGATACCTCCCTCCCTCACATTGGTGGTGTGAAGATTCATTAACTTCTTAAAACACTTGGATATTGTGATGAGAGCATCAGAGAAAAGTCTGTGAGGAAACTAATAACTTTTTGTATTCAGTGCAAAGCAAGTAAATGTAATAAAGATTGGGAGGGAGCTTAAAGTTAATGGTAAAACACATTTGCATAGGTTAGCTATTCCATAACCTTATGGTTCCAAATAATTTAAAATAATGTTATTAAAATAAAAAACAGCCCCCACTGGTTCTGTAACTTGACACTGTTGAAATCCTTAAAGCATGCACTATTCTTCTCTTGGTCTCTATTACACTTATCCACTGTCCCATCCCTTTATTGATTGTCCCATTCCATCAATCGAGTCTTTCCTCTGTGCATACTGTCCACTCATTTTAGGGCTACCAGGTCCCTCACAACTTCCCCCCCCCCAGTAAATGGATATTCCCATTTCTTATTTTGCACCTTATTGTTTTCTGTTCTTTCTTTCTTTCTTTCTTTCCTTTTTTTTTCCCTATAGGTTTTTCCAAATTGCTCAGTTGCTCCTCCATCTCTTGGCACACATTTCTCTCAGCTGTAATATCTGGCATCAAGCCTTTGGATCTCCTGTATTTAAAAGAAGATTTGACCTTTTCTCTCCCTTGTGTTTGCAAGCATACCTGGAATCCTTTTCAGTGTTTCAGAAAAAGCGCTGGACCACAGGAATTCACACACACACCTCTTCCTACTCACCTCCATCAACAGTCTTTCCTACCTTCCTTCCATCTATTTCCCTTTTATTGTTGTTTTTGTTTGCTCTTCCCCATTTTACTATTTTCTTTGCTTTTTTTGTTCATTCTTTACCACATCTCCCTTCACCCCAGATTTTGTTTTTTGCCTTTTTGCTGTTTTTTCTTGATCATTTTTTAGTCTGAAGTCAACAACAGTAGTATTTTACATAAAAAACATTTTAAAGACGGATCACAGTATCCTCCTCAGTTTCTGTTTTGACAACTCCTGGGGTTATATTCGGAGGTGAGGAGTTGCCTCCTGCTTGTTGTTTTGTTATGTATAGTAATAGATAATTTATAATGTAGCCTAGTAAAAATATCTCCTTTGGTGGGCAAGCAACTATAGTTAAACAAGTCTGCCAAGACACTGTCAAAAGCAATTGAGGAAACCCAGGAAAGAAAGAGCATGCTTTGTTTAAGTAGAGGCGTTAACCATAAGTGCATGCTTTAATCTGGACTATTATTGACCCACTTTAGTAGATGCTTAACTGACAAATCATTGTGCTGTGATGAAGGTCCGCAATATGATTATCTGAATACATTTACTGCTGTACTACTGAAAGCTGCTTTCCTGGTCTGTTTTGCTGCTGTCGCCAATCCTAGACAAGCAAAGAAGAGTCACATGAGATTTTTGATGATGTGCTTATTCTCATTTCGTATCTATCATTATGAAAAAGCATTCTGAAAGGGATAATGGATTCCATGCAGAGATATAGAAAATGGGAGGAGATATCGCAGTATACTAACAATGTCAATTTTGAGTGCAACTGTGAGGCTGTATATACATGGAACTCTAATGAAATTGTGTCTGGATTTTCAGCATTGTAATTTGACTTTAGCGTTTAATGCTGCATATTGATTGATGATAAACTTCCATGCAGTTTTTTGATTTTTGAGCAGTGACTGTTAACTTATCATCATGCGGACTGCGGCTGCTTGTTCAGTTTTCATCCTGGAAAATTAAGAATTATCTGTCTTGTATTGACATTCTTCAGCTCAGTACAATTGAGTATCATCAGTGAATAGCTAATAATGATCTGCTTGGCAAGACATAAGTGCAGCAGTGATCTGTGCTTGTTTAGATGTTTCAGTAGTGGAATGGTGGGGCTTTGCATGATGCATGCTTTCATTATTTTTTGTTCTGTTCTAGTTTCTTGTGTGTACTTGTAACTTGCTGCAGGATTGCGTGTGCGCCAGTTAAAAAGCAGTACTTGGTTTTTGCCTTTCTCCTTTTAGCCAAGTTTCTTTGCCCTAGTTTTATTTTTTCCCTACAATAGTTACTAAAACATAATTCTAATGCAAGATAATTATGTCAATGCCATCTGTAAATGTACACACTTCCATGATTCATATTTTTAGTTGTGTGCAGCTTAGTCTGCTGAGCTTTC
Source organism: Gopherus evgoodei (assembly GCF_007399415.2). Classification (NCBI taxonomy): domain Eukaryota; kingdom Metazoa; phylum Chordata; order Testudines; family Testudinidae; genus Gopherus; species Gopherus evgoodei. The sequence goes on along the minus strand of NC_044327.1, from coordinate 88,702,587 downwards.
TCCTTATTGATTGTAAATATAGGTAAAATTAGATGTTTGCTTTTTATGTAGCAGCTTTTCGTTAGATTTATGAGTTACTAGGTCACTTGCTTGTATACCATTTTGAAGTCTGGAAAACTGTTGTAATGGAGTACAGTACAAGCACAGCTGATTGATTTGACAGTGTACACTGCTATAAAGGTATCTTTTTTGCATTTCTTCCTAAATTAAAATATTTTTGTGTTTGTGGATAAAGGAGTTTTTTCATCGTGAGCTTTTATTCTGCAGATTTAATTAAACTGGCTCTAAAACATAATGGTAACTTGAACAGAAAAGAATAGGGGAAGTCAGAAATATGGCACTAAATTCCCTGTCAAAATGTTTTGCTTTCTATCAAAGCAAATTAAGACTTATTGAATGACTTTAATTGAATTGTGTTTATTATTCAGTGATGTTACCATCTTTAAACATATATTAGATTAAGCAACAAAATAATACTCAAATATGTAGTAACTTTGGTTGAATCTTCAAAAACATGGACTTCGGAAGCAAAGCTGAAACTCTCCTTACACTTGTGCTTCATTCATCTATAAATTATTTGGATCCAATTTTTGAATAGGCATATTTTGTCTGTGTGTGTCATTGGATTCTAAAACAAAATTTGAAACCAGCTGTCCCTTTTTAAACTAAATTTCAGTAGTTCAAAGTGGATATATGTTTTCAGCACCTTGTTTACTAGTAGCATTTAAAGATAGCTCAGTTTTGAAATCGGATCCTTACAGAATTTACTGCCAGATAAAAAGAAACAAAATGAGTGACCATTTTCAAAATGACCTTATGATAAAATCATTTAAAAAACACTTTTTGTTAGTAATTGTCTAATTCTAGAGATGAAGATAAATAAATATAATTAATTTACTTTATATATAATTTGCCTGGGCAGTGAAGCTAGTCTGCAATAGAACAATGCTATGTTGTTTAGGTTTACAGCATTTTAGGTGAAATTTTAAAAGCAAAATTTCATGAAGATGCTCCTACTCTGAGGAGCAGCGGCACAAGAGCCAGCAAACAAGGGAGTTTGAGTGGAGATCTGTTGGAAGAGAAGAGGGGCAAGCCCTTGTTCCTTAGGGGCAGTGTGTGTGTGTGTGTGTGTGTGTTTGGCTGGAAACAGAAATCAAATCAGCAAGCAGAGTCTGGTAGGGGGCAGTGCATTGTGACGGAAGGAGCCTTTGATCACATTTGAAGCTTGATTATGGGGTGGGGCTTCCTTAAGCACCAGGCTTATAAAGAGAGCCAACCAGCCGCACAGGAGCAGCACTAGCACAGAAGCCATCAAACCGAGATGAATACGGGTTGGGTGAGGGTGGAGTTGTAAGAACTGTTTGAGGGAGAGTGTGCATGTGTGTGATGTTCTTCTTGACAGGAGTTTAGAAGGGGAGGCTATGACCGCTACAGAGATGCAAAGAATGGAAGAGGGAATGAAGATGACTGGATGTGAAAATAGTGGGAAGTATATTATTCCGGAGAGAGTACCTGAAAGGTGCTTCATTTCTATGAAGTGCTGCCTGATAGATCTGTTGGAAGAGAAGATCCAGTGTTTGGAGATGCAGCTAGAAACAATGGTTAAGTTTTAGAAGGGGATTCGATCGAGTGATGGAGGAAAGGAAAGAGGCAGCTGAAGGAAAAACTCTAGACTTGCAGGTACATGCTGGACAGCAGTGTTGTGAGAATAGACTTCTGGATGAAGACAGTGGCCCAGGGAGACACATGGCTTTTCCTCTCCCTTCTTCCAAGATGGAAGAGCAAGGAAGAAGAGAAGAGAATGGCAAGTCTCTTGCAATGAGGATAGCCAGAGTTTGGAGCCCCGGAAGGATAGAGGGTGACTCACAGATTGCAAGGGAGAACAGAAGAAAAGACGACTGGAGACAGACAGAACAGAAATGGGAAGGCCAGAGAATTGCACCCATGTCAGGAAAAGGCAGGTCTAGATAAGTGTGGATTCCCTACTAAGAAGAACAGACAGGCCTCTTCACCAGTGTTGATCCACAGAACAGAACAGAAGGGTGTGTTGTCTGCTTGAGCTGAGCTATGGGATGTGAACCTGAGACTGACACAGATCCTAGTGGGAGCGGGAAAGAATAGAGTTTGTCCTTCATGTGGGAACAAATTATACTTCTAGATTCTTAATGGGGGCTATCAAAGAACACTATGCGAAGCTGGGGAAGATGCTTAAAGAAATGGAGGCCCAGGTCGTATTCAGTGGAATCCTACCTGTCCCTAGAGGAGGAGAATGAAAGCAAGACAAGATTATGATGCTCAACAGATGGCTCAGGTAATGGGATGTCTGACCACTAGGAGGCATTCATGGACAGAGGTCTGTTTTTATGAGTTGCGCCTGAGTAGTGAGGGTAATAGGTTTCTGGGGTGGAAGCTGGCACAGCTGATTAAAAGAGCTTTAAACTAGGAATTTTGGGGAGAATGTTGGGAGAGGCTCATGTAATTTTCAGCCTGATTCTGATATTGAGTGGAAGGAAAACCAGGTTAAAGGATACAGCAATTGAGAAAGGAACAACCGAGGGTAGAGAGATGGACAACAGAAGGAAAGATACTGCTAATGCCACTGAAAGTAATCGTCAGAAAGGTGATACTGGGGATAAAATGATTGAGGAATCTGATGAAACCAAGCAGAAACAAAATGTGTGTGTATCAGTGCAAGAAGCCTGGTAACAACAAGAATTTTTGCTATAATCTGGGGGCTTATCAGTTGGAAGTAACAGAGAAGAACACAGAGCTTTGTGTATTGGTTGATCACAAGTTGACTGAGCCCTCAATGCGATACAGCTGTGTAAAAGGCTAATGCAGTCCTAGGATGCATCAGCCGAGGTATTTCCAGTAGACACAGGGAAGTGTTAGTGCCATTGTACAAGGTACTGGTGAGACCTCATCTGGAATACTGTGTGCAATTCTGGTCTCCCATGTTTAAAAAAGATGAATTCAAATTGGAATAGGTGCAGAGAAGAGCTACTAGAATGATCCGAAGAATGGAAAAATCTGCATCATGAGCAGAGGCTCAAAGAGCTTGGCTTGTTTAGCCTAACCAAAAGAAGACTGAAGGGAGATATGATTTCTTTCTAAAATACAGCAGAGGTAAAATACCAGGGAGAGAGAGGAGTTGTTTAAACCCCAATGTGGGCACAAGAACACATGATTATAAACTGTCCAACAAGTTTAGGCTTGAAATTAGATGAGATTTTTCTAACCATCAGAGAAGGGAAGTTCTGGAACAGCCTTCCAAGGGGAGCAGTGGAAGGGGGAGAAAACCTAACTGGTTTCAAGACTAAGCTTGATAAATTTATAGAGTGGGTAGTATGATGGGACAGTCTAGAATGGTATGTGGCTCAGAGTGGGGAATGGCAGTAGCTAAAATCCCCAATGGCTGGAGACAGGCCACTGAATGGAGAGAGCACTGAGTTACTACAGAGAATTCTTTCCCAGGTGTCTGGCTGGTGGGTCTTACTTGACATGCTCAGGGTCTAACTGATCTCCATATTTGGAATAAGGAAGGGTTTTTTTCACCTTCTTCTGCATCATGAGTCACGAGTCATTGTCAGGTTTAAACTAGTGTAAATGGTGAATTTTCTATAACTTGAAGTCTTTAAACCATGATTTGAAGACTTCAGTAACTCAGTCAGAGATTAAGGGTCTATTACAGGAATGGGTGGGTGAAGTTCTGTGGCCTGCAATGTGCAGGAGGTCAGACTAGATGATCACAATGGTCCCTTCTGATTTTAAAGTCTGAGGTGGGAGGAGGGGATCTCTCAACTGAAATGACATTTTTCTTCTCTGATTTCATTCCATACAGTGGTATACAGTATATAATTATAAGAAAACTGCAAGATGGCAGAGATTTCCACCAACATTTCTAGAGTCTGTTCATTTTCCATCACCGCAAATTCAAGCTTCTTGCCTTCATCTCCAAGGTCCTTTTCAATGCTGTCTCTATCTACTTGTTTCGAGGTTCTCTTGTCACATTAGACATTGTCTTTGATCATCTATCTGTCTGCTTCACACAACCATCTCACTGTTTACTCTCATGCCACTCCTTATGTATGGAACATTGCCCTTGAATTAGTACTTAAGGCCTATTGTCTAACATTAGTTCCCTTTTCAAGACCTGCTTCTGCAGTTACATGTATGAGAAATCAGTAAAATAATGATAGGTCAAGACAAATCACTTTAGCCTTTTACATGACTTGGTGCATCTGAATTTAAAGATATGTAATCATGTGAACTTGTTACTATTACCCTTTTCCTCCCTTCCTTTTGCTTCCTATTTATCATGTATCTCCTCTCGTAAATAAGATTGTAATTCTTCAGTGCAAGAGTTATCTTCCCAGGTGTGTGGGTAGTGTACAGCACCTAGCACAATGGGGTCTTGAATCGGAGTGAGATTTTTGGGCATTAACAAAAATCTGCAGACAAATCTTTTACTTTTTTTCCACTGACTCCTCCAGAATTACAGGGATAAATAATACCTTCACAAGAATGAAGTGACAGTATTCAAACTGTTGGAAGGGTTGACTCTGAGGCTGCTTTCCTCTTCACAGTATGAAGCTGTGTGTTACCGCCTGTAAATAATCATACGTTACTGTAGTTTCCTTGTGGAATATTATGAATATGCTTGTGTTACAATTTAAATGTCCAAAAAACAATGAATCTTTTTTCCTGATGACAAAATTATTTGGCTTACCACAGTTCAGATATTGAACAGCAGTGTTGTATTTCGTACATTTCTCTTACTGAATTTGTGAAGCCCCTCCAAATTTTTACAAATATTTTATGTACCCAGAAATACTGAGCACTTTTGGAGAATAATGTAACATGAGTGAGCTGTAAATTTTCCTCAATCGGTGTGTAACCTGATGTTGGGTAAACGGTGTCAAACTAGACGTCAAAAAATTCCTTCCTTAACAGTTATCCTAGTTGCATGCCTTATGCAATGCTTCAATTTCAAAAATAGCTTGAGTCACTAATCTCATGCTACTTCCCAGTAAGTAATTATTTGGCCAGTTTTAGAGGAAATATCATTGATTTGCTTTCATGATTTCTTCATTATTAAAAGGCTTATTACACTTGTTTTTTAGACTGAATCTGGCTATGGATCAGAGTCAAGTTTACGGCGCCATGGCTCCATGGTGTCTCTGGTGTCTGGAGCAAGTGGATATTCTGCTACTTCCACCTCATCGTTCAAGGTTAGTGAGTGACATTTTATACACGTGATTTGTGAACAAAAGAGACACTCTGGAAAGGAACTTACATGTGAATGACTCTAACTCTGTTTATCTTTAGCAATATAAAATGCAACATCAGTAAAGATACTTTTGATTACTTATCATTTTGAAGGTAAGTGTTGCTTAGTTCAATATGTGGTAATAGAGGGATGATACAGTAAGTGTTTTAAAACAGGTATTTTTCTCCAATAGGAAGCAGTCAAAACCTGTAGAAACACTTCACTTGTCTCTTCTGGCCTGACACTGAACAGCAGGACTCTTATTGAAGAGGAATGCTGTTCCCTTGATAGGAACATATTTGGCTTAAATGAATCGGAAAGAAATGAAGAAGAGAGGCATATTACTATTATAAATGTTTACCATTTTAGCTTTGCTGGACAATAGTTTTTGATGAGGACACAACACATTGGAAGAGTATCACAGAAAGAAAAGGGTTAGAAATTAGTCCGTATAGAGTAGGTCTGTCAATTAATTGCAGTTAACTTGTTTTGAGTTAATTACTTGAGTTAATTAAAAAAATTAATGGTGATCACCGTTTTTTAATCACGCTGTTAAACAATAACAGAATACCAACTGAAATTTATAATTTATTTTTTGGATGTTTTTCTACATTTTCAAATATTTTTTGATTTCACAGCACAAAGTGAACAGTGCTCAGTTTATATTATTTTTATTACAGATATTTGCACTGTAAAAAATAAAAGAAATAGTACTTTCATTTCACCTCTTACAAGTACTTCAGTGCAATCTCTTTATTGTGAAAGTGCAACTTACACATGTAGAATTAGATTTTTTTACGTAACTGTACTCAACAATAAAACAATGTAAAATTTTAGAGCCCCCAAGTCTACACAGTCCTACTTCTTGTTCAGCCAATCGCTAAGACAAACAAGTATGTTTGCATTTACATTTGCTTGTATGCCCTTTAATGCTTCGACCACCATTCCAGAGGGCATGCTTCTATGCTGTTGACGGGTTCTGCCTGATAATGATCCAGAGCAGTGCTGACTGATGCATGTTCATCTGAGTCAGATGCCACCAGCAGAAGATTGATTTTCTTTTCTGGGGTTCGGTTTCTGTAGTTTCCACATCAGAGTATTGCTCTTAAGACTTCTGACAGCATGTTCCACGCCTCATTCCTCTCAGATTTTTGAATGCACTTCAGATTCTTAAGCCTTGGGTCAAGTGCTATAGCTACCTTTAAAAATCTGATATTGGTGCCTTCTTTTCATTTTATCAAATCTGCAATGAAAATGTTGTTAAATCGAACAACACATGCTGAGTCATTATCAGTGACTGCCATAACATGAAATATATGGCAGAATGTGGGTAAAACCTTGGAGCAGGAGACATACAATTCTGCCCCAAGGAATTCAGTAACAAATTTAATTAAAACATTTTTTTGTAACTAGTGTCATCAGCATGGAAGCATGTCCTCTGAAATAGTGGTCTAAGCATTATGAGGCATATGAATGTTTAGCATACTTGGCACATAAACACTTCGCAATCCTGGCTACAACAGTACCATGTGAACACCTGTTCCCACTTTCAGGTGAAATTGTAAATAAGAAGCTGGCAGCGTTATCACCTGTAAATGCAAACAAACTTGTTTGTCTTAGCGCAGGGCTGAACAAGAAATAGGAACGAGTGGACTTGTGGGCTCTAAAGTATTACATTGTTTTATCGAGTGCAGTTATGTAAAAAAAACCTAATTCTGCATTTGTAAGTTGCACTTTGACAATAAACAGATTGCACTACAGTACTTGAATTATGTGAATTGAAAAATACTTTTATTTTATCTTTTTACAGTATATTATTTTTATTATACATATTTGCAAAGTGAGCACTGTACACTTTGCACTCTGTGTTATAACTGAAATCAATAAATCTGAAAATGTAGAAAACCCCCACAAATATTTAAATAAATGGCATTCTTATTGTTTAACAGTGCGATTAAAACTGTGATTTATTGTGATTTATTTTTAATTGTTTGACAGCCTTGTATAGAGTGAAGAGCTCTTATGCTGAAACTAGCAGTGTTTTTGATCAAGTATTTAATTAAGTTACGGAGGAGCTGGTAGCAGCTGAGATTTCAGTTTAACAGACGACTTAAACACTTATTTTATTAAAGTCTTCTAAGCGGCAATAAACAGAACACAGATATAAACTTTGAAGATCATTTGAGTTGTTCATGATGGCTTGATGAAAAATGGTTAATACAGAGAAAATAAGAATTCCAAAATAACCACTCATTGAAATTTTTTCTTGTCTCACCTCTTTTGGAACCCTTCTGTGAGAAATCTGAAGTACTCCAGACTTTGCTTCACATGTACCAATTACTCCAATATCAGTTATACCTGGAAAGTTTGCTAGTGTAACTAACATTTTACTTGTTTAAACATTATTAAAGCTTGCCAAGAGTAACACATCATATTTAGCAGTTATGCTGTCACTGAAGGGCACCTCCATTGTTTCCAGAGATTGTCCTACAAGATGCCCTATAGCTTAGAGGAGAGTGCCCTGGAGTGGGAGCCAGGAAACCTCAACTACCTAGTGAAGGGATTCTCAATTGTTTTCTTTTTGAGGTTCCCCCTAACGTTCTGTAAAAACTCCACAGCCTATCTGTGCCATAACAACTGTTTTTCTTCATATAAAAGCCAGGGCCAGCATTAAGGATTAGGAAGCAGGACAATTGCCTGGGGACCTGTGCCACAGGAGGCACCGGGAAACTAAGTTGTTCAGGCTTCGGCTTTAATCTTGGGTGTTGAGGCTCAGGGCCCTCAGCTGCAGTCCTGCATGGCGGGGCTTCAGCTTTCTGCCCTGGGCCCTAGCAAGTGTAACGCTGGGCATGCTTGACAGACCTCCTGAAACATGTTTGCGGTCCCACAGGGGGTCCTAGACACCTTGTTGAGAACTACTGGCCTAGTGTCTATATTTCGTGCACATAACAGCCTTTATTGTGGAATATCGGGAACACTAACTCTAAAAGGCAATTGCGTATTATAATTCAACTAACATTTTAATTCTTTTGAAACAGTTCAATATCTTTCAGTTCTGTTCATTTTCTGAATTCTATATCTCGGATCTATAAAAATGTCCAGCATTTGAAAGTAGGAACCTGTTTACCCAAGGTATAGGAGGCAATAGTCTCTTCATTTGGGACTGTGCAAGGTAAAATGAACAAAACATTAGAAAATATACTATAAGGAATATCCACAGACAAGGAAATGGACTGCGTAAACTAATACAGTAGAACCTCAGAGTTATAAATACTGTGGGAATGGAAGTTGTTCATAACTCTGAAATGTTTGTGGCTCTGAACAGAACATTATGCTGGTTCTTTCAAAAGTTTACAACTGACCGTTAACTTAATACAGCTTGGAAACTTTACTATGCAGAAGAAAAATGCTGCTTTCCCTTTTATTTTTTTAATAGTTTACATTTAACAGTACTATACCGTATTTGTTCTTTTTTTTCCATCTCTGCTGCTGCCTGATTGCATACTTCTGATTCCAAATGAGATATGTGGTTGACTGGTCAGTTTGTAACTCTGAGAATCTACTGTAAGTGCATTGGGTCTAACACCTATGACACAATAACTAGTTGCTATAAAATGCTTTAATTATTTTAACATTTATGGAATGTTATCTTAAGTATTTATAGGTAGCAGTAGCAAAGAATCCTGTGGCACCTTATAGACTAACAGACGTTTTGGAGCATGAGCTTTCGTGGGTGAATACCCACTTCCTCAGATGCATGTAATGGAAATATCCAGGGGCAGGTATATATATGTGTGCTAGCAAGCAAGCTAGAGGTAGCAGTGAGTGCTTGAAATATAACTCTTATGCTATTTTTATTTTGAATATTTATTACTTTATTTTCTATTATAAACGGTAGTGTTGCTTGAGGCTTTTTTCTGTATTTCCAGAAAGGTCACAGCTTGCGTGAGAAGCTTGCTGAAATGGAAACCTTCAGAGATATCCTCTGTAGACAGGTTGATACTTTACAGAAATATTTTGATGCCTGTGCAGATGCAGTCTCCAAGGATGAACTTCAGAGGGATAAAGGTAAATAAACTAAATAAAATTTACTTACAGTATTGTCCTCACTACAGAAAGCTACCATGTTGTGGAATCTAGTTTCAAAATAGTGGCATCCATAACAATTAAAACAGTGCAGACAGAATCAAACACTATCTAGGTATTTTAATATATTATTCACCATAGTGTGTAGTCAGCCAGACTAAATTATATGATGAGAGCATTGTTAACAATGTTGAGTGCATATTGTAATGTCCTTTTCAAAAGGTGGATTTTGACCTCACTGCCCATAACTCCAAAACTTTTAAACATATCTTAAGCTGGTAGCTTTGAACATCACTGAAGTGTCAAGATATCATCTGAGTCTGTAGCACTGAACTGTTGGTAGTTCACTTTAAAAAGATTAGCTTAAATCCACAAAAGATGGCAGTCAATCTTATTTTTCATATTGCATCCTTTATTGTGACAAATTGAAATGATACTTGGAATAATGGATTATTTCTCATATATGAGCTGCCATACTTAGGCAGTATTTGGTTGGTTAGTTTAACTAAGACAAATTGTCGTAAACCCATGAAGGCCAAGAAGTTAACAAATCACTCAAAAGAAAACTACCTTTCTTCTCTCTTCATCATTCTGAAAGTTCACAAAGTATGGTAGGCCATTCTCGTTAAATTTTCAGAAAGCGTGTTTGTGTAATTTTAGTTTAAATTTGGAGTATGAACCTTCTGATGGCAGAAATTCTACTGAAAAGTGATAACATTTCAGCAATATTGAAATTCCAATATATATTTTGCGTTTCAATCCTGCTTTAATATTAGGTTTTTTGTCAGAAGACAAACTGTTTGTCATATTAAATAAAATGTGATAATGTTTGTGTGGTGAAGTTCTGTCAGATGAGGACAGCTTTTAGCTCCATGGAGAGGGCATGGTCCAAAGTTGCTCCCATGGTAGAGACCTCTGAAATCTGTTGACTCAGGCTCCAGTTCAGCAAAACACTCGCAGAGGGCACTGAGAGCACAATTAAGGATGCTCTGCTATCCCAAATAAGTAAAGCATTTAAGCACGTGCTTAAGTGCTCTGCTTAATTGAGGTTTCAGAACATCCTTGATTGTGCTGGGAGTGCCCTCTTCTGAAACGCCCACTAGTTTTATGGCTGTGCTGTCTATCTTCAGTTCCTAGCAGAGTGGAACAAGATTGTGGACAGTGTGTGTGCGCAACCCCCCGTTTAGCAGACTTTCTGCTGATGGGGACCCCAGCAAGATCTACCTTGGAACAGTAGTACCTTGTTGCTTATTTAGTATAGTAGAAACTCAGGGTTACAAATACCTGGGGAATGAAGGCTGTAACTCAGAACAAAATGTTATGGTTGTTCTTTTAAAAGTTTACAAGTGAACATTGACTTAATACAGCTTTGAGACTTTACTATGCAGAAGAAAAATGTTGCTTTTGATATCTTATTTTAAATGAAATAAGCACAGAAACAGTTGCCTTGCCAAATCCTTTTTTTTAAAACTTCCCCTTTATTGTTTTAGTAATTTATGTTTAACTCAGTACTGTACTGTATAATATTTGGGATTTTTTGTTTGGGTTTTTTTTGTTTTTGTGTCTGCTGCCTGTTCGTGTACATCAGATTCCAAATGAGGTGTGCGGTTGACTGATCAGTTCGTGACTCTGGCATTCATAACTCTGAGACTCTATAAGAATAGAGAAAGAAGGAAAACAATTCAGTATTTTACACTGGACTCCAATTATGTTTCTGTCACTGTTGAGCAAATTATGGCCTCAGGCGACAGAGTCTAAAAGTTTCCTATGCAAAATTAAAGTAACTTTAGAAGTATTTATTAATAAGGAAATACTGATCAACCATCCAAATGCTACGGTAATACTTTCCTGCTCATTAAGAATTTGAAAAGAACCCTTTTCTGTCATTGTATGTCTTAGCTAGATGCAAATAATCTCTCTCTCTCAAATTTAGTGGTTGAAGATGATGAAGATGATTTTCCTACAATGCGTTCTGATGGGGATTTCTTGCATAATAGTAATGGCAGTAAGGAAAAATGTAAGTACATCTAAATTTGCATTAACTCAAGTTTCCTCTAGATATAGGTTATTCCAATTATTCCTATCTTATAGAAAGTATAGTGACAAGCCTGGTGTATAAATCTAGAACAGTGGTTCTCAATGTGGGCCCTTGCAGCCTAGTCAACACACAGCTGCAGATGATGTGACATCCTCAGGACCATACAGGTAGTATATATATTGTGTTGATGTGGCCCACGGTGGTAAATAGGTTGAGAACCGCTGATACAGATAGTTATAACTTTCTGCTTGCTTTGCAAATGAACAGCTTAATGATATGCATAGGAATGGTAACTGTTCATACACACTGATGAAACCATTTTAAATCTGTAACTTCACTAGTCAATTACAGAGTCAAGGCTCTCTGAGTCACATGTCAGTATTCTGCTAACATTCGCCAGCTGTTTTTGTGAATCTCACTCTGGAATATTGAATACTAAAGGCTGCACATAAATGTTAATGTTGTGAGCCTGACCGCTTCAAATTTCCTGTTGTGCCTAACTGCAGGTCTGCACTGCAAACTCTTGCTGGCAATACGATGTTGGCTGGAGTATGATCAGGTGTATTTTATGACTGAAATAGCTGTGCCAGCAAAACCCCTAATGTGGATGCAGCTTATGGGCAAAACTGTGCTTTTGCCAGTATAGCTTATTTCACTTGGGAGGAGGGAGGGAGTGGAGGGGACATTGGAATAAGCTATGCCAACAAAAGTGAAGTTTTGCCCATATAAGATACATTCATACTAGGAGCGATTTGCTGGTAGAGCATACCAGTAAAGCGCTGTTGTCATAGACCTGGTCTAATAGTGGTGCTGTTTGCCTAAATCACCGTTCTGTAAGGGGCTTGCTGATGGGAGACACAATGAGGCCAGCTAAAGTGTATCAGTCTTATCTTCTGGGTTTCCTGTAGTATAATAATTCTTAACCACTTAATGAATCTTTCTTTAATACCCCACATTAAAGTTGATAAATTGAGTCAAATTTCTTCTGCTTTCTATTTTTATGATCACAGCACCTACTGTATATGTGCAGGAAGTTTGAATAAGCGTTTGAGTCTTGCTGTTCTAGAAACTTTCAAAAGTTTGTCCTGCTTCTGCTACTTATGCAAGTAAATGCCAAAAATTTGTCTGTAATTTCCAGTGCTTTTCTTTTGCTCACTGGTCTGAAATTGCAATGTACTCAGCCCCTTCATTTGTGAGTGTCTTTTTTTAACATTGTCCAACTGAGTTGGCATTGATTGATTCTCAAGGGGTTCCATGTAGTACTCCTTGGCTAATAGATTGGTGGTTGCAACACTGAATCTTAAGATTTTTTGAAGTAAAGCAGGGAAAGAAAATATGATGGCTATTTAGAGGCTCCCATTGAACATGGAGTCTCCAGAAAATTGCATTTATCAAAATAGTTTTTATATATATACCTTTGCAACATTATACTAGAAAAAATTAATTTGACCCAAATAATTTATTTGCCTGAGAGGTATCAGAAAATTTTGATATTCTCATGTTTCTCCTGTTTTACAGTCTCTGTTATCAAGATCTGTTTAATTACAAACGTTCTTTTTAGCGGGCTAGGTGGAACCTCTTTTGAGGAAAAATGGAAGAAGGACCCTGTCAAAACAAATTTATTAGCCATAGAAGTCATCGAGCAAGATAAAGCAAATTAAAGCGCTTCTTCAACTGAGTAGATTACACTACTAATCTGGCAACCAAATTAATGTTACGCTTTTTAATATATCGTAGTGTAGTTGTGGTGTAACTCTAAACTAGGGGAAACAATGGATACACTCTGTAAGAGGAAATGGAGGAGGAATAAATATATATGCATGCTTAAGCTTTCCACAGTGTAGAAGTTTTTCACTATTTCGCAACAAAATGCTTGAATAATTTTTATCTGAAATGTAAAATGTTTTAGCTTCAGGTTCTATTTGCTTATATTTGGGTGGAAGGAAAAAAAATCAAGGTAGAATTTTGATCATAGATGCCCTTTATGTTAATATTTTGGTAGGAGACTCTAAAGCAGGGGTTCTCAAACTGGGAGTCAGGACCTGGGAGGTCACGAGCTGTCAGCCTCCACCCCAACCCCCGCTTTGCCTCCAGCATTTATAATGGTGTTAAATTAAAAATACTTTTTTATATATTTATATGGGGGGGGGGTCACACTCAGAGGCTTGCTATGTGAAAAGAGTCACCAGTACAAACATTTGAGAACCACTGCTATAAAGTTTTATATGCAGTTGTGTTTGGAAGCTTTTGTATGGTGGCAAATGCATTTTTAATGATCTGAAACAGTTGCTACTGAACACAATAGCTATTTATTAAAAGGTCGATTGAATACAAAAATCCTAGCACACCACCTTGATTAGATTAAACTATTCTGTTTTACCAAAGAAAGTAGTTTTCTTTCCATCTCACTTCTATCAATATAAACTATCATCATGGAATTAACATTCATCAACTGCATTTTTAGGCCCTGTCTGCATTTACGTGTTTGTTAGTATTGATATTCCGATAGAATTATACTAACAACACCCACACCCCCAGTGAAGACACAGCTTATACTAGCAAGAGTACTTTTGCCAGTATAGTTTAAAATAGTTTCCTGCATAGAATAATCTGCATCTATGCTAGAGCATTTACCGACATAGCTGTGTTGGTTAACGGTATGATTGTCCCCACACACATTCAAAACTGACATAGTTATACTGGCAAAACTTTTAAGTGTAAATAGACCAAGCCTACTGTCCCTATCCTCCTCATCCTATAGAGAAAAACCTTGCTGTTGAGACCAATGAGAGAGATTTAGGGTGGATCCCACAATATTGGAAAAAGCCTTCTCCAGTGCCACTTGAATGCAGAGGAGTCATTTGCAATGGGACAAGTGGGACAGTTGCCCACTTTACCATGTTTTGTCCCCCCCTGAGTTTTCGTAGGTCTGTATGCTCCATTGTCTTCCTTTTTTGCCCTCCCCTCCTCCCCAACTTTGCAGGATATAATATAACATATAATGTTCTATATGTTGATGCAACTTTGCATCCCAGAATTTTTCTGATATGGTGCCATTGCTTGCAAGCTGATGTTTCTCACATGAAAGTGTAAGCTGTAATGTTGGCTAAACTCAGGGAGATAAAACTCTACTCAGGGAGATACAAACTCTAACTAATTTCACTGCATTATACATTTTAAAAGGGTGATGTGGCTTTGTCAAATTGTATAATATTGAGGGATGATGTAGGAGTTACACCTTAATCAGTAATCCTGTTTCTTTGTATCTGCATTTCAGGGAGATATTTCCTATATAAACTAGACTGTGATGTATGGGACAGCCTATTATGAAATCCACCCCACATTTTGTTTGTGTTTTAATGTGTGCATCTGGTTGTACTGGGACTGAAAAATGTAGAAATGATTCTTTCAGCATTTCTTGTTTTTATGTTGATATCATTTGAAATTCATGTTAAATCATGTTCCTTTATAAAAGTTTACCAAAATAGCCAATTTTAATTCTTCTTTAAGAACAGTTGTAATCAATAGGTCTCAAAGTATAATTGTAAATGGAGAATCACTGACCAGTTGTATTTCTAGTGCGGTCCCACAGGGATCAGTTCTTGGCTTTGTTACTTAACATTTTTATCAAAGACCTGGAAAAAAACAAACCATCACTGATAAAGTTTGCAGATGGCACAAAAATTGAGGGAGTAATAAATAATGTAGAGGACAGAACAATGATAAAGAGCAATGTGGATCACTTGTTAAGCTGGGCGCAGGCTTAACAATATGCAATTTAATATGGCTAAATGTAAATGTCTGCATCTAGGAACAAAGAATGTAAGCCATAATTAGGTATCCTAGGAAGGCATGATTCTGGAAAAGACTTGGGGGGTGGAGGTGGATAATCAGCTGAATGTGAGCTCCCAGTGTGACATTCTGGCCAAATGAGCTAATGTGATCTATGGGTACATAAACAGGAATCTTGAATAGGAGTAGAGAGGTTATTTTACCTCTTTATTTAGCACTGGTGTGACCACTGCTGGAATAATGTGTCCAGTTCTGGCATCCACAGTTCAAAAGGATATTGATAAATTGGAGAGGATTCCGAGAAGAGCCATGAGAATGATTAAAAAATTAGAAAACATGGCTCTTGGTAAACTCAGAACTCAATCTAGTTAGCTTAACAAAGAGAAGGTTAAGGGATGACTTGATTATAATCTGTAACTACATGGGGAACAAATATTTAATAGTGGGCTCTATCATCTAACAGAGAAAGGTATACCATGATTCAATAGCTGGAAGTCGAAGCTAGACAAATTCGGACTGGAAATAAGGCATATGTTTTTAAGTGCTGTAATTAACCTTAAAAACAATTTACCAACAGTCTTAGTGGCTTATCCATCACTAGCATTTTTTAAATCGAGATTGAGTGTTTTTCTAAAATATGGTCTAGAAATTATTTGGGGGGAAGTTCTGTCACCTGTGTTAGAAGCTCAGACTGGATGATTGCAATAGTCCCTTCTGGCCTTGGAATGTATGAATCTATGAAATTACATGCAGTATATTATTGGTACCTGATATATCGGCTGTAGTTTAGGTCACAAAGCAGTTACTGCTATAATCCTTTGCTTTTGTATGCTTGTAACTTTCCAAAATGGTCACCTTGTGTGACTGAAATTTTCCGTGCTTGGCACTGCCCAAAGATGGGGTAGTCTGAGTGAAAATTATTCATCTGCCTCTTATGGGCAAGTGGGGAAAGTACTTTTCCCATTGTGTATTTAAAAACAAAAATGCGGGCTTTATCAGTGTATTGTATTAACACCTAGAGGCCTTAACAGAGATTAAGGCCCCTTTATGCTAGGTGCTGCACAGACTAATAAGAAACTATCCCTGCTCTGAAGAGCTTATTTAATTAGACAGGCAAAGGGTGGGAAAGAGGAAGTATTATCCCCTTTTTAACTGATTGGGAACTGTGGCACAGAAAGATTTAAGTGACTTGTCTGAGGTCACACAAGGGATCTGTGGCAGAACCACGACAGTAACCCAGAGTACCTGAGTCTCAGTCCTGTGCCTTAACCACAATTTCTCTAATCACAATTTTTAATGGGGCTTCAATAAAAACAGCTGAAGATTTGAAAATTAATATGGATGTTGTCCTCATTGTGGACTAGTACCTTCATTTGGTTTCAGGGACAGTATTATAATATGAAGTGGAAAAATAATTTTTGAGCAAGTTAATATCTAAGAGCCTAATAAGGCCTCTACCCTCCATCTGACATTACTACAAGCATTTTCCCTTCCTGACCTAATCAGGCATCTTTGGCAGAGACAAGCAGTTGGGATAGTTTTCATCAGGAAGACTGCAAGTGCTTATTGAAAATAGACCCAATCTCTTCCCACCACTGTTCAGACCTGAACATAAAGAGCAGGAGAAGTTGTAGATTATCATGATTTTGGATCTTTGCAGAATTTGTTGCATTCCTATTATGATTTAATATTGTTGATATGGCCTAAAAATCAGGAAGTCCATAATAGTCACTCAATTTTTCTATGAAACAAGGCAGTACGGCCTCCTCCCTAATCCCTCTTTTTCAGTACTTCCTATTGCTCTCTGAATTCAGTTCTAAATTGCTATTGATTTTCATTGCTCTCAGTGAACCCACTGCACCATTCGCTTGCTTGCTCACTCTGCTGTTCCAGTCTTGACCTCCTTTTCGTTCTTTCACCAGTATTCTCCAAAGGTGGCGGGAGAGAATGAGGGAGGTTCTGGCTTTTGCTCAGAGCTTATCTGCACCATATGATAAAGTGCCCTAGGCTGTTTTGATTTCTAAAGTGTATAAAAGCACGGTGCATTAATTTGTCCGTGTAGATCCTGCTGGTGTGCATGAAATGTTCCCTAGTGCACTTTAATGTAACAGCACTGTGTTATAGCATACTAGGGAACATTTAGTGTGTTTTAACATTAGTGCTATTATGTTAAAGCGCACTAGGGAACATTTAGTATGCACTCACAGGGTCTACACAAGTCAATTCAATGCACAGTACATTTGTGGGCTTTAGAAATCACAGCCCCATAGTGGGCATTACCCCACCTTGTAGACAAAGCTTCACTGTCCCTGTGGAACAATATTTTCTCCTTACACAACTTTCTTTTCTCCTGTCTCTCCTAAAATTAAATGATATTTCTCTCTTATTCAACATGGAGTATGTTTTGTTATCTGTATGAGAATACAATTTATTTTCACATCGCAATTTGTGTAGATTAGGGTATTTGAAGCCTTTGATTTATACTTAATGATTGGAGGACTTGAAGCTATATATAATCTTTAACTCTCTCTTCAAAAAGCTTTTTCTTATTGTTAAAGGAGGGAGTCCTAAGTGTGTCTAGAGCATTAGACCACTCATTGAGACCATGTGACACTGTCCGTCCATTCCCCCTGACCGTGTTTGCAGTTTACCATTAGAGAACAGCAATTACCTCTAGATAATTTGTATTTTTTACTTGAACAGCTTACCCAGTTTAAAGCATTAGCTCAGTCTGTCAGGCAAATACGTGTTACATAGGTTTATACAAACATTCTTCTGTTTTAAAAATTCATAAAATCTAACTTGGATGCAAAGTAAATAATATTGTGACAAACTGACAAAGACCAGAAGATGAATGTTATTGCTGGACAGTAGATCTTTAGCTTGTTCAATTATGAGTTACTTTCTCATCTAACTGTATTAGTTTTAAAAGGGGAGTTGCTTGTGCTTTCTAGTATTTTGTGGCGTTACATGTGCTGTATTTAATGCACTATTTTGTCACCCTTTGTATGAGCTTGATGTGTTAAGTACTTTTTTTTTCTGTCACATTTTTAAGTGATTTGTTTAAATAATCTTAGCAACAGATGGCTTGGCTGGCAGCCTGAAGTATTTGAAACTACAGAACCCGCTGTACTTAAGGAGAATTCAACACATTTGCTATAATGGTTACCTTTGAAAGATAATATATTTTACTTCATTATTACTATTTTTAAAAAACTCAGTCATCTATTTAAAGCCACTTCAATGTTCCATTTTGGGTATGATTGCATTTTAAAATTGTTGCTTTTTCAATACGTTATTAGTTAAATTTTAAGGTTGTTCTGTTTTAATTAGACCCCACTTCAAGCTGTCAATGTGCTATTGTTAAAAAGTATTACCTCTCCCTACACCCACATGATTTGCTGAGTAATATAGCATAGCAAGTAGACTTGGGGAAATACACTACAGTAAGATGAAGCTGAAGGAATGCATTCCTGCCTTTGAGCTTCTTTCCTGCTCCTATGGATAGCTGGGAATTATTGGTCGCCTTTATTTTTATTTTTTTTAATGAACTTCACACTGGTTAGCTTAAAAACCTCTTTAGACAGCTGGCTGTAATCTAAGGCATATGTGGTATAGTATTCATTTGAGTTACTAAGGTGGGTATGAGAGTGAATGAATCTTATCTGTTTGTTTTAGTATTTCCACATGTAACACCCAAAGGAATTAATGGCATAGACTTTAAAGGGGAAGCTATAACTTTCAAGGCAACTACTGCTGGAATCCTAGCTACACTTTCTCATTGTATTGAACTCATGGTAAAACGTGAGGAGAGCTGGCAAAAAAGACTGGATAAGGTAAGAGATTTCCCTTTTATTTTGCTACTACAGTAGATCAGATTGCTTTCATTTAACCTTAAACTTCAGTTGTGATGAGAATGTTAACTTGCATTCCTATTCCATGAAGTTAAATAGAAACATTAAGGATGTAAATTAACTAGATGAAACTAGGCAAATACCAAAGGTTCATCCTTGGTGTGCAGATCATATAGCACGTCATACATCCTGTGTAGTCTTCTACCCACACTTTGTTCCACAGACTGTTCCTAAATTTAATTGTTTTTAAATTTAGAGATGAGCTAGCAGGTCTCCGTAACAATAGGCATATTTTGTGCAACTTCCTAAAAGAAAGACCAGTTGCTTTTCTTTATAAAGTACTCTACAAATCTGTAGTACTGTGTTAATTGTAATGATAAAGGTTGGTGGCATTTTGTGGGGTGCTCTTTTACTATTTTAAAATACTGTCTAAGTATATGGTGTGATTAATATGCCTGTTGAAAACCAAGTAATTTCTAAATGCTGATGAATCAAATCTTACAGTAATTAGGGAAGCAACTTTAAAGAGAGAGAACAGCACTGCCCTCCCTGGAGATACACATTAATGGCAGTAGTGGTTCATGATGAATCTGTTCAATGACCATGAATACCACCAAAGTCTAGAAGAGACAGGGATAATCTCTTCTCCTTTCAGATGAAGTTGCTGGAAGTGTGTTGCTACCACTTAATGTATTGATTCCCAGGGCCCAGCCTTCACTGTGATTGGTTTACCTTATGTGCAGTTCTGTAGTCATTTGGCACCTCTTGTTTGAATTTAGTATGTAACCATACTGTGCATCATGTGATCTCTCAGGTCTTACCTCAGTTTGTATAGCATGCTGACATATTAAATTCATATTTCATATACAGGAGGACCCCATAAAGGAGGCAGACCATGTCCAGACCTTAATTCTGATCTCCTCACTCCAGTCTTCCCACGCAGCAGATCTAAGCCCCAACCCACTGCCAGCCACAACTCAGATCTTCAAATCCACTGGGATTTTGTTACGTTATCTGCCACTGCTTGGACCATAGTTGGAGTAGTCTCTAAGTCCTGGGATCTTCTGGGAGATTTCTTCTTAGGCCAGTCCAAGCTTAGTGTAGAATATGGATTTTAAAAAATAAGGTGTTTTTTCTAGAACATAGCTTTACAAATGACATTTTGTAAAAGAAACTGGATGTTGTTTAGCATGGATATAACATCCAACTTGTGTGCATATTTTAACACTGATATAACTTTTGTGAAGATAATTTTGCTGTTGCTGCTGGTAAAAAGCACTGTCAACTTGTAGTTTATTAGCTTGATTAGGACCTCTGATTAGTTAAATGTTCTATAATCCTTACAATCCTGTAATTAACTTCAGTCTCCTCATCCCTCTGCCTTACATGAATTAGAAATGTTTCATACTGAAAGCAATGAAAATGTAATTAACCTATGAGTGAACGGAAAATCGCTTTTAATTAATTTGGTTTGATTTATCCTCCAAGTTTAATATATAGACTACAAAAACTGAATTTCATTTTAATAAAATTGAATTATATAAGGAAAAGAAAAAGGAGTAAGCAAGGAAATAAATATCTACGTAGTCTCCAGCATCTAATCTTTTGTCTGCCCCATGCTAAACCATGTTGATGCCTTAATTCTTCAAGCGTCTTCTGCATGTTCATTCCCTGGGGATATGGGTAGACTGCTACAGCTGCATGGTAGAACCTACCATTATCAGTGCCTGTAACAATGTTAGATCACTCATGCTATCCCTTTTGCCCCTCCTCCAGCATTTGACTATGTTCTGGGGGCAGGGCTATAAAAGGGGGTGCAGCAACGGTTGCTGACTCCGTTCTTTCCAGCTGCTGACTCAAATGGACATGAATCTTCTTTGGATTTCCTTGATCCATAGAGTTTTAGATAAGAGCCTTGTTCCTTTTGTATGTACAATTAATTAGTGTTAATTGTTAGTATAGTTAGTGTCAACATGGGCATTGATGGCAGATCTGAAGACAGACACACAGACTCTCGAGATGCACATCACACCCCAGGGTCTTTCCTGCATTGGATGCCTACACTCAGAGTTTGAAGTGTTTAAGAGAGGACCATTCTCCGTATGTGATAGCTTTACCCCACATGCCAGAAAAGAGAGGTAGAATAGATTCCAAGCTCTCTTACTAGAAGAAGCATTATCTATCAAATCTTATGGATCAGAAATTTCTTAAGCTTCTGGGGAAAAAAAGACTAGAGGCCTGAATTGGAACAGAGCACTTCCAGTTCCAGAAAGACAACAGTGCTGAAACTGCCATCCTCTGCACTGAGCTCTGGTTCTAAGATGACTGAGCTCTCATTAGCTAACTCTTTGGACCCAGTTCCAAGAAGGTACAATTTATGACTGAAACAGGTTTCTTTTTTGTATGAAACTATGCTTGAGGCTCCTATGGATCTGGGACCCTTGGTTCTGAAGAAAAAGAAGACCAAGATTAAACACCTTTTGGTGCCTCTGAAGATTTTCCATTGAGATGAGTCGTTGGATCCTTCAGATTATGGACTTGTGGATCCAAGCCTTTTAGGGATCCAAACATTAAGGACTCTATATCATGAGAACGTTCCCATGCAATGGGTCCAGGAAGGCAGTTGGATCAGAGTATCTCATCATTTCCAGTTACCTCTATTGTTACTGCACAAGTTCATTCAGAACCATGTCCCTTGGATCCTTTCAATTCCTCACCAGTTTTGGGGAACTGTACAAGAACTCTGCTCAGCTCCTTCCACCAGATAAGTGACAGAAAGGAGAGATTTTATCACATGGGTCTGCAGACATTTTGCCATCACCCAGGGCCCCTGTTGGGTGGTTTGAGAATAAATTGTTCCCTTTGTCTTTGTAGCAGAGCCTTCCTTCAGTTGTATCTCCTATAATTTCTCTGTCAGTCCAGGATGGTTCTGCATTCAGAAGAGCTGGATCAGGCTGTCTATCCAGAAACTGAGTCATTACCTTTACTTTCTAAGAAACATTTTTCTGAGGTAGACTATCACAAACTTCCTTATCATCCTGATTATGACATGATACCAGACTAGAACAATTGGCAGGATGCCATGGTTATACTGGCTGACTCCAGAGTTTCCCTATCAATCCTTTTTAAGATCTACATCTTAATTTTCATGTCAAGGTAGTGGTGCCTCTACAAATATGAAAAAATTGGATCCTAGACAGTGGGATCCTTAAGTGAAAGATAAGTCACCCACTGTTGTTCCTGACACGCTATAAATAGGAGAAGAGGAGGGAGATTCACCTCGTCAAATGAATATTTAGCATCATGAACAGGAGTTAGCTGCAGACTCCTTTCCTGATGAAAATGTTGGTGTCCTTTCAGCTTCATCTCTTTCTGAAGATGCTAGTCAATTTCAGGAAGTAATCAATAGAATGGTTAATATTTTAAACATACTATCTGTGGCAGTAGAGGAAGCTCCCCATCCTGTCCCTGATATCCTTGGTACTAATCTTCTAACAAGGTATATTCTTGCCCCATCTTGGAAGGCCTCTGGCAGCCAGGGATATCAGTATGGAATAATCTATTATCCTCTCGACCACTATCTATCTTTTTTTAAAAAAAAACCACTCTGCATTGTTGCAGCCAGAACAAAGGATATTTACATTGTACTTTTAATGACAGAGAAGGGAAAAGACTAGATTCTTTGGGAAGAAAACTCTTTTCTTCCACTTCTCTGATCATAAGGATCACTATTCTATCAGGCTGTCATGGCTAGGTACCAATTTCATCATTTGGACGTAATTGCACTTTTTAAAAAATATTCCTGAAATGCATCAAAAATTAGTTAGTACCCCTGTCAAAGGACAGAATATGGCTAAGTACACTCTGATGGAATTCTCTGAAGTCTTGGTTTCAAGATCAGCAGCCACTGCCATAACTCTTTGCAGACACACATGGTTATGTTCTTCCTTTCTTCCCTTTGAAACAAATTCAAAAATTGAGGATCTTCCATTTGTGCGCAGGGCTGCCCCGGGGGGTGGGGGGGGCGGCAAGTGGGGCAATTTGCCCCAGTCCCCAAGGGGCCCCCACGAGAGTTTTTTAGGGGCCCTGGAGTGGGGTCCTTCACTCGCTCCAGGGGCCCCAGAAAACTCTCGTGGGGCCGAGGCCCCCAGAGCTTTTTCTGCTCCAGGTCTTCGCCAGTGTGGGGTCCTTCTGCCCCGGAGTGAAAGAACCCCCCGCCGCTGAATTACTGCCGAAGACCCTGTGCTTTGGTGGCGGGTCCTGGAGCGGAAGGACCCCCCAGCCACCGAATCATTGCCGAAGCGGGGGCTCCCCATTGCCAAAGACCCCAGGCCCCCTGAATCTTATGGGCAGCCCTGTTTGTGAGAAATGGCCTCTTCAGTTCTAAAATGGACAAAGTGTTAGAGAAAATGAAAGATGAGATCAATGGCTAGGACTTCGGGTTTTTGCAATCCTTTAAAATAAGAAATCTTGCACCTGCCTTTAGATATCAGACAATACTATCCACCTTTCTTTGTTGTCTTCAAATTATACTCTGAAAATTTCAGTATCTACAGCAGCATTCTACTGCTTCTCAACCACAATATGTTGAAAGTGATCCTGCAAACCAGTCTCGGATCCTCCCTCCCCTTTTGGGAACCATCTGTCTCATTTTAATATGTTGCAAAACATGACCACAGATGGGTTTGAACATAATAAAAAAAAGTTTTATACCATTTAGTTTGAGGATGCCCCCTTCTTTTCTTGGTTCCCTCTCTTGAGAAACTATTAAGAACAGAAATTCACTCTCTTTTACTAAAGGAAGTAATAGAGGTCTTAGTAAATCTCAAATCTTGGCGTTGTCTCTCATTATTAGTAGCCCCAAAGACGAATGGAGTTGTACCTCTGATCTATAGAGAGAGAGAGAGGTTTGCAGCTCTCAATCTCAAGGATGTTTATTTCTATATTTTAATACAGCCATTAGAAGAAACTTTCAGTTCTCCCTAGGGCAGGACCATTTTCAATACAAATATGGTGGAATGTACAAACTTTTCGTACACCATCATTTTGAAGGCTAGAATAATGAACTACAAACATAAGCTGTAGTGTGTACCTAGCCTATGTTGGTTTAAGTTATGTCACTCAGATGTGTGAATGAGCCACCACCCTGTGCAACGTAAATTAAACCAACCTAAGTGCTGGTATGGACAGGGCTATATCTCCCGCCGACATAGCTACCACTTCTTGCAAAGACTGGAGTAATTAAGTTGACACGAGAGCTCTCTCCTGTTGGCTTAGAGCATCTGCACTTGTTAGCTCTTAAGTGTAGCCATAGCCATAGTGTATATACATCTATATATAAATAATATTAATAAATGTCCACACTGCCACAAATGTTCAAAAAAGTGAAATTAAAACATGGTGAGGAGGAACCCCATAACATTTTTTAACGTGATTATCCATCTTTTGTCATACTTTCTCATAATGTTTGTCTGATTAATAGCTTCAAAATCTGGTTATGTTCTTACAGGAAATTGAGAAAAGGAGAAGAATAGAAGAAGCATACAAAAATGCCATGACGGAACTTAAGAAAAAGTGCCATTTTGGAGGGCCAGACTATGAGGTATGAATTAAGCTTATTTCTTTTCTTGCTTAGTATTTTCACAGATTAAATCCTTTCATGACTTAACTTATATCCTTCATTGAAGTGATTTTTTTGTGCAAGTATCAAAACATTAAACCAGGTGATTTTCCTTGTAATTAATATCTGCTTTTATCAATATTTATTAAATACATACTCTGCAACAGGGAAACTTGTAAGAAGGGTTTCAATCCAGACATTTGTAGCAAATGAGGGAAAGGAGATAATAAGATTCATCTGAGTATACTTAGTGAGACGGTCAAACATTTTTCTGTCTGAAAGATTCTACTTGTTATGAGCAACACGTAAGATGATTATAAGATTTTTCTGAGTTTTTGTAAGTTTGCTTCATGCATTTCACAGCACTTTGTGTATAGTTAATTTGGCACTCTCACTCCACCCTCCTATAATCAGTTTTTCCCAATATGGGTCTTTCCTGTTCATATTGTACAACTATTAAGTTGCACGGAATAATATACTATAGTTTCATCCGGTTAGAATTAGTTTTCTTGAGCTGTTCTAAACAGCAGTTTGCCAAATATCTCCAGCCATGTCATGAATTTGTCAGCTGACTGAATCAGAGGAAAGAGAAATTACTTTTAACTTAACAAGCTGCAGCAGATTCCAGCACAACATTGGTTGAACTTTTTGTCTCAAATACTGTTGTTTCTGTATTTATGAGCCATGATGGCTTTTACTATCCAGTAACACCAAATAATGGCGCTCAAAGGGCTTTTATGTTTACAGCATTATTATATGAAACAGTCTTCTGATTTTGTAAACTGGTAACTTTTTGCTTAAATTCAATGAGTTTCTTTCTTCAAGATGGATGGTTGGTCTCCAAATGACCCACCTCTTAATGACTGTATGCATGTCCAAAAATCCTTTGCTAGTTTCCTTCAACTCCTTTGAAGTATCAGGGTGGCTGGCAAGCATTCTGTATACATTTTGGTCTAAGTTTGCCAGAGAGAAAAGTCAGGCTGCAAGTGGCCAATCCATAGAAAAGGGAAAAAAGGGTGGGTGAATGGAGCCATCCTACTCCGTTGAATAGGGCAGAAAGGTAATCCAGTTAATTCCCCTTGAAGGAAAAGCTGGAGAGCAAAAAGCAGCTACAGGCCATCTGCATGTTCAGCAGGCATGATTTTGTGTTTGTGTTCAGTTCACAGTTTTGAATTTATTTCCACTCTTTTCCTGATGTCTTCTGACCCTCCAGTTAGTACCTTGTCCTGTCCCAGAACTCCCTCATTTTGAGGCTGGTTAGCATGATTCCATGATCCTCTCCTATGTGTCCCCCAATCCATCATCTCCTGGGCCATTATCACTGTGTTCCCAGTCTCTTTGCTCCCCTCCCCCCATCTCAGCCCAGCAGCTGGAGTTAAAAGGTGAGGTTGTTTCTCAATATTTATATTTATCAACAGTGCTCTTTATACATGTTTTTTTAAAATACCTCTTTATTTCTTTACACTTCTATCCACTTCCAAAAATAGTGGCTGTCACTTCTTAGCAAGACTTACAAACAAAAATGAATTTTGAATTTCTGACCCAGGCCATTTTAGAAAAATGATTGTGTACAAATAGATTTTAAAAAAAAAATCAGACTGCCCACAAAGACTCTTCACTGGGATGAGAAGTAGCACACACAATATCAAGATGTTCCTGTTACTAAATTAGCTGGAGAAGCCTTGAAAACTTTGATTATAACAGAATTATCTTCAACATTAAAATATGGATTATTATGAAGGGGAAGTGGTTTCTCTATATAAACCACAGAGTCCATTACATGGATTCATGCAAAAACAAGGTAAAGTTGGAGTCTTCATGAACTGCTGTTGAAAAAAATAAACTGCTTTTTATTATGTAATGTTAAAACTGACAAACTAATACAAGAACTTTTAGAGTTGATAGGCCATCTGTTCTTTGAGTAGTCTACGTATAGCAGGGGTCCAAGATTTTACACATCATATTGTATGTGTTTATAATAGGGTGAATTAAGGAAGAATCGACTGGTCTTAAAAGTCCAATGTTACTATCTTGTTTTTTTTTTAATATATGCATTTATTAATAACAACACTTTAAGTGATCAAGCTTAGAGGAACTTTAAGATCAAACTTAAGCTTTATCATGCTGTTCTTTACTTTTGTATTTTTTCTGCATGGACAATGAACATATTTTAGTTTTATTTCAGGCACAAAAGGCTGACAACACAGCTTAATATTTCAGTCCTGGTAATGGAGTGATAATTTAAATTACAGTTTATGCTGGGCTTTGCAAAAGAATTTATGGAAACATTTTTGTCACAAACTTTGTAAAAGAGTTCTCAAATAATAGAGAGAGAGAGAGAGAGAGAGTGTGTGTGTGTGTGTGTGTGTGTGTGTGTGTGTGTGTGTGTGTGTGTGAGAGAGAGATGTAAAACCTAAATTTTAGGCCAAATTTCACTTGATTGTTTTTTAAGTGTGAATTTTCTGGCTTTTGTTGACTTGTGTTACAACTCTTAAATTATAGGTCTTTAAATGCATTGAATGGCGTATTCTCTTATTTTACCAAGTAGTGCTTTATTTTGAATTTTACTCTTAATTTTGTTAAACTCAACTAATGATGAAAAGACTCACTGTTATGAAAAATGGCTTTTGTGTAATAGGTTTATAACTTTATATTTGTTACGTGTTTCATCTGCAATTAGGACTTTTTGACTCTGATAAAGAAATGCAATTTATCAAATTGGCTAACTTTCATTTTTTAAATTGAACTCCGTTTTCTGAAGTGTAGCATTCACGTTTCCTCCATTTTCTTTAACTGTTCGTTTTTCTGTGTTTTGGTTTAGGAGGGTCCTAATAGTCTGATTAATGAAGAGGAATTTTTTGATGCTGTTGAAGCTGCTCTTGACAGACAAGATAAAATAGAAGAACAGGTATTGATAGTACTAAATGTTTTAAGAGGCAATTATATTCCTATCTTTAAAAAATACCATACTTCAATTTAGGATCTTTGTCTTTTATGATCCAAATTTTCTCCTGGGATACATTCACAGAACTCATGTTAACTTTGGTTGGAATTTGCTCACAGGTATGTGCACAGAATTTTGACCGTTAGAATTTGTATAGTAAAATATTTATGTATTTATAGCACCTGGGAGTCCTTTTTATGGACAAGGACCCCATTATGTTGGGCATTGTACAAACAGAACAAAAAGAGTTCAAGTGCTTGCTCATGTCGATTCCATTCTAGGTATGTGTGCACCTACATGTGTGGCTGTCAGAGATTTTTGCCTTAGCAGTACCCATAGGGCTGGCTTGTAGTGCCCTCTAGAGTGCTGCGTTCATTCCGTGGTATATCAGGCACTGTTGACCAGTGCCCTCTGAGTTTCTTCTTACTGTCTGTAGTGGTCAGTCAGAGTGCCTCTCTTGCTTGTCAAGAGCTAGCGATTTCTTCCATTGGACTTCGGGCCTTTGTTTGATTGTAGTTAGTGTTAAGGGGTTGTTAAGAGCATTGTTAGCTTATAGTTAAGGTCCCAGTGGGGATTTTGCCTAAAACAGGGCATGCCCTACCTCCTGGGTTTAAGCCCTGCTCAGTCTGTGACAGGCCTATGCCTGTGAATGACCCCCACAACAGTTGCCTTAAGTGCTTGGGGGAATCACACATCAAGGAGCGTTGCTGGATTTGTAAGAACTTTCAGCCTCGCACTCGGAAGGAGAGGGACATTTGCCTCAGGGCCCTCCTGATGGAGTCCCCTCTCCGCCTGACTTCTGAGCCCTTTGTGCAGGCTGTACCAAGTACTTGGGCTTCCGTGTCAGTGGGCCAGCGCTGAAGAAGAAGGCAAAGAAGTGCTCACCAGCACTGAGCAAGAAGGCCCTAGGATCATCCGGCAGAAGGACCAGGCCTGTCTGCCAGCCTTCTCCAGAGCAACACGAGCATGCCTCTGTGGCTGGGGCTCTTAGTCCACTTAAAGGTCTTTCACTGACTCTGGTGAGCGGTACAGGACCCACCCCCCTGCCTGCACCATCGTCATGCCAGGCACACAGAGGGCACAGTTCTCCACCTGCTCCTATGACTTCTCAGGTGCCACAGGACCATGCTAAGGCTCCCACAGTGGGCAAGCCAGCCGTTTAGACCCCTCCGGGGGTGGGGAAGCACCATAGGTTGCAGGACAAGCAATCCTGTGGCAGGTCTCAGCCACGCCGCCAGTTGCCCAAACTCTCCCTCTGGTCATCGAGACATTATTCCCCAGTGCAGGGTTGGCGCTCCCCATATTATGACAAACTCCATTCGCCCCCTCACTGATCCTCATCTAGACGTCTGTCTCGGTCACTGGCACCAAGGGACCACACCCCCTCATGTTACCACTCTCCCTTACACCCGTTCCCCCCAATGCAGATTTCTCCGGAATAGCCACCCATCACTTACACCTGGTCAATGCTCACCGGTAGCCATGACCAGCAAGCAAATGCAGATGTCATCAGCTCCTCCCTGGTCACCAAAGAGTGGTTCCTCTGGCATGGAGGCCCAGCTCAGCCCATCGTCCTGGTCTCTGCAATGGGTTTGGACACTGGAAACTGCTCTGCCATCCATGGCACCACAGTGACAGCAAGGCCAGTGGCCAACAGAAGGCCATATTGAGGAGCATGGAGCATTCCGGTGATGACGATGCCCCCTTCGCAGCATGTATCAGTGGCCATGCCAGAGCAAAGTTCGATGGCCTCACCGGAACCAGGCCTAGTACTGGAAGCTGGCTCCGAGGTCAGGGTGGAGGATTCAGTGCCCACTTCCAAACCTCCCTCTCCAGTGGCTGCTGAGCCCACAGCACCTCCACCAGTGGCCATGGCTGTCACCTCTTCCCCGGATGAGGCGCTCACGGGACCTTCCAGGGCTCCCCTCCGGATGACTTTAAAAAACACCAAGCCCTTCTCAAGTGGGTGGCCAAGAACTTGAGGCTGGAAGTGCAGGAGATGGTGGAGCAGGAGGACACACTTTTCAATGTCCTGTCGGGTTCCACGCCCACCCAGATTTCCCTACCTGTACACGATCGTGTCCTCTATGGAAGTCCCCATTCTCCATCCCACCCACCTTGAAATGGGCCGAGAAAAAGTACTTTGTGCCAGCCAAAAGTTTTGAGTACTTGTATACCCACCCTTCCCCGAGCTCACTGGTGGTGTCGTCAGCAAACAAGAAGGACAAGCAGGTCCCCACCACTTCTACCCCCAAGAACAAAGAAGCCAAGAAACTTGATTTATTTGTTTAAAAAAATTATTCAATAGCCAGCTTACAATTCCAGGTGGCAAACCATCAAGCCCTTATAGGCCGATATAATTTTGATCTCTGGGACAGCCTCCAAAAGTTCCAGGACTCTCTTCCTCAGGGTCAGGCTCAGGCTCAGGAGTTTGGTATCCTGGTAAAGGAAGGGACTGCAGCAGCCAGATGCTCCCTGTAAATGGCATGGGACGTGGCAGACTCAGCAGTGAGGGTGGTCACATTGGCAGTGGTTATGCAACATGGCTTCTAGCTCCAAACGCAAACCTTTCCCAGGAGATGCTCAATTCAGGACCTCCTCTTTGACGAAGTTGGGCTCTTCTCTGATTAAAAAAAAAAGATGCCAGACTACACAGGTTGAAGGAAGTGAAGGCTACCCTTCACTCGTTGGGCATGCATACCCCGCAGTCTGCCAAAAAGCCATTCTGGCCTCCACCACCATTGAGGCCTTGGCAAACCTGGCAAGAATCTACAAAGAAAAAGGTTACCAGGTTTAGCCCTTGCCACCCTTCCTCCTCTTGCTCGCCAGCCTAGACCTACTAAGCACACGGGAGTGGACAAAAGTGATTGTTTTGAGGATGCGCTCGAGAGCGATACCCCAGTCAGCCAGCCAGATCCTTCCCATCCTTTCCTCAACCATCTTTTTCCCTACCACTTGGCCTGGTCGTGGGTTACCTCAGTCCTAGACATAGTAGCTTGGGACTATACCCTGCAGTTTGTGTATACCCCTCCTTCCCACCCCCCTGCTTCCTCATCTGTCTTCAGGGACCCCTCTCATCAGAAACTCCTGGTTCAGGAGGTGGACAAGTTCCTGCAGTTGGGGGCTGTGGAAGTGGTTCCATGGGACATGGAAGGAAGAGTATTCTACTCCCAATACTTCCTAATCCTGAAGGCCAAAGGAGAGCCTCAGACCGATCCTGGAACTGCATGGCCTCAACAAGTCTCTCAAGGAATTGAAGTTCCGCATGGTCTTTCTGGCCTCCATTTTCCCTCCTTGGATCCAGGGAACTGGTATGCTGCTCTCAACTTAAAGGACACTTACTTCCACGTCTCCATATTCCCATGACACAGACGGTTCCTGTGTTTCACACTGACTGGGCACCACTTCCAGTTCACAGCACTGGCCTTTGGCCTGTCCTCAGCCCTTAGGGTGTTCACAGAATGCATTGCACCAGTAGCAGCTTACCTCAGATGTCGGGGTGGGGTCCAGATCTTTCTGTATCTTGATGACTGGCTCATTAAGAGCGGGTCTCTGGGTCAGGTGCAGAGAAGCTTCAATCTGGTACACTCCACCTGCAATGACCTGGGCCTGTTAATAAACACAGAAAAGTCCACATTAACGCCAGTCCAGCACATAGAGTTTATAAGAGCAGTTCTCGATTCCACACAAGATAGGGCCTTCATTCCAAAAGCATGCTTTCAGGCCATGGTGGATCTCATTGTCCACATGAGGAGACATCCGATCACCATGGCCCACGTTTGCCTGCGGCTGATGGGCCACATGGCAGCGTGCACGTACGTGGTCAGGCACACCCAGCTTCATCTACGACCATGGCTAACAATGGTCTACGTTCCCAGCAGGCACCCCCGGGACCACGTGGTCACAGTGCTGGACCGCATCCTCTCATCCTTGAACTATTGGCTAGACTACAAGTCAGTGCTGCGGGAAGTTCACTTTGTGTCCCCATGACTGTCGAGCACCCAGGGTCACTGGATGCAGCACAACTTAGCTCTTCATATCAGCATCAGGGCAGTGCACCTGGCCTGTCAGGCATTTTTGCCCCACCTAGAAGGCAAGGTTGTACAGGTCCTCATGGACAACATGGCTGTGATGTATTACATCAACATTACATCAGGTCATTGGCCGTGTGTCAGGAAGCGCTCAGCCTCTGGGACCTTTGCATGCAAAATGCCATCCACCTGATGGCCACACAGTCACCTAGAGCCAGGAACATCCTGACAGATCGCCTCAGCAAGGCCTTCCCCTCTCGCCATGAGTGGTCCCTCCATCCGGAGTTGGTCAACCTGATCTTCTAATGGTGGGGGACTCCCCAGATGGGCCTGTTTGCGTCCAGGCAGAACAGGAAGTGCCACGTATTCTGCTCCGGGATCAGGAAGGCATCCAAGAGGGAGCCCTTGTCCCCACTGGGGGATAAGGGCTCCCTGTCAGATGCTTTCCTGATCCCAGAGTCAGGAGCGCTGATTTACGCTCTTCTGGCAGTGCCGCTTATCTACAGAGTCCTGCTAAAGGTGAAGCAAGACAGCATGGGTCATTCTCATTGCTCTGGTGTGGCCTCGCCAGCACTCGTTTAGCATTCTGCTGAGACTTTCGGTGGCCGACCCGCTGCAGTTACCTCTCTGTCTGGATCTATCCCAGAACCATGGCAATCTGCTGCAACTGAACCTGGCATCACTGCACCTGACGATGTGGCTGCTCCGTGGCTGTGCACGGATGAACCAGAGTGCTCCATGGTGGTCCAACAGGTCCTGCTGGGCAGCAGGAAGCCTTCCACCAAGGCTACCTATATGGCCAATTGGAAGCGCTTCGCATGTTGGGCCTTGGACAAGTGCATTCATTCTGAGGAGGCCTCGTTGCAAGACATCCTGGACTATTTGCTGCATCTAAAGCTCCAGGGCTTGTCTTTGTCTTTGGTCAAGGTGCACCTGGTGGCCATTTCTGCATTCCACCCTCCGCTTCAGGGCAGGTCATTCTTCGCCCATACTATGACAGTGTGGTTCCTCAAAGGTCTAGAGTGCCTATACCCAGCGTCCAAGACCTGGTCTCCCCATGCGACCTGAATCTGATGCTGTCTAAGCGTGTTGGCCCTCCTTTTGAACCCCTAGCTTCCTGCTCCTTTCCTAGAAGGTGTCCTTTTTGGTCGCTATGACATCAGCACAGCAAGCGTCCGAGATCAGGGAGCTCGAGTTGGAGCTGCCCTATATGGTCTTCTGCAAGTTGTGCCTGCATCCAGCTTTTCTGCCCAAGGTTGTTCCCCAGTTCCACACGGGCCAGGATATTTACTTACCAGTCCTCTGTCCGAAGCCTTGCATCAGATGAGGAGTGCAGGTTGCATATGCTGGACATCAGATGGATGTTGACCCTCTACATCAATAGAACGTGGTCATTCTGTAAGTCAACGCAGTTTTTTGTTTGCTGTCACAGACAGGATGAAGGGCTGCCCTGTGTCAGCCCAGAGAATTTCGTCTTGGATCACGGCATGCATCCGCTATTGCTACGGGCTGGGGAGAGTGTCCCTGCCAGTGACTCTGATAGCTCATTCCACTAGAGTGCAGGCATCTTCATCGGCCTTCCTGGCACAGGTGCTGATCTAAGAAATCTGTCGGGCCGCTACCTGGTTGTCCGTCCATACGTTCACATCACACTATGCACTGACTCAGCAGATGCAAGACGACACTGGCTTTGGCAGAGCTGTACTACACACTGCCTAACGGTGAACTCCAAGCCACATCTACTGATACTGCGTGTGAGTCATCTAGAATGGAATCGACGTGAGCAAGCACTCAAAGAACTAAAAACTGCCACCTACCTTTTGTAACTGTTCTTTGAGATGTGTTACTCATGTCCATTCCATTACCCTGCCTCCTGCCCCTCTTTCGGAGTTGTCAGAAAGAAGGAACTAAGAGGGCTTGGGATGGCAGCGCCTGATATACCGCGGCATGAGCTACAGCAGGCACTGTGGGTACTGCTAAAGCAAAAATCTCCGGCCACGCACATGGGCATGTGTACACCTAGAATGGCATGGACATGAGCAACACATCTTGAAGAACAACAGTTACGAAAGGTAGGGTAACCGTTTTTTCTAGACAAAAAGAAATCTGAGGTTCAACAAGGACAAGTGCAGAGTCCTGCACTTTG
Source organism: Gopherus evgoodei (assembly GCF_007399415.2). Classification (NCBI taxonomy): domain Eukaryota; kingdom Metazoa; phylum Chordata; order Testudines; family Testudinidae; genus Gopherus; species Gopherus evgoodei. Next base: position 88,668,807 of record NC_044327.1, on the reverse strand, counting down.
GATGGAAGAATCCTGTGCACAGCTACAGGCTGGGGACCAACTGGCCAAGTGGCAGTTTTCCAGAAAAGGAACTGGGGATTACAGTGGACGAGAAGCTGGATATAAGTTAAGAATGTGCCCTTGTTGCCAAAAAGGCTAATGGCATATTGGGCTGCATTACTAGGAGTATTGCCAGCAAATTGAGGGAAGTGATTATTCCCCTCTATTTGGCACTGATGAAGCTACATCTGAAGTACTGAGTGTTGGACCCCCCCACTACAGAAAGTATGTGGACAGATTGGAAAGAGCCTAGCAGAAGGCAATGAAAATGGTCAGGGGGCTGGGGCAGATGACTTATGAAGAGAGGCTGAGGGAACTGGGCTTAGTTAGTCTGCAGAAGAGAAGAGTGAGGGGATTTGATAGCAGCCTTCAACTACTTGAAGAGCGGTTCCAAAGAGAATAAAGCTAGGCTGTTCTCAGTGGTGGCAGATGACAGAACAAGGACCAATGGTCTCAAGTTGCCATTGGGAGGTCTAGGTTGTATATTAGGAAAACTTATTTCACTAGGAGAGTAGTGAAGCCCTGGAATGGGTTACCTGGAAGGGGTGTGTGTGAAACCAACCCTAATCTTCTATGATCTCAAAGAACAACAGTTACAAAAGGTAGGTAACCATTTTTTCCTACTCCAAAGAGTCTGCAATCTAAGTAGTAACTTGCTAATTCTTTGAATAGTGTCCCTTTTGGTGCTCCACTTCAGGCGCACGTGAAGATTGAATGATTTCTAGCTAGCAGTGTCCATTCAGTTCACACATGCACCCTGTGCCTCCTTGTGGCAGACACCGAGGCTGTCTTGGGGTATGTGAGCGAACTTCCTGCAGTTGCTTCTCTCCCACCGCGGCCTGAAACAGAACCCTAGTGTGTCAGCCTAGAGCATCTGTGGACTTCTTTCTTCTCTTTTTCTCTGTTAATTTATAGTTGTAGGTCAGTATTTAGTATAGTTAGTTTTAGATATGTGTGACGGGTTGAATCACAGAACCCCCGTGGGATCTACCACCCCATGTGCCAAGACTACTTCTACCCCTGCCTTCCTTGCCACCTCGGGGCCCCAGCACCCTGTCTTGCTGAGCAAGACACTCCTGTCTGCTCCATCAAAGACCTGGTGTCTGAATTACTTGCTCCAAAGCTGCAGGTTTACCTGAAAGCAGCTCACAAAAGTGTTCCTGTCTTTAACACTGAGATGCCCAACTCCCAATGGGGTCTAAACACAAATAAATCCGTTTTACACTGTGTAAAGCTTATACAGGGTAAACTCATAAATTGTTCGCCCTCTATAACACTGATAGAGAGGTGTGCCCAGTTGTTTTCTCCCCCAGGTATTAATACATACTCTGAGTTAATTAATAAGTAAAAAGTGATTTTATTAAATACAGAAAGTAGGATTTAAGTGGTTCCAAGTAGACAGAACAAAGTAAGTCACCAAGCAAAATAAAATAAAATGGCAAATCTATGTCTAATCAAACTGAATACAGATAATCTCACCCTCAGAGATGCATCAGCAAGTTTTTTCCTCAAACTGGACACCTTCCAGGCCTGGGCACAATTCTTTCCCCTGGTACAGCTCTTGTTCCAGATCAGGTGGTAGGTAGGAGATTCTTCATCCTGTGGACACAGTCACTCCCATTTATGGATTTTTGGGGAAGTGGAGCCAGCAGGTAGAGGGTTTTGTCTCTTCGACTCCATTACAGCCAGTTCATGTTTCTGGGCCTGCATAGCTCTCTTGTGGGCAGTTTCCTCTGCCTCCATAGCTCTCTTGTGAGTAGTTTCTTCCCCGGCTTTTTCTGCCTCCATAGCTTTCTTGTGGGTTTATACAGGGTAAAACGGATTTATTTGGGTTTATTAGGTGACCTCCCTACTGGTCATAGGCTTTTCTCCAAGACCACAAATGACTCCCTGCATGTTTTGAAGGACTCCATGGCAACTCTACCTTTCTTAGGCATTTACACACCAACTAGCAAGATTCTTTTTAGTAGGTCAGGCTGTCCGGAGGTCATGCCCTGCTCAGTTCTTAGAATACCATAGACCTGTGGAACTCCTCAGAAAGAGAGAGAGGTTGCAGGGCAAGAGGGCTATTCAGCGGCCCTCCACAATCACCCAGGTGTCAATTTTGATGGACTGGTCAAGAAGTGAAATTCTCCCCTCCCCCTTTGCACTCCTCCCTCCCCCCCCCCGAATTTACAATTGCACCCTTTAGCCCACCTCCCTTTTGGACCATGTTGTCCATTTCCACCCAGCTTGGGAGCAGATCACCATGGAGCAGATCACCATGGATCAGTGGGTCTTGGAGGTCATAACATCAGGCTATACCATCCAGTTTGTGTCTCTCTCTCTTCCACCCCCATTCTCCTTTCCTCTTCAGGGACCCCTCTCATGAGCTTCTTCTAAGGCAAGAGGTGGACTCTCTCCTCCAACTAGGAGCAACAGAACCAATCCCTTCCCTTAACAGGGTCAGGGAGTTCTACTCAAAATACTTTCTAGTGCCACTGGAGGATGTAGGTTGGAGGCCAATCTTAGATCTGAGACAGTTAGAACAGTTGAACAAATTGTTGATGCGTCAAAAGTTGAGGATGGTGACTCTAGCAACTATAATTGCCCACCTTAACACCCTCTCAGTCCAGGGCAGATGTCAGGGCGGATGTCAGTTTTGACATCAACTTGTTGAAGCTCAGAGCAGTCAGGAATTCTTGTTTCCATTTCCTGTCCCTCATCGGGGCGAAGCGATCAGGGTCATGATGGACAATATGTCCTTCATGTTTTACATCAACAAGCGGGAAGGAACAATATCCTCCTTGTGCACTAAAGCTATAAAGCTCTGGAACTGGTGCATAGCCCACCATATCCATATTTCAATGATGCACCTCACAGGCATCCAGAACACCACAGCCAATGCTCTCAGCAGATACTTTTCCCATAACTATGAGTTCTAGCTGGACACTCAGGTTCTCCATGGCTTATTCTAGAGATGAGACTGACAGAGATCAATCTTTTCACCACCTCCAAGGAAGTGTCCTCTTTTCTGTTCAAGGCAGGTCTGGGTCACCACTCACTGGAGGATGCCTTCCTTCTCCTGTAGAGGAAGAGCCTGTTCTGTGCCTTTCCCTCAGTGCCCATAATTCTAAGGGTATTGAACAAGATCAGGCAGGACAAGGCCATAGTCATCCTTCCTGGCCGAGACAAGCTTGTTACCCTTAACTGCTTGTGTCCAACCATCAATCAAGCTCCCAAACATTCCACATCTCCTGCCTCAGAATGCTGGTCACGTGCTTCCCCCCAGTCTAGTAGTTCCAGGGCATGTTTCCTGGATGGTTCTCACAAATACAGGTTTCCAGCTCTATGGAGATACAGCAGGTGCTGTTAAAGAGTAGAAAAACAGCATGCCGCACTACTTACCTGCAAATATGGAAGTGATTCATCCGTTGGGACAGTTGTTAATACCTCTGGCTGGAATCCATTCATGTTTCCCTCATCCTCGATTACCTGCTGGATCTGAAGACACCCATCTTATCGATCATTTTGGTCAAGAAGCACCTGCCCACCATATCAGCCTTTCATCTTCCTGTCCAGGGACTTTCCATTTTTGCTTCCTGGATATAATCCAGATTTATTAAGGGTCTGAGTAATTTCTTCTCCCACATTAGACACCTCACCCCATCTTGAGACCTCAACGTGTTTCTCAACCATCTCACAAGACATCCATTTGTACCAATGGCAACCTGCTCCCTACTTCATGCCTTAGTTGCATCATGTCGGCCCGTAAGGTCAGGGAGAGTGGAGCCTTCATGGCCGATTACCCCCTTTACCTTTTTTTTTTAAATAGTCTTTTTACATTTGCATCCTAAGTTCCTACCAAAGGTTTCAATCAGATTTTCATCTTAACCAATCTATCCATCTACCAGTATATTTTCTGAAACCTCATAGTTCTCAACCAGTATCTTGTTTTCATATTCTGGACATTAGAAAGGCCTGAGTCTTCTACCTGGGTAGGACTAAGCAGTTTAGGAGAGTGCCTAGACTCTCTACATCCTTTGCAGATAGATCTGAGGGGGGGGCTCCTATTTCTGCTCAGACTTTTGAAATGGATATCGGGCTCTATCTCTGTCTGTTGTGAGTCTGCAGGTGCTCAGCCCCCTCAGGGATTAGAACACATTCATCCAGATTGCGGGCAACATTTGCTACATTTCTGAAGAACGTTCCATTATCTGAGACACACAGAGCCACTACTTGGATTTCAGACCATATGTTTTTAAAGTTGTAAACCCTGCTTCATAACATCAGATCTGATGTGACACTTGGCTCTGCAGTACAGTCTTCAGTTCTGGATCCTGTTCTGAAACTCTTCTCCGTCTAGGAATAGTGCTCAGAAGTCACCTGAAGTGGCGCACCCACAGGCACACTACTCAGAGGAGGAGGAACTGTCTGTCCCTACAGGTGCTTCACTATCTGCTGTCATTCCCTTCTACTTCAGTTGTTCCCTAGAGGATGACTGAATAGAAAAGGACCTGAGGGCAATCTGTCCACACACCTTTATATAGCCTCAGTGTTTGCCACAAGGAGATAGTGTATGTGTGAGTCGAATAGACACTGCTAGCTAGAAATCTCCTATTGAAGGCTCAAGAGGTGCATGTGCACCTGAAATGCAGCACACATACTGGGACACATCTCGAAGAACTACAGTTAGTGCATAGGGTAAGCAACACTTCCTTTTATACAACATTTTATTCCTTTTAATTTTTTATTTTTAAAACTAAAATTAATTTGAGAAATTTGGGCACAGTGGAAACAGAAGTCCATTATCCACAGAACATGACAGCATAAATAGTGTTAATAACATGGGTCAATTTGTCTCCCCTATTATCCTTTAAAGCAATTCTTAATAGACACAAGTAATTAAAAAATCATAAATAAAACTCACCTTTAGTGTACTTACGTGAATAACCTACACAAATAAGTATATCCAATACACGATAAATATTTCTTAAATCTAATTGTTGTTGCCACCTGAGATGTCTGTTACCATTTGTGGTCTATGAAACAGTGAAGAGAGACCATTTACTTGCTCCCTCCTCTTATATAGGTCCTGTCAGTTCTACTGCCACCTACTAAATACTCCACCAAACAGCTGTTAAGTGCAAATAAATTTAACCTGTTTCTCTTAGTCGCAGAGCGAAAAGGTCAGATCACACTGGCCAACATCATTACCTTCTGGTGAGGGATACTCTGCTGTGGGGACTCACAGATTCGTCCAAAAGGTGAGATGTTTCCCAGGATCTTTTCAGAGAGTACTTATTGTAAATAAAATCACTATTTCTATTTTAACTGATACATTAGTCATACGGATTAGTGAGATCTAATTTGTAGATGTTACTAGTAACTTTGAACACATCACTCATTAGAATTGACATATCCAGGATCGGAGAAGACTTTTTCCTTGAAAAAAATCTTTTATTTTGAGTGTCTGCTTTAGAATATTCTTGATATGTAGCAAGCTTGTCATATTTTATGAGATTAAGAAAAAATCATGCCAGAAACTTAATATTCTTTAAATATGCTTTTTCTTAAATATAAAATCATTAAACTAGTTAAAAGAAAAAAAGCTGCTTTTTTTTATCATGGTTGATTTTGACCTTTTTCAATGTTACTGGAAACACTACTTCTCCCCTCTTCTTCTACCCCCCCCCCTCCCCGGGCCATGTTGGGAGTATAATATATAATAGTTGCATGAAATTAGCTTTTACTGCTGTGCTTGCTGCTTATGGTGCTTTTGTTTTCCTTTTCTTCATTATTTTGTGCTTGGAAGTTGGTACTGAAAGCTCTGTTGTGCCTTTTTGTTCTGATTACTTGATTTTTTCTTTGTCTGTCTCTGGTAGCCCTATAGTCGCTCTTCCTCCATGTCTTCCATTGATCTAGTCAATGCCTCTGATGTTCACAGATTCAGCACCCAGGTATCGTAAGAATATATAGAGTGGCTTTGTATATCTTTTTGCTGTATTTCATCTTCTCTCTAACTTGGGTTCCCGTTTTTCCATAAATCACTTGTGCTTTTTTTAGATGAGTACAGATAGACACATACCAAGGAATTCTATATTCCTGTTACTGAAAGATTGTCTTTTTACATTATGCATGCATCCATATCACTCTTGCAAGGTCCTAAATCTGGGAGATAAGGAGGATTAATGTCTACAGAAAAAATAAAAATGTGTGTAACTTCAAGATCCCACATTTCTGATGTAATACTTTAAAATAATAAAAGTGAAATAACACCTGGTCTGTGTGGGATGGAGATAAATTTGACTTTAAAATGAATGTAAATCATTTATTCTAAAAAGTGTTAAATTTCCCAGTCTTTTTCACATATTTAGTTCATATTTCTGTTACAATTACCATTAAACTAAATCTTTCTACATTCCAACAGCACTGTTTGCACCTCTGAGACTTTTCTATTTGTATTTCGGCACTAAAAGCTTATTCTAGACTTTATTGGGCATACACAGTTTGAGTTTAGAAACTTTAAAAAAATATATATTCTATTATACCTATTTGTGGCAAATTCAATACTAAAACTAAATATACTTGTAGATCTGCATAAGCAAGCCAAACATTTTAATGACCTCCTGGAAGTGTTCAACGGACAAGCTATTCAAAGAAGCAGCGGAAAAAGCAGTCCTAAGATGATGATAACATACCCTTCTGACAATTAAGCAACAGAAGGGGGACTATAGGACTTCATAAAAAAGGTGACAGATTGCTCTGTCAGGCTAATCTACAGCTTTTAACCATGACCACTGTACGATTGCTCAATACACCTGTTTTAATAAACCCTACCAAGAGCCTCCAGGTCAAATTTTTAACCGTGTTTAGGAATTGCTGTGCTCAGCATTGAAAAGCCTACTTGATTTAGGAGCCCAAGTTTTATTTCCAAAAGGGATTTAGGCACTTCAGAACCAAAATCCCTTTAATGGTCAGTGCTTAAATACCTTAACAATATAAGGGCTAAGGCACAGATTTTTTAAACAGCAAAGATTGAAGGATCGGCTGTGTACCCATTTTGATGAGTGTCTAGAGGAATAGGAGGCTGTAAATTTTGGAAGAAAATTTCTAGTGTCCATAAGCTTAAGAATTTTGAAAGATTAAAATAGTGAAGAACTTACTGAATTCCCAAACTTGCCATTCCTACAACTGGATTTTCCCTCTGCTCTCCATTACTAGAAGCAGAACCAAACCTGTTGATCATCAGGAAGACAACTTGGCTCTTCAGATGTGCAAGCCAGTGAAAATACTTCCAAAACTGAAAAACAGCATAATATATGTGTGTATGTAATAAACTTTCCTTGAATAAATGTGTCTCCAGAGCATTGTAATAGTTTTCATTAAACTAAACTTGTTCATCTAATTAATAGACAGATTGAAATGACCAATCTGGATATTCAGTGAAGAGAGATCACCATCAGGCATCAAATTTCTCACTCATTTCCAGGCTCCCTATTCCTACTTCTTCAGGCATGGCTGGTGTCTGTATATACACTGGGGCAACACCACATGGGCATAGTTGTCACACTTCCCCCATCTGTGATCATTTCCCTTCTTTGGTGGTTGGACCCTCTGGCAGTATGTGCAGGAGTCCCATTCTCAAGACCCCCACCATCAATGTCTCTCATCACAGATGTTTCGGCAATAGACTGAGGAACTCACTTCGGGTCTGTCAGAACTTGGTCTTTGGTCTCCCAGAAGAGTTCTTGCTACACATCAACATCAGAGGTTCAGGGTGGTTTTCCTAGTCTGCAATGCATTCCAACCCCACATGGAGGGCAAGTGCATGTCAGTCCTTACAGACAACACAAGAGCGATGTTTTATATAAAACAGGCAAGGTGGAGCAGCGCGTTCCTCTCACCTGTGCCAGGAAGTTCTTCACTTATGGGAATTCTGTATAGCCCACTCAATCCACCTCAAAGCCTCCTATCTCTAGCAGTCACAGTACAAGTTAGTGGATCACCTCAGCAGATCCTTCTCCAACCACCATGAGTATCCATCCATCCATATATTGTGAAAGGCGTCTCCAGAAGTGGGAGACTCCCCAGATAGATGTATTGGCAGTGAAGGACAACATGAAGTGTCTTCAGTTTTGCTCCTTCCTGGGTGTCAGCCTGGGGTCGCTCTGACACCTTTCTCCTCCCTTGAATGGATCATCTCTTCTATGCATTCCCTCCCATCTCGCTCATACACAAGGTCTTTCTAAGGGTTATAAGGGACAAGGTCTCATCCTGATAGCCTCAGCCTGGCCATATAAGCACTGGTTCATCACCCTTCTAAACCTCTCAGTGGAAATGCCAATCCGCCTGTCTCCATTTCCAGACCTGATCTCCCAAGATCACAGCTGTCTACATCATCCAGACCTCAGGTCTCTTCATCTCATGGCCTGGAAGCTCCATGGCTGAACCCTGCAGAGGTAGTATCTCTGGGACTGGTCAGAAGGTGCTTTTACGGAACAGAAAACTGTCTGCTAGAGCCACTAACCTGGCAAAGTGGAAAAGATTCTTGATCTGCCCATCACCTACACAGTCAACACTTCTGTTCATTTTAAAATACTTATACCACTTGAAACAACAAGGCCTAACCATGTCATCTATTAGGATCCATCTAGCTGCAATCTCGGCCTTTCAGCCATGGGTAAACGGCTATTCTCTTTTCTCAAACTTCATCTGTAGTCTGTTTTTTAAGGGCCTGGAGAGATTATACCCAAAGGTACAGTAGCCACTCCCTTTCTGGGACCTCAACTTGGTGTTGGCAAGACTAACAAGGCCTCCATTTGAACTGCTGGCAATGCACTCTGCTCTACTTGTCCTGGACGGTGGCCTTCCAGGAGGCCATTACTTCTGCCAGAAGAGTCTTGAAGATCCAAGCCCTTACTTCGGAACCACCTTACATGGTCTTCTTCGAGGACAAGGTTCAATTGCAGCTACATCCAGCCTTCCTTTCAATTCCATAGTAACCAGGATGTCTTCCTACTGGTCTTCTATCTGAAACTGCACTCCACTCGCTAGATGTGAGGCATGCACTAGCCTTCTGCATAGAAAGGACTAGATCATTTAAAAAATATACTCAGCTTTTTGTAGCCATTGCAGACAGAACGAAAAGCCTTCCAGTCTTGGCACAGAAAATTTAGTCGTGGTTCACTTCATGTATCCGCATGTGCTATGCAAAAGTCCCCTCTCCTGCCCTGATGGTGCATTCTACCAGCTCTCAAACATCTTTGGCAGCATTTGTAGCTCAAGTTCCTATCCAGGACATGTATATTGCGGCAATGTAGTCGTCAGTTCACACTTTCACGTCTTGCTACGGGATCACCCAGCAGACTAGAGATGATGTGGGTTTCAGCAAAGTGGTATTACAGTCAGCATGCCAAAGAACTCTGAACCATCCACCTGCACAACTGCTTGGGGGTCATCTACTTTGGAATGGACATGAGCAAGCACTCGAAGAAGAAAAAAATGATTACTAACCTTTCATAACTGTTCTTCGAGATATGTTACTCATGTTCATTCCCTCCGTCGGAGTTAGCTACCAAGAAGGAACTGAGGAGTCAGTGGGGCAGCAGGACCCTTTATACTGGCACTATGAGCGTGTGATACCAGGGGTTATTGGAGCTGACCCAACAGATAACACTGAGGGAAAAACTTTCTGGTGGTGGTGCTTGGGGTGAGCGCACACCTACTTTGGAATGGACATGAGCAACACATCTCGAAGAACAACAGTTACAAAAGGTTAGTAATTGTTTAAGCCAGGGTGATCCACTTCCATACTTCCTATCTTTCCTATGCACTTTAATAGTTTGCTCTTGTGCCCTTAATAATGTCTCTCCAGGAAAGTTGGCATTTTTTTTAAACTTTCTTCTTTGAACTTTTTTCCCCACACAATCTTACTTATCAATTCTGAGTTTGCTGAAGTCCATTTTCTTCATTCTGCTGTTCTCCCTCCTACCATTCCTTAGAATCATGAACTATATCTTTGCATGATTACTTTCTCTCAAACTGCCTTCCACTTTCAAATTCGTAAGCATTTCTTTCCTATTTGTCAGAATCAAATAATAATAATAAAAAATAATAATAAAATCTAGAACAGCCTCTCCCCTAGTTGCTTTCTCCACTTGCTATAATAAAAAGTTGCCTCCAGAAACTTGTTGGATAATCTATCATGTTCCCAATGGATGTCTGGGTAATTGAAGTCCCCCATCACCACCAAGTCCTGTACTTTGGATGATTTTGTTAGTTATTTAAGAAAAGCTTCATCCACCCCTTCTTCCTGGTTAGGTGGTCTATAATAGACCCCTTCGGTGACATCCTTATTTTTTACCCTTTTTTTATCCTTACCTAGAGGCTTTCAATAGGTCTGCCTCCCACGTCTGTCTCTACCTCAGTGAAAGTATTTGATATACAAGATACTTCCTCCCTTTTCCCCCCTTCCTGTCCTTCCTGAACAAGCTGTACCCTTCTGTAGCAATATTCCAGTCACATGAATCATCCCACCAAGTCTCTATGATGCCAATTATATTGTAATTGTGATTATTTATTGTTACTTCTAGTTTTTCCAGACTATTCTCTGTCTTCTTAGATTTCTGCATATTAATGCAAGGATGTTCATTAGATTTCCCATCTATATTCCCTCTTGTCTCTCCTTTGCCCCTGCTTTAATTGCCAATTTCCCCCTCAGATTCCAACCCTTCACCCAGGTCTCTATGTTCTGGACTTACCTGTGGACTTTTGTATCCTGCACCCATTGAACATAGTTTAAAGCCTACTTCTCTTAGCCAATCTGTTACATTGTTCCTTAAATATTATCTGTACGAAAATCTCAATGATTATGAATCTTAAGTTATGTGCTTTCAGTACAGACCTCACATGCTACCCTTCACAAATAAATATCATGAAAATATTGTATTAGGTGTAGTGAGTTTGTCAGGGCTAAGACAGGAGTAGCTTGTAAAGAACAGTGAACCTTGAGCCAGTTGGCACTACTAGACCTCTGTTTTCTGAGTTCTGTGGAATGCTATGTTACTTCTGGGAGCGAAGACTGATTTGAGTTGATTCCTTTTACTGAGGAAGGTACAGTACTGAGATTCTAGCGATTAATACATCCTGTTCAGTCATTGCGTGCAGAAGTGATGATTACTAGAAAGGCTGCTTTGATAGTTAAGAACAGAAAAACTGAAGTAATCAGTTCAAACAGTGGTCTGGTATTTGGACCCAAGACTAGGTTTAAATCTCAAAGGGATTCAGAATTCTCAGAGAATTAACCAAAGGCTCTGCCCTCAGAAATCACTAGGGTTATGGATGAGACACAATCCAATGTTGCTAGTTAATATATGCTATTGAGGAAGTAGATAAAAGAATGCTTTCTGAGTGAGTTAGTTTTATGGGCCCCTTATAGGTTACAGGGGATCTTTGCTGATCTTAAGATATTTTAGTTTGCTCCATGCTCTAAATTTTGATTGGATTTTGTAGAGTATTTGGAATTTGTAGATTGTTTAAACTTGGAAGGATTAGATTTTTATTGCTAATATCGGTAAATGTCAGTTTCACCATGCGCGCACACAACAATAAATATTTCCATTGATGATTGAAATTTACAGATAGGCAAAGTAAGAAAAATTCTGCTTGAGAACTTATTAGTTTGGTATTAGTTTGATTACTAGTTCAGGATATTTATTTTGTCAATATCACGTGTCAAAATATACAGTGTGTTTTGAGAGTTATAAAGTTTTAAGTTTTTGAATCTCAACATCTACTGTCATTAAATAATAGTCTGACACTAGCCCCTCAATTTCCCACAACTGTGAAAAGTTAAATGGATAAAAAAATGTAAAAATGCTAAAAATAACATCAATGTTATCCATCAAAATTATTTTTTTTTAAATCTAATTCAGCCAAGCCTAATTATTTTCTTTAAGCCGGTAAGGTTTCCATTTCCTCTAGAAGGATTTCATCAATTAATTTCCCTCATTATCAATCACCTAGCTGTCTCTTAGAGAACCTTTACTTAGAAAATCTGCCCACTTGAAGGTTGTAAACGGTGTCTTGCAAAGAAAAGAGTGGGAGGAATCATGTCTAGGAAACCTGTTGCCCAGGTCTAGGAGAGGGTGGCCTTCCTGCCTGAGTTTTATAAAGTGAAAGGAAGACAAACTTTTCTTTGTCAGTTAGTTTTAACAAAAACTTTGGACCGTTCTCATCCTTTTGCTTCCACAGAACATCTATAAATCAGTATTGCACTTCCATGAAATATAGTTCTCGTATTCAGTGTTTCATTATGTGTTTGAGGGGATTAACTTTTAAAGTGTGATTCAGGGTACAATTACCTCCTTTCCTAATCTTAAATGTACAGCCCAGAAAGTACATAGTACAAAAAAAGGCTTCTTTATTTTAGAATTAAAAATATAAACACAATCTTTTTGTTTCCATCTCAAGCAAATTAGAAAAACACATTAATATATATATATTCCTTTGCTCGTTCCTCCACTTGAACTTGTTACAATATACTTCATTTGATAAATGCCTTTATTTGACAAGTGGTGTATGTTTGTGTATAACGAAATATCTTTCTACATCATACACAAGGTGTTTGTGCCTAAGTGTTGCTAATTTTATTCATTATTATATGTCTGGTATTTTAAGCAGTACACAATGTAATACCTTGTTTAATTTTTATTCAAGATATATATTTTTAAATAAACATCCTTTAGTCGCTACCTCTGTAGGATTCAGGCAGACGTTGCAAATTACACAGTAATTGGCAGGTGTTGAAACATCTATTTTGAGTATTCACTTATTTTTAAGTTACACACAAACTGAAGCAAACTTGTCTGCCATGTTATAAAACGTATCTCTGAAGTAACTTGTAATATTCTTTCTTTCCTCCATAATTTATCGCAGATTATAATTTCAGTTGAAAAAGAGCAGGTTTGGAAATGTGATCTGAAAGGATTTGGCACCTACATTCCAGGGCAGACACTATAACTGTGTATAGAGAACTTAGGGACCCTTTAAACCCTGTTCATACCCCACAGCCGTATACCTAAAGGATCCCTTTCATTCAGACAGAAGGAGTACAAATATGGTAGTATTTGTGTAGTTTAGAAAAATGTACTTGATATACACCAATCTATTTTTTAAAGACTCCAGTAATTCACACAGCAAACAGTGATTTTTAAAGTTTAAAATTTTTAAAAGATGATGCAAAAACTTCATTAATTTATCTTTTAATTTTATGGAGTGCAAACACATTGGCGATTAAACTACTTGATAGTATCCCTTTAAATCAATCCTCACCCCAGAATTCAGTCAAAAGACCATAGCAGTTTGTGCAAATGCAGAATAGTGAATGTTCAACATGTCAGTCATACTTGGTTTTCCTTCACTGCAGCCCCTAAAGCTTTTGGGACATCTGAATGGTTACAATATGGATTAACTTTCTAAGAGCAGAAAACTAGTGGCTTTGAGCTGTTTTTTTATTGCTCAGGTTCCTAAATGCTGTTCTTCATTAAGTGTAAATGATCAAAAAAATAGTCCTGCACTTCAGTGTGATTCTGTTTATCTAGGTACTTATAATGGCCACTATCTCTATAGGATTAGAGCACTCTTAAATATTGTAATAGAGGTAATCTCTCTTCCTTCCCCTTAGGTAGAAGTAAAAATGTGAATAGTTAGTACAATTATTCAACTATTACAGGTGGGAGAGAGAGATGGGGATGGTGAGAAGTGCTTGTGCGAAGAATTCATTTTATTAGGGATGAGTTTTGCTTTTGGTTCTGAATGCTGCAAGGCCTCTACTAATTTAACCTTCACTGGTTTTGTGTTCCATTGTCTATGTCCAGCTCATGCGCTAGATCTATTGCTAGTATTTTATAGTGGCTTCTGATATAATTATACAGTGCCTTGAATGTGCTGGCAAGGAGGTGGCAGGAACCTTTACAAATGTTGCATTTTTTTTCTCTAAAGGTCGAAGAGATGGTGCAGAATCACATGACTTACTCTTTACAGGATGTAGGAGGAGATGCCAATTGGCAGTTGGTAGTAGAAGAAGGTGAAATGAAGGTAAATAAAATTGTGGTGCAATATTCTATAACATTTTTTAATGTATATAAAATGTTACACTGAAATCTGTCTCTCTCATGTTCATACTGATACAGACCCATATTCTGATACCTTTACTCCACATGCAGTCACATTGATTTAAAACATGACTAATGGAGTAAGGTACTATGGATGAGATATACAAGGATAACCATTTTATATCTTTAAGTACACACAGTATTCTTTATAACTTTATACCAGACATTTCATTCCTTTGCAGAGGGAGGTCACTTTCTTTTATCACCCTCTTGTCTTGTTGTCTTGAAGGTCCCAAATTAGACTGGCTTGGGCTAGCTGGACTGAGAATCTACCCCACACTAGCTTGCCATGGACTAACTGTCTGGACTGTGCTGACACGTGTTAACAGTTTTGTTACTGCTTTTTCATCTAGTCCTCATTGAAATGGAACTATCTCAAAGTGCATTAACAAATTATTTTTCTTCAAATGGCTTTGCATATACATAGTTATGCTTCATGGTGCCTTGCAGTAGAACCTTCTTCTAGCAGTGTCAGCTATAGCTCTGTCACACACCCCTCTCCTCAGCAGCACTGACGTTCTGAGGGCAATTCTACGCAGGGAGCTCAGTTCCTTCCAAGCACGTGCCTGGAAGGATGTGAACGTTTCGGATGTCCCCAGTTTCAAGATCATTTTTGCCTTCTCCTGTTAGGAAGAAGAGGCCAGAACACATTATGCTTCCTTCTCCTAGGATCCCTACAAGGTCCCCACAAAGAACTGGATCTCCATACTTCCCTCTGGATCCAGTTATCCCCAGTGCATTCTGTCTTGGATCCAGACCTTGATCTTTCCCAGGAGGAAGATAGAAGAATGCAGAGACCTGTGGCTCTGTTTGTACCACCCTGTGGTCTGCTACCTTCAGGCATGTTCCCAAACCCCAATTGCTGGGAAAACAAAGTTCTGGTGCCTTATTGTGGGACTCCTCAGGAATTTCTCAGTTATCCTCTGTGTGGATGGAGAGGTAATGTTTCATCTGCAATAGATCTAACAGTCCAGAAATCCTCAGATCTGGCCCATCTGGATCCATCAAAATTATGTACAGTGATCCCTGAAATGCTGTCAGGAGGAGGAAGACAAGGAAGTAGTTCCCTCTTTGAGCAGGACCATTTGGAAACAGATTGTGAATGCAAGTTATCACTGGATGAATGTGTGGGAGTGGCTTTGGCCTCCTCTCCTTCAAAAGACCCATGTACGTAGGGTCCACATGGACAGTTAGTCAGCAGCAGGCTAGTGCTAGTTCACACCCCAGCTTGCCACAAAATGTTCATGTGTACAAGCCCCTCTTCTAGATGTAGGGATCTGGATATATTTACCTCTGGTGTCATAGAATCATAGAAATTTAGAGCTGGTAGGGAGCTTGAGAAGTCACTGAGTCGAGCCCCTGCGCTGGGGCAGGACCAAGTAAACCTAGACCATCCTTGACAGGTGTGTGTCCAACTTGTTTTTAAAAGCTTTCAATGATGGGGATTCCACAACCTCCCTTGGAAGCCTGTTCCAGAGGTAACCTACCCTTAAAGTTAGAAAGCTTTTTTCCTAATATCTAACCTAAATCTCCCTGGCTGCAGATTAAGCCCAGTACTTCTTGTCCTATCTTCAGTGGACATGGGGAACAAATAATCAGTGTTGTCTTTATAACAGCCCTTAACATACTGGAAGACTGTTATCCAGTCCTGTCCCCTCCTCCTTTCCTCAAAACTAAGCATGCCCAGTTTTTTAATCTTTCCTCATAGGTCAGGTTTTCTAAAACCTTTATCATTTTTGTTGCTCTCCTCTGGACTTTTTCCAGTTTGTTCTTAAAGTGCTGTGCCCAGATCTGGACACAGTACTCCAGCTGGAGCCTCACCAGTCCTGAGCAGAGTCAGACATTTACCTCCAGTGTCTTACATGCAACACTCCTGTTAATAACATTTCTACACCAACTGAATAAGATAGTTTGAGAGGGTTCTTGTTCCTCATTAAGGCTAATCAGTTCAGTTCTGTCTCAGTCATACATTTGACCTCTTTATGACTCAAAGTGAGAAACCTGAACTCCCCGTTAGACTACCAGTAGACAGTCAATTGGCATTGTTTTTCAAACAGTTTCTAAGAGGAATATACAAACTCTGGATTTATTTTAATAAACATAATTCCTGCTTTTTTTGTGGTACACCACTACCCCGATATAACGCGGCCCAATAGAACATGAATTCGGACATAATGTGGTAAAGCAGCACTCCAGGGAGGGCAGGGTTGCGCACTCCGGTGTCTCAAAGCAAGTTTGATATAACGCAGTTTCACCTATAATGCAGTAAGATTTTTTTGGGTCCTGAGGACAACATTCTATCGGGATAGAGGTGTAATTGTATAGTGAAAAATAGACATATATGACATTCCCATTTCATAACTCCAGAGTTGCAACTTTTTTTCCTTTCTAAAGCTTTAGGAAATATAATTGTTGGTGTTCAAGCATATGTATCAGAATGATAGTTAAATAAAGAATACTTTATCATAGGCCTTCACACTGTGTGCCATTAACAAAAACAAAATAGTTTGGAAAAGGTATGCACATACAACCAGATAAACCAAATGTTTGTTTCATGTGCTGAGCTTTAAACATTTGTCCCCAAAGCTCTATAAACAGCTAAGGATTTTAGTGAGTATTTGCACAAAATATACAGTCAATTCAGAGCTGGCTAAAATGTGTAAACTGAATGGCATGCTATTCTGTGTCTTGTCACTGCATCAGCTTTTACTGTTTGAAAACAACTGTTTTTAATGGTGAACCTTAAAAAGGAAATGAAAATTGAGTTAACTCTATTAATGTGTACTAAATGCCTCCTAGTAACCATGCTCGGGGTTCGGACATTCACCGTTGCTTATTAAATGTTAGTTTCCAGAAACAGGCTTTCCTCTGACTTCTCCTTCTTGTCTAGGGCACCTTCTCTCAGATTAAGGCAGTTTGCAGCCTTCAGGTCCTCTTGGACTCCTCACTGGTAGCGGATATGCAGATAGCCCTGGTGAGGGGGTGGGGGAACACACCCATTTTCATCGTAGATGACCAGAAGATTTCACCCTATCCTGTGAGTCACCAGACCTGGCTATGTGATCCCTGGATTCATGACCTCCAGGCATAAGTAATGTCTCTCTTACTATGAATGAAGCCAGTTTCCCTGAAAAAACTCTAAACTAGTACAAAATGCAGCACCTGTTCTAAGCAACACAGGTTGCTGTGAGCGAAACACCATTGGGCTCATTAGCTTCTTATTGAAAACAGAATCTAGTTTAAGGTCTCTATCTTGATATTTAAAGTCCATGAAACTGGCCTTGACTTCTGGAGATCATTTCCCCATACATATCCATGACCTTCCATTGGGATCTTATTCCACTTGAAGAATGAAAGTGTTCTTCATTAGGGGGAAACTCTTGAGCATAAGAAATAGAACTCTCGCAGGAATGGAGCCAAGGCTTTGAACTTTCTGCCAGAGGTAAAAATGGCCACTAACCTCAACACACTTAAATAAATGTAAAATTTATTTTTGACTTCACTCACCCATTGGCCCTTGTCTTTTCTGGGGGGAAAAAATCCAAAACTTTAATTTTCATCAAAAATTTACTTCTATCTGTTACAAAAGGGATACTTTATCTTTAGGTACTTGGTTGGTGCTCAGATACTATGGTGGAGCAGATGTCAATAACAGGATTGGAATGGACAAATTTCTGTTTAATGCTGTAGAATCCTCAGAAGTTCAAGTTCACTGATATCCTAGAATGCTCCATTCTGAAAGGTCACAAATACCACAAAATTGGAGGGCAATATTTCTTTAGCTCTAAAGGTGCCTCTTATTAGATGAAATACTTGTTCTAATAATTGAGAGGTTAGAAAAACATACCATATACAAAAAATTTTATAATGGACTGGCTCAGTAATACAGCAAAATATTCCTGTATCAGTGACTTCCATGAAATTCTGCAAACCTGGAATCAGCCAGATGACTTCATGGCGCTTCCTGTATAGTGTCTAGCCCAGTGTGATCCAGATTGGAGCACATAGATACTGCAGTAATTTAAATCCTATACTATCAACTTGTAAGATTAAAGAAAAACATCTCTCTGGTGAATATCCTAGAAAACCTGGTTAGTGGGGACATCCTTGTCAGGTCCTCAGGTAACGCTGAGTGTAGTATAAGACTGGGCTGACTCTGGCTTTCTTTTTCTGCAGGTCACCTGAGCATTTCATGATATATTTTGAAATAACTTTTTTCTTGTCCCTTTCTCTCCCTCTCTTACTCCCTTCAATTCATCAAGTTGTAGTCAGATCTGCGGTAACTATGGATTTCCCTCTGCTGTTAGGGAAGTCTTTAATTATTTCTTTTAATCTTAGTACTGCATCCAGCACATTAGCATGAAAAAGCAATCTTGCAGAATTTTTCTCTTACCCATTTAAGTACTGAATGATATTAATGTTTAGCTTCTTTGATTATCTGTTTTAATCACTGAAATATTTCCTTCCTAACATAGCCTTTGTATAAAATATTAAACCATTCAAATAGTATGGTTTAAAAAAAAATCCACTTTGCCTAGGATTGTTCAGTCATTCTTACTGCTGTTAAATTGATTGTCAAATTAGATTCTCAAGATGAAACACAACAAAAATTCAAAGCAGTTTTGTTTTTTTCCACTGTGCATTTCTTTTGTGCTTTTTTTTATTTGCCCAAAGGTGTACAGAAGAGAGGTAGAAGAAAATGGGATAGTCCTAGATCCTTTGAAAGCCACACATGCAGTCAAAGGCGTTACGGGACATGAGGTCTGCCAGTACTTCTGGAATGTTGATGTTCGTAATGACTGGGAAAGTAAGAAATCACTTTTTTTTTTTTTAAAGTCATGACTGTTGGTTTGAATGGTGTTTAAAACCTTTACCTATTTTATGTATGTTTGTGCTTGCACAGTGATCTTGTTCTTTTATTTTTAGCAACCATTGAAAATTTCCATGTTGTGGAAACTTTAGCAGATAACGCAATCATCATTTACCAGACACACAAGGTAATAATATCTTACATTTATATAGCACCTGACATCCAGAAGGATCCCAAAGCACTTTATATAGAAACTGCTATACCAGTCACTAAATATAGTCGCCTCTATTGTGAAACATTGCAGCTGTTTAACAGCACTATACAAAAGTTTAGGACAGGAAGTGAAGAATTCTATACCCAATTGCAGTTTCCTCAATTTGGAATTTAACAAAGATGGCAGAATTATTACTCTTAGCCCTGCATGGTGTCAAGTATCAGAGGGTAGCCGTGTTAGTCTGGATCTGTAAAAGCAGCAAAGAATCCTGTGGCACCTTATAGACTAACAGACGTTTTGGAGCATGAGCTTTCGTGGGTGAATACCCACTTCCTCAGATGCATGTAATGGAAATATCCAGGGGCAGGTATATATATGTGTGCTAGCAAGCAAGCTAGAGATAACGAGGTCAGTTCAATCAGGGAGGATGAGGCCCTGTTCTAGCAGTCCTCCTCCTCTCTTGGTTTTCACACCTCAACTGCTAGAACAGGGCCTCATCCTCCCTGATTGAACTGACCTCGTTATCTCTAGCTTGCTTGCTAGCACACATATATATACCTGCCCCTGGATATTTCCATTACATGCATCTGAGGAAGTGGGTATTCACCCACGAAAGCTCATGCTCCAAAACGTCTGTTAGTCTATAAGGTGCCACAGGATTCTTTGCTGCTTTAGCCCTGCATGTATGTCATGGAGACTTTAGGGTCCAAGCCTCTTTAAAAATAATAGCACCTGCATCATTAGTGTGTCTCCTAATGCCATGTTAGAGCGCTGGATGCTACTGACCCCAGGCAACAGTCCTGAGTCATTAAGACCACTTCCTGTAACACTTTTTATTTGAGGTAGTCCTGACCATAGCTGACCCCACAAAGTTGGAGAGAACTGACGAGGTTACAGTCTGAACTGATGTGTTACAAGTACAATATTCATTTTGAAATCTTGTTTAACTAGTTCCTATGCAAACATTTGTCAGGATGCTTGTTCGTACTACATGCTACCCACAGAGGCTGGTCTGAACATTTAATATTAATAGCTTCTGATTACTAGAGATGAGTCTGAATCAAAATCCTGAACAAATTTTAAGATGGCTGAGATCTAGAACAATTTTTTTTTCCTTGGGCCAACTTTACCAATAATACACTTTGCCTGAAAGCTGCCATGAGAGAATAATATACTATTTATTGGGTTGGGTTGCAAGTCTAGCTGTATAGTATTATGAAGCACTCTAAAGAGGTTGATTAATTGCCAGTATTTCTACAAAATATCAGGAAAGTGGCTTCTGTAATGTCACATTTTATCTTGTTGTTGTTCTGCTTCTAAAACTCTCTTCTTTTTTTTTTTTTTTTTTTTTTCTTGGAAAGTGGCATAGTTTGTCATACCCTCCTTATTGTTCCTACATAATACATTACTGAATCAATGGTTCTTGCCATTTAAATGTTACTTACTGTTCAAACTATGGAGTCCTACTAATGGTGGACAGGTTTATGTATACATATACCATGGAGTTTGGTTTGGTGATTCAGACATCAAACCATACAAAACCTAGATCTGATATTGGAAAACCCTGAAGCAGCTGCCTATACTTTTTATTGTTATAGGGTGACTGACCTGTTGTGTGAGCTGGCACATCATCTCTTTTCATAGAACCCAAAAAAAGTTATCCATTTTTTAAAATCAGACCAACAGAGATGGACATGACCAGAATAAATTTAGCACTGGAACCAAACATAAGAGTGCTGGAAATAGCTTATATCCCATTTCAAATATTTTGAAAAAGGAAATGAATTATCAGCTGTTACCTTGCTTGAAGAAACTTTCCACTTGATTTTGTCAAACTTGAATTTCTCTACAATAATATGGCTATGGCCATATAATTTGCCAAATTTGTAATTGATGACTTTAGGCTGACATCTGGGCAGTAAATATTTTAACTTTCTTTTTTTTTAAATAATCAACTATTCTCTCCCTGTAGAGAGTGTGGCCAGCTTCTCAGCGGGATGTGCTATATCTGTCTGCTATTAGAAAAATACCAGCGTTCAGTGAAAATGATCCTGAAACTTGGATTGTCTGTAACTTCTCTGTGGAACATGATAGTGCCCCTGTAAGTAATTCCTCTGAATATTATCAAACTGTGCTTTCAGAAGTTTTTTTTAATCCAAAATCTTAAATGCATCACAATTCGTAAAGCTGTCACCTTATTCTCTTCTAAATGCTTCCTTAGAAGTCCACCTTTGCCGTGATGCCTGCAAATCATCACTTTCTAGTATTGGTTAGACAAGTGGAGAGCTGTGCTTTTCAGTTCAACTCTGTTTTTTTATTTTTTCCCTCCCCATTCACCCTTACTACATTTTTTCTGCTTCATCCAAACGTCATATCCTGTCTGACACCTAGACTATAAGCTCTTGGTGGCAGAGACTGTCATCTTTATTACTTGTTTATGCAGTGTCTAGCACAAATCTTGATTGCAGCTCCCAAGCATTGCTGTAATGTAAATAATTAATATTTTGACTTTCAGATGTTAAAAATGCCGATAGAGGAAATAAACTTTGCTTAATGCTTATTAAATGTTTAATTTCTTGGCAGCTGAACAATCGATGTGTTCGTGCCAAAATAAACATTGCTATGATCTGTCAGACGTTGGTGAGCCCACCCGAAGGGAACAAGGAAATAAGCAGAGACAATATCCTATGCAAGATTACATATGTAGCTAACGGTACGTACAGATTTTTCAATACAGTATTTTTACATTACTTCTAGGGTTTGTGATTACTGGCAAAAATAAAGTTCAGTGTTTTCTGCTAAACTTATTTTTAGATCAACATCTATGAACCAGTTGTTAGTCTAAATCAGAAAGATGTAATACAGGTGCCACAGTCACCAATAAATTCAAACAGTCACTGTGTGATTGGTTGGAAGAACAGTAGAAACACCAAATATGTTGCATCACACAATCGTAAATATAGAAAAAGAAACAGTGAATGTTGGAAAAAAGCCATTTAGCTGCCCTATTTGGGTTGATTGTCATACATCATACTTTCTTTAGCAGTGTACGTTTATTAATCTTCTGTTGTCAAGTCTGTTATTTCCGCAAACAACCTATTGGCTAGGCTGAGGAGAAGCTGCTGGTAATAAAGGTGTAAAATGGTCTTTCTTTCAAAATAATTAGCCAAAACAGTGGAAATATATTGTGTTTAGCTGGTAAACATCCCCAAGCAGCTAGGCTATAGATTTCAGTAGAAATTGAGAGGGACCACTTATGCCCATGCTGACCAAAATCCTCAACAGTCAGATATAAGATTAACATATCGTAAACTAAAATCCCTATACAAATACACGCATTCAGAGGCCTGCTTGAAAAAAGTAATATGGGAACCGTGTAACAGTCTGCCGCTTTTGTGGACGTGCAGAACATTTCTAACTAGCCTATGTATCTTTCATGTTTTCAACATTCTTACCCCCACTATTAAATAGCATAGTGTAGACTGAATAGTTACCTGCACATCTGAATATTAAATATATTACAGTACTAATAAGAAGGAAAGGTAAATCTAGTATTAAAATACTTCATAATTGGGTTTCATAAATGAAGACACCCCTCCCAGCCAAGTATTTTGTGTCAAATTTGATCTGAATTTTGTAGCAGAAACTTCAGTTTTGTAGAAGCTTCAAGTTTGAAGCATCAGTAATGACCTCCATTTATAAATCTAATGAAATATGAAAATAATTAAATCAGTATTCCTTGTGTTAGTGTGATGCTGAACTTAATTTTGTGCTGACCCTACATATATTTATGTCGTCATGCTGTGGGATATTGTATTTAAAATACTATCACTTCATTATTGGAAGGTGTTGGGGGAAGCTGGAGATTTTGACAGCTGTGTAGGGGATATTTGGAGCTGCATTGGTTCATGTTTGGAAGGTTTTTGCAACCACAAGGGCTAGAAACTTTTTTGTAATGAGGGCTTAGTTTCTGAAGCACAGTTGTGTAAAAAATGGCAGACACTGACAAGTTGTGTGGCTCCAGAAAAGAAGTACATAGGACCAAAGAGATCCATTTGGACTCTGTTTGTTTGTTATAAAGTATTCATAAAGTCATCAGTAAAACATTGAGAGTGCAGTAGTTGTGCAGGCAAATACAACAGCCATTGAGTGCTCAGCAATAAATCAAATAGCCTTTTGTATAATACATTT
This sequence comes from Gopherus evgoodei, assembly GCF_007399415.2. NCBI lineage: Eukaryota > Metazoa > Chordata > Testudines > Testudinidae > Gopherus > Gopherus evgoodei. The sequence continues at coordinate 88,645,397 of NC_044327.1, read as the reverse complement.
CTGAAATGGAAAATGTTGACAAGGACACTGGAATTATCTCCTGTTCTTTCTGAAAAATGCCTTAGATTATGGTCTTCCATTTAGACATCTACCAAAGATGGGAAAAAGAAACTGTTTTAACAGCTTCTCCTAAGGGATGATACCATTAAAAATGGACTGCAAATGGTTTTAAAATCTGGGCTCATGCCCTTTTCTGCTGCTTTATGACGTATAAAGAGGGCCTGAAAGATACTTTTCCCCATTTTGTTTTACCTTAAAAATATCAGGAATGCTAATTGTTTTTTCCCAGCTTTGCTAGAGGACCTCATGAATGTCTGAGGATGTGTTTTGTTAGCATTCATCCTAACAGGAGGGTGAGGGAATGTTGAGTTTTAATATGAAAAGTTTAGAATGGTATTAGTGTTAACAAAAGCAAATACTAAACAATCTGACTAAAATTCCCAGTTGCTCAGCTTTCACTTTGTAGACTCCTATTGCCGCACGACGTGATCCTATAAGAAGGTTCATGCAGGTGGACCCCTGCATCTATGCATAGTCCCATTGACTTCTTTGAGCCCTGCATGGATTCAGTGGTCAGCCCATGTGGATCCTATTGCAAGATCAGCACTACAGCCATCCAGGCTAGACAGGATATGATTTTCTCACATAAAAAACAAGCAGAATTGTATATAATTTAAAAAACAAGACAAAAAAACCTTTTGTGCCTTCATTACACTCCAAAAAGAAGCAAAATTGGTCAAAGCTGATGAGTTGTATTTTCCTCTCTGCGTGTCACTTAATGAAGCAACAGCCCTAATATTGCACTGCACTCCTGATAAGATGTAAACAGTGTCAATTATATACTGCACCTGCAGGCTGAGTGTTAGGTGTGATCCCAAATCCTGATCTGGAATTTGAGCCTGATCTAGTTCAGAAGTAAGAGTGCTATTAAGTGACACATTGTGGTTCTGTATAACCAGTAAACTGAAATAGTTCTTTCAATCAGTCTTAAATTACAAATGTTGAATGTTTGAGTTATAGTACAGATTTTCTGATGCTCATAGCTGTTGAACTAGTAATCAGCAAGAAATTTTGACTCTGGATGCAAAGGGATGGATAGTCAATGTTAAACCAGTAATTTGTTTTTTCTACAAATTAGTGTTAAGCATTTACTAGTCCAGCCGTATGCGTGTTTGTTTTAGAGTATAGCTTTTATCTAGTTTTATCTTTATTTTAGTGAATCCTGGGGGATGGGCACCAGCCTCTGTGTTACGAGCAGTGGCGAAACGAGAGTATCCCAAATTCCTGAAGCGTTTTACATCATACGTGCAAGACAAAACAGCAGGAAAACCTATTTTCTTCTAGTATTAACAGGTATTTGCTAAACTTCTTGTTGAGTTTTGGCTTCTGTATACATTGCTCTACATACTAAAATCCAAACAAAAAAGCTAGACAATCTAGAAAGAGGTTTATTACTGTAATTATCACAGCTACTGTGAGTGTAATCTATATTTTGATCTATAAGCTAAAGCAAAGTTGTTAATAAACCAATGTATTTTCTACATGCATAAAGAAATAATAAGGTTAATACAATTAGTTGACTTCCTACAAAAAATATAAAGTCTTTGTGTAAATTTTAAAAATGTATTCTTGCATTGTAGGTGATTGTCTGAGTTAAGTGAAAATCTTGGTTTAGCATAGGATATATTGGACTGAACAGTTTGACATATTATAAAAATGTATATTTTATATTTTTAGCAAACTAGAAATGCAGGTAGAAAGGATCAAGCACTGGCCTTTCCTCAAATAGCTGCCAAAATCAAACCGTTTAGTATTTGGTGTCTTTTAGAATAAGATAATGCAGTGTAATGAGTAGTAAAAATTATGTTAAACTTTTGTAAAAACAGAATGTAGTCATTCAAACTGTAGGAGTTTATCCGGGTGTGTTTTGGGGTGTTGGCCTCCTAATAGTTAAAGCAGGGACTTTGAGATAATATAATAGTTGATGTATGTCCATCACAGGATTTGACTGAACAATCTCGTTGTTACGTTGCCTAGTTGGCAGGATAGCCATGTTTTAGGATGTGTTACAATGGTTCCAATGCAATCTGAATTGTCGTTAATACTCAAGTATTCTGGTGGGTATAGTTTTGGGTTTTCACTGTCTTTTTTATAACATATATGTATCCGTGTAGGGATGGGGTTTCTATGCACATAATTCAGTCATAGATATAGTTTATTTATTAAAAAATGGCATGCGTTAAACATCAGCAAAAACAAAACTAAGTGCTAACCCAGTTTCAGTCATTCTCAGGGTAGCCCTGGCAATATTACTAGCAGACATGGGCCTTCATTGACTGGAAGATCTTAGTATGTACTCTTATGGTATTTGATTTAGATTATACAGTACGCTTCAGTATTCTTCATTATGTGTAAATCATGTCAAAACAATCTGGTGCCAGCAGTTTATGCAGAATTTGGCAGTTCTGATATTATGGAGGGTTGACAGAGGGTTTTTGCCTATTTGCTGTCCCAATCTCTCTCATGGTTGCCTGTGTTGAGTAGTTTTCATTCAGTGTACAAAATTCTGGAAATCTGGGTCATTTGATCCTCTTTGGTAGTGGTAGTTTGTCCCTATAGTTTCTAGCTCAAAACTTACTTCATTTGCATTTAGTTACAGAAGGCCTGTCTGAAAATGTGAATCATTAAAAACTCAAGTATTGGTCATGATCAAACAAGCAAAATTTGGAGGCAAGATATTGTTTCTAAATTGTGCTTTTGGAACGTTTCATAACTATTTCTCATTTTCTTACTAGTGTTCTAAATGTATTATGCTATGTCCTTTCCATGCTTCTACAGTGATTGAAACAAGACTGTGTGTGAACATTCCATGTTGGAGAAATAAACCAAATTGAAGGCTCCAAGCTGGAACGTAGGATCTACAGTCTTCTTGTGGCCCAAGTCCTAGGCTTTGTGTTCTGAAGTGAAGAAATACTGCAGCACCATGAGGCTGAACATCTAACACTAGCTGTCTTCTGCTAGCTCTCCTTGCTGAATCAGTGTGTAATTATAAATACATGTATTGATACGTGTATATGGATATATTTTTATTTGCTTGCTTTAGAGGAGAAAAAAATACAACTTTGAATCACCAACTTGGGTTACTGCTTCAATTTTAAACAATTTGCAAAGCTTTTGTTTACTGTGGCCCTTCAAGATACACATACGGTTTTCTGTTTTTGTGCATGTCTAAAAAGCACAAGACACAAATGCACATATAGCATCCTGTATGTGCTTTATATGCACAAAAACCTGTGGGTGTTTTTTTTCAGGTTTGCAGGTGACCTTTGGGCAGGGGTTTTGTTTTGCTTTGTATAATTATAGTTCATTGCTGCTGAATCATCTTGTTATGTAAAATATCTCTTAATTGAGGGCTGTCAATATCCACGACTTTCCCTTTTCTGTTATCTTACTCCAATGAAGACCTTTGGCTCTGATGGAGGAAGACTGTGAAAAGCTTTATTTTTTCCCAGATATCTTTATATTTCTATTGTATTTTTTAGTTATGTAATATGTGCTACAGAATTTATTGAACATGATTCAGAAATTTCTAGGTAGATTCTATATGAGAGGGCGAGATTGTGCCTGAAAACTACAACAGTAGTCTGTCCATGCTATGTTACATGTGGACTGTGGGTTTTGTGAAACTGCAAGAAGATATCCTGTAATATTTATTAAAGCAAATTGGACTACATAGGACAACATTCCCAGTCTGCAAGTAAAAGCGAGTACAATATTTCCTGGTCCTGCACATTTTTGTTCTCATCTTAATTAAAGCCACACTATGAGGTATGTTTAGAAAATTTGAGTTGCGTTAATATTTACTACTTGATCAGAAACTTAACAGAGCTATAAGAATCCACAGATTCTAAATGAAAAGTTCCCCTTAGTTGCTGTGAGAACTTGAATGCAAATATCTGCCTGCCTTTGATCTCTGGAAATAGCCATGAGGAGTGGACTGTGGGGGCAGAGAGTAGTACTCACTTGAGCAGGTATCTCGCTTGGCAGCCTTTAGGTGGAGATTATTCAGAGGCATTTCTTGGGCACTTCACTAACTTGTATATGTCAAACAACATAAGATTCAGATATATTTTTTTCAACAGAAAGCTGAAAGTCTTATTTAATATAGTGTTGCAGGTGCCTGGATATAACTACAAAAGAGTAATTTAATGAACAGTAGGCTGATAAATGTCTGATATCTGCACAATGTTGTAAGTGAATTACTCATGTCTGTTAGTCTTTATTCTGTATAAAGAGGTACAAACACATAACATGGTTACACACACACATACAGATTTCATGCTCTATAAAACTTTTCTCCTCTTTTATTTGCCTTTCTCTAAATGGTGTGCATGGAAAATGCCTTATTACAGAATAATTCTGTTCTTGATTTGAATATGTAGAAAAGTGCCTATATGGTAATGCTAGTAAGGCAAATAAGATTAAAATTGTACATGTTTACTACATCAGCAGTAAGCATTTTATATAACGATGTTAAAAAGAATTTCTTATACCTCAAATGTTTCATCTTTTTGCAATCAACTGAAAAATGATTCATTGACCATAGCCACTAATGGGAACTTTACACAAAGTCTTATGCCCAAAATACAAATGTTTAACTCCTTATTTGCCATTTCTGGTAACTATCATCGAACACAGGCAAGTAACTGTTCATTAATTTAATTGGATAGCTTTATTTTACAAAGGTATGGAAAGTTTACAAAGAAGTACATAAATCTTAATATCATTAGTTGCATTTGCACTAAATGTGATGTACTTTAGCAATTTATTCTGTAAATAAAATTACACTAAAGATACTATTTGTAAAGAATACATTTTACTTTTAGATAAAGCACTGGTCTTTCACTACAGCTAGCCCTGCCCAATCAGAAGTACAAGAAGCTCCTTACTGAATATGGAAAGAGTTACGGGTTTAAGAGTCATAAGTACTGACCCTTCAAATAAAAGCGTAAGCTTCTTCTCATGCTGTGCAAATATATGTTGCATATCCATTATGCCCTTTCTTCCAGAAGAGATCTCCGAACCTTTTTTGCATTTATGTCATCTCTCTCCTTCCTCCTCCAACACTTGGCCTTTTTTCTGCCAATTAATGTCACCTTAACCATATGTGTGTGGTACTGTTGATGAGCACTAGCCTCTGACTCCAGATTGTCATTTTTATAAGTTAAATCAGTTCTTAATTCAGCCTATTCAGACAATGCAGCAATCTTCACCTTCAAATATGATAGTGTCCCTTAACTTGTTATCTTGGGAACCTGGATCTGTCACCAAATTAGATCTTCTCCATGACTAGATACAGTTTTTATTGGGGATGAGGGGATCAGGAAAAGAGGTGGTTCAACAGTTTTCTGAATCTGAATAATTGCTCATAAGTTTCTCTAGGAAAAAATGCCATTGCACCTTTTGAGAGGAAATCACCTTTTACCTAATTGGGATGTGCTGGTTTATCTGAAGTTGTGTTGATTTTCTTTAAACTAATCAAATTGTCCAGTAAAAATCTTTCACCAGAATTTGTCAGTTTTACACATTAAGCTGTATTTGAATTGCCACTGTTCATCCACAGACTCAAAACATGAATTATACTTTTGAGTACCTTGAGTATGTAGAGTGTGGCTGTTTGTTCTGTGATAGCTTTATAATACTGATAAGTTTTAAAAATTAAAAGTTGGCTCTTCCATGTTACAATCACAAATTTAAAACCAGTATTTAAAAGTGAAAAGTATTAAAATATTATGAAAAATAGTTCTGGTTTGTAGTTATTTTTAACATTTAGTGCTTTGAAGAAGTAAAATGTCATACATAGCATTTTAATAAAATAACCAAACCTTTGCATATTTCTCATTCCTGGGTCTAAGAAATTAGCTTGTTGTAGAACAGTAGCTATTTTTCATTTACTGTGGCCACCTAGTGGAAACATCCAAAGATAAATTGGATTGATTTGTAAAATAAGTCTTCCTCTGAGGCATGTTAAAGGATATTGCAGTTTACTTTTTCTCTTTACTGATAACTTTAAAACTGTCAGTGGGGGAAGAATTTTAAAATACTTAAATCTGATTTCCCCACCCCCTGGACCCTCGAGTGCCCCCTGCCACCCCATCCAACACCACCTCTCATTCCTGACAGCCCCATCCAGTCACCCCTTCTCCCTATCCCCTGACTGCCCCCCACCACCCCATCCAACCCCCACTCCTTCCTGACTGCCCACCCCAGGACTCCTGCCCCCATTCCCTGCCCTCTGACCACCCCGACCCCTATCCACACCCCTGACCATCAACCCTCGAACTCTCCTGCCCTATATCCAACTCCCTGCCCCTGTAGTGCGCTGCCTGGAGCACTGATGGCTGGCAGTGCTACAGCTATGCTGCCCGGCTGGCGCCAGCCATGCTGTTGCTAGTGCACAGCACAGAGCAGAAGATCAGACCAGGCTCTGCAGCTGCGCTGCCCCAGAACCTCACAGCCCCACTGCCCAGAGCATTACGCTGGTGGCGGAGCGAGCTGAGGCTGCGGGGGAGGGGGAACAGAAGGGGAGGGGCCCTGTGCTAACCTCCTGGGCCAGGAGCTCAGGGGCTGGGCAGGAGGGGCCTGTGGGCTGTAGTTTGCCCACCTCCATTGTAGCCACATGCATCTGATAGCACTAGCTCAAAGAAAGAACCATGTGCTAGGTCATTCTGAAGCCCTAAAATCTGGGAAAATGGCTAGTCAAGGATGTGGGAGGTGGTGTTATGTAAACTGTTACTTTACAAAGTTGCTCTCCTCTTCTCACACACACACCCCTCCATAAACTTCTGTTTTATTGTTGGTATCCTGACAGGTTCCTTTACTCCTTAGTTCGCTACATACATTGTATGTTGAACTTCCTCTATGAGACATGGTGACAACATGGTGTGCAGGGCAGCACTGGAGGTGGAGGCAACATTTTAACAGCACAAATTAATTACGCATTCAATTGCCATAAAACAGATGATGCCTCCACCAACATTCTGACTTATGAAAATAAGCCCCCTTAGGCTCATTTGCTAACACTGCCTAGTGGAATGAGTAGCAGTTTTCTTTTGTAACTAAGTATTCAACAGACAAGTCTTGGCCAAATTCCAGCACAGGTCATTTTCTATCTACTTAATCTATCTCCCTCTGGTAACTGGAGACATTACTCTTCATTTTCCCTAGGTGTTTCTTTTAGCCTGTTGTACTGATGGCTGGTGCAGAATGGATGTCATCCCAGTCACAAGGGAGCTGAATAATTCCTAAACAAATATGTTCTGATAATGGAATAAGATGCCTTCTGCTTGTTCATTTTTGTACTAGTTTTATGGGTCACTAGTTTCACTGCCCAGATCTATTTGCCCCTGTGTGATTTAGAAAAGAAAACAGGATACCTTCAGCAGAGCAGGGTGTGGGCAGGCAGGCAGGCACCACTGCTTAAATCCTGAAATTCCATCTGGCACAGATTTCTTGGCTTCCCTATGACTGGATTGCTACACTCAAAGCTTGGAGGATCAGGCCAGGCACTGCCTCATTATCCACACCCTGGTGCAGTAAGCAGTGTCCTGTTGTTCTCAAACTGTGCTGGGGGAAGAACCCCTGCTGTATGCCATTCCACTACAACAGAGTTCTAGGGCGAGGGTGGTTGCAAGTTAATAGTGAAATAATCGCTCTGTGCATGTTTGTAGAGCATGTTAGGAAACATTTACATGTAACCTATTATATCTTTACTAGCATTAATGACATTTTTTGTAAATGAAGGACAATTGTAAGTGATTTACTGTACTTTATCATAAATACTAGCCCTGGGAGAGGGTGGTTAAAAGACCTCTTTCTGAAATTACATATTTGTACTGAAAATTATTGTATAGTTTGACACTAGACCGCAGAGGCATAGAATAAGGAATTGTTTAATTGAACAGCTCAGATCACCTATTAAAACCATCAAGATAGTCAATTAAGAGTGTTGGGCACCTACTGGTCATAAGTCTTTTAATGCCCCCAATTTTACCACAGCAGAAAACTGGAGGCAACAATTGCTCTAGTGGTAAAGAGTACACAAACCCCAGGTATTGTGTTTCACTATCATTTAACACAGTCAGAGGGGTCAGGCACCACAGTGTATGACTTTTAAAAAAAAGAAAAACAAAACTGCAACAGGCAATACTGTGAGGTAAATTTGGGGCCAAAAATTTTGGTTTTCCTAAAACTGACTTTTTGATGTACAGAATTATTTAAATTCCACTGAAAACACTGTTTTAAATATCTACAAGCAGTTACAAGAGGCAGAAACAGAAATTGACTAGAAATAAGAGAAATTGACCAGATTATTTTCATCCCCGGAGCACAGTGATGTACATAGAACAAACAGTATTAAAAGTAAGTTATGTTTTGAGAGTTCTCAGTTTTGAAAACCTCAGGTTGTGACATGGCTAAGGAAATTGGCTTTTAAAATCTATACTTTTTAAAGGGGTATACCTTTACTTGAAAAACTCATTCTCATCTTAGTTTTGTATCTGCTAGTGTTACAAGTAACACCTAAGAATGCTGACTGAAAAAAAATAGTGCAGGAAAAGATGTGCTCCTCTTTGACAACACTGTGCAGACAGTTAGTTGTATTTCCTGTCTCATGCAGTAACATTAGGACATCACTTGAGGGATGAAGCTCATGAACATGCTCTTTTACAGTCTTTGCAAGATGAGGTTATTAGAATAGAAGCAGCCATGCTGCAACTGAAGAGGCAGCAGCCAGCGATGTGCAGTGAGAAAGAAGACTGAACCTAAACATGTTCGATACTTTGGATCTCAGGTCTGTTCACCTTCTTACGAGTAAGACCCTTATTAATATTAATATGGAAGCAGAAACACTAATATGATGTAATAAAGGACATTAAGAAATGTTTCTATCCATGCTGTTTAAAGGGATTCTTAATAAGAAAATTCCAAATTAGTACATTTCAAAAATGTCAGCCCTGATGGTAGATCTGTATAAAGGGGAACATTAAGTGGGGAAAAAGTGATCCAATTGTCAATTACAGCAGTGACAAAACACACCAAAGACAACCTCTGCACTACCCACCCCCAAAAACCCAAACAAAACCTTTAATTTCTCAGTTCTTGCAAGAGTCATTCTGGAAGAAGTGTGTCTACATGCTGGTCACCAGGACCACAGAGAAAGAGGAACTAGACATACTTGCTAGGTCCTTTTCACTCACATGAGCCTTTTGGGGTCAATTTTCTCCAGGTGAACTAAGGGCTTTAGCTGCTCAGCAAAGTTTCGCATGTCATCAGAAACTACGTCTTGTCCTGCTGGAGCTACAACGCTCAGCTCCACGAGGTAGGAGAGAGACAAGGGCTCAATGCTATCAGTGTTTCCTGGAACCAGGATGCGGAAGATCTTGTACACTACAATCTTCATGATACCCTTGCGGAACACATGGCCCTTGGCGACAAACTCATGGTCCATCCGGAAGCCCATCTCCATCAGAAAGTCAGTAAGGTTCTCTGAGGTAGCAATGTCAACACAGTTGCGCACCAGAGCATGGCGGTTTTTGTCTCCCATTTCTGGCTGTCCTAAATAGCGCAAGTGCCAGGGTGTGCCAGTTTTGTCCATGGAGCACCGTGCCCTCAGGACAAAGGGACTGGCTTGCTGACCTTTCAGAAGGAACACCATCTCATGGTCCAAGAATGTCTCAGGTTCCATGTTGTCACACAGACCACGCAACCGGTGAAGGAGGCTCTCCAGGCTTTGATCCAAAACACTTCCTGGGGAGGAGAACAAGTTCATTATTTCACCAATGAGCAGTTTACTACTGCCCTTACGACTGCATGGTTTCATCCACCAGGAGCAAATATAACTCATTTTTCAAAAAGTAGCAGAGGATGCAAAACCTGCAGGAAACAACATACCCAGTGCTCTTCAGCTGGGAACCTGAAAGTATTTTACAAAAGTATTATTCCCCATTTCATTTTTATAGAAAGGCAAACTGAGGTGTATAACAGTTGAATGACTTTGCCCAAGATCAGACAGTCAATGCCAGTCAAGAAAAAAACCTAACTCTAATTACTAGTTCTAATTTCTGGACCACTCTCCCTACACAACACAACAAGGAGCTGCAGGTACATGAGTGCTGTTTTCCAATGTCTATACTCCAGACTGTTGCTACAACAGCACCACAGAGATACCAATATAACGTTAATAATTACACTGGAGAAGGTCACAAAAGCTTTCAAAGGGATTTGCAGCAGAACCAAAAAGTCCAAGGGAAACAGCAAAGCCCAAAACAAATATTAAGTAACCAAATATTCTGCACCAAAAAGGAGTTTTGAAATGGTGTGAAGGAGTGGGTGAGTTCCTTTTGGAGGCAGGGAGTCAGTGCACTGTCAGAGACTGATTGTCTGCTTCTGGAGAGTTTTAGCCCTAAAGGTCAATGTCTTTCACAAGACAAATTTGACCTCCCTAGTTTAGGATCTGATTGAGGTAAGGTCTTTTCTTCTCTTTCCTATTTCCCCTCTCCCCTTCATCTCACAATGTTAAAAACAGGAATGACTTTGGGACAGGCAAGCTGCGAGTTTTCAGAAGAACTTGGCAGCATGCCACTATGACGTGAAATCAAATCCATCTTCTTCCCAGCCTTACCTTGGAGTAAATACTCCATCATGTTAATGGTGCCGCCAGTGACAGGCATCATGGTAACAGGTGGGGCCTCCATGGTTTTGGTTTCCTAGATGAAGCACAAAGAAATCAGGGCCATGACTACAGCAGGTATTCAGGCGCAGGGAGACCCCCAGCGCCCCCGCAGTGTGTGTGTAGGGGGACACCTGCCCTTCCTTGTACGGGAACCGAAGCCCCGATGAGGGGCTCCCCGCGGGTACAACTTGCAGAGCGAGTAGGGCAACCGGGTGCGGCTTGGATATAACCACCTGGGAGGGGTCGGCTGCAGGTGAGCCGTGGGGAGGACGGACGGCGGGGTTGGGGGACCCTGCCGCGGGGCGGGGAGGACGGACGGCGGGGTTGGGGGACCCTGCCGGCGGGGCGGGGAGGACGGACGGCGGGGTTGGGGGACCCCGCCGCGGGATGGGGAGGACGGACGGCGGGGTTGGGGGGACCCTGCCGCGGGGCGGGGAGGACGGACGGCGGGGTTGGGGGGACCCTGCCGCGGGGCGGGGAGGACGGACGGCGGGGTTGGGGGACCCTGCCGCGGGGCGGGGAGGACGGACGGCGGGGTTGGGGGACCCTGCCGCGGGGCGGGGAGGACGGACGGCGGGGTTGGCGGACCCTGCCGCGGGGCGGGGAGGACGGACGGCGGGGTTGGCGGGACCCTGCCGCGGGGCGGGGAGGACGGACGGCGGGGTTGGCGGACCCTGCCGCGGGGCGGGGAGGACGGACGGCGGGGTTGGGGGGACCCTGCCGCGCGGCGGGGAGCATGGATGGCGGGGTTGGGGGACCCTGCCGCGGGGCGGGGAGGACGGACGGCGGGGTTGGGGGACCCTGCCGCGGGGCGGGGAGGACGGACGGCGGGGTTGGGGGACCCTGCCGCGGGGCGGGGGGCAGAGGAGCCACCCCGGGGAAGAGAGCAAAGGACTGGGCGGGGGGGAGCAGCCGGCCCCGGGCCGGGCACGTGGAGCGGGGCGGGGGAGCCGGTCCTGGAACCCCATGAGCAGGGCGAACGCTCCGCCCCTGACCTGTAGGGCGGCGGGGCGGGACGGGGCTCCCAGCTTTACGGGCTGTTCCAAAGATCGGGCCCGGCACAGCTCCGCTTCCGCAGCCCAGGCTGCCGACCTGCTCCCTCGCCCGAGAGCGCATGCGTCGCACCACCCCCCCCTCCAGGCAGCAGGCGGGCTGAGGGAGCGGGGCGGGGTTTCCTGCTCGCGCCAAGGACAGCGAGGGCGTCGTCTGCGCGCTGTTGGGTATGGGGAAAGCTGTGCGCGTGGCCTTGGCGCCCCGCCCGGGACAAACGCCCCTCAGCACCCCCGTCCAGTCAGGCCGGGGCACGCGCCCCTCCCCCCGCCTGGCCAGCCCGGGGCACGCGCATCTCAGCTTCCCCTCCCCAGCCAGCCCCGGGCGGACACCTTCTTTCCCCTCCCCCACCGATGTCCAGCCGGGGTCGCGCTGCCCGGCTAGCCCCGGAGCACAAAGGAAGAGGCTGAAGTTGGTTCCTTATTCTCAGCTCCTTATTGGTGGCCCCCAGTTCTTTATTCAAAGGCGAAAATTAAGTTTTCGGTAAGGTTAAATTTTTAGAAATGGCATCAAAACTAATTGCATCTGACGAAGTGGGTATTCACCCACGAAAGCTTATGCTCTAATACATGTTAGTTTTTAAGGTGCCACAGTACTCTGTTGCTTTTTATCAAAACTATTGCGATAAACATGTAAATAAGTAATTAGTTATTAATTAGAGCATCAAATAAACGGGGGTTTAGCTGACTATGTGCCCAAACAAGTCTTGGATGGCCTCAGCCCCAGGTGAGTCTGTGACACATCCCCATAATGCTGTTTCAAAGGAGCTGGTAGAAATTGCACCCAAAGCATCATTTTGTGCAGTGTGCTGCCGTGGCACTCCTCACCCCATTTCCCTTTTGTACATGGGACTTGATTAAGGCTCTGGGATTTCACTGATTGTACGTGACAAAATGTGTCTTGGGTCACCCCAACTGACACCTCCCCACTGCCCTCAGATTCTTCTGAAGGGGCTGGGATATGCGATTCCCTGACCCAGCTCAGCATGTTGCCACATGTCATGCTCCCACACTACTTCTATATTGTACATAGGGCTTGAATAAGGAACTGGGTTTTTTCTGTATGTGACAATATGTTTCTCTGGTCACCCCAAGTGACAGGTTCCCTTGACCATCGACCTCATCTGAAGGAGTTGAGAGAAGTCTCTTCCTGACCTGAAGCTTTGTTCTTGTACAATATGCTGCCACGTGTCACCTCCATCTTACTTTTATAGTGCATATGGTGCTTGAATAAGGAACTGGGCTTTGATTATCAAAATGGCAAAATAAGTCTCCGGTCACCCCGAGTGACATATTCCTGGAACCTTCAGACTCTTCACTACATGACCCAAAGATTTCATCTTTCATAATTTGGTGCCAGATGTCACTTCCATATTGTAGCTAGTACTTGAATGAGGAGCTGGGTTTTGACTGACTGCACATGACAAAACAAGTCTCAAGTCACCTCAAGTGACATGTCCCCATGGCCATCAGACTGTTTTGAAGGAGTTGGGACATGTCACTCCCTGCCCCCTGATGTTTCATTCTTGAGTACTACTCTGCCATACATCACACACCCACACCACTTCCATAATATATATGATGCTTGAATACAGCGCTGAATTTGACTCACTGTACATGATAAAACAAGTCTAAGGTCACTCTAAGCGAAGGTAACCTTAGAAGAAGAACTGATGGAGACCTCTACCAGGATTGCATCATCCAGGAAAACAAAATGCCTCAGAAATAATATGTTAAACAATCCATTGCTGTTTACAGTACACTACTGTTTCACCTTTCACTCTGCACATGTACACTCAGTTGTACCTAGGGTTGAATCTTCAGAGCATGAGGGTATGTGACTTTACACATGGATGCCATAGCATCAGTTGTCAAGAGACCAACATCATGCAAACATAAAATCTTATTTTTTGTGTACTAAATGCCTTTTGGACTCAACATACATATGACCATTGGCGGAGATGCTAACAACATACCAAAGCACTCCAACAATTTCTTGTTGGCTGGCATTACTTTCCCTGGATACTCTTAGAACAGCTGGTCATCAGCTCAAACCATGCAAAGTGGAATGTGACTTCAGTTGCACTTTATTTCATTTATTACTACAGAGGTTTGCAGCCAGATGCCTCAAGAAGTTATCTCAGTGCTTGTTTTGAAGAATCTAATGGAGGATGCAAGTTTACAATATTACACATTTGTGCAGCACATAAGATAAAAATAATGTATATGTGCTATGTAGCTAATGTGAAAGGTTTCCACTGTTGTCAAGAAGGTTTTCTTTTATGCTTTTGGATTATTGCAAAATGGGGAAAACAATGCATGAATGCACTGAAATGAGTAAGACTCAGCATGATTTTCAGACCAGCACAGCTTATCAGACAGTACAGGAACTTAATAAGAGACATAACACAATATTCACAGAAATAAGAGAGATCCTTCACTGAAAACATAGAGGATAGGTCCATCAATGGCTATTAGCCAGGATGGACAGGGATGGTGTCCCTAGCCTCTGTTTGCCAGAAGATGGGAATGGGCGACAGGGGATGGATCACTTCGTGATTACCTGTCTGTTCATTCCCTCCGGGGCACCTGGCATTGGCCACTGTCGGAAGACAGGATACTGGGCTACATGAACTTTTGGTCTGACCCAGTATGGCCGTTCTTATGTTCTTAAATAGGAGAGGGGGGGAAGACACCATATCTTCTTCACTTCCACAGCAATTCCACACACTCCTTCCTTTAAATTTTTGCAATTGCATAAGCCATTGCAATTTCCTTGTATTCCAGTTATTACGTGCCTCACTCACTTTAAATAGCCTTTGCAGCATTTCATATCTATTTTGAAATAGTTCAATCTCTGTTTTTACTGCCTGATATTTTTAAGAAGCATATGAATGATTAACAGTTAATTATCAGTTGTGCATATGTTGGTGAATATCACCTTTCATTTCTTCAGTTTGGCCACTCCAAGGAGGACCGGACATATAACATTTTGTTTTTTGCAGCTGCTCTTCAGGAGCTTGAAAATATTTGGCTTGCTTCTTAGGTGTTAAATGCAAATGTTTATTTCAGGTCTTAACTTGAGAGGCTTTGGAATATTTAAATCAGCAACATTGTCAGCTACTTTCTTCTTAGACTGTCCACATCCTGCATCAGGGCCCCCAGTCTTAGATTCCAGTGTGAAGAAACTCAGGGGAGTTGGGGCTATGGGAGCAGGTACGAGAGGCAGATGGTACGAGTGCTGCCCCAGTGGGTACTGCTAAGCAAAGTTCTCCAGCTTCAGTGCACTAGGCACACGCACACCTGAGCAGAATACATGTCTGCGCCCACATTTTGAAGAACCACAGTTACAGTACAGGAAGATAACAGAAGTGAAAAATGGTTATAATTGCTTCTGTATGTCCCTCTGAGAGTGGGCCTGCCTTTGATGGGGGACTCTTCTTTTGGCAAGTTGAGACTCAGGGCTTATTTCCAGAAATGGTTGTGAAACCAATCTTATATTCTTAGATAATTAAGGGGCAATATAACTTTAATTAAGGAAAGGTTGTTCGTAATAACTAGTTTATAATTGGACAAAGTAATCAATTGTAACTAAATCCTATGAAACTGAAGAAAATATTTAAATCAGTTACTTAAAAGAAACCATTTAAGGATCTGTTTTAAGACAGGCCAATTACAAATATTAGGAATGTTAACTCCAATTAAATCCCACTGTTTAGCCCCTGTCTCTTCTCCACAAATACATGGTCTAACCATTTCATAATTAACAGGAGAACTGTTCAAATATTAAGTTGCAACATCATTTCACATATTTCAAAAATTATTACAAGATTCTTATATCTAATCCCTTGGCAGTGTCTCTGTTAACTTTCTCTCACCAATCCGTGTCGAAGTCTTGGGGAAGTTTTCCTTGGATTGGTTTTGTTTCTTGAATTGTCCCTATTTTTTGTAGCTGTCTGTAATAGCTTCTTGTAGAGATGGATAGGATGAGTTGTGGAGTGCTTGCTGTTTAAGCAGGATAGCAGGGTGTGTGTGGGGTGGGGAAGATACATTCCTTGGAAAGATTTTTATACACTCCTTATTTCCATGAAATTATAGGATAACACACATCTTTCAGGCTTGTTTAAATTCAGAGTTGGTGCAGTCACTCTTCCTTTGGCTTCATGCCTTCAGGATTGACATAAGTCTCACCTTCAGTTCCTGAATAAGCAGTATGCTTAATGAATATGTAACATTTATTTAATTGTCTTTATTCTTCTTCTGGCAGGAAAACATCAGATAACTTTTAAAGTAAGTTTTAACTTTTTTTTTTTTATTCAGCCCATCTTTAGAGATACTCCGTTTTTATTGGTGTGTAACAGGAAATGAAATTCTGATTTCAAAAAATCCAAACACTCCTATTCTTTATATAAACTGTTCTTAAGATATTCTTTTTAAACTAAATAACCTGGAGGAAGTTGTTAGCTTAAATAGTTATTAAAGAATTTTTTTCTAAAAAAAAACAACCCAATTTTTGGAGTGATGTTTCTTCATCTTCCTGATTTGGGTAGGAAAGTTGCTTGAGCATTCCCAGTAATTAATTAATTTCCCATTAATGTAAATGTTCTGTACCAGAGGTTCTCAAACTGTGGTCCACAGAGCACTCCATTCAGGTGGTCTGCAGATA
Organism: Gopherus evgoodei; assembly: GCF_007399415.2. Lineage (NCBI taxonomy): Eukaryota > Metazoa > Chordata > Testudines > Testudinidae > Gopherus > Gopherus evgoodei. Next base: position 88,628,950 of record NC_044327.1, on the reverse strand, counting down.
GTTCCCTCTAAGATGCGCGCCTGGGTGGCCGCAAAGGAGAGAATGAAGCGCCACCCACCAAATTAGTGGAGCCGTGCAGGCGTGGCAATGGATCTGAGCAACACATCTTGAAGAACAACAGTTACAGGAAGGTGAGTAACAGTTTTTCTTCAAGTGATTTCTCATATCGATTCCAATTAGGTGACTCCCAAGCCTTACCTAGGCAGTGGGGTCGGAGTTGTGGAATCGCAGATTGGAGCACCACTCTGCTGAAAGCTGCATTATCTCTGACATGCTACACGATGGCATAATGAGAGGTGAACATCTGCACCAAGGCCCACTTGCTGCCCTGCAGATCTCTTGTATCAGGACTTTGGCCAGGAATGCCGCCGATGAGGCCCTGTGCCTTTGTGGAGTGTGCTGTAAGTGACAGGGCTGGTGTCTTGGCCAGCTCATAGCATGTGCGTATGCAGGACGTGATCCAGGAAGATATTCTTTCAGATGAGACTGGTAGTCCTTTCATGCAGTCAGCCATCGCTATGAACAACTGGTTCGATTTCCTGAATGGCTTGGTGCATTCGATATAAAAGGCCAACGCTCACTGAACATTCAAAGAGTGCAGCCTCTGCTCACGGCTACTGGTATGAGGCTTTGGATAAAAAACAGGGAGGAAAATGTCTTGGCTGGTAAGCAAATGTGGTACCACCTTAGCAGAAAGGCTGGGTGAGGTCTGAGCTGCACCTTGTCTTGTGGAAAACTGTATAAGGTGGGTCGGAGGTAAGACCCTTTAACTCAGACACCCTTCTTGCTGATGTGATGGCAGTTAGGAAGGCTACCTTCCACGATAGGTAGAGAGGACCAAATTAAGGTCCCATGCAGGAACAGGCTGTCTGATCTGGAGATGTAGCCAGTTCAGACCCTTGAGGAACCGTCCAACCATGGAGTTGGTGAAGATGGAACGTCCAGAGATTCTGGAGTGGAAAGCCAAGATAGCTGCTAGGTGTACCTTTATGGATGACACTGCCAGGCCTTGCTGTTTCAGATGCAGAAGGTACTCCAGAATAAAGGGTAATGGCACCTGAAGTGGGGGCATATGACACTGGTCACACCAGCAAGTGAATCTCTTCCACTTCACTAGATATGTGGCCCTCATGGAGGGCTTTCTGCTGCTGAGTAAGACCTCCCTTACCTGCTCCGAGCACAGGAGCTCCATAGGATTCAGCCATGAAGCTTCCAGGCCATGAGGTGGAGGGACTGGAGGTCTGGGTGATGAAGATGATCATGATCCTGAGTGATCAGGTTGGCGAGGAGCGGCAACGTGATCAGAGTGTCAACCGACAGATCCTGAAGCGTGGTGTACCAGTGTTGTAGAGCTCACACTGGTGCCACCAGAATTATCTCTGCCCCGTCTCTGTGGACCTTGAGTAAGACCTTGTGCATGAGAGGGAACAGGGGAAAGGTGTAGAGCAGATGGCCTCGCCAGGGAAGCAGGAACACGTCTGTGACTGAGCCTGGGCTGCTTTCCTGGAAGGAACAAAACACTGGGCACTTCCTGTTGCTCTGAGTGGCGGACAGGTCGACCCCCATCTCTGGAAGATGAAGTGAATGATGTCCAGCCAGATGGACCACTCATGGCTGTGGAAGGACCTGCTGAGATGGTCCGTCAATATGTTCTGGACTCCTGGCAGATATGATGCTTCCAGGTGAATGGAGTGGGCTATACAGAATTCCCAGAGCATGAGAGCCTCCTGACAGAGCAAGGACCGGGTGCCACCCTGCTTGTTGATGTAAAACTGCAGTGGTATTGTCCATCATGATTGCCATGTGCTGGCCTTTCAGACAAGCCTGAAAGGTCTGCTGTGCGAGTCGAACCACTCTGAGCTCCTTGATATTGATATATAGAGAGAGCTCGTCCTGTGACCAGAGGCCCTGCATTTGGAGATCTTCTAGATGTGCACCCCAAACTAGAGCTGACACCTCTGTAACTAGAGGCAAGGACAGCTGAGGGATGCTGAAGGGGACTCCGCAGACTATTCAAGCATCGAGCCAACACTGGAGTGACTCTAGCACCTGCTGTAGCACCAAGACCCCTAGTCCCAGGCTATGGCACGCCAGCTGGTATGTCGAAGTGAGCCATATCTATAAAGGCTTGAGTCTCAGCCTGACATGTCGGAGCATGTACGTGTAGGTCACCATGTAACTGAGGAAACTGAGGCAATTCCTTGCTGTAGTGGTCGGGTACTCTCTCATGCATTGAATGATGATTGCCATGGCTTTGAATTGGGACTCCGGCAGGCTTGCTCTTGCCTGGACTGAGTCCAACACCACCCCCGATAAAGTCTATCCTCTGGGTCAGAGACAAGTTGTACTCATTCACATTGAGGAGGAGATACAGTCTCTTGAACGTGGATGTGGCCAGACAGACCTGTGACTCCACCTGTTCTCTGATGTGCCCCCTGAGTAGCCAGTCATCGAGGTAAGGGTATACTTGCACCTGCCTCCTTCGGAGGAAGGCTGCTACCACCGACATGCACTTGGTGGGGCTGTCAACAGGCTGAAGGGAAGGACTGTTAACTAATAATGTTTTTGCTCAATCATGAACCTTAAAAAGCACGGCAAATCGCTATGTGAAAGTACACATCTTTCATGTTGAGGGCGGCGAACCAATCTTCCGGATGCAGAGAAGGGATAATTGTATTGTGGGAAACCATGTGGAACTTCAACTTTACCATGAACTTGTTGAGTCCTCACAGGTCTAAAATTGGCCTGAGACCCACCCTTGGCTTTGGGGTTTAAGAAGTAGTGGGAATAGAATCCCTTGCCCCATATCTCCTGAGGAACCTCCTCCACTGCTTCTATGGCGAGGAGCACCTGCACCTCCTGGATAAGGAGTTGCTCATGAAAAGAGTCCCTGAAGAGGGAAGGGGGATGAGAGGGGGTGTAGGAGCAGAATTGGAGAGAATATCCCACTTCCACCGTGTGAAGAACCCAGTGGTCCAGTGTTATTAGGGACCACGCACAGTAGAAGTGGGATAGACGGTTCAAAGCAAGCAAGGCTGTGGGTGTCTGAACAGGTAGTTGAACTCCTTGGAGGGTACGAAGTACTTCCTCTCCACACCCTTAGCGGTGGAAGGGATGGATGCTGGGGTCTGCCAAACGGTCTTTGCATTGTCTTGTATAGTTTTGATGAGGAGTAGATTGTCCCTGGATGGCCCTTCTGGTGCCAGAATGTGCACTATAGGTCCTCCGATTCTACCACTTCCTCAGCCTGCAGGTTCATATTCCGTGCCACCGTGCACAGGGGTTCCTGGTGGACATGGCTATCTATAGGTGGCAGCCCTAAGATGGAGGTGTCCGCCACCACCTCGTCCGGGCAAAATGACAAGGACACTAGTGGGAGAACTGGGTCCTCTGGACCCTCTTGGTCCTCGGGGACCTCCTGCTCCAGCAGGTCTGGCTCAGGACTTGGGGTGGGTTCCGGAGGAGATGGTGCAACTGGCCACTGGCCACTGCCTCAGGCACCCTAGGCTCAGATCCACTAAGTGTGAGGTCTTGGACTTGGAACTCTGGGCCTGGTGGTACCCCTATGGGTCCAAAATGGCCACTGGACTGGCCCATGCCACTGCGTAGGCTATGGCCCTGCACCAACGATAGGTATGTCCCATGCTAACTTTTGCCGGGATCGCTGCTAATATTTGGACCCTGTCTCCGAGTCTGAAGATGGGGCCCAGTACCATGATGGCCATGGTGGTGCCAAGCAGAGCTGAGCTGGGGAGCGGTGCTGCAGGGCTGGGAAGTGGTGCTGTGATCTGGAGTGGTCCCACGAGCGTGATCTGCGCAGAGAGCCCGATCGGTGCCGATACTAGTGGTGCTGAGATTGGGACCTACTGTGCAAAGACGATCTGCGCCATGAGTGGGAGCGCTGGCAGGATCTGGATCAATGCCACGAGTCAAACCGGCACTACGAGTGCAACTGGCACCACGGGTGGGACTGGCACCAGGACTCCAAGTGATGCTGGGACTCTGAGCAGTACCTCCCCTCCGCAGGCTGATTCAAAGGGCGGATCATCGCTGGCTTTCCCTGGGACAGTGCCGCCCTATGGCGGTATCAGAGGCTTACTGCAAAGGGCTGGAGACCTCGATGCCATCATCGCAATGAGGTCCCTGGCGGCCTCACAGTTGTCCGAGGTGGAAGCCCGCCACCACCAAACCGGGGAGTCCAACTGCACCTAACTCAACAGTCCCCCTTGTGGGGCTGAAGTAAGTGGTGCAAGCTCCAAAAGTTTTGGTGCTGGGGTTCTTCCCTGGGACGTGCCTCGTTGGCTGGCTCCGTTGGTGTGGGTCCTGAAGTGGGGGAACCACTCCTCCCTTGCTTCCGGTGCTGCTTCTGCGCCGGTGAATGGGATCAATGCCAGGCCGGTCCCGCCGTCTTCAGTGCCAAGGAGTGACGGTGCCATGGGTCTCTGCCAAGGGGAGAAGGGGAGAAACAGGCTACTTGACCCCAGTTCATCTCTCACCAAAGCAGATGTCTGCACCAGGGAGCCCACTGCAAGCAGCTTGAGCCTTCTTGTCTTTGGGCTACCTGGAAAAGCTTAGCCTTCAGACCAGGTTAGGGCAGAAGCTTATACATGACATTCTCAATAGAACACAAAATAGTTTCTACAGAAGCTAGTTTGGGAGAAGTGTGATGACTCTGTATAGTCTGAAACTCCCATAACAGTAATACCTCTTTATGTTTCTAGTAGGCCCGCCTTGCTTCCTTATCACTGGAGCAGTTTAAGGGTTATACAGCTTTAATTTTTTTTTTTTAATATTATTTTAACTGTTTTTAAAGGGTATGTCTACACTACCTGCCGGATCGACGAGTAGTGATCAATCTATCGGGGATCAGTGTAGCGCGTCTCCTCTAGACACGATACATCGATCCCCAAACGCGCTCCCTGTCAACTCCAGAACTCCACCAGGGCAAGAGGCGGAAGCGGAGTCGACGGGGAGCGGCGGCTGTCGATCCCGCACCACGAGAATGTGAAGTAAGGCAATCTAAGATACGTCGACTTCAGCTACGCTATTCTCGTAGCTGAAGTTGCATATCTTAGATCGATTTCCCCCTCCCCCCCCCAGTGTAGACCAGGCCAAAGTGGTTTCCCCCCTAGAGCGGATGCACTGATACTAGTACAGATGTATTTCTACTGATACAGCTTAGTCCCCTTTCTGCACAAGAATTGCTATAAAGCACTTTTTATGCCTGTATAACTGCATCCACAGTAGGAATTGGAATAGTGTAACTATTTATTTTGGCTGAAAAAAACAAATCAGCCCCTAGCCAACATAGTTATATCAGTATAAAATCTCTGTATACACCAGGCCCTTATAATAGATTTATAGTTTTGTCCATGAGCCTGAACATGGAATGGCAAGTGGACACAGAAGAGGATGGTGGAAGAGAGTGGGCATGCTGCCAAGTCCTTTTTATTGGAAGACAGAAGAAGGGAAGAGGGAAGTCTGGTTTCCAGCTCCACTTTGTTACACAGAGAATATTATCTGGTTGAAAAGCTGATGGCATATTTCATTTTAAGGCTTGAGGATCTCTCTCTTAGGAGTATGGATTCCATACAATTTAATGAGAGTACACTCTCCTGGATTGTTTTTGATGGCTTGCATGCTATTTCAAAATGGCAATTTTTTGTAGCTTCTTTCTCTCCCCTCCCCCCCGCCTTTTTTTTTTTTTTTTGCTGGACAGATTTTTTCAGCTCAAGCTTTTACATCTTCCACAGATTTTCTGTTCTTCCCTCTTCTACAGGTTGTTTTGGGCTCCATGTCTAGTTGTGCGCTGTTTTCATACACCTTGGGCCTCTCAAATGCTTCATCATGCTCACTGTGTCAGTGTTATCTGATGTGCTTGCCCCTTTGTTGATAATATGTATCACATTACTGCTTCTTTATGGTTTCTTGCAATCTTTTATTTTCATTAGTGAGAGATCTAAGGCGAACAGACACTGTTCTGACAACTTGGCATCCTTTATATTTTCAACTATCCCATCTCTTATTCTTTTTAAGGTCCTATATTTTTTCAGCAAGACAGAATTGAAGTTGTAAAAGCCAGAGCTGGAGGCTTATTCCTGGACCCACCATTTAAATTTGCCCTTCCATTGTATAATATTGTACCCTTATAAAATGGGAATGGACCACTGTCATCCAGTGTTTTCCCCTCACATCCTTGAGTGGTAGGACCTCTAGAATATCACCCATGCAAATATCAGGGCATGTACCTGGTGTTGTGGTTTGTCTATTAAATTGACAGGTAGATGTAACGTCAAATCTGCAGATCTGTCTGCCAGAATTTCTAAAGCCTGGTCCTCTCTGGGAACTGACTGACCAATAACACTCCACTGTGATGCCTGAACAACTCCTGTGCTGGAGGGTCCTACAGGAGGGCACAGAACTACTATAGCCAAGGCCAGGTCTACACAACAGACTTTTGCTGCCATAGCTGTGATTTATGACTGACCTAGCTGAGCCACCAAAAGCCCATGCTTTTGATGCAGTTATTTCAGCAAAACTGAGCTGTTGCTGGGTAGCTTATTTTGCTCAAGATGGCTGGAAAAGGTTACACCCGCAAAAGAGCAGTTTTGCCTGTATAAGCTGCCTCCACACTGGCAAAGTCTAAGTATAGCCCTGGACCATGTCTGTGTGTGTGGTAGAGTGGCAGAGCAACTCCAGAGGAGGAAAGTGAACCAGCCCCAGGTGCTCAGGGTTGAGGAGGGAAAGCCAACCTAGGGTTCACCTCAATCAGCTAACATGTTCAAATACTATTTACTCCATCTATGCTGAGATTTAACATTAGCCAACATGTTTTAAAAAATATATCTGTTGCCCTACTGTAGCCGTTAGACAGCTGCAGCTCTAAGAACCTGACCTCAGCCATCCAATTACAAGTGCTCTATGTTGGTTTCAGGGTGTTTTTTTGTTTCGGAGGGTGGTTTGTTGTAAGCATGTATCTTCTGCCCTGGCCCCACCTCAGTCCCCAAACTTTGCATTTGTGGTAAGAGGTTCCACTGCTGTGTTTTGCGTACAATAAAAGGGGCTTCATAGAGAATCAATAATTATTTGCGCCATATATAAAGTTGATCTCTACCCCTGGTCTAGAGCAGGGATCTCTCTCAAACTCAAACGACCACAAGGGCTACATGAGAACTAGTGCATTGGCCCGAGGGCCACATCACTGCAACCCACCTCCCTTTGCCCCCGGCCCCACCACCACTCCACCCCTTCCATGAGGCCCCTGCCCCTATTCCAAACCCCTTCCCCAAATCCCCGCCCCTGCCCTGGATCGTCTCTGCCCCCTCGCCTGAGTGCACAGCTCTCTGCTCTTTCCCTCCCCCCCCAACGAAAGGAAGTGCCTTGAGGTAGGCAGAGAAGCAGGAAGGCAGCGTACTGGAGGGGAGAAGGGGCGGCAGGGGAGGCGAGCTTGGCGACCACAGGTAATAACTCGGGGGGGGGAGGGGGATGCAAGGAGCTTGCTGGGCTGCAACTAATAACTCCACGGGCTGCATGTTTGAGACCCCTGGTCTAGAGTATGAGATGTAGAGAGGAAGCTGAAAGAGTATCCGGTTGTAGGGAATTGGTGGACTAATGCTGGATATTGGGTGGGCCAGACATGGAAAGTATATTATGGACTAGAACCTGAAACAAGGGGAGGAGAGGCTCTGATCAGTACTTTAGCTTCTAAATGCAGAGGTGTGGATGATAGATTTCCTTGTGATATAGCAGGATTTTTGGCTCCTAGCTGAAACTGAGCGAGTCAAAGTTGGTATATATTTCCAGACTTTTTGTTTAATGGGAAAGTGGTTTAAAAACCCTTATTTCCAGATTACGATTTTTTAAAACCTTAAAATTTGCTAACTTAAAAAATAAGTAGTTATTATTTGACTCAGTTTTAAGATTAAATATTTATTTACATAGTTGTGTGTCTGGTACTTTCATTTGAGAGTTCTCTCTCCTCCCTGTAAATAATTTTGATTTTCAAGAGTTATGTGTAATGTAGTCACTAACATATTGGTCAGTTAATTTTGATGCACTAGTTTTACTGATGCAGAGTGAATGCAGTAAGTTTAGAGTTCCTATCCCAAACAGATTGGAAGACTTTTCTAAAAGTGCATTTTTGTGTTTAGGGTCATACATCTCTCTGAAACGACCATCACAAACTTTGCAAACAATAGTCTGTTTTAGCAGACGACTACCAACAAAATTCCAGGCAAAATAGACTTATTTTCTGGAAAGTAGGGAGAAGTGTCCAAAATAGGCCTCAATGGAAAGTTTCATACTCAACTACTGTATTGAGAAGTTATTGCAACTCCGTAAGTGTTCTTCATACCACCAAAAAACAATGTTAATTCCTGAAACAGTAATTAATATTTAGTAAAGTCACTGATTATACTTGAATATCACAATTAAGCCAAAATGCTTTCCCATTGTTTTACTGAAACTGAAAAAGTATTCTGTACCAAAATGTACACAATTTAGTAATAATACAAAATGTTAATTCTGCAAGACAGAATGTCAGTTACATTCACCAAAATGAACACTGAACCACCATCTATTGCCAGCTCAGTGTTACTTTAAATAATAAATCACTGGTTGAACATAGAAACAAAGGAGTTTCAACTCTGCATAAATAAGAAAAACTACTGATAACAATACTGCAGAAAGATAAACATTCATGATATTTACATGCTACCACAGCATACCTAGCATGTAGTATGTCTTCTGGCTTGAATGATAGCTTTATGAGACCATTAATATTAGAGTTGATGTTCTACAAAATCAGTCCCTCACAAGTTATATCAAGCTTGCACATTAGGAGAACAGCATTCCCTCTCTTTCATCCACATCCCCGAAATGCCTCTGTATCCCCAGAAAAAGACCAACAACCTTCTAGTAAGAAGGAATGTTCAAATCCATTTATAGTTTTCCTTCAGTGACTGGACAGGATAACCATTTAGCATATCAACTGATACTTGTTTTCTCAATAGTAATTCAAACCAAAATAAACCTACCTAATATTTCCTGCATAATGCTAAGAAACACCCTACATTATCTCACTGGTCCAAATACAGTATCTTAATGGGCAGTTACATTTCTTGTGTTAATTTTTCTAGTACCATCATTTCAATGGATCCTTGTAAGTTTTCGTAAAATGGATAAATTGGATTTTTCAGAAGAAAAATTATAGTTTTTTCACAAAAGAAAACATATAAAAAGAATCAAACATAAAAACAAACTGGAACATTAAATACATGTGATTTTTCTGGCTTTATTACATCTCCAAGTTAAGCAGAGATCAAACACCTATCCCTGGGAAAGAAGTGTCAAACACCAAAAAATATTAATGTGCAAACGCACTGTATTTTAAAAAGATGAGATTTTAAAAGTGTAAACATCTGCTTTTGATTCATTCACTTGAATCCATTGCTACTTACAGAAAAAGTTATGTAAAAAACTGTATTGTTATCAAAGCTCTAACCAGCCTGATGTGTAATCGTTTCTATATCTGTATCATGAAAGTTTTAGAAAGTCATGATACAGTACTTCTCTCTGAACAAAATGACCAGACAGCTGAAAGCAGTGGTTTCATACCCCTATTAAAGACTGTCAAACATTTCTGCACTTTGTAGCAACAGATTTTCCTTAAAGGAAAAAATGATTCAACTCAGTCAGGGAGCTAACAGTTAAGTGGAACAGCAGCAGGTGAAGTATTATAAATAGATCAGTGTTTCTACAGATTAATGTGAGACTCAATAAAATTATCTCATAACCCAAGACCTAAGCTTAAAACTTGAACAAACAAAATTAAAATCAGGAATTCAATTAGGCTGCTATCACTTTATATTTAAAACCTACTTTTTTAACCAGAAAACAAAAATCACAAGGAACATTACATACAAACCAATTTTAGCCAAATCATTTTTTAAACATACAACAAATTACACTACAGAACTTGTTTTCCATCTCAGTCATAACTGGGAGTTCACTAGTCAAAATACCCTCAATCCTTAATGACATAAAACTGACCCTTCAGAAGAGCATGCACAGAGTAAGAAAAATATCAAAAACTCTAAAGCCATGTTCAAGACATCTGGGATCTCCATAAAGTAATTTTTAGCTGCTGAAGAAAGTCAAAGTCATAAGGAAGAGTTTCACTGATCACAAGTCTGCTGATCTTCTCAATTATCTTCCACAAAAATCCTTGTACTGAAGACTGCCTTCTAAAATTCATAAATATATATTATTCTTTAGTCCTGGTCAGTTGCTATGGCAATGGTTCACTTCAACATTCCTCTGACATTCAAGCTGCTTTCTTGGTGCAGGTTCCTTGAAGATCTTGTAGATTTATTTTTGACCTAACAAAAACAGTAAGATAGGCCATTTGGAGTCAGCACTCTCTCTGTAGCTTTAACTGTTTCATGTACCATTATTACATATTGTGCTGTATTTGGGACAGAGGAAGACACAGAGAATAGTACTAAGCTTTGCGTTTCTTACCTATTGTGAATCATGTGGCTTTTCACTAGATGTCCAGCTGCCAGTGCTGCCATTAATGATAATTCCCCTGCCATTACTGTAGCACATACAATTTTAGCAAGCTGACGTGCATTTTCACCAGGATTTTCTTGACTTGCACCCTGGACTCCTAACATCTGTAGACAAAAATATCCAACATCCACTTTAAAACCAAGTGTTGGTAAAGGTAAATTTGTGTTCAGTTAAGAGTTATTTAATAGTCCTTAATAAATTGTGAAACAAACCAGCTTTTAAGTCCCTCAGACATTAAAAAGTAGCATTTAGCTTCAAAATTAGATGCATGAATACTCTTTAGACTCTAGGTAGTCTTATCTTAAAGCTTACTAAAGTTTGAAAAAAACTTGCAGTATTACATAGACACACAGTATACAATAGAACCAGAAGGCATTTTGGTTTAAACGGATTTTATTTTAATTTTCTTTGATGCTTTGTACCTGCAAACAGGCTTGCTGTGGTAGCAAGTTGGTCCCTCCACCAACTGTTCCAATTTCTATAGAGGGCATTGTGCAGCTGATATACAGATCTTCATTTGTGGGACCTGTTGACTCCATCAGAGTGATGCAGTTAGAGCTGCCCACGTTCTGTGCTGCATCCTTAAGTCAGAATAAAAACATTTAGTTCAACTATTTTAAGAATATATTTAAAAAACCAAAACCCAATAGTGCTGTGAATTGGCTGAACTTACCTGTCCACAAGCAATGTAGATAGCTGTGACAATGTTTGCTGCGTGGGCGTTATAGCCACCTATGCTACCAGCCATTGCAGAGCCCACCAAATTTTTGTTTATATTAACCTCAACCATAGCTTCGGTCGTAGTCTTCAATACCTAGACAAAGCCATATGCTTTTATTATACTTCTCATTAGACAGCAGTAGTAATCCCATGTTGTATAGTATTAGCACTCAGACTGTGATTCCATGGCTGAGGAACTTGCCACAGAACAGTTCTCTGAAATGTAGACTTTCATTTAAAAGAAAATAATTTAAACTCTTACAGTTGCTAAAACTTTCTAAATATATATAGAATGCAAACCAATGCAGAAATATTTGCCTGAGTCTGCAGATAAGCCTGAAATAAATACTTCGAAGAGATGTGGTGAACCACCCCGTTTATTTCAGTGGAATGTTGACATTAAATTTGAAACTTAATGATGACAATATAAAAATAGTTTGGCAGAAAAAGCCTGTTAATGAGCTATTATAGTACCAACCTGCCTCCAAGGTAACTCCAAATAGCAAAAACCCTCAATTGTCCTCATCCCAGCTGGCCACAATCTCCAGCTTCCCCCAATGACTTCTACAATGTAGTTATATATTTTTAATACAAAATTCTGCAGTACAACTGAAAGTTAAAAGTTCTAGGGCACTACAAAATTAATATCAAATTAAGTCACAAGAAATACTACTGATTGCATTACTCATTTTCATATTTAATTCAATCAAAACCTCTTTACATGAAGGTCCCAAAGAATTTCCGGTCTTGTGCACTGTGAGGTTTAGCAGAACCTAGGCTAACTGCTGCAGATTAATTTGCCTTGGAGTATCCAAGGGACTGGTTACAAAGGTTATTAAAACTGAACTGAATACTTAAGTGTCAGATCTATTAGACTGTGCAATAGTCTTTCAAAAGAAGGGGTGGAAGACCCACCACTTCAGACATTTTAAACAAGACAGCAGAAAAATATATTGAATGAAAAATCCTCTACTGGTAGGTCATTTTTATCTATAACTTCCATGATCCTACAATAATGCTCAAAGTGAAGATTCATCATTATGTACAATTTATAAATTTCAATTTCAAATTAAATTTTTATAAAAGGGATTAATTTGGTTAGAAAACATGCTTTTTTCGAGATGAATCAAAGCGGTACTTACTTCTCTGACCACCTTGGCTGGAATGACTGCTTCACAGACAACAGACTTCCCTCTGCCTTCTATCCAATTTATGGCAGCAGGCTTTTTGTCTGTACAATAGTTACCACTAATAGCTAGAACCTGGAGATCAGGAAACTCTTCTTGCAGTCTCGCAAGTGCCTTTTCGGTACCCTGACAGAAGCAGATATAAATGAAGCTTAACTTCTCATGAGGATTGTATTATAAACCACTGGAGAACTTAACTAATATGTGACTAGCCATCAGAGATGGTAAGACGTCAGGACTAGACTGAACCTTTGGGCTCAACCTCTGGGCAAGGAAAGCACATCACTGTGCTACTCCAGGAGCAGCAATGGGAAGGAATTGTTCCTCACAGAGGAACCTGGACTCCCCTTTTGGGTAAAAGCAGCGAAGAATCCTGTGGCACCTTATAGACTAACAGACGTTTTGGAGCATGAGCTTTCATCGGTGAATACCCACTTCCTCAGATGCATGTGTGATGCTTTTGGGTAAGACGGTGCTGGGGGTAGGGATAATATATAATCATTGCTCTGCCCCCATCTCATTCGCTTGTAGAGTAAATAATGAATTCACAAGCCCCTGCTCCTCCCCACCATGCATGGTGTCTCATCCTGGGGCTGCACAGGTGAGTGGAAGCTCTGCCCTCTCTAACTCCAGAGTGGCTACATAGCCAGAGTACACTGGCACTCATCAAGGAATGCACACAACATGGATCTTAATACTCTGGGATCAATTCTTCCCTTTATTCTGGACTGGGGGAAGAAGGAAAGCCTGAGTTGCATGAGCAGATTCTTTTTCTTTTTAAATAAAGTCATTTTAACCCTCCAGTCTTCATTGCTTAGGTACTACTCTTGATTATGGTCAAAGACACAAAACTAAATCATTACAGTTTACCATTTTATATCACTAGAGAGAAACACAGCCTGCCCTCGGTAAATTGCCCAAGGTAAATAAAACAAAGGTAAAAAAATCAAGTTCATAGGGGAAGATGGCCAATAAGAATGAAGTTGAAGTAGGATTAATAATCACTTTAATTTCTCACTCATGTAAACCTGTTTTGCCTATTTTAGATATAAGCACTTCAGGGACAGAAAGTAAATTTTACTCTCAAAAGCACTATAAACCCTAACACAGGACTCTGATTCTGGATGGCCCTTATACAACCCCCAGAAAAAGAAAGGGGGAGAAGTTGAAGGGAGGGAAGTGAGGAGTCCTGTGTCCTTGCTTCCACTCCCTGTATAGTCATGTAAGACAGGACAAACTAACTCAGAATTAATTTAGTGACATGCTTTAACTAGTTTTAAAAAAAAACCCTGTTAGGTAGAAACAGACTGGATCTTACTTTTGAGATCATGTTCATTCCCATTGCATCCCCTGTTTCAGACTGAAAACGGATATAGAGGTTACGACCAGCCAGACTGATGTGAAGCTTTTGCAGACGAGCAAACCTGTAAATAAAAGAGAATCAACTGACTACTTACAATTCCTTCTCTCTCCCTTATCTCGCTAAAGACTACAGGCTGCTTTTCAGCTACAAATGACAGTAAGCCATTAGTTCTGGATAACCCTGTTAAGCACCAAGCACAACGTGCACTCCTCCTCCTGCTCTATGCTCAAAATTAAATCAGCACCAACTACCAGGCACTAAGTCCCCTGACAGCTGATCCAAGACAAATGTTTAAGAAAATTTACTGCTCCTGCAAGTAACTGTACTTTTTGCCTAATTTTTCTAGCCCTTCAATTTGTGAAATATAGGATCTTAATGTTGTAGTTACCTAATTTCAAACAACAATTCCCTCCCTCCATCCCCAATAAAAAAAATTCTGTGTTACCAGTGATGAGCTGCCAAAATCTTAACAACCGGTTCCCTCCTCACCCCACAAGGGGGTTGTGGCCCGTGCGCATCCCCCAGTTCTCCTGCCCCATCCAATCTCCCAGTTCTCCTGCCCCATCCCATCCCCCACGTTCCTTGATGCTCCACGGGGACCCCTTCCCTATCCACCCCCCTTCCCTGTACCCTGACTGCCCCCTGTTGCCCCATCCAACCCCTCCTCTCATTCCTGATGGCCCCCCGGGATCCCTGCCCCATCCAACCACCCCTTCTCCCTGTCCCCTAACCGCCCCTGGAACTCCTGTCCCTGACTGCCTCCCACCAACCCATCCAACTCCCCCTCCTTCCAGACTGCTCCCCCGGAACCCTTGCCCCCATTCAACACCCGTTACCCGCCCTCTGACCACCCCGACCCCTATCCATACCCCCTGAACTCCCCTGCCCTCTATCCAACACTCTCCCCTCCCGCACTCCCTGCCCCCTTACCGCTGGCTGGAGGTGGCTGGTGGCGCTACAGCCGCGCCACTCGGCTGGAGCTAGGCCATGCCGCCGCCGCGCAGCACCTGGAGCACCAGGTCAGGCCGAGCTCGCAGTGCACCTGCTTCCCGCAAATCAGCTGTTCGCGTAGGAAGCCTGGGAGTGCTGAGAAGCAAGCGGCGACTTCGCACTCAGGCCCAGGGAGGCAGAGCAGAGGTGAGATGGGGCAGGGAGCAGTTCCCCTTGCACGGCCCCCCTAGTTACCTGCTGCGACAGGGGTGGCCCCCCCGCCCCAGCTCACCTCCGCACCGTCTCTGCCTCCCTGGGCCTGAGCGTGAAGCCACCGTACCGCTTCTCCGCCTTCCCAGGCTTCCCACGCGAACAGCTGATACGCGGGAAGCAAGGGGGAGGGGGAGAAGCGGGGCAGAGCGTTCAGGGGAGGAGGCGGAGCGGAGGTGATCTGGGGCCGGGACACTGGAGCACCCACGGGAGTCAGCGTCTAAGGCACCACTTTTGGATAATGTGCTGAGGAGGAGCGGCTGCTCCCCCTGCTCCGCCCCTAGCTATGCTCCTGGGTCACTTCAACTTACTGGTTGTTAAATTTAGAAGCCCATGCAAGACAACTGGTTCTAAAAGGGCTTCTAAATTTAACAACTGGTTCCCACGAACCGGCTCCAGCTCACCACTGTTATTGAATATTAACTACTAAGAGAGGGAGATTTGGCAATTCTTAAGTTATACAGAGCAGTGACAGTGAAGGCATGTCCCACAACTCAATTCTATTGCTATGCAGTAAGCAAGAACAAACTAACTTGAAGATATTGCACATTATTCAACAGCAGGATGGATGGTTCTATACCATGGTATCAAGTCTTGCTGGAATATGCTCATGCATACCACTGACCTCCACCTGCTTTTGTGAAACATGACTCTGCTAACCAATATTGAAAAATCAGTCTTTGATTTTCCAGAGTTAATATACAACAACAAGAAGTTATGACACTCATGCTCTAAATCATGTTACTTTTAATACTGTTATGCTTCTCCCCACCCTGTCAGTTCTGGCATTACAGGGTCAATATTCTCGTTAGCCCCTAGAATTAGAGCAGAACATGTTTTATCATTTGAAAGATTAGATGGTGGTGGACAACATTGGTTCTAATTCTACAAGTGCAGGATAACGACCACTAAAATCAAGTCAGAACTGAAGTGTGTGTGTGTTTTTGGAGGTAGTAACAAGTAAGAATGGTAATCAGAATACCACCATTTTAACTTCCTTTTTCTTGCTGCAATTGAATTCCTTTATTTTTCTAGGGGATATAATTTTTGTAGCCCTAATGGTTAACCAGATATTGGACATGAAAGATGATGTTGATTACTTAGACCAAAGTTATGTGGATCCCTGAATCTAGTATCATGTAATTTCTTGCATCGTAGTACACCTAAACATGGGAGACTTCTGTATTTCATTATAGATTTACATTAGTAAATACTTTACAGAAAGCTATGCTACTAACCTACTTGTGCTGTCAAATGCATCTTTGATTATTTTAAACCCTTCAGAGTTTTCAAGCCAAGCCTTCACTTCTGCAGACTGGCAGGCAGAGGGTAATCTTACAACCGGTCCTCGAGTCATCCCATCTGCTAGAATACGGCTATTTGCTCCTCCACCAAGCTAAGACCAAAGGAGAAAATGAATTAGATTTGTAATAACTTTAATTAAATAGATATCTACCTTACATAATTCAACTCATTTTGTATTAACTGATAGGCTCTTAATCAAGGCAAGGAGCTAACCATCCAAGAATGAATTTTACTTACACATATTGCTCTGCACCCTCTGTTTGTGCTTGCTACCAGACAGCCTTCTGTTGTTGCCATTGGAACTTGAAACTCTTTGCTATCCAGGAAAAGTGGCCCCGCTACACCTACAGGGATGGGCATGTATCCAATCACATTTTCACAGCAAGCTCCCATTACCTTTAAAAAAAAATGTTAGATTTAACAGTCTTGAAAGATACAGCATTGCGACAGCATGCTGAGAAATTGATAACAAACAAATAAAATAAATAAAAATTAGCCTACTTTACCAACCGACATCAATAAAATACAACATTTTTACACTGCAGTGTTTTATACTGCACAAAGTTTGGAAGTATTTAGTAAAGCTTGACAGTTATCTTCTGAAGTTCACTGAGGTGTTTAATCATTGAAGTAATGTATAGTAACAGATAAAACTGCAGAAAGACCTTTTTTATATTAGTGAATGCTATGTACTTGTATCTATTAGGAGAGTTACTGTACAAAGTGAAAACTGTATTAAACTAACAATCTGGATTTTGAATAACTTTCTTTTTATTATGACTCAACTCATGTTTTCACTCATCTCAGTAAACTCAGCTGTGGTATTATCAAAACCCTAAACTTACTGAGATTAGGGAACTGTATACATTAATTTATTAATTGTCCTTTTTGATCATGCTACAAAACTATCTGGACTCTTAAGTTTTCATTTAAAAAAATTAAAGTATCCAATACTTATGTCTGTGAGATCTTTCAGATGCGAACTGAATGAATAACCATGCAGTCTGTTTTTGTATGAAGACAGACAAACTATAATTGATAGCTCTGTCTTAATTCCTTGGAAGTGATGCACATGAATTATAATTTTGAGAAGAATTTGGGGAAAACACACAAAAGGAGTTACCTTAAAATTTAAAAATTAATTCACTCTTGCTTGTCTCCATTATACTTACCAAAGAGTAATTGTAATGCCTGTAAGGAAGATATTGTAGGGCTGAAGGTTTAGGGAGATTCTGAGATAACATCTGTCTGCGAATAAATATACCACGTTCCTGAGTTTCCATCAAAGTTTCCAATTTGTAAGCAGGAATATGCTTAGCATTGACTAGGTTGATGACTTCTTCATCAGTGAGAAATTTTGCACCTTTCTAGAAATTTAAAAAAAAAAAAGTTTTTTTTGTGTTTGTACAAACTGCAGTACAACTTTTAATGTTTCCAGTAATATTTAACGTTTCCAGTATGGTAAAGGAT
This sequence comes from Gopherus evgoodei, assembly GCF_007399415.2. Lineage (NCBI taxonomy): Eukaryota > Metazoa > Chordata > Testudines > Testudinidae > Gopherus > Gopherus evgoodei. The sequence continues at coordinate 88,611,133 of NC_044327.1, read as the reverse complement.
ACTCTTTACTTCTGCAAATCATACCTAAAGAATCTGTTTCATTAGCAACATCAGTGAACTGCAGCATACAAAGAAAATCATTCTAAATGAATTTCTGGTCTGTGTCAATCATGAATCCATATAAACCAAAAGGAAACTAACAAACCTCACCAAGATACAACAGCTGCAATTTAAACTTATAAAATGTTGTGAGATTCAGTGAGGCTTTTACTCATTGTAATGTATTGAGGTACATGCTTACCATCAAATCACCTGCAATACCTAGCCAAACTAAAGAGTTATGTATAGACTAGAAGTGCCATTATAAAATGTCATTGCTTTTCCAGAGTGAAGAAAGACTCTTACTTTAAAACACTACAGGACAGATCCTCAGGTAGCATTAATTACACAGTTCCACTGAAGTCAAATGCCAGCTGAGGATCTGGCTCTGTGTATTGAACTATCTAAAGAAGACAGATTATGTACAAGTTTATAAATGGACATTTTTCTGTAAAGTACATATTGGGGGAAAGGGGGAAGTCTGATGGTCTGTAGCAGTGGTCCCCAAACTGTGGGGAGTGCCCCCCCAGTGGGGGGGGGCGGCACAGTGGGGCCTGAGCTACCACCCTCCCTCCCTCCAGCAGGTGGGGAGGGAGTGCCACCCAGCCCCGCTTTGCCCTCAGCTCTGCTCTGGCCCTGCCTCTGCTCCCGCGCCAGCCCCGCCCCGCCCCCAGCCTAGGCCCTTGTGACTCTGGCACCAGCCTCAGCCCCCTAACCTCTGTCCACACCTCCCTTCTTTCCCTGCCCTCCCCCAGGCCCCAGCTCCTGACCGCAGCTCATGAGGGAGATGCAGATGGCGGGGCGGGGCAATGCAATGTGAAAAGCTTGGGGACCACTGGTCTGGAGGGAGCACAATACTCTGTCTCATGGGGAATCAGAATCAATAGCCACACAACCTCGGAGACTTCAGAGAGCTTGGAAACGGAGGGTGAAGAAAACTGAGCACCTTATGTTGCTCTCAACCAGCCACCTTTAATAGATGTATAGACTAATACTCTAGTTGTTCATGAGCAGGAAAGCTACTATGATATGGAATTTGGGGGAGAGGAAAATATGGTAACAAATCTTTTGTTTACAAAAATGGGCAAAAACTGAATTTTTGGCTGCATGCATTCAAGAATCAGAACATATACAAATAATTGAAAAGCAGGAATTGACTGCACCAGAAGTGATCTCTAAAGTGCATTTTGTAACGGTTGTATACTAAGAGTGTAAGCCTTACTATTTACACATACATTCAATTGTAAGAGCAATGCAGTCAATTGAAGAATGTATTCACAAACAATGTTTCACAGTGAAATTTTAAAATACTGCTTATAATTTTTTGGTCTTGAACTTCTCAGTAGAACTGGAAACCTTACCGTTCTCTTTTCTTACCTCTGCATTTTCAAGTATACATAAACATTCTTCAGTGGAGCGTGGCTCTTTGGGCAATTCAATTTCAGGCTCCTTTCTATTAAGGAGAGAAGAAGTTTCCATAGGGATGCAACTACCAACCACAAATGTAGCCTTGGCTGACGGCTCTGCTAATGCAGGTTTTATTACTTCAACTGCACAAAGACAAATTAAAATTGGAATTTAGATTACAAAAATCTCAAACAGACTAGTTTTCTGGTTGAAAAATAGCTCCAGCATTGGATCCTTCAGCACCTAAGATATCCAAAGCATATATTATTACCTTTTCTCTCTTTGGAAATTACAGTCTCTTCTACTGTGCTGGATTTCTGATTATTTTTTACAAGTACAGATTGTTTTCTGCAGCAGTTATCAGGAATCTTTTTCTGAACTATCGAGGGAGAGGTTATGGGGTTCTTCAGTGAGAGCGTGGACTCCGTCTCTGTCTGTTCAAAGAAGATGTATTTCACAGCAAGAAGAAGAGCTAAACCAAGAGTGATTACTTGCTCAATGTCCAAACTGGCCATTCTGAAGGAGGATCAAACAAGAAGTAAATCTAAATGTGTTTTGAGTATATAAAAACATTTGTATATCACTATAAACTCACACACTGCTTTAACAAACAAGTAAGACATGCAAGCTAATATCTAACAAGAAAATGCTACAAAGCTAACCTGCAATGTTTATACAATCTCGTGTATATAGCTACACTTTATAAAATGTATCACTGGGGCATACATTTGCTTTAACAAAAGCAATATGTTGATCATTATTTATGCAATTGTTAGAACTCTACCCCCTTTATAACACATTATCGAAGTACGTTACTTTAGAAAAGAAACAGCACGGCAATTCAGCATGTTTGAAGAACAGCTATGACACCTGAGTTGTGGATTGTCAGAACCTCTGATAATCAAGTCCATAGTACTTTAACGTTAGAAAAAAATTGATCACAAGGAGAGAGAACAGTGACAAGGACCTTTTTTCTAAGTCCTTGGGGATGGGTGGTGCATGTAAAGGGAAGCTGTGCACATGTTCCCAGAGTAAAGGGAAGCTAGTTTGAACACCTGACTAGACTACACCTATTACCATTAAATTGACTATGGAATGCCATGTCACACAAGGATCTCCATATGTAGGGAATTCTACAGTGGCCAGAGCAGATGGGTTTATGGCTGCTTTGCAAAGTACTCTGCCTTACAAATTAACCTGAAAGCACCAGAGAATAAGCCTCAGTCAGGGGAAGATGCAACAGAATACTTAGAAGGACCAAGATATTCACCCACCTAGAAAGATAAAATTGCCATAGAGAAACATTAGGTTCAATTCTCTTTGGTGCATTTTCATCCATTCCTACTGAATTTTCTGCTGTACTGTTTTGAGCAGATGGTTGTGCTATCCAGCGACTGTGAGCGTGAACAAGAACCAGACCTAGAGACTTAAAAAGGAGAGAGAGAAAAGTAAAACCATTTCAGCTGTAACTTGCCAGCAAATCTAGTAACAAGTAGCTATTTAAAAAAAAAAAAATTATTTTTTTTACTCTCCCATGCCCTCCTTGGTTTAAAACTAAAGGCTGGTGTTGATAACAGGCAGGGAATATAATTTGACAGTAACAGAGAAATATCTATGCATACATGATATGGTTGCTTTTCTCTAAAGAAAGGGAAAAAGCCCACATACCATAATCATTTTAACCCTCTGAGTTACAGGGTTTGGTTTGTTTTCTTCTTCTTCCAAAACACGGGCAAAATGACTAAGTTGCCATATGGGATGCCCCTCACGACTTTCACGAGAAAGCTACAAGGAAAAACAAAAGACCCTGTTCAGTGCATATATTTGAAGAAATAGAGAAGCAAGCAAACTTTTTACTATTATGTCACTAGAGAATTTGATTACTAAGGCTCTGTCAATACAAGAAAGTTGTACCAGTTTAATCTAAGACAGTTTTTAAACCAGTGCAACCGCCTATGTAGGCACTTTCTTTTTGGTTTAAAACTGGCTTGTTAAGCCACAATAAGAGTGTCCATACAGCCTTTTACACAAATTTAACTAAATCATTTATAAATCTCACCTTTAGTTAAACTGATTGAACTTTCTCCTGTACACAAGCCTGTAGTTACATTTGATCCACTGAATACCACACTGAAGACTCAGTGGGAATACAGGAACCAAAGAGAAAATTTAAGACCCAAGCAGGAGGTGCTCAGCCAAAAATGTTCAAACTTGTCTAAAGTTAAGCCCTTAAGTCCATAAAATAAATAAGGCCTTGGTTCACAAAAGCCTCCTCATTCAGGAAAAGGTTTAAGCATGTGCTTTCCTGAACTGGGGCCTGGAACTGGCTCAATATTCAGAGAAGCTGAGCATCCACAAATCTCACTTAAGTCTGTTTGCGCAAGAGAGAGAGCTGCCCAGCAGTTCTGAAGAGAACAAAACAAACTCCATGCCACTTAAGTGCTTAAATACAAATGCAGGAGTGTAACATTAGGTAACAAATTTTAAGTCATAATGACTGTAAATCAAATATCCAAAAATCAAAATTAACACTGATGCAGATCTCAAAATATGATCCCCAGCATTTCCAAGCATAAGACTGTGCCTGAACATTATACTGAAAACTAAAGGGCATCATATAAATGGGAATGTTGACCTTTCAAATGAATTACTGGAATTGTAGTACAAGAAACTATGTACTTTTTTGCACTATTCTGCTCCAAAATTAATTGTAAAAGGGGATATTACCCAGGACATAACTTCTCTCTGTTTTTATGAGAAATTTATTCCTCCAAGCACACAATTCATTCATGTTCATTAGAGGTATACGTATGTATACAAGGAATATTCAATAACCTTATTTGTTTAGAAGCTATTGCAGAAGAATAAAGTTGAACACACACAAAAAACAACTGCAAGTTTTAAATACTGATAATTGGAAGATTACTATTATTTTCAACATCTAAAAACTATTGTACTTGACATATGATTTTGTTCCAGATATACCACAACCAGGGGTGAAAGTAATTTAAAGGACTTTCCAGTACTCCTGAGTAGGGTGTGGCCTCAAACGGAAGAGGCGGGGCCTTTCAAGATTTAAAATCGCCTGGGTACCCTGGGGTAGTGGCGGCAGGGCTCCAGCGGTGATTTAAAGGGCCCAGGGCTCTGGCCGTGCGGGGAGCCCCAGGCCCTTTAAATCACCGCCAGAGCTCCAGCAGCGGGACTCAGGCGGTGCTTCAAAAGACCCAGGGCTCCCCGCAGGGGCCGGAGCTCTAGGACCTTTAAAATCACCACCGGAGAAGCCGTACCAGCTTACTTTCACCTCTGACCACAACCATGCAAGTTATAACTTCGATTATGACTTCTCTTGAACAAAGAAATAAATGTATAATAGGATATAAATTGTGAAGGTTGGTGCCATATTAAATTGTTCTCTCTCATTTTAAATAGCTATACAAAGAAAAATAGGACACCAGCATTAGGCCAACATGCTCTTATACTACTGATGCTATCTTGAACTGGTCTTACCTCTAATACCAAGGACACACATGCTGGAAAGAAAGTCATGAAGACAAAGTAGTTGGCAAGAACAGACATGCAGCCAAAGCAGCACATGATTTCAAGCTGTCGCACTCCTATATTAAAAAGAGGCATAAACATTCTTACATTTTGTGCTTACATCTTACACAATGTGCTTTCTTTATGCTGAAAAGGTATCACAATGTGGCGCAACAACATTAAGCTGACTTTGTACATCATAAAAGGACTGACTATCCCATCCCTAGATTGTGAAAAGTGAGCACATTAAGCAAGGGTGATCTTGCATTTGTATTTCAACATCAATACACGACACTGTAAGGTGTACCTTGAAGAGCAATACTGTCATCTTATTTAAAGTGTAAATTTAGTATTTTAAAGCTCTCAATGAAGGAGTGCTTCTAAGTTTGCAGGCTTCAGATCGTGACTCCTCATTCATCTGTCTACCAGAAGTTGATTTCAAAGTAAACTTTAATCTGTGATATTTGGGCAGAGGTAGTCAGACATGTATTGAAGGAGTCAGGCAAAGAACTGATCTGTGGCTACTCTCTTGTAAGCATTGCACATATGAGCAGTTACTGATCTTCCTTCTGAACTTTGCTTTATAACTAAAAAACGTTTCGAAGCGATATTAAATGTTATGAATATTTTCAGAATCAGTCTGCCCCAGGAGCATTTCTGTAAATAGAAGAGAACTGAAGTTTTCATTAGGTAGTTTTTCCAAAGGTATATTTAAATCACACTGAGCTGAAACTTAGAACTAGAGGGTTGAGATGGGCAGGTTTAAATACGCTTTCAAGGTTAAAGATGACAGGACATGAAGAAGAGCTCTGTGTGGCTCAAAACCTTGTCTCTCTCAGCAACAGAAGTTGGTCCAATAAAAGATATTACCTCACCTACCTGGTCTCGGGGCAGGAGGGGGAGTAGTTTTGTGCACTTTTCTGATGTACAAAAGTAGCCAGAAAGGTTTTTCCAACCCATCCCAACAAAACTGTTTTTACATTAGAAATTCAGATCCTGTCTAGCCTAGAAAACACTGTGAGGGCTGGAGATCTAATGAAATGATGTTATCAACAATAGTAGGGCTGAAACCTGAAAAAATGAGGGGAAGGAATTTTTAGACAGACTGTTTAAACTCTGTTTTTGTTAACATAAACTACTAATATTTTGGACAAAAGAGATCCAAGTTACAGATTCATAATCTTAACTTCTTTGATTAAGATCTGAGAGCTAAAAGCATAAATCCTCTGAAATATCCAGTAAGTTCCACAGCAAAACCACGAAAGACCAAGTGAACACGCCTGATGTTTCTAAAGGTAAACAAGCAGGGAGGAAAGACCTTAAAAACAAACAAACACAGTTTCAGACCCTATGCACACATCATAAAGAAGCACAAAAGTGTTCAAACCCATTAAAAAAAAATGAATAAAAAGAGACAGATTCCTTGGCAGGGCATCTTTAATGTTCTGTGAGTGGCATTCAATGCCAGTAAGTAAAACAGATAAATTTTAAAAACTGAAAAATTGCATTTAGCCCTTATCGTAGATTTATGACTCACAGTTTATTTATTTTAAAAACAGCTGAATTATTTACATCTGAAAAGCTCCTACTCTTTATACTTAGGAGCTACATTTCCTAAAACAAAAATCTTCTCTAGTGCCAATGAAGATAAAAATCATAGAAAAGAAAAATGTAAGTAGAAGTTTCTTTGCCTGTTTGTAGTTAAAACAGACTAGTAATCCCTAGCATGTAATTCATTTTAGAAACATTAGTTCTAACAACAATAAGGAGGCAAGTCATTGTTATTTCATACATCTGTACTGAAAGCGTAATGGATTAAATAAGTTCTGCTATAGTGGGAGATTTCAGTTCATCCCAAAATAGTAAGGGAATAACATACAAAACAAGACCCCAACCCTGTAAAGTGATCTGTGCAAGAGAGCCTTTTATCCATGCAGTGTCCTACAAGAATTCAATAGAAATCTGCATTTTCCTTCATGTCATCAGCACCTGCAATACTATTCACATCTGTTTTAAGATAACAAAAAGCACATAAATTCAAAATATAGGCAATGACTATATCTCCCTAATTGTGCCAAGACACTGAAATACGACCAGTAAGAACATTTATTGTTTGAGGACCAGGATAATTGACACCTTTGCTGTGAATTCTTTCTTTTTTTAGCTTGAGATAACTAGACTCTTGACTATATTACTCACCTGACATAGTACCAACACCAATCACAAGACACTCAACAAGGGCATCAAGCGTAAATGTAGGACCTAGAATTGCCATTCCCCATGAAATATTTTCTCTTACTTCATCCTAAAAAACACAGGAATTTCCCTCAGTTAAAATAAAGGCAAAATGCAACCAGTGATGCAAAGTTACACCAACAGACAGCTCTCTGACAGAGAATGGGATGAATTACATCAACTTTTGATTTGTGTATATAGATCACGGTGATCAAGCAAAAAGGTAGGGTTCAGATAAAATGTGGAAAAGGCAGGCACAACAAGTCAAGCAGACTCGTCGTTCTTAACATTTCTCACCCAACCCCTCACAACATGATAAAAGAGCCGATAGGTCCCAGGGTAGGTATATGAGCTCCCATAAAAAAGAGCTTCAATCATGATTAATAAAGTGAGGATTAAAAAAGTTTAATGCCTTGATTATACAAATGCATACTGTATGTGAATATATGACCTAATACAGTCACATGGGTTCGTTTCTCAAATTCTCTTAAGACTGATTTTGTTCTTTACTTTAATCATTTAATTACTTCATGATGTTAACCTTTAATAATAATTTGCATTGTTTCACCATTTATGTAATCTGATTAATGACTGTAAGCTCTCTATCCTTAGCTGGGAGTTATTCTAAATTTCTTAAATTAATTGAGATAGACTTTTGATAATATTTATTAAAGAGACTAGGACACAAAGTTTTGTTAAGATAAAAATCAGCCAACACTTAAAGTCTATGCACGAGTCCACTTGACTTCTGATCCTTTTAAAGTAGTTTAATAGTTTTTAAATAGTTTAATGACTGTACTTTCTATACTAAAACCTAGAATACTGCAGATCAAAGCTATGTTACTAATGCATCTTTCTTTTTTGTCCTACTACTTGTATAATCAACTTTTTAAAAAGCCACTCATGTCTTCAATAATAAAAAGGCAATTCTACTGGGGTATGTTTGTATGCAGATATATCCCCATTATGAAAAAATAATAATGTGTATACTCAGGACATTAAAAAAAAAAAAAGAAACTACAGTACATCCTTGCTATAATGCCGTACACAATAACAAACCCTGGGCTATGGCGAACCCAGTCCCTGAATCCCACCTGGAGCCACAGGGCCTGACACCTTCCTTGGCCCCAGTCAGAGCTCAGTGCCCCACCGCAGCCCTGAGGGTTGCAGGAGCTGTCATCCCTCTCTCCCAAGGGCGCAGGAGTTGTCATCTCCCCACTCCAAACTCCTGCGGGGCCAAAGGAGCTATCGGCTCCCACTGCCAGGCTCCAAGCATCAGCTGCCCCCGCCCCCAAGCAGAGCTCTTTCACTATAATGAACAAATGGATCCCCAGAGGTTCATTACAGACAACATGTATTGTAGTTAAGGACAAATAGGAACCTTCTTTCCTCCCTACAAGAAGCATTACATCTAGATTCTTAGATTTAAAATATATCAATATCCAAAAGTCTGAACCTTATTAAAATGCTGTGTCATTTACAGGGCATTAGCATTAACAAGCTGTAAAAACTAGCGTTGAGGGATTTAATTAGCTGTTTGACAGAGCTATATAGATTCACTATAATGGAATCAGAATCACAACAGTAGTCTCAGACTTGGGTATGGAATAAGATGAAAGTTTGACGAAATAGAGCAAAGATCCGGCACTGAAAATCACCAACATGCCTAAGAGAACTAAGGATTTACTAATTTTTTATTTTTAAAACATGTAAATTCTTATCTTAAAAACTCCAGAAACCTATTCTGCACTAATTGCATGTAGGACATTCTGAGTAGTGAGAAATCCTGGTGGAATTTAGGCCATCCGCTGTACTCATAATTAGTATTATATCCTGTTTAGCTATTCATGGTGCTGGATGGCCATTCTTACGTTTTCATACCTTCGAAAAAAGCAGATTCTTGACACAGTTCAAATCCAGGAGATGGGAGAGGACACTGATTTGGACTTGCACAAATATTAGATATGGAGTTCCAAAACAGATGCCTCACAGTGCCTGGATGCTAACAAAAATCCTGCTTCATGCTCTGCAATATCAATGTACATTTTACACTTTATTTTATTAAGTTTGTTCAGATGACTGTACCTGTGTACTTCCGTTCTTTTTACTTCATTCTAATGAAGTTTTTGTCTGGGAACTCTAGACTCAGTAAACAGCATTGCTAATATTGTTTCCACTACAGTCACACGGCCTGATCCTGTAAGCACACTGATGCACATGAGTAACTTTACTCACCTGACTAATTCAAATGACTTCAATAAAACTATTCACGTAAGTGTTTGTAGGATTATGTAGGAACATTTGACCTAGCATTACTATGTATATTTTTGTTCATGTATATATGTCGCATGAGGCATTAATACTCAGATGTTAAATTCAATAGCTACATTATAAAAAGCAAGGCTGACCTGTGAGTTGGAACTGAGTGCAAATTTGGCTAATGCACTGGCTCTGGAAAGATCAATCAGAAGCAGGAAAAATGGTAAAGCTTCACTGAAACAAGAGACACACAGAAGAACACATTAATGATCCAATAACATTAGGTTTAAAAAAAACAAACTTGTGCGCTATACACAATGGAAAAATCAAACTTTTTTTTGAAGCAGTGGTTAATCATGTTTATCAATTATAGATCTTTACACAATTTAGACCAGAATGAGCCACACTTTATATTAGAATTAAAAAATGATTTAACATATGCACAAGGATTTCAAGCCACTTATTTTTTAAAACCTGAAAATATGCAATACTTACTTCAAGCCTGTCAATTCTTTATCTAGGAAGTGAATCACCACTGTACTGAAAACAAAACTTGAGAAGATTGTGAAGAGGCCAGCAATACCTTAAAAAAAATTGTAAGAGTTGCATTTTTATATCATTCCAGACTAAAATACGAAGGCACTGAAACCCAAACATTTTAAAAACTAACTTTCTCCTTCTTCCAAAGAATCTTTTTCATATGATCTTTTTCAGCAATAAACAAGTATCTCTGACTCAAGTGTTTAACTGCTACACTATCCAAGAGGACTTTTCAATACTGTGCTCCAATTTAATCTCTGTTTGGGAGGGATGGGTTTAGTTCAGATTATATATTTTACTAAAGAGGCCAGAAATCCCACTTAAAACCAGTGGCTGAATATGATGAAGGGAGAGAACATATCCAACCCTATCATTTATGAATGATCATGGTAAAGTATTTATTTTTCTGTTATTAGCAAGTAAGCCCCAGGCAGCATGACAAATGCATGCTTATTGTACACATGTAAAAACACAGAATTAAAATTGTTAATGAAGATGTTTAGCTTTGCTTCAGCTTTTCAGATTGTATTTTCTTTGGATAAGATTTCACTGTTAATACTATGGGTTTGTCTTTTCAAAAAGATTTTTCGAGTCCTAGGATTTAGCCACGGACCACATTTTAATCTATTTTCTGATTTCCACTATTTCTCAGTCATTGAAATAATGTTTGAAGATAATTGTGAAATTGGAAGTTTAAATTCCTTCTGAATTAACACATAAGACAAAAGAGCTTTAAAATACAAATTTAAATTGTTAACCATCAGTTCCAGATTGAATTAAATATAGCTTGTTTTTAATTAACTAACTGCAGAGTTAAGAAATTACCAAGGGGATAAACGTATAAACAAAATCCAGTTTTAAAACTCTTATGGTTGTATGATGAGGGCAGAAAAGACAATGGGTGGGAGCTGGAGTTCAGTCTAAGGGAAAGGTATTTGCTTTTGGCTCGTTTCAGTACACACGAGTCTTTCTGGCCCTTTAATAAGAACATTTGAAAGAACATGCTCTTTGGAAAAATTCCTCCTTTTCTTTGCAAATTTCAATTCTTTCTTGTCAGTCTATGTGAAAATCACAAGCACGTGCAAAGTTCTGATGAACTGGGATTTAAATGTGAATACTCTTTTTTTTTTTTTTTAATTGTAAGATTCCCCAAAGAGAATCACAGTTTATGGCTATTCAAAAGTGTGATTAATGCTGCATTTTAACAAAATTAAAGATCCTGAGGAACCCAAGCCACAAATCTCCTGGTTACTCACTGGAAAAAGGGACTTAATGAGAAATCTGAGAAATGATCTTACAGAAGTGGTAATTATTTCAAGTTTTGTTAATACACACTTCAATAATTACATTTTTTTGAAACAACAGTTATATACTCACGCCTCACTTCTGTCTTTCCAAATCTGTGAGGCAGTCAACATTTTAATAAAGAATCTTTTCACTTTTAAGCAATATTGAAATGTTCATCTTGCTGCCTATTAGAGGGGCAGATTGATTCCACTATTATGTGACCATTTATGTTCTAACATTCATTAACACTGTTCTACAACTAAGAAACTAAGATAACAAATAATAAATACAAAATAAGATACTCTACCCAAAATATATTTTGATCCAAGCTGCCTTAGATTCTGAAACTGGAAGTATATATAAAGGATTGCTATACAGCGCGTGATTGTCAGGATTATGATGTCGCTGCTCAGAACGTCCTGTTTGAAATAAAGATGGCTTTAGTTGGCTCTTATATTAAAAACCAATGAAAGCTTAACAATTAAAAGTACCATAAACTTAAATTACTGAAGCTGTAAAAGTCTTAACACCAAGCGTTTCTAGTCCACCAAGTATCTTAAGATTAAGAGCTCAATTTAACAAAGATCTGCTGTGTCACACTGTCTACTAACTACTTATAGCTGTCCACATCAAAAATGGGGAAATTATGCAGACATTCCTTTCCATGGTGGCTAGTATGAGGAGAATTACTTCATTTTTAACATTTTAAGCCATTTCCCTCCATTTGCCCTTATTCTATGAGAAAAATCTGCATTTTAAGAGTAGTTTCAGGGTTAAGCAGTAGATTAACTATTTCAAAATACATGTAACTTCTTACTTCTTCTAGTTTTGGGCATTCATAATTCCAGCCACAGATCTTATCATTGCCAGTGAACATCTTCATGGACATCATACAGATGGTGATAGTCACAGTCCCCACAATGACTTCCCATGGATGAGAGGCTACAAAAAGGCCATGCATTCGAAAGAGTCTTGACAGCATTTTCAAGTTTGTTTTTCTACACCTAGAACATGCAACAAAAGAAAATTTAGTATAATTAAGTTCAAAAAATGGAAAAAGAATGAGCACTGTATAATTTCCTCCAAGCTACTACTTCTCATCAAGACTGTATGTTTTAAGACACTAAGGAATCTCACCATCTCCAAATATGTATTTGCTTCTCCTGTTCTGAAAACATCTTCTCATCTATGTTTCTCCAGATTCCTCAAAACCTGAAAAAAGTTATCTTCCTACCTCACCAGCAAGCAGTCCATTGCCTTGTTTTCTCAAAGAGATCTACTCAAAACCCCTGGATTTTTTCTTTTCCAATGTCACCTTTGTACTCTTCCATCCACTGAAACCCATTTACAAATTTTACTAACCTCTTACCTCTGGCCAGTTCTATTCTATCCTTGTTCTCTTTGACCTAGGGTGACCAGATAGCAAGTGTGAAAAATCAGGACAGGGTGGGGATAATAGGCACCTATATAAGACAAAGCTCCAAGTATCGGGACTGTCCCTATAAAATCAGGACATCTGGTCACCCTACTTTGATCTGACCTCTGCCGTTGTTACAGTCAACTCCTTCATCCTCCACATATTCTCCTCAATGGCTTTCAGTGACTTTGAACTCTCCAGGCGGTGCCTATATTTTAGGTTTTTGTGCTAGCAATGGTTGGAGTCAGTGTTAAAAACACTGGTGTTTGAGCTACACTACATCATCTAACCATGTGTAATAAATGCTACTGTGATCAAAGTGCAATCTGCCATTCCATGCTAGCACTGCCGCTAGTGGTACTGTAGCAGTGGGAGATTTTCACAAAAACCTCAGTGTAGATGAGGCCTCAAGTTCTTATCTCAATGACCTCTCTTTCAATATTTCTTTGGGGAGAATTGCTTCTTCATTTAGAATCTCAACAAGCATATTTGACTACTCTTCTATACTCTCCATTTGGTTGGCCTCATTCATTCCAAACAATCTCAACTACTGTATTATCTTTATACTCACCACTACTAAATCTACCTCTCTATCCTGACTTTTCACCCTCTCTCCATTTCTGCATCTCTATCAGCAGCTCAAATATTCCTTAGACACCTTAATGACACCTCAAATCTGAGGGTATCTTTCCTCCTCACCCTCCTCCTCTGGCTCACTTCTCTACCAATGTTGACAACATGCACCATCTTCCACAGCACCCAACTGAAGCCATTTTGACTTTTCCTTCTTTCCTCCTTTGTATTCAGGCCCTTACCAAATAGTGCACCTTCCCTCTCTATAAATCCCACTAAAAATCTATCCTATCTTTTAATTCTTCCTGTTAAAACCTTAACCATCTTCAACTCAGATACACTAATTCCCCCTCTAGCCTACCTGCCTCTCATCACACCCATTACTTCAAACCATCCAAACTGCTGCTGTGAAGGTTATTTTCCTCTCACATTACTCTGACTCTTATCTTCTCCACATCTCTCAATATCCACTACTAGCTTCCAAACCAAATTCAAGGCACTATTTCTTCATCTAAAAATATTCATCCCCTTCCACAACCAATGTTCTGCCCAAGCTTCTCCAATATTTTTTACCTCTTTCACAAACTTTTCAGAGCTGCCTTTCATCATCACATTATTCTTCTAACACGCCTAGTTAACATTCACCAAGAGGCCTCCCTATCCTCCAAACAACTCACCTATTCTGTAAATCCTTTAACTATGAAAACCACATCCCACCTTCTTTGCTGTTTATTACTTTTGGATTTTAAACTCTTCAGAGATGTTTACCCCGTTTAAGGCTACATAGTTAGAACCAGAATTTCACTGAACCTTAGGGTTGTTATTGTGACAAGTACTACTGGAGTTTGTGGGTTATTTTTCCATGACATGAAATCAATTAATTTTAAATGTCTAAGATGAATTTTTAAAAAGTATTTAATACATTAATCAGTACTTAGATTCTAAGATCACTAAGCCACGGAACATCTTTTCATTATGTGACTTTGAGGATTATGGATTGGGGCCTCTACGTATTTGCATAACACAAACGATTAAAAAACCCCACCCACATTAAAAGAAATTAGAAGCAGCAACTCTCCCCCTCCAGGGAAGTGATATGCCTTCTTCTCAACCCATATCTCCTCAGATACCAAAAATGCTGCAGTCACTCAACAGAGAGGCATAAACCAGCCTGCAAAAATGCTTAACTGCAGGCTGAAGAAGTGAGGGCCTCAGCAGCTGGCAGACTCTTCTTCTGTCCAAGTGTATCTCCTTAATCACAGGGCTGGGTTCTAGCACTAAAATATTTTTCTTCATCCTCCTGCATAGACGGAGGACTTTGCAGCATTTTTGTGTGAGTTAAGAATTGTTAATTATGTATGAGCTCTGCCTGTATTCATATATCCAAGAATTCTTTGAGGGGTTAGCAAACGTGGACAAGGAGCCTGTCCTTTCCTCTAACTTCTCTCTTCCATTTCCCTTCAACTTAGCCCACGCTGGCCTTTATAATCATTCAGGGTGTGATCCACAAAGGAATCTAGGCATTCCAATGCTGAGCATCATGGCACCTAATAGTCAGGTGCCTAGAAAATCACAGGAACATCACTGAGATCCAAAAAGCCACTCTAAGCACATAGGCTCCCTATACAATGAAAGCGGAGAGAAAGAGGTCTTAGAATACAATCCAAAAAAGCCCCAGACAAGGCAAAGAGACACCTAAGTTAGCCAATAGCCAGAGGGGTGCTACGCCCCAACCCTCTCTCACAGATAGGCTTCTCTCTACAGCCCAGACTTAGACACCTATCTCTTTTTAGCAATCTACCCACAGGCATATCTTTGCTGGAGTCAGGTGTGGTGTTTCTTGCAGGAATGAGTTAGGTGCCTGACTCACACCACGCAAAAGAGCCAGAGGAGGTAATGGTGCCTATCCTCACCTCCCACCTTCAGCATGTAGCATTTTGGCTAGTGGTTAAAGCATTTGCCGGTGATGCAGATTCAATTCCCCCTCTCTGCTAATGAGGGAGAAACAATCTGAACAAGTGTCTTCCCACCTCTCAGGAGAGTACTCTAACCACTGAGCTGTGAGCTTTCCAAGATGGAGCTCCTTCAGTCCCTCCTGTTGAAGCTGTTCAACTGTGGATAAATAATGAAAGAGTGCTTCGAGCAAGCCAGGGTCTCCCACCTCTGAGGAGGGTGCCCTAACCACCGGACTAGAGTCATTCTCTCTCTGGTGCAATTGTTTATATATTTATCCAAATGGAACAGCTTCGACAGGAATAAGGGAACCTACTGGATTGGGTATCCATCACTTGATGCTTGCAATCTGGCTAATTATGTTTCA
The DNA here is from genome assembly GCF_007399415.2 of Gopherus evgoodei. Lineage (NCBI taxonomy): Eukaryota > Metazoa > Chordata > Testudines > Testudinidae > Gopherus > Gopherus evgoodei. Next base: position 88,595,519 of record NC_044327.1, on the reverse strand, counting down.
GATTGCATTTTCTTGTTAAGAGTACTTCTTCCCAACCCCCAATTCCCTTCTAGGTTTTGGGGAGGCCACCACAGGATTTATTTGTTTGTAGTAGTTGACTTGCATTTTTAATATATGGCAAAGGCATCTAGAATCTCTTTCTTATTCTGCACAGGTGCTCTTTAATGTCTTCTATAACTTTAAATAATAATTGATACTTTATCTTTGTAGATTATTGCATTTGGTCACTACTTCATAGACTGATGAGTAGCAGAACTGTTCCCCATTATTTCAAGAAAATCAAGCTTCTGCAATAATCCATTAAATAAACTTCTAGTTCTGGAAAACTATAGGTATGAAACTAGTTTAAATCAAATAAATGTAATGATTCTGTAGAGACTATTAATGAGATTTGAGAAATTTGTAGAGATTTTTTGCAGTTCTGGTTTTCAGAAGGTAGGATTTAAAATCCTCTATTTGTTGGCTTAATTGTTTGTCACGAAGTCTTGATTGTGTTGAGAATAATAAAGTTGGCTATGGGTGAACACAGCAGGCAGGAAGGTGACAGAAATCTAAGGTTTCTATTTTTCAACACCATCTAAAAATGCAGTAGAAACCAAGAAAACTCAAACTTCAAATTTATAGTAAACATTAGTGTAGCTTATTTTTAAAATCATGTCTTGCTAATTTCAAGCCACAAATCAGTGTAAATATGCAAATTTCTTAAAGCAAATTAATAACGTAATTCAGTATCTTGACACCATCTAAAATGTCAATTATTTTTAAATGAAGACAAAACAAGTAGCATATTTTAATGAATGCTGCTGCATTCAGCCATGTTAGTGCTCCATCAGCTAACAATGCCATGACAAGATGCCTTTAGGTTAGGAACAGGAGCCCATCACTGGCTGATGCAATCACTTTTATGCAGAGTTGGCAATGAGGCACCTTGTATTTATCATCAATAATTAATTGTACAACAGTAGCAAATACTAGATATTTTGCATAATTTATTTTCCCAGTCAAATAAATAATTTCATTTTTTTTTCTTAACAGATTTTAGTGAGATCACTTACATTTGATAACACAAACACCTGTTTAGGCTGTGCTCTTAAGTGTCTGAAATAGCATCTGAAGTGAAATTTGTTTTGGAAAAACCTTCCATTAATGTCATTTTATTTGCTCAGAACAGTAGAAGTGCTTTAAAGTATTCATGGGGAATGAAGTTCAGGAATGTTGCTAGCCTTGATTACTTTGGAGAACAGAGGTGAAATCCTGTCTGTTAAAGTAAGTAAAAATTTTGCCATTGATTTCAGTGGTGCAAGGATTCCACCCCAGCAGCCTTAAGATCACAATATTCTGCAACATTTTTACTATTTAATAGAAAAATAATAGCATCAAATTATTCTGGCCACTTCAAACTTTGTTTGTTACCATTAAGATGTTCCTATGTTTATTTTTAATTTTTAATTACAAATACATCTTGCTTGTTATAAGGGAAACTATACAACTATTGCAAACATTTGATAGAATGGCATAATAAGCATATTGATTTATAATGTAGTATAGACACATGATCAGAAAGGTGGAAACTATGAGAAGATGAACAAAAGAAAAAATAGCAGTAAAAATGTAAGGAAATGTTCTGGCAGCAAGTAGAATAATGCATTAATGGTGAGGCATGTTTTCCTTTTACAAAAGCCGTGCTGACTCTTCCCCAGCAAAATTTTACAGTAGTTTCAACCAATTTGCCTGGTACTGAAGTTAGGCTTACCAGTTTGTGATTGCCAGGACTGCCTCTGGGACCTTTTTTTTAAAAAAATTGGAGTTACATTAGCTATCCTCCAGTCATCTGGTACAGAGGCTGATTTAAGTGATAGATACCATACCAGAGTTAGTATTTCTGCAATTTCATATTTGATTTCCTTCAGAACTCTTGTGTGAATACCATCTGATTCTGGTGACTTATTACTATTAATCAATTTGTTCCAAAACTTCCTCTATTGATACTTCAATCTGGGACAGTTCCTCAGATTTGACATTTAAAAATAATAGTTCATGTGGTAGGAATCTCCCCCCAGATCTTCTGAAGAAAAGATCGATGCAAAGAATTCATTTTGCTTCTCTGCAACAGCCTTTTCTTCCTTGAGTGCTCCTTTAGCACCTCAGTCAAGTCATCCCTGCCTGTTTGGCAAGCTTCCTGCTTCTGAAATACTTAAATTTGTTGTTCATTTTTGTGTCTTATGATAGTTGCTCTTCAAATTCTTTTTGGCCTGTTTAACTATACTTTTATACTTGGCTTGCCAAGAGTTTATGTTCCTTTCTATTTTTCTCAGTAGGATTTGACTTCTAATTTTCATAAGCTGCCTTTTTGCCTCTAACCATCTCTTTTACTTATTTACTCATGGTGGCATTTTTTGGTCCTCTATTTTTTTTTTTCCATTCTGGGGCCTCAATTAATTAATTAATTAATTAGAGCCTCTATTATGGTGTTTTCAATAAGTTTCCAAACAGCTGGCAGGCATTTCTCTCTTGTGACTTTTCCTTTTATTTTCCATTTAACTAGCCTTCTCATTTCTGTGTAGCTCCTCTTTTGAAAGTTAAACTCTACTGTAGTGTGTTTCTTTGGTATCCCCTCTCCCCCCTATAAATGTTAAATTTAATTACATTATGGTCACTATTACCGACTGGTTTAGCTACATTCACCTCTTTTTTAAGCGCCATCCTGGAGCCTGCATATAAGATGGACACGCTGTGTTTGATGGATTTCCACTCAGAAACGTCCTACCTTTCAGAAATGATGTAAACTGTACAGAAGCAACACCAACTAATTCTGCAGTAGGTTCATGCTCTTTCAAAAATGCAACTGAAGCCAACTGTCCCAAAGCATAAAAAGTGCTAGGCATTTGTTGTGGCATTCCAAGGATGTAATTTTCTATTAATTTCATTGTTCTGACATTCTGCAACATGATCTGATTATCTTTAAAACTATTATACATTGAGTAATCTCACAAGCCTCAGGGCATCTCTTGCTATTTGACCTGGAAGGAACTAATTTTATTATGAGAACACCTGTTGCACAACTCATTGAGTTACAGTGACAGTTTCCCAAGGAAATCCTGTCCAGGCCTTAGCTAAAAAGATAGTTGACACAGTATGGATGTCTTCAGCATGGGTCCCCACAGCCAGTTTAAAAAAAAAAAAAGTATCACCAAGTTTTAGGAGCAGCCCATCAGTTTTAAGTATGCAAAAATTCCTTGGAGCCAGCCAGACCCACTAAACAGGCACAATGCAGAGACATGTTAATTTGATGTGTTGGGAATTAATACAGATGCAGGGGTGGCGATTCCTCACAGTGCCACCACCTCAGTGTACAAAGCTGTTATTTACCTTACTGCAGAAACCTATAGCCGGGAAAGCTGGTGCCGCCCAGGGGCTCCACCTCAGCTCCGTGGGCGCTGCATTTCTGGATCCCATGATGCGCTCCCGTGAGAGGGTCCCTTGGGGTAAGCAATGGGAACCGGCCGGGGGCGGAGTCAAACAGGGGCTCGCTGTACAGACAGCAGGGGTGATGCCTGAATCCCCCTCGGCACAGGTGCGTATTGGCGACACGATTTCCCCATTTCTACACCCCCAACCCCCAAACGGCGTGAAGGTGCCTGGGTTCGGGAGCTGGCCCGAGCCCTCGCCCCACACTCAGGGGCCCGTGCGTCCGCGGCTCTTTATGGCCTCTCGCCCCTGCCCCGCAGCCCGGGACACCTCTCTCCGCCCGGCTGCTTAGAACGATCGCGCCCCAGGAGCTCTGGCTGTGACCTTCCCTGCGGCGCTGCCCAGGGCACGGCCGCACGCCACAGGGCGGAGCGGGCATGTCGGAGGAGCGAGCAGCGGCCAGCGACGTCCCTCCAGCAGTGGCCACAGGCGCTTCCCCCCATTGTCCAGACGCCCCAGACTCGCGGGGGGGAGGCACTAGCAAGGACAGGACCCACTCACCCCAGCCGCTCTTTCTGCACCTTTAAATCAGGCCGAGGCGGTCCCGGTCCCCCGGTGCGGAAGGGCCAGTGTCGTAAAAAGGCCAGTCCTCACCCCGCCTGATGGAAATTCTGACCCTTCTCTCCGGGCCCCACTCACCGCTGGACGTGCCTGATGGAGCTCGCGCTTGCAGTTGCTGCCCTCCTCTCGCCTCTCGCGCGCAGCGCCGCAGCAGACTGAGAAAGCCGCGCACGCAGCGACAAGGACAACCCCAACGCGCGACACCCAGGCCGCCGCCATCGCCCGATCGCACAACCAATGACGGGCGCCCGACACGACGCGTCACTCGCCCGTTGCCTTAGTAACCAGCCAGGGAAGCCGCACAGCGCGAGACGGATCAGGAGGGGAGAACGCGCCATCTCACCACGGGCCGACGGCCAATGGGCCGTTGTGCTACCCCTGAAGTACTTTCTCATTGGTCGGCAGACTGAGGTTTATTTGCATATGGACATCTAGTGAGCGACTGCGACTGGCTGTCCAGACCGGTAGAGCATCTACTGTGGTGCAGGGAGTCGGGGCTATGTGCTGCGGGGAGAGTGGGGCGCCTCACCCCTTCCTTCCCGCTTGGGTCCCGCTTCCCCCGGTCTGAATAACGGCCCCTGCGCGCACCTGCCCGGGCACCGCTGCCCCGTGCGAGGCTGAGCAGCGCCGCCCTGCTGGGAGCGTGGTGCTGCCCTGAGCCAGGCTTGGGCCCCGCCCGCGCGCGGCTCTGCCGGAGCGGTCTGGCCTGGCTCCTCACGGCGTGTAACGGGCTGTGAGGGCAAACTCCAGCAGGGCCCCTCAGGCCGCCCTTCCCGAGGTGACCTGCCCTGCCCATGGGGTTCTGCTTCGCGGGGTCCTGCCAGTCGCCTCGTGGTCCTGCGCCCCTCGAGCATCAGGCTTGGCCTGGCATAGCGGGTGTCTGCTGCACGAGCTAATGCCCGATTCCTTCCCTGAGCTGAGCGCTCTCCGCGCTGCTCTGCCCCAGGGGGCCAGTGCAGGCTATCTGCATCTTCTGCTGCCTCTGGCTTGCTCCAACTTTGCTTACCCCCTTTGAGACAGGAGCTTAAATGTTGCCGTTCTGGATGACCCCAGTGGTCCGTCCAATACAGTGTGCTGCCCCTGATAGCATCGGCTGCTGGATGATTAAGGGCAAGATGCAAGAAACTCCATAATGGACAATTATGGAACGCTCTCCCTAAATAAAAGGTTTTGTCTGGCCCTGGTAGTGTTTGGTGTATGCGTTGAAGTATATAATAAATGTTTTTTGAAAATCCTATCTGATATAACTGGATGTTCCCAATACTCATATAACTGTCTTACCTCTTTTTAGAATCACACTAAAATTATGCCCTCTATGATATCTTGTGGCACTCAATTGAACAGGTTAACTGTGTTGTATAAAAAGTATTTTATCAGTTTTACATTTGTTGGCTTTCATGATCTTGCACTAAGAGGGCAAACAGGAATGTCAGATAAACCTGAACTTTCCCATTCTTTTTCTTGTATACTTCTGTCATGTCTTTTTGGATTTGTCTCCTCCATGAATTAAACAGTCCTATTGTTTCCAGTCTCTTCTCAGACAGAAATCACCCATCTCTGAACCCCACTTCTGTTTTTCTTACATGTGTTTTGATATACAATGTTGCCTAAGGATGTCCATTGCTGCCTCATTCATTACAGCGTTGAAATTGTTGATAATTGTTTCTACATATTCCTCTAGAGCAAGCAGCAGTGCAAATTTTCCGCTGATCATTGCTTGGAGTTGCTCTGCAATGCTTCATTCTCTGAGTCAAACTTCTGGTGAACTTTGGCATGATTTTCCTTAGCTGCAGCTGAAAATTTAGCATCACAAGGTGATGATCACTTCCAATATCAGCACCAGAAAGCTCCTTGTTTTAGCTCTGTTAATCTCAGAACTAAATTGGTTTTGCACCATGATGTAGTCGATTTGGCTGTGACATAGACCATTAGGTGCATGCCATGTTGATCATCTAGATGCTTTATGTGCTCCTAATGTGTTTGCAAGAACCAGATTGTTATAGCTGGCAAACTCCAAAAGTCTCAATCCTCTCTCATTGGTTATCGCATTACGGAAAGGTCACAATAATCTTTCCAATCTGCCTGTGCTTTAGTACCCGCTTTAGCGTTCCAATCTCTTTGTACAATCAGGAGATCTTTCTTGTATACCTTATTGATGATGTCTTGGAGCTAATTGTAAAAATCTTCAATTTGCTCGTCATAGTCTGTTGTAGGGCTGTAGACTTGTACCACTGTGATATTAAATGGTACTGCCTTTAAATGGATGGAAATAAGCCTGCTGGACATTAGGCGGCATCCTAATACTGAATTCTTGATATTTTTATGCACAAGAAATCCTACACCATTGACATGTTTGTCCTCTCCATTGTAACAGAGTACATTGACTTCCTTTAGTACCTCTCCAAAGTTCTTCCGTCTGACCTCAGAGATTCCTGGGAGGTGTCATGTGTATTGTTCCATTTTGTACGTGAGTTCTTTGAACCTCCCTGTTTGTCTCAATGTCCTTACATTCCATGTGTCTATGGTGATGTTATGTCTTCCATGGATCCTCTTTGTTGGAGTTACACCAGTAGTATACTTGTCGCATCTGCCCTGGTGGGAGACGGCACCGTCATTATTAACCTGGGCTGCTATCAATCCGGTACGGAAATCGTTGACTTGCTCATATGGTTCATCTTTGGCAAATGTCTAACCTGGCAAAGCCCATCCATCTCTAGGCAGCCCCCTTTTAGTTGCCTCTTACAAGATGCAGGAGGAGCAGTGAGCCTGTTCTTTCCCCGGACCCACAGTGAAGAGATGGGAAACCGTAAAAAGACAAAACCATAGGTCACAAATGAAGTACTACAAATGTGTGACATTAGAAGAGAACTTAAGAGAGACAAGAACAGCACGGAGGGAGCTGATAAATCAGAGCAATTGGCAGAAAGATCAAGAAAGGAATGAAGATGGCCAAGGAGATATGGAATGAAAAACAATTTTCTAAAATTGAAGAGTGTATCAATAATAAAAATAGCAAACAAGCCTTCCAGGTTGTAAAAGATCTGACGAAGAAAAGATGGACCAAAGCTAACACAATTCAGGACAAAGAAAGGAACAGCCTTACATAAGAAAGGGACATCATCAATAGGTGGACAAACTACTGCTCTGGGTCTATTTAACCACCAGACAAATGAAGATCCTAGTGTCTTAGCACAGATTCAACAGAGAAGGATGACTTTCCAGTACTGCATGAAGAAGTGGACACAGCTGTGAAATCACTCAATAATGGAAAGGCTACAGGTATTGACAACATCTCAGCCAAACTTGTAGGGATATTAAAAAAAGGTTTATATTAAACATGGTTTATGTGAGAAATGATTTATTGATTTATTAATACTTTATAATTTAAGGTTTGTTAGAAATAAATTTGGGATGATTTATTGCTTTATTGTTAATTGATACTTTATAATTTAATGTTTATGTTAGAAGTAAATTTGTAACGATTTATTGTTAGAAATAGCTGTGTCTGTGTGAAGCCTGCTCAAAAGAGATACTTTGTCGCCTGTTCTTTAAGTGAAACTTTGTAGTCACTACTTTAATTTGTAACGGCCCCTGTAAACTGCTAAATTGGTTAATTGACTCAGTGCGCAAGCTGTCAATTGACCCTATGCCTCAGGCAAAACTGTGTAATCACTACGAATAGAGACCCCCACCTCTGTAAATTCATTTTTATCTAAAGACAGGGAGTGTCACACCCAAAAGATGAAGAGTGTATGTGAATGAGTGCCTAGTTTAAATGAATGAATGGTTAGGGAATTACCAGCCTGAAAAATGCAGTGTCCGTGGAAGAAGGTGTCAAGTGGAATTAACCAGGTGACCCCTGGAGGGCGAACTGGAATCCACCCCAAGCACCTAAGGGTATGTCTACATCTACAATTTTGCAGCGCTGGTTGTTACTAGTATAGCTGTATAGGGCCAGCGCTGCAGAGTGGCCACACTTACAGCAACCAGCGCTGCAAGTGGTGTTAGATGTGGCCACACTGCAGCGCTGTTGGGCGGCTTCAAGGGGGGTTCGGGGAACGCGAGAGCAAACCGCGGGGAAGCAGGTCTCCTTCCCCGGTTTGCTCCAGTGTTACCCGAACCCCCGTGCAAGCAGGTCTCCTTCCCCGCGGTTTGCTCTCGCCTTCCCCGAACCCCCTCCCCGCAAGCAGGTCTCCTTCCCCGCGGTTTGCTCTCGCCTTCCCCGAACCCCCTCCCCGCAAGCAGGTCTCCTTCCCCGCGGTGTGCTCTCGCTCCCCGAACCCCCGAGCAAGCAGGGCTCCTTCCCCGCGGTTTGCTCTCGCGTTCCCCGAACCCCCCTGCAAACCGCGGGGAAGGAGACCTGCTTGCGGGGAGGGGGTTCGGGGAAGGCGAGAGCAAACCGCGGGGAAGGAGACCTGCTTGCTCGGGGGTTCGGGGAACACTGGAGCAAACCGGGGAAGGAGACCTGCTGCCCCGCGGTTTGCTCTCGCGTTCCCCGAACCCCCCTGCAAACCGCGGAGAAGGAGACCCGCTTGGGGGGGGGATTCGGAGAACACCGGAGCAAACCGCGGGGAAGGAGACCTGCTTGATTACCAGAGAGGCTTCCTCAGGTACACATCTGCAGGGCATCACCAGCGCTGCAACTCCCTGTTTGCAGCGCTGGCAGTACTCCCGTTTTGTCTCAGGTGTAGAGGATCCAGCGCTGGTGATCCAGCGCTGGTAATCAAGTGTAGATACTTACCAGCGCTTTTCTTGACCTTTGTGGAATAAGCAGGTATCCCAGCATACCTGAGGATACCTCTCTGGTAATCAAGCAGGTCTCCTTCCCCGAGGTTTGCTCCGGTGTTCTCCGAATCCCCCTCCAAGCGGGTCTCCTTCCCCGCGGTTTGCAGGGGGGTTCGGGGAACGCGAGAGCAAACCGCGGGGAAGCAGGTCTCCATCCCCGCGGTTTGCTCTCTCGTTCCCCAAACCCCCGTGCAAGCAGGTCTCCATCCCCGCGGTGTGCTCTCGCCTTCCCCGAACCCCCTCCCCGCAAGCAGGTCTCCTTCCCCGCGGTGTGCTCTCGCGTTCCCCGAACCCCCGTGCAAGCAGGTCTCCTTCCCTGCGGTGTGCTCCAGTGTTCCCCGAACCCCCCTGCAAGCAGATCTCCTTCCCCGCGGTTTGCTCTCGCGTTCCCCGAACCCCCGTGCAAGCAGGTCTCCTTCCCCGCGGTTTGCTCTCGCGTTCCCCGAACCCCCGTGCAAGCAGGTCTCCTTCCCCGCGGTGTGCTCTCGCGTTCCCCGACCCCTCCTGCAAACCGCGGGGAAGGAGACCTGCTTGCACGGGGGTTCGGGAAACGCCAGAGCAAACCGCGGGGAAGGAGACCTGCTTGCACGGGGGTTCGGGAAACGCCAGAGCAAACCGCGGGGATGGAGACCTGCTTGCACGGGGGTTCGGGGAACGCCAGAGCAAACCGCGGGGAAGGAGACCTGCTTGCACGGGGGTTCGGGGAACGCGAGAGCAAACAGCGGGGAAGGAGATCTGCTTGCAGGGGGGTTCGGGGAACACTGGAGCACACCGCGGGGAAGGAGACCTGCTTGCACGGGGGTTCGGGGAACGCGAGAGCACACCGCGGGGAAGGAGACCTGCTTGCGGGGAGGGGGTTCGGGGAAGGCGAGAGCAAACCGCGGGGAAGGAGACCTGCTTGCAGGGAGGGGGTTCGGGGAAGGCGAGAGCAAACCGCGGGGAAGGAGACCTGCTTGCACGGGGGTTCGGGGAACACTGGAGCAAACCGGGGAAGGAGACCTGCTTCCCCGCGGTTTGCTCTCGCGTTCCCCGAACCCCCCTTGAAGCCGCCCAACAGCGCTGCAGTGTGGCCACATCTAACACCATTTGCAGCGCTGGTTGCTGTAAGTGTGGCCACTCTGCAGCGCTGGCCCTATACAGCTGTACTAATACAGCTGTAACAACCAGCGCTGCAAAATTGTAGATGTAGACATCAGGCGCAGACCTGAGTAAGCTTTCTCTTTGTTCCTTTTTCAGATCAAGCTTCTTTAGCAAGGTCTCTCTCTCATAGACTATTTGGTAACCTTCTGTTAAGAATTATGCTTAGAATACCTGTAGAACTGTGAAATAAGGAGTTAAGAGTAGTGCCTTCAAAGTGAAAGTGTTAGAAAGAGCTGTTGGGTAGTAAAATAAGGAAATAGAAATGGCTGAAAAAAACCTTTTTGCTGCTCGCTTGAGACAGGAGAAAACCAACAGGTTAGAGAGACGGGTAATAAAAAAGGGGAAATGCCCCGGGAAAGGGGGTGTTTTAAGGGTGAGAATCCCCTGATTGAAACTAGTCTGAGCTTTGAACAGTACTGCACAACCTTTAAGCCACGTGGTAGTGCAAAGGATGCAGCTGCTGCATGGGCATTACTTTTTGCATGTCTGGACATGGTTGAAATGGTAAAGAGAGGGCAGGAATTGGAGCTTGAGAAAAAGCATTTACAACAGCGTTTAAATAAATATGAGACAGACGGATGTGAATTGATAGCAGAAAAGCTCAGAATGGTGACTGTACTCAGAGATATACAAGAGGAGAGAGACAAGGCAAGCAGGAATGCAGAACAGTGTAGAAAAGAGTTAACACACACAAAAGTTCTGTTAGAAGAAGCAAGAGCAGCAACTTGCTTCTTGGCAGAAGAGAACAGTGCAGCAAAGGCAGCAGCAGACCATCAGGAGTGTGAGGCAAAGATTAGTAAATTGTGTGCCCAACTTTTAGTGCCCATAAGGGGGTGGTAGCAGCTGTAAGGCTGAGAGACGATTGTGATTTGGAGCCCCCTGGGAAAATAAAGATACCCCCTGATGCTGTCCCTCAAAACCTGTTTAACCCCAATTGGCCACACAGGCATAATGTTGCCCATGTTTCCACAAGGGAGGTTAAACACATAGTTGCAGGAGCTGATCTTCCCACAACAGAGCTGGTCACGGATGTAGTAAGGTGGTCTCCTAGTCAAGCCAAGGCTATTGCTGAGATACTGGGGCCACTGAACCATGACAGAGCCGTTGCATGGCTGGCCCGTGTTGGGCAAATGTACCCCTCTGCTGATGGCATGGACTTAACCCAATTGGCTCAGTTATGCGCCTCTTCTTGTGATGCAGATGCTTTAGACATAGGCATAGGTCCTTGGGAGCGGACTGCCACTGGACCCCAGGAATGGATGATAAGTGCTCTTAAAATATTACTGCCTGCTTCTTCCCTTAAGAAACTGTATATAACGGAAAGCAGAAACCAGGAGAGGCCCCGGAAGCTTACCTAATTAAAAAAAAAATGCTGGCAGCTCTCTCTGATTCATTACCCCGGACAGAAGAAAATGGGATCATCACTTTCCAGTATCAGGGATATGAATTAGTACAGAGCACTTATGCAGGACTAAATTCTCAGACAAAAATGACCATGGGGACTGTAGATTTAGAACACCTAACCTGGAGTGAACTAGTGACAAAAATCAAACAGGCGGGAGATTTGCTGCGAGAAACTAGGGTCTTGAAAAGACAAGTCAGCAAAAAAACTACCTCAGAGTCCGTGCAGGCTATCACATTTACAAATAATGGTCCTCACTCTGCCAGGCACCCTCCTAATCTTAATTCCCCTACCTCCCACAACCCTGGGCAGCGCGGACCCAAGGAGACCCTTAGGAACATGATTTGGAAGGAGCTGGTGAATTTAGGAGAGGATATGGGAAAATATGATCGCCAGGCCCTCAGCATCCTGATTAATGCTTTGTCTCAGGTCATGCAGAGAACGCAGTTAATGCAGGGAGCTCCCCCACAACCCCCTGCCCCGGTGCAGAGTGCTTCCCCCACGCCCACTCCCTGTCAAAGCCAGATCCCTACCCCCGTTTCTGAGTGGAGGCTCTGGGAGTCTGACGATCAGTAGGGGTGCCCGGTTCCCCATGGGCCTCCCCAGCTGATTGCAAGACGTCAATGCGACGTATGGAGGAGACCCACTGTGAGGGCTACAGTGGGGAACCCAGGGATGTTAGCCCAATTGCTAATGGATAGGATCTCCAAAGGGAGACCCACCACTAGGCAGGTTCAGTTCAACGGGTATGAGGAAGAAACTGTCTCCCATGATTTGTCTCTTGGGAGTGGCGATTTGCCTGTTAAGAAAGCCATCCCAATCTCCCAGTGTTTGTCTGTGAAAAGCCATGTGGTCTGTGACAAGGGGGAGAGAAGTTCAAACTGTTTGTTCAGTCAGAAAAGCAGTTTCACTGCTGGTGGAGAAAATGTCTCCAGTGTGCTGTCTGTGAAACAGGCAGAAAATACCTCTGAGTTTATGCTGACTGAGGATTTGTCAGTTGTGCCAGTTGTGGTTCTGGACTCAACTGAAACCCAGGAAGAAAGTGTTCCTAAGCCTGTGTCCGTTGGGGGTAATGATTTGCCCATGGAGGGAGCTACCCTAATCTCCAAAAGTTTGGGAACAAAGGGGAGGAAATTCCAAACCTTGTGAATGTTGAGAATGGCAGTTTATCTGTTGGGGGAGAGTTTGTCTCCAATCTTCTGTCTGAAAAGCAGACAAAATGTGCCAATCAGCTGATGCTGATTGAGAATATGTCAGTTGTCTCAGAAGTCGTTTGGGACTCAACTGAAACCCAGAAGATGTTTCAGAGAAACTCCTAGCTGAAAAGGGAAAGGACAAAATTTCTGGGGAGAATGAATTGTTGCCTAAAAGTGCTCCTGAAGAAGTAAAACCTCATGCTAACTTTTGCAAGCAGTTTGCTGCAGCTGAAGGTTGTGGAAGTGAGCTGATTGAGTTAGCTGAGAATGAATCATTGCCTGTAGCAAGGAACAGTGTAGGTGCTGAGGAATTTGGTTCAGTTTCTAGCTGCCAAAGTTTCTCAACTGTGTATGAATCCACTGACTTTGTTTTAGAAAAATCCAGGGTGGAAGCCATCCCTACTAAAAACAACACTGCCTCTGTCACTGCTAAGCAGCTCTTTACACACACCTGGGATGGCTATAGCTCTACTGTGAATTGGGCCAGCCCCAGTGTTTGTCAGATAAAAATCCTGAACGGGAAAAATGGAAAACCCTGGCAGAAATGTTTTCATTCTTCACAGCTCAAAGAATGGAAGGATAAACCACCTGACCCTCAAGACTGTCTTCTCCATCCTGTTGGCCACCCTTCTTGGCCAGCAAGAAGGAATGGCTTTGAGCTGTTGGAAAATACGCATCGAGTGGGCTGGTCAGTGCTTACCCCGATGTTGAGACAGGAAAAGGCCAAAAAAGTCCTGAACTTATGGCCACCCTCACGTAGGTCACTGCTTCATGTTCACCCTGTAATATTAGTCCCAGTCTTTCCCAGTATATACGGGGGGAGTGTGGGAAGTTTTTCTCTCTTCTCTGCCCCCTCACAGGTCCCGTACCCGAGCCATGACATCCCACCATTGCACCAGCACCCTACTGTGCATAAATATCTGGAGTCTGATGCTGTCCAGACTCTATGCTGTACCTGTGATCCCCCTGAACCTTCGGAGGTGCCTGCCAGCTGGAGCCCAGGAAGTAAAATTGCTTTGCCACATGCATGTATTTTATGGGATTGGGAGCAACCCACTGGCCCTGCAGCGTCACTCTGCACTGTTGCCAACTCCTTGGGTTGCCCCTGGGAAAGCTCTGCCAACTGCAAACAGAGTGCCACCGGAAAGTCATTCAAATTTTGTTATAAAACTAAGACTACCCCAGACTCCATCCAGTTCTTCTGTAAGCCATTATGGTCTCAAATGGGACGTACACCATCAAACACACCCAGTGACAGTCTTCTGGGTGGCGGAAGATGCCAGGTAGCCCTGGTTTCCTCCACTGTTTGGGGAACAACCATGACCCTATGTGTCATCATTGTCATTGGAACTCAGACACCTCTATTACCCAGAAAGGAACTGCAGCTGTCTCTGATTACGCCAGCAGGGGAGACTTTCACACGATTGCTCATAAACTGTGGAAACCGCTGAACTGGACTTTTGCTGGACATGACTTGATTCAGCAAGGTCACCCAGACGGGGAATTACATTAAAGGGCACACATTGTGATAAGCTCATGCCAGCAATTTGTTTTAAATTCATATTGCACCTGCATGTGCTCCCTTGATTGGAACTAGCCATAAGGGCTGGGATGAGTGGGTAACCGGGAAATAGGTCTCACTGTTCCTTCAATGTTGTCCAGGAAGAGGGGTCTGTTATTGTTGGTAAAGCATGTTTGTGTGTAAAAACAAGATGCAATATTGTATTAATTGATGGACATTGGATCCAACCCATGGTGCCTTACGTTAATAGCTGTTTCTGTAATGTAACCACCATTGTTAGTTGTGATATTAAGTTTACTGTGCCTCTATGGACTGTACAACATTTAAATGCTGATCCTGAGCTCTACAAGGAGGTTTCCCTCATTTCACTGGGAATGGGTCTCATTCCCATTAAGGTAAAAACACAGGCCATCACTCTTGGTGGGACACTTTGCTTGAGTGGAGCCCCAGTGCAACAGGTCTTTTAAATATCTTGCTTCACCCCATTGTGGTGATCATTGGCTTCCAAATTATACTAGCAATTGGTCTGGTTCTGCTGGTTTGTTGGATACAACGACTGATGTGGCAGCTGCAATGGATGGAAGATCAGACCCAGTACCACGGAGGAAGGATGTGATGGGGATACTTGCTCAGCGCAAGCACCCCATCAACGGGGGGACTTGATACCAGACACCTGTGTGTTCTTGGGGAACCAGGGTGCAGTATCCAGCCTGACTCATGAAAGACTCTCCCTCCCACCCCCAAGCCTCTGTTTAAACCAAAACCCATCAGAGAAAATAATGTGCAGAGAGCAGTGAAGGGCATTGGAAGACACACCTAGACCCCTCCTGACAAGGGTGACAAGACTAAGACATCTAAGACATTTGCATTAGCATACAGAATGGAGAACAGAGACGACTCCCCTAGCCTCATCTGCATGAAAGATGGGACAGGAAGACATCTCAATTTGCATACAGAATGGAGAACCAAGAACCACACTAAATTCTGGGACTAGAAAAAGCAGAGAAGTACTGCATCATGGGAATCTCTGCTCCAGATGCTAATGAACCTAGGTCTGCACACACCAAGCTCAGCAATTATCAGACCAATTCTAGTAATGAATCCTTAATTGATATCCAAATAGTAAAGCCGCCTAGTTGCATTGTGAGCTCCCTGGAAGAAAACACCACTTATAGCCAAGAGTGATCAGCTCCTTTTGTCTAGGCTAAAGAAAACCCTTGAGTTGTCAGCTTTACCTATAAACAAATCTATTGTTCTTCCATGAACAATTGAATTTTCTCTACAAAAATCCCTACTCACCCTCCAGTCAGTGTTCTGATGCTCAGATCCAAACTCTGCATCAGTTCCACTAGGACTACATACTCTCCTGACTGATCGTTCTGGGGACTCTGCCTGCCTCCTGCCCTCAGGACCCTCAGCTACCAGCATCATCTGGGAACCCCGACCAGTCCAGGCTTCAGGGAGTGGTGAGATCCCCTTCTATCTCTCCTTTCATTTTTCCTTTCTACCTTAAGTATTAACTTTTAATAATGTATGTTATGTTGGTTTAGCCCTCCTTGTGTAATTATCACCAGTATTCAATAAATAACTTGTATGATTAAGCTGGTTGCTTCTCTCTCTCTGGCTGAACCTTACTCTTTTGTGTTTTTAGCTTCCCCCATTCACTCTGCAGCAACACTTCTTTTACCTAAGCTAAAGATCCCTGCAGTGCCCAAAATACTGTGGGGTTTGCTCATCAAGTAGGTTACTGCCAGTACAATTGTGTTGTGAAGGTGGGGACAGGGATGTGCTGAATCTGGGACACATAAGGGTAACAGCTTGAAAGTGCTGCTTGACCCAGTCCATGGAGCCCAGGGGCATATAAGGAGAGTCAGCTTGAAATTGCTGCTTCATCCAGCCCAGTGAGTCCAGGGACATATTAGGGGTCAGCTTGAAAGTGCTGATTGACCCGGTCCGCTCAGACTTGCTCTGTTAATGTATGTGTGGGTGGGTGTGTGCTCATCTGGTTTTGGAGCTGGAGAAACCCAGCCCTAGGGAACCTAGGTCCTGCAGGATAGCTCCATTGGGAGGGGACTTGCAGAAAGGGAGAAGTAGAGCTCCATATGAACACACAAGTGACACAAGCAGTACATTAATAGAATTATAGAATCCCCTTCCCCAGAAAAGTAACCCGAATAAATGAGCATTCCCCAAAGTAATGGGCAAATCTAGTAACACATTTGTTAACCTTTAACAGAGCAGCTAATAGTAATTTCACTTCATACTTAAGTTCTTTCAGAACACTTGGGTCCATTACTGGTACTCTTTAACTTATCTTATCTTTTCACACCTCAATTTCTGACAGCATTTCATCTTTATTATCTGAAAAGGATGGGGATAGGATTCTTATGTCCTCAGTATCTTTAGCCAAGGAATCATTTAGCTTCCTTATCTTCATCACTTCTTCCCTTTACTTCTTGGTAGTCAGAAACAGACACACACTGCCCCTGTTACTGTCAGGTGCTTTTCTGTTTCTGATATATTTAAAGAGTTTCTTATTGTGTGTTTTTATGTCTTCAGCTATTTGCTTTTCAAATTGTCTCCTAGCCCTCTAATTGCTATTTTATAGTTACCTGCCACAGTTTATGATCCTTTCTGTTAGTTTCAGCAGGGCTGACTTTCCATTTTTTGAGGATACCTGTTTGTTTTGAATAACCTCTTAAATCTTGCCACCCCAGTTTGTTTTCTATTTCGTTTTTTCCTCATGCCTTCAGTGTCTCTGTTATAGTCTATGTAGGCAGCTTCCATGTAGAATCTAAGGATTTTAGTTCCCTTACTTTTGACTTTAGGGTCTTTTGGACCAGTGTTCTAATTTTTTTCAAATCTCCTTTTTAAAGTTTAGTGTGTCTGAACTAATTTTCGTTACTTTTCTTCTGCCAAGGTGGGTGAACTTAATTATATTATGGTCTCTGCTACTTAGTGGTTCAGCTGTAATTACTTTTTGAACCAGTTCCTGTATACACCATTGGGGCAGAGAGTAAGATGCCTTGGATTCTACTTCCAACAATATGCTGATGACACTTAACTATATATC
The DNA here is from genome assembly GCF_007399415.2 of Gopherus evgoodei. Lineage (NCBI taxonomy): Eukaryota > Metazoa > Chordata > Testudines > Testudinidae > Gopherus > Gopherus evgoodei. The sequence continues at coordinate 88,578,372 of NC_044327.1, read as the reverse complement.
TCATTCTGAACTGATGCAGTAGTAACCCATTATTGAATGTGTGTTTCAAGTCCCCCTTTGTGTCAGTCTCCAGGGTATTTAAGTTATTATAACCACAGCTGCAGAGCTGTGGCTCTTTGGCTTAAGCAGTGGCAACTCATGCAGTTAGCCCTGGACTTGACTTATGCAGTGGCCACACTTTCATTATTTCCTGACGGAGGACCAAATAATGGCCAGTGGGGAATGGTCTGTTCAATGGAGGGCATGGGAGGTTTGGACTGCCTAGAAATGTGAAGGACCATCTGGTAAGTCTCCTTTACAAAAAGTTCTTCTACATAATTCTATCTCAATGTGGTAAAATTTGGGCCAACGTAAAGTGAACCTAGATTCAGGAGCAGGAGCATCCCTCCAATGCAGATGTGCTTTAACCTCTCCTCCCCTTGTTACCCACAGAAGAGGCTGGACCAGTGCTTCTGAAGCGCTGTAACCATATACCAAAGAAGGGCCTAGCAGTGGACTTACTTTTTAACACTTCTTTAAATTCCGAAATGCTGCTACCATTGAGGGAGGAAGTACACTGTTATTATATATACACCTCCCAATTCCTAATATCCTCCGCTGACTCTGTGTTCACAGACATTCGTAAACTAGTATTAACAATGCCTACTTGGCACCAATGCAGCAGTTCCTGAGCTGGGCCACTCACAAGCAGCCTGACAGCATGCAGCATGTCTATGTATAGCTGCAGCCCGGGTCTAGCAGCTTTGACCCCAGCAGCCTATCAGCAACCCATTAGTCACATTGTGACTTCCACCAGCCTTGGTTACTGCTTTGCGGGGTAACCTCTCTCAAACACTCCCAGTCCTGAATTTTCTCAACACATGTATTCTGCACTGTCCAGTCTTCTCCTGGACTGTTCATATATTAAGACCTGTTGCCTTGTAAGGAACAGTTTGTTACTTTAACTGGAGTTATTAAGCAGTTCAGTTTAAACACAATACTGAAACGTTTTATTTTAAAGGTAAAAAAGTTTATTAACAAAAGAAGACAGAATTTTAAGCAAATTCTGTAAGAGCCAAGGTTAGAAGTTGTCACAAGCAAATACAAGTGAAAACAAGCATCTGAAACTTAACCTAGCGAGTTTTGGTTCAAAGCTTTGTTTAAGATGGCCTTTATCACCCACAGTCTTCCAGCAAGATGGTTACTGACGCTTTTCTTGGTCAGGATCTCTCTCAGAGGCCCTAAGGTGCTGGTGCCTTTGTTGCCTTAGGTGAAAGAGAGAGAACTTGGGGTACTCTGCCCCTTTCTTTTATAATCCAGTAAACCACTGAAGGGGATTCTTCTGAGGATTACCCTTTAGAGTAAAGGTCATTCAAGCAATGAAGATGGTGACATGGAGTCTGTTGGTGAAGGAGGCCCCATGATCTTTCTTGCCCCATATGTGCTTGCTGAATTGCATATTGTTCTGTTTTCTGACATCTTCCCCTGCTGTCTCGGGAACCCTGTTTACTACTACTAAACAGGCCTTTGTTTAGAATAGGCAGAGCTGTAATGCTTTTGAACATGTGCCAATAACATTATACAGGGGGATTTCATAACTTTACATATTATATTGCTACATACATTTCACCATTATATTATTGGCTAGTGAGTTATTCATTTTCAAATTATTCTACCGAAGGCATATTTTGTACAAACATGATTGAAATAGTTTGTAGGGTGTGTGTACAGGGATGCTTAGTGTCACAAAGTGTTTCAATGCTCAGTGTTGCAATGCAATGCCCAACTCCCTGCCTCCCAGTGGAATTCACAGCCCTCAGTTAAGTGCCCAGGCTCACCATGCATTGTGTGGGGAGAGTTAGTCTTTTAAGAAAGACTCACAGAAGACAGCAGGCTGTCTAGGGAACTGCCTAATATAGCCAGGAGGAGAGAAATGCAGAGGAAAGGGGAAGGGCTTGGGGGACAGATCCACAAAAGGGAATTTGGTGCCTAACTGATAGACCTCAAAGAATCCTGTGGCATCTTATAGACTAACAGACGTTTTGGAGCATGAGCTTTCGTGGGTGAATACCCACTTCCTCAGATAATGTCTGTTAGTCTATCAGGTGCCACAGGATTCTTTGCTGCTTTTACAGATCCAGACTAACACTGCTACCCCTCTGATACTTGATAGACCTCAGTGAAGCACTTCCCATCAATTAGAATTCTCAGCCAGTAAAAACAAGCCCAGTGTTTCCTGCCACTTTCAGCAGTTCCTTTAATGCCCTGTCCCTCAAAGTCTGTGATTTGTAGTTCTTGTCAGCTTCATATGCCTCAGGCTGTTGTATTAATTTAGATGGAATAAATGGGCCCAAAGAGTCAAAAGTGTTAACATGACCCTGTCACATCCAACATTAAACAGTCTTATACCAGGTTTGGGGTTTAGTATGCAATGAGCTCAGCCTGCTTATTACCATGTATCAGAGGGGTAGCCGTGTTAGTCTGGATCTGTAAAAGCAGCAAAGAATCCTGTGGCACCTTACAGACTAACAGACGCTTTGGGGCATGAGCTTTCGTGGGTGAATACCCACTTCCTCAGATGCATGTAGTGGAAATTTCCAGGGGCAGGTATATATATGCTAGCAAGCAAGCTAGAGATAACGAGGTCCGTTCAATCAGGGAGGATGAGGCCCTGTTCTAGCAGTTGAGGTGTGAAAACCAAGAGAGGAGAAACTGGTTCTGTGGTTGGCAAGCCATTCACAGTCTTTGTTCAATCCTGAGCTGATGGTTCAAATTTGCAGATGAACTGAAGAGTTTCTTAGTGTATTCCTCAGTGGGATCTGAGGGAAGTGGCCTGTAGAATTTGGTATTGGAGAGTTGTCTGGCGGCCTCCTTTTGGTAGTCAGACCTGTTCATGATGACAACGGCACCTCCTTTATCAGCCTCTTTGATGATAATGTCAGGGTGGTTTCTGAGGCTGTGGATGGCATTACGTTCTGCATGACTTAGGTTGTGAGGCAAGCGATGTTGTTGTTCCACGATTTCTTCTGCCTGTGCACGCCGGCGGAGTTCTTCTTCTTGTGCTGTTGGTGGGAGGGAACCTGTGTATCAGTGCACTGTTCAGTGTTGTCCTGGAAGTATTCTTTGAGTCGGAGATGGCGAAAGTAGGCTTCCAGATCGCCACAGAACTGTATCATGTTGGTGGGGGTGGCAGGGCAGAAAGAGAGTCCCCGAGATAGGACAGACTTTTCTTCTGGGCTTAGTGTGTAGTTGGATAGATTGACAATATTGCTGGGTGGGTTAGGGGTACCAGGGTTGTGGCCCCATGTGGCAGGTAGGAGTTTAGACAGCTTACAGTCCTTTTTCCTTTGTAGAGAGGTGAAGTGAGTAATGTAGATCTCCTGTCTTATTCTAGTGAAGTCCGTTTGTATAGAAGTTTGGTTATTAATGAGAGTCTCCAGGTTGGAGAGCTCTTTTTTGATGTTTTGATGGCATAATCTTTCACTGTGGTCTGTGTAGTACGTAGATAGCAGTGGATTTTTTACCTTTAGCTTTCTCAGGGACTATCTTTCTGCCCTGCCACCCCCACCAACATGATACAGTTCTACATGCATCTGAGGAAGTGGGTATTCACCCATGAAAGCTCATGCCCCAAAACGTCTGTTAGTCTATAAGGTGCCACAGGATTCTTTGCTGCTTTTACAGATCCAGACTAACACGGCTACCCCTATGATACTTGACACCATGCAAGGCACTGCATTTGGCCGTATGGAGTGGATATCCATCAACCTCATGAAGAAACTTGCACAAATACAGACAGATATCATCTTCCTTTCCAAATGCAAACGGATGGACATCATACCAAATGGACTAAAGGTAAAAATCCACTGCTATCTACATACTACACAGACCACAGTGAGAGATTATGCCATACTCTATCAAAAAAACTGAGGAACCACCTGATCAGCATCCTATACAGCAAACAGGAAAACATCAAAAAAGAGCTCTCCAACATGAAGACTCTCATTAATAACCAAACTTCTATACAAACGGACTTCACTAGAATAAGACAGGAGATCTACATTACTCACTTCACCTCTCTACAAAGGAAAAAGGACTGTAAGCTGTCTAAACTCCTACCTGCCACATGGGGCCACAACCCTGGTACTCCTAACCCACCCAGCAATATCGTCAATCTATCCAACTATACACTAAGCCCAGAAGAAAAGTCTGTCCTATCTCGGGGACTCTCTTTCTGCCCTGCCACCCCCACCAACATGATACAGTTCTGTGGCGATCTGGAAGCCTACTTTCGCCGTCTCCGACTCAAAGAATACTTCCAGGACAACACTGAACAGTGCACTGATACACAGGTGCCCTCCCACCAACAGCACAAGAAGAAGAACTCCGCCGGCGTGCACAGGCAGAAGAAATCGTGGAACAACAACATCGCTTGCCTCACAACCTAAGTCGTGCAGAACGCAATGCCATCCACCCTGACATTATCATCAGAGAGGCTGATAAAGGAGGTGCCGTTGTCATCATGAACAGGTCTGACTACCAAAAGGAGGCCGCCAGACAACTCTCCAATACCAAATTCTACAGGCCACTTCCCTCAGATCTCACTGAGGAATACACTAAGAAACTCTTCAGTTCATCTGTAAATTTGACACCATCAGCTCAGGATTGAACAAAGACTGTGAATGGCTTGCCAACTACAGAACCAGTTTCTCCTCTCTTGGTTTTCACACCTCAACTGCTAGAACAGGGCCTCATCCTCCCTGATTGAACGGACCTCGTTATCTCTAGCTTGCTTGCTAGCATATATATATACCTGCCCCTGGAAATTTCCACTACATGCATCTGAGGAAGTGGGTATTCACCCACGAAAACTCATGCCCCAAAATGTCTGTTAGTCTATAAGGTGCCACAGGATTCTTTGCTGCTTATTACCATGGTGAACACACCATTAAAAATCTTTTTCACCTTTTATTAAAGATACAGTTAAGCATTTGAAATAAAGAATATTAAGTAAGGCTTTCATTTTACCAATATCTCTTGTTCCTGTTCCCTCTAGTTGGAGAAAGTCTAGAAGGAAAAAAACCCTTGTTTGACAGTCTCTTTGATGGTGATCACTATCCTTTTTGGGGAACAGAGAAAAAGTTAGTTGGGATCGGATGGAGCTGTTGTTAAAGTCTGATTCTGTTTATCAGGATGGCAAAGGCTCAGTGGTGTCATGGTGGATCCAAGAAGATGATGGGGGTGGCAGCCAGGATGGTAAATCTCATTCCTTTCCTGTTCGCCTGTCTTTCAGTCAGAAATTGTTGGGAGATAGCTGCTTCTTTGTTATTTCCCCTCAAGAGGGAGACAGCTGCTTCTTTGTTATTTCCCCTCAAGAGTCTTTTCTTTTAAGGATCTCCAAAGGGAGTGATGAGCATAATAGCCTGTCCCCTCACTATATTGTTTGCCAGTTAGACCTAATTTCTGACACATCAATTTTGATTCATTGATGTACTGTAGCACACACTTCATATTAATCAGGCCTGATCTTAACATAGTCCTTGAATTATATTAGTAGGCCTGTTTGGACTAATTCAGTCTCTCTCTCTCCTTCCCCCCCTCCTCACCTTTTCCCATCAGTGTTTGTTTTTTATGAGTCGTGACATTTTTATGAACTTTCACTCACTCCTTACAGTTAAGCTCACAATTAGGGTAAATTTGTTGATTGGATGATCACAACAAGGCTCCATTGAGGACTACAATTCCCAGAAGGCATTGCACCATCCTCTGCTTGCTTCTGCTTGTGATTCAGTGCCTCAGGAGTGGGAGGAGCTGCCTGAAGGGCCGGAGGAGGGCTGCCTGGAGGAGCTGTGCCTAGGAGGCAGAGGACTGGAGAAGGAGCCATGAAGAAGGGAGGTGACATTTTTGACAGTGACAGTGATGAGACAGTAGTGGAGGGCTCAGTAATTGAGAGTGACCTAGACGAAGAGGAGCTGCACATGAAGAGGTGATAAATACATATGTATAGGAGCAAGTGTGACTTAAAAAATGAGTGTTGATACATTTCTGGGACATATGTGGTGAGTTGAATGCTGCATTTGTTCCATGTAGGACTATCATCTTTGAAAACAAAAAGCACAAAGAACAATCCTATGAGACTGGAATCTCCCTAATATAAACCTGACTAAAATGGTTCTGGAATAGCCTTCCTAGATTCTTTAGTAAATAACTATTTTAAGACTTTCGGTGACAGGTAAAAGTGTGAGGAGAAAAAATCTCCATAGGGTATTCTGGAACCATTATATGGAATAGTAGTTTACTCTAGAAATAGGTCCATTTATTTTTATGGGACTAACTGAGAAACAGTGTATTACTCAATGGGATAAAGGTATCAGAATCCATCCCAAAGAAAATAAAATCAATGATAAAAGCACTGATATAATACTGCAAATGCACACATTTATTTTGTTTTTTAATTTCTGAACTCTCTTGATGTTCTCATTCAAACTGATACTTTGGTTACTGAGAAATTAAACCAGTAGAACAACATTGCCCTTACTGTGTATCTCCTAAGAAATGTTGACTAAAAATGTTTGGAAATTTGTAAAAACAGAGATGTATTCATGACTCATATCCTTCTATGCCAATTTGCTGCTTGATGCAGATTTTTACAGGCCCGTTCTAAACTTTTGAAAAATAGTGTTTATCTTAAAAATGCTCTCACAAAATTACAGTGGTATTTAATAAGTTATAATATAGGGAAGGAATGGAGTTAGTTTTTTTTAATTTTTTTTAAAGGTTATCTTTTGTTAATAAAGAAGTATCTTTAACAACTGAAACCATCTTTTCTGCCGAAATAAGAAGAGTAAATGGAGGTAAGAAATTGTTCTTTTTTCAGTAGACAATATATGTTGTTTTTCCTGAGACCTTTATTTCTTTGACTCTTTTTCTTAATTTTTAGGCTAAACAGATTTGTACAGTATTTTTAAGCAGAATAATTTTGCATCTCTAATAAAATCTGAATAACAGTTAGTTAATCTTTCAGGCCAAATTTTCAATATATTTTAAATATATACATTTAAAACATACATTTGTTAGTGCTTATTTTCCTTCATTCTGCCAGTATGTTGTTACTAAGGTTAAGGGTACCTAGTTTAAGAAGAGCAGGGGTATGAATTTATTTTTTGTTAACTCTAAAGGCTTTCTACGATAGCTCCTCAAAGTAAGGGACATAAACAAGTATTTGACGGTGTGGCATAAAATTTTCACTGAGACCTGTCTGGGTTGCCTTTCATAATTCAGCCTCACTTACTCACTTTTAAGTAACGTGGTGATCCCATATGCATGTCAGTAAAAACTTGACTGGCAAAGCAGAATTCTACTGCCTACCTTGCAAGTGTTTGAGCTGTTCCGAACATAAAATACTAGTGTGCAGAACTCTATTCTAGCTTCTTATTTGTTTCTGGGTCCAATTCATGGTATTTTTGTCTATTTTTAAGACCCTGAATGGTTTGAAATCTGCCCACTTGAGAGATTACCTCTCACCTTATATCTACTCATAGTATGTAAGGGTCTGATTCCAAACCCCTTTGAAAACAATGGGAGTCTTTCTAAACAGCTAGGATTTTCTTGGTGTCAGTTACTGGAGCTGAATTCTGTGTGGTCTGGTGGTAGAGTTTTGTCAGCAGAGAGGATCCTCACCTGAAAGAACTTGCTTCTTCTGGTCATCCACTAGAATTAGAGCTTCAGAGTACAGAGCTTCTGTTTGGCTCATTGTTAAGCTTTTGGTTTGTAGGAGTGGGTATTTGTCTGTATGCTTTTTTGTTGTCTCTGTAAATGTGATTTCATATTTACATTGATGGCATTTCTGTTCAGCCCATTGTAGTTAGCATGTTGTTATTTGTGCTAATTTTTATCACATCAATTTCATGACAAGAAAATATGCTCTGTAGTCAATCGAAGCTGATAAAATAATCAACAAAATAATTTGGATACCAGTGTTGTGATTTTTGCAGTATAAGGGGTCAAATTCAACAGAGATGCACTCTATATTTCTCTAGAGCTGAGTTTTTCACAGTAGGGTCATTCAGTAATTTTAATAGTCCTATCTCAGTTTGATAATTAATGTGTAAAGATGAGTACTAAAGTTTGTTATGTGCATGAGGACACTGACTAAAATTCCAGTTGTTAGAAAAAAAACTATTGTCAGAAATGAATCACACTGTCTGATGTGTAGCCCATGTTTCCAAAATGCAAAAGAATTAATAATTTTTTCCTAAATTGTTTTGTTTTCAGTTCTTGCATCTGCCATATTGTGATTTTAGAATCTAGACTGATAGAAGTGACCAGTGGGAAGGTGTGATTTGTCAAATTATTTTTCCAGGCAGTTGGAATTTGCAAAAATTCCTTGAGTCTGTATAACAGTAGTGCAACAAAAGTGGCTTTAACTACCTATTTTTGTGTTTAGTTTCAGAAAACCTCTCCCCAGAGATTCAGCTTGCCTGTAAATTCAGTGATAATCTAAAAAATATGAAGCAAAAGAACAAGATAAATCCGGTATGTATAGAAATTACAGCTCCCCAGCTACACACATACTGCAATGAATAATTATTAGAGTCACTGTGCCTCCCTGTGCCCCTCCCGCTTCTGTATGTGGAAAGAGCCAGAGTGTATGTAACTGAAAAGGGTTTTAAGGAAGGAGTAGCACCAAATCTGCAGTATATATTCACCCAGGAATGCACAGAAGTGTCTCCTCTGGAGTTTCATAGGGGTGGACCTTGCTACAGTTTCAGGAGCAGGGCTGTAATTAGCCTGTAAAATTACTGTATGTTCAAATTGGCAACCAGTTTTTTCCACCTGCAGGTGACAGGCTGACAGAATGAGTAGGAGGAAACTCTAGATTGATGTGATGGAGATTCCTGTCCTGTATATGAGTTTCTTTAGATTTACATAACTGGGAAAATATTTCCAGTTATACCTGCAGGGCCGGCTTTAGGAAGTGCGGGGCCCAATTCGAAGAGTTTTGACGGGGCCCCGGCAGGGATGACTTAAAAAAAAAAACACATGTAAAAAAACATGTGGAGGTTGTAGTCACCGGGCGGTGATCCGAGTCTTCGGCGGCACTTTGGCGGCGGGTCCTTCACTTGCTCCAGGTCTTCGGCAGCACTGAAGGACCCGCCGCTGAAGTGCCACTGAAAACCTGGAGTGCTGCCAGGTGAGTAATAATTAAAAAGGCACCTCTAGCCAGGGAAGGGATTCTCACTGGGCGTGGGGCCCTCTTAGGCGTGGGGCCCGATTTGGGGGAATTGGTGGAATAGGCCTAAAGCCGGCCCTGTATACCTGTATAGCTACATCAGTGTAATCCCCTGTGTGAACACTCTTTTTCTGATATAAGAATGACTTATTTTTAGTTTAGCTTAAACCCTTCCCAAGAGACATAAACTTAACCAGAAGAAGGAACTCTTATTCTAGATAAGAGGGTCCACACTGGAGGGGAGAGGAGTGTGTGTTATACAGTCATAACTATATTAATTTAAATTCACATTTTAGGTTAAAAATACATTCCAGGGTAGACAAGGTCTTAGTTTAGGCAACAATTTGGGTTACTAGTAGCATTTCTCATAGTTGTTGTGATTGATGCTATTACTTCAGCCATTTCTGGAGTAACAGCCTATCCTTTTTAATTGGAAGATGTGGTTATTGTTACCAGAGGGAAGAAAGAGTAGTTAGAAATAATTGGGGACAGGAGAGTATTTGCTTCTAGGACTCAACTAAAGAGGGTGAATTTGACGCAAGGCATATATTTAATTTGTACTTTGATTATTTCACAAATAAAAGAGCTCAAGCTTAAGGGTATACAATTTAATTATATACGGTATATTTTCATTCTGACTGTATTTTGTCTTCCATGACTTGGATTGAGTAAGTAGCCCATGTGCCATAGCAATATTTTACATAGTAATCTGGTCTAGCAGAATTTGGAGTCTCACTGCTAACTGCTGTATTTAGATCCTCCAAAACCACTGATAATAGGAAGAAGCTAGGTGTATAATAATGCTGAAAAATTAAATCACTGAGTAGTTTATATTCACCAAGTTGTTCAAACACTTTTTTTTCTCCCAGCTGACTCATGAGATGAGTGAAACTGAACAATCTCAGTCTCTGCTGCAGTGAGTATAATATGCGCTGGACAAATTCCATTCAGGCAAACAGTAATTTCCCAGCAAAAAGTTTCCCCTGTAGCCTCATTTGGATGGGATATTTTTTCCAGCCTTGAATTATAAAATAGTTTTACTGGTTGCTAATAAGCAGTTGTGTAACTGGAAAAAAATAAAGGAAAATTTAAGTTGTCAGAAAAAACATCCTGAGACTGAGATTTATGAAACCATAGAATGACCTATGCCAGGGAATAACTTATGGAAGCACCATCCTTTGAAGCAATTAACACTAGACAACCACAAAATCCTAAAATCCGGTAGGGAATAATCTGTGCTGGGAAGAAAAGAGGCTGGATGATCTAATACAGTGATAGTGGTTCAGGAACCAAATTAGTGATCAACATTACCCAAAAAAGCCATGGTGGTGTGAATTCGTTGTTTCATTTACTATAGTACTATATACTCATTTAAACAGTATCACTGGGGAAATATTTAGTTATATAATTCTCACAGCAAAATGACTGACCAAGTATTATTTTGTCAATTACAATTGGTTAATAACGTAGGAAAAACATTTTGATTTGTCAATAACTTAGATTGGTTAATAAATAAATCACACAGTGTTTTAATATCATGTGCTGCATAGAGCTACAGGAAACATGTTAAAGAGCCACTTGGGGCTTGAAAGCCTCAGTTTCAGTATCATTGATCTAACAGGTGTTTCAATACTATGAATTTATGATTATGGAAATCAGTTTGTAAGTACCATGAGATAATGGTTGGGTGTTTTTTAAACTTGCTTTGTAAACGACAGCAAGTACATCTTTTTATATTTCCCATACTGTATCATGCCATTTGTCCCTTTAATTGAGTAGCCAGTACCTGATGCTTCACCAACTCAGTAATGCACCTATCCAGTTGTCGGTGGTATATACATGGCAGAAAAAGCTCATTCTTGATTCCTGCAGGCTTATGCCCTGAAGGATGCTTCCCCCTCTTACTACAGAATCTTGTATTTCTTTTCCTCTTCCCTGAGACCTAAACCAGAAAATCTGCTAATGCCAGATTAGCAGAGTTCGTCTAGATGGGCTTGAGAAAGGGCCTTCATCTTTTATGGTTTGGGCCTCATCCTTTAGCAGCACCCTTAGGAGTTCCATGGAAGATTTATTGAGCTCCCAACCAAGTTCCTTAGGGTATGTCTACAGTACAAAATTAATTCAAAGTTATTTTATTCGAATTTCCAGAATCGAGTTCATACGTTCGATGTTATGTGTCCCCACTAAAGCGCGTGAATTCGGCGGAGTGCGTCCACAGTACCGAGGCTAGAATCAAATGGTGGAGCATTGCACTGTGGTAGCTATCCCACAGTTCCCGCAGGCTCTGCCTCCCATTGGAATTGTGGGTTAAGCTCCCAGTGCATGATGGGGCAAAAACATTCTTGCAGGTTTTTCTGGGTGTGCACCGCCTGTATGTTGAATCCACTTGGAATGTCCTCTCCTCTTTCTATCTACTCTTTCATCTAACCATTTCTCACCGTTTCTTGGCCATCATGAACAGAGCCGCACAGCTTCCGCTGCTTTTTCCATGTTGTCTGTCCTTGGCTCCCGTGGCAGCTACAGAAGGCAACAATTTCCCGCAGTTTCTTGGCCATCGTAAACAGAGCCACACAGCTTCCACTGCAAACTCTGCTCTCGCCGCTTTTTCCATGTTGTTGGTCCTGGGCTCCCGTGGAAGCTACAGAAGGCAACAATTCCCTGCCATTTCTCAGCCATTGTGAATAGAGCCGCACAGCTTCCGCCGCAAACTCTGCTCTCGCCACTTTTTCCATGTTGTCGGTCCTGGGTTCCCGTTAATGCTACAGAAGGCAACAATTCCCTGCTGTTTCTCGGCCATCATGAACAGAGCCACACAGACAATCTGGAGAAAGAGACAGAAGCTGTCCTGGGCTCCCGTGGAAGCTACAGAAGACAACTATTTACTGCCTTTTATCAGCCATCTTGAGGCGAACAGCTCATTTCTCACCCTTTTTCAAGGATTACCCATGCAGGCGCCATTGCGCTGCAGACATGGAGCCCACTCAGATCTCTGCTGCAGTTTTGACCATTGTAAATATCTCACGCATTATCCAGCAGTATGTTCAGTACCTGCAAAACTGGGCGAGGAAGCGATGACAGTGCGATTACTATACTGAGGAGGACATGAACACAGATGTTCCTAGATGCATGACATGTGGCAATTGGGAGATCATGGTGGCATTGGGCCAGGTTCATGCCGTGAAATGCCAATTCTGGGCCCGGGAAACAAGCATAGACTGGTGGGACCGCATAATGTTGCAGGTCTGGGATGATTCCCAGTGGCTGCAAAACTTCCGTATGTGCAAGGCCACTTTCATGGAACTTTGTGACTTGCTGTCCCCTGCCCTGAAGCACAAAGACACCAAAATGAGTGCAGCCCTCACAATTGAGAAGCGAGTGGCCATAGCACTGTGGAAACTTGCAATGCCCAACAGCTACTTGTCAGTCGGGAATCAGTTTGGAGTGGGCAAATCTACTGTGTAGGGGCTGCTGTGCTGCAAATAGCCAATGCAATCATTGAGCAGCTGCTATCAAGGGTAGTGACTTTGGGAAATGTGCAGACCACTGTGGATAGCTTTAATGCGCTGGGGTTCCCTAACTGCAGCTGGGTGATAGACGGAATGCATATCCCCATCTTGGCCCCGGCTAGCCATGGCAGCCACTACATAAACCACAGGAGGTACTTTTCAGTGGTGCTGCAATCACTGGTGGATCACAAGGGACCTTTCACCGACATCAACGTGGGATGGCCAGGAAAGGTGCATGACGCTCGCTTCTTCAGGAACTCTGGTCTGTTTGTGCAGCTGCAGGAAGAGACTTACTTCTTAGACCAGAAAATTACTATTGGGGAGGTTGAAATGCCTATAGTTATCCTCTAGTACCTAGCCTACCCCTTAATGCCATGGCTCATAAAGCTGTACACAGGCACCCTGAACAGTAGTAAGGAGCAGTTCTACTATAGGCTGAGCAACTGAAGAATGGTGGTGGACTGTGCTTTTGGACGTTTGAAAGGGCGCTGGCGCAGTTTTCTGACTCGGTTAGATCTCAGCACAACCAATACTCCAATTGTAATTGCTGCTTGTTGTGTGCTCCACAATATCTGTGAGAGTAAGGGGGAAGACTTTTATGGCAGGATGAGAGGTTGAGGCTGCCAGTTTCGCACAGTCAGACAGCAGGGCGATCGCAGCAGGGCGCGCTGCGCATTAGAAAAACTTTGAAAGCATGTTTCATGACTGGCTAGGGTACGGTGCGACAGTTGTGTTTGTTTCTCTTGAAGTTTCCCGCACTCTATATATATGAAAGGAAATAAAGTCAAAATTGTTTAAAAACTGTTCTTTATTATTTGATGCGCAACGCATTGAGATAAATTAAAAGGTAGACTGGGTTAGGGGGGTGGAGGAGGAGGGAAGGACAAGTCCAGAAACCAAATCAAAAGTTCGCATATGCCAGCTTTCTGGTGCTTGGGCGATCCTCTGGGGTTGAGTGTGTGGGTTTCCGTAGCCTCCCCCCTCGTGTTCGTGGGCATCTGAGTGAGGAGGCTATGGAACTTGGGGAGGAGGGAGTTTGATTATACAGAGGCTGCAGTGGAAGTCTGTGGTCTTGCTGCCTTTCCCACATTAAATCCATCATACAGCGGAGCATGTCAGTTTGCTCCCCCATGAGCTTGACCGTAGCCTCCTGCCTGCTCTCATCACGCGCCTCCCTCCTCTCTTCGTGTTCCTATAATGCTTTACGGGACTCTGCAATTGTTTGCCTCCATGCATTCAGCTGGGCCCTATCAGTGCGGGAGGACTGCATGAGCTCGGCAAACATGTCCTCCCAAGTTTGTTTTTGACGCCTTCTAATCTGGACCAGCCTCTGGGACAGAGTAGATAGGGGCCGCGTTGAAACATTAGCACCTGCGGGAGGAGAAAAAGGGAGGGTAGTATTTTAAAAAATGCATTGCAGAGAACAAAGGGGGCACTTTGGTATGAGTAAGCCATCACACACGGCCGGGCAACAGAATTCATCTCGCAGGCGGCCCCTAGGGGCTCGCGGGGTACATTCACTTCAATACTGTCAAACTGCTGGGCCCCCTTTCCCACAGCAAGCAATTCCTTGTGGGTTTGCCATATAAAAGGAGGGCCTGCGGGCTATCTGGAATGATCACTGCACACAACCACCACCACTATCCCGCCCCCCACCGCGTGGCTCTGATCAGGCTCAGAGCAGGGATGAGCCATTTACTCTAAACGCGAACAACCCAGCACAGCTGGGTTCGTCCCCCACCCCCCACTGCGTGGCTCTGATCAGGCTCAGAGCAGGGATGAGCCATTTACTCTAAACGTGAACAACCCAGCGTGTGGCTCTGATCAGGCTTTCACGCAACAGAAGTACTTTCTCCAGGATCATGGAACAGGAGCCCACCTTGGGAGAGAGGGGAGGCTATTGGATCCAGCATTAAGATTAGTTTCTGGCTGCGGGGGAAAACAGATTCCCCACTCGCCGTCTGTGCATTGTCCTCCTCGTCCTCCAATGTCTCTTCCTCCTTGCTCCGTGCAACTCCTCCCTTGCAGGTGTCCATGGACAGTGGTGGGGTAGTGGTGGCATCACTCCCCATAATTGCATGGCGCTCATGGTAAAAGCGGAATGTATGGGGCTTTGACCCAGAGTGCCCGTTTGCCTCCCTGGTTTTTTGGTACGCTTGCCTGAGCTCCTTGATTTTTATACGACACTGCTGTGTGTCTCTGGAGTAGCCTCTTTCCATCATGGCCCTGGAGACTTTAGCGTAGGTATTTGCATTCCTCTTTTTGGAACGTAGTTCTGCCATAACAGACTCATCTCCCCAACATTCGATGAGATCCAGTACCTCCTGCTTGGACCATGCTGGGGCTCGTCTACGAATCCGGGACTGCGTGATCTCCTGTGATGGTGGACTTTGCATGGTTGCCTGTGATGGTGGACTGTTCTGATGGTCACCTGTGCTGCTGATGACCAGACAGGAAATGAAATTCAAAAGTTCCCGGGGCTTTTCCTGCCCACCTGGCTAGTGCATTGGAGTTGAGAGTGTTGATCAGAGCGGTCACAAGGGAGCATCCTGTGATAGCTCCCGGAGGCCATAACGTCAAATTGCGTCCACAATACCTTTAGCCCGGGATTGTGATTTCGATTTAAGAGCTGCTCCTCTTGCCAAGGTGGAGTACAGAAATTGAATTAAAGAGCCCTTTAAATCAAAAAAAAAGTTTTGGTCATGTGGACAGGATCATTTTTTTTTCGAAATAACTTCGCTAATTCCAAACTAACAGGCTAGTGTAGACCAGGCCTTAGAGTATTTTGTTACCTTAGGCCTCCTGTTAAGTTTGTTCTCTTTGGAGCCCAAGCCTGATGCTAATTGACTTCTGTTCCATAACATTTGAATCTATCCTCAACATTCAACTTTGTCTCCTGGCATAGAAAGTGGCCTTTCTAGTGTTGGTCTCCACAGCCTGGTGATTCAGGGAGCACACAGATGTGACTTGTAGTACCCATCCCTCATTTTACATAACATGAAAATAGTTCTCCAAACATGCTCCAGTTCTCTCCTGCAGATGGCCCAACCTTAGCTAGGAGATCCCTCTCCTCAACTTCTACCCACTCCCAAAAGTCAGACTTGAAGTCTGGTGGCACTCCCTGCACATTTGCCAAACTTAGTCAGATTTGCCTAGATGAATAGGTCTGCAAATCCAAGTCCCTGTTCATCTGTTCAAAGAACCTCACTAAAGGGTGTAGATACTGTATATCCTTTCCTGCAGGTTCAGACTTTCTATCTGCACTCCTCCTTCCTTGCAGATCTCTTCTGCTCAGACAGGCTTTGAGCTCACTGTATTTGAGTGGTGGCCATGTTGATGGCATCGGCCATGCCTTTCGCTGAGTGTGGTGTGGCCTCATTGGATGACTTCAGTTGAAGCTGAATTTGGTCAGTAAGTTCTCTGGAAGTTCTCTTCCAGACTCCAGCAGGATCTGACATCTTCCTCCCTTGCTTTCCCAGTTTCTTCCCTACTGTCATTTTAGCCATGCCTATTTTAACATCTCTGTAGTTACTCTTTTCCTCAGGTGCGGTCTGCAGGTCAGAGTTAGTAATCCATATTGGTGACTGCTACATCACAGAAAAACAAATTTCTCTTCCAGCATTACTTGTTTTCAGTGGTGTGGCAAAACCAGTATGGGCACCTATGTAGGATACCTCATGGAACAATCAGGCTTAAAGTAACTAGGTCAACATAGTGTAAGCAGATCATATGTTTTTCCAGCTCTGGAAGTTCTCCACTGGTGAAGCTCCTGGTCACAAAAATCCTGCATCTGGTTGGGCTACAACCTGCCTGCCTGCTTCATGAAGAAGACCCAGTGATTTGGTCACATTGGTATTGCACATTGTGACTGAATGCACCCCTGTATTCACACCCTACAGCAGTGGTCCCCAAACTTCTGAGAGTTGCTCCCCCTTCCCTCTGTTCATGCCTCTCTACCCACCCAAGGCCAGGAATTAGACCGCAGCTCTGCGGTGGGGGACGCAGACAGAGGTAAAGGGGATGAGGCTGGGGCCACAGCTAGGGGTGGTGCTGGTGCTGGATCCAAGGCTGGGGGCTGGGCCAGGAGCAGAGCCGCAGCCAGGCTCCCAGCTGGTTGCAGAACCGCACCGAGGCTGGGGACGGGAGTCAGGAGGGGCTGGGAGCCAGGGCCACTACTAGGGGCTGGGTGGTGCTTCTTCCCTGCCCCTGTGGGGGCTGGCCCTGCCCCTGTGGGGGCTGGCCCTGCCCACTGCCTGGCCCTGAATGTTCCTCTGTGTTAACCTTGGTGAAGGAGCACACCCCACAGTTTAGGGACCTCTGCCCTACACACTACTGTAATAATCTTTGTGTAAAATATGCCTTGTGAGGTATTGTTTGAAAACTAATAACTCACTGATCAGTAATATCATGGTGAAACCCGTGTAGCAACATTATATGTAAAGTTATGAACATAAGCTGAAATTATGACCTAAATGTGTTTACCAGATAAGTCTGGGAAGGGGGTAAACCTGTTTCTCAAAGACAAAGGACAAGCTAATGCCGATAGTCAGGTGTCCTGAAAGTTAATCGGCAATCACCTGTCCAAGTGGTCATTCTTTTTCAATGAGCTGGGGCAGGAACAGATAGCTCTGCAATTTAGCAAGCAACAGCGTGGAATCTCTTTCATTATGAAATTCCATATCTCCGTCCTCACAACAGGAAGGAACTTTATCTAGGGATAATCCTCAGGAAAATGCATTTCAAAGGTTGCCTCAACTATAAAAGCAAGGGGCAAAAGCACCCCAGATTCTCTCTCTCTCTCTCACCTAAGAAGACAGGAACCAGCCTTTGGACTTTGAGAGGGGTTCTGACCTGAGAATTTGGTCAGCAAGGTTGCTGGGGACATGTGGTAAGGATTTTATCTTGATCCAAGTCTAGTTTGTTAAGTTTTATCTACTAGAAAGCATTTTATCTTTATTTCTCTTGTAACCATTTCTGACTTGTACTTGTACTCACTTAAAATCTCTCCTTATAGCTAAACAAACTTTTGTTATTTTTTAATCAAAACTAATCCAGTGCTGTGTTTACACTGAATAGGTTGGTAACTCCAATTAAAGTAGCAAATTGTTGTCTGTTGACCCTTTACAGGGGCAATGGGCCTCTAATATCTGAACTGCCCAAGTAAGGGCTGGACAGTGCAGAATGTATGTTTTTGGGGAAAAATCAGGGTGGGGAGTATGTTGGGGCCACCCTGCAGATAGTAGCCAAGGCTGCCCCAAGCCAGAGTGTGGCTGTTGTGGCAATTTGAGGATAATAGCCAGCCCAATTTAGGTAATTGAGAAGTGTGTTACTGATTACACTTCTGAGTTGGGAATTTATGCCTCTAAAAGACCTAAAGTGCTTCTACAAATAATTGCACGGAAAAATTACATTAATTGTTTTAACCACTGCTGAGACCTAGTTAAGACAAGGCTGAAAATTTTGTCCAGAGTACCAGAACGTGCATGGGTGGTGGGTGAAGCCCCGCTTTGGGGAGGCTAGCCTGCTGTCTGCGACTCTTCTGCCAGAAGCTGCACCCACTGGCACGCCAGAGCCCCTAACCCCCCCAAAACAAGAGGAACCCCATGGCCTGCCCACCCCAGCCACACCAGGCTGCTGTCGCCTTCCCTCCCCACCCCGCCAGTCTGGCCCCAATCACACCGGGCTGTTCTTCAGCCCCGGACAGCATCCCCTGCCCCCCATGGCTGGCCAGCCTCCCCTTCCATGGCCGGCAAGCCCTAGTGCACGGCCAAGTAAGCTGCCTCACTCCCCCGCCAGATCCTCCCGCCTACCACTGACTCAGTGTGTTCCCTCCTCACTCCCCCTCCCACAAGGAGGAGAGACGTGGCGAGCTGCAGCAGATGGGCAGCAAAAGATGGTGGGGGCCTTGGGGAAGGGGCAGGGCCACTGTGGCTCAGGTGTCTGGCAGCAGGTCAGCGGCAGTTGCCCCAGGGAAGGCGTAGCCCATGAGAATGGGCAAAGTATTTTTGTGCATTGCTTCTTGAATGGCAGACTTAAAATTATATTTATTTCTTTTTAGAGGTGCAGTATTTACTACAAAGATTTCTCAGCCTGGTCTTCCACTAAATGCCTCAGTAGGTGGAGAGCAAAATTACTCTGTAGGTATGTTTTATGTTGTAAAAAACAACCTAAAATACAGTCACTCTAAATTTGAGAGAAATAACTGAGAAACTGTAAATGAGTATACATATAGATTTATTTAGGATATAGATATGTGACCTTTGAGACCAGAGGGGCAGATTTTTTAAAGGTACTTAGATACTTAAAGAAGAATTAAATGCCTAAATCCACCATATACATGCCCATGGTATTTTTAAATCCACTGCTCAGCTGTTGCCTAACCCCCCCAGGTGACTGTTTTCCTGCCAGTTGGCACTGAAATACCTAAGCCTTGGCCTAAGTGCTGCCACTCCCCCACAGCAAATGGTTATAACTTTGTAACCCAGTAACTGTGGTGTGGAGCAGGGGTGAGTGAGAAATGGTTGGCTGTCCATGAGCATCCTAGTGGGGAAGATAGGAAAGAAGGGTGGGGAAGGTTTTGCTCAGATCAGTAGCAGGGTTGGGATAACGGCACCAGGACCCATCTGGGTCACTTTAGGAGTTTAGTGATGGTAGTTCTTACTTTCTTCCTGTATATTTGAAGGATTTTCATATATTTTTCCTATTAGCATATTCTCTAAGGCCAGGACTAAACGAGGAGGCAGGGAAGTGGAGTGTGTCCTATTGAGTGGCTGGGGTTCCTAGGAATGCTCAGGGGGACTCCAGAGGGAGGGAATAAAAAGTGTTCTCTTTTCCAGCGCTGTACTAGATGGTGGAAATGGTCTATGGAGCAGTCAGATATGTGTAAGGACTGGTCAGCCTCTCATTGCTTTGCAAAGTTCCAAGCTTGCCTTGCTTGAGTAAGAAGATGTCCAATTAAGCAGGGCAACACTCATTTCAGCTTTTTTAAGTCCCATATGTAGCTGCTTAGATGTTCCCCATCTAAGTGAATAGGGAGAAAAGTGCCTAACTGGCACCTATCCTGGCTCTCAAAATTCCACTAGGTGGTGCACCCTGTGGGAGACATGCTGAATGGGACAGTGCCTAAGCAAGGGCGCCATTACAGATTTTGGTAGAGGGATCCAACTTTAACTGTTCTTCCAGGGGCTACTTAGGCATGTGAAAGCTCTAGTTTTTTGGCAGATAACTTAGCAATTAGCTGACAAGAGACCTGTATCTAATTCCTATAAAAAAAATGAAATAAATATTAGACCCACTCAGCTCTAATACTCACATGTTCTCACATCTTGTGGCAAGTCACTTAAGGGACACTGGTTACGCTTAAAATTTTAATTTATATTCTTACATGTTACTAACTCTGCAGGGAGAGAAACCCCGTCAGGACTCCTGGGTTCTATCTCAGCTCTGGGAGGGGAGTGAGGTCTAGTGCAGGGGTGGGCAAACCAAGGGCCACATCTGAGTATGGAAATTGTATGAGCCATGAATGCTCATGAAATTGGGGGTTGGGGTGAGGGCTCTGGGGTGGGGCCAGAAATTAGGAGTTCAGGGAGTGGGTAGGGGCTTCAGATGGGGGTAGGGGGTTGGAGTGCGAGGGGGTGAGGGCTCCAGCTGGGAGTGTGAGCTCTGGGGTGGGGCTGGGGATGCAGGAGGGTGCTCTGGGCTGAGACTGAGGGGCTCAGAGGGCAGGAGGGGGATCAGGGCTAGGGCAGGGGGTTGGGGCACAGGAGGGGGCCAAGGGTGCAGTCTCCAGACACTTACCTCAATCAGCTCCCAAAAGCAGCAGCATGTTCTCCTTCTGGCTCCTACACATTCCCAGATTCTGGCAAACAGAGGCGAGGAATATGCAGAACATGGTATGGATCCCTGCACACCCTGGCTAATAGCCATTGTTGGATCTATTCTCCATAAACTTATCTAGTTCTTAGTAGAACCTTGTTATAGTTTTGGCCTTCACAACTCCCCTAGCAAAGAGTTCCACAGGTTGTCTGTGAAGAAAGACTTTATTTTGTTTGTTTTAAATCTGCTGCCTATTAATTTCATTGGGTGACCCTGGTTCTTGTATTATGTGAAGGAATAAATAACATTTCCTTATTCAATTTTTCCACACCATTCATGATTTTATAGCCCTCTATCCTATCCCACCTTAGTCATCTCTTTTCCAAGCTGAAAAGTCCCAGTCTTTTTAATCTCTTGTAGCAGAGCTCTGACCTTGCCCCCTGCGCTTCTAGGCGGCTTATGCTAGCCTTAGTGGCTCACTGTGACCCTCCACTTAGCCCTTCTCTCTCTAGGGCCAGGGTTACAGTCCACTGAGCCTTTTTCATCATAGGCCAGCAAGGAGGTTGGTGAGAGAACTCCCACAGTCTCTGTTGTCCGTGGGGGCTTATTTCAGAACAGTTTAACCTCCTGTCCTGACAGTGGCCTGACTTCCCCTCCAGGAGATGTTCCTGTAGTGGTGGGTTGGGGGGAACCCGGGCCCACCCTCTACTCCAGGTTGCGGCCCAGGGACCCTAATGGTAGCAGCTGTTGGCAGCCAACCTTTCACTGCCAGAGTAGCTACATTTCCCTGGGCCATTTCCCCACAGCTCTCCTGCTTCTCCCTTCTTCACCCTTACTTTAGGGCTCCCTTAACAATGGTTTGAGGGTGTCTTCATTAACCAGCCCTTCAGCCATACTTGCTCTCCTCTGCCTGGCTGGAGTGAACCCTTTTATAGTATCAGCGGGGCCTTAATTAGAATAAGGTGGTCACATTAGCTTAATGGCCTCACCTGACTCTTTGCAGGTTAATTAGAGTCAGGTGTTCTCATTAGCCTGGAGCAGCCCCTGCTCTGGTCAGTCAGGGAACAGAAAACTGTTAATCCGGTGGCCAGTATATCTGCCTTCTGCTATACCCAACTGGCCTGGGTCTATCATACTCTCCTCATATGGAAGGTGTTCCATACCCCTAATAATTTCTACTGTCCTTCTTGATACCTTTTCCAAATCCAGTATATCTTTTTTGAGATGGGGTGAGCAGATCTGCACGCAGTATTCAAGATACGGGAGTACCATGGATTTAGATAGAGGCAATCTGATATTTTCTGTGTTATTACCTATCCCTTTCCTAATGGTTCCCAACATTCTGTTAGCTTTTTTGATTGAGCAGATGATTCTAGAGAATTATCCACAACTCCAACATCCCTTTATTGATGGGGTCAGCTAGTTTAGACCCCATCATTTTGTATGTATAGTTGGGATTATATTTTGCAATGTGCATTACTTTGCATTTATCAGCATTGAATTTCATCTGCCATTTTGTTGCCCAGTCACCCAGTTTTGTGAGATCCCTTTGTAGCTCTTCGCAGTCTGCTTTGAACTTAACTATGTTGGGTAGTTTTGTATCATCTGCAAATTTTGCAACCTCAGTGCGTACTCCTTTTTCCAGATAATTTATGAATATGTTGAATAGGACTGGTCCCAGTACAGATCACAGGGACACACCACTATGTACCTGTCTCACAATTTATTACTACCGTTTGTTTCCTGTTTTTTTAACAGGAGTGCCTGGCAATTCTTTCAGGATCTTGTCACGATCCTTAATTTAATGACAAGCTTTTTGTTATCTTAATCACCCTGCCTCTGTTTATAAACAAACTCCCTGCTCCAAAGGCTGTACTGTTCCCCAGCTTCAGAACTAATCATATATTACACTCAGGCTTAGCTGTGTTGCAGTTAAAAGACCTCCATCTGGGGCTAGGGTGAGTAGACCTCTGGTATGAAACTTGGGGGTGGGGGGCAGGAGTTCCCTGGCCCCCCTCTAAGATGCCCCTGTGCCTAAGTACCTTTACAAATCTGGCCCTTGCTTCCTTTTTCAAAGATGTCCTGGACTCGAGTACAGGTTACATTATTTTTCATGTAATGTTGGGACTATATAACTTTTGCAAGTTTGTTATAAAATAATTACTATTCATGGTTTTCCTAAGATATTGACATAGTTCTAGATTGAAGCTGAGTTTACTGTGGCAGCACTGCTTAATAAAATTGTGGGTCAGACTGTGCCTGGATGTTCCAGGGATGTGCAAAGGGAAGGGAGGGTGTGAGAATCACAGTCCCTGTGGGCACCTGGGTGCCTTCCTAGCACTTCCAGGGCTCAAGACACCCCTAAAAGGGGAGGAAGTGGGCAACAGAGATGACTGAGTGTGGAGAGTGTGAGAAATATGCTGCATTTCCTAAAACAGATGGTGGTAGTTGATTGGTAACCTTTGAAGGCACAGAACTATGGGTCACAGATATAAGAAAACAGGAGGTAAAAGTAATTAAAATATATAATTAAGTTAGAAAATATTTTGTTTTTAAATAGAGCTTCCATCACTAAACTCAGTTAGCTTCAGCCAGAGACCACCTCAAGAAAGAAGAACATAAGAGAGGCTGTACTGGGTCAGACTAAAGGTCCATCTAGCCCAGTATCCTGTCTACTAACAGTGGCCAATGCCAGGTGCCCCACAGGAAGTGAACCCAACAGGCAGTGATCAAGTGATCTCTCTCCTGCCATCCATCTCCACCCTCTGACAAACTGAGGCTAGGGACACCATTCCTTACCCATCCTGGCTAATAGCCATTAATGGACTTAACCTTCATGAATTTATCCAGTTCTCTTTTAAACACTGTTATAGTCCTAGCCTTCACAACCTCCTCAGGCAAGGAGTTCCACAAGTTGACTGTGCACTGTGTGAAGAACTTTCTTTTATTTGTTTTAAACCTGCTGCCTATTAATTTCATTTGGTGACCCCTAGTTCTTGTATAATGGGAATAAGTAAATAACTTTTCCTTATTTACTTTCTCTACATCACTCATGATTTTATATACCTCTATCATATCTCCCCTTAGTCTCCTCTTTTCCAAGCTGAAAAGTCCTAGCCTCTTTCATCTCTCCTCATATGGGACCCGTTCCAAACCCCTAATCATTTTAGATGCCCTTCTCTGAACCTTTTCTAATGCCAATATAAGTGTAAAGGGAATTTGAAACTTCAACATCTTATAACATCCAGGGGCCCCTTAATCAGAAAAGGCTGAGAAGCTCTAAATATGCAATTCAGTGACAGTAAATTTTATTTTATTTTATTTGCCATCATTATAGGTTTAGATACTGACATGTCTGGATTTCTGAAAACAGAGAGAAAGGTGAGTATATTCATACAACAGAATGCATGTCATCAGTTTGATTTGATTTAATTAGCACTTACAGAATATTTTCTGGGGAAAAAATTAGGCTCCATATGTTTAAAATATTTAAAGCAAAAATACCAGTCTTTGTCCAAAACCACTCTGAAGCACGTTCTTAACACAGATGCATAATATAGCTTGAAAGCAGTTTGGTGGGGGGCAATATCTTACTGCAAGAGCTGTGTCTGAAGCTGAAATAGACGTGAACTTGTAAACAGTGTGGCTTTCTTTAATGGGCCAGAATCACTCTTGATCTACATGCTGAGGCCCTGGGAAACCTCCCCTGCTGGCAGACTTGTAGTTACTTAAAATGGTTGCAATTTTTCCTTCAACGAGTGTGTAGTAATCCAGAAAGTTAGCAGTGCTAAACTTAGAGCTTCTCCTGATTGACAAACCAGTGATGGAGGCTGCTGATGATAAAATGCCTATTTTGCTTGAGGAATGAATCACTCTCTAGAAGCTTGGCCCTTGCTGGTTGACGGAGATGCATTTTGCATCTCTTTTGTCTGTGGTGTTGAATCCAAAGATTCCTGTGTTATCATGCATGCTGTGTGAATCCTTGCTTATGATCACTTCACTCGCATATCTGTACTTCAGATATGAATCTGTAGTTTGTGCAAGCCATTTTCCATACTAGACTTATACTCTGGTGTCAAGTAACAAAAGACCAAGTCTGTGGCACATACACAGATAAATAATTTACCTTTTTTTTTTAAGCCACGGGTTATTCTGTTTATTTGGGAGGAATGAAGACACATTTTTTCATACAAGGGTTGCCACCTTGTTTAAATTATATAAGCTGGGTGAAGCAAAATTTGCATCCAAAAGAAAGCTGTTAAAGTTTCATATAAATAGAATTTACTTTCTTCATAAATTCTGAGTGAGATTAACATTTGGAAAATTACAGAATCTTCTACAGTTCCCAAAAGAAAATACTAAAGACAATATAGTAAAATCAAAATCATAGAATCATACAATATCAGGGTTGGAAGGGACCTCAGGAGGTCATCTAGTCCAGCCCCCTGCTCAAAGCAGGACCAATTCCCAACTAAATCATCCCAGCCAGGGTTTTGTCAAGCCTGACCGTAAAAACCTCTAAGGAAGGTGTCAGAAACCTAGTCCCAGATTTGGACCTTAGCGTCCAAAATATGGGGTTTAGCATGAAAAAACCTCCAAGCTTAGTTACCAGCTTGGATCTGGTAAAGCTGCCACCACCCAAAAAATTAGAGTGTTTTGGGGCACTCTGGTCCCCCCAAACCTTCCCTGGGACCAAGACCCAACTCCCTTGAGTCTCACAACAAAGGGAAATAAACCTTTTCCCTTCCCCCCTCCAGGTGTGCGTGGAGAGAGACACAGAAGCAAGCTCCGTGAATCTAAACAGAGGGACTCCACCCTCCCCGTTCCCAGTCCTGGAGAACAAAATTATCAAGAGCTAATCTCTCTTCCCCCCTCACCCAGCGGGAATGCAAAGTCAGGCTAGTAAATCTAACACGCACAGATTTCCCCCTGACTTCTTCCTCCCACCAATTCCCTGGTGAGTACAGACTCAATTCCCTGGAGTTCCCCACTAACGAAAAACTCCAACAGGTCTTAAAAAGAAAGCTTTATATAAAAAGAAAGAAAAATACATAAAAATGGTCTCTCTGTATTAAGGTGACACATACAGGGTCATTTGCTTAAAAGAAATATGAATAAACAGCCTTATTCAAAAAGAATACAATTCAAAGCACTCCAGCACCTATACACATGTAAATACAAAAAGAAAAACAATGGAAACCTTACTGTCTTACTATATTGTACTCACAACTTGGAAACAGAAGATTAGAAAGCAGGAAACAGAAATCACTTCTCATAGCCGAGAGAGCATACAGCAGAAGACCCAAGAACAAAGGACTCTCACACAAACTTCCCTCCACCCAGAGTTGAAAAAATCCTGTTTCCTGATTGGTCCTCTGGTCAGGTGCTTCAGATACTTTTTTCCAGGTGAAAGAGACGTTAACCCTTAGCTATCTGTTTATGACAGAAGGAGATTCCACCACCTCCGTAGGTAACCCATTCCAGTGCCTCACCACTCTGAGTGAAAAAGTTTTTCCTAATATCCAACTTAAACCTCCTCCACTGCAAGTTGAGACCATTACTTCTTGTTCTGTCATCTGCTACCACTGAGAACAGTCTAGATCCATCCACTTTGGAACCCCCTTTCAGATAGTTGAAAGCAGCTATCAAATCCCCCCTCGTTCTTCTCTTCCGCAGACTAAACAATCTCAGTTCCCTCAGCCTCTCCTCATAAGTCATATGCTCCAGCCCCCTAATTGTTTTTGTTGCCCTCCACTGGACTTTTTCCAATTTTTCCACATCCTTCTTGTAGTGTGGGGCCCAAAACTGGACACATTACTCCAAATGAGGCCTTAACAATGTCGAATAGAGGGGAATGATCACACCCCTCGATCTACTTGCAATGCCCCTACTTATACAGCCCAAAATGCTGTTAGCCTTCTTAGCAACAAGGGCACACTGTTGACTCATATTCAGCTTCTCGTCCACTGTAACCCCTAGGTCCTTTTCTGCAGAACTGCTGCCTAGCCACTCGGTCCCTAGTCTGTAACAGTGAATGGGATTCTTCCATCCTAAGTGCAGGACTCTGCACTTGTCCTTGTTGAACCTCATCAGGTTACTTTTGGTCCAATCCTCTAATTTGTCTAGGTCTCTCTGTATCCTATCCCTACCTTCCAGCATATCTACCACTCCTCCCAGTTTAGTGTCATCTGCAAACTTGCTGAGAGTGCAGTTCATGCCATCCTCCAGATCATTAATGAAGGTATTGAACAAAACTGGCCCCAGGACCAACCCTCGGGCACTCCACTTGAAACTGGCTGCCAACTAAACATGAAGCCAGTGATCACTACCCGCTGAGCCCGAGAATCTAGCCAGATTTCTATCCATCTTATAATCCAATCATCCAGCCCATACTTCTTTAACTTGCTGGCAAGAATACTGTGGGAGACCGTATCAAAAGCTTTCCTAAAGTCAAGGAATAACACATCCACTGCTTTCCCCTCATCCGCAGACCCAGTTATCTCCTCATAGAAGGCAATTAGGTTAGTAAGGCATGACTTGCTCTTGGTGAATACATGCTGACTGTTCCTGATCACTTTCCTCTCCTCTAAGTGCTTCAGAATTGATTCCTTGAGGACCTGCTCCATGATTTTTCCAGGGACTGAGGTGAGGCTGACTGGCCTGTAGATCCTCCTTCTTCCCTTTTTTAAAGATGGGCACTACAGTACCCTTTTTCCAGTCATCCGGGACCTCCCCCGTTCACCATGAGTTTTCAAAGATAATGGCCAATGCCTCTGCAATCCCCTCTGCCAACTCCTTTAGCACCCTCGTATGCAGCGCATTTGGCCCATGAACTTGTGCTTGTCCAGTTTTTCTAAATAGTCCTGAACCACTTCTTTCTTCACAGAGGGCTGGTCACCTTCTCCCCATACTGTGCTACCCAGTGCAGCAGTCTGGGAGCTGACCTTGTTTGTGAAGACAGAGGCAAAAAAATAATTGAGTACATTAGCTTTTTCTACATCCACTGCCACTAGGTTGCCTCCCTCATTCAGTAAGGGGCCCACACTTTCCTTGACTTTCTTCTTGTTGCTAACGTACCTGAAGAAACCCTTCATGTTACTCTTAACATCTCTTGCTAGCTGCAACTCCAAGTGTGATTTGGCCTTCCTGATTTCACTCCTGCATGCCTGAGCAATATTTTTATACTCCTCCCTGGTCATTTGTCCAATTTTCCACTTCTTGTAAGTTTCTTTTTTACATTTAAGATCAGCAAGGATTTCACTGTTAAGCCAACCTGGTCGCCTGCCATATTCACTATTCTTTCTACACATCGGGATGGTTTGTTCCTGCAACCTCAATAAGATTTCTTTAAAATACAGCCAGCTCTCCTGGACTCCTTTCCCCCTCATGTTATTTTCCCAGGGGATCCTGCCCATCAGCTCCCTGAGGGAGTCAAAGTCTGCTTTTCTGAAGTCCAGGGTCCATATTCTGCTGCTCTCCTTTTTTCCCTGTGTCAGGATCTTGAATTCGACATCTCATGATCACTGCCTCCCAGGGAAGGAGGTTCCCATCCACTTTTGCTTACCCTATCAACTCTTCTCTGTTTGTTTGTGAGCAGCAGGTCAAGAGAGCACTGCCCCTAGTTGGTTCCTCCAGCACTTGGACCAGGAAATTGTCCCCTATAGTTTCCAAAAACTTCCTGGATTGTCTGTGCACCGCTGTATTGCTCTCCCAGCAGATATCAGGCTGATTAAAGTCACCCATGAGAACCAGGGCCTGCAATCTAGTAACTTCTGCTAGTTGCCTGAAGAAAGCCTAGTCCACCTCATCCCCCTGGTCTGGTGATCTATAGTAGACATCCACCACGACGTCACCCTTGTTGCTCACACTTCTAAACTTAATCCAGAGACTCTCAGGTTTTTCTGCAGTTTCATACCGGAGCTCTGAGCAGTCATACTGCTCTCTTACATACAGTGCAACTCCCCCACCTTTTCTGCCCTACTTGTCCTTCCTGAACAGTTTATATCCATCCATGATGGTACTCCAGTCATGTGAGTTATCCCACCAAGTCTCTGTTATTCCAATCACATCATAGTTCCTTGACTGTGCCAGAACTTCCAATTCTCCCTGCTTGTTTCCCAGGCTTCTTGCATTTGTGTATAGGCGCTTAAGATAACTTGCTGATTGTCCCGCTTTCTCGGTCCGAGACAGGAGTCCTCCCCTCTTGCACTCTCCTGCTCGTGCTTCCTCCTGGTATCCCATTTCCCCACTTACCTCAGGGCTTTGGTCTCCTTCCCCCAGTGAACCTAGTTTAAAGCCCTTCTCACTAGGTTAGCCAGCCTGCTTGCGAAGATGCTCTTCCCTCTCTTCGTTAGGTGGAGCCCATCTCTGCCTAGCACTCCTCCTTCTTGGAACACCATCCCATGGTCGAAGAAACCAAAGCCTTCTCTCCGACACGACCTGCGTAGCCATTCGTTGACTTCCCCAATTAGACGATCCCTACGCAGGCCTTTTCTCTGCACAGGGAGGATGGACGAGAATCACGGGGAGGATGGACGAGAAGCATATAAAACATATATCTTGTAACAGATTAAACTATATGAATAAGTAATCATATCATAAACAAAGCCAGGAGATTCTTTTCTTTACAGTACATGCTAATGTTGATACTAACAAATTTCATCAAGTAAAACGTCCCTGTATTTCAGAGTTGGTTCAATGGAATAAAATCCAGTATGAAAGTTCTTGAAACAGAATAGTCTCAAAGGAGGTTTTAAAACCTAAAGATACTAGGAGAACTAGGAATTTCAGGATCTAGGGAGAATTCCCAGAGATGATATCTGATGAACTAGTAGGAGTGTAGCGAGGCAGTGTGGCTCCCCTCCTCCTCGGGAGGGTCGAGCCCCGTCAGACACCTAAGGGGGCGGGGCCAAAGAGCAGTGAGCCCGCCCCTCAGAGGGTTAGGAGGCAACCCGGAAGTATAAAAGCCTGCCGTCAGCGCTCAGTTGGAGCCCAGCCGCCGTCGGGAGCAGACCTGCCAGAGGGTGCTCGTGACTGGGAAGCTGCTGAGGCCCAGGGCCGTTGCCCTAAGTGGCCGGAGCTTCCCCATGCTTGCTACGATGAGGAGCTGCTGGAACTTCCCCTCGCCCACTACGACAAGGAGCGGCCGGAGCTTCCCCGCGCCCATTACGATGAGGAGCTGCCAGAGCCGCCCCATCCCTGCTTCTACCCCGAGGAACCCCCAGAGCAGGCCTGGCCGGACTTCCCAGAGGTACTGCCAGACCTACCGCCCAGCCCTGGCCGGGAGGGGCCCATGCTACTAGACTTCCCAGGGGCTGACGCCACAGATCAGGTAGACCCAGAGGGGGAGATTGGAAGTAGCCCGGGGGCAGCCGACTCCAGTCAGGCTGCAAGTATACCTGAACCCATGTCAGTGTGTTGTGGCCAGGAACCCCACTGACCGTTAGCGGTGATAGCCGCTACCTGGGCCTCCGGCTGGAACGCAATGGAGTGGGTGGGCCTGCGTTCCCCCTGCCACCCGTACCCGGGTGACAGAATCCCCCTCTCCCCGGCCTAAGGAGGCCATCAAGTCTAGTGACTAACTGCTCGACCCTGAGCCACGGGGGTCAGAGCCTTTGTAACTGTGTGTTTGGTGTCCCGCCCAAACCAAGGGCCTGGGCCCCCTTTAACTGTGCCACTGCTTGGTCCTGCCCAAAGAGCCCGAGCTGCATGAACTATTAACTGCTCGACCCTGAGCCACGAGGGTCGGAGCCTTTGTAACTGTGTGTTTGGTGCCTCGCCCGAACCACGGGCCTGGGCCCCCTTTAACTGTGCCACTACTCGGACCTGCCCCAAAGGGCTCGAGTTGCCTGAACTATTGTTGCTCGGCCCTGAGCCAGGAGGGTCTGAGCCTCTATGACTTTGTGTTTATTGCCCCGCCCTATAGCAGAAGGCCAGGCCCTGAGCAATTGTGCAGCGTCACTCAGCCCTGAAGAAAGGGGTCGACGTAGACGACGCGCAGGGCCGGTGCAACTATTTAGGCAGACTAGCCAAAAAGCGCCCTCAAATTTTTTTTTAAATGGTTGAACAGCCACTGCTGCTGGGACAGAGAGGGAGTCTGAGGTGCCGGCGGCAGCCCGCAGTCCAGGGGTTCCCCTGGGTCAGGGCGCCCCCATGGCAGCCCGCAATCCAGGGGGTCCCCGGGGTCAGGGCGCCTCCGCGGCAGCCCGCAGCCCAGAGGGTCCCCTGGGTCAGGGCGCCTCCGCGGCAGCCCGCAGCCCAGGGGGTCCCCTGGGTCAGGGCGCCGCGGCGGCAGCCCGCAGTCCAGGGGTTCCCCGGGTCAGGGCGCTGCCGCAGCAGCCGGCAGCCCAGGGTGTTCGGAGGGGGCACAGGCAGCTCCCATGGAGCTGCCGCAGTCGTGCCTGTGGACGGTCGGCTGCTCGCGCGGCTCCGGTGGACCTCCCGCAGACACCACTGCCTACTTGCCCAATCAGGGCATAGTGGGGGGTAAAGGGAGGGTTGAAGTATGGCTGATAAGAAACTTTATCACTGTTTGGAATGTTCAGTGTCCCCCTTAGAAATGCTAACAAGCTTATTCAGCGAAGTTTTGATGTACTTGATACATGCTATTAGATCATCAATTAGGCATCAACGAGATAATTTAAGAGTAAATGTCTTTTTGTTTGAAGTACCACTGAACACTAATCTGTCCATTGCCCTCTCCCTCCTGTGTTACTGCTTGAAGCAGAATCCTGGGTAACAGTAATGGGGATGCTGGTAAAACCTTTTAAAATATTTCCCCTTTATAATGCCACATTTTTAATACAATTTTAAAATTAGATCCCATAATTTCAAGGCATCGATTTCCCCATTTGGACAATTAAATAGCAATTGTTGGCATGAACATCATTTTAAAGCTGGGTTTTGAAAATCTAATTTAACTTCAAAAATTAATGACCAAAAGATGGGCACGTGAAGTAAGGTAAAAGTAATTAACCGAGGGTCTAGCATTCACTCCCAACACCGCAAAAGAGCTGAGGGATTTCCAAAGAACTCCGACACCACTACAGTGTATCATTCAAACGTGAGAACATAGTTACTACAGATAATAAATAATAAGTTACCTGGGTTGGAAATAGATCTTTGTGGAAGGGAAAGCAGGAAACTTGTCTTTTTGATTACAGAATTATTTTGCTTCTGGATCCATTAAAATCATAACCGATTTTTTTGGGGAGGGGATGTGGGGAAGAAACTCTTTTCTCTACTAGGTTTGTTTATAGGCAGCTGAAAAGAAAAGTTAACCGGCTTTGCACAGAACTGAAACCTAAAGGTCTCTCCTCCCTCCTTCTCTACTCTGACCCCTCTGGGCTATTCCATGTTAATTGTCATCTAATTGCCCAGCAAAGAAAGAGATAGTGGCAGCAATTAGACATAGCCTCCACCAGTTCAGGAGTCATTAACACAGTACAAAGATATGCTGCATGCTTTCCATGCACCCAGGCCTAATGAGGGACTGGGGGCAAGAGGAGCAGGGTGGGGTGAGCCCCTAGGGAGTGAGCCGCAGAGAGCCAGTGCCCAGAAGGCTGAGAGGGCAAGGGGCTGCAGGGACATCCCCACTGCTATTTAAAATGCAGATCCCGCAGTGGTACCTCTCCATGGGACAGAGCCAGTTCTTCACAGAAGCTTCTGTCCAACAGCTCTTCCTTCTGCAGCTGCTCTTTGTGCTCCAGCTCCATCCATGGCAGCTGAACCCCTGTCCTGACTGCAGCCAACTGCTCATCCCCTGCCCTGCCTCCAGTCAGCCCCACACCCCTTCCCCTGCCTCCAGCCAGCCCCTCACCCCCTGCCCTACCCGCAGCCACCCCTGCTGCACCCCCTGCCCTGCCCACAGCCAGCCCCACACCTCCTGTCTCCAGCCACCCCACACCCCCTGCCCTGCCCACAGCCAGCCCCTCACTCCCTGCCCTGCATGCAGCCAGCCCCTGCTGCACTCCTTGCCCTGTCCATAGCCAGCCCCACACCACCTGTCTCCATCCAGCCCCTGCTGCAGCCCCTGCCCTGCCTGCAGCCAGCCCCACACCCCCTGCCCTGCACGCAGCCAGTCCCGCACCCCCTGTCTCCAGCCAACCCCACACCCCATCTCCAACCAGCTTTGCATCCCCGGCCCTGTCCAGAGCCAGCCAGCCCCACACCCTGTCAGGTTATTCAATTATTTTCATTAAATATGTAGACTAAATAATGAAATTAATAAATTTTCAAGCCGAATATGTATTCATTCTAATGAACAATGCCACATTATGCAGTATTCATTTTTGAAAGTTTATAATAAGCAGTGCTCTGGGGGGAGAGGTGGGGGCAGAGGGCGCAAGGTGGAAGTTTCGCCTAGGGCGCAAAATATCCTTGCACCGGCCCTGACGATGCGTATCGAGGCCGGTGTGGCTCCCCTCTTCCTCAGGGAGGGTCGAGCCCCGGCCGTGCGCCTTTACAAGGAGTAAAAGGCTCCTTTATTGCTTTAGCTCCTGTGAGTTTGCTTTTTCTTGTACCTGAGACTCACAGTTACTACAGTAAATTATATTTGTTCGTATTTTCTGATCTCTTGCACTATTTGATGAACAGACCAAAATGCTCCAGAAAGAACTGTAGCAAGAGAAATTGGTAGCCATTACAGTCTTCCCAGCACAGACGTCTGGACTATCTCAAGCTTGCGAGTTTTGCAGATAGAACTGTGAAACTTCAAGACAAATTGTTTGCCAAGATTTTGTAATTGAATAGAACATTGACATCCTAAAACAAGTTATATTTGGGTTTTACTGATTTTGACAAAGTAGTATTCCTAACTTTTTATTCTACCATTCCTCTAGTTTTCTGAGTTTCCTTATGCCCTAGTATCTTGCAGTAATCTTTATTCTTATCTCACAAAGGTTGCCCATTGTTGGTGTTTCATAAGCCGTAATTCTTCTTCAATTAACCCTCCTGCGCATACACTGTATGGGTGCAGGATCAAGCCCTTTTTTGCAGTAACTGTGAATTCTCCATATTATAAAATACATCTCTTTAAACTAGATCAAATTATCATTCCAGTATCCCTCCTTGTCTCAGTCCCTTAAACTGTTGTATAATTATAACACTTTAAGTATATATTTTAGTTTCTTTTGGAAATCATATTTATCATATGACAGTAGTAATTTTCCCATTACTTAACAAATTTGTTTCTCCTTCTCCCTCCTAACTTGCCAATAGATCTTTAAATTTGCATCCTTGGTTACTGGATTATATCATAATGCTTCAAATTTAGTCTCTCTAAGGGACTGCATGTTCCAAATTTGTTCTTAAAATCCATAAATCGGTATGAAAAAGGTTCTTTTCCTCAGTGATCTTGTCCTCTTGTTGTTTTATTACACTTTTAATTGTCAGTTTGGTTGATCAGATTTATATTGCTGATATTAAAATGTTGTTGCTCTATACAATTTTGCCATGCGTTGGCAACAAAAGATTTTAAAAAGTCTCTTTAAGGAAATTTACCCTAAAATACAATGTTGGGGCAACAGTATGGGCAGCGAAAAATACAGTGTTGGCAAAAACTATAAGCATGTCAGTCCTCTGAGGTACTAACTGAGGTACCTGGTTCAGAAATTTCATATAATCCTTCATAGGAAGGAGAAAAAATTCTGTATTTTCATTGATTGAAGAACAGGGACTGTCACAGTTCAGGACAACTGCACTTGTATTTCCCCTCAGTGGTCCAACTGGGGCACCTGCTCTCAGGTTTCCAGCTCCCCAGTCACTGCCTTTCTTAGGTGAAGTCTCATATCTCTCTCGCTTCTGAGGGTGGTATTTCCAGCCTGCGCAGTTCCCTGCCTTCACTGTGTCATTCACTGCAGAGGCACTGGCAGGCTGCGCAAACACACTTGCTTGTTTTCTGTTCAGAGACTGATCAAATTATAAAATTCTTATAAACAATTCTTTCTGTGTAAGCCTATATTATTATTAAGGTACAAACACTACAGAAAAACCATACTAAAAACAGTAAAAAAACCTACACACGTGCTTAGAAGCTTACCAGAGATTACCTCTACCCCAAAATGAGTTCTGGAGCAATCCTTCCAAACCCACCCAAGGGGTTTCTTCTGTGGTTACAAGTTCATCACAGCTTCCACTCAGAACAAGCACACAGACTTATGGGCCTCAGTAGGCCCAGTCCTTCTAACCCTTCTGCAAGGTTGGGGCCCTCTGTGGACTAGAGATCCTGCCCATTTGCTGGATCAGAAAGAAGGCCCTGAGCCAATTTAAAATCAGGCTATTTATCTAAAAATCCTTTCTTTGTCTGTTAATCCTTGGAGAATCCAGTTTGAACTATCAGAGGGGTAGCCGTGTTAGTCTGGATCTGTAAAAGCAGCAAAGAATCCTGTGGCATCTTATAGACTAACAGACGTTTTGGAGCATGAGCTTTTGTGGGTGAATACCCGCTTCCTCAGATGCATGTAGTGGAAATTTCCAGGGGCAGGTATATATATGCTAGCAAGCAAGCTAGAGATAACGAGGTCAGTTCAATCAGGGAGGATGAGGCCCTGTTCTAGCAGCTGAGGTGTGAAAACCAAGAGAGGAGAAACTGGTTCTGTAGTTGGCAAGCCATTCACAGTCTTTGTTCAATCCTGAGCTGATGGTGTCAAATTTGCAGATGAACTGAAGCTCAGCAGTTTCTCTTTGAAGTCTGGTCCTGAAGTTTTTTTGCTGCAGGATGGCCACCTTAAGGTCTGCTATAGTGTGGCCAGGGAGGTTGAAGTGCTCTCCTACAGGTTTTTGTATATTGCCATTCCTAATGTCTGATTTGTGTCCATTTATCCTTTTCCGTAGAGACTGTCCAGTTTGGTTGCTGTACATAGCAGAGGGGCATTGCTGGCATATGATGGCGTATATTACATTGGTGGATGTGCAGGTGAATGAACCAGTGATGGTGTTGCTGATCTGGTTAGGTCCTGTGATGGTGTCACTGGTGTAGATATGTGGGCAGAGTTGGCATCGAGGTTTGTTGCATGGATTGGTTCCTGAGCTAGAGTTATTATGGTGCGGTGTGCAGTTACTGGTGAGAATATGTTTCAGGTTGGCAGGTTGTCTGTGGGCAAGGACTGGCCTGCCACCCAAGGCCTGTGAAAGTGTGGGATCATTGTCCAGGATGGGTTGTAGATCCTTGATGATGCGTTGGAGGGGTTTTAGCTGGGGGCTGTATGTGATGGCCAGTGGAGTCCTGTTGGTTTCTTTCTTGGGTTTGTCTTGCAGTAGGAGGCTTCTGGGTACACGTCTGGCTCTGTTGATCTGTTTCCTTATTTCCTCGTGCGGGTATTGTAGTTTTGAGAATGCTTGGTGGAGATTTTGTAGGTGTTGGTCTCTGTCTGAGGGGTTAGAGCAGATGCGGTTGTACCTCAGTGCTTGGCTCTAGACAATGGACTGTGTGATGTGTCCGGGATGGAAGCTGGAGGCATGAAGGTAGGCATAGCGGTCGGTAGGTTTTCGATATAGGGTGGTGTTAATGTGACCATCACTTATTTGCACCGTGGTGTCAAGAAAGTGGACCTCCCGTGTAGATTGGTCCAGGCTGAGGTTGATGGTGGGGTGGAAGCTGTTGAAATCGTGGTGGAATTTTTCCAGACTTTCCTTCCCATGGGTCCAGATGATGAAGATGTCATCAATGTAGCGTAGGTAGAGAAGGGGCGTGAGTGGACGAGAGCTGAGGAAGCGTTGTTCCAGGTCGGCCATAAAGATATTGGCATATTGTGGGGCTATGCGGGTGCCCATAGCAGTGCCACTGATCTGGAGATATATATTGTCATCAAATTTGAAATAGTTGTGTGTAAGTATAAAGGCACAGAGCTCAGCAGCCAGTTGTGCTGTGGCATCATCAGGGATAGTGTTCCTGACAGCTTGTATTCCATCTTTGTGTGGGATGTTTGTGTAGAGAGCCTCTACATCCATGGTGGCTAGGATGGTGTTTTCTGGGAGGTGACCAATGCATTGTAGTTTCCTCAGGAAATCAGTGGTGTCACGGAGATAGCTGGGAGTGCTGGTGGCATAGGGTCTGAGTAGAGAGTCCATATATCCAGACAGTCCTTCAGTGAGAAAAATAGAATAACCCTGGTCGGGGCTCTAGGAGTATGTTGATTTCTTCTGGGGTTAGTGTAGGGAGTGTCCTGAGTAGATGCTGTAGTTTCTCAGTGTATTCCTCAGTGGGATCTGAGGGAAGTGGCCTGTAGAATTTGGTATTGGAGAGTTGTCTGGCGGCCTCCTTTTGGTAGTCAGACCTGTTCATGATGACAACGGCACCTCCTTTATCAGCCTCTTTGATGATAATGTCAGGGTGGTTTCTGAGGCTGTGGATGGCATTGTGTTCTGCACGACTTAGGTTGTGAGGCAAGCGATGTTGTTGTTCCACGATTTCTGCCTGTGCATGGCGGCGGAAGCATTCAATGTATAGGTCCAGACTGTCATTTCGACCCTCAGGAGGAGTCCATGTGGAGTTCTTCTTCTTGTGCTGTTGGTGGGAGGGCACCTATGTATCAGTGCACTGTTCAGTGTTGTTCTGGAAGTATTCTTTGAGTCGGAGACGGCGAAAGTAGGCTTCCAGACCGCCACAGAACTGTATCATGTTGGTGGGGGTGGCAGGGCAGAAAGAGAGTCCCCGAGATAGGACAGACTTTTCTTCTGGGCTGAGTGTGTAGTTGGATAGATTGACAATATTGCTGGGTGGGTTAGGAGTACCAGGGTTGTGGCCCCATGTGGCAGGTAGGAGTTTAGACAGCTTACAGTCCTTTTTCCTTTGTAGAGAGGTGAAGTGAGTAATGTAGATCTCCTGTCTTATTCTAGTGAAGTCCGTTTGTATATAAGTTTGGTTATTAATGAGAGTCTCCAGGTTGGAGAGCTCTTTTTTGATGTTTTCCTGTTTGCTGTATAGGATGCTGATCAGGTGGTTCCTCAGTTTTTTTGATAGAGTATGGCATAATCTCTCACTGTGGTCTGTGTAGTATGTAGATAGTAGTGGATTTTTTACCTTTAGTCCATTTGGTATGATGTCCATCCGTTTGCATTTGGAAAGGAAGATGATATCTGTCCGTATTTGTGCAAGTTTCTTCATGAGGTTGATGGATTTCCAGTCCATACGGCTAAATGCCGTGCCTTGCATGGTGTCAAGTATCAGAGGGGTAGCCGTGTTAGTCTGGATCTCTAAAAGCAGCAAAGAATCCTGTGGCACCTTATAGACTAACAGACGTTTTGGAGCATGAGTTTGAACTAGTATATGCATACCTTTCGAAGGGGGGTGACATCAGAGGACAATAATGGAAGAAGTACATTAGCATTCCCCTCCTACTGGAGAAGGAACATACAATTCCACAATAACACATATATAATTGCATTTGTAATACGATGGAAACCAAAGGTATTACACCTAATTCATTAAGGATTAGCTTAATTCAGTAAAGTTAATCTTAATTCCGTAAAGTTTGTTCAGGATATTACAGGACCCTATTGTAAGTCAGTCTCAGTCACATCTATTGGTGTCATGACAAAAAATGACTATAAAACCGGTAAAAATGCCTACAAAAGCATGTGGCCAATCTGTGACTGCTAGTAGCAAATATCCCCAACAGGTAGTGATGGGACACTGTATGAGGAGGGCTCTGAGTTACTATAGAGAATTTTTTCCCAGGTGTCTGGCTGGTGGGTATTGCCAAAATGCTCAGGGTTCAACTGACTGCATATTTGGGGTCAGGAAAGAATTTTCCCCCAGATCAGATTGGCAGAGACCCTGGGTTGATTTTTTTTTTATTTTATTGCCTTCCTCTGTAGCATGGGGCATGGGTCAATCGAAGGTGAAACTAGGATAAATGGTGGATTCTCTGTAACTTGAAATCTTTAAATCATGATTTGAGGACTTCAGTAACTCAGCTAGAGATTAAGGTTCTATTACAGGAGTGGGTGGGTGATGTTCTATGTCCTGTAATGTGCAGGAAGTCAGACTAGATGATCATGATTGTCCCTTATTGCCTTAATGTCAATGAATCTAAATAACTATATTTACCCTACTTTTTGCATAATATTCAGCGTTGGATGTGGGACAAACTTTCTGCACCCTGTCAGTAGTCGCATGTGATTTAAAACAAAACATACATATCATACTGTATCTGCAGTAGTCCGCACTTCTACTAGTTGCTTTGACTACATAATGATTTAATGTCGTGCTAAAAAAGGAAGAGAAATCATCCTGAGCATTAACATGGGACACGAGTACCCTGAGAGCAGGATGAGACCTTTGATCTCAAAATAGTGGTAGATTTATTCTGCATCTTATCCCGGATCTTCAGTAACAGGGGAGTCAGCAACTTAATTCATTCTGCCTTTATGACTAAGGGTACAGTCTAACCCCTTTTAAGGTCAATGGGAATTTTTCATTGTGGAAATTCTTAGGGGCTTGTAGCTTGCTTTATCAAAAAACTGTAAACCTAAGATTATGCATATTAATGAACCGTAAAGTAAATGTTCATTATATGTTTTTAGAAACATATATCCATTTTTGTGAACATTTTTTCATTTAGATTTCACATCGATTAAATGATGAAGATCACTCTCCAGAAGGAAGCCTACTGTCAACTGTAGTTGTAAAAGAGACATTAATGGCTCCAAAGGAATGGACACCACAGAATGTATTTCCACGTGTTTTAAAAGATTGTCAAAGTGCCACTATGACCATTACTGAGATAGATACTAGGTTGAAAGATAATTCTCTTGAGAAGTCTATACCTGACTTTATTCTATCATCAACATCAGAGAAGATTTCCAGGGAAATATTAACTGTACAAAGTATAATGGGTGATGAATTTGAAATTAGAGATTTGCTGAAACCACTCAGTGATTCAGAGAGTCCAGAAATGATAAACCCTTTGCATAACACATTACAATGTCAAGGTGATGCTCTATCTGTAGATATATCAGTAGATGAGAACAGCAATGTTCTGCCACTAGAGCTTCTGACAGCACTGAACTCCTTTTCAGAGTCTGTAGTACAGCCTGTCTGTCAATTAGTAGGGAAGAAAAGAGAGCTTAATGCTGAAGAAGAACATTTGAGATCAGAACCCAGTATTTTCCAGACAGATGACTGCACTCAAATAACAGATAACAATTTTGAACCTCAATTTTCTGTGAAGCAATTGGAAGAAATAAAAGCTTTAACAGAGGCTGCATTTCAGAGTACTTTAGATGAAGAAGTATGTACATGTTTTAATACCTATTTGAAATGTTTTGTGTATCTTACAATATTTGACTGAAGAGTTCATTTTTTCTAAGATGTTATTAGTCTTAGTATAGAATTATTGAGTCTGGAATTTACATTTTTATTAGTCTTTTTTTTATTTAAAGTCTTCTAATCCTTTTCTACTTTTTCACATCAGTTATTGAACTTTTTAGAATGGAGAAATTCTAGTAAACTTTGTCTACTTGCTTCATACTATTCTATGCTATGCAATGTTATCTGCTTGTGCATTCCCCATCATTATAATATCTAAGCATCTCTCAGATCAGTGGTCCCCCAACCTTTTCGTCTGGCAGGCGCCAGCCGAAGGACCATCGCGGCGGTTGAGCATCCACCGAAATGCTGCCGAATTTCTGCGGTGTTTTGGCAGCGACGCTTCTCGATGACGCCACTTGCCACCGACAAGCGACAAGCAACAGCATCGAAAGGCGTTGCTGCGGCATTTCGGCAGATGCTCGACTGCCAGCCAGGATGCAGGCGCATTTAGATGCCCCCGCGGGCACCGCTTTGGGGACCCCTGTCTCAGATATTTAAAAAAAGAAATAATATCTCTTCTCAGCCTGTAGAATAACTAGCATGATTAGCTGAAAGGATTATTTTGTACGTATATTTGTGTGTCAAAGTTTGTGTGGTGTGTGTAGGAAGAATTTACTAAGGGAAAAAATACTCCATTTAGGAAGGAGCAATCAGTTGCACACATACAAAATGAGAAATGTCTGCCTAGGAAGGAGTCCTGCAGAAAGGGAACATCATTCTGGGATGTATTAGAAAGAGTGTTGTAAGCAAGTCATGAGAAGTAATTCTTCTGCTCTACTCCGCGCTGGTTAGGCCTCAGCTGGAGTATTGTGTCCAGTTCTGATTGCCATATTTCAGGAAAGATGTTGACAAATTGGAGAAAGTCCAGAGAAGAGCAACAAAAAATGATTAAAGGTCTAGAAAACATAACCTATGAGGGAAGATTGAAAAAATTGGGTTTGTTTAGTCTGGAAAAGAGAAGACTCAGAGGGACATGATAACCATTTTCAAGTACATAAAAGGTTGTCACAAGGAGGAGGGAGAAGAATTCTCCTTCTTAACCTCTGAGAATAGGACAAGAAACAATGGGCTTAAATTGCAGCAAGGGAGTGTGACGTTCCCTTTGGTGTTATCTGGAGCGGTGATCTGCTAGGTCACTCCAATCCTTGACTCTGGGAGCCAGCCTTACCCTACTCTGCTGTGAGAACCCCCACTCCTGGGCTGTTCACGCACAGCCTCTGGCACATAAGCTGCTCCTTGAATTGTGCAGCTGAATGACACTAGCCAATATCTCCGGTCCCAGACACAATCCTAGGAACCTCCGTTTTGCAGTGCCCAGTTATGCCCACTGGATGCTGCAAGCTTATATGAGTTTGTCAGTTTAACAAAGAAATTGATATGTAGCAGGCTCATTATCCCAAGGGTAGCCTCTAACACACTTCAAACCAAATGCACTGCTTCAGGTACAATAAACAAACAAATCTATCAACTATAAAGATAGATTTTAAGTGATTATAAGTCAAAGCATAACAAGTCAGATTTGGTCAAATGAAATAAAAGCAAAATGCATTCTAAGCTGATCCTAACACTTTCAGTGCCCTTATAAACGTAGATGCTTCTCACCACGGGCTGGCTGGTTGCTCTTCAGCTAGGCTCTCCCCTTTGATCAGCGCTTCAGTCGCCTGGTGTGGTGTCTGTAGATGTAGGTGGAAGAGGGAGGAAGAGCATGGCAAATATCTCTCCCTTTTATCATGTCCTTTCTTCCCTCTTGGCTTTGACCCCCCCCTTCAGAGTCAGGTGAGCATTACCTCATCGCAGTTCCAAACTGACCAAAGGGGGGTGACTCCCTGGAGAGTCTAACAGATTCTTTTGTTGCAGCCTAGGCCAGCATCCTTTGTTCCTGTGAGCGTGGGCTAGGTTTGTCCCATACCTTCCCTGATGAGGTGTGAACTGCCTTTTTGCTCTTGGAGAGTTTTTGTGTGGGCTTATTTTAACCCATTAGGATACATTTTCAGCCTCATAACTATATACATGAAATTATAACCTATAACGTTACTGTAACATTATTGTAACAATTATAATAACATCACTATAACAGCCATGCTCAGTACATCATGAGCCTTCCAAAGACACCCAACGTGACAAACTTAGCATTAGATACCACACAACCATTTTATGAGGAATAACATGGAGGTGCTGGATGTTCCCCCAAGGTACAGAGCGTCACACCTCTCCTCTTAGTTTACTGCAAGAGGATTAATCACTGACTAGCTCAAAGGCAGTTTGTGTTATAGTTCACTTGGCATCCAGCCATTAAGAGGGCTGTGATCTGTGCTCTCTGGGCTAGATGTGTTTACCCTTCGGTCAGATGCACCTTTTCCCAACAGCTCTCCCATAATTGCTTTCTGCGTCTCACCAGCGCGGGGGAAGACACCCCGCCTCTGTCAATTGAACCATTTGTATTCTCACAAACTACCACCTGGCAGTTTCCTGGTCCCAACTCCTCTGCTGTTACTGGTATTGGAGCTGCATCTTGATTTAAAGAGACACAGTTACTTTCCAAAAACTTATCAGAAATAGCATCCTGAAAAATTGGGACCTGGATTGGAGTACCCTCCACCACCTGTTTCTCTGGGACTAACCTCATAGAACCAATATGATAGGTTTCAATTGCTTGGAGAGTTTCTGTGTTGAGGACAGCAGAACTAACATGAGCTATTGGTTGCCTGCTTCCTCTTGGCACAAGGCATTTATTCCTCAGGTGATCAGTGGAATTACACTGATAGCACCTTTTGGGCTCT
Organism: Gopherus evgoodei; assembly: GCF_007399415.2. NCBI lineage: Eukaryota > Metazoa > Chordata > Testudines > Testudinidae > Gopherus > Gopherus evgoodei. The sequence continues at coordinate 88,535,748 of NC_044327.1, read as the reverse complement.
TCTGCTTTTACAGGAGATTTGGGATGAGGATTAGAGGAATGTTTATGCATAAGAGAATGTTTAGGCTCCCAACCCCCTTCTCTCCTCCCAAGGGCAAAATGGGATCCTCCATTCCCACCAGTTTTAAACCCCTTTTTTCTGTGGCCTGCCCTCAATAGACACCTGATTGTGTTAGAAGGCATCAGCTAAAAAAGCCATCTCATCCACAGACTTTACATCTTTGTCCCATTACATCTCTATCTCCTGAGCCATCCATTTCCCTTGCTGGGTGTTCTTAGTAGTCCCAGGGCCTCTATAGCGTGGCACACAACTCCAAGTGTGTTCCTCTGTGCAGGCAATATATGTGTAGAACTCCAGTTATTAAATAATCTATTAATTCTAAGTCTCTATCTATCTATCTGTGCATGTATAACTTAAATGACATTAAATGACACACACAATAATCCAGGCACAGCATTGCTTTTAACAGCTTGACTACCAGTAGTTTGAAATAATACTTTTTGTCACAGCTTTTAGGTAACAAGAAGAACCAGGATTTGATAATTTCTGATTACTGCAATGTCGCCTTTTATGACAAACAAGCTGGTGAAGGAAATTCAGGTTCAATAGAAAATACCTCAGGTATAGAAACTACCAAAGCAACTTCTTGTACATTAAGGAGGTCAACTCGATTAAGAGAAAACTGCACTAGAAAGCACATAAATGAAGCTTCCAGTTGTTATAAAATGCTAGAAGAAACGCACCAGAGAATATATAGTAATGATGAAGAAACAGGAAATAAACTTTCATCTAAAGATTTTGGGTATGACATATATAACATAAAAAGCTTACTTCTCTTCATGCATGAACACTTTATCTCTCTCTTCCGATTTATTTAATAAATATGAAACTTACATGCCATTCATTCCTCATTTGTACTATGTAAGTGTTCATTTAAGTTACCTGAAAGGTAAAGATTTTACATTTTCTTTAAAACACTCAAGGTCATATTCTGCACTGATTTATACGCCATACAATCCCATTGAAGTCTGTGTGATTGTTAGAAGTATGCATCTGCACATAATTGTAAACCTCCTTTACAAATTAAATGTTTACTTCTAAATCTAGTATAAATACTACATTGTTGTTTTAAGAAGTGGAGAATATTTTTATTCATTCTGAACAAATCTCTTATCAGTAGAACCCAAGACTCTGCTTGTAACAACAGCAAAGAACAGCTTTCAGAGCTGGAAGCCAGTACATACCAAGGATCAACTATGGATGTAAACAGCAAGGTTGAGCAGATGAGGAAAAGCCAAAGGCTTGCAAAGAAAATTAGTAAGAGATGCTTCTGACATTTATTTGCCAGATAAGTTACTCTTCTGTTGAACTGATTCAAACAAGTGTACTGAACCAGAAAAGTATAAATTTGTTGGATGGTGTTTTCAACGCTGCTGAAATGTGGATTTATGAGCTACCTTTTTAAAAAGCTTTATATACATTAGTTTTAATAATAATCCATGACACTTTGTACCAGTTTTTATTTCACTACTTACAGTACAGACTCTAATAATTGACCTGCTTACACACATCCTTCATAAAATTTAAGAAAAACATTCAGGGGTGGAAATCTAATTTTGTAACATTATAATTGAAATGACTGAATATTTTGAAACACCAAAACAAAAGAACAAATAGATCCAGAGTACAAATGTAGATCCTACCGTCTGATTTGCAAAGGCAAACTCTGCCTGTGCAAAGTCTCTCTGAAGTCAGTGTGACTCAGCATGCACAAGAATTCACCCCCAATGGAGCAGATTGCAGGTTTCAATCTATTTTATGTATTTTTATGACCTCCATCACAATTATATCTGTGCATCTCACACTCTGTGATGTATTTATCCTCACAACACTCCTGTAAAGTAGAGAAGTCTTATTATTCCAATTTTACATGTGAGGAACTGAGGTGTAAAGAGACTTGCTCAAGGTTACACAGGAAGTCTGTGGCAGAACACTGCATTGAACCTGGGCCTCCTGATTCCTTCATCCCCTAACAATTGAACCCTAATTACTTTTAAGATTGGAGTGTGATAATTATTTTAATTTATGCAAGTCCAGTTTGGCTTTAACTGTGTACTTAATATGTTTAACAAATTTTGAAGGTATACGTTATATGAACTATAATAGTAGTATAATATAAGTTGTTAATTATAAATCTACCACTGCACTTGCTTTCATGAAGGGTTGTCAGTATTTCCACTATAACCATGCTTATGATGGGTTTTCTAATCAGATGACTAATATTTATTTAAAATAAAGTCAGCAACAGGTTTTCATTCAAGAGCAAAATATTTTTTTAAAAACAAAATGCTCAAAATAAAATGTATTTTTCTGTTTTCATCATGATTGTCTGTAGTTATATGGCCAAATCCTATTACATAGACAAAATTAATGTATATCAGTGTTCACCAACCGGTCAATCACAATTGACTGGTCAATCCTAGAGATTCTACCAGTTGATGACGATCTCTGGCTGCAGCAGGGCTGCCACTAAGGCAGGCTCCCTGCCTGCCCCAGCCCCACTCGTGGAAGCAGCTAGCATGCTCCCATGACCCTGGGGGAGGGGGAGCAGGGGTCTCCGTGCGCTGCTCCTTCCTGCAAACACCACCCTGGCATCTCTCGTTGGCCGGGAACAGGGAACTGTGGCCAATGGGATCTGCGGGAGCAGTGCCTGCAGAGAGTGGCAGCACGCAGAGTCACGTGCCCCCTTCAGGGGCTGCAAGGATGCATTGGCCCCTTCTGGGAGTGGCGTGGGGCCGGGGCAGACAGTGAGTCTGCCTTAGTCCCCCTGTGCCGCCGCTGACCAGGAGCCGCCCGAGGTAAGTGCTGCCTGGTAGGTGCCTGCACCCCAGCCCTGAGCCTTCTTCTGGAGCCAGCACCCCATATCCCCTCCTTCACCCCAACCTCCTGCCTCAGGCTCAACCTGGAGCCCTATCCCACACTCCGAACCTCTTGGCCCCAGCCCAGAGCCTCCACCCCAGGGCCTCGGAAGGGACGGAGTAGATCCTGGGTTGCACTTAAGTTCAAAAAGTGATCTTGTGCGGAAAAAGGTTGGAGACCGCTCATGTACATGGACTTTCCTCCATTTCAAAAATATCAAAAGGCTAAAGATTGGACTCTTTAGCCACAACCAGCCAGGCTGCTTGTGTTGCCTGCAACCACAGAATATGGAGAAGTATAGCTCTCTACTCCCATATGAGCAATATTTTAAGCGATTGGATCTGCACAATGCATGAACCATGCTCATGCCCTTGCCATGCCTCCTGCCTGGCCATAATCCATCCCCATCCTCCTGCCTTCCAGCATAGACAACAGCCCTGGAACACTTCTCCGCAGCATGAAGGGAGCATGAAGAATTTCCCACTGTTGGTAAAGTGTATCCTCGTGCCCCAGTACAGTAGAAATGGTTCCACTGCATTTGAATCCTTCTATGGGTGCATAATGGAAAGCGGAATTTGTTCCAAAGTATAATAATAGTGTTTGTTTCTATATTTTGTATTGTAAACTTAGAAACACACGTAAAACACAAAACATAAAAGAATTGCTAATAAATGCCATAGGTTTGGTAAGGAAGAGAAGAGTGACTAAGCAACTAGCAATATATTGACTGCTTTTCTTTCAAGAAACTGTAGCGCAGGATAGCAGATTTGATCAAACTTGTTGAAAATGATTAATACACTTTGCCTAAAGTGTAGACAGCCAAGAGTTTAAAAAACCCACTGTTTAAAAGCCATAGTCTTTCATTCTGTGCATTGAACCCATTTGATATCAGGAGATTGGTGCAGAGTTTATGGGGTTAAATACAATCTTTAATAAGTGAGATTGATGTTTACATATTTTACTGAAAGAGCAACTTTCTGAAATGTCTGTTTTTGACAGTAGTTGGGCAAAAATTCCTGTTGACAAGATTTTTCTTCAGAAAACTTGTATGCTAACTGTAGTGCTGAGGCCAAAACAATAATCAAACATATTTTTTCAGTTTACCAGATCTTTATTTTATGTTTTTCAGCAAAACAAACCTCTGTTAAAAAAATTTCAAATAGTGCACCTGTTGCCTCCATTCCTCTTTCAAAAATCTGTAGGAAAAATCTTTTTGGTGAGACCTTACTGCATAAAGCTGTTGCTGAAGATGATACAGACCTTGTATGCAAAATTATAAAAGTTGGTGCAAATGTAAATGTTCAGGATTATGCTGGTAAGTTTCAATTCCAGTTAAAAGATAATTTTATATCTTTTATAACAAATATGTATGCATAAGTAATAAATGTTCATGCTACCAGATCACAAACAGATGTTTTAGAGTTGATCCGCCACTTTTTGGAATTCTTATTAGTTTAAGTTCTTATAAGTTCTCACAAGACAGGTAATAAATGTGTAGACCCATATATGTAATATAGACATTACCTCCAAGACTCCATTCTGGCATGCACAATTACCTCCAATTACTCCCTTCTGGCATGCACATCTGTAAAACAGCCCAGAATTTGGCTTGATGGATTCAGTCTTGTTCCTTTTGAAGTTAATGAGAGTTTTGCCCTTGACTTAAATGAGAAAAGGATTATGTCAATTTTAGAGCCCAACCAACGCTCTAGATATGTACTGGGGTATCTCCACCTGTGGGGAGATGGGTGAAGGAAAAAGCTACTATGGTGAACAGAACCTTAGTATGTTTTGATGCAGGAAGTGGTGGAAGGAGGATTGGAAAGCACTTGAGGGTAGATCTTCTATCCTCTCCCTCAGTTCACTCTGTCGATTCAATAAGAGCACGGCCATACAGGGAACTCACGCAAAGCTATGGTCAGTGCAGCTTAGGGCTTACATACTGCATTAATCTTTCCCAAATCCTCTTTTCCTCCACTGAGTAGAATTACTGCCTGGGTGGCAGAACCGAGGTGAGGGGCAGTGGCGGCTAGTGCCCCTGCAATGGAACACTCCTGGGGGAATTCTGTGCCACCTTGCATGCGCAGAATTCATGTCCCCACCACAGATTTCTTTGCTTCCCTGCAGAAAAATGACTTTCTGAGGGGGAAGCAAAGGGAAGCCACAAGAGTGGTCATGTGACGATCCCCAGCAGTATGTTTTGGGTGCCCAGGGCAGCCGGCAGAGAGGTAAATCACTGTGAGGCAGGGTGGAGGACTGGGGAAGACCTGGCTGGTGGCTCCTACCCTGTGTTGGGCTCAGCCGCTAGTCTGGCTGGGCTGGGGCGGACAGGACTTCCTCTTCCCCTGCACAGCATCCAGAGCTGGGTCAGCCCCAGCCCCAGATTTCTCCCCAGGCTTCAGGAAGCTCTGCAAACTCCTTCCCCGCCCCCCTCGCACCCATCGCTCCTCAGCTTCAAGGGGAGGGATCACTGTTGGGGGAACTGCTCCCCCATCCGCCCAATCCCCCATGCATCCAGACCCCCTTATGCCCAGACCCTCCTGCTGAGCCTCACCTCCCGACACACACCCAGAACCCCTCCTGCGAAGCTCCACTCCCCCTGCACCGCGATGAGTCACCTGGATCGCCACCCCACTAAGCCCCAACCAGCAGCACCTGGTTCCCAATCTCACTGAGCCCCCACCTTGGTCTGGACCCCCCACAGAGTCCCATTACTATTGCACCCAGAACCCCTGTGCATCCAGATCACACACACACGGATCCCTCACTGAGCTTCCCAACCCCAGATTGCCTCACACAGAACCCTCTCAACCTACGCCTGGTTCCCCCCCGACACTAAGTCCCTCTGCACTTGAATCCCCCAAGCTGAGACTTACACGTGGAAGCTGTACTTGAGCTAGCATGCTAAAAATAGCAGTGGCTTGTCTAGGACCTCAGATGAGGTTGTACTCAGGTAGCTAGCCCAAGCCGCCCCGCATGCTGGTATAGCCCCGCTGCTATTTTTAGCACGCTTGCTCAAGCAGAGCTAGCACATGTATGTCTACCTACGCTGGGAATGACATATCCCAACTGCTGGGTAGACATACCCATAATGTAAAAGTTTCATTCACAGAGAAATTGCTGGTATGCAAAAGTTAAGTTTTCTTTCCTTTTTGAGACAATACATAATCTAACATCTACATTTGTTATGATGGCATGCAGTTCTTAGGTAAGTGCAGATTTTGACAATTAGGACCTCTCATCTACATCACTTTTGAACTACATAAAAATTTGTCATATGGTCAACTTATTCTTAAAATATTGCAATTTCTAATAAATTTAGACTATCTTAAAATTAAAAGTTTATCAAATAGTCTGCAAAGTTTATAAAAATTGGTGTCAAGAATATTATTCAAATAGGAAATGTAAGATTTAGTTGACAATTTTCCTTTGCCATAGGTTGGACTCCACTACATGAAGCCAGTGTGGCAGGTTTTTTTAAGACAGCAAATGAGCTTTTGAAAGCAGGAGCTGATGTTAACTGTAAAGGAAGTGAACAAGTAACGCCAATACAGGATGCAGTTAAAGAGGGCCATTATGAGGTATGATTTCTATATTTGGGCACAAACTACATTTTACATATAAAAATTCCTGTGATTGGGTCAGGGAGGTCACATCGCATTTCAGTTTCATTACATGTGCTGCTAATTATTTAGAATTTAAGGTTACATTTTAAGATTTCAGGGTATTTGGAATTCTTGCTGCCCAACTTCAGATAAAATCACGAGCAACACTTTACAGATTTGTTCTTTAGTGTGTGATAGCAGAAATTAGCTTCATTTTTCTAACTGTTTTTTAGGATATTTTATTAAATAGTATGCTTAAATAGTATGCTAAAATAGCACAGAAAAGGTAATCCAAATTGATAATGCTACAAGTCTCATGAAAAAGCAGCAAAGAATCCTGTGGCACCTTATAGACTAACAGATGTTTTGGAGCATGAGCTTTCGTGGGTGAATACCCACTTCTTCAGATGCAAGTGGTGGAAATTTCCAGGGGCAGGTATATATATGCTAGCAAGCAAGCTAGAGATAACGAGGTCAGTTCAATCAGGGAGGATGAGGCCCTGTTCTAGCAGCTGAGGTGTGAAAACCAAGAGAGGAGAAACTGGTTCTGTAGTTGGCAAGCCATTCACAGTCTTTGTTCAATCCTGAGCTGATGGTGTCAAATTTGCAGATGAACTGAAGCTCAGCAGTTTCTCTTTGAAGTCTGGTCCTGAAGTTTTTTTGCTGCAGGATGGCCACCTTAAGGTCTGCTATAGTGTGGCCAGGGAGGTTGAAGTGCTCTCCTACAGGTTTTTGTATATTGCCATTCCTAATGTCTGATTTGTGTCCATTTATCCTTTTCCGTAGAGACTGTCCAGTTTGGTTGCTGTACATAGCAGAGGGGCATTGCTGGCATATGATGGCGTATATTACATTGGTGGACGTGCAGGTGAATGAACCAGTGATGGTGTTGCTGATCTGGTTAGGTCCTGTGATGGTGTCACTGGTGTAGATATGTGGGCAGAGTTGGCATCGAGGTTTGTTGCATGGATTGGTTCCTGAGCTAGAGTTATGGTGCGGTGTGCAGTTACTGGTGAGAATATGTTTCAGGTTGGCAGGTTGTCTGTGGGCAAGGACTGGCCTGCCACCCAAGGCCTGTGAAAGTGTGGGATCATTGTCCAGGATGGGTTGTAGATCCTTGATGATGCGTTGGAGGGGTTTTAGCTGGGGGCTGTATGTGATGGCCAGTGGAGTCCTGTTGGTTTCTTTCTTGGGTTTGTCTTGCAGTAGGAGGCTTCTGGGTACACGTCTGGCTCTGTTGATCTGTTTCCTTATTTCCTCGTGCGGGTATTGTAGTTTTGAGAATGCTTGGTGGAGATTTTGTAGGTGTTGGTCTCTGTCTGAGGGGTTAGAGCAGATGCGGTTGTACCTCAGTGCTTGGCTCTAGACAATGGACCGTGTGATGTGTCCGGGATGGAAGCTGGAGGCATGAAGGTAGGCATAGCGGTCGGTAGGTTTTCGATATAGGGTGGTGTTAATGTGACCATCACTTATTTGCACTGTGGTGTCAAGAAAGTGGACCTCCCGTGTAGATTGGTCCAGGCTGAGGTTGATGGTGGGGTGGAAGCTGTTGAAATCGTGGTGGAATTTTTCCAGACTTTCCTTCCCATGGGTCCAGATGATGAAGATGTCATCAATGTAGCGTAGGTAGAGAAGGGGCGTGAGTGGACGAGAGCTGAGGAAGCGTTGTTCCAGGTCGGCCATAAAGATATTGGCATATTGTGGGGCTATGCGGGTGCCCATAGCAGTGCCACTGATCTGGAGATATATATTGTCATCAAATTTGAAATAGTTGTGTGTAAGTATAAAGGCACAGAGCTCAGCAGCCAGTTGTGCTGTGGCATCATCAGGGATAGTGTTCCTGACAGCTTGTATTCCATCTTTGTGTGGGATGTTTGTGTAGAGAGCCTCTACATCCATGGTGGCTAGGATGGTGTTTTCTGGGAGGTGACCAATGCATTGTAGTTTCCTCAGGAAATCAGTGGTGTCACGGAGATAGCTGGGAGTGCTGGTGGCATAGGGTCTGAGTAGAGAGTCCATATATCCAGACAGTCCTTCAGTGAGAAAAATAGAATAACCCTGGTCGGGGCTCTAGGAGTATGTTGATTTCTTCTGGGGTTAGTGTAGGGAGTGTCCTGAGTAGATGCTGTAGTTTCTCAGTGTATTCCTCAGTGGGATCTGAGGGAAGTGGCCTGTAGAATTTGGTATTGGAGAGTTGTCTGGCGGCCTCCTTTTGGTAGTCAGACCTGTTCATGATGACAACGGCACCTCCTTTATCAGCCTCTTTGATGATAATGTCAGGGTGGTTTCTGAGGCTGTGGATGGCATTGTGTTCTGCACGACTTAGGTTGTGAGGCAAGCGATGTTGTTGTTCCACGATTTCTGCCTGTGCATGGCGGCGGAAGCATTCAATGTATAGGTCCAGACTGTCATTTCGACCCTCAGGAGGAGTCCATGTGGAGTTCTTCTTCTTGTGCTGTTGGTGGGAGGGCACCTATGTATCAGTGCACTGTTCAGTGTTGTTCTGGAAGTATTCTTTGAGTCGGAGACGGCGAAAGTAGGCTTCCAGACCGCCACAGAACTGTATCATGTTGGTGGGGGTGGCAGGGCAGAAAGAGAGTCCCCGAGATAGGACAGACTTTTCTTCTGGGCTGAGTGTGTAGTTGGATAGATTGACAATATTGCTGGGTGGGTTAGGAGTACCAGGGTTGTGGCCCCATGTGGCAGGTAGGAGTTTAGACAGCTTACAGTCCTTTTTCCTTTGTAGAGAGGTGAAGTGAGTAATGTAGATCTCCTGTCTTATTCTAGTGAAGTCCGTTTGTATATAAGTTTGGTTATTAATGAGAGTCTCCAGGTTGGAGAGCTCTTTTTTGATGTTTTCCTGTTTGCTGTATAGGATGCTGATCAGGTGGTTCCTCAGTTTTTTTGATAGAGTATGGCATAATCTGTCACTGTGGTCTGTGTAGTATGTAGATAGTAGTGGATTTTTTACCTTTAGTCCATTTGGTATGATGTCCATCCGTTTGCATTTGGAAAGGAAGATGATATCTGTCCGTATTTGTGCAAGTTTCTTCATGAGGTTGATGGATTTCCAGTCCATACGGCTAAATGCCGTGCCTTGCATGGTGTCAAGTATCAGAGGGGTAGCCGTGTTAGTCTGGATCTGTAAAAGCAGCAAAGAATCCTGTGGCACCTTATAGACTAACAGACTTTTGGAGCATGAGCTTTCGTGGGTGAATACCCACTTCCTCAGATGCAAGTGGTGGAAATTTCCAGGGGCAGGTATATATATGCTAGCAAGCAAGCTAGAGATAACGAGGTCAGTTCAATCAGGGAGGATGAGGCCCTGTTCTAGCAGTTGAGGTGTGAAAACCAAGAGAGGAGAAACTGGTTCTGTAGTTGGCAAGCCATTCACAGTCTTTGTTCAGTCCTGAGCTGATGGTGTCAAATTTGCAGATGAACTGAAGCTCAGCAGTTTCTCTTTGAAGTCTGGTCCTGAAGATTTTTTGCTGCAGGATGGCCACCTTAAGGTCTGCTATAGTGTGGCCAGGGATATTGAAGTGCTCTCCTACAGGTTTTTGTAGTCTCATGCTTCACGTTGTCTGAGGACATCAAAACACATTATTGCACAATTGAATATGGTTTTTGTACTGTCTTTTGAAGTATGAGACTGCTGTTGGAGACAAAATATTGGACTGAAAGTAGATCAGGGTTCTGATCTGGACTGACACCAATATTTTTTTCTATTTTTCCCCCATGTGCATAACAAATGGCTTCTGGAGCTCAAGTTTAAAACTTATGGATGCAGTTTCTCCTGCTATGTTATCTCCTCCACTTACTCTGGCCTTTCCCTTTGACCTCTTTGGTCACTCATAATCTTTATTTCCTTCCTCCTCATTGACCAAGAACGATTTCAGTATTAGTGACAGTACACATGCCTATGCAGGCATTATGTTAACAGGGTGAGTCATTTGAGTTTTAATTACTTTATTGCCACATTTTCATAAATGTGTGTGTGGTTTGTGTGTAAATTCTACAGCTGTGCATGCAAATTAGTTGTGTGCACTTTTGCATGCACAATTATGAAAACTGGCCCTTCTTGTTATAATCTACTCCTATGGTCTTAAGCAGTAAGTCAACTGAATAGTCAATGTTAGAGTGGATTTATTGGGCTCTGTTAGTATCTATGCTCTAGTTTCATAACACATTTCTGGATTCTGACCTCTCTTCCAGTCTGGCATTAGTGGGCTTTGCCTCTCTCTCTGAACATACAGAACATACACAGTTCAGATTTGCGCAGGAGCTCTGGGACTAAGGGCATGTCTATACTACAATCTTACACAGGGCTGGCTTCAGCGCTTTTGCTGCCCCAAGCAACAAATGGGAAAAAAATCCCCGACTGAGCTGCCGCCGAAGCACTGTGGCCAAAGACCCGGACGTGCTGCCCTAATCACGGACGGAAATGCTGCCCCTTTCCATTGGCCGCCCCAGGCACGTGTTTCCTTCACTGGTGCCTGGAGCCGGCCCTAATCTTATGTCAACCTATGTTAGGTTGACTAACAGCCACCGCAGTAATTACTCCTTCTGTCAGTGGTGCGTGTCCTCACCACGAGCACTTCCACTGACTGAAGAGGAGCAGTGTTGGGGGCTGAGAGCCAGGGCTTTCAGCTCCACTCAGGTCCACACCCCTCTAGGAGCCCAGTTGCCCCATGGGCTTCTTGCCTATCCGCTTCCAGCCAGCAGCAGGGAGAAAGCCACCCAGGGCTTCTTGCCTCCCTTCTTGCTGCCTCAAATCCAGCTGCCATGTTCCTGGTGGGAAGCTGGGACCCCAGCGGCATGGTTCCTAGTGGGGAGCAGAGACCTGGCAGGAGCCTGACTGGGGAGCTAGGAGCCATCTTTCTTGTCAATTTCACAGCTCACAACTCTCCTACACCGACATAAGCCTTATGGCTCTCATAGAGGTGGAGTTACTATGTCTGTGTAGTAGGGCATTTACCTTGGCGGGAGCAACGCTGTAGTGTAGACACTGACATAGTTAGGTTGACATAAGCTGCCTTATGTCGACCTAACTCTGTAGTGTAGACCAAGTCTAAGCCATACTTGTTCCACCACCTGCCAGAACGTCTGTCTCCAGCATTGCCCAGAGAGCAATTTATTGCTCCTGCCTAACCCTTATTCATCTTAGGATTTTAGCTTTTTTGGTGGGCAGTAGCAAGTTCTGTCCCTAAAATCTTCTCTAGCTCTCCAAATGCAGAAGAAAATTGACCTGCTTTCTCAAGGTCAGTCACTGATCCCATAATTAGGGTGTTCATCTGGGACCTGCGAAACACAGGTTAAATTTTCTGCCCTTCCATAAGCTTCCTGTGTGATCTCGGGTAAGTCATTTAGTTTCTCTTTGCCTCAGTTTCCTATCTGTAAAATGGGGATACTTTCCTACCCCACAGGAATGTGGTGAGGAAGACTATAGTAAAGATTGTGAGGACCTTGGATAATACACTAATGAGAATGGTATAAGTACATTATGTGGATAGAAGTCCCAACTAACACTGGGTTAGTAAGGCTATGTCTGCACTATGCACCTTTTAGCGACTCAGCTGTGCCGCTACAACCGTGCTGCTAAAAGGCGCACAATGTAGCCGCTGTTTGTCATCAGGAGAGCGCTTTCCTGCTGACAAAAAACTTCGACCCCCAATGAGCCAGGTTAGTGTTGTTGGCAGGAGAGTGCCACCAGCGCTTGTTGTCAGCAAAACTTTTGTCTTTTTAGGGTTTTTTTTAACACCTCTGAACAACAAAAGTTTTGTCTTTCACTTGCCAGTGTAGACAAAGCCTAAGAATTCTCAGTGTTTCTGGCTGAGTGAGGGTCTGCAGGTTGACAGCAT